>NC_063171.1:54377263-55660597 GCF_023159225.1 Perognathus longimembris pacificus
GCTTCCCCTTCCCCTCCCCAAATCACATAAACCTATATATAAGGCAAAGGGTACAGAAATTAAAACAGGGACAAAAGGGAATAAACCAAAGAAAAAAGGAAAGAGAGAGAGAGAAAAAGAACTGCAAATAGTACAATTTAAAAAAAAACCCTCTTCTTTCCATTTATTGGAGTTCATTTGGGAAAGGACCATTTTATGTGGTTATATGCACATAGCTATTGAGCCTTTGTGATCCTCTCCTGAGAATAATATCCTTTGTTCTCACTGTGTGAATGTTTAGAATGCTGTTTAATTAATCATGTCCAGGGGTAATTATTTTGTCTCTTACTATTCATTGGGTTTACTTGTAGATTTATAGGCACATGCTAATTATTACAAATGAGGGAAGCCATGTAGCCTATTTCTTTGGTTCTGGCTCACTTCACTTAGTATACTTTTTTCCAAGTCTTTCCATTTCCTTACAAATGGAGCGATGTCATCCTTCTGATGGAAGCATAGAATTCCACTGTATATATATATGCCACAATTTCTTGTCCATTCGTCCACTGAGGGGCATCTGGGTTGATTCCATATCTCCGCTAAAGTAAACAATGCTGCAATGGTGCTGGCAGAATTGGCTATACATATTTAGAAAACTAAAGCAAGATCCTTATATATCACCCTGCACCAGGATAAATTCCAAATGGACGGAAGACCTCAATGTAGACCAGATACACTGAAAATATTACAGGAAGGGACAGGAATAACTCTAGGGCTCCTTGTCACAGGTTGAAACTTCCTAAGTAAAGATCCAGAATCACAACAAATCAAAGAAAGACTAGATAAATGGGACTGCATCAAACTGAAGAGTTTCTGCATGGCAAAGAAATAGCTAGCAAGGTAAACAGAAAGCCCACAGGATGGGAGAAAATCTTTACTAGCTATACATCAGGCAGGGGCCTCATATCTAAAGTATACTTAGAGTGCAAAAAATTAAATCTCTCCAAATAAACTCTCTAAGAAACAACAACACAATTAATAAGTAGGCTAAAGACTTAAAGAATGACTTCCTCAAAAAAGAAATAAGAATGGCCAATAGACACATGCAGAGATGTTCAATATCTCTGGCCCTGAAAGAAATGCAAATCAAAACAACATTGAGATTCCACCTCAGCCCAGTTAGAATGGCCTTTATCAAGAAAACAAACAATAACAGATGCTGGTGGGGATACAGCCAAAGGGGTATGCTACTACACTGTTGGTGGGAGTATAAACGTGTTTAACCACTCTGGAAAGCAGTATGGAGGTTCCTAAAAAGACTAAAGATAGAGGTCCCCTATGACCCAGCAATCCCATTACTGTGCATTTACCCAAATAACCACAAACCAGCTCACACTAATGCCACCAGCACAACCATGCTTATTGGTTTGTTTTCAAATGAAAAATAATACAAAAATAATACATTTGTGTCAGTTCTAGATTGTTAAAACTTTAATGTCATTCAGAAATAAACTGTTCAAAAGTTTAACTATCAGATAGATGGCTAATGGATAGCTTTCCTCAGATTTTTATCTTTTCGTTCATAAATCTACACTGTCCAATTTTTAATTTTTAATAAACAAATTTATTTTTTATTCTTAGCAAAATTCTGTCATATCCTTTTCTCTAATCCAGGTCTCTGTATCCTTTGTAGTTTCCAAGTCTCCTTAAATCTCTGCTCTAGATATTTTGTAGTCTATTTAAATACCAAGCATGACCCCATTCTGATAATCACTTTTCTACTTCCAGGTAAGAGTAACAAGGATTAGAATTTTCTTACTACCTAAGGACTAAAAGAACAAAATATATGGGAAAAAAAGCCCATTCAAGGCACCCTGATTAGAAAGAAAGGCAACCACATCTAACATAGAGTGAGAAACAATGGCTAGTCCCATGACAGATAATTTTAAAAAAATTATCTAGCTTTATAGAGTACCTGAAAAATCTTACCTCAGAAAAATAACTGTAGGATATGATTTTGTAAAGTGTCCATCACTGTGACTGTGATTATCTGAGATAATCAACTTCTTAAGAGACCGGAAGGTTTATTCGAAATCATGGTTTTAGGTTTCAGTCCATTTCAGTTGGCCTTCTGTTTGGACCTGTGGCAACCCAGTCCATCTTGATAAGGGTGTGGAGCTACAGGAAAGGACCGGCATCTCAATATTCCCTCCAGGACTCGCCCTCAAAGACCTAACTTCCTCCCAGTTCGGCCCCATCTCGTCTCTTTGGTTCTTCTTTTTGAGGGGGTAGTATTGGTGTTTGAACTCAGGGCCTTCTACTTGCTAGTCAGGTGCTTAACCACTTCAGCCACATTGTGCTTAACTTAGGTGTCTCCCACCCAAAACCCCTCCTCTTAAATAAAGGTTCTATACCTTCCAATGATGCCCCAAGCTGGCAACAAGGCCTTTGGAAGACAATTCACATCTAAACTACAATAGATGTGAAAGACCAAAAGGAAGAAATTCTTCTGGGGTAGATTACACTGTCACAGAAAAGCTTAAGAACCAGTCAAAATTATCCAACATTAGCTGGGCACCGGTGACTCTCGCTTGTAATCCTAGCCACTCAGGAAGCTGAGATTTGAGGATCATGGTTAAAAGCCAGCCAGGAAAGCAAAGTCCATGAGAGGACTATCTCCAATTAATGAGCAAAAGAGGAGAAGTGAAAGTATGGCTTAAGTGGTAGAGCACTGAGCAGAAAAATTCAGGAAGATTTCAAGCCCGAATTCAGGCCCCAGGACTCCCCACTCCCCACAGTTATCCAACATTAAACAAAGGAAGTTACACAATACCCTGCATTCAATAAAAACTAACCAGTCATACAATGAGGCAAAAACAAACAAATGAGGGGGTGATAATCAAAACTGACTCAGGAAATGGATACAACTGCTAGACAAGAACACTAACAATTATATTATTCCATGGGTCCAAAAACCAACAGGAACAACGGAATGTGTTGAGAAGAGACAAGGAAATACTTTAAGGTCAAATTCTGAAATCTAAATCCAATTTTGAAAGATAAAAGCTGCAATAGCTGAGATAAAATAAAGAAATGAAAGAAATAACTGGTACAACAGTGCAACATCTATTTTGAGCAAAAGCATGCTGCCTAGGCTCTTTCCTTAGGACTGTGTAGATACAAACATTCTCACCCTTCTATCCTAATAACAGTATATGGACTTCTATTCCTTATCACTGTGATTTGTTAAAATGTTAAGTAACAGTTGAGCTAATGCAAATGGGTAAAGAAAAAACTAAACAGGCTATAAATTTTTCTGAAGTTAGTTTACAGACATTGTGCAAAACACTTCTGTATTATATTCAGAAAACTCACAAGTGATTCAGCCACTAGAAAGATAAGTTAAGGGAGAAAAGAGAAAATAGTACATTTAGATAGTAGTATTTCAGAGAAAGGCAGGGTATAGTGAGGTGCTAGACTGGCTTTCCATTTTCCTCACCTGTTGGCTGTCAATTTTCATCAGAATTACTCAAGATTCTTTTACTATTATTTTTTCCTATCTCCTGCACTTCACCTTCAAATGCTAAGGGTCTGCTTTGTTCAGTGAGTGCCTACAATAAATAACACACATCAGCATCAATTTAGAATATAAAACTAAAAATAACGGGCATGAGTCCATGTGGTAGGCTCTTTCCCTTGGGAATACATAAATCTCTCATTAAGAAGTTCAAAGATGATAAGAGTGAATCAAGGAAAATATAGCTCCATGATTTCCACTTTCTATTAAATTGTAAATGAAAGTGTCATTTTAATTATAGTAGCAAAAGCCCTATTCTTTGCTACCATCAAGCTCTATAAATGTTTGGCCTAATTGAAATTCTTTGAACTAGGGGGAAAAAAAGGCTTAAAATGTATGCCAACAAAGCAGTCACAAAAAATCTCTAGATCCCTTCAATTCAAGATCTATTATTAGCACTGCCTAGAAGTCACTGAACTACACCAAAAGGAACTATATCTAAGAACCAGAAAAATCTAAAATAATATATAAGGGAGAACTATACTACAGTTTCAAAACACAATTTTGCAGATAATCGTACACATTTGCGAGGTATAGCGTGATGGTTCTGTACATTTATCCACTATGTATTGATCAACTCAAGATACTTACATTAGCCACTACCCCAAACATTTATCAAATGTTTGTGATAAAAACATTCACAATCCTCTGTTCTAACTATTTTGGATGATACCACACAATACTATTATGCATAACCACCTTCCACCCTTGAACACAACACCACACATGTATCCATCAATCTGGAAACTCAGGCTCCTAAGTGAATAACATGGGCAGCTTATACAGAATGCACATGCCAGACAAATGAATCACATTCAGAGCAGCACAAAGTGGGATGGTGAAGTTTTATAACACTTCTCAAGACAGAGTATAATTTTTCTGACCTTATTTAACCACAAGTAATAGGAACTATACAACATCAAACTGCAAAAAAAAATGCAGAGCACTTACAGCTGAACATTGATCCAGAAACAGAAGATTTGCATAGAAATGGCATAGAAGACTTTCTCTAACCAATATCTAAAGATTAAGGATCAGCATTTTCCATACTAGGAGCCACTTGCTCAGAGATCAGCAAAATATTTCTTATAAACATTCACCATCATTTAAATGAACTTTTGAAAATTTTAGAAGGCTTATGCTAGCAACTCACTAATATTTTTTGTGTGTCACTCCTGCTCTGTTTCTGGGCTTTTTTGGTTAAAAGTAGTAGAGTACACAGTGCCACTTCCATTCTTTTCTGAGTAGTTTACTGGAGGTAAGAGTCTCGTGGACTTTCTTGCTTAGGCTGACTTCAAACTGCAGTCCTTGGATCTGAGCCTCCTGAGTAGTTAGGATTACAGGCATGAGCCATTGTTGCCCGGCTTTACTAGTAATTTTCATACATTCAAAATCCTGAATACCATATCACTGAAAGAATGTATAGTAGAAACAATTAGAAGATATCTTCCAGAATTCATATATAGTCAATAAATAGGTCTCCTCTCTGAGACAGCCTGTTAAGTTCCAAGACCATCTCTACCTGAGCTCCAGCAACTTTTACCTCATCCTGTCAAGTTGCAGAGACTACAGCAATGCACCGCAGCTCTTAGCTTTCCTTAAGGTATTAAGTATGGTTCATATAAACCACCTTACCGACTGACTACAAAGGTACTTTACTTCACTTGGTCCTGCCAGAAGTCTTGCAAGGTTAACACAGATGACATGAATATGGTCTGGATCCTAAATGTACCTCCAAAGAGCCATGTGGTAAAGATTTGCTCTCTACAATGGTGCTAACTAGAAAGTAGTGGAAATTTGGGGAGGTGGAGTCGAGTGGGAAGATCTTAGGCCACTGGGAAATGGAACTCATGAGAGACTTTGGGACCTCATTTTTCCCCTTCTTCCTCTCTGCTGTAGGCAGAGACATGACCACTCATACCAAAAGGTCCTCCCGCATCATGTGCCACTGTATTCTCTCCTTACCAGGGGAAAAACTAAGGGTTTGTCTGGGATTAGCCTAACCTAGGATTCTAAGCCTCCAAAAGTAAGCTAAATAAAGCCTCTGACTGGAAAATGAGTTGCCTCAAGTAACTCAAAGCTGACAAATATAAGTAGCAGCACCATTTCACATGGGAGGGAAATGTGATGCAAAGCATTTGCCACTTATTCCTCTGTCCAGCCTGATTGAAGCATATAGGAAAATACAATCCATGCATTCAGAAGGCTGAATTTGCTAATTATAAATTTACATAACTTTCCCATATTCTTTGTACCGACTACTAGAAGAAAGTGTACTTTACTATTCTTCTGCTCTAGATAATTACAACTAGGAAAGACCTGAAAGCTTAGTCACTAAGCCAATTCCATCTGTATCCAGCCCTGCAACCATCAAACATAATTCTACAACTTCACAAACTTAATATGAAAATGTATCACCTACATTTCCAGATAGGTGGTCTCTTACTCCCTCCTCTCAGTAGTTCCACAAGAGAGAAGGGGCTGGAAGACATTTGAAGGGGAAGGGGAAAAAACTATCAAGCTATATTATCTATCTAACCCCGTAACTTTTAAGTCTACCGCTACTATATACTATGTGGTTCTATGAGCCTGACCTCTTTGACTTAGTATGTGTTTTCAAGGCTAATCCATATTGTTGTTTGAATCAACACTATTCTTTAATTTAATTATTTTTATTATTTTTATTTGGAAAGGCTAAAAACAGAGGGGTTACAGTTATATAAGTCAGGCAAAGAGCACATTTCCTTCCTAATAATGAATAAGATATTCCATGGATGATATATTTTGTTTAATCCATTCACCAGTGATAGGAATTTAGACTTTTTTAAATATTATGAATAAGGCAGCAATATGAACATTCATGAGTAAGTTTTTATATAATAATGTGATTTCAATTCTCTTCAATTCTCTTGGGCATAATCATAGCATAATTATTGTTAGATAGTAACTTTATGTTTAGCTTTTTGAGAAACATTCAGCCTGTTTTCTGAAGTGGCTGCACCATTTTACATGTGTACTAACAATGTACAAAGATTCCAATTTCTCTGTATCCTTGCTAACACTTGTTACTGTTACAGTTTTTAAGTTACTTTTGGTCAAGCATTTAGAAAAAGATTAATGAATATCCTTTGGCTTCTATTTTATTTATTTTTCCTTAGAAGCTGCAAAAATTATGTAACTGGAAGGGATTAACTAAAACTGAAACTTTCCACAGATAGTATGATTACCTACACAGATAAAGTAAAATATGTAAAGAAATTTTGAATGGTTTATCCATATGGCTATCTATAAAGTAAATACATGGAAAGTTTATTATATTTCTATCATATTCCCTTTATTACAGTAACAAAAATGATATATATAAGCATGTCTAACAAAAAGATCTGCAAAACCCTTATAAATGAACTGTCTAAAAGGCCTCATATCTAAAATATATGCAGAACTAAAAAAATTACTTTCCTCCAAAACAAAACCGCAAAGAACTAATAGCCCATTCATCAAGTGGGCTAAAGACCTACAAAGAGACTTCTCTGATGAGGAAATGAGAATGGCCAAGAGACATATGAAAAAGTGCTCTACATCACTGGCCATAAAGGAAATGCAGATCAAAACAACATTGAGATTCCATCTCACCCCAGTAAGAATGTCATATATCAAGAAAACTAACAATAACAGTTGTTGGAGGGGATGTGGCCAAAAGGGAACCCTAATTCATTGTTGGTGGGAATGTAA
Organism: Perognathus longimembris pacificus; assembly: GCF_023159225.1. Lineage (NCBI taxonomy): Eukaryota > Metazoa > Chordata > Mammalia > Rodentia > Heteromyidae > Perognathus > Perognathus longimembris. The sequence continues at coordinate 54,384,552 of NC_063171.1, forward strand.
ACTGGTTCAGCCACTCTGGCAAGCAGTATGGAGATTCCTCAGAAGGCTAAATGTAGAACTCCCCTATGACCCAGCAACCCCACTTTTGGGTATTTATCCAAAAAAACTACAAACAAAATCAAAGTAAAGCCACCAGCACAACAATGTTCATTGCAGTGCAATTTGTCATAGCGAGAATCTGGAACCAACCCAGATGCCCCTCCGTAGACGAATGGATCAGGAAAATGTGGTACATATACACAATGGAATTTTATGCCTCTATCAGAAAGAATGACATTGCCCCATTTGTAAGGAAATGGAACGACTTGGAAAAAATTATACTAAGTGAAGTGAGCCAGACCCAAAGAAACATGGACTCTATGGTCTCCCTTATTGGGACTAATTAGCACAGGTTTAGGCAAGTCACAACAGAGGATCACAAGAGCCCAATAGCTATACCCTTATGATCCCATAAGATGATGCTAAGTGAAATGAACTCCATTTTATGAAAATGATTGTTATATCAGAGTTGAAACTACTTTCAACATCCCATGTGTATCTGTAGTTTCTACTATTGATGATGTTCGTGTATCACCTTCTTGTGATTGTATCTACACCATCTCTGTAATCTTATCTGAGTGTATGGAAAACAGTGTGTACTGGTATTCGAATTAGGAAATTCAAAGGGAATACCAAAATTGAGAGACAAAGGGTAAAATACGAGAAACAACAACAAAAGCAATACTTGCAAAACTGTTTGGTGTAAGTGAACTGAACACCTCAGGGGGGGACAGGGGGAGGGGGGAGGGGGGTATGAGGGACAAGGTAACAAACAGTACAAGAAATGTAACCAATGCCTAACGTGTGAAACTGTAACCTCTCTGTACATCAGTTTTATAATAAAAACTTTAAAAAAATGAACTGTCTAAACTTTACTGAAAAGCATCAAACAAATATCTTGCTATGTCAAGTTCAACAAGTCTAAAGATTCCAAGATTGATCTAAAGATTCAATGCCATGCCCAATCAGTTCCCCAAAGAGCTATTAAGTGATTTGGCAGGCTGATTCTAAAATTGACATTAAAAATTGAAGGCCTAGAAATAATTGATAAGCATCACTGAAGAAGAAAAATAAGACTGATGTGCCCTAGCAGATAATAACAATCACAAGATTGACACATCACTCTGTTGGGGGTCCTGACCCTGCTCCACAGTGCCAGGTGGTCCTCCAAAATGGGTGTCTCCACGAGCCCACAACTGTCAGGATCGTATAGACGAGAGCCAGGTATGCCAACAGCTCAACCAGTAGCTGGATCCCTCTACACCACTTCTAGAGGAGCATCTTAGTATCTGGGTGGCTGAGCGCTGTGGAACAGATCCCTGGGGAGACAACTCCCTGAGGAGCCCTGGTCCAGGTAGGTGATCCAGAGGCACTCTCTTCTTAAAGGAAAGTCTTTGAAATGTGTTTACCCTTTGACATTCTCAGTCCTATGGTCGGTGGGACCTAGCCAATTCTTTAGATGTCCTCAAGGCATCTTTCAGATTGTCCGAGTGCAAAGTGAGTGGACTCTTTCTTTCTACTGGCTCTACTTTATTTCAAAACTATATCTTCCTCGTCTCTAACTTTAAACCAGCTCCTTTACTGGCCAAACTTCATACTTTTCAAATAAATATAAATTTAAAAAAGAAATGCCATGCCCCATCTTCAACCCTAGGGTCTTGAACTTATGAGTTATTTACTGAGAAAGGGTTGGAGGAATTCTAGTATCCCTTACCTAGTAAGACCATCTTACTAACATAGCCTTTGTCTCCAGATCACAGACTGCTTTGTTCATCTCAAGAGAAGAAGAGGAACTGGGGCTTGGGTCTTCTCTACATTTGGGAGGAAAAAGTAGAGACAATGCCAAGCAACTCACACCAGAACTGTAAAGTAGATTCAATTTGTTTTCAGTGTTCTATAAATAGTCTGCCCTTGGCATCTCCGATCTGCCTATTCTGGATACTGTCCTAGATTGTACCACTTCTGCTTCTTACCCACCTATCTTACCCACAGATACCACATTGTTCCAGGTATCATGCCTTAAATTCATAATTTCCTGGTTTCCATAGTGATGGTGAAACAATCTGATATACTCTGACAATGCTTTTTCCATGTAAATTTTCTGAAACAAATTTCTAAAGATTAAATGGATCTCAATTTAGTAAGTGTCAAAACATGATGAACCACCTAACACTTATGAGAGACATTTCAGAAAAAGCAGGTTTTTCTGGTGCCCTTCAAATTATATCAAGAAGTATTTGTACATTCTGTAATCAGAGCTTAAAGAGATATTCAACCTGATATTAAGTTGATGAGTTCCAGTGCAATACAGAAGTAGAAGCCACAAAGAAGCTATTTTAGAGGTCCATGTCAACACACTCAGTTATTTCCTTGTCTAGATGATGGAAACTAAAATGAAATGAAAATCTGAATGACACTGAACTACAATTTTTATTTACCAGATCATCATCAACGCCAACAAAAATACCCAAAAGTTTAATACATATTCTACTGATAGAGTTGTATGTCCGCAGTGGTAATACAAAAGAGCATAATACATAAAATGAAGAACGTTGCAATTTCTAAAACAATTTATGTAATAATCTCCCTTTAATCTTAAAAGCAATCTCAGTTCTCAGAATCTAACGAATAACAAACCTTCACTAGTAAGTACTGGACAGTTTATTTGCCATGGCATTATTTTAATCGCAGAAAATTTAAACATAGCAATTCCATTATTAGGAAATTAAGTCAGTAAATTATTCACGTATTAGGAGAAAATACACACAGAAAGAAGAAATGATCTCAACCTACTGATATGAATTGAATTCTAGGAGGTAGGTTTTTAAATTAAACCAGTTACAAAGCAATGTATACACCATACTATCTTTTGTAGAAGAGGACAAATATGAATAAATACAGTTAGTCCACATTATTGCATATAAACTATCAAATAAAATATGAGACAATCTAAAATCTACTAGGTTGGAGTCTTTAAAAGTATATACCAAGCTAATCAACAGTGGCTCATACCTGTAATCCTAGCTCCTCAGGAAGCTGAGACCCAGAACCATCTAGTCTCATATTACCTGTCCAGCCCTTTCATTTCCTCTCTGCTCCAGCCACCTACTGGCCCTCTTCAGACAAACCAAACAAGTACTCACTCCCTTCAGCATCTCTGTACTTGTTCTTTATGCCTGACACGCTCTTCCCTCAGATTCTGGCATGGATGAACTCCCTCACTGACATTCCCTAAATGTAACTACCACTGACCTCCCTACTTTAAATCGTTGAAGAGGGTAAGGTCTCGCAACCTTATTTTATCAGCAATCAGAAGAGCAGCATTTCTGGGTGTTGTCCTTGTAGCCCTCTTAGCAGTATTTAATATACATTAACAAAATAAAACATGCCAGAATTCAGAACCTAGCCTTTTATTTTTGAAGCTTTATTTGTTTAACTTGAAAATAAGAGTAGTCAACATGTTTCAAAATATGTATGCATTGTAAAATGGCTATATCAACAACCTCTACCCTCAACTAGTAAAGACCACTGTATTTCCATGAGTTCAACTGTTTCAAATTCCACAGCGTAAAAGCAGAAATTTATCTTCCTGACTTAACTTCACCTAACAGAATTTCCTCCAGGTTTAGGATTTTCTTAATACTATCCCATTATGTACAGATGCGAATTTTTCCTTATCTGTATCTGGGCGTGAATAATTCCACCATGAGCATGGGAAGTGTAGCTATCTCCCTGACATTCCCATAGCGAATTATATATCCACAGTAAGGTTGCTGAATCATATGGTATCTATTTTTAATTTTTTGAAGAAACATCCCATTTTACATAATGGCTATACGAATTTACACTTCCCCCATATCCTCTCTAATGCTTGTGAGTGTGTGCGTGTGTGTGTGTGTGTGTGTGTGTGTGTATGCTCACTCCCTCGCTGCTGCTCCCTCACGCTCTGTCTTTCTCTCAGCCCCTCTCACTGGCTTTCTCTCTCTCTGTCTCTCCTCTTTTGATACTTGCCAACGCAGTAGGTGCAACTTCAAAGGCAGACTCTTAAACTCAGAGAACAGTCTTGAAACCAAAAGCCACATATATTACCATGTCTTGAAATCTAGCAGAATTTTTTTCCCAGTTGAATTTCAAAATTACTTTGGACCAATGACTCCTTTCTTCCTTCCATTTTCTCACTTTGACAACGATAATGCCTGTAACTATTTATTGTTCTGTGCATATCCCCCACCAATGTACTCTGGGAATAGGTAGCTCACTTATTAGTGCCACAGGTCCACAAATGGAAAGGAAGGAAGAATAAGGATGGATCATACCCAGACTCTCACTGCTATGATTTACATGACGAGACTTTTGAGCTGATGATATTTAGATGACATTTGGACTCTGAGTTGATTTGATCATATGAAACTTTTATAGGTCAGGGTGAAGCAGTCTTGATTTTATTATAGGCATAATGGGAATCCATAGAGGAAAGTGGATATGAAAGCAAAAGTGATATGAAATGATTTCCATTTTCAAAAGTCATCGGTGCTGGGCTGGGAATATGGCCTAGTGGCAAGAGTGCTCGCCTCCCATACATGAAGCCCTGAGTTCGATTCCCCAGCACCACATATACAGAAAACGGCCAGAAGTGGCGCTGTGGCTCAAGTGGCAGAGTGCTAGCCTTGAGCAAAAAGAAGCCAGGGACAGTGCTCAGGCCCTGAGTCCAAGCCCCAGGACTGGCCAAAACAAACAAACAAACAAACAAAAAAGTATTAAAGTGGTCTAGACAAAAGAAAATAGAGACTTAGATTTGCAATGAGAGGAGCAGAACAGACAAAAAAAGGATGTATGTGAAATGCACTTTGCAAGTAGAACGGACAACTTACCTGAAGAAGATGACATTTGCATGTGAAAAATAAAGAGTTGAATTTCAAGTAGGTCAAGTTGTTATAGAAATATAACTTAGTTTGACTTAAAAAATAAAGAACTCAAGGACAGGGTTTATAAATTCAGGGGGAATTCCAAAGAGCAAAACTAAATGAGTCAAATAGACAAGAAAGAAAACTGAGGTAAGTAGAGGACCAAGCCCTAGTACTTTCCATATTTGTAAGTCTGACAGAGGAGAAAGGCAAGCAAGAGATACTGAAGGAAACTCCAGACAGCTTGAAAAGAAAGTGTGAAGTCAAAAATGTCATTTTATCTGAATTATCGGTGCTAAGTTATTCTACTTTATGTAACATTCATATTCTCTGCTCTGTGAAAGTCCAGCTTAAATACAAAAGTCTTAGCCTTTGCCTCAACTCTGGAAATATTTAAATACTTAAGAAACAGCTACAAGAACAGAACACTATACTAAATTCCGAGGAAATAGCTTTAGACACTTTTCTATGACATGACCAAGAACGTGAATAAATTTACATTTTTTTAAATCATAGAATAAGGATTGTACAGAGAAACAGGAGGAGAGGAAAAAAGCTAGACTAATACAGAGAAACATGGACAAGGCAGACTTTAATAACTATCTGACTAGGAATGGAAATAGCAATAAAAGAAAAATAGCAAAAAGAGCCATACCTAAAAATGTATACTCAGATCATCACCTATCTTTATATCCTATTTTCTTAGCCACAGGACAAACTGCACATTTTAGTTTCCTTCCTTCTACCTGTCTCTAATCTTGTCTTGATTCTTGATTCACCTGACTATAGCTTTCTTTAAACCCTTTTGATTACAGTCAGTTTGTATAGTGTCTCTTGCTGCCCCATATAATGAAGATTGTAGAAGTTTCACAGGGACAAAGTAATAACTAGAACAGTATTTAAGGTATTTTCTGTAGCTCTGGATTAAAATACCAAAGTACAAGACTAAAAATGTTTACAGAGAGAAAAAAACAATGTACAAATTCATCATCCCTCCCACCTCAATTTTGAAATCAGTTTACAAGCTGACTTCAATTTCTTCCTTTGAGGTGCCAGAGAAAAGGCTGATAAAGAAAATATTGATAAGGAAAACATTGTTTTTAAATAAATAGAAATTTCAGACAGTGACACTCAGATAAATTAGCATGACAGGCCAGGAGTCCATGGCTCACTTCTGTAATCCCAGATCTTCAGGAGACTGAGATCTGAGAATCATGATTGAAATGCAGCCCAGGCAGGAAAGTTTGTGAGATTCCTATCTCCAACCAAACACCAAAAAAGCCAGAAGTGGAGCTGTGGTTGAAGTGGTAGAGTGCTAGCCTTGAGTAAAATAGCTCAGGTACACTGCCTAGGCCTTGAGACCAAACCACACACATGCACGCACACACACACTCAAATAAAAATTAGCACGACCATGTCAACAATACATATTATCACCTAAAAAGGACCTTTAAAAAAAATTCTACAGATTCTAAAACTCTTCAGAGATGTCAAAAACTTACTAAAAATAGGCTGCCATATCCCTGGCATGCCAATCATTCAGCATTTCACAAACACTGGCACTGCTCCAAACCGCCTGAGGGCAAATTATCAGAGTAGGGACTGGTGCTTGTTGGCGCCCAGGCTCAGGAAGGCCAGGCCGGTTTTCAAGAGAGATGCAAGAGAAAGAGACTTTCCAAGCTTGAAAAGAGACAGGAGTCGTAAAGGTATGAGGATTTCTTCCCCTAGCTTCCCCAGCTCTATCCATTCCTTTCTGTGCATCATTGCAGATTTGTGATTACTTCTGCAGAGTTGTGGGGACTCCCAAGGTTCTCCTGACCCTTTCCAATCTAGAAAATAGCTGATTCCTTGCCTCCCGCCTAGTAACTGAATTACCTTGCCTGGGGCCACCTTGTTGAACCACCCAGTTGTCAGGTGGCTCCTTCTAAGGAAGCATAGACAGCTGTTGGTGTCAGAGGATGTTGTGGTCTTTGGATATGCTCCCGATTTGAATTTCAACCAACTCCTCACATCTCTCTGATGGGGTACAGTAATAGAACAGAAGTCAATGGGAGATCAGCATGCACTCAGATTCCAGATTCTGAAAGGGAACAAAAATCAAACCCTCCATTCTTTGCCTCATCACCATGTCCAAAAAATAAACTAATATACTAGACACCAAGCTTTACTGATCCATCAAAACTAAGTATACGGTGACAACTCTCAATAGCCACAAAATAGGTAATATATAGTTTATGTAGGTTCACATCTCTATAATAAGTAATGAATATTATTATTTGTTGAATTGTACACCTTATAAGTCCAAATTATCTGCTATCTTACTAAAGTTCATTATGTACTAAACAGTGTTCGTTTAGTGTTAAAAAAAAAATCCATGCAGCGCATTGAATTTACCTTTTCTAATACAGATAAGTTCATGTACTCCACAGGTCCTCTCTCCACCTATTAAAAAATTAAATTAGAAGTTTAAAAGCACAGAAAATACCTTGAATTTGACTGCTACAAAGAAGCATTTATATTTCTAGGTCGGAATGATCTCAGAAAAAAAAGCTTACAATTCTTCTCTTAAGTCCTCATTAAATATGACAGCCAGATACTCAGAATTTTCCTCAATAACCCAGAAATTGAGGCTTGCTAAAGTTCTAGAATGAACTGGACACCAGTGACTTATATTTGTAATCTTAGCTACTCAGGAGGCTGAAATCTGAGTGAGAATTGACGTTCAAAGCCAGCCCAGGCAAAAAAGTCCACAAAAGTCTTAATTCCAACTGACTAGATTTAATAGAGCATGATGATTTTTTAAAAACCTAATACATATAGCCAAAAATTAGTCTTTTAAAAGGAGATTCTACTTTTTGCAACAACATAAATAAATATGAAGAACATGCTGAGTGAAATAGCCTGGCACAGAAAGACACTATATACAATCTCAACTCCATAATCTGAAAAGGTCAACTCCTAGTTGCAGGGACCAGAATGGTGTTATCAGAGGCTGGAGTGAGGGACTTGGGAGGGAGTGGTCCTGTTCGCATCAGACAAGATTAATCAGTTGCTGTGATTTATTGTAAAACATATTGTTAATACTAAGTGATTATATTCTTGACAAATCACTTCTAGTTTAAATGTTTCCACTGCAAAAAATAAGTAGGGGAGGTAACAGATTTAAATGGATTAATTTAATCATTTCACGTGTATAATGTGGTATTATGCATTAAAATGCCACATTATATCCCATAAATATATGCTGACACTTACTGTAAGAATTATTTTCTTGGCCACTATGTAAACATATATTTTTTCACTTACAAACATGTCTCTAAGGTAAGCCAAATAAAATTTTGGAGTGTTCTATATGACATTATTATACTGTGAATTATTTTGAATTTTTCATAATAAAAATATTAAATGATTTAGTCATTTTAGGTCGATATAGGAACTTATTATGAACAGTCCAGTTATAAGAAATACAGATGTCTTACAGAAAAAGTCTTACACTTTAAAAAGTAGGTCATCTAGAATCCAAGCTAAAAAACTAGAAAGTAATTTTTCTATCACTAAACTAGGTTAGTTCCACAGCCTTACTTGGTTCTAACAGTGCCATTGCTTCCTTATTATCAATAGTATAAACCAATCCCTAATTATCACAAAGTTATGATCATAAAAGAATTACTTTTCAGCAAAATCTCAGAATAAAACATGACCTTAACTAGAATATGATCAATGAGCAACCATGGATTGCTTATTGAAGAGCTATTATAAAATACACCTATATACTGCACCTCTTTCAAACTGAGGAGACACAAATGACTGCCATTTGGTAAACTAGACACCAAGTTATAAGAAACCATTTCCAAGACATAAGAAGAATCAAATGATAAGAATAACTATAATAGAACTGGAAGTCAATGGTGTTTTATAAGCTACTTCTTAGAAGTATTTCCCCTGTATACTCATTAAGGCATGTTCTTTAGAAGTCAACATTGGTAAATTAGTTTGAGTTTTGTACTTTATTCATGTTGACTAGGTTGTATGTTTTAATGTCTGAGGTTAAAGCTAGACTCTCTCACCTATGTAACATAAATTGATTAGGCTTTACCATCTATAGCCAATCTTAAATATAACAGTGGTTTTACAAGGTTTAGCATAACAATAACAAAATAAACCTGCTTAAGGACAATGGAAATAAACACTGTTTTTATAATATAAAATTAATCTGTATTGACTGACAGAACATCATAAATAAAAAGATAGCCAAATAAGACTATTTCTTAAATTTAAAGTCAATTAATAATTGTCAAATTTATTTTTAAACCACACAACTAACAAAGGGACTAGCACTCAAAGAGAGAGAGAGAGAGAGAGAGAGAGAGAGAGATTAGAACTCAGAAACCAAGCTTATTATTTTACAGTACAAACGGAGATACCAAAGGCTAAAGTTGCCCAATGACACTAATTAATTGTCAGGAGAAAAAGATTCAAATATGTTTAACATAGTTAAGGAAGTAAAAAGCGAATTTTTCTCAATTTTATGAAAAAATATGAAATTATTTTTCTATAGGGTAAGGCAATGTACACAGAGTGAATTTGCAAAGGCTTTCCTCTTGAAACAATCAACTCAGCAACATGGCAATGACAAGGTTACGCAAAGTTACCATCTTTTCCTGCAGTCAAATCTATGTACAGAACACGATGTAAACTAGCACAGACCTGTACAGCTGGCGTAAATGAGAACAGAAGGAAGCAGATATCTGGGGCACTCACACACATGTGCTATGATCATGTGCAGTGTATATGTATGTACAGTATTAATTAACAGTGTGTATGAATGTAACTTAATTGTGAATGTATCGGGTAACCAGGATGCTTTAAGGGAAAAGAAATCCTTACAAAACATGTATTTTCCCCATGTTCACAGAAGGAAAATGTGTACTCGAATTATAATCCCACTATAATACATCCAGGTATACGAAAAGGGACTTAAACCCATGATTTAGTTCTTTTGAGGGCCGTTTTCCAATTTTATTTATCATATTCTGACCATTAGCCTACATCCCCACAACTTACAAACTATTTATTTCTTCTTTTTTCTTATTTTAAGTAGTTGTATTAAGTGATTTCAATTCCACAAGTCATATTACATGTACAATGCATCTTGGTCATTGTCAGCCTTTCCATCAATCACCTTCTATTTATTTCTTCTTGACCTGACACTGAAAAGCTATTTTATCAATGTCTTAAAATCCACTTTATCTAAAGATTCTTTTCTAATATACATCCATTAATGCAGTCACAGCCATGAAGTTAACCTCTAGATCACAGTAATTACACTGTGATAGCTAACTCTTATGTAGATACCTATCCATAATGAAAGATGAAACTATAAATATCTTCAGTTGATTCTGTCAACTACCCCCAGATCTCCGAACAACATAACTCAGTTTGTTTGTTTTTGTGGTACTGAGGATTGAATTCAGGGCCTCTTTGTACATGCTAGGCAAGCAACTGATCACTCAAGCTTCACCTCCAACCCCAACTTAACCCACTCAAAGTTCAAAGTTTCAAGCCAGACACCAATGGCTCATGGCTGCAATCCTAGCTTCTCAGGAGGCTGAGATTTGATGATCATGGTGCAAAGCCAGCCTAGGCAGGAAAGCCCATGAGACTCTTACCTCCAATTAATCATAGAAAATGCCAGAAGTGGCTCAAGTGGTAGAGTGTTAGCCTTGAGCAAAAGGAGCTAGAGACAGCACTCAGGCCCAAAGTTTAAGCCCTAAGACTAGGCTAGATTAGTCCCTAATTAAGCCATTTTTTCCAGGAATAAGATGAGTTAGGTAGTGTATAGATAGGTAGACACACAGACAAAGAAAGTTGTGAAGTTTCCAACTCTCTAGGAATTATCATCCCAAACTGAAATTCATTTGCTTTTGGTTGTTGCTATGCAGTTATTGTAGAATTAAAATAATTTGAAAGTCTTCTCTATCAGTTTACAAATTCATTTTGTCTATAATATTTGTATATACTAGCAGGACTAAACTTTGGGACTGATATGCCCCAATATAACTTCATCACACAGACTGAATGAGTGCATCTCTATCCATAGCAATAGCTTATCTTAGAGTACTTAATTATTTGCAAAGCATGTTCAGTGCAGTATCTCATCCAATGCAGACAAGCTCCTATGCATTCGATTCAATCATTTTTCTAGGAGGTATAAATTTTATTATGTAAAATCTAATTTACTGTTCACGAACGGATACACTTCCCAACTGTTGAGTTACTTTTTTAATTCCATTTTAATTATGTTTGGACTATGAGAAACTCATTAACATGACAGAATAAATCACTCAGAAAGTACATACTTACACAAAATGCTCCACTAAATTGAATTTTGTAGTTAAACTGAATATAGAATAAAATCATTTGACCATACCAGAAAACTTATTAAAACTAGAAATGTGCATTATTCCATTAGTAAGTTCAGAATGTAAAGATAATTCAATACTTCATTAATATCTACTTAATGATAACTCAAAATAGTATAGTCTAAAAATGTGAAAAAATGAAAAATATAAAAATATATGTATAAAAATATATGTATGGCTCTTAGAAGTTTATGTGTAATTAAATTCCTAACAATTCCTATTATTCTGAATTAGATTCAGGGATTCTAATTTTTTTTTTTTTTTTTTGGCCAGTCCTGGGCCTTGGACTCAGGGCCTGAGCACTGTCCCTGGCTTCTTCCCGCTCAAGGCTAGCACTCTGCCACTTGAGCCACAGCGCCGCTTCTGGCCGTTTTCTGTATATGTGGTGCTGGGGAATCGAACCTAGGGCCTCGTGTATCCGAGGCAGGCACTCTTGCCACTAGGCTATATCCCCAGCCCCATAGATTCAGGGATTCTAATTTTTTAATTAAAATATTATCATATATTATTTTAGCACATAATACACATGCATATAAAATTTGCATGCAATCATATTACTCAAAAACTTGAAATGGTTTATTTAGAGTAGTTTGTTCAATCTTACATTATCCATATATCTGCACTTTCTCATTATTAAAGGCCAAAGGAAGAGGAAGTATTACTGAAGTCATCTAACTAAAAGTCCAATTTAAGAAGATAATCTGGGGGCTGGGAATATGGTCTAGTGGCAAGAGTGCTTGCCTCGTATACATGAGGCTCTGGGTTCGATTCCCCAGCACCATATATATACAAAAGGCCAGAAGTAGTGCTGTGGCTCAAGTGGCAGAGTGCTAGCCTAGAGCAAAAAGAAGCCTGGAACAGTGCTCAGGCCCTGAGTCCAAGGCCCAGGACTGGCAAAAAAAAAAAAAAATATGCTATCCTACTGTGGATACATACTGTGAACAAACATAATCATTTTGAAGTAATTGCTATCGGTATTAGTCATCACGTTGTATATATCAAACCAATTCTCATTTTCTGCTTTTCCCATTAGCATGAACTACTACATCTATTACTACCTTAAAATACCAGAAATGAAAACTGTTTTTGCTACTTGCTTCTGATTTTGTTTAGTACATTAGAAAAAGAAGCTTGAATGAACTATCAACTACTCAAAAGTATGTCCAGATTTCTCTAAGTAAACCTACCTAAATATGCAAATGTCTTAAATGGCTATAAAACACTATTAATTTTTAATTTTATCTCTGCCATAAGTCAAAGTATCACTTTTAGATTAAATTGAACTGTAATTTCTCCACACATAAAATGTCCAATAAATTATCTCTCTGCTACCTCTCTCTTTGGATAGGTGTAATGTCTAATTATATATATATTATATATAATATATAGGATATACAGTATATATAATACTGATATCTCTAACAATAACAAAAGAGAGCAGAAAAGGTGTATGATGCTCTTACTCAAGACTAATAACATCTTTCTACCGGTTTTGTTTTTAATTCAGTATCACAAACAGCTTCTGAAAATCCAAATTGTATTTTAGAAATCTTAGGGCCAAAACAAGTTTTAATGAGAATCTTAGAATTCTAATAATGTTTTTTAAAACATATGTGAAAGTGTGTAGCAAACTATAGGCTATACCATAAGTTACACACACACACACACACACACACACACACACACACACACACACCCCAACATCTTTATGGGCTGAAGATAATGTATGGATTCCATGAAACAATTCAGAAACAAATGTAAGTCATACTCAGGTAGTACACAAAAACATAAGGAATACAAAAAACGAGTAAGACATTATCCTCTGGGAATTTACAATCGGACTAGGAAAATAGGTTTACAAATAACTGATACAAAGTCGTTCAATGTGTAGAGCAGGTATGAAGTAGGCAAATGACAACATTGAGATTAGAAATACAAAGAACGTTTGGCCAGGTAGATGAAGACTAAGAAGTACGCAACAGGAGAAAAATTCAAAACCAGGAGAAAGTCGATGTCAGCCTGACTAGTAAACTTAGTATTTTAGACAATAATGGCATATCTTGACCAGCTACGAAAACAATGATTCCTACCCTGATATCACCAGACAGCTAGGTAACAGGGATCTGCTATCTGTTCAATCTTTCAAAATACCTTTTTGAAAGTTCCCCTGTCCTTAACACTGGACCAACTTCTTCATCTGAATAGTGACATTCACTTAGGGTGGTAAACACTATCATCTTTACCTCTGTCAAAGGTCACCATCATCAATCCCATGTCTGACTGATGAGGATGGGGCTGGAGGCTTAGCTCAGTAGTTGAGTGTGTGCTCGAGAGTACAGTGCAGGAGCTGGGAATGTGGCCTAGTGGTAGAATGCTTGCCTTGTATACATGAAGCCCTGGGTTCAATTCCTCAGCATCATATACATATGGGAAAAAGAGCCAGAAGTGGCTCTGTGGCTCAAGTGGTAGAGTGCTAGCCTGGAGCAAAAAGAAGCCAGGGATAAATGTTCTATGTGAATCTCCTATGGCTTATCCCCTGTTGTTACTGTACATGATTTTGGTACACTGGGTGTTGTACCTATGTTTATCTGAATTAGGGAGAGGAATGAGAGCATCAGAATGGTGAGACAAAGAAAAAAGGGCGAACCAATGCAATAGCGAAACTCATAAGACAATACTGCACAACTAGCAGGCCGGGACGGAGGGAAGGTGAGAGAAAAATGAGGTAGGGTGTAACAAGTATGACAAGAAACGCACTATTATGTAACTGTAACCCCTCTGTATATCACATTGATAATAAAATTATATTTAATAATAAATAAATAAACAAGAAGAAGAAGCCAGGGATAGTGCTCAGGCCCTGAGTTTCCCCAGGACTGGCGCAAAAAAAAAAAAAAAAAGCACAGTGTGTGCCTAGCAAGAATGAGGTCCTGAGTTCAGATCCCAAAACTGCCGAAAGGCCTAATTTTTTTTTAAAAAAAAAGAAAAGCAAATGAATAATGATGTGGTAGAAATAATTTGGTGCTGTAAAATAAAAGCTTTATAAAGAGAAGGTAGTCAAAATAAGTCTTAGTATGACATTTTAAGGAGTAAAACTGTTGCACAAAACTAAAAAGAATTGGCTCAGCCAATAATAATGACCTGAGTGTTTGGAGGTTTTGGTTTTGTGCTTTTACAGACACGTGAAACTAATCCTGGCAAAACAAACTGGTTTGAGTTGATTTCAACCTCACCTTGTACCAAAATGAAACTTCATGGGGCACATACTAATGTGAACCTACATCAACAGGATGTTGCACAAACCTAGGATAGAATAGCAAAGGTTACTACTGTATGCTCTTCAACAGTACAGCTGTTGAATAAAATGGAATGGTCCAGTACTATATTCCAAGTATTAAAACATGCAACTACAGATTCTCCAAAGTAGGAAATTGAATATGCACTAAAGAAAAACACTGTACAGTCACCTTCAAACATAACAGAGCATGTCCTGTACAAAGAAATTCGCAGGCCTTTAATTATTGCTACAGAAAGCAGGGTGGGTAGATAAAAGGTACCAAATGGCGGACCCAGGGTCAAATACAAAGACCTTAACAAAGAGCAATAAAAAAAAACCCCAGAACAATCAGACTCAAAACCATTGTTTGTATCACTGAATATTTTCATACCAAAGAAGAATCATCTATCTCCCTGCATTCACATTACACTGTTATTTTTTATTGGTTTATATTAGTTATACGGGGGAGGAGGGAATGAATTTCATTGTTAGATCTCCACACATGTTTACACTGTAGTCCAATCACTCTTATCCTCTCTATTGCACTCCTTGCTTCATTCTACCCCCAAAAGAAGCATCCCCAGTCAGGTGCTGGTGGTTCACACCTGTAATCCTAGCTACTCAAAAGAGGCTGAGACCTGAGGATTACAGTTCAAAGCCAGCCCAGGCAGGAAACTCCATGAGACTCTTATGTCCAATAAACTACTCAAAAAAGCCAGAAGTGACACTGTGGCTCAAGTGGTAGAGCGCTCGCCTTGAGCAAAAGAAGCTCAAGGACAGCACCTAGGTCCAGCGTTCAAGCCCCAAGATCGGCTAAAAAAAAAAGGATCCCCATCAGGTTTCCTTGTTCCATTTTCATAGTTGTAACTGCATTTTTGAAATTATGTCTCCCTCCACACATACTAGAACCTGGACTGTTTGAGGGGAAAAACGTGATCTTGCCCACCGTAATGGCTCCACAAAGTCAAGCATACTACATATAGAGTATATAGCTAATTGGATGAATGAAGCATAAATTGTTTTTAAGAATGAATGGTTTAAGAGCCATTTCGAGTGGTTTTAAGAACCAATTCATTGAGAAAAAAAATGTTGGATACAATGCACTCTGGAGCAACCAAAATTCTAAGACAGCTCTAGGACAGCCTACATCTCGAGCTCAGTAAACTGCATCATATAGCCTGAAGACAGTGTGTATGAAAAGCTGAGAAGCAGAATCACTGGACTTGATATCTTTATTTGAAACATATTAACTATGTTAATTGCCAGACTGCAACAGCACAGTGGTTTACAGCATGAAGCCTTAAAACAAAATATAAACACATAAATTTATGAGTGTACCTCAAACACAGACCAGGCTGGATGTACAACTCAGTGTTAGAGTGACAGCTTGGCATGACCAGGGCTCAACTCTAGGACAGACAGACAGACAGACACACACACACACACACACACACACACACACACACGAAGAATTTCTAGAATAGAAGGATTACAAAAATCTTATTCTTTAAACATACATGTAGTAGACAGAGTAAAATACCAACAGCTGACATGAGGAAGGAATTAATAACATTTAACTGCCTCAGGAAAGAATGGACATATTGAGAAAACTGCAAAATACCAGTACCAGTTTTAGGACTAAACCTGAATGTTATCTCATTCTTCCTTGCCTTCTGCACAAATCTTTTTACCTTTACCAATTTACAAGAAACACCTTTACTGCTTTATATGTTGGTCTAGAAAATAAAATATAGTACATTAATCAGTGGATGTGGTTTCCTGACTTTTAAACCCTAGAAATGAGTACTGTGTGGGAAAGACCACTCTGGGTAACAGAAATGTCAAAGATTCATAGGCAGATATTATTCCCTGTCACTTTAGCTAAGGGAGACATTTACAACTGACTTCATGTGTATCTTGCATATACAATAAATACTTTAGTCTCTTAAATGAGATGAATCAGTGTGGGGTTCAGAAACTCCCAGTATGTGACAGATCACGGGGATGGGAACACTGAAAAGTTTTACTTGGAGGAACGCACGTTCAGTGTAGACAATATGATGCACACAGCTCTCGGTAACTTGCGAGTCTGTATGGATACACACACACACACACACACACACACACACACACAGGGTTTACCAATGTACTTGGAGTTAACCTGATATTCTTTCATAGAAGTATCCTAGGTGTGTGATACTATTTTTCAAAACATCCTCCTCCAAAAAAAAAATTTTGTAAAGGCAAAATATAGACACTTCATCCCAGTTCCAGAATTTTGTTTGGAACAAGAGAAAGACAAAAAGAAGACACTTGGGTGCCACCCACCTCATCCAGGAACTTAAGCTACTTTTTTGAAAATGCAGTATGGCACTAAAGCACTGACATTTGCAAGATCTCGTGTGTGTGTGTGTGTGTGTGTGTGTGTGTGTGTGTGTGTGTGTGTGTGATGTATTTACTCCTCCTTCATTGAGAGCAGCAGTTTTGAGCATCTGGGGGCGGGGGGGGGGGTGCGGGCGGGGAGGGGGAAACATTTGGGGAAATTAACTTCACCCCAGGTTTCCAGGTTCCCACCTCGGCGAACACAGCAGAGCGGACCGCGCGGAGGCGGGGAAGGGTCGGGGAGGGGACGGGCAAAGCCGGACCCCGCTGGGTCGGTCGGGGTCGCGGAAGGACGACCAGAAAAGGGAGAGGTACCGCGCGCAGCCCCGAGCTCCCCGCAGCCAGCCGGCCCCGGAGGTTTCGGGGGTCCGCAGGGCCGCGGCCGGAGCAGACACTGCGCGGCCCCGGAGCCGAGGCCGCGGGAACCGCCAGGGCCGGAGCGCGCCGCGACCGAAGTCCCGCGTCCCCCGGCGCCGGGGCGCCCGCCGCCTCCCGGGGCGCGCTGCGGACCCCCGCGCGCCCCGGACCCGCCCCGCGCGCGCCTCGGCCTCCCGGCCCCCGCGGGGGCCCCCTCGGGCTGGGCGCCCCTCCCCGCGTGCCCCCGCGCCGGCCTCCACTTACCTTCAATCGCCATGATGTGCTCGCCATGGACCGCACCAAGTGGACGGCGGGGCGGGGGGTGGGGGGGGCGGCGGCGGCCGCGCCGAGGCCGCGGGCTCGGGGCCGGGGCGGGGCTCGCCGGGAGCGGCGGGGCTGCGGGGCCCCGAGGGCAGCCGAGGACCCGGCGGGCAGGGGAGGGGGCCGGGCGCCCCGCGAGTGTGCGCGCCGGGGAAGAAATGGAACCTTCCGGGGGCCGCCGGCGGCACGTGACGCCGCCCCGCCCGCCCCGCCGCGCCCCGCGCCCCGCGCCCCGCGCCCCGCGCGCGGATTCAAAAACCCAGTGCGGGGTCCGCGCGGCGGCGGCGGCGGTGGGGGCGACGTCACCCGAGGGCCCCGGCGCAGCGGCGCGGGCGCGGCCCCGGCGCGGGAGCTCGGGATGTGGTCAGCACCCTGGACAGCGCGCGGCTCCCGGGACGGACGGGGCTCCGCCGGCAGCGGGGCTCCAGGCCCCCTCCGGAACCGCGGCCCTCGGACCCGGTAACCTGAAGCTCTCTCGGGGTTCGGTCTGGGTTTTTGCCTGGAATCGAGCAAATCCTCGCCTCAGATCTGCGCCATGGGGCAAGGAGACAGATAGTTGGCAAAACCAACGGGAGGGGGGATACTGAGGACTCTCTCTCTCTCTCTCTCTCTCTCTCTCTCTCTCTCTCTCTCTCTCTCTCTCTCTCTGCCTCTAACACACATAGTCTCACTCTCAGACAGACAGACAGACAGACAGACACACACACACACACACACAGCCTCATTACCGATAAGGCTTAGAAGCCCCTGACCTTGGTGCCCTCCTTGGAAATATGAATTGAAATATGTCTGCATATTGCAAACACACATTTGAGGCCACAGAAAGGTAAGGAGTCAGACGGGCATTTTGGCAGAGGGCCTTAAAAACTTGTCCAATGCACATTAAAAATACTTTGTTTTTGCAAACCCATGAGCATTAGGAACCACCACGAACCACCTAAACCCTGAGCAACAGCAACAACAACTGGCCACTTGGTTTTGACTTGAGTACTCCCTGCCATCTTTTACCCAACTCTCCAGTTCATTTGGTACTTGGCAAGTAGTCGAGGGTGTGATCTACATTAAGGAATGGAAAGTTAGTGACTCTTCCCTGCGGAGAAAATGCTAACTTCTACAGCCATGGAGCTATATTGGGGACTGACACAAAGAAGGAAATATTTTGCGCTTATGTAAGTGAGGTTGGACTGCAATCTAGAACAGAAACTATCTTTTATTGCTTTTATGTAACCTGTCCCTCCGTCACCATTTAGCTCAACAGACATCCACTTTTATTACTTCAGTGAATACCTGTTGAGTCAGCACTGTGCCAAAAGCTGACTACAAACCAGAATTGTTATTGAAGGATCAAACAAAATACATATTCTATTCATTAAACACTAAAACGCTGTCAATTTGCTCTAGGAAATGTGTGTGAGTGGAGGCTTTTGTGGGGGTTCGCCATGGATATCTGTGGGGTGCAAGGAAAATATGCTTAATTAATGACATTTTCCCCCTCACAACTTTGTTTAAAACAGGCTTGACCTCTGAAACATTGGTTTGAACTCAAAACCACATTTCATAGTTTGTGGTTTCTGGCTAACTCTAAAGAAATCCAATTGTTAACCTTTAAAAAGAAAAAAAAACCAACTTAATGTTGAAAACTAGAAAAACGTATTCATCCTTTCACCAGCAATTACACAAGTGGCTACATATATTGCAAGGTTATGTGAACTCGAAGAACACAGGTTAATATCACCATCTTTAGTTTAGAGAATCAGGCTGGGGAAATATGAATTTGAGCCTCAGATTTGTCAACTCTGGGAACTCAGACCAAGACTCTAAGATGAGTCAGTATTGGTTACATTTTCCCTTGAATTAAAATGCACAATTCCTCCTACAAATATTGTCTTTAAATATAATAATATATAGCATAAAGCATGAATAGTATAATTATATATAATATACTGTGTATTTATATACATAATAAATAGTATTATAGTATGTATGCTATATAGTACCTATACTATGTAGTATATAACTATATATAATATACATCTGGTCGCCAAATACTAGTTGGAAATTTTGTATTAGACTAATGTTGGATATCATATGGATAACTCAGCTTCCCACCAAATCCATGCTGAAATCTAATTGCAATGTCATTGACCAAAACACTAAAACACTTGGATGGGAGGGCATGTTTTGTTTTTTCATTTCCTTGGGGTTTTTTGTTTGGTTTTGGTTTTTGTCTAGTTGGGGGTCAAAGAGTGAGTTTGTGGACAAAAGAAGTGAAACAAAAACAGCACTGAAAAAAAGCAGAGCTCCAGCTGAAAAGCAGGGATCCCTAAGGAAGGGCTATTGCCCAGAGCAGAGTGTGCTGAGAGTGATTAGGTGTCTCTAGGAGGAAGCGACCCGGCTCCCAAGATCATTGGTGGTTCACATCAGTCCCCAGACACAATCAGAAGCCCCAAGTCTGTACATTCGAAAAAGAAAAAAAAAAAAAGGCAAGGTGGTATATTATGTCATTTTACGTGAAATACCTTGCTCCAGACCAATCAGGAGGCCAGACACTAAAATTAATCCTTGCCAGGCCCAGATAACAGAATCACAGAATAGTAATGAACTGGGGAAGGAAGATAGTACTCAGAAGAGAGTGCCAGGTAGAAGAACTCAAGCGACATCTGTCGCTTAGACATCTGTCTCAGCATGTCTATCTTCTCTTTCCAAAGAACTTCCCTAACTCAGCAACTTCACTGCAGTTCCTTTAGATCACAATGTCGAAAAGAATTGTCTATGGCAAGGAAGATATTCTGTATTTATAGCCACGTGGAAGCCACTCAGCACAGAAGTCTATTGAGCACTTGAAATGTCATGTGGACTGAATTTTTAGTTTTATTTGACTTGAGTTAATTTGAAATTAAAGAGTTGCATATGACTAATGCATGTTTTATTGGGCAGCGTAGCCTTAGAGCTACATGACATGACATGATAGTGTTCAGGCAAGGACTACTAAAGGTTATTTAATAGGTATTTGATGAGATAACCTAGGTTCTTTGTGGGGAGAGAACAGTAGTAATTTGTTTAGTATGTACAATTTTATCTTTTTAAAGAAGTATTGGGTCAACCAAATAATGAAGAGATCAAGTATCACAGTCACTAACTTATTACTCTATACTTCCTTCTCTTACATCTTTTAAGGCTTTTACGCAGATCAAAGGGCTACCTATACTTCTTTCCCTTTCCTCCATCAATTTTACTATGTTCGTCCTCTATAGTCTTTCTTATACGATTCTTACTGTTCAATGAGGTCATTGCTATTGGCTAACAGTACAGAGCAGGACACTGCAGTTTCACTTTTAAGTTTTTTGCAGCAAATTGCATCTAGAGGTAGAACCCAGGGTCTTACACATACATAGAAAATACTCTACCACCACCACAACCCCAAACCCCTACACAGATAACAATGAAACAGATTAGAGGAATTAAACTCTCTCTAGTATATTGGGGCACAAGTTAAGCACTGTTAAACCTCTGTTAAATACTGTTAAACCACTGTGACTGTGAAGTCTTTATTGTCGCATCTCCTTTAATGTTTAGTTTCCTTTTCAATTAGCTTAAGATGTTGGGGGCTGGGGCAATTTGACTCTCTAATTGACTGCTTTTAGATAATTCCCCTAGTGATCTGGCTGCCTTAAGTGGAAAACTATCAGCCAAACATCCAGTCAGGCTGCCCTCCTGACAACAACAACTGCTCAGAGCACTTCAAGAACACAAGCAAGCTGCATGGCAGGTGCATCTGCTTGCTGCCAAAGCACAACTCCAGCTGCAGAAGGCACCATCCCAACCATGATGCTTTCTAAACAGCTTGCACCAGACTTTGTGTCATCAGTGCCTTCGCAAATTCAACATTACCTGAGAGTTATTTCTGACCAGGCCAGAGGGGGAATACATCCTTTAGTATCCCAACAGAAAGCCTGCAATTGGCACAAACACAGACTTACTTTTGCAGGAAGGTTTGCCGTGATTGGTGCAAACACCCTTGCCACACCTCCTTTACTGGCTATATAAATAGCTACTAGATTGCTTTTTTTTCTGAATCATTATTTATGTATTGTCAAAGTGCTGTACAGAGGGGTTACAGTTTCATACGTAAGGCAGTGGGTATGTTTCTTATACAATTTGTTGCCTCCTCCCTCATTTCCCCCCTCCCCCTTCCCCTCTCCCCCCATGAGTTGTTCAGTTGGTTTACACCAAATGGTTTTGTAAGTGTTGCTTTTGGAGTCATTTTTCTTTTTATCCTTTGTCTCTTGATTTTGATATTTCCTTTCCCTTCCCTAGTCCTAATACAAGTATATACAGTATCCAGGGTACTCAGATGAGATAGTGCAGGCACAACCACAGGAAGGGGATACAAGAGGAACGACAAAAAAAGCTACAGTTTCACATGGCATGTTGAAAATAATTACAACGGTGATATAACAGTCGTTTCCATAACATGGAGTTCATTTCACTTAGCATCATCTTATGTGTTCATAAGGGCACAGCTATTGGGTTCTTGTGATGTTCTGCTGTGACTAGCCCAAACCTGTACTAATTATTCCCTATGAGGGGAGGTACCCTCCCAGTGAGGCTATCTCCAGATGTTGCAGTATTGGGCCAAATGAAAGATCTGTCTCAAGTAGTCTTTGCTTGCCTACTTGTGATTTTTATCATTGGTAGAGTAATACAAAGAGGGTAACACAAGTGGCAGCAGTGGTAGAGGCAACAGCAATCATGGATGGCAGCTCAAGAACTCCAGAGAAGAGTTGGGTAGAAATAATGGAGACAGTGAGTCTGTGAAGAGCTGAAGACAACGAATTTGGGGCCTTGGTAATGAGAAGAGTTCATCATTGTCCTAAGACTTAAGGGCCAAGTGTCCCAAAATACTTCGGACCAAATGCTATAATATTAGCCATTATAGGGTTGTGGACATACCAAAGCCTTTTCAAGTTCTTTTGTACAAGCAGGTATTGCCTGTTGCTGCTTGCTGTTGCCTGCCACCACTGCCCACCATGGCTGGAAGCTGAGGTTAACGATAGCTGCCAAGTGTCTGGGCTGCTGGTGATTGACGTTCAGAGAAATCAGCCTGCAACCTGAGTGCCAAGGGCCATAAGTCTCTGCTTCTAAGGCCTGGAGCAATTGGCCCTTAGCTCTCTGGGTTTGGACTATAAATCTTTGGGTCTGCCAGTCCTGTCCTTGCAGGCCTTGTACACTCAAGGATCCTGGGTTGCCAACACTAAAGGAGCTTCTCCTGACCTACCCATAATTCCTATCTGGGTAACAAAAAGGACTCCAGCCATCTGATTAGCCACAACTATAATATAGCATGATATTGGGATGTCAGCATGGAAGATTGAACATAACTTCCAAATACATACACCAATTTAACCCAACATAATTGACAAGTACTGCCTGCTAGGATTAAAAAAAATCCTGTAGCTAAGTGTTCTTATTCATAACAAAGAAGCATATTAATTTGTTCTAAGTAGGAGTATTTGATTGTATTTAAATCCTTTCCCCCCACAGCTAAATGTTTCCACGATAATGAAAAGTGATATCTATGTAACAATTTTCACACAAAGGTCAAAAATATGCCATAAACTTTAAAAAAATAACATAAACACATAATCCACAGTCGATGTACCCACTTACGTGGAAAGCAGGAAGTAACTTTTAGAAGCACTTATACACAGATGAGAAGGAAATTGAACTCTATGGCAAAAATAAGTTGATAATCCAAGTTAGATGAAAAAAAATCTGCTACTGAAAAAAGTCAGTCATAGCTCTAGCTTCTGTAACTATAAATGTGTGGTCCCAACTCATAGGAGAAATTCTATGAGGGTCACTAAAGCCTTATTGCTTACATTTATCTAATACAAGAACACTGACCATTATTATTTGGCTCAAAATAAAATCTCAATAGATTTTTTTCTTATTTATTGTCAAAGTGATGTACAGAGAGGTTACAGTTTCATACATTAGGCATTGGATACATTTCTTGTACTGTTTGTTACCTCCTCCCTCATTCTCCCCTCAATAGATTTTAAATGAATAAATTGCAATAGACCAATGTGTTGTGAATCCCTTGTATCAGTAGTTCTTAAATTTTGATGTGTATAAAATATCTGCACAACAATCAGATAGTCATTGGTGACTGTAAAAAGTGAACTAAGATCTTTTCATCTAGGCTAGCATCTCTCATTATCATCTCCCTAGTAGTTCTTTTTCTAATGCATAATTTCTTTTTACTTAACTATTTATCCTTATGGATGAAAGGGAAATATTCAGCATGGAAAGGGAATTTTTAGCATGGAATATAATTTTCCATATTGTTTTAAGAACAAGTTACTGAAGAATTATGGGATATCTCCTGAGGATATCGAAAGTTCAACCTCAACAATCAGTTCTAGAACAATGATTTGTAGGGGCATAATTTCTGAATTTGAAATGATACATTTCAAATTGAAATTCAGAAACTTGGAAGCTTAGGAATTGTGTTACTCTGAACACAACATATGCTTCAATTGTTATGTTGTAGCTGGGTGTGGTAGTATATGCCTGCTATCCCAGCATTCCAGAGGCTGACAGGGGATCATTTCCAATTTGAGAACACACTAGGTCTCATAATGATTATATATATATATAATATATATACATATATATGGCTCATGCCTATAATTCTAGCTATTTAGGAGGCCTGAGACCTGAGGATTTGTGGTTCAAAGCCAGCTCAGGCAGAAAAGTCCCTATGAAACTCTTATCTCCAATTAACCATTCAAAAACCAGAAGTGGTACTATGGCTCAAAGTGGTAGAATGCTAGCTTGAACAAAAAAGCTTAAGGACAGTGTCCAGGCCCTGAGTTCAAGCCCCATAACCAACAAAAACAACAAATGACATTTCCTAGGAATATCTAAGTAATCTAACTTTTCTTCTAAAACTATCTGCATAGGGCTGAGAATGTGGCTTAGTGGTAGAGTGCTTGCCTAGCATGCATAAAGCCCTGAGTTTGATTCCTCAGTACCACATAAATAGAAAAAGTCAGAAGTGGCACTATGACTCAAGTGGTAGAGTGCTAGCCTTGAGCACAGAAAGGCTCAGGCCCTGAGTTCAAGCCCCAGGACCAGAAAAAAAAAAAAAAACACCTTACCTAAATATTTTGTTTGGCTTTCAATAGGAAGTATGACACATAGTAGATATACTTACTAAAATAATATAGTACATGTTAACTCTCTTCTTTGCATCTTACTGTAACCAATTTGAGGGCAGAGGTGTGGGCAGAGAATGAGTTCTATTCAAGATATTAAGTCATGTCTTGCTTTTACTCTCAGACTCCTCCCCTGACCAAAAATATATTCTATTGAATGCATTCCTATATTACTAAATATTGATCTAATTAAGCTCAACATTATTTTAATCCTAAATTTAAAGTTCAGTCTAGAATATAGTAAATATATTTCCCTTTGTAATGCCTGCATCAAATCTCCCCTGGGCTATAATTCTAAACCTTTTAAGCACCAATTTACTTCCATTTGGCTAATGGCAATCTCCACTTTTATGTTAGTCACCTTTTAGGTACTACAACTAATATCTGAGAAAATAAACTTACAAAGAGAAAAGGGGTATTTGGGCTTATGTTCAAGCCTATGATCAATGTCCTCATTGCTTTTGGCATCACAGTGGAGAGCTCATTAAACAAAGACTGCTATTGAAAGAAAACAGAGAGAGAAATCCAAGAATAAGGAAGATTTATTGAAATTTCGAAGATATAATTGTTGAAACAAACTGCTAGTTAGGAAGGATGGAAATAGTGCCAACACTCTGGAAATGGTTTGGCAGTTTCATAAAAAGTTAAACATACACCTACCATATGAAGATACAGTCATTCTTCATCTAGATATCTGTGCAAGAGACAGCATATGTCCATGCAAAGACTTGTATGTAAGTGTTCATAGCAGCTTGAGTTGAAGTTACCCCAAACTGGAAATAATTCAAATATTCATCAACATTGCCTGGATAAACAAACTGTGGCATGCCCAATCATTAAAAGAAACAACACTAGTGATGCCCACAACATCAGGGATGAATCACAGAACAATTATGCTAAGTGAGAAAAAGAAAGAAAACAAAGACTCTAATCCCATTTATATGAGTATGAAATACAAATTATCTATAGTGACAGACCATAGATGAATGGTTGCATGGGGAGAAGTAAGTAGGACTAGGAGGGAAGGAAGAACGTCCTTGGAGACATGGGGTGTGCATTAATGTGATTGTTTCAATGGCTTCATACGTTTATTATATTAATCAGAATTTACCACACCACACATCAAGTACATGCAAGTTATTGTTTTCAATTAATTATGTATCAATAACATACACTGAGAAAACAGAAAAGAAGACAGATGAAAAATAGAAGAAAATATTAAAGTTTACCCAGCAATCCTAGGCATCTAGTGTTTAGCTGGTAAGTGTTCCAGAGGGAACGAACAGAGAAAAATATAAAGAAACAAATATGTTTCCCAGGTCTGTTCTTTAAAAGTCTCAAGCTAGGTGCTGGTGGCTCATTCCTATAATCCTAGCTACTCAGGAGGCTAAGACCTGAGGACTGTGGTTTGAAGCCAACCCCTGCATGAAAGTCCATGAGACTCTTATCTCCAATTAACTTCCAAAAAGCCAGACGTGGGGCTGTGGCTTGGGTGGTACAGTGTTAGCCATGAGCAAATAAATAAATAAACATCTCAGGGACAGTGAGTGCCCAAGCCTTGAGTTCAAGCCTCAAGACCAGCACAAGAAAAAAATAATTTACAAACTTGAGATGGAAAGAGCATTGCAAAAGAGCTAAACAAGCTGTGTGAATAAGAGGCCCACATTGAGACAGCCCCCATGGAATTTTAGAACATTTGGGACAACTGAAGTTTCTGAACACTTCCAGAGATGTAAAAATGCAAAATCAAAGCTAAAAGAAAAAAAATCAACTCCAAGAATGAGGTTCAACTTGGCTTCTGCAATCTCAATGACAAAGTGGGTGTGAGAACAGAATGGCACAAGGACTATGGAGAGAAGCATGATTACAAGCCAGATTCAATCTGGAATGGGGAAAAAAAATAGTCATTTCATGAATAAATGTGCTTTAAAATCTGTTCTCATCCACATTTATTCTTTAAAAATTTTTGAAAACGAGATAGCCCGGGGCTGCGGATATGACCTAGTGGTAGTGTGCTTGCCTTGCATACGTGAAGCCCTGAGTTTGATTCCTCAGAACCACATATATAGAAAAAGCCAGAAGTGGCACTGTGGCTCAAGTGCTACCCTTGAGCAAAAAGAAGCCAGGGACAATGCTCAGGCCCTGAGTTCAAGCCCCATGACTGGCAAAACAACAACAACAACAAAAAATGAGATAGCCTATAAGATGAGAAAGAGATATAAGGAAAAGGAAGCTATGGGATTCACGGGTTTACAAGATTAACCAGCTGGGCACCAGTGGCTCACAGGTGTAATCCTAGCTACTCAGAAGGGTGCACGAAAGTCTATGAGACTCTTAGCTCCACTTAAACTACCAAAAAAGCTGGTAATGGGGCTGTGGCTCAAGTCTGTGAGACTCTTATCTCCAATTAACTACCAGAAAGCTGGAAGTGGCACTGTGGCTCAAAGTGGTAGAGTGCTAGCCTTGAGAAAAATGTTCAGGGACAATACACAGGCTCTGAGTTCAAGACCCATGACCAACGAAAAAGGAGAAGGAGAAGAGGAAGAGAAAGAGGAAAAGGAAGAAGAAAGAAGAAGGAGGAGGAGAAATGTATTAACAATTTTTAAGGCATAAGAGTTTTGGGTGGATTTATCCTAAATTACTAACAGTTCTTCCCTTTGGGAGCCAGAAGCATAGATTTCCTCATTTGTTTATTCATTTTTAATTGTATTTTGCTTTTCAGTTGTGGCACTGGGAATCAAAATGAAGGCCTTGCACATGCTAGCTACACATTCAGCCACTGAACTGTGACCTCTCTACTCCAAATGCTTTATATTTTAGCTATCTAAGGCTTCTGGACTTTTCACAAGTAATTTTAATATTTAAGATATGCAATTATATTCTGAAATGAAGGTTAGAATAGTTCCTTCCTCCAGCACAATTCCCAAATAAATATTCTTACAACATTTTTTTTGGGGGGGGGCCATTCCTGGGGCTTGGACTCCAGACATGAGCACTGTCCCTGGCTTCTTTTTGCTCAAGGCTAGCACTCTACCTCTTGAGCCAAAGGGTCACTTCCGACCTTTCCTGTTTATGTGACACTGAGGAATTGAACCCAGGGCTTTGTGCATGCTAGGCAAGCACTCTACCACTAGGCCACATTCCTAGCCCTCTTAAAAATTTTTGTGTGTACATATAGTGCAGAATTTTGTGTGCCTCCTTACACTTGAATGGGTCCTAAACTGAACCCCCAAGACCTTTTTCACAGAGGACACTGAAGTGGAGACTTCCTCAGATAGAATTTCTTTAAGCTGGACATTACAACCCAGCCTAGGGAACAAGGTGAATTTTCAACCCATCATGGCCTGTATGGTCTCCCCCTCTCCCCCGCTTCTCTTCTCTTTTCCTGTAAGGGTTTTTCTGCTGTCTTCTAGGCGTCATTTCCTTTTGCTTTATTTCCTTTGATGTCTCAGGCTTAGTTATATAATCACAGCTGAAGCTCTTTGTTTTCTCCAAGTTTTCTCCATAGGTCTTTTCTACTGGGGCTAGTAACTAGTGAGTCACTTCATATTCTGAACCATATCTCTGCAGACATCAGAATTTTGTCTAGGAAAAGTTTAGACAAGGATCCCTGGACCCCTGGAAACCATTAGCATACACTCATACAGACTAGGGGACAACAGTTCCCTTTCTCCTTAGGAATCCAGTATTTTTTGTTTTGTTTGGTTCTGCTTTATTTTTATTTATGAGACAGTTTTGCAAATTCATTATCCTCCTGCCTCAGCCACCTAAGTGCTAGGATTACACCATGAACCATCTTCACAGTTTAAATCTAGTGTTAATATTCTTAATTCTCTCAATATGACATTATTTCATATAATTACTGTTTATTAAATAAGAGTATATATATTCCTTTGAGCAGAATATATAATTTTTCCAAGTATTCTGTACAAAGTCTGCACTAATCTATAAGAGCTATGTTTTCAGCCTATCTAAAGCCATAAAACAAACTGGTTAAAATTTTTGTCCAGGGGGCTAGGAATGTAGCTTACAGGTAGAGTGCTTGCCTAGAATGCATGAAACCCTGGGTTCAATTCCTCAGCACCACATAAACAGAAAAAGTCGGAAGTGGCGCTGTGGCTCAAATGGTAGAGTGCTAGCCTTGAGCAAAAGAAGCCAGGGACAGTGCT
The DNA here is from genome assembly GCF_023159225.1 of Perognathus longimembris pacificus. Classification (NCBI taxonomy): domain Eukaryota; kingdom Metazoa; phylum Chordata; class Mammalia; order Rodentia; family Heteromyidae; genus Perognathus; species Perognathus longimembris. The sequence continues at coordinate 54,413,646 of NC_063171.1, forward strand.
CACCCTGAGTTCATTACCTAAGACTGGCAAAAAAAAAAAAAAAGTCCAGAATACTACTCTATGTCTGCTGCACTTGCATATTTGAGAGATAGACAGACAGACAGTCAGAGAGAGAAAGAAAGAGAGAGAGAGTGAGAGTGAGAGAGAGAGAGAGAGAGATGGTGAGAGTGAGAGAAGGGGCCAGACAGTGAGAGATTGAGAGAGAGAGAGAGAAAGAGAGAGAGCCCATTTGAATTTTACACTCTTTAAGTGCTTCACTTACTTCATTTTCAGTCCTGACCTTCATGTGTGCTAGCTCTGGCTTCTCTGGGACATCACGGTGCTCTTCTCACTCCTTCTTTCCATTCTGAGCACCAAGCCCATCTTCTCATTAGTTATAGAGACTTTCCCCTTGTATAATTTTATGGTTCCCAGACAAGCTGGGGTCAAAACAGATGATGGGGGCTGGGAAGGTGGCTTAGCGGCAGAGTGCTTGCCTAGCATGCATGAAGCCCTGGGTTCGATTCCTCCGTACCACATAAGCCGGAAGTGGCGCTGTGGCTCAAGTGGTAGAGTGCTAACCTTGAGCAAAAGAAGCTCAGGGACAGCAACCAGGCCCTGAGTTCAAGCCCCAGGACTGGCATAAAAAAACAAACAAACAAAAAACGGATGATGGTGTTCTTGAAGGATGTTGAGATCTTCAAGAGGAAAGGGGTAGACTGGGGAATAGTAAGAGTCATATTAAAAGAGTTGTAATGCCAGACTGACTTCCCCCAAAGTCTTCTAAGAAAATGTTATGTTCAAAGTGAGGCAGAATATTACAAGGTGGAGTGTAGCATGTGTTGAGTAAAAGAAGAAGCTAATAAGAAGATGCTGGAGTACTCCAAGAATAAAATAGAGAAAGCATAGACAATGGAAGTAACTGTAGGAATCAAAAGGAAGAGTTAGATGAGAGGTATGGTAGAATCGTGACAGTATTTAGTGTGCTAGATGCTCTGGTTTTATCTATTCAGAACAATATACCCCATCTTTCTGGAGATTCATACCACTCCGATGGCAGCCATCTGTTTGTAGATGGGACTGATGAGGGTGATGAGATTTCCCCCTGCACTCTGCACAAGCACCTGAGGGCTCGAGGTACCGCTCTAGGTGATCCAGCATCATGTTCCTTCAGGTTGATTCTGCAAAAGACTGTCATAAGTGTTACAAGATCTATCCCATGGGGAAAAGATATTTATTTTTCAACCAACTTTGCCTCAGAATGACGCAAAAACTCTGTCAAACCTTCCACTGACTTCATGGCAAGGTGAACACTAGCTACTCTCTCTCACTTGCCCAGTCTCCTTCTCTTTGACTCAGGGTCAGATTGCATCATAGTCTGATGTTTTCCAGAACCTTTCTGCTCTGTGCTTATGTATTTCCTTTCCTCTCACAAAATCCTTAGAGATGGCTTGTTTTTTAAGATGGAGTACAAATATGAAACCAAGGCTGGCCTCCAGTTTGTGATCCTTTTGCCTCAACCTCCTGATGAATAGTATTACAGGTGTGCATCATCATGCCCAGAAAAATTCTTATACATCTGATCCCCCTTGTCATCTGGGTTTGAGAATACATGGATGAGTACAACTGCCGCTATGGTTTGAATGTGGTTTACCACCCTCCTCCCCACAATTCATGCTGTTTAGAAGTGTGTCTTTGGGGAGAAGAAAGTTCAGAAAAGTAAAACCTCCATGACTGGATCCTTGTGGCTTTATAAGAAGGAGACAGACACATATACACACATGCATTCCCTGTCTCTTGTTGTATGATGCTTGGTGGCACCTTGAGGACGCTGCAAACAAGAAGGCAATCAATCACCACATGAGGTCCCTAGACCATAGACCTCCTGAACTTTCAGCCAGAATAATCAGAATAAAAAATGAACTGCAAACAAATGGGGCGGGGGAAGCCCAGATTAATATAATAGCCAGTCTCTCTGTGTCTCTGTGTCTCTGTCTCTGTCTCTGTCTCTCTCTCTCTCTCTCTCTCTCTCTCTCTCTCTCTCTCACACACACACACACACACAGTATATTAGTACATGATTTAGGCTGGACCAATGCAATAATACAACATCAACATCTACCACTCACAGTGATTGGTCTAAAACACTGACATGTGATGTAAACTAGACCAATAGCAAGGCCTCCTTGGCATTTAAACTAAAGGAAGAATACGTTTTTGAAAGTGCATCTAGTAAAAGGGTGGGACCTTAATCTGCTACTAGGATCTGAGCCTTGTGGAAAATAGTAAGGAAGTATCTCATCTAGATAGATACAGAAGAGGCATTTCTGGTGGCACCAGTTTGCTAGTTCCATTCCTGGGGTTCCTAAACAGGCTCTAGCTTCTGCAGCTCTTTGATTCTGTCAGCTACCTCAGCATACATGTAGTAATTTTTTTTCCTATTACGCTAATTGGAGTAGGAAACTCTATCGCTTGCAACCCTAATATACACAGTGGCAAAACAGAGGATTGAATAGTGTTAGTTCTAATATAAGCACAAGAGACAAAAATGATAGTAGTATTCACAGAAAGATGAGCGTGAGAAACATCTTATTGGAAATGACTGAGTCACAGCAGCATATTCAGATAAAAACTGAATGTATCCTTTTGAAGCTAATAAAACAGTGAAGATTTTAGTGAGAGGATTCAGGCACATGATATAGATACAGCAAGCATATAAATTGGAATGTTAAATCTGTTCATCAAGGAAGGCAGTGTACTTGGGCTTTCTCAGTGTTATGAGATAATCATTTTTCATATTACTGCTAAGGATTCCAAATCATTAACCCTTTTCAAGATAGGAGAGATCTAGTGTAGTAAACTTAACATCAAGTGGATAGTTGGTGTCTCACAGAATAATGCCAGATGTGAGCTCCATGTTGGTCTCTGTGATTGACAAGATAAACATTTACAGATAATACTAGATAGGGCTTTTCAGTTGGAACTCCATGTTATTGACCTCAATCAAAGATGCTATTTCTGCCACCATGATCATTGGTCAAAGCTAGCTAATAGCAACTGGCCAAATCATTTTGTTTCCTTGATTTTCCACAGTCTCTTACATAGTGGATGAATTCTGATCCTACCATTGTAATGAGCAGCCATGGTGACTTTACATTTCCAGCTCACCCAAGTTCCTGTGACCAACAGTTCTCCAAATGCCTGGGCATTCTCCATATTTAGCATATGGTCACCTATGGTCTGGATAAATCTTTCCTATATACTTCTCCTGAGGAACAATCCATCCTTTAGTTTAGAATGGATCACATGCTTATAACTTCTTACTGAAGAAATAGCACTCAACTACTCATACTTACTTTGATTTTTTGAAGGTTTTCCATTTATTTTTCTCAGGGATGTTATGTCCATTTTATTTCCATAGCTCCTTTGTAAGTTAAATCCTGTTGGCTGTCTCTACAAATTTAACAATCAATATTATAATTGATTTTTCCATGGCTTCTTGCAGTTAGGGGTCAACAACTAGTTTATGTGTCTCAGAACCTCATTATCTTACTGCTCAAGATGAGCCTGGTGTTCTGACCACATCTCCTACCATCAGCCCTAGCCCACAGAAAAGAGCCAATAATAATCTTCCTGGTGGTGCTGGTACATGTGTCATTAACACATTCCTCATTGTGGCTTTAAGTCCTCCTACTGAAAGCTCTGCTGAGCTTCCTGACATTACGTAATATATATTCCAGCATGCCCATCTCTCCATGCCTTTGACTTCCTTCTGCCATTACCTGTCCTGGCTATTCAAGCATTTTCTGTCTCACATAATATGAACCATTACTTTCTCCAGGCTTCTCGGGGCTATTCCTCTTCTAAATGTAGGTATGACTGAATGAACACATTCTTGCTTAGTCTTATTTTCTAGCTTCTTTGAATAAGTACCCTGGCTCCTGTAAGTATATACAACTTACTTCTTGCCGCTTCTTTGAAGCATAATCTCTTTCCTTCCTTTTTTCTGATTTAGTATGTCCAGAGCTGAGCATGCTGGGATTGAAGCTTAGTGATCAACTTAGCGGCCAGGAGATGCAGGAGATGCTTTTCAGGGGACACCTCTGGCCTGTGGGAAAGACCACAAAACCCTTCCACAAGTCAGACATTTTAGCTCCTGAAAGCTGTCAGCCCTTTTCAGTTCTCTTTATGAATTTTTTCCAGATATGTTTCCATAAAATACTCCCCATAAATGCACTTAATTACAACTTACCTATTTTATAAAAGAAATGATTTAAAACATCATGAAGGGACGAGGGAAGAAAATATGGGAGTTAAACAACATAACAAAATCTATAAGTACACTATTTTTTCCCCTTAGCTTCTCTAAAAGACAAAGAATTATGTAAGTAATGGTCACTGCAAAACATATCATCAAGGTACACTCTGTGTTGATTAAAAAAATTTCAAATTACCTGTAGCCTTTCCACCTGCTGTTATCATATACCACAACCTACAAATTAAGATATTCCTGAAAGACTGTCTTTGTCATTTTCTCTTAGCAATTTATACTGACTCCAAGAAAATCGGAACATGTTGATGCCAAGTATTCCCCATTTTCTTCATCCTGAAACTTTTACAGCTCTCCAGCAAATATGCCTATAAATAGAAGACGACGTACAAGTAAGATGTTTTGCCATAGAAATAATGAAGCAAAATCCACCCTACTGTGTAGTCACAGGGGAGTGTGACAATCTGTCTTCCAAATATGTGCAGCAGTATTCTGGGACGAGGATAAAATATCAGAAAGGCTTCCATCATATTAATTGGCTCTACATCCCTGGTCCTTAAGTTCCACTTCACTTTTCAGTGAAATAGTCCTACTCATGACAACCTGAACAAATGCACATCATTATCTTTCCTGTTGATCATAGTCCTTCCATTGGTGTGAGCCCTAGACCATGTGAAGATGTGTTCTGCTTTCTAAGTTGGGTATAATATAACTACCACTTATGGAAAATCTGGCATCTGTCCCAGCACTGCATAGCTATTGTTACTGCCCATTTTACTAATGAGGAAATGGAAGATCAGCAAAACCAAGTTACTTACTTGCTAGAAGCCTAGAGAACTACAAAAGCAGGTGCTCTTTATTTCTCTACAACATTGCTAAAATAAGTTGACTTGGTCGTTTCTTCAGTGGATTTCTTCCTGCTTAGAATTAAGCTTCTTCAACCATGAATCAAGTTTTTTGTTTATTCTATGTTCTCTACTCCCTCATAAACGTCACACAGATAAATAAGAAATGGAGGGAAGTTTGATTATGGTGGCTCGTGCCTCTAATTCTAGCTACTCAGGATGCTGAGATCTGAGGATTACAGTTCAAGGCCAGCCCAGGCAGGAAAAGTCTGTGAGACTCAACTCCAATGAAAGGCTAAAAAAGCTGCAAGTCAAGCTGTGACTCAAGTGGTAGAGGGTTAGCATTGAGCCAAAAAGCCCAGCAAGAGCACAAATTCCTGAGTCCAGCCCTTATACCAGCAACTAATTAACTAAATAAACCCAAAGCAGTCCATTTTCTCAGGAAATGTGTGAGTACCTTTCCTCAGTTCTTCAAATATAAGCCATACTGAAAACTGAAGAATATTTGATTTTCATTGTATAATTTTTTTTCATTAAAAATGAAGTGGCTATTATTTCAAAACTATAGGATATAGTACCAGTGGCATTTATGAGTACTTAAACTTCTTTACAAGTAAATGTATCCATAAGTAAGTCTTCGAAACCTCAAGTAGCAAATTCTAAGTATACAGAACGTTATGGGCAATGACTATTTTGTTCATTAGTCTTTTTAGGGTTTTAATTATTTAACAACTTTTCCTCAAAAGTTAAAAGTTTTATTATGTAAATCAAAGATAAGTTGTAATTTCATGCTTTTTCCTTTCAGTTATAGAATTATAGTTCAGTGGAAAATGAAAATAAAATATGCTGAATTTGAGTGCCGTTGTTGCTTCTGATTTCCAAACTAGCTTCAGAGCAGTGACATGTTAAAGCTAAAGACTAGGTAAAAAATACCTAACAGAAATATCTTGGAAAATATTCTTGGGGTGTTGCTAACCAGTGTGTTCATTGGACTAGTTTTTTAGGAACTGTATCCTGAAAACAGCCTTGTAGACTGTTTTTGCTTTGCTTTGAGTTTATGGAAGTAGAAACAATGGCAGTTCCTCTAGCTATAGCTTTCTCTCAGTATTAGCCCTCTACCCTCCCCAGGTCAATTTCCACCCACCTGAATCTTTGCATATCCCAAAGCCAGGCCTTGCTAGTTTAGTGGCTTCCTGGAGATGCCAGGGAAAAGACAGTTGGAGAGTTGCCTGTAGAAGGGAGTCACATGCAAGAGGAACAGAAGGAGAAAGTGACGGGCCCTGAGCCAGCCTCAGGATCTGCCTCCTGAACCTGGAGGACACTAAGAAGAGTTGCATTTTTTTATATCCCTTCATTCTCCTATCTATTGGCCACATTACTGACAAGTGATGGAACCTTGAGTTAGTTCCAGGAAGTTGAGGGCACTCCCCAGGGGGTTGCAGTCAGGATTCATTAGCAGCCCATGCCCCCAGCTCTGGCCCTCAAGAGGAAAGCTAAGTAGAGCAGTCCAGTATCCAAGAGGTCTCACTCCTGGCCTCGCTGATTCATTTGCTTCTTCATTAAGCATCTTAGCAACGGCTTCTCCAGAATTTTTAATGAGGTGTAGAGTTGTCAAATAGCTACTTTGGAAGGGTTTAACACACACACACACACACACACACACACACACACACACACACACACACACACACACACCTTCTAAGGTATGATGAAGTTAACCACAGGAAAGAATGCTAGCATTCTTTGTTCCTCTCCAAGGGAACAAAACAAACAGATGTAATTATAACAGTGATTTGTTATGTTGCACTGTCTTAGGTGATTGGAGGCTAGATAATTTAACAATGGCTCTCTGCACACTGAAGAGACAGAGAACCCAGTAGCTGCTCAGTCTGAGGAGCTGAAATCTTCAGAACAAGAACTAATGGTGCAGTCCCAGTTGCGGGCTGAAGGCCTGGAAGCTTCCAAGATGCACTGGGCTGAATCAGCCTTGAAAGTCTGAAGCAGCTGGCGTGTAGATGGCAGCAGCAATAGATGGCGCTGGTCTGGGAGAGTGGAGTTTGCCCCCCACCGTCCCCCCCCCCCCAGCTTGCTTCCTCCTTTTTCTACTCTTATTTTGTCTGAGCCTCCAGCCTATTGAATGATGCTATTCACACTCAGGCCAAGTCTTTCCCCCTCAGTTACTGTCCTACCTGCCAATCATCTCTTGAGATGCTTTCGCAGACATACCCAGAAGTGTGTGTTAGTAATCTCTTAGGTGTCTCTCCATTCAATCACACTGACAATCAAGATTAACCATCACCCACCCCCAAGGCCTAGAGGAACTCAAGTAGGAGGTGGGCTGATTAAATCCTGAAACTGAATAGATGTCCTAAGAAGCAACAAACGTGATGAGGGCATTTAGGAGGAGGGGCTAGCTAGGGTCTGAATCAGTTCACTGATGCTGGGTCTTGGAAGGGAGTGTGATGGAATTTCCACTGCATGCAATGAAACACAACACAGCAACCCGAATTTACCTGCTGTGATGGGAAAAGCTGCTGCTGCCAGGGAGACAAAAAACAGGGATGATGTTCACAGGAACTTAGCACACAGGAAGTCTCTTCTCCCTCCTTCAGGCTCCAGTATTATTCTTCTAGTAATCTTGTTAACAAAGCCCAACACCCAGACGGCTGGCAAAGCAGAACACAGTTTGCAGAGTTCCAGCTCTAGCACCACAAAGCTAAGTGCAAATGAATGGATTTGGAGCTAAAGGAAAATGATGTCATAACAAGTACAGAATTCATGGGAAGGGTTCAGAGATTGAGTGGGGAAATATTTCAGGGAGGACACAGGTTTTGAAATCAGTCAGCCTCAATACAATTTCTACTCTACTACTTACTGGTTATGTAAATTCAGCAGTTATCTGAATTTTCAGTGGGTCAGTTTAGCTTCCTCACCTGTAAAATGAAGTTATTATCTGCCTCATGGGATTGTTGTTTTGAAAGATACTGTTCATAAAATTCATAGTTGCTTGGCAAATGATTTATGACTACTCCAATGGGGAAGATAAAGGGCCGGAAGACATGTGGATGACAGTTGTAATAGCAAAGGACATACACTGTATTCTAGAATGGTTGGGATAAAAATAATTGGATAGCTGGGTGCCAGTGGCTCATGCCTATAACCCTAGCTTCTCAGGAGGCTGAGAGATGAGGATTGTGGTTTGAAGCAAACTCAGGAAGGAAAGTCTGTGAGATTCTTATCAACAAGCTACCAAATAATCTGGAAGTAGAGCTCTGGCTCAACTAATAGAGTGCTAGTCTTAAGCAAAAAAAAGCCCAGGGACAGAACTCAGGCCTTGAGTTCAAGCCCCAGGACTTGTGCTGATACTACTACTACTAATAATAATAAAATAGTAAATATAGATATAAAAATCATTTGAAAAAGATTTTTTAAAACTCAAGGATTATATATAATGTTGACTCCTATCAGAGATGAGGGAAAGGGAGACATCAGTGATAACACACTATTTACATGAAAATACACATATCTAGGCAATTGTATAATTGCATTAAAACTTTCTAGTAGCTTTGTGCCAGGCTACAAAAATAACTTCAGCAATCACAGACACTCATGTTAAACAGATCAAATCATTTTATTGACATCTAGGAAAACATCAACTATTTGCTCAGTAACTTTTCCTAAGTGCAGTTGAGGCTGTGGTAGATTTAGAATATATGATGTAAGTGATGGTAGTATGGGATATAAATACAGATCTTTACAAAAAAACATAGAATACTTACCAAAGAAGTTTAGATGCTTAATGCTTTTTGATTTAGTGACTTACAATTGAAATTCAATAGGAGGAAGTCAGCAATGTAATTCCTCTAGGACTTATCTGATCATCATAGAGGCAGTTACTACAAATTCCATGAAATCTCCTTTGATACCTCAAACATCCTGGCTTATCTTGGATGTACTAATGTTCATATTTTTGCTCTGAGCAATGCCAGTGAAAGTTAGGCACTGTAAGTGTGGAGGTGCATATCTAGTCCCAGTCTCTAACAGAAGCTACTCAGCCTCCAACTCCTTCTTTGTGATTCGTCACTCCCAGGAACATGAGCAAATCACATGAGCTCTCTCCACTAAATTATTTGCTCCTCTAGAAACATCAATGATGAACACTGAATGACAGGCTACAAACACAGTTCTAGCCAGCAGCTTGCCCTGGACATACTCTCTCTCTCTCTCTCTCTCTCTCTCTCTCTCTCTCTTTCTCTCTCTCTTTCTCTCTCTCTCTCTCTCTCTCTCACACACACACACACACACACACACACACACACACTTCCTTTCTTCCTTTTGCCCTGCTGTGCTTCCTTCTGCTTCTTGCTCCCAGCCTTAGCAACATGGTTTTTTGCAGCTGACAAGATGGCCAGCTTTGGCACAGCATGGAATCTTTTATCAAAGCTCCATCGTGGGGCTGGGAATATGGCCTAGTGGCAAGAGTACTTGCCTCCTACACATGAAGCTCTCGGTTTGATTCCCCAGCACCACATATATGGAAAACGGCCAGAAGGGGCGCTGTGGCTCAGGTGGCAGAGTGCTAGCCTTGAGTGGGAAGAAGCCAGGGATGGTGCTCAGGCCCTGAGTCCAAGGCCCAGGACTGGCAAAAAAATAAAGCTCCATCGTGATACACTGTGACCATCTTTCAGCTGCTCTTTGCAGATCTCTGTTGATGCTTCAGGAAAAGTAGGGCAAAGGGGTGGAAACTCCCCTAGTCATCATTTGGTATGACCCAAATAATGCCACTCCAAGCATGTGTTGTCATGACATTTTAAAATACCACTCAAATATTACTGATAAGATTGAAATATAGACAACTTACTTCCCTGTCTAGCCTTGCTTCATGTATACATCTTCCATGTCCTGACCCTTGTCCACCCAAGTCCTCTGTGTTCTCTTTATACCATCAGAAATGTACAGTCTCTAGTTTGAATAATTCTGCACATACCTGTATGATTGCAATTATTGTTTTGGAGTAATGATGTATGCATGATTTAATACCCCTCTATACTATGAGTATCCTATAGTGACACACTTTTGATTCTCTGTGTGTGTGTGTGTGTGTGTGTGTGTGTGTGTGTGTGCGCGCACGCGCGATCATACCAGTACTGGGGTTTGAACTCAAGTCTTAGGCACTTCCCCTTATCTTTTGTGCTCAAGGCTGGCATTCTACCACTTGAGCCACAGCTGCAAGTGCAGCTCCTCGGTGATTAATTGAATATCAAAGTATCTCAGATTGTCTACCCAGGCTGGCTTTGAATCTTGGTTTTTAGGTCTCAGCCTGCTGAGTAGCAGCTAGGATTACAGGTGTGACTCAGTTCCTGTTAGGTTGTTAATGTTTGCTGAATGTTTAATGAATTTAATTCTTAATGCTCAGCTTCCAGTTACCCCTGGTAATAGAAGGGATAGAAGCTGAGGCTGGCATAAAACTTGACAATTCTGAAATCCAAGCTCGCTGATTCAAAGGACTTTGTGTTCTCAGCAATGCACACAAACAGGTAGGTAACTCCGAAGATCTTAGAGAATAAGTCAGCTGATTCAGACTGCAAGGTGGATCAGCCAGTCATAGGAGACAGTAAAACTGATGTTGTGGAATTTATGCTGTCAGAATGCCTTTGCACCAGATTCCCTGTAGCCCAATCTTTTTTTTTTTTTTAATGTCACAGCTGCAAACCAACAGCTTCACTGCAATGGAGTTGCAGGCAATTGGTTTTATCCTGAATAATTGACCTCCATTTAACACTAGGATGCAGAAAAATATAGTTGATGAGGTAAGTAGACCTTGCCCCCTTGGAAGGGTTGTGAAGAATTAGGGTCCAAGGAGCCAGCAAGGGTATAAGAAAGCATTATGCACAGATGTGGCTTATTGATGATCCCTTCATGTGAAGTGCGGAACTGGGGCACAGGGGTAATTGGTTGAGACAGCAAAGGATCCCAGGCTCTGAGGTCGCTTCCTTATCTGCTGAGGTCGTGCCTCCTGCCTTTCCCTATATAATCCAGCTCAACGCCAGTCCCCTCCTCTTTCTTCTCTTCCACTTTTTCCTTCTCTTCTTGTCTCCACATGCCTCCATCTAGGAGCCTGCAGTTTGCTCTCCCCCAATAAACTTATCTGCCTGAACCATGTGGCGGGTTTCCTTTCCATGAACCTGACATCCGATGCCGAAACCCAGGACCTCTTAAAGGGATTCCTTTCTGGCAAACCTTACAGTGCCCAGCTGAAGTCTTCATTTTTTTTTTTTTGTAATCAAGATGCATATTCATTGGTTGGTTTTTAAGAGACAGAATCTTGTTATGTTGCCCAGACTGGTCCTGAAATCCTGAGCTCATGTGACCCTCCTTCCTCAGTCTCCCAAGTAGCTGGGACTACAGAGATGCAGCACCTGGCCCAGATAGTATTTATATTTACCCATCAAGAACTGTTCCTTCAAACTAGGTATGTTGGTGTACCTCTAGAGTCTCAGAGAGCTCCAGGCTACTAAGGTATGTAGCAAGACCTTATCTGCTTTTTTCTTTCTTTTTGCCAGTCCTGGGGCTTGAACTCAGGTCCTGAGCACTGTCTCTGGGTTCTTTTTGCTAAAGGCTAGCACTCTACCACTTGAGCCACAGAGCCACTTCCGGCTTTTTCTGTTTATGTGGTGCTGGGGAATGAAACCTAGGGCTTCATGCATGCTAGGCAAGCACTCTACAGCTAAGCCACATTCCTAGCCTCTGCTTTTTTCTTTTAATGAGACACTGTTCTAAGGAGTGGAAAACAAGACTGATACTAATTAGATGCTATTATGTTTCATTCATGTTAAAAAGATGTTTGTTTCTGTTTCGTTTGTTGTTTCATTTTGTGGTCTGACAATGGAAAGTTAGATCTACTTATCAAAGCTGTAAGAAACAGAATAGAGATTAGATAACTTGCTTAGTTGTGTAAGAGCTTAGGGTTGACAGAATTATGAAAACTGCCCTTCAAGGCTCCTGGTTATTGAAAGGGAAATCTAGGTGATGCAGGGAAGGGACTCTTCAGAGGCTATTGATTCAGGTGGACCATACACAACAGAGGAAACATTTTAAGGGCAGAGGCTTTTCTTTAGTTAGAAGATGGAAGTAGAGGTGCAAAACACAAGGAGTATTCAGTGCACCACTGCTGACTTAAAGAAGGAAAAGGCCTTGTGTCACAGGATGTAAACGACCTCCAAGAACTAAGAGTGCCTCTCCTCCCAGATCCAGCAAGGAAATGGGAGCTCAATCCTCTTACCTCAGGAATGGGATTCTTCCAAGGGCCTGAAATGGATAGGAGGTAGGAACCCCTGCCCTTACCCCCAATGTTCTCCAGAAAAGAGCCAGATGGAGAGCAGCTGGGTTTGGGCCTTGCTAGATCTTATAGAGAGAGCCCAGCTGGGTTCAGGCATATACTTTCTACCTGTAGGAGAGTGAACTAATGTGTTTATGTTGCTTTAAGCCTCTAAGTTTGTGATAATTCACTAAGAAGTGGCTGAACACTAACTCAGGTAGTCAGCTAAACAGTGTGATAAGGCTTTTCTAAGTCAACGCTTTCTTAAGGGGCTAAGAAAATCAATCTGCCTGCCTTCAGTATTCTTTGACAACATCTGCATAAAAGGAGAATGACGTTTTGCTCTGTGGTCAGTGGTATTGCTTTAAGAAAGTGCAGCAAATCTGAGACATCTGTTTTTGAAAAACAAACAATGACCCAAGTCTTACACTATTGTGCTGAAAGCAAAATAAATGAGTGACTATCCACAAGCCATGCCCAATTATATAGTAATATATTTAATAGTAAAATATTTAATATCTTTATCACACGTTATGAGGATGTCATAACACGGTCAAATTCCTGGTGTTAAGAACCCCAAGGACTAAAGAACTCACGAAGGAAATGAATAATTGGTGAATGCTTTAGAAATGAGAGCTTTAGGCAAGCAGGGCTGTGTTTCCTGTTCTTCATAAATGTAGATAGATGTGCTTCATGATAATTTAATATGCCGGAATAAACTCCTACTTGGCATCTGGCAAATGTCTTCCTTTTCACTCATTGGATGTTCTTTCCTCTTGATTCAGTCATTGGCCCCAGCCCCTCAGAAGCACCAAAACACACGCCGAAGCCAGCCTGAACCTACAGAATAGGGGAGCAGAGGGGAAGTCAAAACTGATCTGAATCAAAACCTTCGTTGTTCACATGAGGACACGGTAGCCCCAAAGAAAAGCCCAGGTCTAGAAGACCAGGCAGTTGTTATGGGATGGGGCCAGAAATTAATTTTTAAGATGGTTAGTAGAAATACAAATAAATCTGCCTAGATGGGTATTCGTCAGAATTAACTTTTGCATTCTAATTGTGACAAAATTAGAATAGGCCAATTTTAGTTTTGAGTCCTGGGACCCTAGACAAAAACTAGCCAATAATGAGGAACAGAACAAGATATAGAAAGCCACTGACTGACCTGGTGAAGTAGTCAGGGGTTCTGGTCCCAAAACTTTGTTCACTTTTCTTCTGGAATCTTACTGTGTGATAATAAATATAAGAACCACCAGCCAAAGAAGAGAAAGTGTTACAGGTAGAACTGGAAACCAATCTAGTAAGATTTCAGAACACTGTATCACTGTCTTGCTGTGTGACACATACATGTATGCATGCACATACATTTACACACACACGTACACACACACACCAGGCTATTCATATAATGCAAACTTCTGACTTACATAGATTTCTCTATGAATTTCTCCTTCAGTGGGGGCTCTCTTCATGCATCTCTAGTTTGCTAGTTTAGGGTGTGTATGTGTGTGTATTTGTGTGTGCATGCGTGTGTGTATGTTTGAACCACTGTTGAGTTTATCTAGATAGGAGTTACATAGGGGAAAATAAATATGATAATTAACATCATAATTAATATCATTTATATGGCTTATGTATACTGGGCAAATATTTACTGTCACAGATTCCACCCCCTAAAGTTTCTGGAACCAAAATAATGCCACCATCTGGTGACCAAATGTTCAACACAAAAACCTGGGGGAGGGGAGGGGCATTTCAGATTCAAACCATCAAACAGCAAGCCCAATAACTAAGTTGGTGCTGGGAACTGAGATAGGCTGATAAGGGGTGCCCATTTCAAAGGACTTACATTTGTAGACCCTGAGTATCAGATAGATGATGAGGTCAGTGACAGAAACTAGAAACACAAAGCAGGAGAAAGTTTTCTGGGGGACACATGCTGAGTTCCGCTTGGATGGTGTTGAGTGAGAGGTGCAGAGAGGACATGCAGATGGAGATGTACTCATGGAGACGACACATCTGTCTAGTCCCTGTCATGTCTACTGCATGCCTGTCCTCTGTCCTCTTTGTATTTTTTTCTTTTTCTCTTTCCTTGCCTTCTTTCTTCTTTCGATTCCCCTTCTGATATGTACATGATCATAATATTATGATATATATCACATATATGATACAATATAATGACATATTATATATATATATATGCATCTACATAATCTTTTTTTCAGTCGTGGGGCTTGAATTCAGGGCCTGGGCGCTGTCCCTGAGCTTTTATGCTCAAGGCTAGTGCTCTACCACTAGAGCCACAGCTCCACTTCCAGTTTTCTGACGGTTAATTGGAGGTAAGAGTCTCACAGACTTTTTTTGCACAGGCTGGCTTCAAGCCACGATCCTCAGATCTCAGTCTTCTGAGTAGCCAGGACTACAGATGTGAGCCACCAGTGCCTGGCTCCCTTCTGATTTTTTTTTTAACCCCTTCCCTCTTTCCTTTTTTCCCAGCTGAATTAAAATAGGCAGAAACATTTTAAAACTGAAAAGTGATCAAAGTAAAAGTGAATACTATGAATATACTTTTTTCTCTGTATCATTGGTTCTCAAATTGAGACCAAATTTGCCTCCTATAGGGGCATTTGACAATGACATTTTTTTTATTATCACAACTTGAAAGAGGCAACTGGTCCCTAGTGGATAGAGGGGCAGGAATGCCATTATCCTACAATACACACAACGCCCCTAAGATAAAGTATTACCCAGCCCCAAATAGCAATAGTGCCATGGTTGATAAACTCCACTCTGTACCTGGGGCCTGGCTATAGCCACTGTAGCATTGCTGGATTCAACCAGTGCCTCTAATTTAGACTTTCAGTCAATGTCAGGCCAAGAGAAATTGAAGCAATTAAGGAATCTGAAAGTACTGCAAGGAATTGTTTTTCATATGCATATATAATAATAGACAAAGAGCACTTACAATGTGCTAGGCATTTGTTACATAGACTAATACTGTTAATCCTTCCCATCCATCCTTTTAAGCAGCAACTAAAGCTTTCAAATACCAAGTGGGTGGCTCAAGCCAGCTCAGACAGCTCCCAACCCATATCTGAAACCCTTCACTACAGAAAAGGTGTCATTCTTGATGTATCACCAAGTGTGGCCTGTTTCTTTTGTGGTTTTCTCATTTCTGGTTCTCCTATACTGAGTTGCCACTCTGTATTTATTCTTACTCACTAAGTCTTACTTTTCTTAAGCAACTCTGAATTTTACAATGGCTAAGTCAGACACCTTTTTATGATGGGGAAATGGAGATTTTTCTCCTGACAAGGCTAATTGGTAGATCTGATTTGGCCTCAGTGGCAAGAGGACTGCTTTGTGCCTCAGTTTCCTTATCTGCACAATGGAGATATTACTACATTGGAAGAGTTTTTTTCCATGAGGGTTAGATGAATTAATGAACGTTTTTATCAGGTTATGGCCCATAGACCCTAACTAGTCTGTGAAGGCTAGTTATTGGTCCAAGGGGAAATAAGCATAGCAAGAATGTGTATTTAGTGGTGGTCATGCCTATAATACTAAATACTTAGGAGGCTGAGTCAAAGATTAGAGTTTGAAGCCAGAAAATCAAGACACAATCCCCAGAATAACCAGCAAAAATCTGGATTACAGGTGTGGTTCAAGTGACAGAATGCCAGCTGAGCCAGGCAAAGGGCCTGAGTTCAAACCCCAGTATGAGCAGAGAGAAAAAGAATATGCATCTAGAAACTTGCATTAGAACTTACAGCAACTTGCCCGAGTAATTTTGCCTTAAATCTAGTAATGAAACAAAATAATACCTGAGTTTGAATTTATTTTCGCTTGTCTAGTAATGAATCTCTATTTTGAATTTTACCAAAGCACCTTTGGTAAAACATCTTTCAGTCACTGGTGGCTCACACCTAGAATCCTAGCTATGTAGAAGGCTGAGATCTGAAGATCAAAGATTGAAGACAGTCGGGGCAGGAAAATCTGTGAGACTCTTATCTCCAATTAACCAGCCTGAAAGCCAGAAGTAGAACTGTGGCTCAAGTGGTAGAGCACTAGCCTTGAGTGAAAAAGCTCAGGGACAGTACCCAGGCCCTAAATTCAAGCTCCAGGACTGGCACCAAAAAGAGAAGAAGAAGAAGGAGGAGGAGGGGGGGGAGAGGGAGGGGGAGGGGAGGGGTGGGGGAGAGGGAAGAGGAAGAGGAGAGGGAGGAGGAAGAGGAGGAGGAGGAGGAGGAGGAGGAGGAGGAGGAGGAGGAGCATTTATCCATGACAGATAGTGAGAAACAAAATACTGGCTCATCACAGATAACCTGAGAAGCATTAAGTTAAGATATGTAAACCACTTGAAACAGTACTAGGCACTTAGTGCTTAATAAATGTTAGCTAATATTAATAATAGCACCATATTCTAACAAAATGAGCTTTCTATCCCAAAGATGTATGCCCCTGAGATTTATCTTCAATGTCATTTTAACTTCATCTTCGATTCTATTAAATCTTTCTCACAGTGTGAGCCATTAGAGGAAGTGCTGCTCTACTCCACACCCATTTATCAGACACTAAATATTTTAACAGCTCGTGTCTGCCATTGGTCTCAAGAGAGGCACAGGCAGCATGGTATGTAGTTATTCTGATTGTTACTCTACCACAAAATGTGACCTCATCTTACATTGCACCATACTCTAGCGGCTAGGGGTCAGTAGTCAATGACTCATCATCAGCTGACAGACTGCTTACTCACCCCGCCTTACTGACCTTCTAAAATCCTCTTGCAGGTGGGGGGGGGGGGCCCTTGTCCAGGAATGACACTGTCTAACAGTTCAGGCATTCTTGGACCACCTCAGATTCCTTATTCTTCAGTGAAGTACTAGGAGCTCCTATTTCAAATAAAATGAATGTCTGAGTAACAGAAATGTTACTAACTTGTAATTCCCTGATTATATAGAGAAAGTGCCAGGACGAGGGCTTGAACTCAGGCCTGGGTGCTGTCCCTTTTTTTGTGTATGTGCCAGGGCTGGTGCTCTGCTACTTGAGCCACAGCTCAACTGCTAGCTTTTTGGTGATTAACTGGAGTAACAAGTCTCATGGACTTTCCTGCCTATGCTGGCTTCAAACTGAGACCCTCAGATCTCAGCCTCCCGAGTAGCAACTGCTATGATTACAAACATGAGCCATTGGTAATGGGCTCCCTTGTATATTTTTATTTAGTGCATAGATGAGAGGGGGTGAGAGGACAAAAATGGAAAATCCAGTTCATCAGGAGGTCTAGAGCATCCAACTGTCTTCCTTCTTCCTTCTTCCTCTTACCTGCTCCATGCATGGAAAACATTAGATGTGTATCATTAGTCCAGTGGTTTTTATAAGATGGCAGGAGGCAGATTTTCACTCTAGTTAGCCCTATTGTTTCTCCAGGTGAGTACTACCCATTTATGTCCTCTGCTTTAAGAAACTCCTGAAAACTCCATGATGACCTTTAGGATAGCCAAAGCATGACAGATTCCTGGCTTTCCTACACAAAAGTCCAACACAATTTTCCTAGAGATTTGCCTGGCTTTCTAAGCCATGTCCCAAACCAAGCCTTCTTCTGGAGCATTATTGTGTGAATCCCTCACTGGAAGAGTCAGAGCTCCTTGGCAAGGCAGGGGCAGGGCTCACACATTTCCTCTTTATTGGGACTCCCAAAGAGGGCCTCTCACCCCGCTTCATCATTCACACCATAATAAAATCTCTTTGCCCTAGAGGAACACGACTAGATTTCTTTTGTTAAAATCTCATTAAAGCCAGCTTCAGCCTGTAATAATTTGTTAATAGATGGCAGGGCTATTTGGCTGCAACTGGGTGTTCTTTCATTTCTTCCCAGGTCTCATCATCATTGTCTTATCTCCAAGGCATTTTAGTTGTCACTGAAGTGTGACAGATGCTAGAGTGACTACAAACCACTGGGTGAGCATCTCACAGTAACTGTGAGAAAAGAGATGAGATGTCTCATTTGCTTCCTCTTCTCTTTTCTTCCCATTAGAAGATGCTTCCTATTCAGCTGGAAAATTATGATTTTTTTTATAGAAACTAGACAAATTCCCTGTTTTTCTTTTTCCATTCTGCTCAATAGTTTTTTAAGCCTACCTGCTAAAAGTCTCTCCCCGCAACTCCACCTGTGGTTGCACCTGCAAAAACCAAAAACCAAAAACAAAACATGAACCACACAGCAACAATTTAGATGAAAATAATTTTTTTTAAAGCAGTGTTTTCTTAGTATCCATCTGGATGGTAGCATCTAAAGCCTTTTCAGAGTCAAGTGACAGAATCTGGGATAATCACATCAAATTTTCAGGAAATGGAAACAAGAAGTTTTTTTTCTTTGTTGTTTTCATTTTCTTTTGGTTTTTTTGTCCTGTTCATGTATCTGTCTTTCAGAGGGCAAGGGGGAACACAGATATGGAGGGACAGAGGGTGAATAAATGCAGCCGTGGTACTCATTAAACATTATATTGAACATGAATTATACAACTGGTAGGTAGGGATGGGAGGGAAAAACTGGGAGAGAGCAAAAGAAGGGGTGACATTGTACAAAAAAGAAATGTGCTCATTACCGGTCTTATGAAACTATAACACCACTGTATATCATCTTTATAATAACAAAAGATTTTAAAGTTTTTTGAAAAAGAAACAGGATGTGTTCATCATGTCAGATTACTATAATCGTCCTGGGATTGAAAAGATAGTTAAATTGTCCTGATGTACTGGCCATCTACGTCACAGTTATCACTCTTCCTTAAATCAAATATGGGCTTCACCTGTTAGAGAGGAAGCCCATTTGAAAAGGTGATTTAATAGCACTGGGGCTTGTGAGTGCTGGAGGGCACACCACAGATAAGTCATGGAAACAGTAAGAAGTGCATGGGCCTGACACATGGTAATGGGGAAGGAGGATGAGGTCGGCGTGTAGCTTCAACAGAGTGAAAAGAATGGGGAGTTACGCAGTTACCTTAATGTCTATCTCACAGGCTGTTCTAACAAGCTTGAGCTGCATTCTAAGAACACAAGGCAGCCAGCCTAAGCTTGCAACCATTACATCTGTTCTTGGCACCTTCCTTAGTCCACTTCTTATTGCTGTAACAGAATACATGAGAACTGGTCTTGTATCAAGGAAATAAATTAGGTTAGCTCTCTGTTACAGAAAAAAAAAAAAAACCAAAAACAAAACCCTGAGATAATCAGCTAAAAGAGAGGACACGTTTATTTTTTGTTCATGGTTTCAGAGGCTGCAGTTCATGGTCAGACAATCCTTTTTTTTGGGGGGGGGGGTTGAACATCATGAAGCTTATCATGCTCTGGTGAGGGAGGAAGTCATGGCGGGGGCGGTGTGGGGAGGGGGACAATGTGGTAGAGCAAGATGCACACGTATGGTGGCCAGAAAGGAAGGAGAGAGGACTAAAGGGGGAGGGGCTTGAGTCCCGATATCCCTTTCCCCGGGATGACCTAACTACTTCTTCCCACTGGTCTGAATGTCTTCAAGGTTCCACCATCTACCAATAGGCACCAAGCTGGAGACTAAGACTTTAAACACATGGGCTTTTGAAGGAAACTTCAGATTCAGACTGTGGCAAGAGCTGAACCATGATCTAGTCCAAAAACACTACCACACTGGCATCAGCTTTGCCCCTAATGAGGACCAGTGATGAGAAGAAATAAGTAAAAATTGTGGAAACTGTGTGTTCTGTCCATGGTTTATATCCATCTTTATCTTTATATCCTGGCTGGTTTTTTTGGGGGGGAGGGGTGGGGTGGGAAGTCAGGGAGGAGAGCAAAGAGGCAGACTGCGTTTGTCTTTTAGGAGGAGTATAGCTGGTAACCTAGGCAGAAGTTATTCTTGAGGAAACAGAGAGCCAAAAAAAAAAATTGAGTAGGCAGGAGGGACATCTGTGAAGGGTAAGGGAAGCAAGCCAATCCCTGGAGGGAAACCTGGGGAATGGCAGAGGGAACCCAAGGCCATTGGGGCTGAGCTGAGAGCAGCGATTCCTTGGCAAGACACCCTTGTGTTTCCTGACTGGTTGTCTGGGTGGAAGGCATTGCCTTCCTGTCATCCAGGAAACATGAAGGATTACACCAGGTCACACTAAACTGACAGCTACAAAAGCCAGATGGGTGACAAGGGCAACTCTTTCTGTGTTGGACATGCTTAGCTGACCCAGAGAGGAACAGAGGAGGAGGAGCAGACAGCAGCTTCTCACTGAGGCCTACCTTGGGAGCTCTATAGTGGGCTCACCTCACCTCAGGACCTTCCTCTTCATTTCTGCACTTTCCCTCCACAGCTGGAAGCAAGCAGGCTGGGAAGACATTGTTATGCATATCACTGAGGCTCTGTGGAGACCAAAGGCTTATAAATTCTCAAATGACAAACACTGGAACTGTTGTTGGTTGAATTTTCCCTTACAAGACTGTGGATTAAAAATGGAGTGTATGCAATGTGCTTTCAGACCCACTTCTTCTTGCCCTTCTGGTGCTACCCTCTCTGCCTTGCCTCTGATTTCCCATCCCCCACCCCCACTGCATCCCAGAGCCTCACAGTGGTTCCGCTTCCCATGAAAACTCATTCAAACAAGAGGTTTCAGATAATTCATGCTGAAAATGCTTGGGGCTGGGGGGGGGGGGGGTGGGCACCAGATCTAGCAGATTGGCATCATCCAGTGCACAAAGGGTTAATGTGTAGGGTTTTCTAGTGACATCTTACCATGGAAAGATGCAAATCACCAGCCAAGAAGCAACTGTGAAATGGTGAGATCTCAGTCACAGTTGAGTTGCTGAGAGACGAATTCTGAGGAGAACTAAGGTAACCTTCCCCCCTCCCTGAAATTAAGTGGGTAACCACTTCTCCCAATGATTTAGAAGCTTGCGCGTGTCCCCTGTGCAGCCTCATAGGCAATGGCAGTCAATCCCAGGCTGCCATTTTAAAAAGCCAGTTGACATTCTGTCGAAAGACAGCCTGTATTAGCCTTTTCCCCTGGGTGGCCCTCTCTGTAGACCCCCCAGCTCTTCGCCCCCTCTAAGGTTAACTTTGCCATAGGGATTTGACATAAGAGAGAGTCATTTGAGCTCATTGCGCTTGTGGGATTTTTCTACTTCTCCAGTAAACACTTATGGTGAAATAGATCCAGCTCTTTGGAATATAAATCCTTCGCTCGAGGTTGCTTGAGTGGAAATTTTTAACAAGCCATTCCCTCAGCTACAGAGCCACACAAAATATGATTTTCCTAATGTACGTCTTCCCACAGAAGCTAATAAATGGACATTACTTGGGTATGGACACATCCGATTACTCAGCTTGATCCTAATATCACTGGCCAAAGGGAAAAAAAAATTACCATTTGCTGCCCTAGCAAGCAGCAGAATTCATTATGTCCAGCTCCGTGAATAATACCCAGGCAGATTCCTGTTGACACAGATAGAACCCCGGCTGCCCGGGGATGACAAGGCTGCCAGGCAGAACGGCCAGGGTTCCCATGGCCCTCCTGCTGTTCCTGTGGCAGCCCACAAATCAGAAGCTGCCACTCGCTGCAGAGAGAGGCTGGTGCATGGCAAACTCGTGATTCCTTGTTACTTCTAAGACAAAGGAAAAAGAGAGGATGCCGGGAAAGGAAGGGTACAGGGTGTGGGATGGGGAAGGAGGTATTGAGTAGCAGATGAAAGACAGTTGAAGTAACCCCACCTGCTATAACCAGGGAAGCTGAGATAAGGTCAGCCTGTGTAGCCACTCATACACAGTTATCACAGATTTCTCAGATCCTGTGGGATCACTGGGAGATGTTCAGGCTCCTCCCTACCTTGGAGATCATCCCTATAAACACCATGCCAGCCTGTGTGCCTAGACACTTCTCTAAAAAGACACTGCTCTGAATAGGCACCACACTGTCAAGCACATTTGGAGAAAGTCCCAGGATTCTGTGAGTAAAACCTTTGGTAAAAGCAGTCAGTCCTACTGGAGAACTCCAGTGATCCACTGAAGCTCTCAAGAAAGGCGCTGTCCTGCGGAACAAAAGGTGACCCTGAGCAATCACAGGCAGAGAGCTCTCTTGACCATCTCTTTCCTGGCCAGCTCCCAGTCTGCTCAGAATGAAAGGAGAATTTCTCCCACCACCCAGCATGCACAGCACAACGGTGCTTGCCATGGTGCTCAAGGAACGCTTCCTGCCAGAAAACACTCATTCCTTTTTTGAAGTGCCATTGCTCCAAGTGGCTTGGCTCCCTACTGGTTCTCAGCAAAGTAGTTTTCTACCTTGGTTGATCTCAAGCTCCGGGCAAACAGTCCTTCAATTCATCATTTAAAACCTTTGCCCATTAACTTTGTTTATTTGGTTAGTTGCTTGGTTTCTTGGTTGTTTGAGATCAAACAACTAAGGTCTTACTATGTAGCTTGAGCTGACTTAAACTCTGTATGTTGCCAGTGCTGGCCTTGAACTTGAGATCATTCTTCCTCATTGCTAAGATTATAGCTACCCCTGTAGCACTTTGCATCTGACTATTCATTCACTCGCTCATTCATTTATCCATCTATTAAGTATCTATTACCCACTACTGTATATCAACCAGGCCAAGATGGCACTTGTAAACACGTTGGAATCCTAATCTCATGGAGCTTTCTATCTAGTGAGGAAGACATTCAATGAAAACATTTAACCTAGTGTCACTGAGAGTGAGATCCAAGACTTTCCCAGCTGGAAAAATAAAATTTCAAACCCTCCAAAGTTTCTGCTTCAGCCTAGGTCACAGAGGTATGGAAGAGAGAGGCATGGTGCTAAGACTCTCTTTTGATGGACATTGCTCTTACTCTCCCCTGAGGTTGCCACATATTTTGAGTTTCTCATTCTCTAGTCAGATTCTGTACTTATACAGGGCAGTTGTTTAGCTAAGTATGAGAGTAGAAGTCGTTTTGTTGAATTAGTTTCCACTAATGCGTGAATGACAAAACCGGGATCCTCAAAGAGTTTCTTACTGTTTGTGAGAGAATCTTTCCTTATGCTAAATGAAACCTCCATTTCTAGGCCTCTGTATGCATTGGAAGGGGAAAGAAGACAACACAGGAGAAATTTCTACTAGGTTGTTAGGTAAGGGAACAAAAACCATTTCAATCTTAGGTGCTCAGTTATCTATCCCAACCAATAGTCATTGAATTAGGAAAAATGTTTAACTACAGGGAGGACAGGAGGCTGGGGGAGAAGGTAGGAGAGCAAAGGATGTGATTGGGGAGAAACGATAGGAGAGAAAAGCTGGGAGGTAAGCAAGGAGGAACCAAGAGGAGAGCAAGGAAATCCAAATGAGAAATATCTGAAGAGAAGCCAAATCACGGTTTGATTTCTAGTTTCTTGTGCAGTGAAGGTCTTCAAGGAAACTGTAGTAAGGAAGAATTTATTCCCAATCGAAAGGAAAGAAAGAAAAAGCTACCACTGCTTCAATGCCAGCAAGAGAAGCCAAGAGGCAGAAGATGCTGAGCCCGTAGGGATAATATTGATCAAAGCCATAAATTTCTGACTCATGGCAGATGATTGGCCCCTGTCCATTTGCCTCTCTCAAGGGGCCACTGTACCGAGTAGAATGGGGCCCATCATCATCTAATAATCTCAGGAACACAGAGACTAACTCAGTTAGAACCATGAAAACGGATCTCTGTAGATTCAATATAATTAGAGTTTTCATTTGTACATAGAAAGCTGCAGTGGAATTTTCCACTGAAGTCGAACTAAACTGGAAGCTTGAGAGGGAGGTGGAGGCAGTACGTCAATTTTATCTAGGGTCTCAAGAAATAAGAGGACACATCTTGTTTTGTTATTTTTTTTTAAGGTGCTCAAGAAGGAAAGTACAGGAGCAGGCTCTGGCTACAGAGAACCCAAGAGACCAAATGTTCTAGAATGTGAAAGATGTGGGCTCAGGGACTCTTGAGCAACAGAACTCTTGAGTAAGATTGGTTCTATAAACCAAAAAGGATTGGGACCATTCAGGCCAATATGTATCTCGGGGTGTTTAAGCTGCGTATAAAGTGATTGGCACATTAGAAATTGTTCTGCTCAGCTGTGGATTGTAGTACATGCCTGTAATCTCATAGGTAGGAGGATGGCAGTTTGAGACCAGCCCCAGTCCCCCCCCCCAAAAAAAAAATCAGCTCTTTTCTGAAAAATAACTAAAATAAAACCAGGTGGAGTGTGTGGCTAATGTGGTTGAGCACCTGCCTAGTAAGACTCCAAGTTCCAACTCCAATACAGAAGAAGAAGAAAAGAAGAAGAAAGAAAACCATTTTGCTCAGTTCAAGTAGTTGTTTCCATCTACACCAACACTGAAACCACAGCTCACAGAATTCTAGCCACACAGAAGCCATGCACACCCACTCCCTGGTTTCAGGTCTTTGGTCAAGCTTCTTCATCTCTCTTAACTTTCCATTTCCTCATCTCTAAAGACAGTAAAGAGCGCCTCTGCCATTTAGTACAAGTTTTCTCCAGGCTGTCGGCACTCTACTATTCTTCACGTTCACCACCTACCCTGGCTGCCCTGCAACCACCGCTGAAGGAAGATCGTTCTCTGAAGGAAGATGGTTCTCTTGGGTCTGTTCAAACAATGGCCGGAGGCCACTCCCCTTCTCCCATCACAGGCAGATCTGCACAAAAGGATGCCTTCCCTTGCCTGGTTCTTCAGTTAACTAAAGGTGTTACTGTTTTTCATTGGCTTATTTTATTGGCTTAGAATGATCTAAACCTGCAAACTAAGAATCATTCTGGTTTCGAAGTCTCCCAGGGAATGGAAATACAAAGAGCAGCCACATGTTAGCCTGCCTGGGGCCCTAACCCTCCAGAGTAGGGCCTGCCAAGACACAGTCACCGCTTCTGTGGACCATCAGTGGCTACAAACTTGGAATTCAACCATTCCAACTCATTACAAACAACAAACCACCCACTGTGAGAACTGCAAATGCGTTCAGATGGAAAATGGGGTCTTTTTGTTTTTATGAAGTGATTTAATTAGGAGCAATTTCCCCATCAGTTCAGTTGTCAGAACAAGGCTCAGGCAGCCACTGCGAAGAGCTTCCCTTTCTTCGGACTTCCCCTCCTTCCTTTCTGCTGCCACCTCTTCCGGAAGGAAGGGAGTGAAATCCTGTTGGGAAAAACCATGCCTAAGCTGGAAGGAGGCTCAGCAGGCCCTGGGGTTCAGGGGGATGCTCCCATTTGTCTTGTGATGTTCCTAGCCTTTGGCTCTTTGTGTGTCTGGCTCTCTGACACTCCTTCTCCAGCCACAACCTCTTGTAGTCCTGGAGGCTGAGAAAACAATGAATTTCGAAGGGAAACTGGCTGGAACTGTGTAACTCCTAAGGATGTTTGAAGGGGAGGAAAAGTAGGAGGTTGGATGCAAATGGGCCATGCTGCTCACAGGCTGAAAGTTTCTTAAAAAGCATTCAATATCGATTTTTTTTTAGAAGTAGAATTTCCATTTCGTATCGGGATTGTTTTTTGGTTGTTTCTTTCTTTCTTTCCCTTTTGTATATGTGTATGCTAGTACTGCAGTTGAATTCAAGGCCTCAAGGCTGTTGCTGTTCTACTACTTGAACCACACCCCTACTTCTGGCTTTTTCTTGGCTAATTGGAGATTGAGGACTTCACTTTTCTGTCCAGGTCAGCATTAAATCATGATTCTCAGATTTCAGCTTTCTGAGTAGCTTGAGCTATCAGTACCCAGCTTCATTTTGTGTCATTTGGTTTTTATTTTTTTTCTGCATTCACACTCAAATATGCAATCTTTTAGCACCGACAGTGTGAGCTTTCAGTCCTCACCCTTACAGATTTGGAGAAGGTAAGAGCTTCCCAGAGGCCAGTGGGATTTTTTTGTTGTTGTTTATTTTCCCAGACAGAAAGGGATAGGATGAGGTTAAGGAAAACTATTTGAATTCTTGCAAAAAAATGCATCAATATTGAGAGGATCAGAGTACCATGTGTTTCTTTAGTCCAAAAAGAATTGATGGAGAAGGTAAATGTATTTATTTGGTCGGTTATGGGGCTTGAATTCTGGGCCTGGGAGCCATCCCTGAGTTCAACAGCTCAAGGCTAGTGCTTTACCAACTAAGCCACACCACTACCTCTGGTTTTCTGGTGGTTAATTGCAGCTAAGAGTCTCATGGACTTTCCTGCCCAGGCTTGCTTTGAACTGTAATCCTCAGATCTCAGCTTCCTGAGTAGCTAGGATTATAGGCATGAGCCACCAGCACCCAACGGAGGTAAATTTTGAATGCTGCTTGAAAATATTTGACAGATTTGTGGCTTAGTTATGCATATTTTTTCCAAGACCAAAAGTCATAAGTTCTTTGTACTCATTTATGAAAAGTGTCAGTGGAGCAGAGTGCTTGGTGCCTCATACCTGTAATCCTAGCTACTCAGGAGGCTGAGATCTGAGATCTGAGGATCACAGTTTGAAACCAGCCAGGGCAGGAAAGTCTGTGAAACTTTTATCTCCAATTAAGCACCAAAACAGCCTAAAATGGAGCTGAGGCTCAAGTGGTAGAGTGCTAGCCTTGTTCAAAAAAAGCAGAGGAGAGAAGAGGGGAGGGGAGAAGAGGAGAGGGAGAAGGAAAGGGAGAGGAGAGAGGAGAGGAGGGGGGGCAGAGGGAGAGGGAGGGGGAGGGGGAGGGAGGGGGAGAGGGAGAGGGAGGAGGAGAATGGAAAGGGAGGAGAGGGGAGAACTGGTTTTACCATTGTAACACACTGTGGGTGCCAAAGTTAAATGGATTTCTACAATGATTCTCAGAGCTTGAAATGTGGCATGAAAAAAAGTTCTAATTTTAGTTCTCCCATTAGCTAACTATGCAACCCTAGGCAAGTGCTTCATTTTCCTTCTTTAAACACCCCTTTCATCTGTGCAGTGGAAGCCTCAGGTAAAATGCTAAGCTCCTGTGAACCTATAAATATGGAAAATAAACATATATTCCTGTCTAGATGTACTATATCCCAAAGCCAACTCGAAATGAGTTGAAGGTAGTTTTGAAGTAATTGAAGTAAATTTATTTGAGAATTCCAATTTTAGAAACGGCTGATCACGTGACAAATTATTTTGGATGGAGCGTACCACATTGGGGCGGGGGGGGGGGGGAAGCATTTCGCATTCCCTGCCTTGTTTCTCCAAGGACATTTGAGTGGCTACTGGAGATTACACTGAGATAAGTTCTTGATCTATCTTGGTACATTGTCAGGAGAATGTCAATTTTATCTCAAGTTTTATGGAAAGGGTGTATCAATTCATGATGACACTTCAGAAATAAATATATCAAAGACAGAATTTTAACACATACACCAAAAAAAAAAAAATCGAGCTTTTGTTCTAAGCCTCTCCTCAGTCTCCATGGGGGGAAAAAAAGAAGATGTGGAACACTTTGTTCAGCAGGAGGATGCCTTGACGAGAGCTGGGGTGTGTTCCCATTCCTATGGAGTAGTGGCCGGTGCCATCTCCCAAGATAGGAAACCCCGTTCCATGTTCTGCACCACACACCTTGCCTGACTTCTCTACAGGTGAACAGGGTTTGGCTTTCGCCATGGATGGCCATTTGTCCTGACCTTGCTCTATGCACCAGTCCCCAAGTCTGAGCCCGCACTTCTCACAGAAACCATAAGCATCAATTCTCATTGAAATGCACTTTGGAGAGGCCCATCCCAATCTTCTGCCTATATATTCATGCTATATTGCAATATCCTTGAACGTGGCTGCCTCTAGCATTTAAAATTTGCAAGTAATAGAATTTAAATCTCGATAGTGGATCTTAACCTGATTGTAGAAAATTACTGCGATGTTCATAATGACATATTAATGTACAAATGTCTCTTTCATTACCCTGTGAAAGAATCGAGGCGCACAGTTTGTTTATAGGCATCTTTAGATGCCTTGGGGGCTAAAGCATCCTTGTCATATGCTAGGTGTTCAGTAAATGTTGTTGGAATTCAAGTTATCTCTGGCAGAGAGAAGAAAAGCAGATTATCTACAGCATACCTGCCAGTATCATGGTGCTTATTATCAGTACATTTAAATGAACTGTGTACTTGGTATGCAAGCTTACTTCTGGTTACAGGGTGGAGAGTAGGAAGGTTGTACCTGCTCAATGGACAGCCATAGCAGCCCACTGAGCTCCAGGAGACAGCGCAGGGACTGGTGGGAGCCAAAAGGGCCCTGGGAAACCCTTGTCTATGAGGAAAACAAAGAAACACGGGCAAAGGAGCTGACGCTAAGTCACCAAGAGGCAAAATGTCATCATGTGCATCAGTCTAAAAACTTGCCAGGAGGAGCAAAAGAAGAGGCACCCAGTGGCTCCTTGGAGCTTCCTAAAATGGGCTCTGGGAGGTAGAGGGTATGTCTGCTAGAGAGTAAGGAAAATGTGAAGACTCAGAAAAGGCTTTGTTTTTTTTTCACGTCAAAAGGGGAAACAAAACAAAAAAAGCTGTTCAAGGATCCTCCCTTAGCTTTCTTCTTGTTCCGTTTCAAGTGTCACTCTCAAATCAAAGGAGACCGTCCTGGCCTGTCACCAGCGAGGCTGCAAAGAACCTGGGAGAGATGTGGCAGATGTCAGGTAGTCTAAGTAAAAGGAAAATACCAGAAGCATATTGCTGCCTACCAAGCTATGCGTTGTCAAGGCTGAAAAGAGCAAGAAAAAGAAGATGAGTAAATTGATTCTAGCATAGTTTTATCTTATCTATAAAACATGCAACGCCCATATATACAACTCCTTTGTGTATATGTGTATGCACACGTGCGCAGTACTAAGCCCTGAACGCACGACCTCATGCTCTCTTTGGCTTTTTCAAGACTGACACTCTATCATTTAAGCCACACCTCTAGTCCCAGCATTTTGCTGGTTAATTGGAGATAGGAGTCTCATAGACTTTTCTGCTCAGGCTGGCATGGGCAAAAGATCCTCAGATTCTAGCCTCCTGAGTTGCTAGGATTACAGGCATGAGCCACCAGCACCTGGCTCAACTCTCCTTCTCAATTAAAAAAAAAGTTGAAATAGAAGGCTCTCTAAGGGCTGGGGATATGGCCTAGTGGCAAGAGTGCTTGCCTTGTATACATGAGGCCCTGGGTTCGATTCCCCAGCACCACATATACAGAAAATGGCCACAAGTGGCGCTGTGGCTCAAGTGGCAGAGTGCTAGCCTTGAGCAAAAAGAAGCCAGGGACAGTGCTCTCAGGCCCTGAGTCCAAGCCCCAGGACTGGCAAAAAAAAAAAAAAAGAAGGCTCTCTAAGATTAGTTTTTAAATGACAACTTTTTTGTATCATGAATACACTACTGACTGTGTCATTTGATGGCCCTGTCTCTGGGGCATTTTCAGTAGCAACTGACATTGCCTGGTACTAGAGAGGAGTTATAAACAGGCATGGAAGTTCAAAGCAGCTTCTTATTGGTTCATGGCACAAATTAGTTACTTATGGGGATGGGAGTTTTCTCATTTTCAGTTGTCATCAGCCAAAATAATTGCTGTTAACTAAATATAATTGTCATGCAAAAACAAAAATTGCAGCTATTTGGTTAATATTCTGAGCGCTTCTAAGTCTATGTAATTTTTTCCATTAAAAGTTTATTCCTAATCTCAAAGCATTATTGATATTCCAAGGGGCATTGAAGGCCAGGGTTGGTAAGCTGGGTAGTGTGTCCAGTCTACTTTCTGTTTCTTTGAATAAAGTTTATTATTATTTGGGGGGGGGGGTGTCCTGGAGCTTGAACTCAGGACCTGGGAGCTGTCCCCCAGCTACTTTTGCTCAAAGCTAATGCTCTACCACTTGAGCCACAGCTCCACCACAGCCTTTCCTGAGTAGTTTAATAGAGATAAGAGTTTCATGGGCTTTCCTACACCAGCTGGCTTCAAATCACAGTACTCAGATCTCAGCCTCCTGAGTAGCAGGGATTATAGGCGTGAACCATCAGTGCCTGGCTGAGTCAAGTTTTTTTTGGCCAGTCCTGGGGCTTGGACTCAGGGCCTGAGCACTGTCCCTGGCTTCTTTTTGCTCAAGGCTAGCACCCTGCCACTTGAGCCACAGCGCCACTTCTGGACATTTTCTGTATATGTGGTGCTGGGGAATCGAACCCAGGGCCTCATGTATATGAGGCAGGCACTCTTGCCACTAGGCCATATCCCCAGCCCCTGAGTCAAGTTTTATTGAAATAAAATCACTCGCACCTCGCAGCTGCTTTTGTACTACAACTGCAGAGCAGAGTAGTGGTGACTGAGGCTGCCTTACCCACAGATTGAAACAATTCCGAATGTCTCTTTACTGAAGAGGTCTTCTGACACCTGCTGTAGAGAACCATTCTCATGTGATAGATACAAAGGAAACTGAGGCATGGGCATAGATTGACTTGCCTGGACTCATCAACCACACAGCTGAGTCTTATTCTAGGGCTCTGCTGTCCGGTCACTCTTTTTGAGTATTCTCCCTCTGAATAACAAGAGTCCACATTGAAAATTTGATTTAGAGGCAACTTTCCCCAGTGTTTCTCTGCCTTAAGGAAAAGGCAGCGAGCTCCCCTTCAGAGCCCTGCCCTGCCTTCTTGCCATGTTCGCCTGAGGACTGCTGGCTTCATGTGGCATTCAGACTCCGGGCATGCTGGGAAAATCATGGCATTGGCCTCTTAGATGCCTTTCCTACAAGTCACTCTGGAAAGAATTCATGAAAAAAAATATTTTTTTAAATAGGGTCTTGCCAGGCTGTCCTTGAACTCAGGATCCTCCAGCCTCAGCCTGAGTGCTGAGATTTCAGGGCTGCAAGGAGCAAGGAAGGGGTTGCGCAACTCAGGGACTACGTGAGAGGAGTACGGGAAGTGAGAGAAAGGACCGGGCTGCGGAAAGAATTGAGTGGGTTATTCTACCCCACAGCACGTAGCAGGGGCATTGTGGGCATAGACAGCACCGGGCATCTGTGGCTGTCTTGCCAGTAGCTTTGGCAGCAATGAATGCTGTGGTTGTTTCCAGGTGGCCTTTGGGGGACACAGAATTCCTAGCATAGAACTCAGCACTGCGAGCCAAGGCAGGATGGGAGAGACACAATGCATGATGAGTAACCAGAGGACCCTCCTGTGTCCCTGTGGGAAATGCTGCTTGGGGTGTCCTACCCCCAGGAGGGAAAACATGTAAAATAGGGTTGAAGCAGAGGAATGTTCTGTGCCTGCTCCTGGGCTGGTATGGTTACAAGTGCTCACCTCTCACCTGCCTCTGCCAGTTTTAAGGTATCAGCGAGACACGCGGCTCTTCTTCCTAAGTCATATCCTCTGGGTTGAAAGCTCCCGTAACTCCATGGCTGAGTTTCTTAGTTCTGGTTCAGTAGGGCAGGAATATAGTCCAAGCCATTCAACAAGCAATTCCACTGCTGTCAGATGCCACTTGCCTATAAATACAGTGAGTGTTATTGATGGTATTGGCATAGCCAATTTAAGCTGCGGGGAGATGCAGAGAAATCGCTCTGACCCACCAGGGAAAAAGCAAACAAAACAAGAACTTGTTGAACAATTAGAATTCTCTTCCATCATAAGAAATGTTGGCTTATAAAACTGGGGCTTAGAATAAGTCAGATAGAGAGAAATAAGTCTATTCACTTCACCTACATGGTTATTTCCACCAAAGTAAGAGAACTTATTAGGAGGTATGAACATAGTAAATGAACAAGGGGAAGAAAGCAGGGTAGAACCTAGTGCTGGATGCTCAGATCTGTAATCCTAGCTATGTAGGAGGCTGAGATCTGACAACTGTGGTTCAAAGGTAGCCCAGGAAAGAAAGTTCAGGAGATTCTTATCTCCAATTAACTACCAAAAAGCCGGAAGTGGAGGTCTGGCTCAAGTGGTTGGAGCCAGGCCTTGAGTTGAAGCTCCTAGACTGGAACAATAATAACAACAAAACCCAATTAGGGTTTGCGGCTTGGGATGAGCTTACCCCAAAAACACTTTTCTGATTTTATGTGTGAGCATATATGATGACTTTATTTATGTATTTATTTTAGGTTTTGAGACCAGATCTCCTTGTGTAGCCCCAGATTTGGCCTCAAACACTTAATCTTCCTGGCTCAGAATCCCAAGCACTGGGATTCTGAACATTCACCACCACGCTCAGCATTGATGACATTGTGTATATATACATATATGATAAGCAAATGATATCTTACTTGGAAGGAAGCTGTACGTTCAGAAAAATTATCCATCACATGAAACTCAGGACAAAACTGTCCCATGTGCCATTTTATGTCATTGTTTAACAAGCCTATCTGAGGGTCATCTAATGGTAAAAGAAGTGACTTAATTAGATTTAATTACTAATGATTAAGGCCTAGACATTAATGATTAAGGCCTAGACACTAATGATTAAGGATAGACATTAACTTGACTGCTCTGTTGAAAATGACTTTGTGCAGCAGAAATGCAAATGAATTCTGTCAAATAGGAAACATAACCACAAAGAGTCTGATCTTAACGCGGCCTGGAACTGCTCAACAGCTCCTTCTAGCTTTGCAAGAATCCTTTCACATGCTTAGTTTCAATAAGAGAAAAACAAAACAACTAGCAGCTTGTTTTCTCTTTTGATTTGGTTCGTTCTGCCTACTGGTGAGATAATGAGTTAGAAGAATCTTTGACTGTCTACTGGAAGGAGAATTTTATTTTGAACATTTTATAGCAACTGCTTCTCCAAAATTCACTGTGCTTCTCTGTTTAGAAGTAATCATCTCACCCCACATGAATTGAAATGAATTGGACTCATCTGATTTTCTTTTATCAGCTGGAAGATTAGGAAAAGTCTCTTTGCTTATATGAAAAAAGGCGGGGGAGAGTTTGGTGGGGGAGGCTGGTGGTAGTGGCTCAGGCCTAAAATCCTGGCTACTCAGGAGGCTGAGATCTGAGGTTTAGTTTGAAGCCAGACTTGGCAGGAAAGTCCATGAGATTCATCTCCAATTAACACTCCCCCCACCCCTAATAAACTGGAAGTAGAGCTGTGATTCATAGTAGTAGAGCACTAGCCTTGAGCACAAAAGCTCAGGCCCTGAGTTTAAGCCCCAGGACTAGGACCAAAAAAAAAGGGCAGGGGGGGGGGGTTGGGCAGGAGAATGGGTAGAAAAGACAAAAGCAATTTCCTTTCGTATCTGCTTTAAGCCAGTTCACTTCAGGAAGTTGCTTGATGATTTTGGGGGCTCAATGTTGAGCTTGTTACTCCATAAATTCCAGAAGAAAGGCCACTGCCCCTGTCTTTAAGAAACTTACAGTCCAAGAGGAGACAACACGTGAGCTTTGTAGGAACCATCTGCTTTGAGACATCGCCATGGTCTGCTTGAGTTGCTCTGCTACCTCGAGCTTTGAGGTTAATCTGATTTTATTCTAGGGTCTAAAAAAAAAAAAAAGAAGCAGCAGCAGCAAGAAAGATAGATGACTGTGGCTTTGACAGTTTCAGCCTCTCTTGGCTTCTCCCCAAAGTAATCTGCCTGGGAGATTGATTTTCCCTCCAGCCAGCACCTTGTTCAGCATTTCTGCTCATCATGCTCTGGCATCGTGTCCTCAGAGGATTGTCCATCACTCCTAAACCATCTCTGGCCCTCTTGATAACACACGCCCTCAGCCCACACACGCTGCGGGTGCAGAATGGAAACGCAGGACGTAGGCCTGCTTTCCAGGCCTGCAGCCTTCCTCGTTACCTTCACTTCTTCACTTTGGTAGATCCCAATAGGCCCATTGTGGATGAACTGTTTTGGAGAACATTGATTTTTCTCTCTCTTCAGGCTCAGAAACAAAGGCCAGGGTGTTCAATGTTAATACAGGAAGCAAAGGATGATTGGGACCCGCATGTTTCTCTGGATAAAAAGCCAAGAATAGGGGCAGCATGGGTAAGACATGGGGACAAATCTGGCCACAATTCTGCTTAAGCAGCTGGGCTCTCCAGCCCCCAGGTCCAGATAAAGCTGGTTTGTTTTTTTTTTTTTTTTTTTTTTTTTTTTGGCCAGTCGTGGGCCTTGGACTCAGGGCCTGAGCACTGTCCCTGGCTTCTTCCCGCTCAAGGCTAGCACTCTGCCACTTGAGCCACAGCGCCCCTTCTGGCCGTTTTCTGTATATGTGGTGCTGGGGAATCGAACCTAGGGCCTCGTGTATCCGAGGCAGGCACTCTTGCCACTAGCCATATCCCCAGCCCCTAGATAAAGCTGGTTTGAACCATGCGGATGCTGGCGAGCTCCAGGCTGCTCCTGTACTGTGGATTATGATGCCTTTGCATGTTTCCATGAGCTCTGGCTCCGCTTTCCTCCCCAGCAGAGAGAGTCCTTGTTGGCCTTGTAGCTTGTGACTATTCCTTTATTTTCACTCAGGCTTTTACTTACACATGAGAGAACCTAGCCCTCTCCTCGCTTTCCACAAAATAACCATTTGCACACGGAGAGGTAGGAGATTTAAATGCAGCAACCAACATAATCTATAGAAAGCTGAGCAGTAGATCTTCCTTCTCTTAAAAAAGTCCTCTGGTGGAGTGGCTCACGCTTGTAATCCACGATCCTCAGACCTCAGCGAACCCAGGCAGGAATGTCTGTAAGACTCTAATCTCCAATTAACCACAACAGGCCAGACATGGAGCTATGACTCAAGTGGAGAGTGTCAGCCTTGAGCAAAAAAGCTCACAGACAGTGCCCAGGCCTGAAGTTCAAACCCTAGTACTGGTGCGTGTGCATGCACACACACACACACACACACCAGGTACTCTGTCCACTCTGCCTTCTTGTTCTGTCATCCTCCAATCCATCTTGTCACTCAAGAACAGTGGGGTTCAATATTCAGGAGCATGGCGCCCACTGTGAGAGCTTGCATCCTAGTCCAGCCCTGGCTGGCTCCGAGAGCAGTCATCTCCTCACCGGGGCCTCCCTCCACCCCTCTATAAAGTGGAGACATAGCGCACCTGCCTAGTCTCCTGCTATCTTGTGAGCAGAAAGGGAGACCTGTGTCCCAATAAGCATATGAAAGATGCTCTAAGTGGAGGTGTGGCTCAAGAGGTAGAGTGCCAGCATGAGGCTCTGAGTTCAAACCACAGTACTAGCACCAAAAACAAAACAAAAAATCAGAATGGTCTGACCAAGTCTTGAGCACTATATTGTGAGTGTGTGTGTGTGTGTGTGTGTGTGTGTGTGTGTGTGTTGGGGTTTTTAGTCCCCCTTGCGCTCTCCTGACCTGAGGGAGAGACGGGGGAAGGCACGCCCCAACTGGACGAGCCAAGAAAGGAAAGGGTCAACAGACCGCCCGCACCCAGCCCTCCCTCACCGGAGGACAATCAGACAGCCTGGGAGCCGAGTCAGCGCAAGGTCTCGGTTTATTGAGGAAGTTCTGCTATTAAATAAGGCACAGGAGCCAATCAGGTCAAAGATCGACAGGAAGGGGAGGGGTGTACGTGCACCTATCTAGGGACTGTGAGGGGAGGCCTGAGCTGTCCGTCAAGGGTGGAAAGGCCCGGGACCAATCCTAAGAGGCAGCCTAATTCTACATCACAGCCCACAGGACCGCCTCCGGGTTCACCATCAGGCGCCATCTTAGCCACACGTGGTCCCAAGGCTGGGAGACGGGGCCAGGTAGAACTGCCTTTCCGGGTTCCAGTGTAATAGCCACATGTGACCCCGGGGCTGGAAGACAGGCAGGGCCAGCTAGTTGCCTCTTTCTGATGTAACATGCCCTGGCATGTCCCACACTTGAACTCATGGCCTTACATCTGCTAGATAAATGCTCTATGACTGAGCTATAACCCAGTCCCTGGCAAGTCCTGAAATAGTTAAACATAAAGTTACCATATGTCAGTAATTCCACTGCTCAGTAAAGGCACAAAAGAAAAACGTGTGTACACAAAATCTTGTGCTTAGAGTTTATAGCAGCATTATTCATAATAACCAAGGGGTAGAACCAACATAATGGCCCTCAACTGGCAAACAAACTGCTCTATCCACACTGCGGAATACTAACCAGTCTGGAAAGGAATGTCCTAGTGATAGACAGTCACAGGGAAGGATCTTGATAGCAGGCTACGTGGAAGAGGCTAAACAACCACTCAACTGTACTGTTCATCATATGTAAGAGACAGAATAGGGAAATGTACAAAGTTGTTAGATTCCTTTGGAATGAGAGGAGGGTGAGAGGAAGGAGGAGTAATATCTAAAGGATTTGAAGTTTCTTCCTGAAGTGATGAAATGCTCTAAAATTAGGATAAGTGTAGTAGTGCATGCCAATAATCCAAGCTACTTGGGAGGGACAGACAGGGAGATGAAGAGTTCAAGACCAGCCATAAAAACAAAGGGGCCATGGTATAGTTTAACACTAGCCTGGCATATGTAAATACCTGGTTCAAACCTCAGTGCCACGAAAAGAAAAACGTCCTAAAATTGATTATGGTAATGTTTACTCATATCTGTGATTATTCTTTTTCTTTTCTTCCCTTTTTGTGCCAGGAGTGGGGATTAAGCTCAGGGCCTAGCACTCTCACTGGCTTTTTCCCTTTGAGTTGGTGCTCTACAACTTGAACTACACCTCCACTTCCATGTGTGTATATTCTAAAAGCCACTGTTTGTACACTTTACATGGGTGATTGTATGTAAATGACATTTCAAAAAACTTCTTTTTAAAGGAATGTGTATTGCTCAGCACTGGTGGCTCACGCCTATAATCCTAGCTACTCAGGAGGCTGAGACCTGAGATTTTTAGTTTGAAGTCAGTCCAGACAGGAAAATCCATGAGAATCTTATTTCCAATTAAGTGAAAAAAAACCAGAAGTGGAGTTGTGGCTCAAGGGGTAGAGTGCTAGCCTTGAGCAGAAGAGGTCAGGGGCCGCATCCAGGCGCTGAGTTCAAGCCCTATGACGTACAACAACAACAACAATCTAGCAGTACCTAGCACATAGAAAAGTTCAAGGTCCTGGGAGGAAAGAGCTGGCACCGTGAAATGCGTTATTAAGGAGAGATGAATGAGGATGGAGGACCGGGCCAGGTCAGGAAACCTGACCATGTCTGGAGTGCCCGGCGGGCCAAGGCAGGAAGCTGTATCTCTCTTGGAGAAAGAGCAGCCACTACCTAGTGCAGTGGAGGAGCAGGGAAGGAGCCTCCTGCAGTCAGCGTTGTCTGCGGGGCTCTCTCCTTGATGGACCCCACAGGAAGCCCCAGGCACCCCTAGATGGTATCCATGCAAGATGGCGAAGTTATTATGTGCATCAGTGTGTCCTTCCCTTTGTGCTGCCCTCCCTTGCAGACCCACCACAGGGACACTCTTCTAGAGCTGGGCTTTTCCCTCTAAGTGGCCTAATAAGGACTTTTTTTTTTTTTTAAAGGGCTTTTTGCTTCTTAAGAGGTTTGGGTACTTTTCTGTAGCAAAATATTTGCAACCTTCTGTGAGGAAGCCCCACAGACTTTCTTCTATGTTGGCTGAAGAAAACTAAACCTTGGCATGCTTTCTCCCGGCGCTTGCGGTGGGGGGGGGGGGGGGGGGGAAGGGGGGAGGTGAGGAGCGGGGGCTCAGCTGCAGGAGGTACTGCTGCTTGGCAGGGCAAGTGAACAAGGTAGCAAAGCTTATGCTAAAATGAAAAAAAAAAAAAACCTAGGTTGGTAAGAGGCCAATTTTCAACTTTTTTTTCTGGCAACTACACCTCCTGTATTTGTTCCTGGCCTGTTGGTTTCTTCTGGAAGTGTGGCTTCTTTCCTCACTGGCCTTTTGCTGGATAGACTGGCGAATCTGCATTTGGAATGAGGTCTGGTCAGAATGGCAGCATGAGTATCAATCGATATTCATAATATATAATAATATAGTGAGTCATGCCCTGCCCCCAATCCATGTCTTGAAACACCAGCCCCCAGAGGAGTTTAGAATTTGACCATATTTGTAGAGGGAGTCTTTAAAAAGGTAAAATAAGGGACTGAAAATGTGGCTGAGTGGTAGAATGCTTGCCTAGCAGGCATGAAGCCCTAAGTTCAATTCCTCAGTGCCACCTAAACAGAAAAAGCTGGAAGTGGTGCTGTGGCTCAAGTGGTAGAGTGCTAGCCTTGAGCAAAAGAAGCTCAGGGATAGTGTCCAGGCCCTAAGTTCAAGCCCCAGGACTGGCAAAAAAGGTAAAATAATAAGGCTGGGCATGGTTGCACATGCCTATAATCAGTTATTCAGGAAGTGGAAGTAGGAATGTTCAAGTCCAAGACTGGTACAGGCAAAAAAAAAAAAAAGAGAGAAAAGAGAGGAGAGGGGAGGGGGGAGAGAGAGAAAGAGAAAGAGAGAGAGAGAGAAAGAGAGAGAGAGAGAGAGAGAGAGAGAGAGAGAGAGAGAGAGAGAGAGAGAGAAAGAGAAGAAAAATTGCCAAGATCCTGCCTGAAAAAGTAAAATCAGAGGGGTAGGGCAGGGTGAAGGCCCAAAGTGGTAGAATGCTTGCCAAGAGGGAGGAAGTACATAAGGCAAAACGAGGCCATTATAATGGGACCCAAGCCAATATGATTTGTGTCCTTGTACTATTAGGATGAAGGCACACACAGAAAAGGCCACGTAAAGACACGGGAGAAAGTGGCCACAGACAAGCCATAGAGATTGGTCCCAGAAGTAGCCACAAGGGCTAGAACCTGGACCAAGCTCCAACCCTGAGCTTCCAGAAATGAAAAGTATCAGGTATTAAAGCCACCGAGTCTGGGTTCTTTGCTATGGCAGCCCTGGCCAAGCTAACAGCAATATACTATCCAGCATAGCAGTTACCCACCTACCTTCTCCAACCCAGGGCTGTGCAATGTTCGAATGGCCAGTGCCCCAGGTGGGGTTTTCCTTTTCCTCCTGCTTCCCTCTCTGTTCCCCTGTAGGCCAAGAGTGGTGCTGTACTCACACTTTGAATCTAGTATGTATCCTGCGCTGGGAAATCTAGGAGTCTAAGCAACATCTCATTCATTTCGTTTCTTGAAAGCAGATTTATTCTGCCTGGCACTTCATTTCTCCTAATAGACAAGAAACAGTGTCAGCCCTTCCAGGTTCGTGCAGGTTTTCAAGTCTGCATCCTTTCAGAAAGCCTTCTGGTCGTTTTCCATCATCCCACTCCTCTGATCACTTGCTTGTTATCAGGACTTCTGTGAATTCTAACAAGGGCAATGTCACTATTCTTGAGCCCTGCTTGGGCCCAAGGATTGGCAATGTCCTTCCGATCTCGAAGCTCAATCTTTTCATTGGTTGCTCTTCCAATCCTCCCCTACACATCCTCTCTACCTCCAGGAGAAGCCAACCCAGTTCTCTTGGCCTGAAAAATGGTTTACTTCCTCCCTGAAAGTTCTCCAAGGCAAGAGGAGCACTAGTTAACTTCTTGGTGGAAATCTGTAGGCATGTCTACAGCAACGAAAACAGCCTCGATTAGTCTCAGTAAATCACTCTGTTTTGTTTTGATGGAGTGAAGGCTGCTACTACGTTCGGAGCCAGATTTCTAGGGTGATACAGCTGGAATTCTGTCACCGACAGAGCAAGGACTCGCCTGCCATTTCCTCTAGTGCAGGTTCCTGTCGGGCCTAAGGCAGCCTTTAAATTATAACCACCGGGTTTCATTCCTTTCTAAGCCCAAGAGCCTCAAGGCTTCTTTTCCCAACCCTGGAGAGTTAATTCATGCAGCTCGATTTAGTCTTCGCCTCAGGTTTCACCTCACACAGAATGACAGGGAAACCTCCCTGCACAGCCACAGGGGCCGGAAGGACTCTGTGACAGGTGTTCCTGCCATTCCCCTCCTGCCGACACCTCTCCCCGCCAAAGGATGGAGACGGGAAGGAGAAACCTCCAATTGCAGAGTGTGAGGTGGCCACCTTCTGGGAAGTGATTAGGACTGGAGGGAGAGTCTGTGCTTGGGTGCCGAGCACCGCAGGAAAACAAGCACGAAAACTGCTACTGTGGAGCCCGAGTGATGGGAGATGCAGGCGGCTGATGGCTCATCAGGACAGGGAGAGCCAGCTGACCTCGTGTGGTCTCTTCCTGGCCTCACACAAAATACCTGCTTCCAAGTGGCTCCCAGAAGTCCAGCCTCCTGCATGAAGTCTCCTTGGATTTTTTTTTTGGGGGGGGGGGTGGTGGTAGGGAACAGATCTTTCTGGCTGAAAAATTATAGATATTTCCCTCCATCTGTTTTCATCACGCACGCACACACACACACACACACACACACACACACACACACACACAGTGTCCTTTGCCCTCTCCAGATCCACAGTGAAGATGTGTCACCTGCCAAACGGCATGTCAGGTGGTTGTGTGGGTGACAATGTCAGCTTTCCTCTTCAGTATACTTGAGGAGCTTTTCTTGCACCGAGGAGCAAGATCACAGCTACTGTTCTGTCCCAGGGTAGATTCTGATGACCCATAGAAAAGCCTAGACTGCCATGTGCAGGAGATGCACACGCTTCAGTGGGTGTAGGGATGGACTCAGGATGCTGAGTAAGGACAAGATGGTGAGAGGTCTCGGCTCTTTTATCTTATTTTCTTCCTACATTTCACACCCTCTAAAATTGTATTTCTGTCCAGCTTTCAGTTGTTTCTTTTTTCTCCCTCTCCCACACAAACTCTTCTGAGTACAGGAAACACGTCTGTCATCCACTGCAGGGTCCAACGGGCCCAAAATACTTCCTGTCACACTGCGGTGCTCAGCACACGAAGGTGGGATGAATGAATCAGTGGGCAGCCCAAGGGGAGGGAACTCCAATAATGAACTCCCAAATCACATACGTCATCTCACTTCATCCCTTCAGTATGATCCCCCCACCCCCCGTGAAGTCATCATCCCTACCTTACCAGAAGGAAAGTGAGATAGAGAAAACGTACCCACACCCTTGCTGGGTGCCGGTGGCTCACGCCTGTAATCCTAGCTACTCAGGAGGCTGTGATCTGAAGATCTCAGTTCAAAGCCAGGCCAGGTAGGAAAGTCCGTGGGACTCATCTCCAATTAACCACCAGAAAAACAGAAGTGACACTGTGGCTCAAGTGACAGAGTGCTCACCTTGAGCTGAAGAGCTCAGAGACAGCGCCCAGGCCTAGAGTTCAAGCCCCATGACTGAAAAAAAAAAAAAGGGAAAAAGAAAGGAAGGGAGGGAGGGAGGGAAGAAAAGAAAAGAAAAGAAAGAAAGAAAGAAAGAAAGAAAGAAAGGAAAGAAGGAAGGAAGGAAGGAAGGAAGGAAGGAAGGAAAACACAAGCCACTTTCCAAAGGCTACATGCATGGCAAAAGGTGCAGCTAGGAAAGGTGCAGCTAGGAAGACTGGCAGGTTACAAGGTCAGGATTCTGCCAGGAGACTCAGAAAGGCTTGAATAAAAGCAAGCAACAAGAAGGGAGTTGGAGGGATGAGCTCAGCGCCAACAGGCAGGGCTCTGATAGAAACTGACAATGTCTAGGCATGGGCAGAAAGGGAGAAATCCCTTGGCAGACTCATTTCCATCCTAGCACTGGGCTTGACCCCCTCCCCTCCACACTACAACCAGTCACATGAGGTTATGGCCTGGGCCACTAACTAGCTGTTCAACCTTGGAAGACTTACTTAACTAGTCTGAGATCTGTTATCCCTGCAAACCAGTGGCAAATATTAAGTTGGCTTCAAGGGCCGTGTGTGAAATGGTGCACACAAAGCACCCAAGCCTTAGTCCTGAGTAAGGAGTCAGTGCATTGTTTTCTCCTATGGTTTCCATTGTCTCTTGGCCTGGAAAGTAGTGTTCTTAGGAGGACCAAAGAGGAAGAAGTGTCAGGAGGATGCCAGCCGCAGCACAGGTACGGCAGGAAGACAGGTTCAAGGAGGCGACTGCAAGGATAAACACAGAACATGAATCTAACGAAAGGAACGCTTAGGAAGAGAAAGGGAATGAGGAAGGGAGAAAAGAGGATCAAAGTTTGAGATGCACTGCAACTATAAATGAAAATAGCAAGAAGAACCTTGGTGAAGGCTGTTGGTCAATGTGAGGGAGACATAAGCTGTGTGTGGAAGAGGTACTAAAGGGGAAAGGATGAATTTGGTCAGAGCAGATTGTTTTGTTTGTGTCTGTGAAATAGAATAATGATGTTGAAACTGTTTTGGGAAGGGGGAAAGAGAAAATGTAACCATGAACACCGCCCCCCCCATGACTAATGTACACTAAAACCCAGACAAAAACAAAAACACAACCACTAGTTAGGATTGTAGCAAATCTCTTCCCTCCAGAAATGGAGTAGCCAGAGCCTGAGAGGGGAGGGGGTGCGGGGGCACCATCTGGCTCAGGAATCAGAAAATGAAATGAACAATCATACACTGATCCTGGAGCTTCAACTCAAGGTCCAGGTGCTTTCCCTGAGCGTTTTTGCTTAGGGCTAGCACTTTACCATGTGAGCCACAGCTCTACCTGCAGCCTTTTGGTAATTGATCAGAGATAAAAGTCTCACTGACTTTCCTATTCAGGCTGGCTTCAAACCATGATCCTCAGATCTTAGCCTCCTGAGTAGCTAGAATTATAGTATAAGCTACTGGCACCAGCACCAGAGACCGACTGACCTTCCTTCCGTCCTTCCTTCTTTCCCTCCCTCCTTCCTTCTTTCCCTCTCTCCCTTCCCCCACTAGGCCATACCCTCAGCCCCCGATTTTCTATTCTTTAAAGCATAACATTTACTACTCTATAAAAATAGTTTCCTAAACAAGGGAGGGGATAACAATGTTTGATAAGAAATTTAATTCACTCTTAAAATAAAAAACTAGTAGGCTGCAAGTTCTTAAAAAAATGTACTACCTTACATAGGTAACTGTAACCCCTCTGTACATCACCATGACAATAAAATTAAATTTTAAAAAAGTTTCCTGAGCAGGGGGCTCGTGCTTGTAATCCTTGCTACTCCGGAGACTAAGATCTAAAGAACATGGTTTGGAGCCAGCCTCGGAAAGAAAGGCTGTGAGACGCTGTCTCCGATTAACCACCAGAAAACCAGAAGTGATGCTGTGGCTTAAAGTGGTAGCATATTAGCTTTGAGCAAAAGAGCTCAGGGTCAGTGCCCAGGTGCTGAGTTCAAGCCCCAGGACCAACAACAAAAACAAAAACAAAGGTAAAATAACAATAGTTTCCTGGACCAAACATGAACAGTTAAATAAGGCGTTATGAACAATAGCACACATTTCTGTAATTTTCTTTTATTTAAAAACATGAAGAATGAAAACAAGTAAAAAAAAAAAAGAAGAGATGTAAAGAAAGAGAACAAGAGAAAAGGAGAGAAAAAGAGGGAGAGGAGAAGGGATAGAAGGAGGGAGGGAGGAAGGCAGGAAGGAAGTAGGCAGGCAGGCAGGCAGGCAGGCAGGCAGGCAGGCAGGGTCCTAGGTTTCGGGGTCTCCCAGCTCCTGAGCTCTAGGAAAATCTGAGGGGGAGGGAGGGCGGGCAGCCATCCCTCCTGCATTTGTCTACAGCGCCACCTGGTGTTTCATGGCACATAACACTTTCAGCCTTCTTTATCCTTAAGGGATGGAATTTGCTGAGTGAATCCCCACAGCTTTTTTCCAAGCACTCTCAAAATCACTTACTGACATATGTAAAGTAATAATTATAAAGTAACAGTGGAATCTTTAAATGCTTCCATTTTTTTTAGCTTTGTTATGTGGAAGGAAAGGTCTATATATACTGCTAGCTACTGAGCAGCCGGGTATACCTGGATCCCAGGCAGGCCATATGGGTCTTCCATTTTTCTCTCCCAGTTCTCTCAAGGCTGACACACACCAGTCCCTACTTTATAAAAACAAGAACACTGAGAAGTAGCAATGAGGACCGGCTCAGAGCCATGTGTATCAGGGGCATTGCAGGACCCAACACCCAGCTCTGGACTAGTTTTGAATGACAAAGGACACAAAGGCAGAAAGCCATGCACATCCGTGGACACATTCCAGCTGGGAGCCCTAAGCAGCCATCCCTCCCTGGAGAATCAAACCGGCAGTGGGAGGGGCTGCAGAGGTCAGCGAGGACAAGCAGGGCAGGCCACTGGAACAGATACCTCGGTGATGTGCTTCGTGTCATTCTCCAGTTGGCAGCTAGGTCTAACAGCTTTGGCCTTGGCTCAGCTGG
This sequence comes from Perognathus longimembris pacificus, assembly GCF_023159225.1. NCBI lineage: Eukaryota > Metazoa > Chordata > Mammalia > Rodentia > Heteromyidae > Perognathus > Perognathus longimembris. Next base: position 54,458,125 of record NC_063171.1, read on the forward strand.
GAGAACAGATGGGCAGGAATTGAGAGTAGCTCCCAAGTCAGCCAACCGGCAGAAGGCCTGCTTTCCCTGTGCCCCGGAGGCTACAGAGCCTCACTGGTCACAGCCAGCTGGCAGAGGCCCAACTGGGGGCCACGACAACCTGGCCAGAAGCAGCAAAAAACATCCGCGAGGGTCAGGAGGGGACAGCAGGCAGTGAGAGGACAGCTGGACTTGGTGGCCCGCCGGAGGCAGGTTCAGATCCCTGAGCAAGATGCAGCTCTTGTGACCATCAGAGCTGAGACCTGACTTCCAAGCCCAGGCCTCCAGCTCCCCACCCCCTCCCACAGGAATGACAGCAGTGTGCCCAGAACATAGGTGGGCCCCTGAGGCTTGCACCCCAATACACATCATATCATGCGAGCAGAGCTAACGGTTTCCCTCGGGAAGGAAGGCAGGAAGGTGGTGAGTGGATGGGAATACATCTTCTGCTTTAAAACAGAACGCAAAATGCAGTTTTATTGCAATTCTGGCTAGAGCACACACTATAGAATTCACAATCTATGTTTTAAGAAAAAAGCATGTTTCTCCTTTCAGCTGACACTCCACTCAGGAAGGAATGACGAGGCTTGGGAGGGAAGCAAGCTCTTTTCACCTTGCAGAAACTACATTCACTATGATTAGCTGCATACCCACTAGTTGTTCAGACTGCAATAAAAACAAAAACAAAACTGATGTTGGGGGCTGGTGGCTCATGCCTATAATCCTAACTACTGAGTAGCCTGAGATCTGAGGATTATGGTTCAAAGCCAGCCCAGGAAGGAAAGTCTGAAGGCTAGAAGTGGAGCTGTGGCTCAAATGACAAAGTGCCAAGCTTTGAGTAAAAGACCTTAGGGATAGTGCTCAGGCCTTAAGTTCATACCCTAGGAAGAGCACAGAGGGAGGGAGGGAGGGAGGGGAGGGAGGGAGGGAGGGAGGGGAAAAAGAGAGAGAGGGAAAGAGAAAGAGAGAGAGGGAAGGAAGAAAGAGGGGGGAGGTGGGAGGGGAGGAAAGGAGGTGAGCAGGCTGAAATGTGTTCAGAATTCTATGTAACTATGCTTCCAAAGTGAGGGGTCTGGAGTTGGAGTCTGATGATGAAGTACTTGCACATCTATTTAGGAAGCTGAGATCTGAGAATCACAGTTCGAAGGCAGCTTGGGCAGGAAAGACCATGAGATTCTTATCTCCAGTTAGCTATCAAAAAGCCAGAAGTGGAGCTGCATCTTATGTGCGAGAATGTGAGCCTTAAGAAAAAAAAAAAAAAGAAAAGAAAAAGCTCAGAGACAAGTGTACAGTCCCGAGTTCAAACCCCAGGACTGGCACACATATACAAAAAAAAAAAAAAAAAAGTGTGAGGCCTTGAGTTCAAGCCGCAGTACCAGCAAGGAAAAACAAATTGGGAAAGGGAACAGGAGAAGGGGAAAAGGCAGGGAAGGCTAGCGGGGGAGCCCCGTGCCTGGGAGGAAGCACCCTGAAAGGAACAGGCTGCATCTCCAGGAAACTTCTGGTGTCTCACAGCCCCCCCGCCCCCCCGCCCCGCAGCTTGCACGATGAAGCTCTTCTGCCAATTATAAAGAACTTACAACTGCTGCTCCCTCACCCCAGGCCTTCTGCAAGCTTCACACCCCACATGCGTCAAATCTTAAGCTGGGCCGCCTGAAGCCCAGCTCACGTGGCCTTGGGAAGGCTGGGCAGAAGGCACTCGGCAGGCTCCGGCACCACCTGCCCCTCCCTCGTCCCTGCTCCTAGCCCCCACAAGGGCACAATCAGGGCTGAGACCTCAGGAGCCCCACTTAGTCCTCGGGGTGTGAGGAGTCGTCGGGGACACACTCGCGATCCCCACAGAGGCCATCTGCACTCAATTACAAGCCCTTTGGAGCCAGCAGAGGGCTGTTTCGCCCGCCCGCCGCGGTTTCCCTGTGATTAGCTTGTTCTTGTTGTTTGAATATGGCACGTGGTGCAGCCAGCTGTGAACAGCATTCACAACTCAAAGCTTCCTTCCCTTCAAAGAAAGAAAAGTTGTGGAAAGAAAACAAAGTTTGAAAGTCTTACTTTCTGAGTACTTCTGTCCCTTCCCCCGATCAGGACCATTCTTTTTGTCTGTTCTATTTTTCTTTGCTGTTGTTTTGTTTACACTCTGAAGGCACTACTTGCTGCTAAGCCTCATGAAATAAGAATCTCATGGTCTTTCCTGCCTGAGCTGGCTTCAAACTGTGATCCTCAGATCTCAGCTTCCTAGTTAGGATTGCAAGTATGTCACCCATATGACAGTAACATCTATAATCAAGCAAAATTGAGGCAGGAAGATTGTGGGCTGCGGGACGGCCTGGATTGTACAGTGAGATCCTGTCTCAAAAAGCAAAAATACCAAGATGGCATGTCATTCCAGTCCTGCATAATTGCCATGCATTACCACCCACGGTCCTGGGACCTCCTCACACTCTTAGTGGGTGTAAGGATACCAGATGTGAAGCATTGTTTTCATGCAGTCATTGCAGAGATTGAACTTCCAATCCACTCGGGAGCAGGGCTGCTGTGGAAGCATCTTCTTTCCAGGTGCTGAGCCAGGAACAAAGTGAGAGGACTACGTGACTCACACTTGCACCTTGTGTGCTTTGCAGGCTAGCAGACCTGTGTGTGGTGCCATGCCAACGTGAAGATCACTAGGGCTGCTTACGAAAGCGTGGATTTCTAGAGCTACCGTTGTGGACTTGAAATCCAGGCGCATGGATGTGTGGAGAGCCAGAGGAACTGAAGATCTGGAGGCCTTGTGAATTGTGATCATTCTCCACAGGAGATGAGCTACAATTCACAGGGGAAAAAATACAGAACAAGAAGATGTATGCAATCACCGTCCCCTTGCCTCCTACTTCTCAAACTCATTTCTTTTTTCATAATGTAGACTGGATGGGAAACAGCAGCACAAAGATGTCAATAGCCACAAGGCATGTATAAGGTGTGTGTGTGTGTGTGTGTGTGTGTGTGTGTGTGTGTGTGTGTGTGTGTGTGTGTGTGTGTGTGTGTTGTGTTACTGAGTTTGAATTCAGGGCCCTGTCCTTACTTGTTAGGCAAGCACTCTACCATTTAAGCCATGCCTCCAGCCCTTTGGCTTTACCATTCAGATAGGGTCTTTCACTTTTGCCTGGGCCATGCTAATTAACACTTCCATCTCCTACCTATGCCTCCCATGTAACTGGGATTACTGATGTGTGCCCCACCTGGCCTAGAATGTTCCTAATAGTATGAGCTTGGTTGGCTTCTATTTATCACTTAAATCTTCTAAAATTTAACTCTGTGGAATGTTGAGAAAAAAGAAACACAAATGCTAAAATATTTTGTTAAGTGATGTTAAAACCCAATGGTTATCACTTTTTTTCTTATAAGCAATTTTAAGTGTATCTAGGTGTAAGAAAATACATACCAACTCTGGCTTATTACACTGAAGATAAGGGAACCACAGTCTGAGAAGTTGCAAATTAGGAAGGAAGAAAATTAGAAAGGACCTCTAGTTTCAGACTGTAGTTGGAGGCACTAGTGTGACTTCATGTTTTTGTTCACATGTGCACACGTGGCAAATATTCCCAAGCTCTGACGACTGGGCCAGGTGAGTGGCACCACTACAGTAAGCATCCAAATGTAGATTTCCAAAGAATTTCTCACTAAAAGAGGGTATGACTGCCAGGGGTGACAGCACGTCTGTAATCCCAGCACTTGGAAAGCAAAGGTAAAAGTACCATGAGTTCAAGGCCAGCCTGAGCTATATACTGAGATCCTATCTCAAAAAACAAACAAACAAAAAGAGTCGTGTCTCAGGCTACTTAGGAAAAATAAGTCTGGGAGTGTTATCTCCACTTGGGAGACTATGATCTACAATTAACCACCAAAAAGCTCCAAGTAGAGCTGTGGCTCAAGTAGTAGAGTTCTAGCAGTCTTAAGCAAAAAAGCTCAAGGAGGGCTGGGAATGTGGCTTAGCAGTAGAGTACTTGCCTACATGCATGAAGCTCTAAGTTCAATTCCTCAGCACCACATAAGCAGAAAAAGCCGGAAGCATTGCTGTGGCTCAAGTGGTAGAGTGCTGGCCTTGAGCAAAAAGAAGCCAGGGACAGTGCTCAGGTCCTGAGTTCAGGCCCCAGGACAGGCACAAAAAAGAGAGCTCAGTGATGGAACACTTGCCCAGCATGTGCAAAGCCTTAGGGGGAGGGGAATGCAGGTTGGTGTGGAGAAACCTAGAATGTCTTTTTGTCAGAAAATACAGCAATGTCCAAGTAATACAGAAAAATGCCCAAGTAAAAGGATGTCATCTGAAGAGGACATAGAATCCAGCTTTAAGGTGTTTCCATTAGTAATATCAGATACCAAGCACCAGGGCTAGGGCTAGCAAGTGCAAGGCCTGGGTTCAAATCCCAGTACCACCAAAAGCAGTAAGTAAAAAAATAATAGCAACAGATTGTGACTGATTAAATTTAAAAAAAGGAACTACAGCCACCCTAATATAGATTAGTACATGGTAACTTTATAAGAAAAGTCTGCCAAAGGCCGTGTGTGATAAGTCGTTGTTAAGTGTCAATAATGGGGCAGACGATGGGGGAAACCAGTGCGGTGCCATGAGGACTCACAGTGCTTCTGTGCGGCTCCCGCCTCACTTCATCTAAGTCTACCAAAACGTCATGCTTGCAGGTGTCAAGGTCAAGGAAACCAAGAAAAAACGAGGCTCTATTTCAGAATGAAGGACACTAGACCAAACAAGGAGAGGCAGTGGTAACTGAACTGCATCCTTCTGCCAGCAAGGACATGACTGGTGCATCTGGCAAAACCTCAATGGCTTTGTAGTAGGCAGCCATAGTGTATTGGGGGATAAGTTTCTGGTTTGTATGGTAGTTTTGTGGTTACATAGGATATTGTCCTAGGAGATACTGGAGGAGTATACACACTAAGGACAATCTGGGGTGGAGCCAGTGACTCCGGTAATCCTGGCTACTCAGAAGATGAAGACTGGGAAGACTGAGGTTTGAGGCCAGGATAAGTACAAAGTTATTGAGACACTCTAACAACAAAACAAACTGGGCATTAACTGTGCATGCTTGTCATCTCAGTGAGGCATATGTAGAGGGAACTGTGGACCCAAGGCTGGTCTTGGGCAAAAATAATACCCTATGTAAAAAATAACAAGAGCAAAAAAGAGTAAGAGGGTGGCTTAAGTTATGAGAGAGCCCGCTCAGCAAGCTCAAGGCACTAAGTTCAAACCCTGGTATTTCCAAAAAGAGAGTCTGGGAATAACGGCCTACTCTCACTCAAACAGTTCAGGTTACATATCTGTAATTTTTTAAAAATCCATTTAAAATCACTTCAATGCTGGTGCTGGTGGCTCACATCTGTAAACCTAGCTACTCTAGAGGCCGCGATATTACTTTATATAACATATCTGAACTAAATTAAATATCTTTACCATTATGAGCTTCTGAAAAGATCAGTGAATGAATGTACTTTTCTATGTTGAATTAAAGTAGAATAGAATATTTATATAAGATTTTTTTTTAAAGTTTGGCTGGGGAAAAAATAGCAGTTTTCCACAATCTGTGCCATCGAAAACTAAGATGACACTCAGCACTGACAAGTGTTCCAATTTCTCACCAAGATTCACAAGCTGTGACGTGGATGCTTTACTTTTAAGAAAGTGCCAAAACAAACGGCAAATCTGAGAGAATTTTCCAAGTGAAATAAATTAGAAGCTAAACCACATTTTTTTTAAAAAAAGGTAGAAGTTAGGAACTCTGAAAGCTGAGATTTAACAAAGTTTGGCGGCCACGGAAGTTTCCAGGGACATCATCTGAAAACACACAAGCATCAGGTAACAGGACACGACCAAGAGCTCATCCCTGTAGCCACCCTTCCTGGGAGGAGTCCTCAGAAATGGCCCAAGGGGCACAAGGCCAATGCGTCACACTGAATACCTCGTCCGGTGCTGTCCAACACACGCTCACTTTTCTCCAGTAATAAAGAGGTGCACATTCTTCTGGGACTGCAGCATCTGGGCCGCCCGCTCCACACCGACCACGGCAGCTAACCTCTGGGCATCGTACTTGCAGTAGACCACGGTGCAAGTCCACGTGGCCTCCTCTCCTCTGTTGGTGGCTTGCAGCATGTTACAGATTTCACTGTAGAAGTGAGGGTATGTCGGCAGTTCGTAGAATATCAGGTTCCTGATGCCTTTTATGGTATACCTGTCAGAGTGGAGCAGAAGAAACAACTCCCTTGAAAAGCTACCCAAGATTTTCACAGGGCAGTTTCATTCCACAAGAGGAAAATAATGGAATAAACAGCACACAAAGCAAAGGCTATCCTAGTTAGAGCCAGAGTTTATGTATATTTAAATTCCTAACGTTCAGCCTAAGATAATGGTAAAATCTCATGCCTGTAATCCTAGCTACTCAGGAAGCTAAGATGAGAGGATCTTGGTGCAGAAACAATCACGTCAGAAAAGTCTTCAAGACTCTTATTTCCAATTAGCCAGCAAAATGTTAGACTTGAAAATATGGCTCAAGTGGTAAGAGTGCCAGCAATGAGTGAAAAAAGCTAAGTGAGAGCACAAAGTCCTGAGTTCAAGCTCTAGTACTGGCTGGAAGGCAGGCAAACCCCCCAACCTCACCCCACGCCAAGTTAACAATAAAATAAATATATGTGTATTTCTCAAGCCTACTCAGCAAAACTGAGGTCAAGTAGAGAAGGTAGCAGACAAAGATTAAAATTCTGTCCCAGGAAACTGAGCACTTACAACTTAATTTTATTATCAACATCATCTTCAGGCTTTATGGTAGAATGTTCTGTAATGGAGATGAGGTCAGACCCAGCAGATAACACAAACAGCACAAATTGTAAATGCACTCCCATTAGTCTTTCTTGTCACTGTGCAGAAATGTTAACTCCATGGCAGATGTCTCAAGTTCATCAAGAGCCTGCCTGAGGTCCCATTAGGCATCAGGAGGAAGCAATTAAGTTTCTACAGCTTTCCGCACTTGCACCTCTTTCCCTGCTGCAGTGGGGTTTGGGGGGTGGGGACCCCAGGGACTCACCGTCTGGCTACAGTCAAGGTCAGATGTTCCCTCAGGGACTCCAAAGCAAAAGATTACAATGATAAGGTTCCGATTTTTTTCTCCCTAGTCTGTCTCTCCTACACTGATGGTGTTACCCTCTCACAGGAATTTTATTTCATTCAGAGGTTAACTTTTTCTTGTCTTTTTATCTCATGGTTCATCAGGATCTCCTTGGAGAACATCCTCTTTCAAAATGCCATTGCAATTCACTCTATGGTTTACCTTTCCACAAAGAAGGAATTCTATGCACTAGCTATCACAGCCAACACTGCGTTCCACTCTGGTTAATATGTAGAAAACTGGAGAATACCATGCCAAAGCCAGGCACAGTGGTACAAACCAGCAATCTCAGCACTAGGAGGCCGAGAAAGGAGGATCATGAGTGTGAGGCCAGCCTGGGCTACACAGTGACACCCTGTCTCAAATAAACAAAAGAAGAAGAGTATAAAACCACTCCAGCACACATATCAGAAAGTCAGACAGCCCTCTACAATATTTTTCAAAACACAGCTGGTTGAATGTGTGAATGTGGAATGCAGGGATATAGAGAGCCAAATACTAAAAGCAAAAATGAAAAGCAACGGCATGCTCAATAGAAGGAAACTGAATTCATTCTGTAACCAAACAATATAATATTATGTGACCATTGCAAATGCTGCTACACGCCCAACAGGCTACTTGTGAGCAACACAGAAAAGGCACCTTCACAATGGAGACTTGCAGCAGACCCACCTTGAATGGGTGGCTCTGCTGACTGAGCATCACAAAAGTGGGATAAACTGGTATTATGTGACTCCTTGGTGAGATTAGGTAGAGAATTACACAATACTCTCATGTAAGTTCTTACTCTTTTATTTACTCTTTTTATTTTGGCAGTACTGGGGGTTTGAACTTGAGGCCTCATACTTGCTAGGCTGGTGTAATAGCAATGAGCCAAACCTCCAGCCTGAGTTTTTCACTAGTTTTATTTAGGATGGGGTTTCATTTCCTGCCTGTGTGAGCACCTGAGCAGCAATCTGCCCACTTTCAGCCTTCCCCCTGTCGCTGACATCACGGGCACGCAGCATTATTGCACCCAGCTTCCCTCATTAAAGACAGTTTCTCAGACTCTTCTACCTGAGTTAGCCAGGCACTGTGATCCTCTCAATCTCAGTCCTCCATATACTTTGGGATGATAGGCATGTACCACAGTGCCTAGCCTGGCTATGGATTGAGAGAGGGGGTTGTGCCAAGTTTGCTGCCCAGGCTGGCCTCAAACCTCAGTCTTTCCGTTTTCAGCCTCCAAAGTAGCATGAGTCACTGATATCTGGCTTAATCTTTAAATTATACTTAATTTAATTCACACTCATAGTTCCCAAGCTGATACATGTTAAAACCATTGAATTATTTATCAATATTTATTGGTAGCCACCATCCCTAGGTATGGTGACCTAATTGATACTGAGATGTGGCCTGGGTTTTGGCTCTTTCAAAGCGCCTCGGGGTGTTGTGTGTGGTGGCTCACACAGGGAATCCCAGCTACTGGGGAGACAGTTTGGGAAGACTGTGGTTCAAGGCCAGCCAGGGCAAAAAGTTGGCAATTTCAGGCCATTAAGCAAAGTGGATGTGGTCCTTCTACCTACACAAGAAACATGAACAGGAGGATCAAGGTCTTCCCCGCTGACCAAAACATAAGACCCTATCCCAAAATAACGAAAACAAAAAAAGGCTGGAGGCATGGTTCAAGTGATTGAGCACCTGCCTTGCTAGCTCAAGGTATTAAATTCAACCCATACTACTACCACCAAAACAAAACCCAAACCTAGACAAACCCAAATCATGGAACATTCTACAGAAAACTAGAGGGGACCCTTCAAGAATAGGATTCCTCGAGATCAGGGTTTCTGGGCTTCAACACTCGGACACTCTGGTGTGAGGCTGGCTGACTCGTACACTGTCAGGGTTGAACTGCACCTGTGGATCCAACTCACTCAAGATGTGACAAGCCCAAATCCCTCCAGATAATGCCAAATGCCTCGCAGAGCAAACTGCCCTGGCTGAGACTAAGTTAGACCTCAGGAGCAAAGGAAACAAGTGTACCAGGAACCACAAGTGATCCTTCACTGGATCCAAGACTTGGGGAAAGCTACACTCCAGAGACAGCTAGAAGAACCGGAATATTCACCACGCACAGGAGTCTGGTCTATTGTAGTAACGAGTGGTGATTACGCAAGCTGTTGTTTTCAGGAGATAAGATGCTGAGCTATTCAGGGGTGAGGCATCTTGAAAATTGCAATATAATATTTTTTTTGTCTGCTTGTGCTGGTAGTGGACATTGAACTCAGGGCCGGGTACTGTCCTTTAGCTTTCCTTTGCTCAAAGCTAGTGCTCTACCTTTTGAGCCACAGCTCCGCTTTTTGGTGGTTAATTAGAGGTAAGAGTCTCTGGGACTTTCCCGCCCAAGCTGGCTTCAAACCACCGTCCTCAGATCTCAGCTTCTTGCATACCTAGGATTTGAGGTGTGAGCCACTGTGCCCAGCAGCAACTTGTTTTATTTTTAATAGGGATTTCAATTTAGGGCACTTTTTAGGTAGGTGCTAACAATTTAAGCCATATCTCTACCCATTATTTGCTTTACTTTTCAGGTAAGGTCTCACATTTTTGCCTGGAACTAGTCTCAAACTGCTTTCCTCCTACTGGACTGCACAGCTGGGATGGCACATGTGCACCACCACACCTGGCTTACTGAGAGCTAGCTAACTTTCTGCCAGGGCTGAAGACCAATCTCTCATCTCCATCTCCAGAGCAGCTGACATTATAGCTGGGAGCCATGTTGCCCAGCCAGAATTTCTTTTTCAATTAGCACATAAAACATTTGAGATAAAATATAAAATGTGGGGGAAAAAAAGCTCTCAATCCTAGCTACCTGGGAAGCAGAGATAGGAGACCTCCATTTGAGGCCAACCTAGGCCAAAAAAAAAAAAAAAAATCAAAACAAGCATAGTGGTTCATGCTTGTTATCCCAGCTGGGAGGCATGTTTGAAGAAGCTAGATCATGGTCTGAGGGTAGCCTAGGCAAAAAAAATACCCTACCTAAAGCAAAAGAGCTGAAAGTATGGCTGAAGTGGTAGACTCTTCTATTAAGTGCAAGACCCTCAGTTCAATCTCCAGATCCAGATACACACACATGCATACCCACACACAACGCCCCCCCACACACACCAATTTTGGTATTAAAAAAAAAAATCTCCTGGATATTGGTATTTGCATGCATGCACACGAGTATACACTTATTTTTCACAGTGGTAAAAGACGAAAAAGTATACTGAAGATTATTTATTCCTGGGCAATGAGATTACATGTTCCTCCTTTTCACCTGCACTTTCCAAGTTCTCCACAATCATTGTGCACTACCTTATAATCAGGAAAATAAAACAAGAAGACCATTACACTTTGTACTAAGAAAGGAAGTTGAAAAAGAGAAGAGGAAAGGAGGAATGGAAAAGAGAGAGGAGGAAAGGAGAGAGAGGGAGGGAAGGGGGAGGAGGAGGGAGGGAGAGAGAGTGGAGAGAGAGAGAGAGAGAGAGAGAGAGAGAGAGAGAGAGATAGAGAGAAACACAAATAAGCAAGCTAGATCTCTCACAATGGAAACTAGATACTTCAGACACTGTGACTAAGGCCTGTTCAGAGGGTGCAGCTAGTGCTGGTTCTTCCTATCTTGAATCCCCTTCCCCGTACTGCCTTCCTCTTCTTTCATATATGCTTCAAAGGCTCCAGTGAGCCCTCATCACAGATATAACAACCTCCCCTGACAGGACCTAAAACTAAGGACTATATGGAAATCTGAAGCACATTACTGTGCTTCATTCATTGGCAGCAAAAGAAATCCTCAATGCTGGCAGAGTGGCTCAAGTGGTGAAGTGTCTACCTGGTAAGTGCAAAGTCCCGAGTTCAAATTCTTTACCATGGGAGGGGGCGTTGTTTAAAAAGAAAACAAACAGGAAAACACCCACTAACTTGGTCCAGGGAATAAGGAAAAGCAAATGACACATGCTGAGATTTATCTTTATAGTAACTTTGAGGACAACATCATTTGTAAATAAATAGGGTAAGTGAGGCAGCTGTCTTGTCTTCAAAGGCTCCTTTGACAACACGGTCTCTCTTTGCAAAACTGCTGAAATATTTTAGAGCAATTCTCAGTCCAGCTTAGTTCACACTTCCTACAGACAATCACACTGGGAGGTTTTCCAATTTCTTCATTTCATTCTAAGGGCTTGCTTTCACTTGTCAAACTAATGGAAGGCAAGGGCTTTTAACTCCCCCCTAAAACTTGGATACAACAACTTATTAGAACTAAGCAAATAATGATGCCAGCAGTCATTAGCATTAGTCATTAGTCTTGGGCCAAGCAGCCTGGTCTGCCAAGGATGGAACTGGTGAAACACAAATTTAGTCCTTTCTCAACTCACTACTCAGATGAGCTAGTGAGCAGCATATCTAAGGTCAGGTCATGCCAGCTCTCCTGAGCCCAAGCAGGCTGCTTGGATCCATCCCTCACCCTCCTGGAAAACCGAACATGGTTGCAGAGCACTCCAATATCAGAATAAACAAAAACAGGACCCAACACTGAGGCACATCATCTAACAGAAAAGACTTTTAATTAGGTGCATGGGAGTCTCAGAGAAAATGCACTCCTCATTTGTATGTTAGACAGTAAACTGAGAAATTAAATTCACCTGATGTCATTTTGAAATCAGGAAGGAAGGAAAGAAAAAAAAAAGAATGCAGTCTCTATCTTGATAAGGTAGAAAAACATTTTTCTATTTGGTAACAGAGAAAGCCTTAGCAAAACAATAAATACAGCTCTGAGGCCAGCAAGGTTCCAGCTTCCTTCCAGAGTAAGCAAACTAGTATCACTAACTATCTACTTGGAATTAAAACAATGAGTAACAAAAAGCCCTCTCAGGCTGGGGATATGGCCTAGTGGCAAGAGTGCTTGCCTCATATACATGAGGCCCTAAGTTCGATTCCCCAGCACCACATATACAGAAAATGGCCAGAAGTGGCGCTGTGGCTCAAGTGGCAGAGTGCTAGCCTTGAGCAAGAAGAAGCCAGGGACAGTGCTCAGGCCCTGAGTCCGAGCCCCAGGACTGGCCCCCCCCCCCCAAAAAAAAAAAAGCCCTCTCAACGTATCTGGTCAAAGTCAATGGGTGGGGAATCTTCAAAACACAACTCTGAACCTTCCTTTCATGGGTCAACATGAGGAGACCAAGTCCTGGTTCCCAACGATAAGGGGATCACCGCCCACACCGCCTCAGAAACACTGCTACTTTCTGAGCCCTGGCGCTGTGCTCAGCCCGCACCGCCCAGAATACACATAGGCCTGTGTCTATCTACCCTTGGGTCAGGTCCTCCCTGACTGCAACCTGTCATGTCAACAGGGGCACACACCACAGCCACCTTCCCACCAGCCAACCCACCAAGAAGCTCACTGGACATTCAGAAGAGTCTGGGCAGCCCCAAGCTCCTCTGACTTCTCTGCTAGCGTAGCAGGGGAAGGGATGATGTGACGTGACAGCACGCCACACAACCTCCCCAGCTGAGAAGCAGGTGATTCGCACTGCTCCCCTCAGAGAGGAGGCCAGAGCATGGCACTGCTTTACCTTTTGTAGAAATGGAAGCGTTCCGTTAGGAGTAGAAACTGCTTTTCTCCCTGAAGGAAGAAATGTCTAGCCCTGGAGACACCAGACTTCTGGGTGTATTCGCAGATGTGAGTGAAGTTCAGTTCCTCCTTCTTGAAGTAATTCCGGAGACGCACGAAGTCAAAGTAGGAAGGGACATAGATGAGTGTGTGGGACATGACGGCATCACGGTACTGAGGCAAAATCTTATTTATGAAAAAGTTAAACCTGATTGAAAAGGCAAAGGACAGAGGTAATGATTTAGAGCAGAGTCTACAGCATTCACTAAGCAGACAGTATCATGTTAAGAGATTACCTCCTCTGAGATTAATATGACTTATCTCCTCTCAAGGAGATTATATAACGGTAAGACTTGGTAAGTACATTAAAAAGTTAAGTGACAGGCTGGGGATATAGCCTAGTGGCAAGAGTGCCTGCCTCGGATACACGAGGCCCTAGGTTCGATTCCCCAGCACCACATATACAGAAAACGGCCAGAAGCGGCGCTGTGGCTCAGGTGGCGGAGTGCTAGCCTTGAGCGGGAAGAAGCCAGGGACAGTGCTCAGGCCCTGAGTCCAAGGCCCAGGACTGGCCAAAAAAAAAAAAAAAAAAAGTTAAGTGACAATACAATTCTCTATTTTTAAAAAATGGATACAATGCCATTGTATCCTGAATAATTATTCTAGGAAGTATACTGTTCATTTAGTCAGTCAACTACTAATCCCAGAACATCTATCATTTGCTAAGCACTGTTATGCTACCATCCTCTAACTAAACACAATGAAGAAAGGAAGGAAATAAACACAGAATTAGGAAATTAGTGCTGCTTAAAGGGCCTATAATTATGGCCCATTCTGGGGCACAAAGCAGAGTGATGGGAATTGAAATAAAGAAGGAATCCTGACTGACTGTGCCAACCCCGCCAGCAGGCAGCAGGCAGACACAAGACCCAGGCCAACTCGCAGCCTCTCTGGGCTTCAGTTAACTCCTAGGTCATGACTGAGTTCAGTTACCTTACTTCATCTGGTAAACAATAATCAGTAAAAGTGATGCCTGACCCTACTATAAGTTGGAACACCAAAGTCCGATCTCTGTAAAGGCCCAATGGGAGGTAGGTCACCTGGCATCAATCACTGATGAGAGGTTCTCAGTTTCCATCCTCTGGAAGACGTGCGGAAGCTGCACCAGCACGTGGCTGATGGAGCCTGTCATCGGGACGTTCCTTACTGCCACCTGCCAAGAGTCCATGAGAACTTTAGGAGGCAAGTCGCCCCTTGGCCACAACCCCATCCTGTCCTTTCCACATCCAAGCAGCAACCAGCGCTTCAGGAAGATCCAGAGGACACTGGAGGGAACCCACCTGGCCTTGTAAATTGCTGCAGTGCTGGCTGAACAACGAGTTGACCTGGGCGTCCTGCAAGGCCCCAAACAGCAATGTCTGGCGATAGTACTTGGACCAGTTATTGAGGCTCCACATCCGCACTCGAGAAAAGTCTACTCCATGGGAGTCCAAAGGCAGTAGGTTCATGTGGTTCATGAGATGCTTTGAGCAAAAATAATATGTCAGTTAATGTATATTGAGCATTTATGTGTTGGGAACGGCTAAACATTTTACAAGCCTGTCAACTCTGTTAACTCCATGTTCTAACACCTCCCAAATTACTGCAAGAAAACTGAGCTCAGGTGGGAGTGACTTGCTGAAACTGGCCAGTTCCTGGATGGACCTTTACAAAACAACACCAATTGGAATATTCCTGTTATAGGAAACTTCTAAAATGCCACCCTGGCCACTCTATGGACTCCTCAGCTACAGACTTAGACAAGGAAAGAAATAAAATGAAAAACAGAGCTTTCCCTCAATGACTTGGTTCTCATTAAGGGCCTAGAACCACTACATCCACCTTTCCTCAAATGAAGGAATATCACAATCATCAATGTGACTTTTAATTAAATTTCCATCTGGTAATATACACTGAAGAGTATTGAACATTAAGTTTATTCCCTATTTTATTCCCTTCAAGTGTCCCAACTTTCTTGAGACCTTAAGTCCTGCTTGGGTATATACACAAAGGAAAGTAAATCACAAAGATATCGCTGCATAACTCTGTTATTGCAACTCTGCCTGTAGCTGATCTGTGAAATCAGGTGAAGTGTTCAACTAACCAATGAATGGAGACCTAAAATGATGATGATGACAGTAATAGTAATAGAACATGATGTACAAGTGGGACTGTGTAGCAGAGATCAGTCGGAGCAAGGAGGGGGGAAAGGATGGGATGCTGAGGAATGAAGAGAATCTAGGGGTATAACATATATGTGTATGTGTGCATATATACATACACATACATATACACATGAAAACACAGCATAATGAAACCCACCCAAACGGTGTTTAAAAAGAGAAGAGAGGAATGAGAATATAGTGGAAGGTGTGAATTTGTTCAAACTGTATACTATGGAATGCATATATGGAATGATCCCAATGAAACCCCTCTCATAGTATAAAAGTTTATTAACTAAAAAAAAATTTAAATGTAACTTAAAAAATAAGGTAAGTGGAAAAGAAAAAAGGCAGCTCCAGATCTTAGGATTGCAGTTAAGGTGAATTCCCACCTGCCTTAAAAAAATAATCCTTGTTCTATGGTCAGGATAGTTCAAAGAAGAGTATGTAGAGAATGAACAAAACTTACAGCACATATATGGTAGGAGGATAAAAGAGTGCTGTAAAGCAAAATGGCACGCTTAAAAAATTTTAGGCAGAGACCCAAAGAAACATGGACTCTATGGTCTCCCTTATAGGGAATAATTAGCACAGGTTTAGGCAAGTCACAGCAGAGGATCACAAGAGCCCAATAGCTATGCCCTTATGAACACATAAGATGATGCTGAGTGAAATGAACTCCATGTTATGGAAACGATTGTTATACACTGTTGTAACTACTTTCAATGTGCTAGGTGTAACTGTAGCTTCTATTATTGATGATCTTCTTGTATCCCCTTCCTGTGGTTGTACCTACACTATCTCTGTATCTTATCTGAGTATATTGGAAACCGTGTATACTGGTAAACAGTGGTATACAGGGTAAAAAAAGACAAACAACTACAAAAGCAATACTTGCAAAACTGTTTGGTGTAAATGAACTGAACAACTCATGGGGGGGGAGGGAAAGGGGAAAGAGGGGGGACTGAGGGAAGAGGTAACAAACAGTATAAGAAATATATCCAATGCCTAACGTATGAAACTGTAATCTCTCTGTACATCAGTTTGATAATAAAAATTAGAAAAAAAATTTTAGGCAGGTAGAAGAGAATTAGTATAAATTATATAAGAAGTTAATAGGTGAAGAGATTTCTTGAGAGGATTTTTCTACTCTCTTCTCCCCTCTCTTTGCAAAGAAAGACTTATAAGGAAGTAATCTTTTCTAAGATCTGAAAGCGCTGACAAGGAGTTTTTCATTTCTGGATAGTTTAATCACTGAGTAAGCAATGATTCCTATTTCTGTGGATAGAAAAGAAGATAAAACCAGAAAATGTGGAGTATTTCTGTTTCCAAACTGAGTTGTATTCTGGACTTCATCCTTATAGACTGCAACCACTGGATTTCTCATCACTCTAAATAAAAATAATATTCCTCTGGGCTAGGGTTGTACTTACAGCTATTCTGAAACCTATGTGAATTCCAGGTTGCCCATGGCTCAAGAGGTAGAGTGCCAGCCTAACAAGCACAAGGCCCTTAGTTTAAAAATCCCAGTTCCACTACAACAAAAACAAAGCTGAACCACAAGAATTAGTGTCCTACTCTAAATGTGAAAGACTGCATTACCAGGACATGCTCCCAGTTCTGCATCAGGTAAATGTCAGCTTGATCAATGATGAGCAGCTCAATAGATGACAAAAAGTCAAAATCTCTTTTCTTCTCTCCTTCTCCACCAATGATGGTCCTCAAGCCAAGAGGGGAGGCAATGAGGATGTCGGAAGAGTAAAAGGGGGCATAGAGTCGGATGCTTCTCTGAAGTATTGCCACACCTACAGAAAACACCAAGGACACATAAATAAACTCATTAGTCACCATGAGGCCAGTACCTTCCCTCCTCCTAGCCTCCCATCTCCATGTTCCCCTTTCATACAGCTGTGCTCCAAGGGATTGAAGTACTACTAATAACAATCTTTCCTTTGTCTCTAGTCTCTCCAAGCTCCTACTTTCTCTTCTATTCCT
Source organism: Perognathus longimembris pacificus (assembly GCF_023159225.1). Classification (NCBI taxonomy): domain Eukaryota; kingdom Metazoa; phylum Chordata; class Mammalia; order Rodentia; family Heteromyidae; genus Perognathus; species Perognathus longimembris. The sequence continues at coordinate 54,475,107 of NC_063171.1, forward strand.
TCAAATCAACTTCTCCAGAAAATTTTCTCTACAGTCAGGCTTCTCATTCACATTTCAGTCTATTGCTAGCTGGTCTGAATGTCAGGACTCCACTGAAATGACCTTTACTAAGATTACCACCAGCCCTCAGTTACTAATTTGAGGGACACTTTCAGAGCACTGGCAAGAATGCACAGATGCATCTTAAACACACCCTCTCTGAAATGCTTTTTTTTTTTTTTTGCCAGTCCTGGGCCTTGGAATCAGGGCCTGAGCACTGTCCCTGGCTTCTTCCCGCTCAAGGCTAGCACTCTGCCACTTGAGCCACAGCGCCGCTTCTGGCCGTTTTCTGTATATGTGGTGCTGGGGAATCGAACCTAGGGCCTCGTGTATCCGAGGCTGGCACTCTTGCCGCTAGGCTATATCCCCAGCCCGAAATGCTCTTTCTTGATAATGGCTTCCAGGACTTCCACGCTTAACTGTTAATCACTGATCAGATCCTTACCTATCATTCTAGATCCAAACACCTCTTTTACATAGACTATATTCACTTTTCAGCGTGTTCTCTTTTTTTACTGGTCCTGGGGCTTGAACTCAGGGCTTGAGCACTGTCCCTGTGCCTCTTAGTGCGATAGCACTCTACTACATAAGCCATAGTGCCACTTCTTGCCTTTTTGAGTAGTTTATTGGAGAAAAAAGTCTTAGGGGACTTTTCTTTCTGTGCTGGCTTTGAACTGCAATCCTCAGATCTCAACCTCATGAGTAGCTAGGATTACAGGCATACGCCACTGGTGTCAGTTCTCTTATAAAGCTTTGGGTAATTTATTCATTGACCATGGCTCACCCTATATGACATCTCCTTCACACAAAAATTTCTATTTCCAGTTCACATCTCTTTCCTGAGTGTTAGGCAAATACAGCAAAGTGCTTACAAGCATACCGAAGTCTGTGTGAATTCTAGTTTGTCTGTACACAGCCACCCGAATACCTCTGTGGGATCCTGCCTGAAACATTTCCCTCTGTTCTGATTACCCTCCCTTGTAACTCACTAAACAAACCCTGCTCAGGTTTCACTCAGTACAGACAGCAATGACAGCAGACTCTTGTCATACAGGTTCTAGGTGTGTACCACATGGGCCAGGACAAGACTCTCTTTCCTTGCCAAGGGACATTCAAATGTATACTGGTTCTCTCTGGAGGCTGAGGTAGTGACCCGGTGGGAGAATGGCCATTTCTAAGCTTCCCAGCTCCAGCTCTACCTTGGGTCCCATGGGATGTGAGTCTTGAACAAGAAGAAATTACCAATCCTGAAGTGGTCATCGATGTTGCCCACAAACACAGCATCGTAATCCTCAGGCCTCTTCAGGTTGGGTGGTCTCTCCTCAGGATCCGATCCATATTCTCCCTGAAACCTCTTCTTATTGCTTACGATGATTTTCTTCTTGCTGTCACCCTCAAGGAGGCTGATGAAGAGCTGCACCACCCGCAAGGCAGCTTCCCGGAAAGGCACCACGATCAGCACCTGCGGAGAGGGCCATGGCAGCCTTGGTGTGGGCAAGGGGAAGGAAATGGAGCTCAAAAGTGCTGGACATAACATTGGACCCCGGCAAGGGACCATGTGTATGTTACTACTTTTGTACAGGACCTAGCTTTTGTACACATAGTACCATGTCGAAGGAATATGAGTTCCATGGCTTCATGGAGACTTCTGGGTATCAACAAATACCTTTTAGCCTGTAACAGATGTGTTTCCCAGCAAAACTCAGAAGAACTAAGTGCCAAGGTCTCTAAGGGAAAGAGGTGGCACTCATTTCTATCTCCCACAGAGCTTAGCAGTTTTTTTGTTTCGGGGCTTTTTTCATGTGTGTGTATGTCCTGGGGCTCAAACTCAGGGCCTGGGTACTGTTCCTGAGGTTCTTTTCAGGGGCTTGAACTCAGGGCCTGAGCAATGTCCCTGGCTTCTTGTTGCTCAAGGCTAGCACTCTACCACTTGAGCCACAGTGCTACTCCTGGCTTTTTCTATATATGTGGTGCTGAGGAATTGAACCCAGGGTTTCATGTATGGGGGCAAGTACTTTACCACTAGGCCATAGTCCCAGCATTCCTGAGGTTTTCTGCACAAGGCTAGCACTCCACCACTTGAGTCATAGCTCTACATTGGGATTTTTTAGAGATTATTTGGAGATAAGTGTCACAGACTTTTCTGCCTAGGCTGGTTTTAAACCACAACCCTTCAGTACCTGGCAGTTTTTTAAGTTGCTTTTTAGTACTGTCAAGAGCAAAACCAAAAGATGGTTAATAAATGGTTGACTTCTAACTACCTAATGGTTCACAATACTATCAATGGACATAAATCATGTCATTCACCATAATAAATGAGCTTCACAGTACCCTGCCTCTTATTTGTCTATGAAATGCCACTGAATTAAAACAGAATACCTTATTAATCTGATGTTCAAGTCTCTGGAGTAGCTCCCTAGAAAAGCAATCACCTCAGCCAATGGTGCACTGTAGGCTTGGATGCCAAGGCTTAAGAGGGCTAGGTTACTATCCCAACTATAATACTAAATTACGGGGAAGGCTCTGTTTTCCCCAGATAGTCAACAAAACAGTTGGACTAAGAAGTCTCTAAGAGCCACATCAATATTTAAATCCTAGAATCCTATTAAGCTCAATGAGAGAAATCTGAAAAAAAATGAATCTTTTCCAATGTGGGCAGATATAGACTAAGACATCAGCTAGCAAGTCTAGCTCCACAGCACCAAGACAAATGGAGACAGAATTAATAGGCTTTTCTCCTAAAGCCTCAAAGCCCATGAAGCAGTTTACATAGTGAGAGAATCCTTGACTCTAGTCCATGTCTGCCTCTCCCTTAAGCAGGGCGTTCTGTGAATCTGGGCCCTCTGTCTACAGCTATGATATACAGAGACTGGACAAATGACATCAAATTCTGAAAATCATAAGGAAGAGATGTGCAATGGGGTGTTATTTATGTATGTTCTGAGTTTACCTTTAAAAGTTCATCCTGGGGAGGGATGGGTGAGAATGTTGAAAGAAGTGACATGGATCAAGATATACTGTATTAATAGATTGCTTTGGTAAATGGTAACTCTTTTGTACAATTACTTAAGAGAGAGATAGAAAAAGAGAGAGAGAGAGAGACAGAGAGAGAGAGAAAGACAGAGAGAGAGAGAGAGAAACATCCTGAAGAGAGAGAAGAACATCCTGAAGTAGCGCTTTAGTTTGCACTGTCAGAAACTGCACTTAGCCATAACAATGCTCTGCTACTACATGACCCACTCCAAGTCCTCACTTTTGGATCCCTTCATTATTCCAGTCAATGATCATTCATGTGTCTGCCAAGGGCCAACACCTATGACAGTGCCTTGCAGCCTCCTTCGTGAGGATAAAGCTTTTCCTGCTGCCACTCACCTTGGGCCTCGTTAGCCCTTGGTCTCTGAAGTCATCGTCATCACCCACCCCAAGTTTCTGGCTTCGGCGTCTGCTGTTGTTACCAAGCACCTGGGCATTGGCTTTGAGGACATGATTGATCGCATGCAGGCAGTACACATGACGGATCTCTTCCCCATTCTTCAGGGCCGTCCTCTCTGGGTAGAACAGGTCCCGGTAAGAATTCATAATTAAGAAGAGCTCTTTCTGGAGAGGGGTGAAGGAACCACTTGACTTTGGAGATCCAGATAGGAACTGACTATTGGTCTTGGTCCAGGTGGATTCCAGAGGCTTTTGGAGATGAAGTGACTGTAAGTCAATATCCTTTGGAGGTTTAAATGTTTCCAACTTCTGAAACTTGGATGAAAAGACAAGCTGGCCCAGGATGGGCCACTAGGGGAGAGACAGATCAGGAGCTAAGTTAGAAATGAATAACACTATCCGACATGTACACAGTACTTTATAATGTACCAAGAAGTTCTACGATTTAAAGATCATCTCATTTAATCCTCTCCAAACTGTAGAGTACATGTTATGATACTCCTAGTCAAGCATAGGAAGTGCTGAGCTCAAAAAGAGATGCTAGAAATTAAATGCTTTTTAACTATATACTCTAGCACCACTGAATATCAAAACTTTTGAAGAATTTTGATGCCTCCAAAATGTAAAAACTTTAGATAAGGAATGTAATTAAAAGCCAGGAACCAATGGCTCAGGCCAGTAATCCTAACTACACAGAAGGCTGAGATTTGAAGAACCGCAGCTTGACGAGCCATGCAGAAAAGTTGTCTAGACTCCATCTCTAATTAATGAGTAAAAAGGTGGAGGCATGACTCAAGAGGTAGAGTGCCAACCTTGATCAACCAAACTATGCAATTTTGAGGCCCTGAATTCAAGCCCTTATACTGCAAAAAAAAAAAAAAGGAATTTCTGTTTTTACATTTTAAAAAAAGGTGTTTTCCAAAGGAGAGGAAGAGCTTAAAACGCAAGGCTGTGATTTCAAATCCTGGTTTCTCATAGAAATTAGTCCTCCTTAAGTAGATTTGCAATACACACTAAGTACTAATGGTTACAAACACAAATTCTATCTGCTTTATTTATCCCAGTCGTCCAAATTTATTTGGCCATAAAATAATTTCCTTTTAATTTTTTTTCTTTTCTTATTTTTGAGACACACCAATTAGAACCCTAGGAATATATTTCACAATACAAGTTTGGTAATTTTTTTCACTGTAGGAAAATTTCTGACCCAAAAGTAGATTAAGTTCAGTGATAAAAAGAAAGGAATTACTGACAACTGTAAAACTCTGGATAGCCCTCCAGGGATTAAGACTGAGCGAACCGCCCATCTCAAAAAGTTATATATTGTAAGGTTCCATTAACTAACTTTTTTTACAACATAAATTTACAGAAATAGAGACAGAGTAGCAGGTTAGCCGGGGCTGGGCATGAAGAAGGGGTGCAGAGGTGGATGTGGTTTTCAGAGGGCAACAGAGATGCACATGGAGCTGGCAGACCCAGGATCCCAAACATAAAATTGTGCAGAACTAAATACACACTGCTGAATAGGAACAAATCGGGAGAAACCTGGTGCTGATGGGCCAACCAGGCAACACTTACTTTTAGCTGGTGGGTAGTTTTGGGGTTTGTGGCAACAGCTTGAACTTCTTTTTCTTTCAGTTCTTTGTTCACATGTTGCAGAAACGGATCTGATTTAGAATAAAGAATGTCAGCACACAGTGCAAATGGCAGGGAGTTCCTAGTTCTCCGTGACGAATGATACGCTGTTCTTCAAGGTGCCATCCACTTCCTCCAGATCCTGGGCCAGTCCAAAGCTTCACTGAAGTTTGTCTACCTAAAGCATCTCTCTGATCATCTTACTTCCCCGTTCACCCTCAGAAGACATTCCCCACTGGTGTTCAGGGCACTATATGTTGTAATTTCAGCTTCTAACTAAATGGTCCTCCAGTTCTTCTGTCTCTCAGCCTTTTAACCAAAACTTCCAATCTTATTTTTGCACATCCAATTAGTATGAGCATAACGTTACTCCTAACAAGTATTTCCCAGGGCCTACTGCGTTCGCTGCCCTTGTCCCTATAGGTACTCTTCACTCTTCTCATCACAAGTCCCTATGCTGCCCCACTCACCTATCCCAACACATACACATATGTGCAGTATCTCATCTGGTAGATGGCAAGATCCCTGAGGTCAGGCTCCTTGACTGACTGGTTTTGCACGACAAGATACTATATTCCTGCCTGGAGTTCAGGGTACTGCATGTTGTAATTTCAACTTGTGAACTATATGGTCCTCAACACTGGCTGACGATTGAAAATCCAGAAGTATATTTGAGACATACAGCTTTCCAGCTCTGTGTTTACTGCTCTTCCTCCCTGAATAGGAAGATTGTGCACGGATCAGTGCTTATGCACTAAGCACCTATGAATCCAAACCCCACATGCTGTGCCCTGACCTTGTGATGCCTTCAGAGAACAGCTGTCTCCACTTTGCTCCTCAAGAAAATTGGTTTCCAGGCTGAACAGTGCCTCGTGTTTTCCATCTGTGAACTCCTCTGGGGATTTCTGTGATGCCCCAGGCGGCTCTCCTCCATCTTTCCCTTCAGGGTTACCAGATACGGCCACATCTATCGTTTTGAGAAATATTTTGTAAGGATTACTCATTAACATAATTATGATTCTTTTGACATATGAACTCAAATTCTTTAGCCTATTACAACACTGACAATCGTTGCCATTGTTTAGTTTTTAAATAATTCAGGTGGAAGGCTCAGACATCAAAATTAAGCTTGATTACTGACTCGGTATGATGGCTAATTCTGTAATGTTGCTGGGGCCACAGCACCTAGATATTTGGCTGAACATTACTGGAGATGTTCCTATGAGAATGATTTTAGATGAGATGCATATGTAAGTTCATAGACTCTATGTAAAGCAGGTGTTACTCTCCATAATGTGGATGGGGCTCACTCAATCTGTAGAAGTCCTAAAAAGAACAAAAGAAAAGGCTCATCTCCCTTGAGCAGAATTGTAGCAAATGCCTTTGAACTTCAATTGCAACGATGGTGGCTCCTCAAGGGCCTCCTGCCTGCCTGGTGGGCCATAGCCTTGAAATATAATACTTTCCTTAGCCTTAAGACTGCCAGCCTTCCCCATCAGGTATTTTGCAACTGCCAAGCCTTCACAATCACATTTACCAATTCCTTAAAAAGTACTGTGAAACTTATGCAGTTACTTAATCTCAATAAAGAAAGAAAAAAAATACTATACACACAGACACATATCCTTCTATACACACATATGATCTGCTTCTCTGGAGAACTCTAATGTACCCAATTCTGGTAGTTTCCTTTCAAATGGTACACAAAGATGCAACTGAAATGATGTTAAAAGCTGTACTTATCCTGATAAACAATGATTGGGAAAAAAAAGAAATGTATACCAACGGGGTATTAAATAGATACTGAATCACTTAGAACCAAATACAGTATAAATAAGAAGTTTATAGCCGGGTGCCAGTGGCTCATGCCTGTAATTCTAGCTACTCAGGAGGCTGAGATCTGAGCAATGCAGTTTGAAGCCAGCCTGGGAAGGAAAGTCTGTGAGATTCTTATTTCCAATGAACTACCCCAAATCCAGAAGCGGTATTGTGGCTCAAATGGTAGAATGCTATCCTTGAGTGAAAAAGCTCAGGGACAGCATCTAGACCCTGAGTTCAAGCCCCAGGGCTGGCATTAAAAAAAAGAAGCTAGGGCTAGAGGTATGGCTCAAGTAGTAAAACACCTGCATAGCATGTGTCAAAGCCCTGAGTTCAAACTCTAGTACCACAAAGAAAGGGGGTGGGGGCTGGGGATATGGCCTACTGGCAAGAGAGCTTGCCTCATAGACATGAGGCCCTGGGTTCAATTCCCCAGCACCACATATACAGAAAACCACATATACAGCCCTGAGTCCAAGGCCCAGGACTGGCCAAAAAAAAAAGGGGGTGGGGAGGGAAGGAGGGAAAAGAGAAAGGTAATGTGAGGTGGGTACAATTGCATGTGTCTGTGATCCCAGCCACTGGGAGGCATAAGGATCATTCAGTGTCCAAGGAAAAACTTGAAATTCTCACTGAAAAGTAACTAATGCCAAAAAGGTAGAGACATGGCTCAAGTGGCAAAGCACCTGCTGAGCAAGCACAAACCCTGAATTCAAGCTACATCTAAAGCAAAATGTGAATCCTCAGAAAAAGACACAGAAATACAACATATGTTCCCATTAGACATAAAAAAAGGATTCATGGCACATTAGTACAGAAAAAAACTTAAGAGAAATTTCTAAAACCATTACACACACATACATAGTTGCACTCAATATACAAGCTACGCTCTTATGAATATGTATTATACATACACTTTTTTTTTTTTGCTAGTAACAGTGTTTAGGGCCTTGCAACTCATTCAGCTTGTTTGCACAGCTTTCACTCTACCATTCATGCCTCCAACCCTGCTTTTTGCCAGCTAATTGGAGTCTCTGGGGCTTTTCTACCCAGACTGGCTCTGAATCACAACCCTCCAGGTCTTGGCCTCCTGAGTACGTGCCATGATTGGTGGAGCCACCAGTACCTGGTTCTATCTCCTAAAATTTTTCAGTAAATATTATTTTAAGAATTTGAACAACAGGGCTGGGAATATGGCCTAGTGGCAAAGAGTGCTTGCCTCGTATACATGAAGCCCTGGGTTTGATTCCCCAGCACCACATATATAGAAAATGGCCAGAAGTGGCGCTGCGGCTCAAGTGGCAGAGTGCTAGCCTTAAGCAAAAAGAAGCCAGGGACAGTGCTCAGGCCCTGAGTCCAAGGCCCAGGGCTGGCAAAAAAAAAAAAGAAGAAGAACTTGAACAACAGAGTTTTCCAAACCAAACCAAAACTGAAGACCAAATCTGAGGCAATGAATTTTTACTCCAGAAAAACTGATCTATTAAAATAAGAATGATATGTCATACCTTAAAGCATAGAGGGGGAAAAAGAGGATATAAGGAAAATAGACCTTAGGAACTAACATAGTAAGATGTAAAAAGTTACCCAGATATATTCAGATTGGGCTTTGAGCATAGATGAATCACAACATAGAGAGCAAATGAAGAGCATAATCATTCTTACTGTTTGACCCCACTTACATGAATTCATGTAAGAGATCAACATAATACTGAGAAACAAACAGGTCAGTTGTTGCCTGTTGTCTGGGGTGCAGAACTAACAGCAGGAGAACAAGATGGAACATTTTGGTGGTAATGGAAATATTCTGTCTTAATTTGGATGGTAACAACATAAATGAATTAATTTGACAAAACTCATCAAATCATATAATGTTAGGAATATCTTATTGTATATAAAACACACCTAATGAAGGTGATTCTACAGTTAAAGTCACCTATAAATCTGGGTAATTCTGAGCTTTTAATGTCTTACCTAAATGCCTTGGCAGTGTGCAATCACTCTACATCTCTTCAACACCATCTATTGAGCTACTGCTTGAATACTTCCACATATTTTTATGTCTGTCTGCCATCAAACTTAAGTTACCCTAAGACAGTAGGTAGTTACCTCTTCAATATACTGAAAAACCATAATATTGGAATTATGATCTTCCTCAGAGTCAGGGAACCTCATGAGATTAGGCTTGATCACTAAAATAGCGCAAATAATATTTCTGCATTTTTCTGCTGTGTGTGTTCTTCATTCATAGCACCTTCTCAAAATAGAAGCAAACCAAACAAAGTTAAATGTCTGCTTTGTCTTCACAGGTCAGCATTCAAGGCACACATGACACCATGTCCCTTTAGACATAATAAGGCTTTGCATAAGGCTGTGTCCATAATGTATCCATAAGCCAAAAACCAACACTTACCTTCCTGTATTTCAGTGGACTCTGTTTCTTCTTCCACACTGACATCACTACCGTCATCTTCATCATTAACATCTGCATCATCCACAACATCGTCTTCTTCCTCATCTTCCTCCTCTTCTTCATCATCTTCCTCCTCCTCCTCCTCAGAAGCATGTGTTAAAGTAGCAAGCAGTTTGTGGTACCCAGAAACTTGTTCTGGCTCATTGTCCGACTCATTCTCAGAATTTGAAGAATCTGAGCTCTCTGACTTAAAGGAAAATGGGAATTTAAACAAACAAACAGAGTACTTTTCCTATCATCAATCCTAAGATTATAATCAAGACAACAAATTGAGACGTCCCTAAATACAAAAGTTGTTCTGCAATTATGCAGCATCATCTATCCAACCAAGCCCAGAACTAGATTTACTTAAGGTTAATCAAGTCACAATTTGAGAAGATCTTACATCTTCTGGATACTAATGGTCTACCTGAAAATAAAATAGAATAAAACATAGAGAGGTCATAATGAGACAACTTATGTTTCAGTCATTAGTCCTAAAAGAACAAGAGGAGTTTCTCTGAGTTTGTTGTAATACAATGAGATCTTTATTTTATTTTATTTTATTTTTTTAATGCTAAGCAACCCCCCCCCCCACACACATACAAAAAGACATTGCCCCTTAGAATACACCTAGAGCTCCCCAACAGGCCTAACAGTCTAGTATCCTGGGATAGTTTGCAGCTCTGGCTTCTATACTATCACAATGGAATTTTTTATAGACATGTGCACATAAAACTAAACAGTATTACTAAAAGTTTATATCTGAAACAGAAAAAAGTGGAGCTGTATTCAAGCTTTGTTTTTATATATAACTTAAAGGTAATAACCCAGTTTCATCTAGTATAAAGACATAAAGCATTACCAGTTGACAAATCTGTGGTTTTGCTTCCTTTCTGGAAACTCTGAAATGAAACAGGTGATCCATGTCAAGTCAATAACTTGCAAATGAGTTTAAGAACATCACATGACAAAAAAACGGGTCACACAGTAACTGACTCTCTCATCTGAAAGGTTACAACCTAGCAAATTAGAGTCCTGGGATGCACGTACCTTTTTTTTTTTGGTCGGTCGTGGGTCTTGAACTCTGGGCTTGGGCGCTGTCCCTGAGCTCTGAATTCAGCTCAAGGATAGTGCTCTACCATTTGGGCCACAGGGCCACTCACCTCTTGCTAGCAATCTTTCCCCTCTTGCTTGGGACAGGGTCTGGCTAAAAAGCCCAGGCTGCCTAGTGCCGGCTTTCCTACAAGTGTCTTCACGAGAGCGAGCGTCCCGTAGACGGCCAAAGAAGCAGCTCACAGGGGTGGACACCAAGATCCACCCAGATCACAAGGGATCCCGGGCATATCCAGCAGAAGCCACGACCCACCGTCCGCACTGCCGCGGTAACGGGGGGGGGGGGGGAACGGGACGAGACTCGCGTGACACCGCAGGCCTCGAAGCGGAAACGACCTTGGATCCCTAACCACACGTGTAGCGGGCGGGTCCTCCGGGCTCACTCACCTCCCGGACAGGGAGAACACAGTCCACCCAGCAGGAGCCCCGGGATGCGCGCCACACAGCCGGGCACCCGTGGGGCCCCACACGGCCCGCCAAGGAGGCGGGAAAGGGCGCGGCGAGGCGCGCGCGGAGCCCCGCGGGGGAGATTCGCCAACCGAGCCCGGGGCGGCGGGCGCCCCGCAGGCCGCGGCCACGCCCCTCCACGCCTACCTGTCATAGAAGGGATGCTCCTCGCCAAAATCCCGAAGATGCTTCTTCTGCTTTTTCGTCAGGGTACTGAGCAGCTGGCTCTGGCTTCGGCTCCGGCGTTTGCCCATGGCGAGAACGCCAAGAAACCAAAATTCCCACCCGGAAGTCAACACACGCACGTGGGCTCCGCGGCGCCGGCGACGACAGCGGCGGCGGCGGCAGCGGCCCTTGACGGCGGAAGCCCCCGTGCCGTAAAGCAGAACCGCTTTGCGTCGTGCCCGTACGACAGTGCGTGAGAACGTCTGAAGGGGAGGGATTCTGCCCCCTGCCGGGGCTCTGTGGAAGCGCAGGCGTGCCTGCGCATGCGTACTTACACATGCGTACTTGCGCTTGCCTTCGTAGTCCCAGAACTTGTTCAGCATGGGCTTGCAGGAAGGAGGTTTTTTTGGGGGGTGGGGGGGGGGGGAAGAGGGGGTGGATAGAGTAGGGTTGGCGTTTGCTCTGCGCCTCTCCTTTGTGGGAATCAGCCTGCGTAAATATATAATTAATAGGAAAGACTTCACATCATACTATACCGAACACCCACCAACATTTAGGGTAAATGTTGTTTTGGGGGAGTGTCGGCACATCTCATGACAAATACATCTTGTGCATAACAAAGCCCTGGGTTCGATTCCCCAGCACCACATATACAGAAAACGGCCAGAAGTGGCGCTGTGGCTCAAGTAGCAGAGTGCTAGCCTTGAGCAAAAAGAAGCCCAGGACAATGCTCAGGTCCTGAGTCCAAGGCCCTGGACTGGCAAGAATAAATAAATAAATAATAGAATAATTTTTTTTTAATGAAAACCTCAGCACCAAAAAAAAGAATTTAAATTAGCTTAGGTTTTTTCTAGTGTTTTGTGCGCTTACCCTCAAGGATCTTACACCCAGGTGTGTTACATGAAGAGCTAGGCCGCCTGACAGATTCCCTTCCTTACTCCACTCCTATTTTTCTGTTGTGGTAGAGCCCCTCAAACAGAATCTTTTCTAGACCTTTCCTCATTTGACAAAAGTAGAAATACATCCAGAGAGGAAAAGTAACATCTTGTATGTTACCAAATGAATGTTACCAAAAATGGATCAAACTGTACATTTTAAATGTTTGGGCTTACATGAGTGTAAATAGTAGCCTAAATAGGGGGATGGGTGTGTAGTTCAGCCGTGCAATACTTGTCTGGCATGTGTGAGTCTCTGGGTTTGATCATTGGCGTGGCAGAAATTTAAATAAACTAACTTGGGTAGTGCACTCTTGTAATCCCAGCATTCTGGAGGATCTCATCATTGAGGCCAGGCTGGGATACCAAGCACATTCTATTCTGGGTTTCCCAACAAGGCCTTGTTTTGAAAATAAATGAGAGAAAAACAACAAACAAACAAAACCAGACTTGGCCTCAGGACATACAGGGGTGCTTGAAACCACAAGTTGCCTCTAAGAGTAATTCACAATATGTTCCATAAAAACCAAGTATTTAATTATTGATTGCAGTAACACACTCAAATGCTGAAAGTAAGACAAGATCCATAAAAGAGAGTGTTTATTCATGCTCTTAGAGAAACATCAATTCCATGCCACACCATCCATGTTGTAATAAAATTTTTAGATTATTATTGTCAATTTAGGAGTATATACCTACTTGGATTCTGAGAGGCCAGTGTGGAGAAGAGAAGATGTAAACATAAGCAAACAGGACAAGTAGTGCCTAGCAGCTGTCTCAGCCAAGGAATCTATAAATAGACATCTGGTTTCAAGATAAAAGATATAGTCACTTAGCTCCATAAAACAGCTGTTTACAAAATGTCATCATATCATTTTATGGCACTGACCACAGTACAACCTGGTTATACAATAAAGAACCATACTTTTTTCTTCTTTCACCATAGTCCAAATACCTCAGCTTCCCTCTCCTGAGACAACAGTTGCTTTGTATTGTTCCAGAGACCGTCTATAAAAAGCTATGATCTCTTAAACACTCAAGTTAACTCTTACTCTTTCCTGGTTTCCACGTCCTTGTCATCCAGTGTACAAGTAGAGATTGTTTTCAAGCTTAGTCCAAAAAGGGACCCTTGCTCTCATCATTGGCTTACTGAGTAATAGAAAACAAGCCTCTTCTCTCCTCCAAATTTGTATTAGCTTTCAAGAACATAGCACAGGCTCCTTTGTGAAAGTTTAACCCATTAGCGAGAACTTAACCTTACTTTTAGATACCCAAAGGGGAATTGCTTAGGCCCACACAAAGATTTATACCCAAATTGAGAACCCTAAGGAAGTTGTGATAAAGACACAATTTGTTCTTCCCCTTTCTTCCTCCTACTCTCAATTTTCCCTTTATTTTTTTCTAAGGTTTTCTTTTACACGTCTACTCACAGCTTTGCAGAGTTAGAGGTAGTCCAGGAAATAATCTTCTATACTAGCTTATGTAAAAAGGCAGGTTAATGGATTGTTAAGTTGCTTTGCATGGGGTATTTGACTCATCTCAAGAGGCAGAAGATGGATGGTTATCCTTTGGGACAAGAATATCAGAATACTGAGGAACCTCTTACTAATTGAAAAGAAAAATGTATATGGAAATTTTCAAGGACAATGTATAAAAGACTAGAAAAAAATGGAATAATGAACTCCACATACCTGTTACTGTGTTAATGATCAACTCAAGTTATGTTATTTTAGATATATACCCACCCACTCTTCCTGAACATGCTGCATGCATTATTTTTAAACAACCCCCATACATCGTATCATTTCCACAGACAACAATAGCTGGGTGTGGTGGTACATACTTTTAGTTCCAGTACTCAGAAGTCTGAGACAGGAAGATTTCAAGTTCAAGGCCATTCTGATCTACATAGGCAGACTGTCTCCAAAAAAGGAAGGAAGGAAGGAAGGAAGGAAGGAAGGAAGGAAGGAAGGAAGGAAGGAAGGAAGGAAGGAGTAGTAGGAGTCTTTCCTGCATGAGGAACAGGAAGAGTTTCTTTTCTATTTCTCCAAACTTTATCCTGTTATAATAAAAGGAATCCTTACTAAAACTTTGTTAAAGTAAAAAAATTACTTAAAAAAGTAACAACTGTTTAATATTATGATCTATCCAGTTAATGGTCATTTCTCTAATGATCACATGTCATTATTTTAAAGAATTTTTGTTGGTTTCATGTGTTCTGCTGTTCTGCATATTTCTCATGAACAGGTTGCCAGCTCTTGACATTTATTTACTTCATGAGGCCTACGATGTCTGCTTTTTGTGATGTTACAAAAATCAACATGCAATATCTTGTTTCATTAATTCATGAATACATTCTATCTTAGGGCTTAAGGTTCTAACATTTCTTCACTTCCCCTTCCTACAATTGGTTCCCAAATGATACAGTCCATAAAGGAAAGGAAAATGCTTGATTCTTTTTCATTACTGATTTTCAACATAGGGAGTTTGGCATCAAATCTTCTAATGATAACCAATCAAATTTGGTATGTGTGTGCGCGCACACGCGCATGTGTGACAGTACTGACATTTGAATTCCAGCCTTCACACTTGCTAATCTGGTATTCCACCACCGAACTATGCCTCTGGTCCTGTTTTGTTTTTGTTTTTTTTTTCCTTCTAGGCTATTTTTAGGATAGTGTGTCACGTCATACCAGGTACACTCTGAGTTGCAATTTGCCTCCTTTTAAAGTTCCTGAAGTCACTGGTATCACAGGTGTACACCACTTCTCTCCATAGAAACAGTCTTGCACGTTCTTCTGCTTGAGATGGTTTGGTACTACAGTTTTCCCAAGCCCCCTTTGTAGCTTGGGATGACAGGGGTATGCCACTGTTCCCGGCTATGCAGCTTGAGAAGGGGTCCGAAGAACTTTTCTGTCCAGATTGGCCTCAAACTGCAATCCTCATGTTCTCAGCCTCCTAAATTGCTAGGATCCTAGGTGTGAGCCACTGGTGCTGGACTCAAGTGTATGTTTTTGTTTGTAGTAATCCCAATATGAGCTTAGTGAATTATATACACTGATGTGTTTTGATCCCTTGAAAATATTGTGCATATGGTTTGAATGAGCTTCCTTGATAGATAGCTATGTATTTATCAGAAAGGCAAACCATTTTCTGCTACAAAGAACAGACACTAAACAGAAGACTATCTGAGATGTTCTCACTGGAGCTGAGAGGAGCAAAATTGGAGGGCATATCTCAGATACTGGGGATGTCTGACATTTGAAACGTGGTAAAATATAATAGCGAGGGCAACTCTGACAGTGAGACACTTAAAGGTATAGTTCTAGGGAGCCGGCTGCTCCCATGCGTATGTGTGCATGCAAGGGTTCATGAGCACTTACGTATGCTCCTCCTAGTGGTCTTCTGGAAGACAGCTTCCTTCATACAAGACCAGCTCTCTCACCACATGCACACCTGCATGCCTCTCCACACACCCAAAGTGATCCTGCCTCTCTCTGAGCACTACCACAAAAAAAAAGAAAGAAAAACAATCTCACATTAACTCATAAAAGTATAAAATCAGCTTACCATTCATTCCAACGTTATTGACTGAATACTTGCCAGGTGCCAGGCTGACAGCTGAAGCTAAGAAAGAGAATAGGATCTGTGCCAACCTACTCAAAGAGCTCACAGCCTTGTCTGGGTATGAATGATGGTGATGCAATCTCTTCCAGTAGCCTGTGGTAAATGATGAGCTGATTGAGGCAGAAGGCTACAGAAGCAGCCAGGATCTCCCTTCCCCCTCCCAGCCTCCTGCCCCCCGCCCCCCATATACTCTCAGGCTGGGCCTTTGTCAGTGAGGCTTATTCATTGACATAATTAATACTGAACTAAAAAATGATCTGGTGTAATGCTTGCCTGGCAACCAGAATGCTCTAATCCCCACTTACACTGCCCCCCCCACACACACATTACACAAATATACACACAGTCCCCACCAATTCCCAATAGAATTCCCATCATTTAACAAAGTTTGGAGATGAAGTCTTTTACTCATGGGCTTTCAGGGTACATTTAAGATCCAAAGTAGCTGGGTATAGTGGTATACACTTACATGACAGCATTGGGGAAACTGAGGCAGTAGAACTGCAAATTGGAGGCCAACACGGGCTACACAGTGAGTTTGAGGCCAGTCTGGCTTATATAGTAAAACAGACTTAACAAAAAACAAAGCACTAAGACTTGGTGGGTGCTGATGGCTCATGCCTGTAATCCTAGCTACTCAGGAGACTGAGATCTGAGGGTCATGGTTTGAAGCCAACTCACGTGGGAAACTCCGTGAGACCCTCATCTCCAATTTGCCACCAAAAGAGCCAGAAGTGGAGCTGTGGCTCAAGCGGTAACACTAGCCTTGAGCAAAAACCATTTGTGAAGTGTGCCCAGGCTCAGAGTTCAAGGCCAAGGACTAGCAGACTTCCCATCCCCAACAAAACAAAACACAAAGGCTGAAACTATAATAGAAACTGATAATTCTCTGCAACATTATTATGTGACAAATTACGGCATGCAATTATGAGCCATACACCGGGTGAACAGAGGAGGGAGTGATTTCCTATTCTTCTTCTCCATGCCATCTTGCCTAAGAAAATCAAGACTCTTCTAAGTAGCATCAGTCAATGTAATGATTTATGAGAATTATTTTCTCTTAGAGAAAAGAAAGGGAAACTATTTCTCAAGGTACCCACTGTGCTCATACTTGGTATTACTTTTTGTGGTGCTGCCAATCAAACCCAGGACCTCATGCATATGAAGCAAATGTCAAGTGTTCTACCATCAGGCTACTACATACAGCCCCAGCCCTGTGCTGCTGCTATTAAAAAAAATAAATTAATAATTAGAATCCTGGCTGAGCATTAGTGGCTCATGTCTGTAATCCTAGCTATTCGTGAGGTTGAGACCTGAGGATCACAGTTCAAAGACAGTCCTAGCAGGAGAGTCTATGAGACTCTAATCTCCAAGTCAGCACTAGAAAACCAGAAGTGGAGCTGTGACTCAAAGTGGTAGAGCACTAACCTTAGCAAAGGAATTCAGAGACAGTACCCAGACCTGGAGTTCAAGACAATCAAAAGAAAAATTACAATTTTGAATGGAATTGTGCCTGTAACACCTAAGTATGTTTAGAATACCAAGTATCATAAAATGGAAAGAAATTGCTACGGAATTATGTATTCCTGATTTTAAAATGAAAATACTTGAAGAAAAATACTCGCAGAAAAAAGCCAGTTGAAGTTATTTCCTAAGTAAGTACAGTTTTGAAGAGTAATCTTTCTAGAAATTGTCCCTGTGCTTTAGCTTTTAATTAAAAGGACTGCATTAGTATTTTAGGAATTTTTTAAATTATTTTTAAGTAGTTGTACAAAAGCATTGCCATTCACCAAAGCTGTTTATGAACACAATGCATTTTGATCAATGTCATCCTTTTATCATTCTCATCTGCTCCCTCTGAATTATTATTATCATTATTGTTTTGTGCCAGACTTGTGCCTTGAACTCAGGAACTGGATACTGTCTCTAAGCTCTTTTGCTCAAGGCTACTGCTCTACCAGTTGAATCACAGCTCCACTTCTGGCTTTTTGGTGGTTAATTTGAACTAAAATCTTCATAGACTTTTCTTCCAGGGTAGGCTTTGAATTACAATCTTCAGTTCTCTCTCTCTCTCTCTCTCTCTCTCTCTCTCTCTCTCTCTCTCTTTTTGCCAGTCCAGGGCCTGAGCACTGTTCCTGGCTCAAGGCTAGTACTCTGCCACTTGAGCCATAGTGCCACTTCTGGTTTTTTCTATATATGTGGTGCTGAGGAATCGAACCCAGGGCTTCATGTATATGAGGCAAGCACTCTTGCCACTAGGCCATACTCCCAGCCCCCTACAATCCTCAGTTCTCAGCCTGAGTACCTAGGATTACAGTCATGAGCCACTGGTGCCCAGTGGCCCAGGTAGTTTCCAATGGGGGTGGAGGTGACTTGATTAGCAGGAGGTTCTTTCTTTCTCTGGTTTACTAGAGTCACTCAAAGATGCTGATTCCATTCATCTTTGGTGGTCATTACTGAATTCTAATTTGTTGGCAGGTGGCAACAGCAGATGTCTCCCCATCAACCCCCCTCATGTCTCTCCTTATGTCCCCACCTTCTCTTAACTCCTTAAGCCCTCAGGTTTGCTACATCAGAACTACTTCCGGGTAGTGTAGCTCTTTCAGGTCCAAGCTCTTCAGTTCACATGTTCACACCCATGTGTGTAGGCCTCACATGGTGTCAAGGGACTGGTTGGAAGGAGCCTTCAGCATCAGCCTCATGCTGTCCCTGGATCCAGCTGTGCCCTAGAGCACGCTCAGGACCTTTAACCAGCACAGCCTCTCCTTTCTTGAGAGGAAGCTCACATCCTTGTAGTTGCTGTTTGTCATGGAGCCTGTTGGGTACTCTTATTCCATCTGGTATGTTACAACGCCAAAGCTGAATGACACTGGGTCAGGAGTGCTCAATATGGGCCGCAACTATATTGTTGGCACTGCTGTGTAAGCACTTTTCCTATTAAGTTAAATTCAGTGAAATAGAAGAGTGGAGAAGAGTTGGCTCTGCTGTTGCCAGATATGTGTGTGCACATGGTGGGTGTGGGTGCAGGAGTGCTTCTGTGTGTGTGTGTGTGTGTTGAGGGGAGAAGAGTGGTGAAGACTAGGTCTTGAGATCACATTCCTCTGAGCCCCAAGGCTCTTTCTTGTGATTTCCTAAGAGAACTCAGGATAGGACCAATAAAAGATATTAAAAATTGATTCAGGATGAGAGGGAAATAATTATTTGCTAATTTATTATCATCTGTCTGCAGTCTCAAATGTGTGTGTGCACATGTGTGCATGTAGCAGTACTAGGGCTTGGACTCTGAGCCAAGGCCCTTTTTCTTAGCTTTCTTGCTCAAGGCTGGCACTCTACCACTTAATCCACACCTCCACTTCTGGCTTTTGCTCTTTATTTGGAGATGAGTCTCATAGACTTTTCTGCACAGGCTGCTTTTGAACCACAGACTTCATATCTCAGCCTCCCTAGGTCATTAGGATTATAGTCACTAGCCTCTAGCTCCTAGCTCACCTAGCTTATAGTCTAAAATTTTTTGAGCACTTCATTTGGACAGAAACCTTGTACTGCCAACAGAGGCCACATAGAATATTTCTTTAAGTCTTGGCTAGATACCAGTCACACTGCAGGCATGCCAGGAAGTCCTACAGCTGTCTACTACGAACCCTGGGAATCCAGAGGGAGACAGAGATGCTTCTATGGCAGGTCACTAATATATTAATTCGACACAACCCAATTAGAAGCAATGAACATCTCCTTTGTACTAGACCTTTAGGGAATGGAATGCTTTGGCTCTTCCTATGGAAGAGTTTATTGACTCCTTCAGGAAATCAGGAAGGATTCACATCCTAGAAATAATTAAGATGACAGACTCCTCAGTACAGAGCCTCTAGGCATAACCTTTAGCTACCCTGATTACCATTATGTGACAGGCTACTTAGAAGAGAAATGCTTACAGGGAAACTACAGTAACAGCCTCACAGGGCAGTCAAGCAGTTTGCTCCTCATAGGCAAGGCTCTTGAGTGGAGGGAGAGATAAGATAGTATCCCTTCTGCTGGGGGCCAGAGCTAGGGCTGAAATGGTAGCCCTCATCTTCTGTTCTCTGTTCTGTTGGTGTTTCCAACCTGTTGGAAACCATGTTTCCAACATGGATATGTCCCAGAAGAGGGTTGTGTAGTGTGGGCCTCTTCTCAACAAGGTGAAACAAAACAACTGAGTCTAAGGAAGCACAGGGTGGGAACACAGCACATCTGGGATTGGATTAGAATGGGCTGGCCATCTCCTGGGAGAATGTGTTAGGTATTTCTTACAAGAAGTGAAGTTTCTCTGGGACCATGAAGGAGAAAATGCTTTTAATTATGTTAATTACAACAACAGAGCACTTGACTTCTCAGGGGAGCTTTTTAATCTTCAAAGGGGCTCCCAGGTGGAATAGTAACAGTTGACATGAAAGTGTCTGGAGTTTAAGAACTGATGTCAGAGGGGCCCAAACTGTGTGGGCTGGGCCCCAGGCGGTGGCCTGCAAAGCCAGTACCCAAGGAATTCTTTTGCCTTCCGGTGGAGAGCTGATTGAGATAAGGATCTGTGTCCAGAAATTGGACCGTCCTTCACTGGGATTGGAGGGACAGTGTGATGGAGTGTCAGGCTCCGTCCTGTTCTCTTGAGTGCTGACTTCCTCTATTTAGATTGCCAGGTCAAATCAAGGGTGCTGTATTTGTATATTTAAATGTAACAGGATTCTGTATTGTTTTTTGCTAAATCTGGCAACCCTGCCCTAATGCTCCTCACACACACACACACACACACACACACACACACACACACACACACACACACAGGTTCCTTCCTGATAGAAGGAATCAAGGTGTGTTCCCTTGGGGCCCCAGGGAGCAAAGACTGCAGATCTGCCCAGGCCCAGCCTCTTTCTCACCTGCTCCAGGGGCTGCATCTTAGGGGCTAGATAGCAAGACAGAGAGTTCAGCCTCCCCAATTCCTTCCTTCCTTTGTTTTAGGATTTGGGGATGAAGCAGTCTCTGAAATCAATCTTGCTCGTTTACCCTTTCTCCCCTGTCTTCTTCTCCATACTCTTTTATTCACTCACTGCTCTGTATAAGAGAGAAACGTATGGCTCTCCCCCTTATCACCCCCTAGTTGCTAGAATAGAAATTCCTGCCTGACAAAAACCAGAGAGAAATGGTTACTGGGCTGAGATCAGCTTCCTGCCTAGGCATTGGAATCCGGGCTGCCAGGACGGGTCTAGGCCTGAACTAGAAATGCCACAGTTTTCCCTGGCTGGGCGGGGAAGAGAAGACAAGCTGATACTTGCCATGGTATTGGGAGGTTGCGATGTCTGTCTGCTCAGAGCCAGAGCGAAACTCTTTGGGGCCTCCAGACACTGAGACTCGCAGAGAAGTTCCCAGGCTCTGAAAGCTTCAGATCTAGCCCTAGCCCTTCAGGCTCCGTCATGTTCACAGACAGAGCCAGTCCCCTTCTTTGCACCCCCAGGATAGACAGCTGGTCATACACATTCACATCCTGGGATAATACTTCAAGCCTCTGGGTAAGATTAACAGTCCAAAACTTCAGTTCTCCTCCAGTTCCCCTCATGACCTAATGGGAAGGCATGGCGTCAGCCTGATGGGACCAGATCAGCTTCCGCTTCCTGCTTACAAGTTGTGCCATTGTGGATAAAACTTCTTAACCAGGTGCTGGTGGCTCATGCCTGTAATCCTAACTTCAAGAGGCTGAGATTCTGAGGCTCATGGCCTGTTTTTTTTTTGTTTGTTTGTTTGTTTTTTTGGCCAGTCCTGGGCCTTGGACTCAGGGCCTGAGCACTGTCCCTGGCTTCTTTTTGCTCAAGGCTAGCACTCTGCCACTTGAGCCACAGCGCCACTTCTGGCCATTTTCTGTATATGTGGTGCTGGGGAATCGAACACAGGGCCTCATGTATATGAGGCAAGCTCTCTTGCCACTAGGCCATATCCCCAGCCCCTCATGGCCTGTTTTGAAGCCAATTAACCACCAAAATAGACCGAAGTGGAAGCTCAAGTGATAGAGTACCAGCCCTGAGTGGAAAAAGCTGAGATAGCACCCAGGCCCTGAGTTCAAGCCCCAGAACTGGCACACACACACACATACACACATACACACACACTTTCCTTTCTCTTTTAAGAATATATGTGCCCTGGTTCCAGAGCTTGAACTTAAGGCCTCTTGCTAACCCTCAGCCTTCTTACTCTACAATTTGAGCCATGCTTCCAGTCTGGCATTTTGCTGGTTAATTGGAGATGAAGCCTGCAATTAATTGGAGTTGAAGCCTGATCAGACTTCAAACTTAAGATTTTTCAGGTCTCAGCTTACTTTAGCTAGAACAGAATTCTTTTTAAAACTGATTTTTTAAAAAGCTCCCTTGAAGTGCTAAAAAAACCAAAACACATTTAAGAAAAAGATGAACCAAGATGAACCTGACTGACTGGCCAAACATAGAGTACAGGGGGTTCTTATGTAGAGGGGTAGCATCATCTACCACATCCATTCTCCAACGGGCAGGATTCTAGAAGATTGTATAATAACTCATTTGGTAAAAATTACTCACAGACAACTGTATTCTCCAATACAACAATAAATTTGTATTGTATGTTCATGTATGAAAATGTCATAATGGAACCTATTATTTTGTACAATTAATATATCCTACTATATAAATTTTAAATTTTTAATCAGAAAACACTCTAATTGGCTAGGGGATAAAAATGGAACAACACAGGGCTGGGGATATGGCCTAGTGGCAAGAGTGCCTGCCTCATATACATGAGGCCCTGGGTTCGATTCCCCAGCACAACATATATAGAAAACGGCCAGAAGTGGCGCTGTGGCTCAAGTGGCAGAGTGCTAGCCTTGAGCAAAAAGAAGCCAGGGACAGTGCTCAGGCCCTGAGTCCAAGCCCCAGGACTGGCCAAAAAAAAAAAAAAAAAATGGAACAACACATTTTACAATAAAATATTAACTTGAATTCTGCAAGGGAGAAAAATCCCATGAATTTCCGTAATTATTAAAAAGGTCAGTGTTTCTGATGCTCCCTTCTCCATCAAAGTGCATAAGACTAAAGTGTGCTACACTCTGTTTACGGGCATCAGTCAAATCATTACTGGCCAGTTATGGAGCATAAAGAACACTTAGAGTCTTTATTAATATTTATTGACTGACGGAAGGAAGGAAGGAAGGAAGGAAGGAAGGAAGGAAGGAAGGAGAAAGTAGGAAGAAAGGGAAGATAGAAAGAAAGGGAAGGAGGAAGGAAGGAAGGAAGGAAACAAGAAAAGAAAGAAAGTGTCTTTTTTATTTCAGTTGAGATCTTAGTCGAAATTCTGATTTATTTTTGATGACTTCAATTCTGATATTGTAATTCTTCCATGGTCTTCTATTTCTATGTATGCAGCAACCACACCAAGCTCTGCTAAGAACGTTTTATAAATAGTGAACTAGAGCAGATAGAGCTTTGAATGTTCCTGGCTATTCCCAAGGGATTTAGTTGGCAGGCACCTGACCAGCATAGGCCTGGCCCACTGGGTCCTTTTTTTAAATTTTTATTTATTTTTTGATATAACAGGCCAGGGAGCAACTACTGCCACTAGCAGTTCAATGTTATGCAGATGGCTCTGTGCAAGGGAGGGACAGGTGGTATGTGGGCGGTCCAGTTTCTGATTCCTAGGACTGAACCACATAAGATAGAGAAAAAGTAGTCCAGATTAGAAGTTTCCCTGGGGATTTCAAGTGAGGTTGGAGCCGAGCCCAGGACAGCCCTAGGTTGGGAGGTGGGGTATGTGTACGATAAAGAACTGTTACTACTCATATTCCAGCTCTGTTGTGTTGACTTGTCTATTTAGACCTGAATTATGACCATAACCACTTTCAATGTAGTCGTCGAGGTTATTCTCTATGCTCCTCAGTTTTCCTCAGGTATAAAATAGGAATGCTGTTAGTAACCTGTACCCACTAATTTTGTAGAGATCTATTACAAACCCACTGTGTCCCAGACGCTGAGAACACAGGGAAAAAACTAGGAGGACAGAGCCCTCAGAATATCTATTTATAGTGGCACTGGAGTGGCACCTAGGGCCTTGGGCCTGCAAAACCAAGTCTTCTATTACTGGGCTCCATCCCTATCTCTCTAGAAGATTATTTATCCCCCAGAAGACATGTTCCAAGATTGAAGTTCCTGTGGGGTCCTTACGTTTGACTCAGCATACATTTGTAATATGAGTGGGTTTCATTGTCACATTTCCATACGCACAGTGCACTTCAAACAAATTCACCTTCTCTGCCACATTACCTTTACTCTTAAAAGGCATTTGGTGGGTTTCATTATGATTATATATCTAATGTCCTTGGATCATCCTCACTCCATCCTTTTCCTTCAGGGATTTTATGTGATTCCTGTGTTTACATATTTGTTGCAAATCTATAAAAAAAATTAACTTGGTAGGTCTTACATGTAAGCCTAGATTTCCCAGTGGTAAAACTAGATCTGTATTTATGTATGACAATAATCAACTAGAGCTTGGTATGTTCTTTTAGAAAGTATGTATTCTGAGGAGCCATAACTGTCATCATTTCTAGATCCACTTACCCTTGCTCTGCCTGCACAATTATTTTTCGTTTGTGTGCCATTACTGGGGCTTGAACTCAGGGTCTGGGGACTTGGCCTTTAGGCTCAAGGATGGTGCTCTACCACTTGGGCCACAGCTCCACTTCTGACTTTTTGCTGGTTAATTAGAGATAAGAGTATCATAGACTTTTCTTCCCAGGCTGGCTTTGAACTATGATCCTCAGATCTCAGCCTCCTGAGTAACTAGGATTACAGGCATGAGCCACTGGTGTCTGGCATTTTGTTTGTATTTTATTAACCTAAAATCTTTATGATTCCTCATTGGAAATAGGACAAAAATCTAGCTTTTTAATTCAAGGAAGGCTTTCCAGATTTCTTTTCTTCCTAGTTCTACCATACAAATACTTTAGCTAATTGCAGTGTCCTGACCATCCCACAAGTCTCCTCTGAGCCACAATAGTACTTTTTTACTTGACATGTTTTTTTCCTTCCATTTTCTATCCAAAACTCTGATATTGACATTTAAGCAACATCTTAGGCACCATTCCCCTTTTCACAAAGGATTCCTAAGAGGATATGGGTGGAGTCCCATGGTCCCCTGGTGAATGTGGTCCCACAGGACACCCCAGTTGGGGCCAAGAGCCTTTCAACTAATGACCATTTGAATGAAAAAAAAAAAAACACCACGTCAGTTTTCCCAATACATGAAGACCAAACATGAACACTGCATGCTGTATTGTCTGTAAGTGAAATTAGATAATGCACAAACAGTGTTTGAATGGAATTGTTGGTACTTAATAAGAAGTAGCTGTCATTCTACTTATTATAGCTATTCTGACTGGTGGGCACTTCATCAAAGATGGTAGATGATCAGCAGGTGCAAAGTATATTCAAGGAAGACAGTATGATTGGACAAAAGGAATCTGGTTGGAAAAGCAACCAGAGTCAGAAAGGAACCTTCCAAGTGGGACACTGGTGGCTCAGGCCTGTAATTCCAGCTCTTCTACAAGGTCAGGACATGAGGATCAAGGTTAGAAGCCAGTGTAAGCAGGTAAATCGGAGAGATTCTTATCTCCAATTAACTACAAAAGGCTGGAAGTGGGGGTATGGGTCAAATGATAGAGTACCAGTCGAAACTTAAGGGGAAGCATGGTGGCTCTGAGTTTAAGCCCCAGTACTGGCACTAAGCAAACAAACAAATAAATAAGAGTCTTCCAATCAGCCTCCTTGCCTGGTCCTTTTCTTCCTTCTAAAAAAGCAGCTGCCATGAGCCTGCCAACAAGTTATGGCCTATCACTCCTGCTCAAAGCCTCCGATGGGTTATAGCCTACCACGTTTGTATCCTCCTTACTCTGCTGTAGTAACTCTAATCTCTCTGACTGTTCTAACAGGCAAACATACTCTTGTCTCAGGGACCTTTTGCCTCGCAGCCAGTCTCCCTCTCTGATAGCCACACAGTTTCTATCTATCTCAATCTTAGGTCTTAGGTCTCTATTCAAATATCTTCCTGGTTAGTCTTTCTCTTTATTGTACCTCACACCACTACCTAACATGCTTTATTTAATCTTTTTAATTGTTGGTCCTCCCCAACTAGAATACAAACACCGCTAACACAGAAATTGTTATCTATTTTACTGCTCAATGCTGTAGCCTCAGCATTAGGACAGAGCCTGGCGCATGGTAGAAAGATGAATGAGACACATTTGTTGCATAAGTAGATAAAGTTTCTTAATTCAGGAAATTACAGGATGTTCTTGAGAACAAAGAGGAACAGACAGGGCTGGGAATATGGCCTAGTGGCAAGCGTGCTTGCCTCATATACATGAAGCCCACATATATAGAAAGCACCACATTTATAGAAAATGGCCAGAATGGGCTGGGAATATGGCCTAGTGGCAAGAGTGCTTGCCTCCTACACAAGAAGCTCTTGGTTCAATTCCCCAGCACCACATATATGGAAAACGGCCAGAAGGGGCGCTGTGGCTCAGGTGGCAGAGTGCTAGCCTTGAGCGGGAAGAAGCCAGGGATGGTGCTCAGGCCCTGAGTCCAAGGCCCAGTACTGGCAGAAAGAAAGAAAGGAAGGAAGGAAGGAAGGAAGGAAGGAAGGAAGGAAGGAAGGAAGGAAGGAAGGAAGGAAGGAAGGAAGGAAGGAAGGAAGGAAGGAAGGAAGGAAGGAAGGGAAAAAGAAAGAGAAAAGGAGCAGATAAGAGCTCATGCAGGCTGCTGTTTCAGAAAGGGAAAAACTGGAATGAGATTGGGAGCTGTGTTAGGTGATCATCGCAATAGTAGAAGAATAGAAATAGAAGTTTAAACAGAGACTTTGATAGGCACAGGAGGAGCTAATAGGAAGCAAGATGTTTCCAAAGGTCAAGGTTTTTCTCTGTTTTACAGTAGATGCTCAATAAACATTTACTAAAGGATGAATGGAGTAATAATGCTGATGTTTTATGTGTGATAGTCCCAGAGATCTGATCTGGGTCTGTACTAGAAAAATCTAATTAGCCTGTTTTGCTCCTGAGGGTTCCCCCAGCCAAGAATTACATGAGTTCAGTACTGTAGTTTTATGGATCTTATCACTTTTGCTTATACCAAGCTGCAGTTTAAGTGATATAAATCGAGGAAAATATTGGGTTAGCATGACTAAGCATGAAAACTAGATCAAATGACTTCTTTGAATTCTAAGCAACTAAAGTGTTAGGCTACATGGGGAAATGAGGATGAAAGGGAACCTATAGGCTTTCTTTGGCCAGTTTAGAGCTACTCTAGATAGGGGAAATTTCTGTAGATATCATCTTTGCCTTTTCTACAGAACCACAGGGTAATGGGCTGGGAGGGAGGTAATCTCAGCTGAGGTTGGACACATAGACTACATTAAGAGAATGTCCTACAGAGAAGGAGCAGAAGTAAGGGTAGTGAAACAACACAGGAAAGGATTATACCCTCCTTTCTCTCTAGTAAGACACGTTTCATCAAGGGAATTATTCATTAAGCTCTGGCTTACACAGTTGAGTTTTGCTCCTAGTCTAGCCAATAGAAAGGAGATGCTTCGTATTATTTCTGCCCCCACACATAAATATATAGGAACACATTTGTGAATGTCACAGATTTTCACCAAATAGATACTAGGTCCCCAGAGCTGTGTCATGTCACTGTTGACAGATGTGGGGGTGTGGGTAGGGAGTATTGAATATAACATTTTCTGAAGCCCATTATTGTTTTACTTATGTCATTAAATACTCTTGTCAGCCCTAGTAGGTAGGCAGTCTAGTCATTTATGAGATGAGTAAACTGAGGCTCTAATAGCTCATAAAACTAGGAAATGAGAGCAGGGAAATCTGAGATAGGATGTTCCAAGGTACAATCTGTTTTTCTGAAGGTCTCAGCGTAGAAATCACAGAGCCAGAACGGGCTGGAACTAGAAGGTGACTGTGGCATTTGCTCTGCTTCCTCACAGATTCTTTCTTCTTCCTTAAAAAAACTACACACCAGGCACCAGTGGCTCATGCCTATAATCCTAGCTACTCAGAGGCTGAGAACTGAGGATCAAGATTTGAAGCTAGCCAGGGAAGGAAAGTCCCTAGGACTCTTATCTCCAACTAACCACCAGAAAACTTCAAGTGGCACTGTGGATCAAAGTGGTAGTATGCTAGCCTTGACTAAAAAAGCTCAGGGACAGCACCCAGGCCCTGAGTTCAAGCCCCATGACTGACCAAAAAATGTAATTATTGCTGAGCACTGGTGATCCACACCTGTAATCCTAGCTATTCAGGAGTCTGAGATCTGAGGGTCAAAGTTTGAAACCAGCCCAGGCAGGAGAGTCTGTGAGACTCTTATATCCAGTTCACCATCAAAAAGCTGGAAGTAGAGCTGTGGCTCAAGTAATAGAATGCCAACCTTGGGCAAAAAAAATAGCTAAAGGACAGCTCCCATGCCTTGAGTTCAAGCCTTAGTGTCAGCACACACAGAGAAAGGTAATTATAAAAATATTTTGTTAATATTTGCTTTTAAAATCAAGTAGTACTGAAATATACAGCCACAACAACAGTATTCCATAGTCTTTAATTCTGTCATATTTTGTCCTCAAATACTTTTAAAATATAATTTTATTGTTATTAGTAAGGTGTTATATAGAAGGGCTGCCATTTCATAAGTCAGATAAAGAGTACATTTCTTTTTTGGACAATGTCATTCCTTCCTTTACTTTCTCCTAGTTTTCCCCTCTCATTCCAGCCCACAAAGTTACATAGTTCATTTTCTATATAGTGTATACTGAATGGCATGACTACATTTTTTCATCCTTCCTCCCTCCCTTTGTGTGCCCTCCTTTGTTGTAGCTTCTAATATTTTTGTTGATACCTTGCATGTACTTATCTCCCTCCCATGCTTTTGGCCCTATCTTAATCTGTGCACACACACACACACACACACACACACACACACACACATTCCATTATTCCCTTATTGTCATTGTATTGAAGTGGTCTGGGTAGAAAGAATTAGTCTAACCAGTCATATGGAATAGCTGTCCAGTTTCTTGCTACACTGGTTTCCTGGAAGAGTCTCTATCCACATACATAACCTATTTTTCCAAAGGCAACAAACTGTCCAGGTTGTCATTTGGGTCTGAGCTCAGAACTGTCCCAGAAACTCCAAGCCTACAAGATTTCCTATCTGGTTGCTCTTAAGGACTTGATGGAGACCTGCAGAGAATAATTTACCCAAAGGAATCACCACAGGTGACAGCAGTGACACTTGCTACTATCCACATACTACATCCATCATTCTATTTCAAAGCACTTTTTTGTCCATTACCTCATTTCAGAGCAGCCTAGAATCACATGGTAGGTTGTTTGGTATTGATCATGAAGCCAGAATCAGGCCACTGCTCTGTCCACACAGGCTACTATTTCAATCAAACCTATGAAATCACACATGCATGATCGTTGTGATTTCTTGTTCAGCTATTTTGTATAAAGAGCCAATGGAAACTCCCCAAGCCAGTCTATATGGCAAAAGACTCTCAGATTTGTACTGAAGGTGAAGAAGAATAGATGGAAGAACCCTGGCATGGGGAGAGAGAGCTTACTTCCAAATGATTTCCTCACCTGTTTTTTTCTCCTCTTCTTCCCACATTGATCAACTTTGAAATAGAGATGCTTGTTTGAGAACACTTGTCAGTGCTCAGCTTGGTTCAAGGATAAAAATGGAGTCATCAATGAGTAACTCTGAACACTAAAGTGAGGAGTTTTACTAGAGTCCCACTTTGGCTGGAAGACAAGATACACACACACACACACACACACACACACACACACACACACACACACACATTTCTGTCACCAGCCTGCTACATTACCCTGTGTTCTTTTTTTTTTTTTTTTTTTTTTTTGGCCAGTCCTGGGGCTTGGACTCAGGGCCTGAGCACTGTCCCTGGCTTCTTCTTTTTTTTTTTGCCAGTCCTGGGCCTTGGACTCAGGGCCTGAGCACTGTCCCTGGCTTCTTCCCGCTCAAGGCTAGCACTCTGCCACTTGAGCCACAGCGCCACTTCTGGCCGTTTTCTGTATATGTGGTGCTGGGGAATCGAACCTAGGGCCTCGTGTATCCGAGGCAGGCACTCTTGCCACTAGGGTATATCCCCAGCCCCCCTGGCTTCTTCTTGCTCAAGGTTAGCACTCTGCCACTTGAGCCACAGTGCCACTTCTGGCCATTTTCTGCATATGTGGTGCTGGGGAATCGAACCTAGGGCCTCATGTATACGAGGCAAGCACTCTTGCCACTAGGCCATATCCCCAGCCCTACCCTGTGTTCTTGATTCTAGGATTTGGAGTGTATTGTAGGATACAATGCACAGAAGGTTAAGGGACCAGAGGAAGTAACAATAAGGGAGCAACAAGCAATGTACATTGCTGTTCAGGCTGTGGTTTAGGTAATGAAATATGCACATCTGTGGCCCAGGTGGGTTGAAATACCTGTATGGAGTAAAAAATAAATCCAGCACAAGAAAGGATTTGAAGTAGACCTCAGGGGTTCCAGAATGCTTTCCAGAAGGCTGTTGGAGTCTGATTTCCTTGGAGAGGGTGGCGAACTAGACTGTTTAGCTTGATGCCTTCACTCAGTCTTCAGCAACTCCACTAGCCTCAGTGATCATTAACTATCACGGACTGTAGTAAGACTGAAGTCTCCATTGCCCCGAGTCTTTGGTTGGATTCCTAGTTACCACACCCTCTGCTTTATTTAGGAGAGAATAGGATTTGGATCTCATAGATTTATCATTGCATGTCTGCTATGACACAAGTTAAAAATTTCTGGGCAGCTAAAAGACCCCTCCCCACAAAATTAGAGCTGACTGAGCAGCAGAGGGGAATTTCCCAGTTCTCAGTGGCTGTGAATCAGAACTTCTCTGCTGAAGTGTACATCCCACTACCTGAAACTCAGACTCACAGGTGAGTCAGCAGAGCTCCACCTGAGCAGTGATGGAAGGGAAACTGAGAGCAGCATCACAGGCCAAAGCCACACAAGGGCTGTCTGCACTCAGAACGAGCTCTTTTGATAATACAGAACCAATTCCTCCAGGGCCTTGGAGAGGCTTACAGAATGTCCTTATCACTCAGCCCAAGCAGAGCAGGCAAGTCTTGTCGCTGAGGTTAGCCTATTACCAGATTTCATTATTTGAAGAGCCCAGAAGTTTCTTCTGATGTCCACCTGAATTGTTCTTGCTTTCTCCCCTTTCATTATTCCTCCTCCTCCTCCTCCTCTTCCTCTTGCTCCTCTTCCTGCTCCTCTTCCTCCTCCTCCTGCTCCTCTTCCTCCTCCTCCTCCTACTCCTCCTCCTCCTCCTCCTCTTCCTCCTCTTCACCCCCCTTCTGTGCTAGTACTTCAGATTCAACTCAGGGCCTGAGTGCTATTTGTTACCTCTTTCTGCTCAAGACTGTTATTCTACAATTTGAGCAATGCTTCTACTTCCGCCTTTGTTGCTTTTTAATTAGAGATGAGTATCACAGGCTTTCCTGACTGAGCTGGTTTTGAACTGTGATCCTCAGATCTCATCCTCCTGAGTAGCTTGAATTACAGGCATGAGCCACCAGCACCCAGCTTCATTTATTCTTTAGCAGAGAGTTAGGATTTCATTTTGTGCACATCAACTGTGCCTACCTAGATCCGTGGGTGGGTTTTAATAGCCAACAACCAGTACACTGCCAGTCTGAATAGATTCTGCAGGGATATTGAGCAGGGTCCATGTGGAAAAAGCTCTGTGTATGAGTTCTAGTCTGGTTTGGGGGGCTGCTTTGCAATGTAACTTTGAGCAAATTACTTGACCTCTTTGGGGCCTCAGTTTTCTCATCTGTGCAATGTGGGAACTCAGATTCAGATGTCTACAAGGCCAGACACTTAAAAATAGATGAATGAGCCCAATAGGATGGGGTTACTCCAATGATTCCTCCAAATGAATGGGCAGCTGTTGGCAGGTAGAGCTGTTGGCCAGGGTGTCCAGAGGATGCAACAATTTAGGAGTTTGGATGCTTATTGTTTATGTGAACCTTTAAAAAAAACTTAGTGCTGGTCCTGGGGCTTGAACTCGGGGTCTGGGTGCTGTCTCTGTTTTTTGCTCAAGGTTAGTGCTCTACCACTTGAGCCACAGATTCACTTTTAGCTTTTTTTGGTTGCTAATTGGAGATAAGAGTCTCACACATTCCTGCCTGGGCTGGCTTTGAATCATAATCTTCAGATTTCAGTCTCCTGAGTTGCTAGGATTACAGGCGTGAGCCACCAGTGTGGGGCTATTTGAATTCCCCTGATATTTAAAATATTATGTTTGTCAAACATCTCTAAGCCAGTTTTACCCCCAGATAATTTAGAACTTGCTTAACTTGAATTTCCCTGATTCTAAAATATGTCTTATAAAGATGATCCCAAGAAATCACTTTAGTCACGGGATTTTCAGCTTATGCAAAAGGAGAAGCCTGTGTGTGGGATCATATTTGTATGCCATGAGGTTTTTGGCTCCCCTGAAATGTCACTCTCTTGGTGGTCCTCCTTCACATCCATACACACACCCAAGCTGGACTGTGTACTTGGGTCTAGCAGCCAGACCTGGGCCAGAAGGAAGATGCAGCTTGTTTCATGAGCTCATCAGCAGTGCACTGTGGGCTGGGTGGATGAGCCAGCCCCTCCCCTGAATTGAGGAACAGTGGCCACAGGCAGTGGTTGAGACTCAGGTTGGCTGAGTCTGGCCTCAGGGCCTTACTGCCTTCCCAGGCCTTCCATGGCTACATCCCAAAGCTGAGTTGAGGCTAGGAACAAGCTCACATTATTACCAATCTGGGGCTCTCCAACCCACTTCTCTTAATTTACTAGGGTTGTCGTAACACAGTACCACAGATGGGGTGACTTAATATTATTGTCTCATCATTCTAGAGGTTATGAGTTCAAAAAAGTCAAAGTGCTATTAGGATCTGAGGACTGTGAGGAAAGATTTGTTTATTCCAAGCCTCTGTCTTTGACTTGTAGATGGCAAAGTTCCCGTATCGTCTCTTTGCATCATATTCCTTCTATGCATGCATGTTGAAATATGTTTCTCTAAAAGGACAGCAGTCATATGACACTAGAGACTGAGCCTTATCATATGGATGGGGGGAGCACACTTCAGTCCATAATATCAGTTCCCCATAATCCCTTGTCACTTATTACTGTCATTGTTTTCAGACAAGCACTTGCCATGTAGCCCAGGCTGGGCTTGAATTCAATTCTTTTTTTTTTTTTTTTATGCCAGTCCTGGGGCTTGGACTCAGGGCCTGAGCACTGTCCCTGGCTTCTTTTTGCTCAAGGCTAGCACTCTGCTACTTGAGCCACAGCGCCACTTCTGGCCATTTTCTATATATGTGGTGCTGGGGAGTTGAACCCAGGGCTTCATGTATGGGAGGCAAGCACTCTTGCCACTAGGCCATATTCCCAGCCCCGTGCCTTGAATTCTTGATCTTCCTGCCTCAGCCTCTGAGTGCTAGGCTATTCCTCATCACTTGCCCTTTGTTTTCCTTCTCTTTCTTTTCTTTTTTTTTTCTCTCCCTCTCTTTCTTTCATATTTCTTTTTCTTTCTTTTTCTATATTGGGGCTTGAATTCAGGGCCTTACAATCTTACTTGGCTTTTATGCTCAAGGCTGGTGTTCTACTACTTGAGTCACACCTTCACCTTCCCTCATTACTTTGAATAACCAAACATAAGCGTTCTCACCCATTCTTCATCTCACCTGTGCTTGGTGGTGGAGAATATGTTTCATTTTGAGCTCTCAGAAAGTGTATGCTTTGTATGGCTGAGGAATGGAAAGGATAAGCACTTGATTTTCAGATAGTAAGAAAGAATGTCCTCTTATTCTGCAAGGCACTGTATATAAGGTGCTGTTGTAACCCTAATCCGGTACTATTCCAAGTAATTTATATTTAATAATTTATTGAACCTCCGTAACACCCCT
Source organism: Perognathus longimembris pacificus (assembly GCF_023159225.1). Taxonomy (NCBI): domain Eukaryota; kingdom Metazoa; phylum Chordata; class Mammalia; order Rodentia; family Heteromyidae; genus Perognathus; species Perognathus longimembris. The sequence goes on from NC_063171.1 coordinate 54,508,819, forward strand.
ATGAGGCAGGTACCTTATTAACCTCCTTTTCCTTCAAGACACGAAAACCCAGAGATCAGAAACTTTCTCTAGCTGGGTGTCCCTGGCTCAAATTTGTAAGCTTACCTTATCTACTCAGAAGTATGAGATCTGAAGATGATGGGTCTAAGTCAGTGCTTGCTGACAAATCTGATCTCTAACCAGCAGAAAGACAGGAGTGGAGCTGTGGCTCAAGTGGCAGAGGGATAGCCTTGAGCAGAAAAAACTAAGGCCCTAAATTTAAGCCCCAGTACTGGCACACACACACACACACACACACACACACACACCTTCTTTAGTTGGTAAACACACACACACACACACACACACACCCTTCTTTAGTTGGCAGTACCTGATGGCATTGGGGTTTGAACATCTGTTGGATCCAGAGCTATGTTTTTTTAAAAAAATCATTATTGTTTCCATTGAATAGGTGAGACAACAAATTGAAATGAAGAAACGAAGCAACTTAACCCAAAGTCGGGGTGAGGGGTGGGGAGGGGGTAAAGAGGCAGAATTCCAGTAAAGGCAGAATTCGGTCCTGGGAGGGAAGACCTAGTTTGTGTCCCTTCCCCACAGGAAACTCCACTTACTCAGGCCCAGGAGTCCTAAGCAGGGCCAACTCAGAATCTCAAACCCTTATTTGTGCTTGTCTCTACACCGCGGGCTAATTGTGGGGCGTACAAGCTGGGAGACACCCAGTCGACTTAGATTTGACCTCCCAAATGCTTCCAGTTCCCAGGACCACCAACCCTGAGGCGTAGGGCGAGGCCGGGGCCTGGGACTTTTCTTAGCCCGGGTTGGAAGCGGGGGAGTGGGGTGGGGAAGGCGCTGGGCGGGGCTGCCCAGCTCAGGAACGCGGAGTATCACATTTCTTGCCATCCGCCCAATCGCGAAGGGCGGAGGGCGTGGCCCACACCTGGAGGGGGCGGGGCCAGGTGGCGCGGATTGCTGGGGTGCTCCGGGGCTGGGAGCTGACGTGAGCTCGGCGCACCTGGGTTGGGCAGGTAAGGGCTGGTGTGGGACCCGGAGGAGGAACCCATAGTCCCCGGTGGCGCATCGCCCGACGACCCCGGGCCGAGCCGTCGAGGGGCGCGTCGGCGACCGGCGATCTCAGCTGTGGACGTGGTTCGGAGGAACGTCTGCTTGTGAGAGCCGGCTGGGGAGTGAGGTAGGGAAGGGACGCCGACTTCTCGGAGCCTACCTGCAGAGAGGGCGACACCTCCGGACGCGGAAGGGCCCGTCCGGGACGGACGGTGCGGAGATGGGAGCGTGGCTTTAGGACGTCTGTTGGCTGATAACCTATCCAGGCTGGGGTGCTTGTCAATCCCCAGGTGGTTCCTCAGTGCTGGGCGCCTCCGGACCTGACACTCAGCCGACTGGCTTTCCTTCCCACCGCAGCCGAATTGACACCCCCCTCCTTCCCACCCCCGCCTGCACTTTTCCGTCGGATGGAGCTAAGGGCGCCCCCACCCCGCTCCCCTCACCTCTCCCCCCCAATCCCCCGCACTCTTTCTATCGTGAGCAACTTGCTTCGCCTCTGGCTCAGGTGGGAACTTCCAGTCCCTCGGGCCCTGGTCCGGCATGTTTTGGGAAAATCGTAAAAGAGGGCTATCTGTATCTTTGATTGGTTTGTTTTCCTTCCCTGAATTTATGTAGCAGTCAGGCCTCACAGCTCTGGGCCTGGGAGACACCTTTGGATTTCCAAGTAGCCGAGCTAGGTGTTGGGGAGGGTGGCGCCAGGCGTGGCTGCTCTGGGGGTGAGGCCCTCTTTGCCTGAAGGGGCTGGAGGCGGTGCGTGGAAAGGGAGAAAGTCTCTCCCAGGCTCCATTGGGAAGGAGGCCTGGGGTGCCACTCTTTACCTAGCACCTGCTTTGTGGTAAAGGGGGCACCAGGCCCCTACCCTGTTGTTGTCTTGGTGGGTATCAAGAGTGGAATCCAGGGAAGAAAGGCACCGGAACAGGGATTGGTGCAGTTTAATGTGTATATATAATACTAGTGCTTGACAGCTCCCTAACACCCTCCAACTTTGGTGCACTGGGGAAGAAAGGTGTGTATGTGGAGTTAGGGCTAGAGGCCCAGAATTTACCCCCAAACAGGACCAAACCTAATGGAGGGAAGCCTGGGCACTTAAATGGCATTTCAGTTCCCTGTAGGAGGAAGGGAAGGAAAAGAAATGAGACTGCCCCTAAGACTTATCTGCAGAAAATGGCAGCTGTGTTTGGGAGCCATCAACAACCATATTCTGACTTTTCAGTTGGTAGTGGCCCTGGCAAGTGGCTCAGGCAGGAATTGTGAAAATAAGTGGTGGTGGGTTTTTATGGAGGACTGCTTCCTGGAACTGGGGTGTGATGCAGGACAGTTCCCTGGGGAGGCCTAATGGGTCCCTGATCTTTGTTCACAGTGTGGGAAAGGGACCAGTGGCATCCTTGTTCTTTGGATGGTTAAGACCTTGTTCTTTGGATGGTTTGGACGGTTAGAGACACGGGTGTTGAACTTTTCCTCTGGTGGTAGCTAGAGTTCCAGCTGATTTCAACTAGATGAAAGCTGAGCGGGGAGTACACTTAGAATTCTGAATTAGGTGCTTTTGAGAGTAGGGGGTCATGTGTTCTCCTTCCCACTCACTTGGTAGGTCCTCCAGGGGGGGTGGGTCTCTGTTGGTTTTGTTTTTTCTCTCAGTGTAGAAGAACCTGGAGAGACTTGGACTTCAAGACTCCAGTGGCAGGATTTGGAACAGTGCATTCTGTTTTGGGATCGTGGGATCTGAACCCCAGATACTGCACTTAACTTTTCAGTGATGTTAATTAAATCCATCTGTACAATGAGGATAATATCACTTCTAGGATCCTGAGGATGAAACCAGGCATGTCATGTATACAGGAAATTGAAGAGGCTAAACAGATATAAAGATTGTTCATTTCATCTTTCATAAGAAATGTGTTTTAAAAAAGTTGAGATTTCGAGAATGTGAATGAATTGTACAAGTATATAGGAAAAGAATAAGTGCCCATAGTCCTGTTCCCAGCTAACCATTACAAATACACTGCATTGGTATATTGCTTTTCATGTCTATGTGAGTTTGCACATGTACAACAGTTTATGTTATAGAGTGGAGGAGGTACAAGATCATACTGCATTCCTGCTCCTTAGATTCATATTGTAAATATTTCCCCTAATCTAACAGAAATCCTTCTGACACTCATTAATAGCTGCTGAAAATTGCAGCCTGTGGATATGATTTAATAAACCATTCTTCACTCTCATTTTGTTTTCCATTTTCCCCTCTTCACTTGTTCCAAGAGTCCTCATTACCAGATGGCAGGTGATGGCACTCTTGGTTGTTTTCTAGAGGGTGGGGAGTATTGGCAATTAGGGAGGTAAGGGACTGAGGAGTGGGGCTCTATCCCCTGGGGTTGAGTTGAGTTGCTCATGTGTAATGCCACTCTGGAGAACACTGAGAACTCTAGATTTTAATCACTGATCTCTTGAGTGGCTGCTCCTCCTACCCTATCAGAAGGTTCAGCTCCTTGAAGCGGCCTGGTGGTCACCAGTTAAGTCCATGATCCGTCAAGAGGTGGCTTCCATGTATGTGACTGGCCTAGGTATAGCATTTAACCAGTACTGCAATAGAAATTCTCCAAACTTTACTAGGTTGGTTGGCTTACTGTTTCTCCACTATCTTTTTCCTTTGGTGGCCCATCTACCTTTTGGGGCTCAGACTAGGGAAGAGAAGGTAGAGTTTGCCCCAGGAAGAAATTTTCTTTTTTACATAAGGTGTATATATTCTCCATGGTTTGATGGCTTCACATGCTGCGCGACCAACCACCCCAAATCAAGGCCAAGAACCTGGGCACTTGGACCTAGCATGCAAAGCCTGCTTGCTGAACTGAGCTGAGCTCCCAGGGGGAAGGTTTCCACTGTTGCCGGACTCAGTAATTGGGTCAGAAGGCTCAGGTGTGAAGGGGACCTACCGTGCTCTTAAAGTGCCAGAGACTAAATTGGAGTTCAGTCCTTTGCATTTGCTGGGAACATGGTTGGGGCCGGCGGGGGGGAGAAATGTCAGGAGTCACTCCTTAGCTAAGCCTCTCTGAGTCTTGGGCATCTTGGGCTGACTTAACTGGTTTTGATTTCAGAACCAGATAGGAAGGTCACTTATTCTCAAGCCATTGTAGGCTTTCTGTTCCAATGTAAATTTTCTCCAGAAGGGATATGTCTTTTTTTTTTTTTTCAAGAAAGGATAGCTAATGAAAACACTGAACTTTGTTATTTAGTAACAATCACAGTGCTTGACACACAGTAGCTGGAGAAAAATATATTTGCTGAATAACTTATTTTTTCCAGGCATCCATTTCTCATGTTAAAGAAAAAGAAAATACAAAAAGCCCCAAGTATAAGATCCTAGGCAAATAATTTCTAGTGAGTGAGCTTTTTTTTTTTTTCCTTTAGGCAACTGATCTGGGCAGGTCTTTGTTTTCTGCCGAGTGCCAGCTGCTGTCGAATGTTATCTGCTATGCCCATGTATTTTTATGAGAATCAATTGCAGACTTTACCCGGGCTGGCGCCTATAACCAATCAGTTCATGCCAGCCTCTGGGGAGATAAACAGAAGTAAACGAGGAGGCTGGCCTTGCTGGGCACAGCTTATCTTATGACTGCTTTTTCTTTGCTAAGGTTGGGAACTGTGAGATTTGATTATTGAAGGGCTTAGTTTTCTCAGACTCAGTTGCAAAGAAGGTATTCGCAAAGCCTTGGTCTTTACAGTCCCCCAAGCCTTCACTTAGATCCTGGAGACCTTTTTTCCCCCCTCCCCCTTGGTATAGAAAGAAGGAAAGAGAAAGAAAGGGCAGCTGATTTCACCCAGCCTTTCAGATCCGGGTGACTGTCTGCCTGCTCACCCATGTGAGGACTTTGGAACCCAGGACTTAACAACTCATCTCCTTCTCTCTCTTAGGATGGTGTCACTTCTTACCAAAACATTCCCACTCCTTTTTAGCTGGCTTGTTTAAAAAGAGCTTAGCCTTCTGCCAGTCTCCTTCCTGTTGCCCTAACTTTCTCTTCCCTCTTCGGGGGTGAGGTTGAAAAGAGCAATTACTCCTCTCTTCCAAAGCCCTTGAGGAAGGACTGTTCCCAGGAGATGACATCACCTTTTTGTTTTTTTTTTTTCTTTTTTGTGCCTCAGGATTTTAAATAGAAGAAATGCGATCTTCTTGCTTGATAAGTCTGATTTGGCTAGGGCATGAAGTATATAAATGGCTTTGGAATAAGAATCAAAAGAACCTTTTAACCTCTTTTCTTTCCCACCTGGCACAGTTCATTCCCATATTTAGTTTCTTTGCTGTAATCGAGTGAAACTGTAGCTCTAGCATAGAGAAATGATAGCTGGGAAAAGTTCCCAGAAGTAGTTGGCCTAATTCTCCTGTCCTCCCTCCACTTCTCCCCCTCCCCTCAATCCTCCAGACCATGGCCCTTCATCCTCGAAGAGTCCGGCTGAAGCCCTGGCTGGTGGCCCAGGTGGATAGTGGCCTCTACCCCGGGCTCATCTGGCTACACAGAGACTCCAAACGCTTTCAGATTCCCTGGAAGCATGCTACACGGCATAGCCCCCAACAAGAGGAAGAAAACACCATTTTTAAGGTAAAGGACTTTCTTTGTTCTTTCTCCAAGTTCTCTCAGACCTTTTTGGATTTGTTTGTTTTCTTACTTTGCTGTTGTTGTGCCGGTTCTGGGGCTTGAACTCAGGGCCTTGAGGTGCTGTCCCTGAACATTTGTTTGCTCAAGGCTAATATTCTATCACTTGAGTCACAGTTCCACTTCTAGCTTTGTGGTGATTAACTTGAGATAAGTCTCATGGACTTTCCTGCCTGGGCTGGCTTCAAACCACAATCCTCAGATCTCAGCCTCCTGAGTAGCTGGGATTACAGGTGTGAGCCACCAGCACCTAGCGCCTAGCTGCTTTTTTCTTTCTTTTATTTTTCTTTCTCTAAATCCAAAGCTCTGATGAAGCTGAATATATATGACGGTACCCAAACTTAACAAGCATAGTAATTTCTCATTGTGATGTGTGTGTGTGTGTGTGTGTGTGTGTGTGTGTGTGTGTGTTCTTTTCCCTTTATTCTTTTCCATTGGTTAATGATACACAGTTGATGTATCACAGGACCCAAGGTAAGTTTAACCTATATAAGTGTTTATAGTGATGTGCTTGTCCAAAATTACCAAAGGTCAGTGGTTGACTCTTCACTCAAGCCCTTGACACTAAGTGCTTAGGCTTAGAGATGGCTGTTCAGACCATGGCAGAATTATTAGGTATTAGTTTGCTCCTAATAGAGGGTATAGAGGCCTTCAGTAAGTTATTCTTTTGGTATTAAAATATTTCCCTATTGGGCTGGGAATATGGCCTAGTGGCAAGAGTGCTTGCTTCATATACATGAAGCCCTGGGTTCGATTCCCAAGTACCACGTATATAGAAAATGGCCAGAAGTGGTGCTGTAGCTCAAGTGGCAGAGTGCTAGCCTTGAGCAAAAGGAAGCCAGGGACAGTGCTCAGGCCCTGAGTCCAAGGGCCAGGACTGGCAAAAACAAAACAAAACAAAACAATATTTCCCTATTTATATCCTCTGCTTAAAAATTAAATGTGATTTGATTACAAATTTTTATTCTTTAATCTTTCTTTTTCTTCCCCCTTCCCTTTATTCAGTGCTAGAGATTGAACCCAGGGCCTTCCACTTACCACATAGCTACATCCTCAGCCTTAATTATGCTTTCTTAACAAAAGAGTAGCTCAGATAGGATAGTGACTTTATGTTACTGAAGCAAAGACTTGATCACAAAGCATCTTACAAAATTTATATGAAGCCAAAGCTTGACTCCAGACAGGAGTAGGTGGGTGGGCAGTGGTTGTGGGAGAAGGCTTAGTGTAATTCCATGGACCACATTTTCACACCACACCACAACTTCTCCCTGCTGGCTCCTTTTCATCACAGGAGTAGTTTAGTTCCTGCAGCCCAAGACACAGAAAAGTTAGCTAGAAGTCAAACATGTAAGCTTGTCCTGACTGTGGGTCTGTCAAGGTAGATCCTCCAAGTTTTTGCTGAGAATGGATCAGTATAGGGCTGAAAAGAGAGAGTTTCAAAGCTAGGGGGAAAGCCATACTGGCAGTGGTCCCTGAATGATTCTGTTATGTCAGGTGAAAAGAGAAAAGGCAGATAAAATATTGGTCTGAGGTGATTTTGAAGGCATATAAATGAGCACTGTTAATTTAGATATAAATAATCTATTTATAATACAATGTATTATATATAATAAGGTCTATTTTATATATCATATAATGGTATGAAAATGTTAAGGACAACACTTGTAAGCCAGCACCAGTTATTGTGGTTCGCATTGTGAGGGGAATGGGCCAGCCCGTCTCGCTGTGGCCTGAAACTAAAATTGATGGATTTCAATTGAGATTTGGTCTGAAAGTGGGTTTCCTGTCGAAGCTTTTGTTTGTTCACGGGGAAAAGGCTGGATCCTGAGAGCACTACACCTGAGGGTGACTTGTATGCTTGGCTTGAGGAAAGCTTTGCATCTGTGTATCTGTGTGCACAATGCTGAGGGAGGAACAAGGAAGTCGGGGGAAGAGGGAGGATATTTACAGATCCCAAACTGAGCCTTTAGCAAGATACACAAGTGAGCCATTAGCATGGAATGGGGTACCTGTGTCCACAAATCTCATTTCATTCTCTCTATAACCTGTAAGGGAGAAACTGCTTTCATGTATGTGTAGAAGCTGACTCTCAGTGGGGCTGAGTAACTAGCTCAAGTCACACACACACACACACACACACACAAAAAGGTAGATTCAAGGTTTGAACCCATGTCTTTGTTTCCCCTACTGTACTTCCTGCCTTAATGCTTCCCCTTCTGACTTTGGGAGTTGGAATATCTGACCTGAATTCCCATATAACCATCATCTGCTTGTGTGGTCTTGAGCAAGGCATATAACTTCTCTGGGCTTCAGTGTCCCCTGTAGAGAACTGAAGAGGAAGTGAATCTTGCCTGCCTCTTAGGATTTTTATGAGAATATAGTGAAATAAAATATGGGAAGGGATTTGTAGAGTACCATAAAAATACAGGGAGTATCTCCATTTTAGGAAGAAAAACAAGGACCTACACAGTGATCACAATCTCTCCGAAGCAAGAGTCAGGATGAGTTTGGACAAATAGTGTTTATAATTCACTGTGTTTGCCATGTGCTATCTTATAGGCTCTCCTTCCTTGATTCTTAAGTTACACTTGTAAAAGGCTGTGGCCCTCTGCTGCATTATCCTTGGGTCCCTAATGTCATTGGAATAACCATTCTGGGTGTGGTAAGCCAGAGCTGGGCTGTGGCTGGGTTAGTCTGGCTGTTCCCTATGGAAGGGCAGGGTTGTAGTGGGAACCATGGAAATTCACACGCTTCTGCCAAAATCTGCACATTCCCAGTCAGGCTGGGTGGGGCCAGAGTGAGCATAAACATAAAGACCTAACAAATAGAAGAGACATAGAGGAGGCAGCAGCCAAGTACACCAGGTAACTGCAGATGTTTCTCCCCAACACTAGGGGCCAGTGAAGTTGAAGTCTTCCATTAGGGTTGAATGGAATGGAGCAGCAGTTAGGTGCACTGGTGCTTGCTAAGCCACCCAAGGCAGCACAGTTTTGTTAAAAGCTCTTATTCATTCCATATCGCAACCCAAATCTGGGAAGACTGTAAGGAGGAGGAAGAGGAGGAGACGTTAGAGTTGGAGGGGGATGTTTAACTCTGGAAAGAATCTTTCTCATGACTGTGGGGCTTTGCAGGTAAGTGAGGGAGATTACAGATCTTAAAGGATGCTGTAGAAGAATTCAATTTCAGCTTGAGAAAGAAGTCTGTGGTCAGAATCAAAGGCAGGGAGTAGTTGGCAGAATGCCCTGTTGGCTTGAAAGAGTTTAGTGTGTGCTTCCTGTCTTGAGTTCTCTCTTAATGACAGCTCCTTTTTCTGCTTTAGAGGAGGTCATACTCCTGAAGAAAGTTTAGGGACCAGAGTATGTTAGCAGCCAGGGAAATAGGTGTCCTGTGAGTGGAAACAAATGCATATTGGACTTGGAAGTAGGGTTGAGTTTCTACTTCCTGCTTTGTTCCTGAGGAATATAGTCTATAGAATGAACACCTTAGGTTTCCTTTTTCATTACTGGGGAGACGTATTCCTCTTTTCTGGGGATAGCACAGTGAGTTCCTATATTTGGAAACCAGAGCGGAGTCAAAGAGGGTTTAATCCAATGCCACTGGCCACTTGTGTGGCTACAGCATGAAATTTCCCAGTGACACAGGAGATGTAGGAGTTCAAGGAAGGAGGAGAGGTGAAGAGTATAGGTATTTTTTTTTAGAACTTAGGGCCTCAGACATAGGGCTGTGGTGAACCCTCACACTGTGATTCCTGTCCTAAAGGCACTTGGTTGTTGCAATTCCCTTATATATCAGATTAATACTGCAAAGAGGGAGAATAAGCCCTGCTCTCCATATCTTCTTCCATTCCCTTGCCATATTTATTGTTTAAGAACCTGTTATAAAGATAAAAGGAAATGAGGTGCCAGTGGCTTGAGTCTGTTATCCTCCTACTCAAGAGACTGAGATCTGAGGATCTTGGTTCTCAAAGCCAGTTAGCAAGGGCAGGAAAAGCCCAGGGACACTTAGGTCCAGTAATCTATCAGAAAAGCTGGAGGAGGAACTGTGGCTCAAGTGGTAGAGCACTAACTGGTTTTGAGCAAAAGAAGCTCAGGGACAGCACCCAGATCCTGAGTTTAAGCCCCAGGATGGGCATCTGTGTGTGCATGCACATGAACACACACACAGTATACATATGTGTGTATGTGTGTTTGTGTGTGTGTTGTCTGAAGTCTGCTATCTAGAGTTACCCTGAATATTTCAGCACATATTTTGCCCCAACCTTTCTTCATTTTCAACTCTTGATTGTTGTCTGGGCAGGTTAGTACTAAAGTTTGAGATAAGACTCTTTCAAAAGACTGCATTTACACAGTTTAATTTTCCTTTGGCCTTGCTTTGTCTGGTTCTAGGGGAATATTGCTTGGGGAAAAGTCTATAAGGTCAAGATTATGAGTTATAGTTACAGTTGTGTGTGTATATGTTTTGCTGTAGTTTTGGACAATAGTAAGCACTCACTTCCATTTCTGATTTCTCAGGCCTGGGCTGTAGAGACAGGAAAGTACCAGGAAGGGGTGGATGACCCAGACCCAGCGAAATGGAAGGCCCAGCTCCGCTGTGCTCTCAACAAGAGCAGGGAATTCAACTTGATGTATGATGGCACCAAGGAGGTGCCCATGAACCCAGTGAAGATATATCAAGTGTGTGACATCCCTCAGCCCCAGAGCTCGATCATTAACCCAGGTGAGGCCGAGATGCCTGTGAGAAGTGGCATCATGCCAGATTCTAGGCTGCACTCTTAAAATGGATTGAAAAGCAGTCTAGTTTTCAAAGTTTAAGATTGGTAAAAATAAGAAAGCCATTCCTTAAGAACTCAGAGGACACGTGGTATAAACTCAGCAAAATTTTCCTGTTCATTGAGAGAAATGATTATTACCAAGACTTCTTACAGACTGAGAAAGTAGAAAGAATCTAGAGTTCTACTGTAAAACCACTCCTCTCAGAAATTGAGAAGCCATCCGGGGAAGGAGGTGGGGTGGAAGGAGGGAGGTGAAGCAGGCATTAGAACTTAGTAGAAGGTTTTGAGTTTTAAACCTGGCTATTATAACTTGACTCTTTTGTGGGACTTGATTCAACTTCTTGGGCTTCTTGCACCTGAGTTTCTTCAACTACATTGTGTTCCAAAGGCTACTGTAAGTAGTTGGCATGACAAATAAAAGACGTTAGTTTTTTGTGTATGTTTTTTAGTGTTAGATGAAAGATTGTTTCATTGATAGGTTACTTTTGCTTCGAGAACACCACCTGATCCTCCTGTTTACTCAAGGTGTAATGAATAATAGGAGCCAGATAATTTAGATATGAAGTCCAGTAAACCCAGTAAGGCCTGGCCATGCGGAAGGGGATCTTTACCTCACATTAAATTCATAAAGGTGAGAAGTTGAACTTGAGTCCTTACAAGAGGTACTAAGGTGCAGGAAGTCAATGTGTAGCTATACCCATGTGCAGGCTTTTCTAGGAGAAGGGAGTTGGGTTCTTTAGGTTCTGAGTAGAGGAAGAGAAGATAGCTGCATTAGGATTCTGTAGGAGGAGCTGGAACTATGAGTTCATACACCTTTGGTTCTCTCACTCTTTCTAGCTAGGACCTGTGGGTGCACACTACCTTGAGGATGCAGTGTGCTAGCAATCTTTAGCTTGTGGTGAGTCAGCTGCAATGTGACTTGCACTGCTTGATTGACTTGAATTGCTTGATTGTGGGCTTGCGTGTCTTGGGTAGGATCCACAGGGTCTGCTCCTTGGGATGAGAAAGATAATGATGTGGATGAAGAAGATGAGGAAGACGAGCTCGATCAGTCTCAACACCATGTTCCCATCCAGGACACCTTCCCCTTTCTGAACATCAATGGTAAGTGGAGAGGGAGGTGAGATAGAGGGATAAGGAGGATGTTAGGAGTTTGGGTTTCAGAATACTGATCTGTTGTCCACAACTGCCTTCAGAGCAGCGATTGGGCCTTGGGTTTAGATTGCTGGGCTGTTTGTTAGCAAGCAGAACTTACAGGCAAGAGAATTTTGCTGTCTTATTGATTCCAATACAGTGTGGTGAGTGTTATGTTTCTATCTTGTTCAAAGAAAGGAAAAAATGAAAAATTAATTCTCAGTCTTATACATGAACATATAAGTGGTTATTTTTGCCAAGTTTCTTTCAGAGCAAGCACAGATGTCATTTTTATGTTATAGGCAGACTTTTCTAGTATTTCTGTTGGAATAAATTCTGTATTACTCTTTTTTGTGGCACTTTTTGCTCAAGGCTATTGTTCTACCACTTGAGCTACAGCTCTACTTTTGGCTTTTTTGGTGATTAATTGGAGATAAGAATCTCACAGACTTTTCTGCCAGGCTGGTTTTGAACCGTGATCCTCAGATCTCAGCCTCTTGAGTAGCTAGGATTACTGGTGTGAGCCACCAGTGCCTGGCTGTATTACTTACTTAATGAGGACCATTCCATTTAAGCTAAATTATGGAAAACTTGGGTTTCTCTAGCTGATTCTAGGTTGTGCTAGGCTTTATCTGCCAGAAACTTTCCCTTTATGGACTTGTAAATTCACCAAGCAAGATGGCTTGGGGGGTGGGAGTTACTGTGTAACAGTAGGAATGAAGTCTCCTAATGCATTTTCTGAGGACACTGAACACAGCTGTAGAATTGTTGTACTTTATCTTCATCTCTTCACTGAAGTGATCCTTGTCAAATAATTTGCATCTAGTTCCGTGGATTTTCAAGATTTTTTTTTTTTTAGTTCCATCTGGATTGTATGGGACATGTGCAATAACTTTTCCCACCTAGAAAACTTAGTATTATCGAGAGACTCTAGAATTCTGGGGTAGTGTACTTACTATAGGTAAAATAACAACACTTACTGTCTGTCCACTTACTCTTCCACTTAGATCTTTGGAACCAAGTGCTAGGTAAAGGAAAATTTCATGACTTTTTCTAGGCAAGTATTGCGGCATGCTACATTCCCCCTTGAAAGTTTTAAGAATTGGACATATGGAAATCCTTTCCCCTGACTCATTCTGTTATTCTTACTTCTTAAAAGGTTACATCCTTAGGCTGGGCTATAGATTAAGTAGTAGAGTGCCTGTCTAACAAGTGCAAGTCCTTGATTACAACTCCCAGTACACTCTTTTTTCTTTCTTTCTTTCTTTTTTCTTTCTTTCTTTCTTTCTCTCTTCTCTCTCTCTCTCTCTCTCTCTCTCTTTCTCTCTCTCTCTCTCTCATACACACACACACACACACAAATTCAGAATCTTGATTTCCTGGTTTTGTTCATATTTTGTGAAAACTAATATTATGTGTCCTGATGTTTTGGGTTGCCTTAGAACACTGTTGGAAAATTATATACATATTACATAAAATACAACCAGATACCTAGATTTAGCCAAATTGATCACAAAGATTCAAAGAAATATTAACCTCCATGATTTTAACATGGTTGAGTCAGAGAAAGAAGTATTATGGAAGAATAGACTAGAAGGAGAGATTTGTTCACTTTGCAATGAATAAACTTTCACAGTAATAGGGAAGTAGGAGTAAGGTTTTTACTCTCTAAGCAAAAACTTCAATTGAATACCTTTGAATGATTATACTTTTACATGGTGTAAAATTCATAATGGTACAAGAAGGTAATCATTTGAAAGGTTTTCTTTCTGACTTGTCCTTGGGCCTTCTAGTTGTTTTCATGGTGGAGACAATCTTGTTGGTTCTTGGAGTATGCGTCCAAACATTTTAGGCCTATGAAAGTGTATTTGTTTCTTTTAATAGCATTCCTAGACCTGAATACTTAAATCTAAGTGATTAATTCAGTTGAGTTCACTTTATGGAAGACAGCCAGCTTCTCTTTAATTGGTGGGACCAAATTCTGTAGCAAAATACCTCATGCCCTTTCTAATTTAACTCCAGAGGCAACAGTCTGTAGGTTAATGTTTAGCAAAAAAAAAGTTCTTAGAACCATGGGTTTATGGGAGAAATAATATGATTAGAAGCAGAATCATATTTCTTATTGTGAGCTGTAGGAATCATTGATGGGCCTGGAGATCAAATTAGGTCTTGGATTAGTAGTGCTGACTCTCGTCTGCAGACCTTGTTAGTTTTTAAGGGCCTCTAACCAAGTGCATGTGTGGGATCCCTGCCTGCTCACCACATCCTTCTCTTCTAGGTTCTCCCATGGCACCAGCCAGTGTGGGCAACTGCAGTGTGGGCAACTGCAGTGTGGGCAACTGTAGCCCTGAAGCAGTGTGGCCCAAAACGGAGCCTCTGGAGATGGAAGTGCCCCAGGCACCTATTCAGCCCTTTCATAGCTCTCCAGAGCTGTGGATCAGCTCTCTCCCAAGTAAGTAAGCCCTGCTCTCTATTGCTGAGGCTTCATCTCCCTTTGTAGTCCCTGTCCTGTCATGCCTTCTGCCTCCATTGTGCATCTATCCTCACTAGTGCTAGGAATCAAATCCAAGGCCTCCTGGCTTGTTAGTTAAGCACTGTACCACTGAGCTGTATCCTCAGACCCCCCTCTGCCTCCTCTTTGTTATATGAAGCATAGTTACTTAACCTACTGGTACTTTGTGTCTGCTTATTGGCTGTCCAATGAATCACCAGGGAAGTAAGAAACTGGTCTGTACCTACTTGTCCATATATGGATTGATTAGAGCTCCAGATTATTCACCATTGGTATGACCAGGGGATTTAGTGACAAGGCTCTTGAATTTGAAAGGCTTTAGGATCTCTTTTTGAAATTGGTACCCGTTTTGTTTATTTTATGCCAGTCTTGGGGCTTGAACACAGGGCCTGGGTGCTGCCCTGGAGTTTTTTTTTCTTTTTTGCTAAAGCCTAATATTCTACCCCTTGAACTACAGCTCTACCTCTGGCTTTTTTGGTAACTAATTGGAGATAAGAGTCTCATGGACTTTTTCTGCCCAGCTGGCTTTGAACCATGATCCTCAGATCTTAGTCTCCTGAGTAGCTAGTATTACAAGTGTAAGCCACTGGCATCCAGCAGTGAGTTTATCTTGAAGAATTGATGTCATTGCCCTGTTTTCCCTTTTTGCATTATACATGACCAGGATGTGAGTACAGGAGTCTGGTTCAAGAGGCTTAGTGGGTTTGAAAGGCCTAACAAGATTAATGGAGGCTTGGTGAGTGAAAATTTACTTTGCTGCAAACTGTCCTTTTATGGCATCTTATTAGAGCAGGCCCTGAGTGTGTGCTAAAGGGGTGATTTTCAGAAAGATGGCTTGGGGTTTCTTTTTATTCCTCTAGCTTCTTTTAAAAAAGGAGCCAAAATTGAGATACACACTAGATTTTTAAGTTTTTAGTTTCCTCCAATGCTATATTTGAACGTTTAGTCAATACAATATGGGATACCATACTACTTAGTGAAATTCTAGCTCTTAGGGTATGGTGATTGAGGGGAGATAGTTATTGATCTTAAGCCCTTTGCCTCAAGGCAGCCTTTTTTTTTTTTTTTTTTTTTGTAACTATTCCTGGGATTTGTCTCCTTTTGTTGCATGGCCATGCCTTTGTTTGTTTGTTTTCTTTTTGGAGTTGTTACTGGGACTTGAACTGGATATTGTCCCTGAAGCTTTTTTGTTCAAAGCTAGTATTCTACTACTTGAGCCACAGCTCTACTTCTGGCTTTTTTGGTTGTTAATTGAAGATAAGAGTCTCATGGATTTTCCTGCTTGGGCTGCTGTTGAACCATGATGCTCAGATCTGAGCTTCCTGAGTAACTAGTTTAATAGGCATGGGCCAATGGTTCCTGGCTCAGCCATGGCTTTTGTGAATGTTGGTTGAAACCTGGCTTGATCTTGATGGACTTATATGTGCCTTAGGGCTGGGGAGGCAGACACATGGATCCAGGATTCACTGTTGTCTCTCACCTTGCAGTGACTGACCTGGACATCAAGTTTCAGTACCGTGGGAAGGAATATGGGCAGACCATGACTGTAAGCAACCCCCAAGGCTGCCGGCTCTTCTATGGAGACCTGGGTCCCATGCCTGACCAGGAAGAGCTCTTTGGTCCTGTCAGCCTTGAGCAGGTCAAATTCCCAGGTCCAGAGCATATTACCAATGAAAAGCAGAAGCTGTTCACTAGCAAGCTACTGGATGTCATGGACAGAGGACTGATCCTGGAGGTCAGTGGTCATGCCATTTATGCCATCAGGCTGTGCCAGTGCAAAGTATACTGGTCTGGGCCATGTGCCCCATCACTTGTTGCTCCCAACCTGATTGAGAGACAAAAGAAGGTCAAGCTATTTTGCCTGGAAACCTTTTTGAGTGGTGAGTTTTTTTTTTTTTTTCTCTTCTTCTTTTTTTTCAGAATGTTGATGGTGGACATTGTTCCCTATAAGTTTATATCTTTCCCTTTCACCTCCCTCTTTTCTGGGCCCACCAAAGATCTTAACCTAAAAGTTTATTTTGGAGGAGGTCAAGGTCTAACAGAATTTT
This sequence comes from Perognathus longimembris pacificus, assembly GCF_023159225.1. Taxonomy (NCBI): domain Eukaryota; kingdom Metazoa; phylum Chordata; class Mammalia; order Rodentia; family Heteromyidae; genus Perognathus; species Perognathus longimembris. The sequence continues at coordinate 54,524,989 of NC_063171.1, forward strand.
GGTTATGAAAAAATGCACACGACCTAGGTAATGAAGAAGGAAGCTCTGCTCCAAGGCTCTGTGCTTGAAACTTATTTTTTGTTTGGTTATGGCTCCTTCAGTGGCAGAAGAAGGAGTCAGTTTTGCTATTACTTCCCCATATATTACCAGCTTAACTTTGTTGTGTGTATATGTATATGTGTGATTCTGAGGTTTGAACTCAGGGCTTGATGCTTGCGTGGCTTGCTTGAACAGCAGGGGCTCTACCACATGAGTCATACCTCCAGCACAGCTTTTTGATGGTTATTTTGGAGATGGAATCTCATGGAGCTTTTTTGCCTTTGAACCTCAATCCTCTACGCCTTAGCCTCCTGAGTAGTTAGGATTATAGGCATAAGCCACTGGCACCCAACCTCAACTTCACTTTTGTAGGTGATCCTGTTCATCACACTCAGCAAAATCCCTGCATTTTTTTCCTTTCCCCCAAATATTTGAGTGTTGAAGTGAGGCAGATAATTTAGGAAGAATATTGAGATATGCACTTCACAATGTGATTTGAATTCCAAGTCTAGATCAATCATATCCAGTAGAACCCTGAGAAAAATGGAAACATTGCCTATTAGTGCTGTCCAATACGGTAACCCCTAACCACACATGGTGATTGAGTATGTAAGTATGGCCAATGTAACACAGGAGCTATTTAATTATAATTAATTTGAAATGTGACTAGTAGCTATTCTCTTGGGCAGCATGAAAGATGGTATTTGCTGAATGGATATGGATTGATCCAGTGTAGCAAGTTTGCTGTTCTATCCTCTGCAGAGCTCATTGCCCATCAGAAAGGACAGATAGAGAAGCAGCCACCATTTGAGATCTACTTATGCTTTGGGGAAGAATGGCCAGATGGAAAACCTCTGGAAAGGAAACTCATCTTGGTTCAGGTGAGGAGTTAAGGGTGTGCCCCCCCCCCTTTTTTTTCTCTAATGCTTCAGCCCCTACGTTTGGGTTGAGTTCTGAGTTAGCATTTATTCACTTGTGTGTATTCTCATCTCTTCAGATGAGGTATCAGACAAGCCTTATATACAGGATCAAGCTGGAGAATGCAAGATCGTTAAAATGGGCACCTGCTTTACTAGAGACCTTATCTTCCATTCTGTTACTAACATTGAAGCTTTGCTAAAACCTTAGGAAATGGGACTTTTTCTAGTTTTGTTTAGAAATTTTGGGGAGGTTTTAAAGAATTTAACCTTATTAGCCAGGTGGCTTTGGCTCATATCTGTAATCCTAGCGACTCAGGAAGCTAACATCTGAGGATTGAGGTTCCAAGCCAGCCTGGGCGGGAAAGTCTGTAAGACTTTTATCTCTACTAAAAGAGCTGAAAACGGAGCTGTGGCTCAATGGTAGAGTGGTGGCCTTGAGCAAAATGGCTAAAGGGACAGTGCTGAGTTCAAGCCCCAGGACCAGTGTGCTCATGTGTGTGCATACACACACCACAAAGAACATAACCTTATCGTTGTATTTTACTTTGCTGTTACTGTGTGTGTGTGTGTGTGTGCGCGTGTGTGCGCACGCGCACGTGCATGTGCTGGTCCTGGAGCTTGAACTCAGAGCCTTCGCACTGTCCTTGAACTTTTGTACTCGAGGCAAGAACTCTACCACTTGAGCCACTTCTGGATTTTTTGTTTTGATAGTTAACTGGACATAAGAGTCTCATGGACTTTCCTGCCATAGTGGTTTCAAATTGCAATCCTCAGATCTCAGCCTCCTGAGTAGGTAGGATTACAAGTGTGAGCCACCAGCACTGCCTGTTGTTATATTCTTTTACCTTATTGTAGAAAAGTTTTGGGGTTGCTTCAGAGTTGTACAACGAGGCAGGCAATAGATGACACTTGGTTTAAAATTTTCTTGCTAGGTAAGCAGTCGTTTATTTAGGTATATGGTGTGATGCCACATCTAGACTCTTTACCTGACGAGCCAACTTCTAAAATGAACCTTGGCAGGATGATGAGAGGTCAAGATGTGTATTGCATCTAGATTTTAGAGTGGGTGACTTCCCCAGGATCTGCTTGCTTCCTCTACAATTCAGAGTCTCTCTGAATTTTATTTGCAAAAAAACAAACAAAACGGCAAAAGCCCACCTTTTCTGCTGGAAGGCATGGCTTAAGAGGCATAGCTCCAGCTGACCAAGCAAGCCCTATAAGCTCCAGGCTCTCACTTCCAACCCCAGTACTGCCAAACACCAAACCAACCAGACAAACAAACAAATAAACACGGAAAACCTTTTCCTCAGTGGCTCCTTGCATGCTCTGTACCTGAACAGGTCATACCAGTGGTGGCTCGGATGATCTACGAGATGTTTTCTGGTGATTTCACACGGTCCTTTGACAGTGGTAGTGTTCGCCTGCAGATCTCGACTCCGGATATCAAAGATAACATCGTCACGCAACTCAAGCAGCTGTACCGCATCCTCCAAACCCAGGAAAGCTGGCAGCCCATGCAGCCTGCCCCCAGCATGCAACTGCCCCCTGCCCTGCCTGCCCAGTAATCACAAATGCCATCTTCCTCTCTCCTCCTCCTCTACTTTTTTTTATTACAATATTGTACATATTGATATTTTTTATTTTTCAGCTTTAACCAGCTTTTAGATCTCTTTCCTCTTACATTGATAGAACTTTGTGACTATCCAAATATGCCGAGCTTTTAAAAGTTGATTTAATTTATGGAAAATCACCTGTCAGAATTTCTTTTCTTTTTACACCTTTTAGTGGTAGTATGATGTAGTAGAAGGAGATTTGATCTGGGAGTTTGGACACCAGTGTTCTAGCTGCAGCTTTGCTTCAAGTGTGACCTTGTGTGGGCTTCACATTTATACTTGTAAATAAATAAAGAATAGAATGATACCCACAATTGCATCCAGCTTTTAAAGCCTGACTAGAATACTTCATTATATTTGTATATGCAAAACTGCCCAGAACAAGATCTTTCTGAATTGTTCTTATACCACATTTTTTGTTCTTTCTTTCTTCAAAGTTCCCTCAAGCACTGATTTGTTCAGGATTGAGCTCTGTTTGACCTGTTCTGCTAGTATGGTATTTTGCTCCCTGACGGGGGAAGGAAGGAGAGGAGCTGACTGGTTGCTTGGGAACCAAGCTTTATATCTAAATAGAAATGGGAGCCAAAGTCTGAAAGTCACCTGACCTGTGGAGTAAAAACTCATAAATCAAGCCTTGAAAGGAAAGCTGGTGACAGAAAGCTTAAGAGATTCTGTGAAAGAATGGACTGTCAGGTAGATACCTTGTCATTGTTCACCTTGTGTACCATAAATGAACACAAGACTCCGTGGTACGGGTCAGAGGTAGGATCTCTTTTTCTTGTTTCCTTTACTGAGGAACACTTGGGAGGAAACTGGGCCTCTAGAATATACTGAATATAAAACCCAAAAAGGACACTTCTTGTTTGTAGACTTTTTTGGGGTTGGCTAGGGTGGGGACAGTTGACATAGGGTCTTGCTCTGTAAGTCAGGCTCCTCTCAAACCTGTTATCTTCCTGCCTCTGCTTCCCAAGCGTTGAGCTTACACATAGGTACCACAGTGCTTTGCTGCTTGGAGTTTTAACTTGGGTCTTCCTGTCACTTGAATCTTTGTAGTTGAGATGAATTAAGTATTGGGTGTGTTAAGCAAAGGTAGGGTGAAGTAGGGTTGGGCAGTGATCTTCTGGAAAAGGCTCATTTGGCACAAACCTGCTCATCTCCTTTGCTAGAGGAGGTATTTGGGTGTGAACTATGAAGGTAGAAGTGGGGTAGAGCGTTAAAGCTGTCTCAAACTGCCTCAAACCGGTCTTACATCTAGTTAGGAGTGCTCAGCCTTGACCCTTCTCTTTCTCTTTAAAATGAAATCATACACAATTTAAGCTCCAAGACCTAAATGGAAAATTAAACCTCTGGCTGCAGCCCCAATCCTCTTGAATACTGATTGCCACAAAGTGGCAAGTCATAGTAGGGAAAACCATCTGTTACAGAAACCAATTCCTGCTTTTCAAATGATTGTGAGTTGGAATAGCTTAAAAACCTAAAAGCTCAGCTTAGTCAAACTTTGGCTTAAGGGTCTTTCCGAGGCCTAGTGGAACCTGCTCAAGCCAAGTGCTTGGCTTCAAGAAAAAGTTGGGCTTTTAGACACCAAGAATTATACAAGGGAGAAAAATTTTAGTTTTCATTTGTTTTTTTTTTTATCTTGTCATTTTATTTATTTTTTTGAGTGGAAGGAGGAACTAGGTCTTGATATTTGGCTTCCCCGGCTGAGCATGCAGTTAAAGTGAGAGGGCAACTGGTGCTTATGGCTGATTCCATTTCTCCCGTGAAATGATAACAAGGCTGTCTATCTAAATGGGCAAGGGCAGTTTAAGATATAAGCAGCTGATAAAATGCCAAGAAGGATCAAGCTTTTAGTATTGGAATATAATGAAATTTACAAACGTGTCAGATGAATGTTGTATGTCTTTTTTTTCCTCTTTTCTTTTTGCCAGTCCTGGGGCTTGAACTCAGGGTCTGGGCATTGTCCCTGAGCTTCTTTTGCTCCAGGTTAGCACTCTACCACTTGAGCTCCACTTCGGGATTTTTCTGTGTATATGGTACTGAGGAATCTAGCCCAGGGCTTTATGCATGCTAGGCAAGCACTCTACCACTAAGCCACATTCCCAGCCCATGGACTTTTTTTTGGTGCTGGTCTTGGGGCTTAAACTCAGGGCTTGGGCATTGTTCTTGGGCTTTTTTTTTTTTTCCCCCTAGTGCTCTATCAGTTGAGCTCCAGCTCCACTTCTGGCTTTTTGGTGGCTAACTAGAGATTAAACAACAACAACAAAACAAAAACTTCATAGACTTTCCTGCTTGGGATGGCTTGGAATTGGGATTCTCAGATCTTAGCCTTCAGAGTAGCTAGGACTATAGGTCTGAACTACTGGCACCCAGCCTGGTTTTTATGTGCTCTTAGCCCACTACTCTTTCTGATTTAAATCTTTTTCAGAATGCTGGGAAAGTGCATGCAAAGGTCTCCTGATTGACCTCTAGCATTCTTCCTCTAGTTTTGATAGATTCCTGGGCACTCAGTCTTCTGTCTCCTTTGGGTGGCTCACTAGGTGTCTTCTACTCCCTTAAGACTAAGAAAGGAATTTGATTATCACTAGCACTGGCTTTTCTTCACTGTGCAACCCATCATGATAGATGAATTCAAAGTTATAAAGAACCCAATATAGGTAAAGTGGGAGACAATGTTGAATCTGGTTGGGGTCGCCTCTTCATATAATTAACTCCCTGATATATGTTCCCATAGCATCTCAAGTTTTCTTTCAGAACTATCATGTTCGTTGTAACTATATTAGCATCTGTATCCTGCTGGATTACCAATTTACTGAAGTTAACAGTTGTTTGTCTTAGAATTTGTTGCCTTGTCCTTACAACAGTATCTTACAACCATGTGTTCTCAAATATTTGTTGCTGTAATAAATGAATGAACAAAGAAAGGCTTCCATATTGAGGATTTGTTGTTAATTTCCAAAGGGAATCAAGGAACCATTCTAAAATTAAGTACCCACAGTTCCCTTTAGTGGGCCATTTCCCCACAAACTGGATTTTCTCAAACTCCTTCCCTTCATAGAATGTGGTCGAATTGCTGGTAGATAAAAATGTTAAACCCTACGTCAAATAAAACTTTTCCTTTGTAATGACCTGGTCTAAAACCGTGATCATTTATCACTGGAAATCTGCAAATGACTCCTGACCATGAAGACAGGATTACTGACTGTTTTGTACAATAATACACCTCCAGAGCCTAGGAGCATACATAGCATCTATTAACAACACCTTCCCACCTGGGCTGGACATCTTCCCGCCTGGAACTCAACCTATTTAGGATTTAAGAACATCAAAATTAAGAAAACAAAAAACAAAAAAAACAAGCTTTACAGCACCACCCACAGGTGAGGATATCCTGCAAAAAATGTCAAGTTGTCTTGAAGGAAAAGATCATTTCCCCAGATACAAGTCCCAAGTATTCAGGTCCCTCAGGGTCTTGCATTCTTTCTTGGCTCTCCTCGTTTAAGGCTATATACCACGAGCCACACTTCCAATTCTGGCTTTTGGCTGGTTAATTAGTCTTTCGGATTTATCCTGCAAGGCTGGTTTTGAACCGAGATCCTCAGATCTCAGACTCATGAGTATGTCGGATTACAGGCGTGAGCCACCTGCCACCATCACCTCACTCACCGCCCCCCTCCCCCCCCCCCCCCCGGCTTAAAGACATCCTTATTAAATGCGGTGGTGTACTCTGTTTTTCGCTGTCCCTCAGTCAAGTGGTCACCGGAGCCCACAGCACAAGGGGCCGGGGAGCCCTGGCTCTTCCGCCTTCCTCCAACTCTGCCCCGCCCCTTTCCCCAGGCGGACGGGCGGGGCCGCGGTCTGTACAACCGGAAGAGGCGGGGCGGGGGCGGCGCTCACTTCCGGCCAGCCGTGAGGCGGTCTGGCCCGATCTACAGCGTTAGCGTGAGCGCGATGACGTCACGGGAGAGGGTAGAGGCCGGGCCTGGCCGGGCGGGGGCGGGCTTGGGTGCTCGTTTGCCTCAGGCTTACTTCGCCAACCTGGAGCTGAGCAGGTTGTTCCGGAACTAAGGTGGTTGCCGGGGAGGTCGCACGGGCGGGATTCCCAGTGTTGTGATGGGTCGCCAGCCACTGGTTGCCTTTCCGGGCCGCAGGCAGGACACCGGAAGGAGCTCCCGAGCCCCCGTGACCCTGAAGCGGAAGTGCAGGCCGAACATCGGCGAGAGGGATCGCGGCCTCCTTAACTAATCTCTAATCTCAGACCTGCGGTACGTGTGTTGGCGCGAACACTTCTTCCCAGAGGTCTCGAATGTTCCCCGGCCGGGAAGGCGGAGGAGTCAGCGGAGGCTGAAATAAAATCCTCCTGCGGTTCTAGCCGTTGTCGTTTTATTTTTCTGACCCAGGGTGAGATGATTATTAGCTACATTCCTGTGAAAGTTTAATGAGAGTCCTATTCTAGCGATTGGCGGGAGCAGAAGGGGAAGCTGGCAGTGGAGAGAATACAACTGGCACCTAATGCTGTGTCCTAGAACTCTAGAGGCTGTGCTGCCTCCACTGTCCAAACTTCTGAAGGTTTTCATCATAGAACGTCCTTTTGCCACGGACAAAATTTCAGAATAGAAACCAGAGAACACCCATCTGGCTATTAGGCTAGAAAGACGAATTTGGGACTAAGACTAAATCAGCCAGAGAAACCAGGTAGCATTTGTAACCCCCATCTTCTAAATCACAGGGAAGAAGAAAATAATTGCCCCAAACTGTTGGTACGTTAATAATTTTCCCTGCTACCACTTTGTTTCTAGGCTCTTCCTCAAGGGTCGGGACCCAGAAAAAGAAACTGTCTAGCCAATGAGACCATGCTTGATGGTGCTTCCAGACACCATGTCAACACTGTGCCCTCAGTTGCTGGTGGCAGCTGCTCAGCAGACCTTGGGCATGGGAAAGAGAAAGGGTTTACCTCGATCTACCTGTCTCCATCTAGCTGGAGAGGTACTGGCTGTGGTCCAGGGGTTGAAGCCTGCTGTACTTTATGATTGCAACTCTGCAGGAGTATTGGTGCTTCAGAGCTATTTGGAGAAGCTGCAGGAACTGGGCTTCCTGGCCTCAGGACTTCACATTCTTGACATTGGAGAGAACAGCCTAATTGTGGATCCTAAGCAAGCATGTCAGCATTTGGAGCAGGTGCTCCTTGGGACCATAGCCTTCGTGGATGTTTCCAGTTCCCAGCCTCACCCTTCTATCTGTTCCTTGGACCAGCTTCAGAATGTGAAGGCTCTTGTGACCGAAATAATCACACATCTGCAGGGGCTGCAGAAAACCCCATCCTTAGCAGCCTCCCACAGCAGGCTCCATTCCTCACAGTGGAATCTCTGTACTGTATTTGGCATCCTCTTGGGCTACCCTGTCTCTTATACTTTTCATGTGAACCAAGTTGATGACAACTGTTTAGCCCTGACTCCATTACGAGTATTCACTGCCCGGATGTCATGGCTGCGAGATCAACCCCCAATCCTGCTCTATTCCTTTAGTATCCCGGAGAGATTGTTCCCAGCTTTGAGTGATATTCTAAATACCTGGGAGAAGGATCTCAGAACTCGATTTAGGACTCAGGATGACTTTGCTGATCTTAGAATCTCTTCTGAGATAATCACACTGCCAGCTGTGGCCCTCTGACTTTAATTCTCCTTCCATGTAGAAGGTATTTAGTCAACAATCACCTCTGGTTTATCAGTGTCAAATAGGACTAAAAAGTGCCAGTTTTAAGCGTTTTGAGAACACAAAAGGAGACTGCTGTAATCAATTGGTCATGTATAGGAATGGGTGGTGGTGATGACAGTATTGGTAGTACATGTTTGTGATTTCTTCACAAGGACATCTTAGCAGAGGTCTCTAGTTTTTACTGGATAAGAAGTAGAAAGAAATCATGGGGAAAGGAAGGGTTGTGGATGACATACTCTTGTGCAGTAGCCTGTTCAATATGGTAGTCTTAGAATGGAGAAGGAGTATGGATGTTTCTGCCTATTTATTTCTAAGGAGAGTAGACCGGGATACCTAAGTGTCATGTTTGTAAAACATTCAGGAATAAACTGAAAATTCCAAGAACAATTTGGTAAAGTGACATTTATTTATAATAGATTGAAAAATACGTGGGTGCTTCCTGTGATCCTAGCTACTCACATGCTGAGAGATGAGGATTGTGGTTTGAAGTCAACCTGGGCAGGCACTCTTATCTAACCACCAAAAAGCCAGAAGTAAAGCTGTGGCTCAAGTGGTAGAACACTAGCCTTGAGCAAGAAAACTCAGGGACAGTGCCTGGGTACTGAGTTCAAGCCCCAGAACCGGTACACATTTTTTTTTTTTAAGTCAGAAATCCCACTTCATTTGGAGGGAAAACCCAAGCTATGAAGTTACCCAAACCTGAGTTTCTTGCTTTTGATTGTAATCCCAGGCAGCAGTCAGGCTGCCAGTCAGCTCATCAGGTTGTTTTTGTTGGCTAAGATCACTGCTAGCACTGTAGCAATCACCACCATCAGCACTGGGAGCCATCGGTCACATTGCCCCTGGAGAGAGAAGACAAGAGAAGGCAGTTATGAGTGAGTTGGAGAAAACAGGGCAAAAACAACTCTGTTGTAGCCCAGTAAAAAACCTTGGATTGGTGGCAGGAAAGGAAAGTTTTTTTACGTCAGTGTCTGTTCTACTTCCTCTTTGATAAAAATCATTTCACTAGTGATCTGGGTCACACTAAATTATATGTAAGGGCTAGACACTTGAATACTGATGTGAACAATTAAGAGTGGAAGATAACTCAGGAAAATTATATTCTCTGTTCATGTACCTCAGTACTTTTGCTCTTCTCCCTCTGTCCCTGCCTTCGTTGAGGCCTAAAAGAACACCCTTTTTTATATGAGCTAATACAGGTTCTGTATCCCTTATCTGAATTGCTTGAACAAAGAATACTTCAGATTTAGGCTTTTTTTTCTTCACATTTTGTAACTTTTTCATAGGCTTTACCAGTTGAGCATACCTATTTCAAAATCTACAACATCCAAAATTTTGTTCCTTTGTTCATTAACTCATTTGTTCATTTATTTTCAGAATTGGGGATTGAACCCAGGGCCTCAGGGACATGCCAACACAAGTGTTTTACCACTTGAACCATGTCCCAATCCCAGTCTGAAACTTTCTGAACATCATGTCAGTGAGTAAAAAGTTTTGGATTCATCGCATTTTAGACTTTGAATTTTTAGATAGGGACATCAGACTTGTAGTAAGTTGCTACTTTCATGCTAAGAATTTCATGGAAATTGGGCTTGGGTGCATTAGCCAGTGTTTCTTTCATGCTTGCTCTCCTATCAGCATAGTATAAAACCCAAGAGGAGTAGTACAGGCTGACTATGTTCTTGTGGGCTGATGACTTTTATCCACAAGATTTGGCTAAAAGGAGGCTGTGTTCCACCATTGTCTAGGGCTGTGCAGGATAGACCTTCTGGCTGTGGCTCAGCTCTTCACAGTGCTGAGCTTACTCTTCTGAATGCAGTTCTCTGCACTGGGGAGAATATCAACAAGGTCATTACTACCCCTTCTGTCTGGGATAGACCCAGGCATGAGAGACTGCCTTGAATAAGATACTCCTTTCACTTCTTTTGAATGAACATTGTTCTTTCCCAGTCTTCCTCAGAGATTTCAGTCTGTCTTTCTGCTATCTTACCTATTTTTGGAATGGAATGTGTCCAGTGAATAATTATATTGCATATATTACATTTTATACATGTATATATGTTCTTATTAACAGTGTCTGTGCAAGTGTTTTGTGGGTTTACACTCCACTCACCCCCACAAAATGTAGTTTTTATATCATAAAAGACCCAGAAGTGATTTTAGTACAATTTCCCCCCCCAAAAACCTAATTGCTTATTAGTATTTCCAGGGATACGTTTGCAGTATTTGTGAGTATGTACAGAGGAAAAAGTTTTTGCTATTTAAAAGACACCATATAAAGCTTATTCAATTTGGCATGAGTTTTAGAAGTTAATTTGTTTATCAAATGTGCTTGACTTTAAGATGACTTTCTAAGGAAACTACTTAATAAGACCTTAGATACGGGTTTATGTAAATAAGGAAGTGAGAAAAATTGACCAGTCAATCCAAAGCCATTTTCTAGGGAAAATGAATGTACCTTTGGGCATTAAGTCACAATTTAAACTGAAGTCCCTGCCCTCTGCCTGCCTCCCATCAGTTTCCCCAGAGCCACTCACAGTCCTAGGATGTGGTCTCAACTCCTTTTCCTGGGCCTGGGGCTGTAAAGTCTTCTTTGGCAGCTGGTCTCTAAGATCTTTCTCCTCTGTGCCCTCAGGCTTCACTTCCTTGTGGGAGGGCTTTGAATTCCACTCTGGTAAAGCCTGATCTAAAAAAGCAGCCAGATTCTCAGAGATAGTAAGGCCCACCCCTGTGTGGAGGGGCCTCATTACCAAGTGAGAATTTCCAGAAGTCTGGATAGGGAGGAATTGGGGTGGGCCTGCCTTTGGCTAGACTGAGAAGAAAAAAACATTCTCTGACTTGAACCCCCCCCCCCCCCACCTTTGGGACCTTCCCTGCCCACTTAAACAGATAACTGGAGTTTGATCTCCTTGAGGGCTAGGTTGACATCTTATTTTTCTGCTTATCTCCAGTGTGGTCTGATATTGGTGAATACTTATTGATTTTCTTTGGTTGTGTATCAAGTAAGTTTGTTACATGTGTCTGTATTACTCAGTTTCCCTTGTATTTTTATTTCAAATTTCTGAAGATGGCATTCAAATCTTAGAATTTATCTGATGTGGTTAAAGATAGTTTTAGTCTCCATGAAAAGAGCACTGGACCAGGAATCAGAAGTTCTGGATTATTGTTTGTTTTTATCCTTACTGTTTTAACCCATACATATGACCAGAAACCATCATTTTCTTATCCATCCTATGTGGGCATAGTAACTTCTCTTTTATGTTATATCCAGTGATGGTAAGGAGAAAACGTGTTGTGGTAAGTGAGGAGCCATTGTTCCTTCCAAATGAGTGAGGAATTCTTTTCAGGGTGTATGTGCAACAGATTATTGAGAGCTAAACCGAGATGACATGAATACTTAATGGTTTGGGCCTGGGAAATCAATTGTGATGTGTATAGTCGAGTGTGTAAAAATTGACATGAAACCCTGAGTTCAAAATTAATTTATTGAAATGTTTAACATAAACATAAATTTTTTCAGAGAAAGTAGAAGGTACTTTTTCACAGCTTATGTATCTCTCAGAATGGAAGGGTGACTAGTTAAAGTGTTCTCAGGGCCAATGATTAGATCATTCCTTAAGAGTCCTCTACATCTCTGCCATAGGGAGACTCCCAGAACTGGACAGGATACCGAGATACCATGTAGTCAGTCCCCCTGCCCCTGGGCAGGCAAGGAAAGAGCTATTATCTTAGAATTTGCGATAGTAAATTAGCTGACCTTTCTTTGCTAGTTTCTCCTGTTCTTGAGGATGTAAGGATTGATTCTGAAGCAGACCTGTTGGAAAACACAAGGAATTTGTCTGTGCTAGCAGATTTATTTCCAAGAGTCTCTTGTCAGATTTTTGCATAGAACCATAATTGCTAAAGATGTTCCCATCTGTTAACAATTGAGTTTTGTCCCATAAATTTAATATGTTGAAGTCTTAACCCCCAGTACCTCAGAATGTTGTCGTCCTAGGAGATAAGAGTCTGCCCTCATTACATAAAGTCATGAAACTGGGGTCTTTATAGGAAGGGGAAAATTGAACACATATACTCTGGGAAAATATGTGGAGAGACATAAGGAGAAGATGGTCATCTGTCAGAGGCTTGGAATAGGTCCTTCCTTCAAAGCTTTCAGAGGGGACCAACCTTATTTGATTTGGACTTGAGGTTCTCCTGCCTCAGCCTCCTGATATCTGGGAGCAAAGGTGTGCATCATGATATCTGGCTATCAAAGATCTTGCATGTTTCCGTATAGCTTATTTAGGATTGTTTTTCCTTTTTCTGTGCTGGGCCTGAAGGTTGAACTCAGAGCCTGGGCACTATCTGAACTTTATTTGCTCTAGGTTAGTGCTCTATCACCTGAGCCAGAAGTCCACACTATAGCTTTTTGGTGGTTAATTGGAGATAAGAATCTCACTGTCTTTCCTCCCTGGGCTGGCTTCAAACCATGACCCTCAGACCTCAGCCTTCTGAATAGCTAGGATTACAGGTATGACCCAGCCTTAATCATTTGTCAGTTGTGGGGCTTGAACTCAGGGCCTGGGTGCTGTCCCTGAGCCTTTCTGTGCTCAAGGCTAGCACTGTAACACTTGAACCACAGCACCACTTCCGGTTTTTGAATGGTTAATTAGAGATCGGAATCTCATGGGGACTTTTCTGCCTAGGCTGGCTTCAAACCTCGATCCTCAGATTTCAGCCTCCTGAGTAGTTAGGATTACAGGTGTGAGCCACCAGTGCTTGGCTTGCTAATATATTTTTTAATGTGCAGATCAGATAGAAATGCAAGTGGTTATCATTAGCATATAAGGTTAAAAATAGAAAGGAAACAAAACAACAAGTTAAGATATAACTCATGAAGAGCTATGAATATGACACAGAAACCAGAGTATATGTTAGAGATTAGGTCTCTACTCCCTCTTCTGAATGTCCTTTGAGGGCCTGGAACCCCATAAACCTCAAAAGGCACTTGTGCCAGTTTGAGGTTCTGGAAAGGAAACTTACCCTGCAGTTGTTGTACTCTGGTCATGAGAGCATGTTTTTCTTCCTCTGACCTCTTCAGTTGATCTGAAAATGAAACAGTGCAAACCAAACTAGAAGCCATCTTAATGAACATAACAACCTGAGGGTGGAAATCAGTAATAGGTGCTGTCTTGTCTGTGGTCTTTGATACAGTCATGTGGAATTTGCTTGTCCCAGTTTTGAAGAAGGAGACAGTAACCAAGTACCTCAACAACTGGGGGTCTGCACCACAGGGTTTGAACTAAGGGTTGTATTTATACTCTGGTTCTTTTTCTCAGTGGACTCAGGCTTTCATTCTGCCAAGTGTCTCCACTGATTTTTCCCTTTCAAATTAGGAATGTGGCCTTGACACATGACTAATAGGGGAGCAGCTGTAGTTTAGACAGAGGGATGGGCTGGAGAAGAGAGCTCATACAACAAGAACCTCTAGTGCAGCAAAATAAATTTTTGTCTTGGCTGATTAACATAGCTTTGCCTTTCCCTCAAGGAAAAATAAAATCATAAGGCCAAACAAACAAATGAAGGCTGAAGCTTTTTCTCCACTCAGCTTTTCTCTGAGCTCACTGGCTATGGTTCCTTATGCTCCTGAGGCCTTTGAGGAGGAGGGTACCTTGCAGGTCCTGGGTATTGGCATTGCACAAGTCTCTGTCCCCTTGTAGGCATTCGATCTTGGCCTGCAGTTCCTGGTGCTCCATCTCCAAAAGTCGCAGAGCCTGGTTCAGCTGTGTGTCTCTGCGGTCAGCGCCCTGCAAGGAGGAGGGGCCCGCACAGCAGCAGGTTAGTGGATCATAGAGGGAGCGAGCAGGTCTCATGGAAGAGGAAAGTTACAGAAAATAGTTGAATTTTAGAGAAAGAATGTTAGGGAAATAAAAACAGGAGATTTCCCCCCCACCCCCGTCTTTTTGCTATCCTTCAGCATTTATAACAGTGCATTCGGTTTTTAATATTCATTCACAAAGGACACCTTGATCAATTTCCAGATTAAGACATACCAAATATAACTTCTAGTTGTTTTCGCTTTCTCTTTACTTTTTTTTTTTTTTGTATCATTATCAATTGGGGATGGGGGAATAGGGCCATTTCCACAAACAATTAAGCTTAAAATCCCCAAACAACTGCCTAAGAATTGCCCTACAGGTGGTGGGAAGAAAAGGACAAAAGTTGAGATGTTCATGTCATGCACAGTGGCCAGTGAAGTTCCCTCCTTTGCAAAGTCTCACATACCTTCTCTTAGCAAGTAGGCTATTATAGCCCTGATTAGGAAAATTGTAAAGATCAGTTTTGAGGGTAAATCATCAAAGATCCAAACCATGTAAGTGAAATCTCCATAAAGCAACACCTAATGCATACTATGAATGCTTATGTGTGCCAGGCATTATGCCAAGTCCTTTGCATGGATTACTATATTTAATCCATACAAAAATCCTATGGTATAAGTTCTATTGCTTTTATTTGAAAAGATGAGGAAACCAAGGATTAAGAGGTTAACTTTTCAAGGAAACAGATTAGAAATCTTGGGATCTTTACTGGTGCCCAGAGTCCATTGTAATCTCTTAAAAAATACATTGCTAGGCTGTGTTAATACCTCACAAGCAAATTAGTGGTATTGTTGTATACAAATAGTTCTGTGCAATTCTAAACTGATACTTTACTGAGAGAGTGTTCTTGTAGTAGATTTGTTATGACATTAGTAAGTTGATGAGAATGCAAAGGGGGTTGGGCTGCTTTATGTGTAGGGACAGTGCCATTTCAATGAATAGCTCATTTGCATGAGCAGGTCAGGCATCGTTACTAACCTCAAATTTATGTTTCAGAGTTAAAAACAGTCTGGTACTAAAAGCTCAGTGCTTTTTGCCAGTCCTGGGGCTTGAACTCAGGGCCTGAGTACTGTCCCTGGCTTCTTTTTGCTCAAGGCTAGCACTCTACTACTTGAGCCACAGCGCCACTTCCAGCTTTTAATACATATGTGGTGCTGAGGAGTCGAACCCAGGGCTTCATGCATACGAGACAAGCACTCTACCACTAGGCCATATTCCCAGCCCCAAGCTCAGTGCTTTCTGCAGTTTTTCTCACCCTAGTCCTCCTCCCCTGGTACCTGCAGTTTGGACTGAAGTACATGGAGTTGATTGTCCAACTCGTTGTGCCGGATCTCTAAGGTCCTCCAGGCTTCCTTCAGGGCTTCATACTGGCCTCTCCACTCCTCACAGTTCTGCTCTGCTAGGACTAGGGACCGCTGAGGAAGATCAGAGAGGGGGTTCTATTGGAAGCCTCCCCACTGAGGAAGGGTGAAAAAGCCTAGTGTATCCCATCCTTTGTCTTTATTCAAATAACAAATACTCAAGGCATTAGATGAGAAGTTGCAGGTCATTGTGCAGCTGGCTCCTTGTTGCCCAGAGCTATCCCTGAGGTCCTCAGCCCCAGGACTGCAGCATCCTCACCTGTGTGCTCTCCAATCGCTGCTCCACGCTCATTTTCTCCTCCAGCACTTTCTGCAGTGACTCCTTGGCCTTCTGCTCATAGCTATTTTTCTGGTCTTCCATCTCTAATAGTACTTTTTTCATTCCCCAAGGGGAATATTTCTACAAAAGGTGATGCAATTCAACAAATACTCATTGAACCTCCACAGACAGGAGAAGAATTTGGACCATGATCTGATAGGCATCTTCTTTCCAGGGAGAATCCCCTCGGCCACAAGAGGTGAGTGTCATAGGTTCTGACACTGCACCCTGGGCCTTGCACCCTAGGCTTTCCAAAGGCTTTTGAAATCCATTGTGTTTACACAACTCACCTTTCTAACTCATTCCTTCTGTGATTTCTTTTTAATGACTAGCATCATCACCCACCCAGTCTTTTAAGCCCTAAGCCAAGAGAGTCATCATTAAATTTTCTCTTCCTAACTCAGAAATCAACTGATTTTGAGCTTTATCAAATCAACTTCCTAAACAGTTGACACCCGTCTCCGCTTCATCCCTTCATTTAATTCCGTAGTTCAGACACCAGTGACGCTAATATATAGGTTAATGGAATCGTCTCCTTATCTGTAATTGTGCAGATCTGATCATGCTACTTGCTGTTTGCTAAGGAGCGGGTCCAAATTCCTTGACTTGGCAACTTACAACCTAGGCTAGTCTTTGTCCTGCTTTCACCCAAGCTGAACTGCTGGCTGGTAGATCTCCCCAAGCACCATGCTTTTTGGCCTCTGCCATTGCTCACATAGCTTTTTCTTCCTAGAGCTCCTCACTTACCCATTTCACCTACTTTATTCATGCTCAAGATTCAAGTGGTGTCAGTTCTGACAGATCTTAACTACATCCATCCTCCTAATTCCTTATGGATGAGTTGGTTCTTCTAAGCGATCACACAGTGCACCTTGCAAGCCTCCATTGTTCTGCTCTACCGAGAATAGAGCATTTCTCTCTTACTGATCTGGAAGCTTTAGAGCAGGGAACATGCTGTTTCTGCTGCTTAAAACATAAGCTTTAGAGCCTCAGGGAACTTAGAAATGTTTTGTAAACTCAATTAATGTTTTAAAACAAATGCTTTCTTAATATTCCTCCTAGCTTCAGTAACAGGGAAAAGAGACAAAAAAACAGATTTGCTAACTCACTAGGAGTCATGTTCTACCTATGCTCTTCATCTTTGTGCCCTGTAACTTTGGAGAAGGCAAGAAGCTATTGCCATCAATTCTAAATAGCCCACAGAGTAAGCAGTAATCCAGATAATGAAAATTTAGGAATCAATAGAAACAATTTCCATTTAGTGTTGAAATCATCTGAAATTTTGTATTTATATGTGAATTAGGTATTATGTATGTGGATTTTTTTTTTTTATGGTGTTGCTCCTGGGGCTTGAAACTCTGGGCCTGGGTGCTATCCCTGAGATCCTTTTGCTCAAGACTTTACCACCTGAGCCACAGCTCCACTTCCAGCTTTTTTGGTAGTTGTAGTGGAGATAGGGTCTCATGGACTTTCCTGCCTGGGCTGGCTTCGAACCATGATCCTCAGATTTCAGCCTCCTGAGTAGTTAGGATTACAGGTGTGAACCACTAGTGCCCAGCTTATTTGGAATTTTTGTTTTAAAAAACCACAACAGATCCAGGCGTGATTTTTGAGGTCATAATATGGCAGATAGACTTAACCAAACTGGTTACTGGCCAGTTTCATCCTCACTTGAAAATGAGTTGAATGGCCCTCTGGATTGATTATATTTTAGTCTCTTAGAGCCTTGGTTGGCATTTGTTACCCTTAAAGCTAAGAAAGTATTAAGTGCAGGTAAACCTAACACTTTAGACCTGTCACTTTAACTTCTCTAAGTACTTGGCTTGCTATGTTGCCAAGACTGACCATCCAAACTGGGTAATACATATGTGCTGTTTTGACCATTTATACTAAAATGTGACATTATGAGGAAGACATTTTAAAAGGATAGAAAGTGGGAAGACAATCCTATGAGGGGCTGGGAATATAGCCTACTGGTAAAGTGCTTGCCTCATATACATGAAGCCCTGGGTTCAATTCCTCAGTACCACATATATAGAAAAAGCTAAAAGTGGCCTGTGGCTCAAGTGGTAGAGTGCTAGCCTTGAGCAAAAAGAGGCCAGGGACAGTGCTCAGGCCCTGAGTCCAAGCCCCAGGACTGGAAAACAAAACAAAACAAAACAAAACTACAATCCTATGAAATTAGTAGGACCTTTCTATTTTATTTCCTATTCCTGGCTTAATTTCATAATTATGCTTAGTTCATTTTCTTAGCTAGATTTCACTACTACTAATAAGCCCCTAATTATTTTTCCAAGAAGCTCAAAATGAAAACTCCTTTTTCATTTTCTTTCCTTCTAAATAATCTTCTGAACTAGGGCAATACTACCTATACTTCATATTTTGCAGCATAAATTCTACCATAGAGGTTACAACTTTTAGATTTTAATGGGTAGCCAAATTACCTGGGGGCCTTGTTGAAATGCAGATTCTAATTTGGTAAGTCTTAGTGGAGCCTCTAAGTGTCTATTTCTAACAGTGTCCAGCTAACATTTACTTTTTTTAAACTAAGGCTTTTAAATGATGTCCTCCTTTCCCTAATTCTAATTATTACTATTATTTTTCAGGGCCTCACAATTGCTAGGCAAGCACTCTACCAGTAGGCTTCCCTTTAGCTTTAATAGTTTCCAGAAAGATCTTTCATTGCTGATGGTCTGAAGACCACATGAAGAGTACCAAGGTTCTGGCTTATTACACTATTGGGATTTCTAAAGTGCTCCAGATTGTGTACTACAATACCTTGAACTGCATAAAGAGTGACAATACTGAAAACAATAGAAGCAAACAGACCTTTTAAATATCTCAGTACTAATGCAAGCACTTATATATCTAGATTTTTAACACCAAGGAGCTAATTGATGGCAAGTAGATTACATGAAAAAAATGTTCCTCTCATTGTACTCTTTGTTTTTTTTAAATTGCATTCTTATCTCAGGCTTTTCAAAAATAGCCTCTACTATTCTGTTTTTGTTTCTGTTATAATGTTTGTAAATATTATACAATTTAGTATAAAAAGGTATTAAACATTAAAAAAAGCCTGATTAGCAAAGTTAAGTTCATAAGAACCTAACAAAGCAGGTCATATTATAAACTGTTCTCTTGCAAAATTCTTAATGGTGAGGCCAAGACAAATAAGTGAAGTCCGCCTGCTGTTCCTCTTCCCCAAGTTTCTTACTTTGCATCTCTTCACCTGTCGGGGATCTATCGCTTCTTAAGTGTGGAATCAGATTTCTTAATTCTTTTTGCAGGACCAGATTAAGTCAAATGAAGAGATTACTGAAGCTATATAAGGTTCCAGAAAAAAAAAACCCAAGAGTAATACTTTACCCTTCTTCTACAAGTTTCTACTACCCAAGGAAGAAAAATTAGTTTTTCAAGACTTTCTTGTAACAGCCAATGAATCTGGTCAAACACTGGGACCTGTGGCGTTAGCTGGATGCTACACATATTTATCAAAGGTCACTCTCTATAGATGTAGGAATTTTCTGGCTTTCCCAGTAGCCCACAACATTTTTAGTACTAGGATTCTTTTTTTTTTTTTTTTTTTTTAACTAGGATTCTTTCCTAGGGTGCAAAGGGAAGGATACTAGGAGAAAGAGGGGAGGATGGAGATACGAATATAATAGAGACCAAAGTAAAAAATTCCAAACAGAATAGGTGTATTAATTCTTATCTGGTAGCATTTTTCTAGAAAGTGAGATTAAGGCTCATGTGTACTCTTTACCTTTAGATTCATGAGTGGGAAATATCCTCCAGCAGGCTTGCTTACCTGAGTACAAGTGTAGAGCTGGTTTTCTAAGGACCTTAGTTTGCCTTTCAATTTGTCCTCATTAAGTTGGCCCTAGAGAAAACAGGATGAGATAATAAGCCTGTAACAAAATGTAATCTGCCAAGAGATGAACTCTATTGCCAGCCCATGCCTGCCACAAATGCTTATGTTACTCATTTATCTCAGAAGGTGAGTGGGGGCAGACATGACAAAGGATGTTTGAGTGAGGCTCTGGACTGAGACAAGGGTGATTCACACTGGCCTCCTAAGTCCTTTTTTTACCTTGAGGTTCTCTAGCAGATGGCTCAGGTATCATAATAGAGAGCCACTGGAAGGAATACCTACCTCCATGATGTCCTTCCTTCTTCTGTAGGCACTTCTGTACCCATCATCTGTAAAGAACCCCTCTATTATACAGAACAAATAGGCCAGTCAAGTCAGTTGCCAGTGACTCACCCTGTAATCCTAGCTACTCAGGAGGATGCAATCTGAGGATAATGGTTCAAAGCCAGACCCAGTAGGCAGATCCAAGACTCTTATTTCCAACTTAACCATTAAAAAGTCAGAAGTGGAGGTGTGGTGCAGCTAGAGCTGGTGGAACACCCGCTTTGAGGGGAAAAAGTCAAGCTAGGGTGTGAGGTCCTGAGGTTAAGCCCAAGTACTAGCACCAAAAAAAAAAAAAAAGGCCAGTAAGGTCAGTAAAGCTAGGGGGATGGGGGAAGAGCAGTCCCCCTTTCCTGGGAGAATAGAGATTCTCTCTTGTTTCTTCCTTGTGGCAAAATCATGCCCCTCCCCTTTATCCATTTATAGTCTACCTGTAGACATCCCCCCTTTTTACCAAGTAGCATTGTTATTCTCAGGTGTAGCTTTGGGGGTCAGGGGACTGAGGCGATGCAACAGTAGCAAGTTTCCCACAGAAATAGCCATGGGCCTCTTCAGCAGGAACTGGTTCTCATATTCTTTCTCTGACTTTTTCCATCCAAGCCTTGTGGAATGCTTGTGGTTTCTAGAAATTCCACTTATCTTCTGACCTGGGATATTGTGGATCCTACCATTCAGAGGCCTGGATGTTTTCAACCCTCATGGCAGTTGAGGTCTGTAAAGGTCTAGATGTAGCAGAGGGGGCCTCTGTTTTTAAGTCTACCTCCTTAGATGGGTGTCCGGGTGCCTTGGGGAGGCAGGAAGTGGTAACACACAGCACAGCTCCTGTTTTGATCTAGTTTGACTAATTCTTCTAACCATGTGTATACTAAGGGGGGGAGGGGTTGCCTCCACCCTTTCAGCTTCCTGTGTTACTCAGCTTGGCTTTGCAAAAGCAAAAAACTTTGCCAAAAACAATTTTTTAAAGGGCCTCCTGCTATTAATGCTTTTCCCAATGTCTCATGGGAGAGAAAGAGCTGGAGAGCCAGAGATTTGGCATCTGTAATAACCACAGGGTTTGGGGACAGATGAAAGAGATGGACAAAGACTTCTACTGTTTGAGCCTTGGGATAAGTGGTAAACCGGCTGCATTCCCCAAGTGGCCTATTCATCCTCAGGTCCTGAAATCAGCTGGTGCTACACCCACCTGCCCTGGTTCAGATTTAACAATTCTGAGCATTTTCCTTTGCCTGGACTCTTCTAAAGAATGTGATCAAACCCACCAAGCTTAAGAATTATCTTCTGGAGCTTGGAAAGGACCCCCAAAGCAATAATTGAACAATTTCTGCAGCCTCCGATCAGTTTTTGAATAGCTTCCTCCCTTCCCCATCTTGTAGTATAGCTTTCGTTCAGCATTTTGCCTCATCTAGCTGCTTTTATATTTTAGTGCAACCCTAGATTGCTTTTCCATTCATGTTGCAATAAAAGACAATTCACTTTAGTCCCTTTGGTGGAGATAAAGGGCCACCCAAGTTTTGGGGCTTGAACAAAATCTTGTACACAGCTCTGTCTTCTCAGACTCCCAGAGCAGGCGTGAAATTGGTAGCCAAATTCTTGCAAATGGGGCATGTAGTTTCCTGATCTGAGCCCCAATTGTCTCTGCACTGGAGCCCAGTGTTACAGTATGTGGGAAGATGCATTTTTTACAGGGCTGCTTTTCACCTTCTAGGCAGTCACACCCCAAGATCCCAGGGCTCAGAGGACACAGTTAATCCTCCGTGGGAAAGGGAGTAAAATGGAAGCTATACACACCTGGTGCTGGTCTGAGGGCTTCAGCTCCTGCTTCTGCTTAGTTTCCCCCTCCAGCCTCTCATCTGTTCTCTGAAACACCACCGACTCCCCACAGAAGTCTCAGCCCACAGCTCATCTCTGCTCTAGTGGAGCTTGCACAGGGCTTGTAGCCACTCCCCTGCCATTCTGTCATCTCAAGATCTTGATTCTACTTTTCGGATCTTAAAACCCAAGAGTATCCTGTTCTTGTTTTTATATTGCCCAATGTTGGTTCAACTTTTATCAACTTGCTGAATGCTTTCTACTCTAAAGGCTGTAACCAGTTCAAGGTTCTCAGCAGCACTCCAGGGTTGATGGGTATCCAAAAGGTCCAGAGTCCATTTAGGAATGGAGGTAACAGAATGTTTATCCTTGAGGTTCTAATAGCTTAATTGGAGCATTTCTGCATGGGAAGTTGGAGGTTCAAATCAGGGAGGCCAAATGGAAAAAGTGAAGTGTGAACCAGGCTGATGTCCAAGTCCTGGCTCTAGCCACATTCATCTAATTATTTTCCCAGATACCACAGAGAAGGGTCGTCCCTTCATTGAAGTCAAAGCTTCCATAGAATGATAGAATTGTGTTGTCACGTTTGAAAAGTAGGAACTCTTGCCAGGTACCAGTGGCTCACGCCTGCAATCCTTGCTACTCAGGGGGCTGAGATCTGAGGATCAAGGTTCAAAGCAGGTCTGGGCAGAAAAGTCCCTGTGAGACTATCTCCAATCAACTACTCAAAAAAGCTGCAAGTGTTGCTGTGGCTCAAGTGGTAGGGCACTAGCCTTGAGCACAAGGAGGCTCCGGGACAGTACCCGGGCCCTGATTTCAAACTGTACAACTGATGAGGAAGGGGCTGGGGAAAGCTCAGGGATAGCACCTAGGTTCTGGGTTCAAGCCCAGGACCAGCACCAAAACAAACAACAAGAAAACCAACAAACCTCACTACTGATCATTAACTTTCAGTTTAGTTTCACAGATAAGAGTTAAGCACCTAGAAAGGTGCTGAAAGTAGGACTTTCAACCAGAATCAGGTGCAGTTCCATTGCTGGCCTGCTTCTTGCCTAGAGCAGCGTTTCTCAAACCAGAGGTAGCATGTATCTCATGAGACCAAGAAGTTTGCAGCCATACCCATTCACTTACGAGTGTGTACACCCATATAAATGTCTCTTTTCTTTAAGAAGGGGCTTTATATATTCTTTTAAACATGATCTTGTGTATATTACTTAAAGATAATAAAAATATAAAAATAATTTGAAACACTGTTCAACAGAAAAAGTTCCAGTCCCATAATCCTAAAGAGGTTTCTTTAGTACAATGGTATTTCAGTCACATTCTGCTACACTCAGTGCTTTTTCTTAATTGGGCAAGGAAGCAATCTGGTTTCTTTAAACATCTTTTCTCCTTTTTACTCCTTTTACCCATTATAACTTTACTTCTGTACTGACTCATCCTTCAGGACTCAGCTACTATGATCTCTTGCTAGTAGAGTCTTCCCTATCTTCCCTATTCTACCTTAGGCAGAACTATTCTCTCTTCCCTCTCTTCCCCACTGTCATAGCCTTTCTTCTTTGTCAGTGGTGGGGCTTGAACTCAGGGCCTGGGTGCTGTCCCTGCGCTCTTTTGCTCAAGGCTGGTGTTCTACCACTTTGAGTCACAGTGCCATTTCAGGTTTTTCTGGTGGTTAATTGGAGATAAGTCTTATGAACTTTCCTGCCCAGGCTGGCTTTGAACCTCAATCCTTAGATCTCAGTCTCCTGAGTAGCTAGGATTATAGGCATAAGTCAGCAGCGCCCGGCTACCATGGTCATAATCATATCATATGCTTTTGGAGTTACATTTTATATAGCTCTCTCTTCCTCCTTAAGAGCAAAGACTCTACTTGTGAAGCACAGGGTCCAGCAGCAAGTTAGAACTTGTCAAATGTCTGTTGTACAAATGAGTGGATGAACTTAAGGTAGATGGCCCCAGAAACCACCTGGCACACACTGCTGTCTGCTTCAGGCTCCTACTCTGCAATGTACATGACTTCCTCTCAACTCTGGGTCCAGTGACTGAAGTTAGAGAGAAGTCTTTTAAATATCACTGTACCTTTCTTGTCTCTGTTTTCTACCTTCTAGTTCCACTGTCTAAGCATAGCCTCCTCCTGGTAGGGCACAATGTTTATGGGGGCTTGCAGGTTTCATGCTGCATCTTACTATATCATCTCAATAGTAGCACCATTCTGCTTGTAACCATGAACATACCTGTTTCCTATGGTGTCTGAAGACTCTTGGGAATCATTGAGACTCTTTCAAGCAATTTGCAAGGTCTTTCCTTTTAGAACTTAATGTCTTTGTGACCAAATTTTCTTCACATATGTCAAAGGAATGTATTGCAAGAAATTGAATGTGTGTGCAAATAGGAGAATTTAGCAGACTTTTGTTCAGCTAGATATTAAGTGAAAAAATGTAGAACAGTGATACTCCCTTCATCTATTTTTCAGAATGAAGCTGTTGTTCATACTTGTGATCCAAGCTACTTGGCAGAGGTAGGCTCTTGAGGATCAAGGCTAGTCCAGGCAAGGGTAATGAGACACTGCCTCAAAAGCAAAATGAAAATACAAGAGATAGCTAGGTGCCAGTGGCTCATGCTTGTAATCTTAGTTGCTCAAGAGGCTAAGGTCTGAGGATCATGATTTATGGTTCAATGCTAGCCAGAACAGGAAAGTCCCTGAGACTCTTATCTCCAATTTACTACCAGAAAACCAGAAGTGGCACTGTGATTCCAACTGATAGAGCACTAGCCTTGAGTGGAAAAGCTCAGGGACAGTGCCCAGGTCCTGTGTTTAAGCCCCATGACTGACAAAAAAGAGAGAAAACACAAGAGATGGGGTGTAGCTCATGTGGTAGAATGTTTGCTAAGCCCTAGGTTCAATCCCCAGTACTGGGAGAAAAAGTATTTTAGTATATCATAATTTACTATTATTATTATTATTATCATTATTATTATTATTGTGGTGGTCCTGGGGCTTAAACTCAGGGCCTGGGCACTGTCTCTGAGCTCTTTTGCTCAAGTAGTGCTTTACTACTTGAGTTCCACTTCTGGTGTTTTGGTGCTTAACTGAAGATAAGAGTCTCACAAACTTTACTACCCAAGCTGTCTTCAAACTGTGATTCTCAGATCTCAGCCTCCTGATTATCTAGGATTACAGGCATGAGCCACTGGAGCCTGGCTCTCTGAACA
The DNA here is from genome assembly GCF_023159225.1 of Perognathus longimembris pacificus. NCBI lineage: Eukaryota > Metazoa > Chordata > Mammalia > Rodentia > Heteromyidae > Perognathus > Perognathus longimembris. Next base: position 54,550,028 of record NC_063171.1, read on the forward strand.
TTTTTCAGTTGTAAGACAATCTCTGTTCTTGCTGGATGATGTGGGTAATATAGAAGTCCATTAACGGGGCTGGGAATATGGCCTAGTGGCAAGAGTGCTTGCCTCGTATACATGAGGCCCTGGATTCGATTCCTCAGCACCACATATACAGAAAATGGCCAGAAGTGGCGCTGTGGCTCAAGTGGCAGAGTGCTAGCCTTGAGCAAAAAAGAAGCCAGGGACAGTGCTCAGGCCCTGAGTTCACGGCCCAGGACTGGCCAAAAACAAACAAACAAAAAAAAGAAGTCCATTAACTTTGTCCAACTATTTTATCACTTACCTTCCAAGAGCTGTCAGAGGCCTGAATCAGGGTAGACAACAAGTCTTGGAGAACTACCATTTTCTGTTTTAGGACCAGTTCCCTTTGTAGGGCCTCCTGAAGTACAAAATGCAGGAGAATAAGACTAACATGGAGGGGAAGGATGGGGTATGTGGAAGAATAATGTGCCAGGCCACTTACTTTGAGGTACTCTGAAAGCTGGATGATTTCCTAGAAAGAAAGAGAAAAAGACTCAGTCTTCTGAAATCCTAGAACATAGACTAGAGTCGTAGCTGGCTTGTGGGGAACAGTTCTCTTTGCCTTGAGTATGACATGGTGCTTGCCTCTGTGCTTAACACCCTCTGCTCATTCAGGAAGATGCCCCTCCATCCCATCTTGAGTATATCAGGGAATACCAGAATGTCAGGGCTTGGATGCCATCTGGCCCCTCTTCTTCATAGTGAGGATTTTCTTACCTTATCCAGAACTGCAACTCCATAACTGGGAAGAGAAAAACAAAAGAAAAACATGATGATGGTCCAAAAAAAATCAAGCAAGTTAGGAAGCAATTGCTTGTGGAGAGCAAGTAGGATGATGAAGGGCCTTGTCTTCATCAATTAAAGTGGATGTGGATATTCATTATGTCCTCTCTCCATGTACTAGATGGAGAAATTGAAGTAAAAGGTGAAAAAAGATAGGTGGGCTGGGCGCTGGTGGCTCAGGCCTGTACTCCTAACTACTCAGGAGGGTGAGATGTGAGGATTGTGGTTTAAAGCCAGCCTGCGCAAAAGAGTCCATGAGACTCTCATCTCCAATAAAATACTGAGAAAAAGTTGGAAATGGCACTGTGGCTCAAGTGGTAGAGCCCTAGCCTGGAACACAGAGAGGCTCAGGGACAGCACCCAGGCCCTGAGTTCAACCCCCAGGACTGGCGTGCACACGCATGCATGCATGCACTTGCACGCGTGCACACACCCACAGACACATAAAGAGAAATGGATGAGATGTGTGAAGGTTGGAGTCAGGAACATGAACGGAACTCACTTGGTTTGCTGACTGGCATCATTCTTAATTGTTGACTGTGCCTTTTCTGTGGGTGTCTGAGTGCCTGAGAGATAGAGGATAAGGTGATTCAGAGTGGGGAGGGACAGGGACTTTCCACTGCTCATGAGCTGGGCTAACAGGCAGGATTCTCCACCAGCCCCAGAGGGAGGGAGCTCTGCTCTTACCCCGGTGGTGTCTGTGTGGCTTCTTGGTGGGAGAGGCTTGCAGTAGAAAGGCCTCTGTCTGTGAGGAGTGATGAGTAGCCAGATCCTCCTGGATGCTTATGGAAGGGTGATGCTGAATTGGCAACACCTGAGAGCTGGTTCCTGCCACCTTAGAAAGCAAGCGAGAGATGCTGAAAAAAAAATCACTTAGCAGATTTTCCAGATGATTTTCTAAAGAGGAACCGGTGATCCTGTTGGCTGACAGTCCAACTCCCAATGTGATGGCATTAAGAGGCAGAGCCTTTGAGAAATAGTTATGTCAGAGAGTGAATCCCTCATGAATGAGATTTGTATGTTAGAAGACACGAGGGAGCTTGCTTGCCTTCCTTGCCTGCTTCCCACACTGAGTGAACACAATGTATATACAAGGAAGTGTCCCACCAGACTTCAGATCTGCTGGAACCTTCCAAACTCCAGAATTGTGAAGAATAAATTTGTGCTCTTTTTTTTTTTTGCCAGTCCTGGGGCTTGAACTCAGAGCCTGAGCACTGTCCGTGGCTTCTTTTTTGCTCAAGGCTAGCACTCTATCACTTGAGCCACTTCTGGCTTTTTCTATATATATAGTGCTGAGGAATCAAACCCAGGGCTTCATGTATGTGAGGCAAGCATTCTACCACTGGGCCATATTCCCAGCCCTACTTTGTGTTCTTTAAGCTACCCTATTATATGGAAATGTGTGATAGTAACCCGAATGATCTGAGAATATTTCTATCCCAGAAAAACAAAGTAGTCCACTCAAGTCTTTGAAGTGTTACCCTTGCTCTTGTACATTCTTGCTCTGGGTGGTGGACATGGGTCTCCTCAGGCAGGTAAATAGGAAGCTGGGCTCAAATCTTGTTATACTCTCTGGCATCAGCCAGTGTGGTGATAAGGAAAGAGAACTAGCCTGAGGTGCAAATGAACAATCTGGATTCAGATCTTGCCTTTTCTGTCTCAGTTCCCTGTCAGTGCAATGCGGATTGAAAGCTGCTTCCTTCCCCCTTGCTCAAAGCTGCAGAATCATTGAGGTTTTGTGTGAAGAGAACGCAAAGTAGGGAGTTATGCAGTAGTGGAGGGTTGTCACAATTCAGTGTGCTCTTTTTATGGTCATTTTGGAACAAATTTTAGAAGTCTATGTTGGTAACCTACTACTAAGCAGCTAAGAAGAATCAGTCATGTGGATTGATTCAATCTTCATGGAATTTTAAAGAATTAATAGGTAGAGGTGGAATTCTTAAGTATGTTGCTGGTTCTTTTTTCTCCTTGTTCCCACCCCCCACCCCCATAACAACATTCAGGAACTTTTCTTGCCTTAAAAAGTAGACTGTTGGTTCTTGTTTACAATTAGGATTTAGGGTAATTTCTCTGAAAAGTACCTTCTGTTGTGTATAACAAATCCATGGCCTTGTGGCTGGGTAAGGCACAATGCCAGGCATTTCTAAGGAATACAGTGGGCTCATTCCTCCCATCAGTGCACTCAGAACATTGAAAGGCAGGTGGATTGTAGGCTGAGGCTGTCTTGACATATCCTGCTTTTTGCCAATACTGCTCCTTCCTGGACCACACTAGTGTGCCCTGTGTGTTACACAGACTTAGAGGATTTATGATCTCACAGGTCCACATTGGGCAGAGGTGACCTGGAGAAGCCAGGCAAGGCTTCCTGGGCCAGACAGTGTAATGGAGCTGGAATGGTGCAAGAAAAAGAGAAGATGAGTGGGTGCTATAGCCTTACAGAACAAGTTGTGTGTGTGTGTGTGTGTGTGTGTGTGTGTATGTAAGGTATGTCAAGATGACTGGACTGTGTTCCTGGTATATAATAAGCCTTCAGTTAATATTTGATGGATAAGACCTGAATGAATACTGTAAGATATGCAGGAGGTATGTATAGATGGCTGAAATTTGAGCGTATACTAGATATAGCAATGAGATTGCTTTTGTAATTATCTTTTTTCTCCTAAAGGTAAGGACAAAACAAAAAAAAAGTGCTAAACAAACAAAACCATCACAACAATGTCCTCTGAATGAGCAAGTGGCTAGAATCTGTAGAATCATTATAATTCCACAGATGTTTCAAAAATGCCTTTAAAAATATATTTCTGTGGCTTGTTATTAACTTGTAGGCACTATGGCAGATTACTATAGCATAGTAATATATGCTACGATATAAATATGCTAATACATTAGCAGCTGCTAATGTATTATATATGTATACATATCCATATATGTATTATATGCTAACATTATAACATTATAAGCTAATATATATACTACATTAAGATATGCAAATGTAGTGATAATATATTAATATATGGTTATACAAGAAGGGATTTTTTTTTTAACGTCACTTGATAGTGACCTTGTCAAACCCTTCTCTCTTTTTTTTTTTTTTGGCCAGTCCTGGGCTTGGACTCAGGGCCTGAGCACTTTCCCTGGTTTCTTTTTTTGCTCAAGGCTAGCACTCTGCCACTTGAGCCACAGCACCACTTCTGGCCATTTTCTCTATATGTGGTGCTGGGGAATCGAACCCAGGGCTTCATGTATACGAGGTAAGCACTCTTGCCACTAGGCCATATCCCCAGCCCCTTGATAGTGACCTTGAACTTATCCATCGCTGTGGTGCTCCCTCTACTGCCATAGCATAGTATGTTTCTGGATGTGACCCACCTGCTGTCCAGAAGATGAGATTCCGTTGACACAGAACAGTAGCTCCTTGAGTGCATTTGTCTGGCCTGTCCCTCTGCCTGGCCTCCTGGAGGGACTTTGCTCCCTGGCCTGAGGATGCCAGGCCTGGCCTTTCTCCTCCACTTCCAGGTTCCTTCTCTTGAAGAACTGCTGTTGTCGAGCTCTCTGGAGGTGCTCCCTGTGCTGGGTCCTCAGCGCCTTTTCCAGCGGGCGGCAGGTGGTCATATTGGGGCGGCAGCGACGGCTCTCTCTGGTCTCCTGTCGGCGCTCGCACTTAGCTTCATAGCTCTCAGCCCACCGGGCCAAGCCAGGGGAGGGCCTGGGGTCTGGGCTGATCATGATGACCTCCCCAGCACCTGTTGTGTTTGGCTTCCAGCTCCTCGAATAGCTGCCTGGATCTGCCAGATGCCAAGAGGGAGGAGTTGTAAGTTGAGCAGAAAAATGACCATCTCCCCAGGGCAGGGGGCAGAAATAGCATGATCCATCCAGATGGGTTGAAAACCCACGAAAACCCAGGATGCCACCACATCAAACTGGGAGCCAGGACTCCTGGGCTCAATCCTTAATCAACTAACAAAATTCAATAAAAGCCAGTCCCTGATTTTCTCTAGTCTCCATCCACACTCTCTAAAAACGCAGGGTCTCACTGGCTGCCACTTCTTTCATGTCTTAACAACTAACCATGTCTCTAAGTCAAGGGGACATAAGAAATAGTTGAGAAAACCCATAATGAAGTTGAATGCTAGTGGCTTACACCTGTAATCCCAGCTACTCAGGAGACTGAGATCTGAGAATCGCAGTTTGAATCCAGCCCAGGAAGAAAAGTCCATGAGACTATCTATCAGCAAAATGCTAAACAAGAGGTGTGCCTCAAGTAGGAAAGCACCAGTTGTAAGCAAGAGTTGGAGGCTCTGAGTTCAGGTCCTGGAATGCTCCCTGGTGTGTTCCCCTCACTCAAAATGAGCATCTAGCTGTTTGAATGGCATGCATTTGTTCCATACTAAGACTTAGAGAGAAATAATTACATTGCCATCACATCCTTCCTGCGACCCCTCTTCTGCCCCAACTGAAGAGGGAAAGTTAGCATCATTACTTCTCTTTTAGCCCAGGTTGTGAATACAACCGTTGTGTGACACTTCTCAAGACCCGGAGGATCTTTCAGGAAGATTGTATCCCTTTCAGGAAGTGACGGGGCTTGTCATAGCAGCCAGTTTATGGGTCCAGATTGACATAGTTTAGGAGAAAAACCTGCCCTGGTCCCCTCCTTCACAGTGTCCTGACACACTGGTACCTCCCATGGCACATACTTCATGCTTAATACTAGACTCTGACTCTTAGCTGCTGATGGAGCCAAACCTCTATTGACTGCGTATCTGCCACATGCCCATAGCTGGTCCAAACCCATCTCAGAGTATCTGGATCAATAGCTCTCAGAGAAGAGAATTTTTGTTTTTTAAATTATTTTTTAAAGAATAATTTTCTTGTCAGAGCTAAGTCTGATGCCATGTCTGATTTCCTTGGTCCACATTGTCTCATCTATATCAGCAAGTGTATGGTTTATATTCAGTAAGGCTCCTGCAATCACAAAGAAACACACACACACACAAAAAAAACCAAGCAAAAATAGTATCCAAAAGCTCCCAGGGAATAAGGCCATCCTTCCATGCTCCTGGTATTGCCTACCTGATGTCCACATAGCACTCCAACCCTAATCTGTTTTTCCCCCTTCTGTGCCTCGATCTTTCCTAGACCTTTACACCTACCTTCTCCCACAGTTCTCTGGGAGTTATGCTGAGTTGGGCTCAGACTTGGATGAGCAGGATTCTGAGCTTGGGGAATTCTGGGCCCTGCCTCCTCTGCACACTGGAGTCAGACCAGGCACTCCTCCTCACAGCTGCTGCCTCTTCTCCCTGACCTATGACCTCACTACCCACTCAGCTTAGTTCCCGGGTAGGCCAGAGGAGGATATCTTAGCCTCTACAACCAGCTGGCATTTGTTATCTCTGGCCCCTCAGGTATATTTATAGGTTAAACAGATTCCACAGGTGACAAGCCTATCTGCCCCCTTGCTGGGCCTTTGCTGCCTAGCCATGCTCAGTCTAAGTCTGTGCAGGATTCTTGCACTCTCCTCACACTTCTCATTGTACGGGATGTGGCTGGGGTAACCTCTCACTCTGGAGGGGCCTTGTGTGCACACTCAGATGTCTGACAGTTGAGGGTTGGAGAAGCTTACTCTGTGTTGGGTAGTGCTGGCCCCAGAAGAACAGTGTGACTTGTCAGTGCTTGTCCTCTGCATCTCATCTCTGAGTGGTTCTTGCCTTTCTGTAGACTTTTCACCTCACTCCCACTCCCTGGGGGATGCCTAGACTTCCCACCTGTCACTTTCTTTGTTTACAAACTTGGGAAAGGAGCAAAGAGACCCATTCATACTGAGTTATAAATGATTCAGGATGATGGTGCGTGCTGGTGCCCTACCATATTTGTGGCAGCTCTGGCCATTACTCCTGGCTATTCTGCCATTGATGAAGGAGGAGAACCCTGGCTCTGGGAACAGGCTCTGTGGATTCACATCCTGGTTTTGTCACTGGGATGTTATTTGGACAAGTTAGTAAATACCTCTAAGCCTCAGTATTCTCATTTATAAAATGAGGCTAAAACCTACCTTAAAAATACATACCGTAGATCTAACACGTGGCACACATGTCCATTTTATAACAAATAAATCAATAAATATATATTATTATCCTTGTGATATTGGATATTTAAGACGGTGTATAAGATAAAATCTCCAAGCTAAATGGGAACTCCTAGGACTAAGAATGGTTGATTTCTTCTTTTGATTCCTCTAACCTCTTCTTCATTGAAGGGGAACATTGTTTTCCAAATGGAGGCAAAGTAGTTGCAGCTTGAAATCGCTTTTACTGCTCCAGTTTCTCTGACCTCTGGGTTTGGGCTACAAGGAGAAAGGACTTCTCTGTAGTCTCGACACAATCACCATTTTAATGTGGCCAAGCGGAAAGGCAAAGAAGAGGTGAGAGTGAAAAACTGGCATCCAGTGTGCCCACATTACACCATTAAAATGTGTGAGGTCCCTCTCTGTTCAGCTACGAGAGTCCTCCTACCTTCTGTCTGTGAAGAGGAAAGGGCTGTGGAGCGGAAGGCAGGCCTGAGATGAGGTACCTCTGAGCTCTCCACCTACACAGCCACTAAATGTGGCTGCTCTAGGGCCAGACATCAAGTCTTATTACTCAGCGGAGTTTCTGTAGAAATGGCCCCTGTCGGGAAGGGCATGTCTCCATATCCTCTTCTCCCTACATCAGGTAGGATTTAGTGTGATGCCACTGAATGGAACCATACCAGCCTTCTGAATTGTCTTGACTATACTTACTTGCTTAGAATCAAGAAGCCCTGTGAGATGTCTGATGGACAGGGAGAGGCTGTAGAAAAAAAGGAACTGATCCCTGGGGGGGTTCAGAGAGCGGTCATGAAGACACTGCCCAGGCTTTCTGGCATCTATGCGGTACCCCTGGGCAAAATGCAAGGGCCCAATGGAAGCTCAGGAAGAGTCGGTATAGGGGAGGGAGGCTTTCCTAACTGCCACAGCGAGACCAGGCTGCTGCTCCTCACCTGACAGTGACTTGTCACTCACTGTTTGTCTACGTCTCTAGACTTGCCATTTCCTGGCAGGGAAACAGATTGATAGATGGCTTCCTGCAGGTGTCTGTCCTTCCTAGTTCAAGCTCTGAGTGTGAGCTGAGGAAGAGGGATCTGCCCCTTAGCTTGGGAAAGACAGGTTTGCGCAAAGGGAATTGCTACCTTGAAGAAAACCATGGAAGGGCATTTAATTCATGCTCCTGCCACCAAATAGCCTGAACCCTAAGCCATTTGGCTCACCCCAAACCTAAGCTAATGGATGGAGTAGAGGAGTGATGGGCGTTGTTTCGTAGTGCCTGGCTAGTGCAGGAATCCAACACAGAATGCTTTCTTGGCTAGCCAAATCTCGACACTCTTAGTAAATTCTGACATCTAATTTCTATGCCTCCTTTACCCCAGGAAAACTTGAGTAGTGCAGTTCCTTCTGACCCACCCCAAAGTCAAAGGTAGCAAACCTGGACACAAGACATCCTTCTGCCAGTTACCTCCAGGTCGCAGGTTCTGTTCTCAGCAGCTCAGTAAAGCATTCCAGCCCCTGGGAAGATCTTGGCTCTGATCTCAGGTGTAGCACAGATGTGTCTGGGTGAAGCAAGTGCTCAATCCATGGCTCTGGGCCTCCTGAGCATTTCCCTTCTTGATACTGTTTTTTTTCTTGCAAAGCAGCCGTGCTGAAACAGGAAGCAGATCAAGCCACAGTGCTCACAAACCCCAGTTCCTCTCTCTTGCTCTCTGCAGATCTGAGTGGGCCCCTGAAGAATGGGGCCTCCAAGGGCTGGGCTGAGGAGCTCCTCCCATCAGAGGGCACCGCAGTCACCCTTTCCTCTACTACAAATTGGTCTGAGCCCTCTGACAGTCTCAAGTCAAGATCCATTTCTAGATTTAGATAAGGATGGGCCTCTGGGTCAGACTCAAACCTTGCAGCTTTTATGAGAAGAAAAAAAAATGCTTTTTTGATAGTAAGACATAAAAGACATCCTCAGTGTAGCCTTGTCACATGTATCAGGTAGTTTTCTGTGTAAGGTTTTTCCCTATCCTTTAGCTACTTCTTCCAGATTCTGAGATTGGGAAGAGATCCTGCTCTTCTGAAGCACCTTGTGTCTTTTGTGGACTTCTGGGCCAAGGACAGTTCTGGAGTAGCTTCAAAAAGAAGCAACTTGGGCTGGGAATATGGCCTAGTGGTAGAGTGCCTGCCTCACATATGTGAAACCCTGGGTTCGATTCCTCAGCACCGCACATATAGAAAAAGCCAGAAGTGGCGCTGTGTCTCAGTGGCAGAGTGCTAACCTTGAGCAAAAATAAGCCAGGGACAGTGCTCAGGCCCTGAATTCAAGCCCCAGGACTGGCAAAAAAAAAAAAAAAAGCAACTTTGGGATTTTGGGAGATAGAGGGAGGAAGAGTAGATCTGTCTTCTCTTGCCAAAAATTATTCTAGTCTGTTAAGTAAGGAAATTTGGGGGGCTGGGGATATGGCCTAGTGGCAAGAGTGCTTGCCTCGTATACATGAGGCCCTGGGTTCGATTCCCCAGCACCACATATACAGAAAATGGCCGGAAGGGGCGCTGTGGCTCAAGTGGCAGAGTGCTAGCCTTGAGCAAGAAGAAGCCAGGGACAGTGCTCAGTCCCTGAGTCCAAGCCCCAGGACTGGCAAAAAAAAAAAAAAAAAAAAAAAAAGTAAGGAAATTTGGGGGAAAATGAAAGGGACCTTACTTGTCTCTATTAAAAAGAAATGATTACAAAATGTTCTAGTTGGGAAATTCCCAAAAAGTTAAGGTAAGAGTACAGATTATGATTCCAATAATCCAGTGCAGAGAGCAGCTTTGCAACTGGAGTTGACCTTATGGGAATGAATCCCACAGCATGGTGGCTGGATGATTTATGCAGCTTCTATGAATCGTGAGGTTTGACACATTTGAGGCAGGTAGTGAGATTTCAAGTAGTTGTGTAATGTTCGTGAGCATGTGGGGCCTCTCAGTCCTGTTGACTGCTGCCACTTCCTCTGTTCTCTAAGGAGAAAAAAAAAAACCCACAAAGAATAGGGAAAGTATGTACAGTTAGGCATGAATGTGAGATGAAGGACATTCCTTTGGGCTTGTCCACAACCCTGAATGTGGAACTTGGCACATGAGAGTAAGCGTGAGTAGAGGACAGAGGGGTTGGTGTGTTTAATGTGGACAAAACCATGATTTATTATTATTATTACTATTATTATTATTAATTTTATTTTTTTCCAATCCTGAGTCTTAAACTTTGTGCCCGGGTGCTGTTTCTGAGCTCCTTTTGCTCAAGGCTAGTAGTTTACCACTTGGGCCACAGTGCTACTTCTGGCTTTTTCTGTGATTTAATTGGCGATAAGGGTGTCACAGACTTTCCTGCCCTGGCTGGCTTTGAACCATGATCATCAGATCTCAGCCTCCTGAGTAGCTAGGATTATAGGCATGAGCCACTGATGCCTAGCTACAACATAATTTTTTTTCCCCAGTAGTTCTGGGAATTGAACTCAGGGCAGTATGCTTGCTAGCCGGATGCTTTACCCCTTATATCACACCTCTAGCCTTGCATTTTGCTGGTTGGAGATTGAGTCTCCCTAACTCTTCTTACCTGGGCTGGTCTCTAACTTTGATCCTCTCGATCTCAGAGACCTGAGTAGCTAGGGTTACAGGCATGAGCCACTGGTGTCTAGCCAAGTTAGAGAATTTTATTGGCCTAGAAGAATGAGAGGGTTCTGGGAGTTTAGGGCAGAGGGAAGGACAGGAGATTGCAATAGGAATTTCTTCAGACCAATGATTCAGACTCCATTAAATTCCAAAAGAAATTGTACAAAGGTCAACATCTCTTTTAGATTTGAGCACAAATTGAGATGCTATGTGCATCTCACATGAGTTGCAGGCTTTAATCATGTGCTCTGGATCACAGCAAGGGCTGTTTATTTATAGCTTTTCCCCCCAACCCCAAGCTGAGGATTGAACTCAAGGCCTTGTACTTGCTGGGCAAGTGCTTTTGGATTGGGCTAAATCCCCAACCCTGCAAGGGCTATTTTATATCAGAGCTTGAGAATAAACAATGAATGAGCTTGTCATCACCTATTTATCAGTTTATTTTGAGGCAGAAAGACATTTACTTTCAAATGTTCATGAAGCATTACAAAATTAATCATACTAATAAAAAAACAAGCCCCCCAAAGCGAACTGCTAAAAAAAAGTTTATCTGCTTACAATAAGATTATCTGGGCATAGTATAACAAAATTAGACAAATAGCAGAAGTTGGAAGCAATGAGCATTTTTAATGTCTTAGAATTTTCCCACCAATTTAATGTTGAAATATATAGGTTATCAAATCTACTGCTAAGAATTCATTCACATTAAATAAAAAGAATTTATTAGTAGATTGCCAATGGCTCATGCCTATAATCCTAACTACTGAAGAGGCTGAGATCTGAGGATCATGATTCAAAGCCAGTTCAGGCAGGAAAGTCTGTAAGACTCTTATTTTAACCACCAAAAATAAACAACAAAAAAAGCTGGAAGTTGAGCTGTGTTCAGTGGTAGAGCTCTAGCACTGAGCCAGAAAGCTCAAGGACAGGCCCTGAGTTAAAGCCCCAGGACCAGCACACACATACACAAAAAAATCCAAACAACAAAAACAAAAAAGAATTGTGGAGGAGGTAACAAGTTGGATGAGAAATGTACTCACTGCCTTACACATGAAACTATAACTCCTCTGTATTTCACTTTGACAATAAAGAAAAAAATATATAAAAGAATTTATTGACATGGTAGCATATAACTATAATATCAACACTTGGAAACTGAGGCAGGAGGGTAATGAGTTCAAAGCCAGCCTGGATTATATAGCAAGACTCTGTATCAAAAACAAAAAACATGGGGCTGGGGATATGGCCTAGTGGCAAGAGAGCTTGCCTCATATACATGAGGCCCTGGGTTCGATTCCCCAGCACCACATATAGAGAAAACGGCCAGAAGTGGTGCTGTGGCTCAAGTGGCAGAGTGCTAGCCTTGAGCAAAAGGAAGCCAGGGACAGTGCTCAGGCCCTGAGTCCAAGGCCCAGGACTGGCCAAAAAAAAACCCCAAAAAACAAAAAAACCCCAAAAAACAAATAAAAATTCATGGAAAATAGTGATAATTGAAACATTAAGACAACTATATGTGTAGTACAGCTAGTGTATAGCCCAAGAGAAGTTTATAGCTATAATAATTGTTATTATATAAATAATGAAGAGTAAAAATTACTTATCCAATTATTTTCAAGCAAACTTCTAAAAAATGGTCAGAAAAAAGGAAAGGATCTATAAACTAAAAAATAAAAAAAAGAAAATAGTTTAATAAATTAGAAGCCCAAGTGGACTTGATAAGTAAATTCAGAAGCCTCTTCTTGCATATGTGCATTTTTGAGGGGAAAAGTATCAATACCAATAAAAATAATTAGGGCATCAATAAAATTTTAGACGTATTATATGGGAAGTGGCTATTGTTGTGCCAAGTTGCAAGACCACCCCCAAGAAGACCACCGAGATTCAGACACTCCGAAATGCAAAAGCAAGGCAAGGCTTTATTTAACGAGCTGCCAACTCGGGCCTCGTCCTACCCACCAACACAGCGGAGGTTAGGAGGAAGCCCCGAGCTGTGATTACACAGGGTTTATAAAGGCAAAGAACAAGGTTACAACAATCAGCTGTGCAAGCAAGATTAGAACACAGGTACAAATCTGATTGGCTCAGGGTTCGATTCTAAAATGGGGTTCACGTGGTGGGGCCTGACTTCAAAGTCTGGCACCTCATTTCCCCCTTTTTCTTTTTGGTACCTTGGGAGCCAATCATGGCTCCATTCTGTCCATTTCAATGGCTTGCATGTCTAGGGGATGATATAGAGGTAAGGCATGGGTCAGTAGGGCCAAAAGTAGTATCCGAAAATAACTCTGGTCCCTCGGTTTTAAAGGGGGGCTGATGGGTGAAGATCATCCATCTTCTGTAATTTCTTCAGGCTGACTCAGGGGCGTTGACCTTACCTAGCCAGGAACCTATAACCTTAGTCTACTTTACCAAGGGACTGCAGGATTCACCTCACTTTGGAGTGAGCTGCCAAAATAAGATTAACACTAGCCAGGGTAGTAAGGAAAGAAGGCAAAAAGAAAATTATAACAATATTCAGTCTAACTTTCTTTTCTTGAGGCGAAGGCGAAGCGGCTGAGTTGGGTGCTTGGAGACCTCCCATGTTCCATCACGGTAGTTGTCATCCAGGGCAAAGGGGTCAGCTGGCCTGGCATGGAAGCAATGAACCCAAGTGGCGATGCCATCCAGGGTCCCCTCCACCATGGTTAATCTGTTGATTGGGGGCATTGGCAAGCTGACAGGCCTTTAACAGATCTCAATAAGGACACAACACAATCTCAGGTCTACAAGCTTTCTTTCCTAAACAGATGTATCAACTTAAAATTCTTACTGCCAGTCAGGGCTTTGAGTAAATGCAGGGGGTGAGATTTTAATCTATCCTCTCATTTAACAAACTTACCCTTACCAACCACTATCACATATGACTGGCAAATTCCTGCCCAGTAGACAGACATGGGCATTGGAAAGGCATGCTTATGATCTATTCTTCTAGGACTTCCTGGCTTTAACTTTTGAAAGGCCAACAGTAGTGACTCTAGGATCTGACACCATCTCTGCCATCCAAGCAGTGGCTTACTGCCTCTGGATGCTCCATCACTTTTGTCCCAGGAGGAGTGACTTTCCACTGGACTTGGACTCAGGGCCTGAGTGCTGTCCCTCAGCTCTCCAGCTCAAGACTAGCACCGTACCACTTTTGAGCTCCACACCACTCTGTTCCCAGCACTCTGCTGGCTGATTAGAGACAAGTCTCTCACAGGGACCTTTCTTTGCCCGGGCTGGCTTCGAACCGCAGATTCAGATCAATGAGTCTTATAAGGGGCCACTTTACTCCAATTATAAGCAACAAGGTGGTCCACACAGAAGTAGTTTTTAAGCATGCTCTCTTACCTGGAACTTATTAAGGGTCAGTATTAGATCTTGACAAACTTGTAGGAATCACCTGTGCTTCTCTGTGGGCTTGCTGGAAACTGTTACAAAAAAAAACCTACAAAGAAGCTGCAATGGCAATTAAACATTTTGGTAGCCATAATTCTCCTTTTCTCACTTTGCGATAATTATTTAGGACAATTTTACTTCCAAATTTCTTATCTAGAAATGTATTCTTGATTTCCAAAGCCTTTTTACTAACCCAACACTTTAGCTTTTATCTGCTTTGGAAAAACTGAAGCTCACAGGCATTCTGAAACCAGGTGCCGCCCTTTGCCTACAGACTGCTTGTTTCAAAAGAGCCTCTTTTTTTTTTTTTTCCAGTCCCAGTTACTGCATGGCATGAAGACCTTTGAACTCAAATGACAATTTTTCCTTAATGCAAGAATTACAATTAGAAATACTTATCCATTCAGCTTTCCAATATATTAGTGAGAAACATTGGCCCATTTTGCCATTTCTTCCTACATACATAGAGTTAATGAGAGTTTACTTCTATGCCATTAGTTTAATATATATCCTTTTAAATCCAAATTTCTGATACTTAGCTCTGATTTTTTTAATTAAACATTTTTAGCATACCAAATAATTTTCTGCTTAAGAAGGCTGGGTGGGGGTCCCCCCAGAGTTCTTTCTGTGGACACTCACACTCTGATTGTGAACCATCGCCTGTACATCTTTCCAATGAGCTATGCAGGTTTGACACAAAAGAGACTGTTAGACTTACAAACAACACAGAGATGACAGTGCAGCATGGTGAGGTCACTCCCTGCCACCTGTGGGTGGCTTGGGCTAGCCCTACATCCACCCTGTCGGCGGCTGCGGGTCAGGACTTGGACTTGGGGCTGATGCGTCCGTGTCCTGGGCTGTCGGCGCCAGCGAGTTGACTGGGCAGGACCCTCCGGAGCGGAGGGCACAGCTGAAACATTTTCCTCAGAGTCCTCCTCTTGTAGAGTTAACTGGGATGGGGAGTATGGAGCGAGAAACATTTCCTCCTCCGTGCTTCCTCCCTATGTCAAAGCTCCCTCAATTTCCTCAAAGGTGGACCATTCTGACTTGCACAGGGTGATCCACTTTTCCTTTTTAAGGGCCACACCTTGGTTCTGAGCTATCTCCTTAACCTCCCTCCAGTGAGCTAGGATCAAGTCTAGGGGGCTAGATGGAGGTCCTCAAGATAGAACGTTATCTATAGCTCTGATCAGATGTTCAGTCCAAAAGGCTACAAGAAACAAACAATTAATACAAAAGGAGGAAAACACACAGGCCTAAGAAAAGCTATGAGTTGGAGATCTCCCAAGCTGGGCCACAACCTCCTACAAGGGTGCAGAAGGAATGGACCAGAGTTGGCCCACAACCTCCTGTAAGAAGGAGTGGACCCGAGTTGGCCCACAACCTCCTGCAAGGGTGCAGAAGGAGTGGACCCGAGTTACGAGTTGGAGATCTCCCAAGTTGGCCCACAACCTCCTGCCAGGGTACGGGAGGAGTGGACCCAAGTTGGCCCACAACCTCCTGCCAGATAAGCAGAAGGAGCAGACCCAAGTACAAGGTGGGCGGGTTGAGTCTCGTTTAGGAGGCCCTCCTGGTCAGTTCTGGCCAAAAACCAAACTGACTCGCGCCCTACAAGTATAAGCAAAAGCAAAACAGACAGACAAATTACAGGACAAGACAAATGAACAGTGCTGTTTTCTTACCTTCAGAGTCTGGGATCTCGGGGTCTCTGGGGCTATCCCGGACGAGCCCCCAAATGTTGTGCCAAGTTGCAAGACCACCCCCAAGAAGACCACCGAGATTCAGACACTCCGAAATGCAAAAGCAAGGCAAGGCTTTATTTAACGAGCTGCCAACTCGGGCCTCGTCCTACCCACCGACACAGCGGAGGTTAGGAGGAAGCCCCGAGCTGTGATTACACAGGGTTTATAAAGGCAAAGAACAAGGTTACAACAATCAGCTGTGCAAGCAAGATTAGAACACAGGTACAAATCTGATTGGCTCAGGGTTCGATTCTAAAATGGGGTTCACGTGGTGGGGCCTGACTTCAAAGTCTGGCACCTCAGCTATAGTAGAGTGAAAATTGAAGTAACTTGAGTCATTCATATAACTATGGTAATGATCTTGAAAATGTAGATAAAGTAGATTAAGAAAGCTCTGAATGACCTAATTAAATTCAAGTAAAGAGATAGTCTTACCACCAGCTAGCTTCTGTCTGAAGGTCCCTGTCCTCTACATCTCTATGTGGAATGTCATAGAATGTTTTAATCAGGCTACTATGTCCCCATGCTAGGTCTTGAATTCAAGGCCTCTAGCATATATATATATATATATATATGTATATATATATATATATATACATATATATGTGTATATATATATATACATATATATATATATTTTATCCTCAAGGGCTAGCATTCTGTACTTGAATTTTGGTGGACAATTGGAGATAAAAGTCTCATGGACTAACTTTGAACCTTCTAATTTTTTTTTTTCTTCTGCTGGCGCTGGGGCTTGAATTCAGGGCCTTATGCTCTTGCTTGGCTTTTTTGTTTAAGACTAGTGCTCTAACACTTGAGTCACAGTTTCACTTCTGCTTTTTTTTTTTTTTTTTTTGCTGGTTAATTGGAAATAAGCCCCCTAGGCTTTCCTTCCAGGCCTGGCTTTGAACTTAAATCCTCAGATCTCAGCCTCCTGAGTAGCTAGAATTAGAGTCAGGAGCCACCATCATGCAGCTGCATCTAAGTTTCTTTTTCTGTGGAAAGCTGTAACAATAACATCATGGGGGCTTTGCTCTGTTGTAGAGTATGTGTTTATTGTCTGTGAGGCCCTGAGTTTGATTCCTACCACGAAGAGGCATCCCTGCTCTGCAGGGTATTTTAGGTTTACACACGACATGCAATATGCATTAACTATCACTATTGCTATAGCAACATCTGCAATTGGAAACATCTGCCTAATGGTTATGATAAAACAGACCTTCATCTAGAGCTACAGCTGTATGAAAGGAAAGTAGTTTCAGAGAGTTAGTATATTTTGTCTGACATTACTTTATAATTTTATCTACAGGACATAGGACAAAATGAATAAGCACATAGAACCTCTCTATTTGTGGAATGATGGCAAAAGTTAAAACATGTAGCCTTTTTCTTTTTGCCAGTCCTGGGCCTTGGACTCAGGGCCTGAGCACTGTCCCTGGCTTCCTTTTGCTCAAGGCTAGCACTCTGCCACTAGAGCCACAGCGCCACTTCTGGCCATTTTCTATATATGTGGTGCTGGGGAATCAAACCCAGGGCTTCATGTATGGGAGGCAAGCACTCTTACCACTAGGCCATATTCCCAGCCCCAACATGTAGCCTTTTAAGTTCATGTAACACAACTCAATGGACCAAGATCTTTTAAGAACATGTGTGGGCTGGGAATATGGCTTAGTGGCAAGAGTGCTTGCCTTGTATACATGAAGCCCTGGGTTCAATTTCTCAGCACCACATGTATAGAAACAGCCAGAAGTGGCGCTGTGGCTCAAGTGGCAGAGTGCTAGCCTTGAGCAAAAAAAAAAAATAACCCAGGAACAGTGCTCAGGCCCTGAGTTCAAGCCCCAGGACTGGCAAAAAAAAAACCCAAAAAAGAGTCTCATGGACTTTCCTGCACAGGCTGGCTTTGAACTGTTATCCTCAGACCTCAGCCTCCCAATAACATGTGCCTCACTATTCTATATGGGAGAAAAAATGTTTGAAGTGCCTCTTAGTGACCCTAAGTGTAAGAGCTTTGTAGATCACAGGACTTCTGTTTCAGGTCAGACCAAACCATATGTGACCTAGGGCAGTTAATGGGAATCATAATGGCACACCTACTTCTTAGGGCTATTTAGTGGATTTATAGGCATTAACATTCCTACAGTAAAATGGTGCCTGAATATAGTAATTTCTATGTATATGCTTGCTAATAAAATGAAGTAAAAACACAATTGCTCAAATGTGATAGTTTTTGCATGATGTTATCAATAATTTTGTTGATATGGAAGTGATATTGGGGAATTTAATTATTTGGATGAAGATATCTGACATTTCTAAATTTTAGCTTTTATAGAGAATACTGCAATAGATCATCTTCCTGTATGGATACATTTATTTATGTAGCAATGTGTGTGTATGTATATGTATATGTGTATATATATAAGGTAATGATCTGAACTAGATTTGCTGGAGCAGTTTAGTGAAGAGGTAGTTTAGTGCTCACAAGAAAGTTGTTCAGGAAGTGGGGAAGACATTGAGCTGGGGTTTAGTAGATTGGTAGAGTTGGCAAGTCCACAGGAGCTGCCCAGAGGTATGTGGCCTTCCCAGTAACTTACCGTCTCAGTGCTGCTGTACATTAGCAAGATGCCAAACAGGGTGATGTGGACAGGCCAGGAGGCTCATGCCTGCCATTCCAGCTACTTGTGAGTTGGAAATGGAGAAGATAAGGAAGTTGGATGCTAGCTTGAGCAAAAGATATCAATCAATAAACCTGGCATGGTAGCATATACTGGTGGTTGAGGAGAATGCAGTAAGGAGGATAGAAGTCTGAGGCCGGCACCGGAGGAAAAAATAGGAGAATTTACCTGGAAAAAAAAAAAACTTAAAGCAAAAAGAAGGAGGAGGAGGGGCTGGGAATATGGCCTAGTGGCAAGAGTGCTTGCCCTGTATACATGAAGCTCTGGGTTCGATTCCCCAGCACCACATATATAGAAAACGGCCAGAAGTGGCGCTGTGGCTTAAGTGGCAGAGTGCTAGCTAGTCTTGAGCAAAAAGAAGCCAGGGACAGTACTCAGGCCCTGAGTCCAAGGCCCAGGACTGGCCAAAAAGAAAAAAAAAGAGGAGGAGGAGAAGAATAAGTAGGAGTACAGGAGGAGGAGATGGAGGAGTAGGAGAAGAAAGAGGAAAAGAAGGAGGAGGAGGAGGAGGAAGAGGAGGAGGAGGAGGAGGAGGAGGAGGAGGAGGAGGAGGAGGAGGAGGAGGAGGAGGAGGAGGAGGAGGAGGAGGAGGAGGCAGCATCAAGTATAGGATCTTTCTTTCCTCCACCACCCTGCAAAAAAAGGGGGGTGGGATGTGGCTTATACAGTAGAATGCATGCCTAGTAAGAATGAAACCCTGAGTTCAGACCCTAGAATTACCTCAAAAGATCCTCAGTTTTTAATTCATGTATTTCTTATTTTAGTAGTTGGAATAGTTTGAGAGTTTTTTTCTTCCTGTAAGTTTTCTTGTATCTTCTATAATACAAATACGTCATTTAACAATTGTAAAGTATGAATGCTTTCTGAATGGTTTTTAAGAATTTGATTGCAAAGTTAAAGAAAGTCAAACCAATAGAAGCAGAAAACAAGATGTTGGGGTACAAGGAGCAATGGTTAGAATTCAGGAAGAACAGTTTTATCTATCTGTTCATCTATTGTCTATTTGAAATACAAACTGTTTTTGTTCTCCTGGTCGGTTTCCACTAAAGCTGTTCTCAGTATGAGGACCTATGCATCTTTAATTTCACAAACATTAAATAGTTCATACATGCCAAGAACTACATTTAGTACAAGGATGCAATCTTAAGTAATATACAGCAGGACCTTCATATAATTCCACGTAGACACAAGTAGTAATATTAAAAGGTAAACTTAAAGTATGGTAATTCTAGGAATAGGCAGATAAAAAATTATAGATGCAAGAGATAGAAGAGTTCGCATGTATCATCAGTTCTAACCTTGGGAACCCTGGATAGGGTAAAGAGAATAGTATTTTCTTGCAGGAGGCAATAATGGGGCCATTTTAATGGTGGAATAGGAACTGGGGTATGGTGGCACATGCCTGAGGCAGGAGGATTACAAGTTGAAGGCCAGCCTGAACTTTTTATTGAGACTTTGTCTCAATAAGTGACTAAGGAAGTAAATACTGAGTAAGCAGTGAGAAAGTCAGGTGGCCTGACCTGAGATATGGCTAGAGAGGTTACCAGGGTCATTTTGCAGCAAAGAGTTTTGGGTTTCTATGAACTATGTTTAGTCAAGAAAAGCTTTGAATATAACCTAACCTCTATTCAGATCTGAGACTCTGCCCTGATTTCCTGCTGTCTTGTCATTTCTTTCTGCCTGAGGTGCACCAGTTTTTGAGAGTGACCAGCTCAAGGCCAACAGTAGACTGCAGGCACAGGGCAGAGTCCCAGATGCCATGCCTCTTCTACCTCTGGTTCTTGGGCCAGAGTGTGAATGACTGACTTGGAGGCTCACACGTGTGGTAGTTCTGGAATCGAACCCTGAGCGGGAATTGGGAAAGAAATTGTGTGGTGCGGTGCCCCTCCCCCTACATTCAGCTAGTGGCAGGTGCTGCCATCCCTGAGGGCAAATAGGGAGGGAGGGTGGTGAAAGGAAGTCTGGGGTAGTCTGTGCTCTTAGGTCATGGGCTGGGTACCTCTTGGGTTCATTCTGTTACCTGGAGTTCAGAGTGTATCAGGACTGCCCAAGGACATGGTAAGGGAGCCCTGAAACATGCCACTCCAGTGGTCTCTTATTAGCCAATCGGTGACTTGGCACAAAAGACACATGGCAACTGCTGTTTCTATTGGCTTTTGGGCCTCAGCCCATATGGCTGTGAGGCTTTTGGACCTGTCCCTACTTTCCAGCCTCTGCTTCTCCATTATGCAATGTACCTGTGGGTTCTCTTGTATGACCTGCTGCTGCCCATCTAGCACTTTTTAAAAGAATGTGTTCATATTTGATAGCTATATATTATTGTTATGTACCATGTACAAATACTATCATTTCACTATCTGTAAAATATAACGGGTTGTACCTTATAATGTATGGTGTTCTATAATTATATCATACATATTTTATAATATGATACATATTGTAAAATATGCATAATAGAGTCATAATTGTAAGTTATAATGTTTATATATAGGATTACTACAGTTAAGCTAATGAACATATCCATTATTTCACATAGTTTTGGTGTGTATTTAAAGAACCTGAAATTTCCCTTAGCAAAACTTCCACTATACAATTATTAGCTAATGTCTTCCTGTTGAAGGTATTAAAGTGATGCTATTCTGGCATAATGACTATTTAGGTTCAAGGCACTTCAAAAATAGCAGGGACATTACTCTGATCCCAGAGCTTTTTCTTAAAGGGGAAAGCTTCACTTCCCATATGAAAAGTATTCTCCCTGAGCTAACATAAACCAACATTCTTCTCTTCAGGGACAGAAAATGGAGGCCAAGAAAATCTGTACAAAACTACCTTGCTAACTAACCTTTATCCTTCTAGTTACTTCTCTTCAGTTAAATACCTAGGCCCAACCCTTTTCAGTTTACTAATCTTTGTGTTCAATATTTAAGTAATTTACTCTAGCAGCCTTTTTTTTTTTTTTTTTTTTGCCAGTCCTGGGCCTTGGACTCAGGGCCTGAGCACTGTCTCGGGCTTCTTTTTGCTCTCTAGCAGCCTTTTTGAGTTATTGTTTTCTTGAGGGCTCTTGTGCCATGCAAAACTGTATCAGGCACTGAAACTACTTTTGTTGAAAAGTACGGACTGCTTACTTGGGCCCATGAAATAATTAAAAGCAGGAGTAACATCTAGAATCTTGCCTCCATTTTCATATCTGTGTTATTTGTTCTAAGCCACCTTGGAATGAAGGAAGGGTGGGACTATGTCTTTACCTAGAAAGTTGGAGAAAGCTGCCCCCAAGGAAAGGAACAGCAGAACCTCATTTGCAGGGCAACAAAGATTGGTTAATCTTGACCAGAGTGCTCCCCTCGGGTGAGAACAGTGATAACTTTTCCAGAACCCTTTCTGGAACCAGGACTAAGGTGACGCTCAACCCAGCCATACCAGTGACTGTGATTGATCATCCTTAAACCTAAAGCTTTCGGGGCGCTGGTGGCTCACACCTGTAATCCTAGCTATTCAGGAGGCTGAGATCTGAGAGGATTGTGGTTCAAAGACAGCCCAGGCAGGGAAATCAGTGAGACTTTTATCTCCAATTAACTACCAGAAAACCAGAAGTGAAATTATGGCTCAAAGTAGTAGAGCACTAGCTATGAGCAAAATAGCTCAGGGACGTCTAGGCCCAGAGTTCAAGCCCCATGACTGACAACAAAACAAAAATCCCCCAAACCAACAAAACCTCCCTAAAGCTCTTGTCTTTACCCTGTAGTGGCTGAAAACAGGTTGAAATCTTGTCTTCTAGAGGTAGCTCATGATGCTTAATAAATCTCCTCTGTTCTTCACCAATGATTGCCTCTTTATTTGATATGTTGGGGCAAGTAGCTGGACCTGACATGAGGAAGCCTGGATTTGGGGTCTAAGCCTAAAACTAGTTTCAAAACTTATATTAAACACAATGCCTTTTCTTACTCCATTCTGTCTAGCATCAGTTTAATTTTTTTATTTGTTCGTTTTGCTTTTTTTGCCAGTCCTGGGGCTTGGACTCAGGGCCTGAGCACTGTCCCTGGCTTCTTTCTGCTCAAGGCTAGCACTCTACCTCTTGAGCCCCAGTGCCGCTTTCGGCTTTTTCTGTTTATGTGGCACTGAGGATTCGAACCCAGGGCTTTGTGCACGGTAGGCAAGTACTTTACCGCTAAGCCACATTTCCAGCCCCTACCAGTTAAATTCTTGATCCCAGTAGGGATCTCAAGAGGGTGAAGATGGGGTTTTAGCACTTGTACATTGTGCTTTAGATCTCTAGACTTATTTGTCCTACTGACACTTTGTGCCATTTATCTTCCATCTCCTCATCCTCTTTCCTTCCCTCACTGGTAACTGTTTCTACTTCCTGTTTTGACATATTTGAGATTTTATGTACTTACATTTTTAGGTTCTACATCTGAGACCATGCTGTGTTTTTCTTTCTGTCCTCTAGGTCCATCCATGTTGTTGCAAATAGCAAGATTTTTATTTTAAAGACTGAATAAAATCCTATTTATATACTATGTAACATATTAATATATATAACGTAATACACATTATTGCTTATAATACATATTTTATTGTATACATTGTATAATGTTACATACTGTGTGTGTGTGTGTGTGTGTGTATGTTGGTGTTGTTATGGGGTCTGGGGGTGGGGAGAGGTTCCACGTCCCCCCAAGAGTCCACCACTCAGAGACAGTCTCAAGATGGGTTTATTGGGGAAGCAGAAAAGCCAACTGCCTAGCCAGGGGCGTAGCACAGACTCGAGAGCTGCCACTGTGCCCCCGAGCAGTCCTCAAATTGGGGTTTATAAATGTAAAAGCGTAGCACAGATGTAGGGGCTTGATGCAGGGGTACAGCAAACAACAAGTGAAGCAAGCATGGCACAGATGTAGGAAGTTGACACGGGGTAGAGCAAATAACAAGTTAAGCAAGCCATTTTCAGAAGCAGAATTTTGGGGTCAGGTTGACCTAATAATCAAGATGGAGTCAGCTCTATTCCCCCCAACATTTCCTACCATGTTTCCCTAATCAAGATGGAGTCAGCTCTACAACAGGGTGAGCATGTGATCATGGGGTGCAGATGGGTTTACCAGGTGGTGACTTAATTGCCTTGGGAATACACCTGGTAAGAGGATTGCTGAGACAGTACATTTCGGTCTTAAAAAGCAAACTAACAAAATGGAATACAGTGATTCTCCAAAGAATAAGGTAACCTTTACATGGAAAGAGCAGGGCACTGCAATGGGATTATGCAGGCCATAGTAAACTGTAGCTGTATTCAATAAGATTAAAGCAATGGCAATTTATTTAGGGCAAAAACTAAGGAGGATTACATCAGATATTTTTGAACATTACTCCTTAGCAAAGATGAATAGCAAGTCTCAGTCTGAGGTTGAACAGACAGTTGCTAGGGGCATGTCTCTAGAGAAGTAATATTTTTTCCAATAAGGTTGTGGTAACTTTTGTGCAAGCTGATGTATATATCCTCCCTCAGCCTTCCGGCTTCTGGGATTATAGATGGAAACCACTACACCTGGCGCCTAAGCTAACCACACCTGAGATTCCTTGTTACTTTGGTTCTCTGTATTCTGTAGGTGTCCTTAAAGCTAGGCCACCACTATTTTGTTGTGAATGCAACAGCTATGGAGTTTTGTCAGTCAACAGGTACAAAGGTTAAAAAGGAAAATACCAAAAACAAAATCCATATGAGCAAGACGAACCCAGTTTGTATAATAGTCTTAGTTAGACTTAATAATATTCTCCTAGGCTTATTTTTTTCTTGGTAGTCAGTGCCAAGTTTTATCAAAGATAGTCAAAGATAAATCATTGTGTTTGTCAAATGACTTTGGTTTAACCAGAAAACTGTATATAAGAATATCTGGAGCTGGTGTAGGTAGTTGAACTCTTGTGAGGCAGAGATCAGGAGATCATGGTTTGAGGCCAGCCTGGGCCAAAGGTGTTAGGCAGGCTCCATCTCAACCAAAGATTATGCATGATGTTGGATACCTGTCATCCCAGCTACCAGGGAAACACAATGACTGGGT
This sequence comes from Perognathus longimembris pacificus, assembly GCF_023159225.1. Classification (NCBI taxonomy): domain Eukaryota; kingdom Metazoa; phylum Chordata; class Mammalia; order Rodentia; family Heteromyidae; genus Perognathus; species Perognathus longimembris. The sequence goes on from NC_063171.1 coordinate 54,574,431, forward strand.
GTGGATAGATATATACACTTGTCATCCCAACAAGGCCAGGTGCAGTGTGGGAAAGGAGTAGGATCCCAGTTCTATCCAGATTGAACAGAAAGTGTGACCCTATCTCAGAAAAAACCAATAAGATGGGCATTGCTGGATCCTCCCTGTAATACTGTCTACTCAGGAGGCTGAGATCTGGAGGATTGCAGTGTGAGCTGGTCTAAGCAGAAAACTTTGCTAGATTCTATCTCCAAATAACCAGAAAAAAAAAAAGTAGGGCTGGAAGAGGGAGAGGAGGAGGAGTCTGTGTTTAAGGCAGTGTGTGGGCATCACTTGAGAAATTTCTCAGGGGCCAAGTTTTTCTCAAAATGCTTCCTCCTGGCTATACTTCTTATCTGACTGACTCTACCTTCCCTCTGATGGGCTGGGGAATGCTTCACTGCACACTAATACTTTCAGTAAGAGCAGAATTACTTTGGGATAACACACAGTGCCTGGGGAGTTCCACGGCAGTGAGGGTTAGAATGATACAGATGTTTTTTGCTGTTGCTTGTGGTAGGCAGGGCCCAGACTACCCTCCTGGCTCAACAGCCAGCAAACACCATTAGTGTTGCAGCCCCATAGCAGGAAACAGCTGCTTATTACTGCAGCTCAGTGTGCCTGTTAGTGGTGCAGCTCGGCTGTTGAGCACTGCAGCTTTCTTAGGTTCTTGTCTCAGGAATTCTATGAAGTCTCAGCTACTCTCTTCCCCCATGTATCCTCTCTTTCTAATCCCTCCTATCCTATCTTCCCCAGGTGGCTCTGTGTGTGTGTGTGTGTGTGTGTGTGTGTGTGTGTGTGTGTGTGTGTGTGTGTGTGTGTGTCCCAGTGGCTGAGTCTAGGGTTTTTTATGTTCTGGTTAGTGGTCCCCATAATAATTATGTATTTTGAGAGGTACACTTTATTGGTTGGGCCCCACGTCGTTTTGATTGGTTGGTCATTCCTAATCAGGTTTCCTTTGCATAGCCACTTCCCAAGGTCATGGGAAGGTTATGGAAAATAGTAGGGACTGGGGAAGGGATGAAACAAGATGTTCTGAAACAATTGCCTTTTTTTCATGGCTTTTGTGTTGTAGGCCAAGATGCTATTCAGAAATCCTGGGTCCTAACTAATTTACTCTCTCAAGAGCCAACATGTGGTTTGAAGAGACATCCTGGGTATATATCTTGGTGCCCTTGACAAAATGAATTAGGATAGCTGCTTTTAAGTGGTTCTCTTCCAGTGATAAAGAATGTTGAAATTGGAGCTTGGCTCCAGCTGTTGTAACCTCTGACACTTAAGAGAAAAGCAGCAGATACCTAAGGGGCTGGAGAGAAGGTTAGAAATGAACGAGGGCCCTGAAGAGGACCTCCTTAAGAAGAGTGTCAAATAACTTAAAATATTATATATTTATTATCTTTAAGTGGTAGGACAAAGGGGTTACCATTCAACAAATCAGTTATTTATTTGTTTGTTTGTTTGTTTTGCTGGTCCTGGGGCTTGAATTCAAGGCCTGGACACTGTCCCTAAGCCTCTTTGTGGCCATAGCTAATGCTCTACCACTTGAATCACAGCACCACTTCCAGCTTTTTTCTGAGTAGTTTATTGGAGATAAGAGTCTCTCTGACTTTCCTACTCTGGCTTTGGACCACGATCCTTAGATCTCAGCCTGAGTAGCTAGGATTACAGGCATGAGCCACTAGCATCTGACTCAACAAATCAGTTTTTAAGTACAGCGCATATTCTAGTAATTTGTTCATAAGATCAAACCAAGGGTATAACTTACCTAGATGAGGGGACCCTACCTTGAATAGAGTTGAATAGAGTCCCCTTAGCCTCTCAGTGTGGGGAGTCTAGACTAAGGCAGGCTTCAGTGAGGGGCTTCATGAGGACAGGCAAAGGATTGTACACAGCAGATTGGGATTGGTAAAGACAAAGCAAACAGGGTTTTGAAGTGAGGGTTCCAAAGAGTAGCAATCATTTGATGCTATCTTTTGAAAACTTGAGCATTTTAAACCAGACTTGCAACATTTATCTTCTTGGACCAGACTTTCTTGGAATAGTAAAGCCAGACTGATAAAGACGATGGAATTTTAATGTCATGTTAATGAAGATAATAAGCTCTGTGGGTGTAGATGGTTTCACTTCTCAGACCTACTTTTGGAGATCTTCCTCTCTTCAGATTCTGGGGAAAGTCTTCAGTTAGAAAGCATTTTCACTTGTTTCCAAACAAAATTTAAGTTCACTTTAATATTTTTTCCTCCCTTTAGAAAATCAGTCCCTGTGCTCTGTCTCCCAAAGGAAAGGGGGAACTTCATTTCTTCTAAAGATTGCAAATGTTAATCTGATTGGTTAGAAACTGAGGCCTCTATCAGACCACATTTTACTTACGTGCAGAACTGTGTGCTGTGAGCTAGTTGCCTCTTCCACTTCCACCCCACCCCTTCTCTTCCTTTTTTCTTTCTTTCCTCTCATGTTTGTTTGTCTTGAGGCTGGATCTGGATATGTAGCCAAAGCTAGTATCAAACCTCAGTCTCCTAAGTGCTGGGATTATTTTATATATATGTACCACCACACTTAGCTGAGGAATGTCTAAGAAAATTCCAGCTGTATTCACATTCCTAGATCTCGTTCCTTGTCCATGTGGCCAGCAGCTCAACCTGCTCTGACATAATTGGCTGCATTCCAGGTGGTAAAAGATTTCCCCACGCTTCCACATTCCCGCATCACTCACCAAGGAAGCCCTATTTTTGGGAGTGATGAGTTCATGCTGGATATGTAAGTAGACACACACTCCATGGATCCTTCCAGTATACTTTCCACCCTTTGCAATCATGCTTGGTATTGGGAGAAGCTGACCTGTATGATCTGATCTTTTATTATTGTTATATCTTTATTGACAAAGTGTTGTACAGAGGAGTTACAGTTTCATAGTAAGACAATGAGTACATTTCTTATCCAACTTGTTACCTTCTCCCTCATTTTCCCCCTGCCTCCCCTATCCCCATTTCCCTCTCCCCCTATGAGTTGTACAGTTGGTTTACATCATATAGTTTTGTAAGTATTGCTATTGCATTAGTTTGTCCTTTTTATCCTTTGTCTCCTGATTTTGGTATTCCCTTTCCCTCCCCTAGTTTCAATACACATATATACAATATCCAGGGTATTAAAATCAGTTACAGTGATATCAGGGGTAGAACCACGGGAAAGAAATACAAAAGAAAAAGGGCATGATTTCACATGGCATATTGAAAGCTACAACAACAATGATATATCACTTGTTTCCATATCTTGGAGTTCATTTTGCTTAGCATCATCTTGTGTTCATATAGGCATAGCTATTAAGCTATTGTGATCTTATGCTAGGATGGCTAAACATACAGCTCCCCTATGACCCGACAGCCCCACTTTTGGGCATCTACCCAAAAGATTACAAGGAAGACCACACCAAAGCCACTAGCACAACTATATTCATCGCAGCACAGTTTGTCATCACAAAAATATGGAACCAACCCAGAGCCCCTCAGTAGATGAATGGATCAGGAAAGTGTGGCACATATGCACAATGGAATTCTATGCCTCTATTAGAAAGAATGACATTGCCCCATACATAAGGAAATGGAAGGATTTGGAAAAAAAATCATACTAAGTGAAGTAATCCAGATTCAAAGAAACATAGACTCCATAGTTTGATCTTTTGCCATCCTTCTCCTAAGCAAATGGGAAACACTGGCTAAGATCAGAAGGAGAGAAAGGATTCAGGCTGGGGAATTTCTGTTTCCACTTCTCTCCTTGGTATTTCTTAACCAAGTTTGTTCCTGCCATGTGGCACTCTCCAAACAGGCCTCTCTATTCTGGATTCTCCTAACAATTCCATCTTCTTGTCTCTATAGGCTTCTGGGTAGAATGAGCTGCAACTAACCAGTCTTGAGATACTGCACTACTTGGTGATTTCCACGAGCTTTGCTCATGCTTTTGTAAGTAGTTTCCTTTTTTAAATTAAACTCTACAAAAGTGATCCAACTTGAGGGTGCCATTTCTTACCTGTTGGATCTAGCCCAGTGGAGGGTTTTGCTAGGTTATTAGTCATAGCAGGTGTTTTGCTTCTTAGTTGATTGTAGTCACATAATGACTAGCAAGTGTGGTATATGTATTTGTTGAATGAATGAAGACTGAATTATTAGTGGGATTTAAATTCCAATGTGTTCACTCCAAACTTTGAATGAGCAGTTGAGCCTCCCCACATACAATTAAGAGTTTGGTGGACTCAGATTTCTAAGGACTGCCACTTCCCTGAATTGCCTTAATGGCTCATGTTCAGACATTCCCATTCCCTATGGAGAAGTGTACAGTAACGAAGAGTATATAAAATACATAGAAATGATGAAGATTATGATACCCACCAAATGAAGGCTGATGTGATTTCTTCAAGTTGGAAATGAAAAGTACAGATCACAAATTATGAAATGAGCATTGAAAAACTTTATTTGTATAGCTTATGATTTTCTAAGCTCGATACCTACCACATGAACTCAAATGATACATACCAGTTTTGAATTTATGAAGTTGAAATGATCTTTATTACAACGAATACTGCATTAATCAGCCTCATATGACATACAAGGGGTAAATCTGGCATAACTACCTTGTCATTATATCTAGGGTCACTCACAATTTTGCAACCTCAGGTTGCAGAGTGGTTCATATGTTTATTATAGTTACATTTCCACTGTGCAGGTTGTTAGAGGAACTCCTTCCAATTTGACTTGCATGTCTCTGGGGATATTTTAGCTATCCCCCTGGAGGAGGCTTTCATGAAGAAAACTCAGAGAAATATGGGGCACAACTGGTTTCAAGATCCCTTACTTTGCCAAGCCTGAAGGGAGTTCCTAGTTTTTTATAAACTTCTCCATATTATATTGTTTCATTGTCCAAAACTCCAAGATCCTCCTCCCTGGATTGCCAAGAAGGAACATGGTCCAGGGGGAGTTGTGGTAGTACACTTCATCTTGACGTAGAGCTGTCCCTTTGATGATCTCCAGGGCACACTCTTCCTTTGGAGCTGCTTTGAAATTTACTATCCCAGAAACTGCTTTCATGGCTGTGTCTGTAGATAACAAAGAAAGAGTGGCGTTTTCTGAGACCAGTAGATATCTAAGGCCATATGATGGAAGACCTGTGGACCTACTCACAGATTGGTGGTTAGGGACTGTTTGTTAATGCTTGACACTCATAAGCCTTGTAGGCAATGCATGGGGAACTGGAGATGCTTAGTCCCTGTTGACCAAAGAGAAACATGCTACTAACAAAGACATGTCTTCCTGGATGGAGATTTTTGGGAAGTGATCCACCATGCATACCCAGGCTGTTCATTTTACATCAGACCAATTTACTCATTTTTGTTTTAGCAAGTTGTATTTTTCTCTGTGCATCATATGAGAGGGTGAATGGATCAATGCCTTACTGCTGTTGATACAGAAAAGGACTGGCCATGAGTGTTAACAAGAACATAAGGCCTTCAGCTGATGTATGTGGTATTTATAGGCTTCACCAATGACAAGTGCTTCATTAAATGAGAGTGCTAGTACATTCTCCCACTGCTTCTTAGTATTCATGAGTCAAGGAGAGCAGTATCCCATTTTACCTACAAAGCTAAGTAAGACATACAGTCTGATTTCCAGCCATTTATTCTAGTATATTGGCCTTACCTGTGTCTATGAGGCCAAGGATACAGAGAGTGATTGACACATTGACCTTCATAAGTGAGTGTTCATTCCTAATGGAAGAGAAGAATCCATCCAGAGCAAACTTGCTTGCAGAGTAGGGAGCAATCAGGGGATGAGAGATCTTCCCTAATGAGAGATTAAAGAAATTCATTAAGGCTGAGGACACGGCTCAGTGACAGGTTGTAGTACTTGCCTGGCATGTTCATGAGATTCTGCATTTAATTCTCAGTACAGCAAAAACAAAGAAAGAACAGGATTAACAAGGTGATCCATTTTAGCCCCTCATGGAGCTGGTCTTTATTTGTAGTAGGTTTTATGAGCCTTGAGGACTTATCTTTCCCTTTTGTGTCTTAGTCTTTCACTGTACTTTAAACTGTCCCATTGTGTTGAATTTCTAAGGGGAAAGTCTTAGTGTAGCAATGGAATCATGTGTCACCGGTATCACTGTATCAATGGGGGTAGACTGCAAGGAAGACTTTACTAGAGGGAATGGATAGGTTTTTAGTAAGAGAGGAAAAAGCGGAAAGTGACCAGGACTAGAAAATACGGGTTTTTAATTCATCCATGTTCGAGCTGGGGAGTCCAGGGTTTGACAAGAGCTTCTTGCCAACTCAGTGGCATGGCACTGATAGTAGCCTTTTCTTTTTCTTTTTTTGCCAGTCCTGGGGCTTGGACTCAGGGCCTGAGCACTGTCCCTGGCTTCTTTTTGCTCAAGGCTAGCACTCTACCTCTTGAGCTACAGCGCCACTTCTGGATTTTTCTATATATGTGGGGCTGAGGAATCAAGCCCAGGGCTTCATGTATGTGAAGCAAGCACTCTACTACTAGGCCATATTCCCAGCCCTGATTTTTCTTTTAAAATGAGCAATTTACGTAAGTATAACTGTCCCTTGCCATAGGTACTTCTGGTACCTATCAGTAGATACCTATTCAGTTATCTGAACTGTAACTTGGCTCATCAACTTCTCTAGTTTCTAACTACTTTTGGCTACTTGCCAGTGCTTTCCATTATTGTCTTTTACCTTACAAAAGTCTGTACTTGTTATCTGAGAGTACCTGCCATTACTGGAATCAGAACCTCCGTGTTTTAAAAAACAATATAATTATGTGATAAATCATGATGAAAGGATGTTTTTTCAGTAAATTTGAGAAAGTTGATTAGCTAATTGACAAACATTCTTTGTTTTATATCATATCAAAAAATTGTAGAATGATCTATACGGTATCTACCTCCCTGTCTTTAACAATGTAATCAGGTTTGTTCTTTTCAGGAGAGCAATTATCTCATAAAAATTATACACCTGTGGCCCCAATACTTGGGAGGCAGAGACAGGGGATCCTGAGTGTGAGGTTAGCTTGCCTACCTGGCAAGTTCAAGCCAGCTTGGGTTTGCATAGTGAGACTCGCTTTCAAAGAAGAAAAAAATGATCATCTCTCCAAGATTTCCTTGCTTTAGTTGGTCATGTGATATCGTTCTGGCCAATGGGCAGTCTAACAGGTATACATTCCAGGAAAGACAATGATTTACTGATTTCAAAAAAAAAAAAAGACAGATCTGAGTGTCATGAAGCTTTTATATTATGTCCTTTCCCCTTTTTCCTAAATGAACTTCTATGCAATGCTTAGAATCATAGAAGAGCTGGAATGAAAGCTTAATATTGAGGATAATAAAACAAAATGTGAAATGGGCTTAGATTCTTAAAGAAATCCCAAGACCACCAAACCAGCCCTGAATTTATTACTCGACAAAAAAAGGTATTTCTGTTTTTACCTACTATAGGTGGGGTTTAATTATAACAGAATGTAACTTCTTACTACCAGAAAAATAATTGAACTAGAGCAAGAAGACAATATATACAAACATTTATTACATCCTTTTAAATGTATGGCCATTCTAACAGAATAGAAAAATATATGCAGGCAGAGAATGCTTTATAAAATGCAAAAATTTTAAATGTCAGACAATTACTATAGTAATACTACCACACAGGACAAATAATAAACCAGACAGAGCAGCTTAGACAGATAGACAGAAGCTTGCTACTCTGAATTTTTTAATTTTAACCAAAACTTTTATAAATTGAAAAAATACAAACCCATAATTTTAGGGAATTATTCCAACTTCATCTTAAATCATGGGATTTGGGTTGGGATCACTCATAGTCACGTTCCAGGAATAAGTGTGTGACCTACAGGATGTCCAACCTGAGCATCGTATACCAGCAGATATACTGGCCGGTCCAGAGATGGCAAATGGCCCAAGTAAAGCTATAGCACACACTAGTGGTCATGTAGCCAGTACTTAGTTCTCCTGTCTTACTCTAACAGATCCCCAATTGAACTCATGCTGCTACCTGTTGCAAATATTTCTAGTATTCTCTCAACATAGATTTTCCTCCTTTATTTCCTCTTTGATTTGTGTCTGTATCCGTGGTTATCTGGAATAAAGTTCACATCTCACAGTTTTCCTCAGCCAGATATGGCAAAGTGATTAAGTTCTGTCCGATAGAAATGTATGGGACATGTTCTTAAGGGGCAAGTCAAACCCTCCAGTCTTGGTCCTTTTTCTCTTGCAAGGTAGGTTAAATGACCATGGCTCCAAGCAATCTTGGACATTAGGTGGGAGCCTTGATTTACATCATAACTCGTATAACCCACTGTTACTTGGTTATTTTGACCTTTTGCATCTGGAAGCTGAATTTAAACCGTATGGATAGTTCTCCTCATTTCTATGTACCCCCTGTGTGAAAGTAAATATGATACCATCTCTAATCTATAAGATTGTATAATATACTTGCATGCTTTTTTTTGCATTTTCATTTTTTTAAATTGTCAAACTGATGTACAGAGAGGTTACAGTTTCATACATTAGGCATTGGATACATTTCTTGTACTGTTTCTTACCTCCTCCCTCATTCCCCCCTCCCCCTCCCTCTTTCCCTTTCCCCCCATGAGTTGTTCATTTGATTTACACTGATCAGTTTTGCAAGTATTGCTTTTGTAGTCGTTTGTCCGTTTACCCTGTGTCTCTCGATTTTGGTATTCCCTTTCAGTTACTTGCATGCTTTTTATTCATTAGTGATATAGAAATGGCCATGTAACCCATTTTGGACCAATAAGACTTAAGGTGAATGTTGTTGGATTGACTCAAAAAAAAATTTTTTTTCTGGGAGTGTTTCTGAGTGTAGCAGTGTGTGTGTGTGTGTGTGTGTGTGTGTGTGTGTGTGTGTGTGTGTGTGTGTGTTAAACTGAGCTCAGGGCTTGGGTACTATCCCTTAACTTATTTTTCAAGGTTGACACTCTACCACTTGAGCCACAACCCATTTCTGATGCCCAGCTTCTTTTTCTTTTGACAGAAATGTTGTGCATAGATATGGGGCTGGAATTGCTGCAGCTAGCTCTCTGTTCGCCTGAGCATAAAGCCACACATGGAGGAGAGCAGAGCCAAGAGAATGATGGTGACATTGAGCATGAGCCAAATCAGCTGGGAGGCCCATGCTACATCTTAACTCCAGTTCTGTCAATAATTTTCCTTATTGCTTTAAGCCAAAAATAGATCCAAATTATTTCTAGGAATGACATGGTGCTTAAAAGTATTTATACCTGGGTCGCCTGGGTGTGAATCATGAAGATTTCATTTCTCAGCTATGATTAGTGGGTAGTAGTATTACCAGGCTGAAACAACCCCTATAATGCACTAGCACAACCTCTGGCACATATAAAACATTCAGAGAATGCTCCTATTGTTAACAGAATTAATATTCAAATTGGTGAGAAAAATATGAGCTATTCAAAAAGTCATGCTGGGACAAATAGCTAATTGCTTGGAGAGAAGAAGGATGCCATTCTAATAAATGAATTTAAATTGCAGTAGAGAGTGTATGTGGAATAATAAAGTAAGATATAGATGAATTTATGATGTAGAGAGATTCTTTGAAAGCATGAAATCAAAGGCATGCACTATGAAGGCAGATATAAGTAGGTTTGCATATACATATTTTAAAATTGTATACAAACAATATATCATATATAGCACATATTAATATAACATAACATATTAATGTATAATTTATATTATATAACACAGTACATGATATATATTATATAACATAATTAACATATCTTATATATAAATATATTTTTAAAATTATATATATATGCAGTTTAAAAACTGATTTTTCACATGGTGTCCCATGCCTACTACCTCAGGCCTTGGGAGACTGAGGCAAGGAGGATCAAAAGTACATGGTTGATCTCAGCTATGTAGTGAGACCTAAAACAAAACTGGACTTGTGGCTTAAATAGTAGAGCACCTGCCAGGCCCTGACTTCAATCCTTAGTACTGCCAAAAATCATGCAAAATGAAACCTAAAACAAACTCAAACCCAAACAATTAAAACCCATTAAAAACCTGCAGTATCTTAGAAATACTTAGCATCATATTTCACATACTTGGAAGAGACTGTTTTTCTAGCCTTAGAAGGCTGGCTCAATGACAGGTAATGTGCACACTGGCTTGAACATGTACTATGAAGTGAATAACACAAGGATTCTAATTGCAACCACTGGATTTTTTTTTTTTTTTTTTTTGCCAATCCTGGGGCTTGAACTTAGGGCCTGGGCACTGTCCCTGAGCTTTTCTGCTCAAGGCTAGCACTCTACTACTTGAGCCATGACAACACTTCTGGCTTTGGAATCAAACCCAGGGCTTCATGCATGCTAGGCAAGCACTCTACCACTAAGCAGAGTTCCCAGCTCTGCCATTACGATTTTGAATCACAGGTCATATAAGGTTGGGGCTGAGGTGTCCATTAACAAGCATGGAAAGGGTCAAGTAAGCAGACAAGTGACCTCCAAAAAATAAGCAGGAATAAGAGGCAAACTTTTAGCACAGAAGTTGGAGCTATTATTGTTGTTGTTCTTATATTTCTCTAAAAAATCATATATGTGTCACTTTAAGGTTCCAGACTTAAATCATTGCTCAGAATTGCAAGGTTTATCAGTGGGAAAACCAGGAATCAACTTTGACTTTAGTGGTTCACACTTTCAATACTAGATGGTTTTAAATCTACAGAGACCATGAGTCTTTTTTAATTTAACTTTATTTTTATTATTTTGGAAGAAAAGTTATAGCAAAATCCATCATATCTTCCCCTTTATAAGCACTTACATAACACTTTTATGATCAGACATGTTATGAAAATAAGAAAAATGTTTGGATTTTATAAAGTGGTTTGGGGCGTATACTGTATATTAAAACACACCCTCAGAAGGGACTGAGAGGCATCTTGTAAGCAAATATTATTTCTGCTTGAGAACAGCTTAATTTAATTATGTAGAATTCATTATGAAAAGGAAATCCTTAGTTTTCAGGACTTTGTTTGTTTTCCTCATAGATTTTTGGATTTTAGAATTGCAAATAAATGTTATGAGCCAGTTTAGGCTCACTGAAAGAAGGCTGGAACCCATCAAAAGAAGCAGAACAGAAAAATCTTCCACTCTCAACAACTTTGGCACAATGAATTAAAGGCAGTTTCCTATTCACAGGTGTTGTTCTTAAACATTTTACCACACAATGCTAATTAGTTTGCATGAGGAACTCTCTGCATTCTTTTCTCCACAAGATGTATTTAGTAGTTTTTATCTTATGTATTTAGGAATTTATTTTATAAGTTTAAGAATATTTAGATGAAAAGGACAAAACTGCTTTGAAATTCCCAATTTGTACACTTTTGAAAGTGTTATGAGAGTAAAAAGGTCTGAGCAACATGGAATGAGCAATTTAAAGCAAGTTATTAAATTTAGCCAGGCACTGGTGGCTCACATCTATAATTCTAACTATTCAGTAGACTGAGATCTGAGGATTGTGGTTTGAAGCCAGCCAGGGTAGATGAATGCTGAAGATTCTATCTCCAATTAGGGGCGGGTGGGGGTGGGGGGTGGGAAATGACACAACAAAACAAGCAAACAAACAAACAAAAAAAGGGAAGTGTAGGTGTGGCTCAAGTGCTAGAGTGCCAGGATTGAGCTTAGAAGCTAAGCAAGAACTTGAGACCCTGAGTTCAAGTCCTACTATTGGCAGACATACCAAAAAAAAACAACAATAAACCCCCCCAAAAAAAAATTTAAAAAAAAATCCCAAGATATTAAGTTTTGCTTTTTCAGCTTTAGTTGAGATTCAAAGATTGAGAAGACTAGGAACTGTCAAAACGCTTACACATTCTTTAGGGAGGTTCTAAAGTATCTCTGTGTTTACCTGGGATGTGATAACACAAATGTTAGCAATGGTTTACAAGGGACCAAAGTTGAGGAGTTGGGAGTTAGAGGAAATGAGCTGTGTTACATTGATCTTCCAGAAGGGTGTGTGTGTGTGGGGGGGGTGTCCCTTCAGTTCAGTCCTTGTAAGAGAAATTTTGGAGGGACTTGTAGAGAGCTTGTCCCCAAGGGTCTGGCAAGGGCCAATTGTGTTTACTCAAGAGGAATTTCCTTTGTGGGTGGACTGAAGTGCAGCCTACACCCTTCTCATCACCCTGGAACCTCTTCCAATCCTTGCAAGTCCATGATACTTTTCTCCTGTATTTGCATTATATTCCCTGGACCTGCAGGAAATAATATAAACAACTCCTGCCAAATCACAGGAAAAACTAGTAATACTCCAGAAAGTGTATGAGAAAGTAGCCCAGGCAAAAAACAGATAGGAACAGATTTGATCATCAGCCCGGTGATCAGAAAGCAGAAGCTCTGAATGGCTGCCCAGGCCAGAGGAGGCCAATGCTCTCCTAGCTGGGGACTAGCCAAGGAAGACTTGTTCTACCTCTTCACTGCTCTGTATTTTTCGCTTGTCTAGGTCCAGGCTAGAGGGAGTCTGGTGAGAAAAGAAGAGGTAAGAAAAGAGAAACATGTGTTGCTCTTTCCTACCTTGGATTTCCCACCAGCAACAGGTTCCATCTTGAGATAGGAAGCTTTTGTTAAAGTATTCAAGACAAGACATTTTAACATTTTAACATAGACCATTCTTGAGACTGGAAGTAGCCAGAGGGCCTTATATTATCCAGAGTGGCCAGAAAAAGATTACAGTCTGTACTATATGATGTGCAGGTTCAGAGAGGAACAGCTTCTCAAGGAGCACGTGTGGACAGGCAGTAAGTAGGATGGAAGGACCTTGTCTCTTCCCCCTTCTCCCCAGGGTTCCCTACAAGATCTGCTTGTGTACCATTAAAAAACTTGTGTCAGAGTATGAACTTCCTGAAGTCAAATGGATGTGATTAAATATACTGCTCCAGTATGCATGAAATAATCATAAAAGTGAGGGGAAGATATGTCTGAATGCTTTTGTCCATGATCGAGTTTTGGTTTATGTACCAAGAAGGGCCCTCACAGCAGAGTAGACATATGGCAGCTAGATTCTCTTCTGGAAGCTTTAAACCACAGAGCAGCAGAACTTATGGTGACATTTTCTTTTATGAAGCAGAATATGAGACAAGGGGCCTGACATGTGTGAGTGTCGACATGGTAATTAATGGGACAGAATGTTTGTAATTAGCTCTGTCCCAGAAATGCTGGGACGTAGCCACTGTAGAAATAGCAAGAGCCAGAGAGCTGGCAGACAAGCTGTGCACTGGGCCTTGTTAGCTGAACAGAAGAGGTCAAACGGAGGCCTTGGTGCTTGTGTTTATTTCTTCCCAACCCTCTCTGCTCAGCACCCTTGCTGAGATTTTGAAATTATGTCCATTTCAAAGGTGAATTTTCAACTGCCTTAATTGAATGCTCAGAACCAAGTGTCTAGGATTGGAAAGGCTCATTCTTGCCTTCCTTCAGACAGGGACCCCAGGCAACCGAGCTGCATATCCCATTACTGGATGCACATCGTTCTTCCAAGGCTGGAAAGTCATCCGAGCGCCTGTCCCCGCCCCTTTCTCGAGATCTTCCTAAAAATCTTCCCTTGTAATCGCAACTCTATGGTTCTTTCAGGTTAAGTCAGGTTCTAAAGATAAATCTGTCTTCTCTAGGCCTTGAGGAACTGAGATGTCACAGTTAGCATTGAGTCAAGTCCATTGATAATGGAAGCAATGGGGGCAGATGGGATGGTCCAGGGAGAGTGTGTGGAGAGAACAGAAAAATGTTAGGATTGAAGAATACCAAGGAAACCAACAATGGAGGTTGGGGAGATGAAGAGAACCCAGAAAGACTGGAAGACAAGTTAGTGCTGGAAGGTGAAATCGGGCAAGTGTTTTAGCAGGTGGTAAGGGAGATTGGTTGATGACGCAGGAGGATGGAATGGGTGTTGAAATAATACAAAATGCTCCAGAGATAAGCCTTGATGAAACCTGTTCACCAAATTTCACAAGGGTGATTTTGGCAAGGTGATTCTTGTGCAGGTATGAGACTTGTGTAACAGTATGTGAAATGGGGTTTCTCCTCTAATCTGTGAGTATCAGCACATCTCCTAAAGCAAGAATAAATGAACAGATTTGAGGAAGCTCCACAGTCACAGAGTACACCCAACCAGTTCTACCAGCATGCTCAAATCGTCCATGGCCAGCCTAAAGCCAGTGCTTGGAAATTGTCAGTCTCTTATGTGTTTTTAGGACTTGGGGTAAGAGAGATAATTGCATTTCCCTCACCTTAATTCACAAAAGAAGAGAACATTATCTGGAAGACTTTACAAGTGTCTTCTGGAGTTCCAGAGCTGGTATTTAGCTCATCCATGAAAGTCTAAAGGTGAGATCTCAGCGGAGCTGGAAACTGTCTTCACTTGAGAACAAAGTTAGACACACTGTGGGACAGATTATGTCCTAATAGTTCAATCTACAGCAAATGGTGATGGTGTGGAAAGAGGTCAACCTTGACAGGTGAGCTGAGTCAAGAAGCCTTTGAAGATCAAATTCCTGGAGCAGGGAAGGAAGCTGAGTAGAAAGCAGCCTAGAAAGGCTCTTCTCACACCTAGGAAGTGGTGGAGCTAGAGGTGTCTCCTGCAGGAGAGCTCTGGAGAGCCCCTGAAAAAGCCTCCCCCCCAATCCCGATCCTTCCCAAGCCACCCTCACACTTCCACATCACTAGTTCTATAACTGAGGTCAGTGGGGGGGCCTCCTGTCTTATCACCTTGCATGTGTTGGGGACAGCGTCCTAGGTAATAACCACCATCATCAAAACGAAGGGAATCACTCAGTCGTTTCCCCGGGTTGCCGTTACAGTCCATGGAAAACTACACAGCTCACAACAGAAGTCATTTTTGCAGATCTGGACTTGAGATGTCTGCCATCCGTGTTGGCTGGGTCTCCTTCTGGCCAGTGAGTGGCCCCAGGGGAGAATCTTTCCTGGATGTCTGCATTCTTGGTGGCTCCGTCACTCTAAGCTCTGCCTTTCTTTACCTGGTCTTATCGTCTCTCCCTATTTCTTTTCTTATCCTCTCTCTCTTAAGGACATGGGAGATTCAACTTAGAGCTCACACTAATAATTTAGGATGATCTCATCACAGGATCCTTGGCTTAATTACATCTTCAAAGTCTTCCCCTCCCCTCCCCTCTCCTCTTCTCCCCTCTTCTCCTGCTCCTCTCCCCTCTTCTACTCCCCTTCTACCCCCTTCTTTCCTGCTCTCTTCCTCCTCTTCTCCCTGTTTCTCCTTCTTTCTCCTTTTCCCTACTCTCTCTTTCTTTCCTATTCTTTGAGAGAGTCTCACTATGTAGCCTAGGATGTCCTCAAACTCGAGACTCTTGGCCTCAGTCTCCTGAATGCTGTGATTATGAGTATGAAACATCATTTCAGCATTTTCTTTTTTCTCTTTCCTTCCTTCCTTCCTTCCTTCCTTCCTTCCTTCCTTCCTTCCTTCCTTCCTTCCTTCCTTCCTTCCTCCCTCCCACTCCCTCCCTCCCTGCCCCCTCCCTCCCCTCTCTCCTCTCCCTCCCTCCCTCCCTCCCTTCCTCCCTCTCTCTCTCCCTTCCTCCCTCCCTCCCTTCCTCCCTCTCTCTCTCCCTTCCTCCCTCCCTCCCTTCCTCCCTTTCTCTCCCTTCCTCCCTCCCTCCCTCCCTCCCTTTCTCTCCCTTCCTCCCTCCCTCCCTCCCTTCCTCCCTCCCTCCCTCCCTCCCTCCCTCCCTCCCTCCCTCCCTCCCTCCCTCCCTCCCTCCCTCCCTCCCTCCCTCCCTCCCTCCCTTCCTTCCTTCCTTCCTTCCTTCCTTCCTTCCTTCCTTCCTTCCTTCCTTCCTTCCTTCCTTCCTTCCTTCCTTCCTTCCTTTTGTTGGTTCTGGGGCTTGAACTCAGTGCCTAGATGCTATCCCTGAGCCTCTTCTGTGCTCAAGGCTAGCACTTTACCATTTGGGCTACAGCACCACTTCTGGATTTTTTCTGAGTAGTTTATTGGAGATAAGAGTCACATGGATTTTCCTGCTCATGCTGGCATTGAACCGTGATCTCAGATCTCAGCCTCCTGAGTAGCTAGTATTACAGGCATGATCCATCTGCACCTGACTAGCATTCTAAATATGGCCACACCCATAGGTTTAATGAATTAGGACATGGATGTATCTTTGGGAGGCCACCTCTCAACCCTTCTATGTTGATGCATTTTTGGCTAATCCATAGGCCTCCTTTCAAGTTCTGCCACTTGTTTCAATAACTTTTATTAAGAGTAGTATGTCACCTTTCATCACAATTCTTCAATTTCCTTCCATTTGCCAGTCTTCCATTTCCAGTCTGCCTTTGACTTTCTTGACCTTGACATAATGGTGGGACAAATTCAGCCATGATACTAACCAGACACTACGTTAGAAATGAACTATATAACTTGGGGGGAAGGGGAATAAGGAGAGGGAAAATAGGGAGAAAACGAGGGAGGGATGACACTGTTCAAATGGAAATGTAAAATAAATAGAAAAAAAAGAAAAAAAGGGAAATGTCATCATTACCTGACTTAAATAACTATGACCCCCTCTCTATATCACCTTTACGATAAATTTTTTTTTAAAGACTCCAGACACTTTTATATAAGCCGGTGTGATGGGACTGGCTTGCATTGGATGGAGAAAGTCGATTGTCCAGTCTTCATGAATTTTGCAAGCAAATTCTTGCCATGTAGCTAAGGCTAACCCAGGAGCTTGTCTACTGTGGAAATGCTCCCAATTAGGCTCTGAAAGTCTTTCTTTTCTAAAGAACTGGTTTTAAGTATTTTCCAGCGTACTTCTGATGAATTTCCTTGTGTTTGGATTTTCTGATGTTTCTTTATGATCTGATTTGAGCTATGTCATTTTAGCAGAATCACAGAAGAAATTCTATGTTCATCATGTCTCCTCCTATTTGATGATGGAGGATTTCAACTGATTCCATTGTTGGGTATATCGGTTAACCATGATCATTTGATTAGACGGTACTCTCAGGTTTCTCCACTGTAAAATTTCCTTTTCCTCTCATCATTAGTAGTATTTCTGGTGGCATTTGAAACTTAGCTGCATTATTAAGCATATAGTTCAAAGCTATTAACTATGTTCATATTACTGTGTAATCATTTCCACCATTCATCTCCAGAATTCTCTGCATGTTGCAAAACTGTATATCCACTAACGAATAAGTCCTCATTCTTTCCTTCCCCTAGTTCCTGGTTCCTGGGACCCACAAATCTACTCTTTACTTTCTGTGACTTTGGCTACTCTAAGTACCTCATGGAAGTAGAGTCAGTCCTTGTTCTTCACTTTGAATCATTCCAAGGCCCATCCATGTCATAACATGTGTCAGAATTTCCCTGCTTTGAAAGACTGAATAATACTCCTTTGTGTAGAGTACTTATATACTACAATTTTCTTATCCACTAATAGATGGATGACACTTTGATTGCTTTTATATTTTTGTTTTCCTGCTGCACATAATATTTACATTGTGTATTTTAGCTCTTGTGAAGAATGCTGTTATGAACATGAGAGTACAAATGTCTTTTGAGACTCTTTTAAATTCTATTGAGTATATACTCAGAAATAGAATTGCAGGGTTACATGGCAATGCTGTTTTTAATATTTTGAGGAATACTGTTCCCCATGGCAGCTGTAAAGTTATTACATTCCCATCAACTGTTTCAAGTTTTCTATATTTTTCTCTCCTTCTTCTTCTTGGTGGTGGTAATAAGGTTTTGAACTTAAGAGCTTTACCACCTGAGCTATGCCTCTAGCACTTTTTTTCAGATTGGGTCTTGCTCTTTTTTCCTGGGCCAGCCTCACACCTTGGTCCTGCTACCTCTGCTCCTCACATAGCTGAGATTCTAAGTTTGTACACTACACCTGGCCCTGAACATTGTCTGTATTTCCTCCCTCCCCCCTTCTTCCCTCCATACTTGCTGTCTGCCTGCCATTGTAATAAGTATGTGCTGCTATCTGAATGTAGTTCTGATTTACTTTACCCTAATAAGTAGGGATGACCAGCAGCTGCTATGTATTAATTGTACATGTATTATCTTCTTCTGGGAAAATGTCTATTTGGCTTCTTTGCCCATTTTTAAATTTGTTTTTGCTGTTGTTGAGTAAGGTGGTACTTTGAGACTTTTAAAATACCCTGTATTGCTGGGAATATGGCCTAGTGGTAAAGTGCTCACCTTGTATACATGAGGTCCTGGGTTCGAGTCCTCAGCACCACATATATAGAAAAAAGCCAGAAGTGGCGCTATGGCTCAAGTGGTAGAGTGCTAGCCTTGAGCAAAAAGAAGCCAGGGACAGTGCTCAGGCCCTGAGTCCAAGACCCAGGACTGGCAACAAAAACAAAACAAAAACAAAATAAAATACCCTGTATCATATTAAGTATCAATTGATGCATCCTGGCTGAATTATTACCATAACTATTGCTAATTGGTTATTTCAATTTCACTGTTCTTCTATATTATTTATTATTTGGCTTTTCACTACGTGGAAAAGACTTCTCTCCCCAATTAGGTATTCATATATTTATATTATCATGAAATTGTTTTCCTGATGTATGTATATAATAAGTTATAATCTATATTATTATTATTTTAATATTTTAGCCATCCTAGATTTGACTAGTGGGATCCCTCTGAAGTTAGCATCTGTGTCCTAGTAATGTATATTTATTATTCTTTTGGGGGGATTTTTTTCAATTGGCATCAATTAGTTGTATACAAGGGGGTTTCATTTTATCATGTTCACTTATATATACACTGAATCTTGATCCTAGTCATCCCTATACTTATTACTCTTTGGGCATTTTTTTTTTTTTTGGCCAGTCCTGGGGCTTGGACTCAGGGCCTGAGCACTGTCCCTGGCTTCTTTTTGCTCAAGGATAGCACTCGGCCACTTGAGCCACAGCGCCACTTCTGGTCTTTGGGCATTTCTTTGCTTACTGAGAAAACAAGATTTTGGGGTTCATCTTGTATCCTTTTAGTGGAGAAAATAGGTAGAAAATAAAGTCTGGGACCTAATAGTGTTTTTAGGTCTTCCCAGTGGACAAGAAGATGGGAATATTTTCATGTATATATAGATAAACATATCTATATTTCTATATCTATCCATACATATTTAAAAATTAACCTTCCAGTCTAGTGCAGGATCCATTCTAATGTTCTCCCCTTTCCTATTTGTAACACCTATGGTAAAACCCTAATTCCCATTATCTAGGCTATGTGGTACTAATGTGATTGATGCCCCTTGCATGTGACAATTCTTCCTTTGCCTCTGCTTCCTCTGTGCGGATGCTTTTCTCATGGACCTGTGCTTTTGCATCCCTTGCCACGCATGCCTTCTTCACCTGTGTTGGACTGCCCCCTTGCCTTGTTACCTTCTCTCCCTTCTGATACACGGTGCCAGGTGCCATGTAGATAGCCTTCTTGGCTCAGTTGGGCACTGCAACCTCAACTGCTGAGCTTGTGAGGATGCCCTCTTCACCTCACCCCATCTTCAGTATCCAAGTCGGGCTTCAATGGCTCCTCACTGACAGTCCTGGCCCATCCTGCTCACATCTGCCAAACTGTGCTGCCATGTCTTTCCTCCGTGAAGATATAGCTCCCTCCTTCATTCCCCTGGAATGGCTTCTAGATTGACTTATTCAGTACTAAGGACACTGAATGGTCTACAATACACTGTACAGTTCTATATGATGAAGAACTGTCCCACCCCGAAAGGCTGAAGTGTCTCCATTAAGAAGTCCCATCACCGAAACATCAAGAAACATCAAGAAATGTGGTCATGTGTCATCATCACAGTCTAACACAAGTCATGAAATTAGAAATCCAAGCACTAGCAAGCCATTTTGCTACCTATTCATTCAAGAAGAATGTGTTGACTCTTTGCCAAATTTGTTAGCTTGGGGGAGTCCAAGATGAATGAACAGAGTGTCTGCCTTCCAGGAAGGCACAGCCTACTCACTGTCGATGGAAGGCTGTACTTCATCCACTTTGGGAGCCAAGCAGTTGTAAGACACATCATTACGCTGTGTACCAAGAAACAAAAAGCCTGCCAGTAGAGCGATGGGATGATTCTTATCCCTTGGAATTTGTATTTTATAACTTGTTTAGAGTTCCTTTAGACTTACATAGACATTGTTTAAAAATCACACATCATTCTGCTGCACTGAGAAACACCTTTAAAACTAGAACAATTTCTCACCATGCAGTATCATCCTTTAGTGCATAGTATTTCTTTTCTTTCTTTTTTTTTTTTTTGGCCAGTCCTGGGCCTTGGACTCAGGGCCTGAGCACTGTCCCTGGCTTCTTTTTTGCTCAAGGCTAGCACTCTGCCACTTGAGCCACAGCGCCACTTCTGGCCGTTTTCTGTATATGTGGTGCTGGGGAATCGAACCTAGGGCCTCGTGTATCCGAGGCAGGCACTCTTGCCACTAGGCTATATCCCCAGCCCTGCATAGTATTTCTTAAAAGAGTGTTTTCCAAGTAAATGATACAGCTCTTTTTCTTGTTTGCTGGTGTTGGGATTTGAACTCAGGGACTTGTGCTCACTTAGTTGGTGCTTTATCACTTGAACCATTACACTAGTACAGGTTTTTGTTGGTTATTTCAGAAGTGGAGTCTCATAGATATTTCCCTGTGTGCTTCGCATGAATTGTGATCCTTCATATCTCAGCCTCCTGCGGCCTATTTTACAACTTTTAGCCTTTTTTTATGTGTGTCAGTCCTGGGCCTTGGACTCAGGGCCTGAGCACTGTCCCTGGCTTCCTTTTGCTCAAGGCTAGCACTCTGCCACTAGAGCCACAGCGCCACTTCTGGCCATTTTCTATATATGTGGTGCTGGGGAATCAAACCCAGGGCTTCATGTATGCGAGGCAAGCACTCTTACCACTAGGCCATATTCCCAGCCCCTATTTTACAACTTTTGATGGCAGCATTTTCTTGGTCTTCTGATAAGAATTTATTGACATTTTATCAGATAGTATCAAGGAAACATTAGCATAAAATAGGTTAATTATATGAGCTAATATAATTGCTATATTGAATTTTTATATATATTTCAGGGGACTTGGGATTTTATTTTGGCTTTAGTTGTTTTGTTGATGCTGTGATTGGAAATGTGTTTTCATATTCTTACTAACACAGTATAACAGAATTTCATCTGCGGCTGGGCATTTTTCTTTCTCTGTTACCACAGAGCTCTTGGCTTAGGCATATGAGATTTGGATCATTCCTATTTAAATTTGATTCAGCAACATTAAATTTATATTTGCCTAGCAAGTTCAAGACCCTGGGTTCACACATATACACACACACACGCACACACACACATACACACACACTATGCCAGTTGGTTATGCATCTCTCTTCATGTAAGCAGTCACATTTAGGTGTAATTTCTAAAATGTTATATCAAGTAGTTATGTTTTACCAATAGGCATACAACTCAACTGAAGTGATAACAATGTAAAGAGCAATGCCTATGTTGTATACACAAGTTATGACAGCCTATGCCACAACCATTGCCAACCTGATTGTAATATATGTCATTCCTTCTTTGTCAGGAGACTGGATAAATGTACATTTTATAATAATTGGAACAAATTTTAACCATGAACCCCCCTTTGCTCGGATTCTGTATTTACCAAGGAATGTTACCATGATTAACTTGGATTTTCTTGTTGTTGTTGTTCCTAATTTGGATGATTTGAAGATATTAACTGTGGCTAACAAAAGCAATTTTTAGGGCAAGATATGCAAGTGGTTTAGCATTATCTACCTTATTTCTATTCTAACATTGTCTTTCCCATGACCTCAGCTGATTAGACCTGACCAGATGATGAACCTCCCTAGTGCTTGGAGGGATTGATTTATATTAATTCGGCTGGACCAATTAGATATTTCTTCTTTGGGGAGGATGTGGAGTTGAGAGATTGAGAGACAGTAACAGTTGTCAGTGAGGCAGAAGCCTAAAATATGTTGAGAGCTCTCATGCTAAGAAGGGGACTGTGGAATCCAGGTTGAATTATGCACCGAATGATGCAGAGGATAGTAGAGAGAGAAGCAAGGGGAGAAGAATTGGTGGGAGCAGAAGGTACAGCAGTGTCATCCCTGGGAGGCCCTGGGGAGGCCTCATTTCCTGGATGCTTCTTTGTTACAGTTCCCGAGAAGCCTGCTGTCTACCCTGTGTCTCTAGAGTAGACTGAGAGGGTCCTGTTCCCCAAGTGGACTGGTGAGTTGGCACTCCTTCCAAATAACATTCCTCAAATGTTGTTCAGCATTTGTTTAGAGAATATAGGGAAAGATAAATTTTCTAATGCTAGAAATAAAGGACTTTTTTTTTTTTTTTTTGCCAGTCCTGGGCCTTGAACTCAGGGCCTGAGCACTGTCCCTAGCTTCCTTTTGCTCAAGGCTAGCACTCTGCCACTTGAGCCACAGCGCCACTTCTGGCCGTTTTCTGTATATGTGGTGCTGGGGAATCGAACCCAGGGCCTCATGTATACAAGGCAAGCTCTCTTGCCACTAGGCCATATCCCCAGCCCCTAGGACTTATTTTTTAAATGCTTATTATGTGTGAGTTCCTGTACTGCACAAATGCTTGATAAAAATAATTTAAAATTCATATATATATTTAATTTACTAAGTGATATATTCTTTATCTTTCCCTTTGTGCACATAAGAAAAATAAGCTCATTAATGAAAATAATTTAACTGCAAAAAATTCATATATTAAGATCAATTAAGCCATATATTAATTGAGTCTGTCCTTTAGTTGGCTAGGATGGCCAACTTTAGCTGTATCTTTAGCATGGTATTCCTGCTTATAGGGTCACTAATACATTCAAAAACATCCTATGACAAATGTTTTTATGCATACATTTATGACAGAACTGATGATTATTGCTTGATAGATCTGTAGCATTACATTTACTGGATGGAATAATGTGAATGTGTTTAAGGTTATGAGTATATATTATAAAATTGCTTAAAAATGAAAAATACTATACTTTTAAAATCAATAGTGATAAACCAGTTAAAATGAACAGTGATAAATGATGGCTCATGCTGAGATGTGGGTTCGATGACAGGTACCTTGCCATGGCAGAGCCCTGCCATCTGGCACAGTACCTGACTCAGAATGGATGCTTAATACATATTTTCAAGTGAGTAAGTGAATGAAGGACTGTATTTGGGAAGCACTTGTATAAGTCTGCTTGTGGAGATTTGTCAGAAGTAAAGTTATGCTTTCTTTCTCCAGCTCTTCCTGTTCTTGAAGTTTACCAAGTGAACCTCTTCACCTTGCAAGCAATACTTATTTTGATTTAAAAAAAAAAAGAAATCTTCCTCGGTTTAAGAAGAAACATTTAAAGCTGCATATTCAAACCATGTCAAATTTACTTTTACTTGATTAATTTTATATTTATTTGCTTATGTTTCAATTATTTTTGAATACTTAGGTATGCTCTTTTTCAGAGTTTCCAACAAGAACCTGTATAGAAATTAACTCATTACATTTTGTTAGTAAAGTTTCTCCAACATTTCAGTTGGGCATGGCCGTGGAAAAACACTTCACAGGACAAAAGATATTTTCTTGTGGTATTGGTGACTAAATCCAGCACTTTACAAGTACAGGCAAGCACTCCAGAACAAAAGATATTTTCTTGTGGTATTGGTGACTAAATCCAGCACTTTACAAGTACAGGCAAGCACTCTACTGCTGAACTATATCCTTAGTCCTGATAAAGGTATAAGTAGCCAATAAACTCCAGATTCATTCCTGAGTTACCAGGCTTATCATGTTAGGTGCTGTTGTAGGTACAGAGGATAAAATGGTCAACAAGAACAACTCATGTTCATTTCACAAGTCAACAAAGAAATTCAGATTATAGCTTCTTGCTCATCCAACTTGTCAGTTCTGAAATCCATTAACTTTGCAAAGTAGTTGTAAGATGGGAACTCACACAAAATGGGAAAGAAACATGATTCTTCAGTCTAGACGGTCTGTTCATTTTTGCAGTGGTGGGGATTAAACGCAGGGTCTCAAGCTCAATAGGCTGTCACTGTACCACTTGAGTGATATCTCCAGCCCCCTTCTGCACTGGTTATTTTCGGGGCAAGGTCTAGCTTTACACTCAGGCTATCCCAGTGTGTACTCCTCCTATTTGTTTCCTGGTGCTGGAGATGACAGGTGCAGGCCACTGTGAACAAGCCCAGTCATTTGGCTTCCTCTGTTGCCCAGCTATTGGTTGAGATGGAGTGTTGAAATCATCTTTTTACTCTGACCTTGATCCCCTGATCTTTGCCTCATGAGTAGCTAGTATTATAGGTTTGAGCCAATCATGCGGGCCACCTTTTGTCATTTTGTCCAGAGTAATTAGGCAATATGTTTAGATAGACTTTAACAGTGTTCCCTAACTTCTTGGGGGAAAAAAAAGATTGTTGACAGCTAGTTTTCCTGTATCCCTGCTGACCAATACATGGCTTAAGGGAAAGAAAAGCCTAAGTGACGATATGGAAAAAAAAAAAAAGTACAGAAAGTAAGAGACTAGTGGAAATCCAGATGATGGAATCTTAAACTTCTACAAGAAAGAAGAAAGAAATCTAGTCAGATGGAGCCTGAGAGGCAAAGTTCTTTATTGCAGTGACAGTAGGACTGAAGGATTTTTGCTCTTATGGTAGCGTGTGTGTGTGTGTGTGTGTGTGTGTGTGAACTTTTTTACTCAAGGCTAGCATTCTACCATGTGAGCCACAGCTACACTTCCATCTTCCTTTTTGGAAATAAGCATTTCATAGACTTTCCTGCCCAGACTGGCTTCAAAGTGCAATCCTCAGATCTCAGCTTCTTAAGTAGGTAGAATAGCGGGCGTGAGCCACCTGTGCGGTGTCTGGTGGTATTTGTTTTTGTTTTCTCCCTTCTCCATATCCCTCCTGGAGAGACCCATATGCGTGAAAACCAGTGCAACAGTGCAACTATACAAACAACAACAAAGCCAGCATGGGGAAATGCCAGAATCATGAATAGAATGGCATTTGTGTCCCTTTTTGTAGTAAGAGGCTGATGGGGCACCAGGGAGCCCTATGCCATCCCAACACAAAGGGGAGACCTGGATGTGTGTACTCAATGAGAGGAATCCAGCTAAGTAGGTAGAGATCAGAAACGTATGCCTAATTCTACAGTGGGTGGGTGCTTTGGAGAACCAGAGGCAAATTTCCCTTACCCGATCAGAGTTGGGGAAAAGTGATGCTGAACTTTTCTGTAATCTACTTCTTCCTAGGACTCCTTCCCACAATGACCCAGTGGGTCTGAGTATGCTACCCACCCACCCAGGCTGTCGCTGATCACTGGACACTTCACTGTCCTAAGCAAAAGCCTGTGACGAGCTAGAAGCAAAATGGTGCCTAATTGGAACTTCTCTGTAATTCAGTGTACTTTATTCAATGGGGAGACGCCCACACAATCCAGGACGTGGATGTCCCTTGTGTCACTGTTAAATGAAGCAGGGAAGTTCCCCAAAGGTAGCTGACTGGAGCAGCCAGAGAGCACTTACCCTTTCCCACTTCAACAAAAGATGCCAGTGACAAACAGTGCTAGGGAATTCCCCTTATTTGTTTTGTACCTGGGGTACTGCCAGGGATGCACACAGCACAATCTGAGCAGGGCAAAGAGGGGGAGAGTCAGAGAGCTCTCCCTCTAACTTGCTGGATTACCTTGTTCAAAGTCCTAGAGTATGAACTGAGCTGGGAAGAGCTGATCCAGAGAGCTTGGCTGACAATCTTACTCTCAACAAGGAAGAAAAAATGACTTTTTCTTTCTTTTTTCCTCTTTTTATTAAATAGTGGCTTATTCTACCTGCCTATTCCTCACTCCATTACTCTTTTTTATCCCTTTACCATCCCTGTTATTAGCACCCTTTCCAATAACTGAGTTATATGCCTGCACATTAGTAAATGCCTCCAGCTACCACATTCTATTTTCCTTTTTCCAATCTTCCTTACTCTCTAGCTCTTCCCTCACCCTCCTTACTCTTAATAACTTAGTTCAAAACCTTACAAATAGTACTTTTATTTTTCTAGTCCATGGTAGTAACTAAAACTGCAGCCCCATGCATAAATAACAGGATTAATCATGTAGATAATGTTACTATTTAACGGTGTATAAAATCTGATTGTGTTTTGAATTAGTGATTTTATGAGTTGAGCTACATTCCCAATGCCAGCAGTGGAAAATGGCTCATCAACCCGGCCAACATTCACTTCTCTGAGAATATAGAGGACAACTCAATGGGATGACTCAGGAAACTAAAAACCCAAACCAAAATGGTCTTCAAATGAATAAATCTCAGTAGAGAAATAGAAGAAATATGAGGAAGCAAGGAAATACAAAACCTCTAGAAACTAACATTTACACAGCAAGGGATCAGAATGACAGTGAAGAGGAAGAAACCTCATTTACTGAGCTCCAAGAAAGATGATAAGGTCCAGTAAAATGAAGGAAGACATTTATAAGCAATTGCCTTAATTCAAAGAGAGTACAATCAAATGAATAAAGGAACTCAGTTAAAACGCAAATAAAAAGCCAAATGAATGCCAATGAGCTAAATGAGCTGAAAGAGAATAGAGTTAAACAGCTAAAAGAATCAAAGAAGAGTGGGACTCTGGTGGCTAACACCTGTAATCCCAGCTACTTAGGAGGCTGATATCTGAGGATTGTGTTTTGAAGCCAGCCCAGTCAGAAAACTCCATAAGACTCTTAGCTCCAATTAACCACTTGAAAACCAGAAGTGGAGCTGTGGCTCAAAGTGGTAGAGCACTAGCACCCAGGCCCTGAGTTCAAGCTCTATGACTGACCAAAAAACAAAAAAGGATTGAAGAAGATACATATAAATACAGCAAAAAGTCAGTGTAAAACAGGAGAAAGGATCTTGAGAATAAATATCCTTTAAAAAATGAAACAGAGGGATGAGGTAATAAACAGTACAAGAAATGTATCCAATGCCTAATGTATGAAACTGTAACCTCTCTGTAATTCAGTTTGATAATAAAAATATATATATATAAAATAAAAACACTAAAAAAAAAGAAACAGAGGTTCTGGAGTTAAAAAGTTAAATGGAAAGCCTCTCCAGCAGAGTAGATTATCTGGAAGACAGACTTTCAG
The DNA here is from genome assembly GCF_023159225.1 of Perognathus longimembris pacificus. NCBI lineage: Eukaryota > Metazoa > Chordata > Mammalia > Rodentia > Heteromyidae > Perognathus > Perognathus longimembris. The sequence continues at coordinate 54,601,702 of NC_063171.1, forward strand.
GACTTGAAGACAGAGTAGAGATAGTGGAAAAAAACAGAACATGCAAAGAATTTGAAGATCTTCAGGACTCTGTTAGGAGAAGGGGTGATAGCTAAATGCATAGGAAACATCTTCAACAGAGTAAATATGGAAAACTTCCCAAATCTTGAAAAAGAAGCCCATCTACCTGTAAGACGCTTATGCAACACCTAGCAGAACAGATTACAAAACAATATTTTCATGACATTATGTTTAAAACAAGCACAGGAAATAAGAAAAAAAACACACAGAAAACTGCAAGAGAGAAAAAGTATGTCACTTATAAGGGAACCCTAGGAGATTTCTCAACAGAAAACTTAAAAGCATAGAGGGCTTAGAAGGATATATTTCAAACACTGAAAGGTAACAACTGCCAACCCATAATACACTACCCTGAGGAGCTATCATTCATAACAAAAGGACAAACAAAAATATTCCATGACAAATGAAGTATAAAACCATTTATTATTACTAAACCAGCACTGTGGAAGAAACTTAAATACATCCGGAACACAGAAGATCAATATAACCTCAGAAGATGACTATAAACATAAAAAAGTAAGCAGCTGGGAGGCGGTGTCGCATGCCTGTAATCCTAGATACTCAGGAGTCTGAGATCTGAGAATTGTGGTTCAAAGGCAGCCTGGGAAGATAAAAAGCACATGATACTCTGTTCTCTTATTAACCACCCAAAAGCCAGAAATGGAGCTGTGGCTGAATGGAAGAGTGCCAGCCCTAGGTCAACAAGCTAGAGGACAGTGCCCAGGCCCTGATTTCAAGGCCCAGTACACACACACACACACACATACACACACACACTCACACACACACACACACACTTTTTTTAAAGTGGAGAAAACAAATCATACCAGATGACTAGACAAGCACAGGAGAAATTGGAAGAAAGTACAACATTGAAACTGGAAAAAAGTGGCGGGGGGGAGGAACTCCTACACACCTTTCCATTTTGACAGTATCAATGCACTCAATTTTCTAATCAAAAGACAGTGAAGAATCAGATAAAAAGGCAATGCTACAACCAATACAGCTATCTGATAAAAAATGAACACTGGGCTTAGGGTAAAAGATTAGAAACAGATCCTCCAACTAAATGGACCCTGAAAGCAAGTCAGGAATAGCTATCCTCATATCTATAAAAGTAGATTTCAAATTTAAAATAGTTAGAAGAGTAAAAGAAAAAGTCACTGGATCTCTCCATCGAGAAGACATATCAGTTCTTAACATTTGTGCACCAAATGTTGGTATGCCCAACTCTAGTAAACAAACACTATTGCACTTAAATGACACATAGACCCCAACACAAATTATAGTTGGAGTCTTCATTACTCCACTTTCACCAATCAATAAGTCATTCAGGCAAAAAAATTAAGAAAGCAAATTTAGGTTTGAATGATACCGTAGACCTGACAGACAGCTACACAATATTTATTCATCCTTCAGCTACACAATATACATTCTGAGTAGCTCATGGAATGTTCTCAAAAATAGGTCATATTCTAGGATATATAGCAGTCTCAGCTAATACAAGAAATTTGAAATAACCCCCTGTGTTAACTGAAAGAAACTGCAGAAAATATTCAAATTCATAGAGACGGGATGATCCAGATCATTGATGAATGACAAATAGATCATTGAAGAACTAAGAGAGGGATACAAAAGTTCTTAGAATCCAATGAAAATGAAAAAATGGACCTACCTTGACCTTTAGGACCAGGAAAAGCAGTTCTAAGAGAAGAGTTTACAGTTATCAGCACCTATATAAATGCTTATAGATTGGCAAAATTAATATCATCAAAAGGGTTATATAGCCAAAAGTGATCTAAAAATTCAATGCAATGCCTATCAAAATCCTAATGTCATTCTTTGCAGAGACAGATAAATCCACCCTAAAATTCATATAGAATCTCTGAACAGAGCAAATCAATCTTGAACAAAAAAGCAATGCTGAAGATGTCACAATTCCAGACTTCAAATTACACTACAGTACCATAGTAATAAATACAGCATCTAATGTCTAATAACCAGAATACATAAGGAACATAGTAAGCCAGGTGTTGGTAGCTCACACCTGTCATCCTAGCTACTCAGTAGGCTGAGATCTGAGGATCAAGGTTTGAAGCCATCTAGGGCAAGAAAGTCTGTGAGACTTTTGTTGTTGTTGGTGGTGGTGGTTGTGGGGCTTGAACTCAGGGATTCAGTGCTGGCACTGAGCCTCTTTGTGCTCAAGGGTAGCTCTCTACCACTTGAGCCACAGGACACCTCCAGTTTTTGAATGATTAGTTGGAGATAAAGAGTCTCATGGGGACTTTTCTGCCAGGGCTGGTTTTGAACTGTGATCCTCAGATCTCAGGCTTCCGATTAGGTAGGATTACAGGTGTGAGTACTGGTGCCCGTCTCTGAGACTCCTTCCCCCCCGCCTTTTTTTTTTTTTTTGCCAGTCCTGGGGCTTGAACTCAGTCTGAGCACTCTTCCTGGCTTCTTTTTGCTCAAGGCTAGTACTCTACCACTTGAGCCACAGCGCCACTTGTGGCTTTTTCTATATATGTGGTGCTGAGGAATCAAACCCAGGGCTTCATGTATATGAGGCAAGCACTCTATCACTAGGCCATATTCCCAGCCCTGTCTCTGAGACTCTTATCTCCAATAAACTACTCAGAAAAAGCTGGAAGGTGAGCTGTGGCTCAGGTGGTAGAGCACTAGCCCTGAGCAATAAGCTTGGGGACAGCACCCAGGCCCTGAGTTCAAGCCACAGGATCAGGAAAAACAAACAAACAATACTAGCATAATGTCAGCAGGAAAATAGACCTGAAGACGAATGGAACAGAGCAGAAGGCCGTGAACTGAACCCATATACCTACAGCTATCTGATTTTTAGACAAAAAAGCCAAAAGAAATATGTTGGAGAAGCCTCTTCAATAAATGGTGCTGGGAAAACTGGATAACCACAGAATACTGGACTCCTCTCACCTTGTTCCAATAATAATTCATAATGCATCAAAGACATTAAGATCTGAAACTTGGAAAAACTACAAGAAAGAATAGTGAAAACACTTACTGGCATAGGCAGGAAGGCCCTGAATATCAGAATTCTATGGACTCAGCAAATAAGAGAGTTGACAAATGAGATCATATCAAGGTGAGAACCTTCTGTACAGAGAAAGATGTGGTCATGAAGCCAAAAAGACAGCTTATAGAATGAGAGAAAATCTTTGCCAGCTATACATATAATGGGTGTCTAATAACCAGAATACATAAGGAGCTTTAAAAAAAACCCAAAGAATCAATAACCAAATTAATAAATGGAAAAATGAATGGAAAAGAAACATCTCAAAAATATAAACAATACCTAAATACATAAAGAAATGCTCAACACCTCTTGTTGTAAAGGAAAGGCAAATAAAAATGACACTGAGATTCCATCTCACTCCAGTCAGAATGGCAGTATCAAGAACACAGAGAGGAAGTGGGGAAAAGAGGACCTTAATTCAGTGTTGGGCAGACTGCAAACTAGTGCAACTGCCATGAAAATCAGTATTGAGGTTCCTCAGAAAACTAAAAATTGATCTACCTTGTGATCCATTAATACCACGGTTGGGGATTTATCCAACAAAATATGTCAGGCTATAATAGGGGCACCTGCAAATTCATGTTCTTTGCAGCACTGTTCATAACAGCCAAGCTATGAAACCACCCAGATGTCCAAAAACTGATGAATGGATCAAGAAAATGTTGTATATATAAACAATGGAATATTATTTAGCATAAAAAAGGATGATCACTTGCAGGAAAATGGATGAAGTAAGTGAAGTAAGCTATTCTCAGAAATATAAAGGCTATACAATTCCTCTCATGTGGATTTTTTAGACATAAAATACTCATAGATGAGTGAACTCTGGGACATGTTTTTCCAAGACTCAGCTGACACATCAGCTGTGTTCCTGGTCCTAACAATTATCACACGCGATGACCCATGAAACACGAAAAACATGTAGCTCTGCCATGACCTACAAAAAAGTATTAAAACAAAATGTGTGTGTGTGTGTGTGTGTGTGTGTGTATGTGTGTGTGTGTGTGTATGGGGAGTTGTGGACATACCTTCTTAGGTGAGGATATTTGGACAGTGGGATATGTTTTTTTCAAGGAATGACTGACACATCAGGAGTGTTCCTGGTCTCAACAATTATCACATGCGATGATCCATGAGCCATAAAAGCTTGTAGCTCCCCCATGGCCTATGAGAAAGTTTAATTTATGGCTTCATTGTTAAGCTGCATGCACAGTACAATTGTTTTTGTTGTTCCCTGGTCAAGTTCTGTGTGCCTTTCTACTATTAATTACAAATGTCTATAAAGATAACAGCCTAATAAAAGCCATGAGAAAGCAAGGAAGGTCACTGTTCTCCTCCGGAAGCGATCATGGGCAGGCGCTCGGTACATGGATGGCTGGGCCCTTTCAGTGCACATGTAAGCGTAGATGATATATTTATAATATACAACACATTTTACACACATATATGTATATACACATGTATGCACTCATATATAAGTAAATGCATCTATATGATATATTCTGACAAAGCTTGGTATATGCATGTGTGAAATACCATGGTGAAAAATACACTTTTTAACAAAAAAACAGATACATTAGGAAGTGGAACCATATCTTCTCTGAGGTGTAGATGGGTACTTGGGGGAATGGGAAGGATGAACGGAGATGAGGAAGGTAAATGTAGTAATGTATCTATGTATACCTTTTTTGTCATAGGGACATCTTTAAAAGTTGATAGGAAGCTTGCTTTTTCTTGCATTTTATATTTAATTTAAAATCTTCTGTTTTATTTTGTTTAGGGAGTATTTCCCTATGGTAGCTCAGGTTGTCCTTGAACTTTCTATATAGCTCAAGGTGACCTTGAACTAGTAATATTTGTGGCTCAGCTTTATGAGTGCTTGAATTATAGGCATGTTTTACTATGTCTGGCTAGTTATACTCCTATGAGAAAATTATTTAGTCTTTGTTTCATGCTATCTTTTAAATATAATCTTGTTATGTGTTATACTTTTTGTTAGGAAAACTAAATTGGAAATGTACAGCATCTGTATTCATATACTTGGGGCACATTTATGTACTTCTTCCCTTAAGACCTATTTTTATTTACTTATTTCCAAATAAGATGTACTTATCATAAGGGTTGTCAGACACCTTACTGAGTAAACATAAAGGCACAAATGATGATACAAGCTTGGTATTTTATCCCAGAAGTACACTTGAATGAAAGCTATGGTTTAACAATTAAAGTACCTTTACAATTAAAGCTCTACTTAATCTCTTCAGGGACAATCTTGGGACCATGGTCATGGGTAGCTATCTAGTTCTCTCAACCTGAACTAAATTATAACTATGTTTATTAAAGGGTTTCTTTCTCTGTTTTCACCTCTCACTCACACCCTTTTTTTGGGGGGGGGGACAGATACAAGATGGAATTCTTAAAAGAATCCAGCAGGTTCTGTCTAAATGCTTCAGTTTTTGCCCACATATAATCTCTTCATTTTGGACAGCAAGAACTCCTGGGATTTGTATGCTCTTGATGTTGATGCTTACTTCTTGTTTACATTCTTCCAGGTCCTATAAATGTGTACCTCTGTACACATATGGCTCATATTGCATGTTTTCCCATCCACCTTCCAGCAGTACAATACCATGACCATCGCCACATACGTAACCTCTTCCACTCATCTTGGAAATAGTGCCTTTGAAAATTATTTCTGGGGTAATTTAGATTTAAGGGCAAAAACGACACTTTTTCTTAGAACAATAAGAACAGTTTCAACGAAGGATAAATTGCTGCTTTCCACTGTAGTTCCAAGGTCCTTTCACAGCCTAGATTTTGGACATTTGCCACCACCCACCACATCCTCAGGGCACGACCATACAACCATACATTGACAAGTCGGCTCACCTTTCAGGAAGGAGTGGGTGCCAGAGCTGAAGTTAGCTATGAGATTAACATCTGTAAATTCTTGTCTTTATACAAAACAGCATTATGGATATTCCAAATCCTGTTAGTTGATATGTAGAGATGAGAAACCTGTTTTTCTCCCTTCCTCCTCTAACCCCACAGTACTGAATTCTCCAAATTGGTTTAGACCACACAGGCAGCCCTCAGATGATACATAGATTAAAGTTCAATAATTCACTTCATTCCTTGGTGTGAGGTTTCCTATGAAAGCATTATTTTCATGAGATATTTTCTCTGGTGAGTCAACTCAAAATACCGTGTAATTACATTGTTAAGAAAATATGGAACAATGCTGCAAATGAGTAAATCAGAAAAGGGAGGCATTGAGATTGGTTTGGGAAGAGGAGAGGAGGGATAAAAGAGTAATAAAGGGGTGAGTCTGATCAGGGAACACTGCATGCATATACAGACATATTAAAATGAAACCTTGTACAACGAATTGATGGTAATAAAATGTGGAAAAATAGGGAAAGGAATGCATCTGAATAGGACAAAATAGTAGATACATATTTATATATGTATATACATATATTTTGAAAGTTGATCTATTTTTTAAAAGATTTATTTGGAGAAAAACTAATAGGTAAATAAAACACTTGCAGGGGCTTCAAAGAGGTCTGAGTATTATTGACAACAGCTGACTTTCTTTTTACTGTATTTTCATTTTGAAGACTAAAGAAACCAAGTCTTAGGCTGGAGGGTTGCTCAAGGGGTAGAGCACCTTCCTAGCAAACCTAAGGCCCTGTATTCTAATATCAGTACTGGCAGTCAAAACAGAACAGAACAAAGACAAAGACATAAAAAGAAACCAGTCCTTTATTTTTGTCTAGTTTTGCATGGAAATACATCTTTGATTTTTCTTGATACAAAAAAATTCCCCTAGCTCTGCACTCACCTTTGTCTAGCATTTTATTACTACTGCTGCTGCTGCTACTGTTATTAGTAGTAGGGTAACTGTTCAAGCAAGAGAATGAAACAGAGAGGAAGTAGGTTTTCTAAAAACAGCCTATCAAAACATAGCTGAGGTATGGAGGAAGTGGCTGAGGTGAGTCTGAAATAGACTAAGGCAAGGAGATGAGTTGATTTTGCAAGGAGAAAGGGGCGGAGGGATGGTAGGCTTGAAAGGAGAAAGGGGTGGAGGGATGGCAGGCTTGCCCGTGACTTCTCTGAGGGGACACAAAGGGGACCACTAAATGCTCAGTTCCAGCCATCATGTGTCTAGCCCATATTGCATACCATGGCTTGGGGTTCACAAACACAAGGAACCAAAAAAAAAAATAGAATCAGCTTTACCTACAATTCAACCTAACAAGACTTATTTTCACTAATTAAAGATTAAAACATTTTTTTCCAGATCTTTTCAAATGTTCTCTGCCCAATCCAGTAATTTTTTGGAAGTCAAATATTAATATCTCTGTCTCAGTTTATTTATCATTTTCTTTTCATTCTTTATATTCTATAGCTCCTGTATGTAGTACCTACTGTGTAGCAGAAGATGTTTTGTTTTTGTGATGGACCTTTAATGTGAAAGTGTGGATCTGGGGAATGTGTGTGTGTGTGTGTGTGTGTGTGTGTGTGTGTGTGTGTGTGTATAGTGCGTATGTGGGAAGTTTGAAGGGCATTTCCTCCTAGCCTTTTGAGATACTTGGCCTGTGTGATGTGCAAGAAATGGTTAATGGTTTAGCAATGCTGATATCTTTTATGGAAGTGTAACACCTTCTTTCTACTTGGATGTAGGTCTACTTTGAATAATCAGTACATGTAGAGCCAGCTGTAGCAGAAGAGAGTAATACAGATTTCAGGTTGTACCTTTCTTTCTCCATTTTTTTCTAGCTACTATAGATTTAAGATTACGCCAGCTTGGACATATAGGTGAAGAAAACCCATAGGGTGGTTCTGAGACAGAAGAGTTCTTAGATAGCCTTACGGGACAGAACTATAATACAGTCCTGAGCTGTCTACCCTGAGCTGTTTCATGGGAGCCAAAGAAATTTAGATTTGCTTGAGGCATTGGAAACTTGAATTTTTGTAATAGTAGCTAAAGTGTGTTCTAATAGTCCATGATGGAGAGAGTGGGGACTAATCAATCTAACCGGATACTACATTTTCAAGAAGTTTGATCAGGGCTGGGGATATAGCCTAGTGGCAAGAGTGCCTGCCTCGGATACACGAGGCCCTAGGTTCGATTCCCCAGCACCACATATACAGAAAACGGCCAGAAGCGGCCGCTGTGGCTCAAGTGGCAGAGTGCTAGCCTTGAGCGGGAAGAAGCCAGGGACAGTGCTCAGGCCCTGAGTCCAAGGCCCAGGACTGGCCAAAAAAAAAAAAAAAAAAAAAAGAAGTTTGATCAGTAGGTGCTAAAAAAAATGTGCTGAATTATAGATGGACATGCACTATAAGAAGGTGGCCAGAAGCCTCTATTTTGCCTCTGTTGATACCAAAGAAATAGCGGAACCTTTAAAGAATATATAATTTTCATTTAATTAATGCAACACCTGAAAATGCATTGAGAATAATAATGGCCACTGTAACTTCCTTAAAAACTTGATTCATTCCCTAGAAGAAATGATTAAATGCCATCCCAATACTCTTTTGCTGACATTAGTTAATATTTAATATCCTGTGTGTTAGTAGAGTTCAGGTTTTAAGAAGGCAGGATTAATGAACATGTTCACTGACTGTTTAAAAGAATACACCATGGAACACAGAATTATTCTTTAGTTAGGAAGAGAATGCAATGTGCCTATATTTTGCAAGTTCACAGACATGCTTCAAAGAAAAAGGGCTGAACTCTAAGTTATACTGACAACAGGTACCAGGGATAGTAATCTACCTAAATTTCCATGTCCCAGAGCTCATGGAAATGACCAAGTGTCATGTCATAGCTGTAGATGACATATGGGAAACTAAAGTTATTAATTTTCTTTTCTCTCTCTGTGTGTCTCTGTCTCTCTGTCTCACTCTCTCTCTCTTTCAAGGCTAGCACTCTACCACTTGAGCCACAGTGCCACTTCTGGCTTTTAGTGTTTATGTGGTACTGAGGAATCAAAGCCAGGGCTTCATGCATGCTAGGCAAGCACTCTATCACTAAGCCACAGTCCCAGCCATTATCAAATTTTTATTAGGCATTTGGGCTTCAACAAGAATTCTTATTCTTTCCAACTACATGTAGATTGAATATGTTATAAAAGTTAAATTCTCCAACAGAAAGGGAAACATCCTTTGCCTAGAGTACATGTAATATTTAATCAACCGAAATCATTAAAGCCACTTACGCCACGACTGTGAGGGTTTGGGCCAATGCCCTGGATGGGTTGGGGATGTGCCCAGCACCCTCCCACTCAGTATGCATCTGGAAGCTCTCCCTTCCTTTCAGTGCAGAGAATCTGTGGCTGGGGAGCCGGGGGCGGGGGGTGAGGCATCTGTGTTGGCTGGGAAGCACAGGGATGCATATCAATCACTCTGTTTGGCGGGTAGCAAAAAACACACTACCCCTTTATGAAGTCACTGTGCTGGGAACTCTTTACCGCATGGATGGTGTTAGTACTTTCAGTAAGAAGTGCTATTTGCAAAGAACTTCATTCTTTAAAGTCTTCTAGGTCATTTTTTTTTTTTTTTTTTACATTGCTAGGGACTACATTTAGATAGCAGATTCTGATGTGCTGTTTGGATCGTTCAACCACATCGTTCTGATTCATCAACAGAGTTATGTAGAACTTTCCTCCTGGATGCATGATGAAATAGGCCAAAGAATCTCCCAAGCTAGAAACTCTCTGACTTTTTTTTCCCCCCACTGGTGACATTCCACTTTAAATTGGTGATTATCCACTTTATCAGGAATAATCACCTTACACAGATCTCTTCATGAATATTTCTCTGTACATGTTTCCTACCTTCCTACCCTACCTAATTGGTTGTTTAAATTGGACCATCAATGGAGAATACCCCCAATGAATTCTTTTTATTTTTTAATTGTTTGGGACTGACCCAGGACTTCATCATGCATGCTAGGCAAGTCGTCTACCTTCAAACCACATTCCCAATCCCCATCTTTGTTTTTTCTTTCACTATTGATTTTGTTCATTTCATTTTGTCCTAGTTAGGCCAGTTATTAAATGTTGGTAAATCATTTCAATTTTCATATCTACTTTTGTCTCCATTAACATCATCAACATATGGCTCTTCGGTGATGAAGGAAGCAAAGCCTTGTTTACCTCTTGTGACCAGATCTCCATTTGGAAGGCCAGGAGACTCAGTAACCCCAGCAGCCTCTTCTGTGTTCCTTTCATTGTCTGTTGATCACAGATTATCAGGTTTCCCTAGGGACACCCTGAAAGACTGCTTTCTCACTGTCACTTTTAGGGATGTTGTAGCCCACTTACTTTTTTGACTCCTTTTTCTTCATGACTCACTCATTCTTAGCAGTATCTCTTTCTGTCCATATGCACGCCCCGCTGAGTTTACATACCCAGGTCTTTCTTTTATTGGTATATCTGCCTCTCTGTATGTATTGGCTACTCATCTTTTGCTTAGTATCACTGTGAGCATTTCAGCTTCAAGTTTATACAGTGTTATCAGTATTAAGGACAACAATCGAATGTCTCCTTTCATGGATTTAGCTTATTTAAGGTTACTGATTTGCGTTCCCATTCTCTGGATGCCAATGGATAGATATTTATGTTCACCACACATTTTTTTTTTTTTTACTCCTGTCTTCCACACAGATCCCTGTCCCACTCACCAGCCATTGAAGAGACGACAGCAATGCTTCCATTGCTCTGCTTCAGCATGGGCAAGGCGGCTACGGTGAGGGTCACATAACTGAAAAAGTTGACCTCCATGCTTTTCCGCACATGGGAGATATCGTCATGAAAAAGAGTCATTGTCGAGCTGGTGATGTGGTTGAGGATGAGCATGTCTAGTCCCCCTGCAAGAGATGGCTATGTTGAGGGAAATCATCTGGGGTTGGTACCTTTCCCTTCCCCCTACCAAATTCTTTGTGGTGACTTTTAAAGGCAAAGTCCAGAGAAGGGAAGCAGAGGAACAGTCTTACCCATGAGCTTTCCTGCTTTGGCAACAAATTGTTCTGCAAACGTCATGTCTTCCATGGTGCCAGCAATGTAGTGTGCTGAGGCTGCGCCAAGTTCCAGGCAGTGGGATACCACCTGCAGACACACAACACGGAGGGCATCAGTCCTGCTTTGTAGACGTCTCCATTTTTTTCTTTTTGTTTTTTGTTTTTTGTTTTTTTGCCAGTCCTGGGGCTTGAACTCGGGGCCTGAGCACTGTCCCTGGCTTCTTTTTGCTCAAGGCTAGCACTCTACCACTTGAGCCACAGCGCCACTTCCGGTTTTTTCTATACATGTGGTGTTGAGGAATTGAACCCAGGGCTTCATGTATAGGAGGCGAGCACTTTAACCACTGGGCCATATTCCCAGTCCCCTGCTTTGTAGACTTCTATGTGCCCTTTGGAGTCATTGGGGCTGAAATGAGAGTTTGCTCACAGCTCTGTTTGGATAAGAAATGCTGTGTGTGTGTGTGTGTGTGTGTGTGTGTGTGTGTGTGTGTGTGTGTGTGTGTGTGCTGGTACCAGGCTAGTGCTTTACCACTTGGTTAATTGGAGATAAGTGTCTCACAGACTTTCCTGCCTGGACTGGCTTTGAATTGCAACCCTCAGGTCTCATGCTCCTGAGTAGCTAGGATTACAGGTATGAGTCACTGGCACCCAGTTGTCAGTCTGTGTGGATTTCCAATTGTATTTTCATAATCATTGCCTTCTGTCTGGAGTATTTTGTTTGGAAACATAATGGAGTTTAAACAGATAAAATAATATCTATGCTGTGGTTTTAAGTCCACAATTTACGGGGTTTGTGAATAAATGTTCCTGAATGCATTGTAGGTGTGGGTACTTGTTATTATGCCCGAAGTTCTGGGATTGTGAGTGTTAGAACATCCGTGGACTTGTGAATCTAGGAGAGAATATTTGCTTGAGAGTCTATGCGAGTGTGAAGACATGTATTCATGAGTAGGTACTGGAATTTCAGTATCTGAACATAAGTCTCCATGGATAAATGTTGGTGAATAGGTGTGAAGCAGAATGACTATACAGCATGTGTGGGCATACACACAGTAGAGAGGTGTAGGGATCAATATTTCTATATTCCTATGAATATGTAAACCTGGATATGAAAGTATATAATTGACAGGAAGTGAGAGAGACACAGATAGAAAGACAGAGGGAGACTGGTTCTGTGTCTGTGTAAGTATATATAAGAACATTAGTGGGCAGAGAAGCCTCACCTTTTGTAGAGTTTCTTCTGACCTTGCTGTCACCACCACATGGGCCCCCATTCTTGCTAGATGATAAGCCATTTCTCTTCCAATCCCTTTGCTGGCCCCTGTCACAATCACTTTCTTTCCTTGGAGCATCTCTGGAAAACCAGAAAAGGAAGTGAGAACCATCCTTGAAGGGGCAGCAACATTTCTTCTCCTCTCAGGACATGGGCAGCCTCATTTTACTTTCCATCTCTAAAGGTTAGGAACCTAGACCACTTTGTCTTAAACTTTAAATCACTGAAAAGTAATTCAAGTCATTCATAAACATGTTCTAAAGTGGGTTTTTGGCCTGGTTAGTCAAAAACCCAAGCCTTCCCACTGTCGTTTCTCAAAATATCCATGTGCAGTGATCATAACAAAAAGGTCAGAAAGGCCATGGTTCAGCTAAAATGCTTGCATTTCAGACAATTCTGAACTCATCTAATTTTACGCAATTGAAAAGGAAATTTTAAAAAGCAATCAAAAGACACGTGTTTGTAGGAGTCCAGGGGTTTTCTCTCACTTCTACTTAGTCATCTAATCCATGGTCCATTTTTTTTTCTTACCTCCCAGACTCTCCATTAAACCCAGTTCTTTGGTTGATTGTGAATTTGAGTATTATCTTCATTTTTGTCAATTTGAAATTGATTTCCATTAAGGATGCCAAGTAAAGCATAGCTTATTTGGCAAGATTTTGGCAGCATGATTACCGCTCTTCATACCTCTCCTGCCCATATTTTGTGGATAGCATGGAGGACAAAGGTGCAGATTCTCCTCACCTCGCCTCCTCCCCTTTGACAACTAAGGATCATGAACATATCTTGATCCTTAGGAACACTCTTGCAACCTTGTGTTTTCTAAACCTATTCCTCCAAAATTAAACATATCGGTACTTACCTGGTCTGAATTCTTCCTTTTCAGAGTAGTAGTAGAAGGCCAAGAAGAGCACCAGGATGGAGAGCACATATTTGTTCACAAAAGCCATCAGACAGGGAACTGGCCCAAGGAGTCCTGTAGGACACACAGAGAGAACCTACTGAGCTTTCCACAACCTCCTAGGCAGGCAGCAGCCTCTGAATTGTGACATCAGGGACGGGGGAGGCTGGAGTAGTCTCAAGGCAGTGCTAGCCAATTTCCCTGTCAGAGCAGCGATTGGCTTTGGGTGGGATCCCATTCGTCCCTGGCAGCCTGCGTGGTGGATTTCATAATGGACAATGTTTACTCCATTTCATTGAGCAAGAGGAGACTTCCAGATGGCCAAGCTCATGACTGTACAGGAGTGGATTCCTGAGCATCTATTCCCCGACATCTCTGTCTTGACACCGTTTACGCCAGGGATCAATGGCCTTTCAAAAGTGGTTTTTCAAAGGGAGAAAGGGGGGGGGGTTGAGAGAGAGAGAGGGGAGAGAGAGAGAGAGAGAGAGAGAGAGAGAGAGAGAGAGAGAGAGAGAGAGAGAGAGAGAGAAGAGAATGTGGGGTTTCTGGAGAAATGTGAGTAATAGCAAAGAGAGCCAAATTCGAGCCAAATCTCACTCTCAGCCCCACCCCCCAGTCGGAAGCAATTAAAAATAACAGCACAAAACAGCAAAATAAACTCAAGGGAAAAAAGAAGTGCACATCTTGGGAGATAAAAATAAGTAAAAGAAAACAAGCCCTATAAGCCTCACACTCAAGTTCAATGCAATGTATTACAACATCAAAGGGAAATTACAATCTAGCCAGAACCCAGATGGCGGGAAACCCAAGACCATTTCAAGACTCTCAGGCAAGTGCAACGGAACGTACACTTATTACTTTAACAGGGAATAAAGAAGAAGTAATGAGTGCCAAAAAAAAAAAAAAAAAAGCACGAGCTATTAAACTGGGTCATGTAAATGCTATGGAGAGACAAGAACCATGGAAAAGATGCTGGGATAAAGGGATCCAGTGCAGAAGGAAAGAATATAGTGTGGGATGGATTCCCATGACCCAGGTAAGAATGGATTTAGTAATGATAAAAGGGCCAAGATAAAGAATCTCCTAGTAACTTATTATCAGAGACAATATAGAGATAACTACCACAGTATGTCTATATTAAGATTTCTGTAGGGTATACTCTTAGGAGAGGAGCACAAAGACTCAATGCCTATGTGCATCTGGTCATATAAAATAATATAAATAAAAAAAGGTTTCTTTAAGGTATAATCTCCAAAGAAGGAATTTAAGATGTGCCATTGTTAAATTGTTCAACTTAAAACCCGCTAGCCTAATCGTGACAATTACCCTGTCACCAAGCAAATCTTCACTTCTGCAAGTTACTCATAATAGAGCATGGAAGAAACATTAAAAATGTGACAAGAAGAATAAGTTCTTTAGAGGAATGATGAAGTTGGGGATGGAGGGAGAACTGGAATTTACACAGAGCTAAGAGGAATTGAATTATGATCCTATGTACAATATCTGGAAACATTCAGTGAATTTTTAATTCAGAGTAACAGAAAATAATTTAAGACCCAGAGGAGCTGAAACTATTTGTCAACAAAGGCTCCCAGCTGTGAGGTTCTCTTCCAGAAAACAATGACGATTTGAGAACAGTGAGAGCTAGCTAGAACTGAAGGCTCAAGGGGGACACACACAGGAAAAAGATCAAAGCCAAGTGAAAATTAGATTACATACTGTCTGAACTACCAGATACATTTGTATAATTTTATAAAAGACTTTATGCTACCAACTCACATTACAAACCAAATTTCATTTTCATCCTTACAGGAAGAAAGTATAAAGTTTATTTTCTTAATCCTACACTATTAATAGTGAAATTATAGGAAGTCAGATGGAGTTTTGCTTTAAAATATCATGATACTGAAATAATAAAAGATGGGCAGAATAGGGAAGTTTATTGTCTACCAAGAAAAGAAGTAAAGAACCACCATGCTTCGCCTTGAAGAACTTTTGCATGCATGTTTTATGTGTTGATATTAATCCATTAGAAATTGAGGCTGAGTATTTTTAAAATTCAATAATACATAAGCATACCTTCCATTAGCAGTCAAAGCAATGACATTATCACACATCCTGAAGCCTCTGGAAAAGTTAAATAATGTCTTAGTATGATTATGGAAATAGTTTGACCTTTCAAAGTCCCAAAAGGGTCTTAGGGACCATACTTTGACTATATTATGCAATAAACTCAGAATTTACTGCATGCCTGTATTTGCACGGCTGGTTCTCTCATTAGCTTGTAAGCTCCTGGAGAAGATAGGTTATTCCTTCTCATCTCTGCCTGTGGGCATTGCCCCCAGTCTTGTTCTAGAATAGGCATTCAATAAACTTGAGCTGTTTTAATTTAGTTTTTGAGATTCTGTAGCAGTAAGAAATTCGCCACCCTCCTGGTGCCTGATTTAATCTAGGGAAATCACTAGGATTCAGCATTCTTGTCAGAATGGATCAAAGCCATCTCCCCCCTCACCCCACCGCTCTTCCCAAACTTTTCACCAAATTAAAACAAAACAACAACAAAAAAGTAAAAAAAAAATAGGGAATGTGATGCTTTCACTAGCATTTGTTTTGAGTCACATTTCCCCTATTCAGCAAATGTGTGTGTGTGTGTGTGTGTGTGTGTGTGTGTGTGTGTGTGTGTGTGTGTGCCTGTGTGTTTCCATGTCTCTACTGGGGCTTCAACTCAGAGCCCTAAACTTGCTGAATTTCCTCGTTCAAGGCTGGTTTTCTACCACCTGAGTTACACTTCCACTTCTGACTTTTTCCTGGTTAACTGGCTATAAGTCTTGGAGATTTTTCTTCCCCAGGCTGGCTTCAAACTATGACTCTCAGATCTCAGCCTCTTTTTTTTTTCTTGCCAGTCCTGGGGCTGGAACTCAGGGCCTGAGCACTGTCCTTGGCTTCTTTTTGCTCAAGGCTAGCACTCTACCACGTGAGCCACAGCGCCACTTCTGGCCTTTTCTATATATGTGGTGCTGGGGAATTGAACCTAGGGCTTCACGTATACGAGGCAAGCACTCTTGCCACTAGGCCATATCCCCAGCCCAGATCTCAGACTCTTATTAGCCAAGATTACATGTATGAACCACCTGACTCCTCGTTCCAACAAACTTTTTCTAGCAAGGGTGCTAGTTGTGGGCTCCGCTCCCTGTTACTTCTCTTTTGTCATGCAGTGGTCACCGACATTCTAGAGCAGGCTGTCTTGAACACATCCTAATAGCTTGCAAATACCCAGAGAGTGAACACCTCCAGCAGCAGGTGCAGGTCAGAGCTCTGTCAGGAACTCTCATTTAATCATTCTCACCAGAATAAATGGGCCCAAACCAAATGGCCAGGTGAGAAGCACATAGGCCACAAAGGAGCCAAGGGTCCGTGAGGGATGGGCCAGAAAGGAGACAGCAAAAAATGCAAGGGGGGGGGGGCTGTGTGTGTGTGTGTGCGCGTGCACGCATGTGCACGTGAAAGAGAGAGAACGAATCATTTCCATGCATTTGGCACAAAATGTAGACCATGAAAAGAAATGCCTGTCATTTCAGAGGCAGCAGCTGGAGCTCTTTTCATGACTGTGTAGTGGCTTTGTTTCGGAAAGCGGTCTTTTTCTTTTGGAAATGAATCCTGCTGGGAGCATAGTCACTGACCTCAGAGTAAAAGGTGCAGGTTTAGACACTGTACCTTGCCCCGCTTGGGGAATGGCTCCAATATGTTGAAACTGGAAAGGTGTTTCGTGTTATATCAGAATGTAAACAAAACCAAATTTCTCTTTCTTACCACCCTGTCCTTGCCCAGTGTTCTTTAGATCTGATTTCAGGAAGTCACAAATCTGTACCATAGCTTCCCAAAATCTGTTTGCCAAGACAGAGAAAAAAATGATCATTTTATATCCTCTTTCCAGTAATAGTTCGTCTCCTCCTCCCCTTCCTCCCTTTCTCCCGCTCCTCATATATCCTGAGGGGAGAAGCTTGTCAGTCCTTCTGTATAATCTGATATCCGAATGCACAGACTGGCTTGCTTTCACCTGGTGGATCTCAGGTCTGGAAGGGAGGGTGGAGGTGGGATGAACTGTCCTGTGTTTCCTGTGCTATCCTACTTGGCGTGGGTAGCCTGTGGCAGGACCGCTGGTGATTAGATTCCCGGGATCTCTTTGCATGGGAGAGCCATAAGCCTCATGATCTTGGTCTGATTCCTTGTCCCACTACCATAGTGGGACCTAGGTGAGATTGGGGATGCAGTTTTTCAGGCTTTTCCTTTGGCTTAGCTTCCAAAGAGAACCCATGTCTTGGTATGGAGGAGAGAGAGGCCACGTTGAAAAAAAAGGTTTACTGAAAAAAAAGAAGACCCCTTGGAAAGTTTAGTGAAACACAAACAGCACGCAGTTGCTTGAGGACGAGCCCCCCTGTGAGTGAGAGAGCGTACAAGTGAGAGCTTGCCTTCCTGCACACGCTGCACACACAGCAAAGGCCCAGCCAGAGCTTTTCCGTCGTTGCTCGGCTCCACTTTCAGGAAGCACATCAAAGCAGCGTTGACGGCCAGCTGAGTGGCCTCAGGTGTCAGTGGCACCAGCAGTAGATGCACCCGTCCAGCACTGTGGTGAAGGTAGATTCTTTCACATTAGGGTGAATGTTCCAGGCCAATGAGGAAGGATGTGAGGGGACACTTAGCCTTTCTGTCCCCCTCTGGTGGGAAACAGAGTTGCCAGATTTAACAAACAGCACTATTGGATATCCAGTTCAATTTGAATCTCAGCTAAACAATGAATACTTTTAAAGGATCTCTCTTCCCTCTCTTAACCATTGAAATAGACATTCGACTGAAACATTAGTCATTGTGGATTTGAAAGCCACATTTCACTGGTTGTGTTTTACTTGGCAACCTTGGAAATGACATAGGGCTTTGGAAACTCTGAGAAGTTCAGCCTTAGGTGTGGACAAAGTACCATGGATCATGGCCACTAATAAGCCATCTTGCCTACCTTTGCTATAGTGAGGTCCAACAGCCTGGCTACAAACAGCCCCCCAAAAGGCCCTCAGCTGGAAAAGAGGAAAAGGTTACATAGCACATGGTGGTTGAGTGGAAGATTCATTTACTGATACTTATTTAGTTAGGCACTTGCCAGGGGGGTCAGATACTATAAATGAAAAAGCAAGGGGAATTCTTTCCAGGTTGTAGAAGCAGACAGGATGGAAACAAATATATGTGACGTGTCACCTCCGCATGGTTGGAAGTCTCCAGAGAGGTGGGAATGTAAAAGAGGAAACAGCCCATCCCATGTGTGGGATGAAGAAAAAAGAGGCTAATCTTGATCTGTATTGAAATATGAGCAAGAATGCTCCAGGCAAATGCGGAAGAGTAAGTGATCAAGAGAAGAGCTGGGCTCCGGCGGTGAGGGGTGGGGGGGGTGGTTTGGAAACTTTGCTTGTGAACATCCCCTGCAGAGGAAGCTTCCTGAGAAAGCAGAAGACAGTGTGAAAGAGAATGACAGGTTTGGGAAACTGCAAAGAGCACCAAGTGGCTCATGAGTAGTGGGGTTACAGGGAAAAGTCCATAAGGCCATGGATTTGAGGGTCTTCAGTAGCCATTACTAGATTTTCTCACTCTGCTCATTTATTTCTAGTTGTGAAGTCTCAGAAGTCTGTGGCTTCTCCATCCTCGTCCCAGAATGCACTTGTCCACTGATTCTTTGCAGGCCCTCCCTCCTCGCCCTCATGCATAGTCTGCACTCTTCAGGTTTATTAGTCCAGTCTACTCCCTTCATCAGCACCGTCTGTAATCCGTAGCCTTGTATCCAGCTTGCCCTAGAGCTATGCCCACCTAGATTTTTCTACCATGCCTTTTCTCTCTTTGCTTCTGTTTCTAACTCCCTGGCCCCTAAGTAGCCTTTGCCACTTTTATACTCCCTTCCCTTGACCTTGGGCAGTTCATTTTCACTGGGGCTTCTTCCCACTTCTTGGACTGCTCTTTGGTGTTCTTTGTAGATTATGCTTCCTTTTTTGGTTTGGGCTGATTAATCTTTATCCTCCCTCTTTTCCTCTCTATTTCCTCTAGGTAATCTCTCTCATCCTCATGCCTTCAGTACTGTTTCTACACTAAATCCTCACCATCTCTCTTTCTGGGGCAGCATTTTATCCTAGCTTTAGGTAGTACAGCCAACTGTTTACTCAACCTCTCCTTTTGAATATTTCAAATTCAACATGCCAAACTAATTTGATTATTTTTATCTTCAATAAAGTATACTTTCTATGCCAGAAAATTACCTCATTTCAAATGTTCAGTAATTTTTAATAAATTTACAAATTTATTAAAATTTATAAGATACCTTATACCCATTTATACTCATTCTCTAATCCCATTCCTGGTCCCAAATGATTAATAATCCTCTTGCCACTATAAGATTGCCTTTTCTGTACATTTCATAATGATGAGTCCACCATTAGAATGAGTGTGTGTGTGTGTGTGTGTGTGTATGTGTGTGTGTCTCTTGCCAGTCCTGGAATTCTGGGCCTGGGTGTGGTGCTGTCCCTGAACTTCTTTTGCTCAAAGTTAGTGCTCTACCACTTGAACCACAGTGCTACTTCTGGCTTTTTCTGAGTCATTTATTGGTGATAAGGGTCTCACAGACTTTACTGCCTGGGCTGGCCTTGAACTGAGATCCTTAGATTTCAGCCTCCTGAGTAGCTAGGATTACAGGTATGAGTTCATTATTACAGGTGCCCAGCTCATTATGATATTTTTGTCTTTGAGTTTTCCACTTAGCATGTGTTTGAAGTTCTTCCACACAGTAGCATGGCATGATACTTTATTCTTTCATTACTGCCAAACCATGTACCCTTGTATGACTCTACCCCTTTCTGTTTTTGCATTCACTGGTTTACTGTTATTTATTTATTTATTTTTTGGCCAGTCCTGGGCCTTGGACTCAGGGCCTGAGCACCTTCCCTGGCTTCTTCCCGCTCAAGGCTAGCACTCCGCCACCCGAGCCACAGCACCCCCTCCGGCCGTTCTCCATATATGTGGTGCTGGAGAATCGAACCGAGAGCTTCATGTGTAGGAGGCAAGTGCTCTTGCCACTAGGCCATATTCCCAGCCTACTGTTATTTTTAATTGTCCACTTTCTGTGGAATAATGAATAGCATGGCTACGAACATTGGCATGGAAGTCTATGTGGACATATGTTTTTATTCTCTTGGGTTTATATTCAGAAGTGGTACTCTGGGTTACATGATAAATTCATATGTAACTTTTTGAGAACTGTCAAATTGTTTTCTAGTGATTTTCTTATTTTTATTTGCTATTTCCTAATGACCTCTATTTCAGTGAGTGCTTTTAACCACCACCAGTGAGTACTTTTCTACACCTCCCTTTCCATGTCTTTTTTTTTTTTTTTTGGCCAGTCCTGGGCCTTAGACTCAGGGGCTGAGCACTGTCCCTGGCCTCTTCTTGCTCAAGACTAGCACTCTGCCACTTGAGCCACAGCGCCCCCTCTGGCCGTTTCCCATATATGTGGTGCTGGGGAATCGAACTGAGAGCTTCATGTGTAGGAGGCAAGCACTCTTGCCACTAGGCCATACTCCCAGCCCTCTTTCCATGTCTTTATGTTCCATTAATCACTAACTCTCATCAGTGTGCCCCCAAAGTATCTCTAGAACCATTTCTGCATCCTTATCCACACTGTGACTATGTTCATCATTGTAACTTTGTTCATCTATGTCACCTTCTCCAAACCATTTATTTTTAAGAAAAAAATGGTCATGCAATATTTAGTATAAACAAGAGAACACAGGAAAGCATAAACCATTTATGAAGCTTAAGAACACAATGGGGACATGTGGCTCACTCCTGTAATCATAGCTGCTCAGGAGGCTGAGATCAGAGAATCATGGTTCAAAACCAGCCCAGACAGGAAAGTCTTATCTCCAGTTAACCACTAGAAAACTGGAAGTGGTGCTGTGGATCAAAGTGGTAGAGAGGTAGCCTTGAGCAACAGAGCTCAGGGACAGTGCCCAAGCCAGGAGTTCAAGCCCCATGACCAAACAAACAAAAACAATGGAAGCCTTTCAGGGCCACCATCCAAATCAAGACATGGATGTTGCTAGTGGCATTCCCTGTGGATTCCAGTCTTGCCCATTTCCTCACAGTGTGGATGACCAGTACAGTTCTCATTTTAAAGGATTCAGAAGTTCCCTATTGTTCTTAGGATAAAGTCTCAAGTTCCTAGTTCCGTTTTGTAAGTGCTTCATGATCTTTGAAGCTCTCTTAGCAATACCTGTGTGGTATACAGCAATACCTGTGCCTTGTCTTGCCTGGGCAAAATGCTTGCAGGGCTGGACACTTCTCTTTCTATGCCATTCATCCTGTTTCCTTCCCATTAGCTCCATCTTTCCCATTAGCCATGGCTCAGGGAAGACAGAGGACTGGCCCATCTTCTTGCCAGATTATCTCCTGCTAGCTCCTACTGGTACACAGTAGGTGCTTAGTAAGCATCTTATGAGTGCTACTGAATGATGTGTCCTCAAAATACCTAGATGGTAGACATCCAGTAGATATTCAAAGTTTAGGGGAGAAGCCTAGGCTAGAGAGAGAACTTTGGGGAAATGAACCTATGCAAGTTAAGGCATTTCTGAGTTGGAAGTTAGAGAGAGAGAACATTTAGAAAGTCTGTGTCTGTGGCAGACATTGCTAGGCTGAGCCTGTTCTCAGCTTGTGGGAAAAATCCCATAATATAGAGTATGAGGACAGAACTTCTGGAAAGTCATGATTTATGGAGTCCAATTCCAGACAACATGGCACAGAGCTCTGGAAAAGGAGCCTATGACTGACAATGGACTGAGGAAAGAGAGTGTGGCTGTTGAACCCTTGGCTTCTGCTCCTAAATTCACGAAGTTATTTTGGTATCACTTGTTTCCCTCTTTTCAATTTTTGGAAGGCAGATCAATGTGGCTTTCCCATCGACCCATAAATCTTGGGGGAGGGTGAAGAAAAGAAGGAGGGGAGTTAAATTCCTTAAGTGCTGCCTCCCCCTGTCTTGGCCATTGTGTGGGGCTCTCATTTTCCCTTTCTGCCTTATAACACTGCTTCCCAATATCCACATCCCTTATGAGGCAGGAGAGTCTTTCCCACATTTTAATTTCCCCTTTTCTGTCTGATGGGAGGGTTGATTAAGTTTGAGAGCTTGGCCACAGCCCTGAAGAATGACCTAATAGGGAGGGGAACGAATTTCTGGGTTTAGGATGCTGAGAGTTTAAATAGCTTCTGCCAGGAGAGGGAGCCCTAGGAACAAAAAGGAAGCTCAGACTGCAGCAGTTTATGGCCAGAGACCAGGATATATGTTGTCAGTAGTCTAGAGGGACTGATGGGTTAAGATAAAGGAGAATGCGGGAGGGAGGGAGGATAGACTCATAATACACTGATATATATCCAGAAATAGTTACATAAAATCCATATTACCAGACTCCTGGACTGGACCCTTTTTTCACACTCAGACTAGCTTTAGTTGTAATTCCCAAACCTCACTAACTTACTGGGGAGGGACTCATGTTGGATTCTCAGCCTCCATCAACGCCTTTGGAGTCATTAAGGGTGGGTCCCAGGAAGCTGTATTTTCACAAACCCCTTGAGGAAGGGTCTCTACTCAGCCCAACTACAGTCAGCATTCCAGGCCTTCTGCTAGACCCCTTCCTTTGTTCTCTTCCTTGTAAAAATCCAGCGAAATCAGCCCAAACTCATGATCAGTTCACCTTTGATAGCAAGTCAGTTTCTTCATCCTCCGGCATCCTCAGGTAATACCCGGTCACCTTGGCAGTGTTCAGCAAGAATCCTGTTAGGTCAGTTTGGTTTAAATCCCTCCCTCTCCTTACTCTTACTCTTAATGTTTCCTCTTAGTAATTTTCCACCCACCAATCATCATCTTGCAATTTGGCTATAGGTTCTTACTTGTTTGTGCAGTTTTACAATCTGAGCCTGGTTTTACTCTGCAGTCTCTCTTGGCCTGTAGCAATAATCCACAATAAAATCAGTTCCATTTTAACCACTATCTAGCTCTGGGGATCATTTATTTATATGTAATTTTTATTTTATTTGTTTACATTCCTCAAGTGATTCTGAAGTAACCTGTGGGCAGACCAGAGAACTTCTGTATTAGGTAGCTAGGCAAATACCTTAGCCAGACCTTGTTGAGGCTTAAGTAAATGGTTGCAGTCATTAGCTTGCTGGCTGCTAGTAGAATGAAGCTCTTGGGAGATTACCGTGTTATGACTGAGCCATTTAAAAACCTCATTTGTCTGTCAATATAAATACATGGAGAAGATTGTAAAAGCCACATGATAGCCAAAGGCAAAAAATAAATAACTTTTGCTCTTTCCTTCCCCATGGCCTACTTTTGTTCAAAATTTAATTTGTTTGTTATTATCTTTAAGTACTTGTTATTATCTTTAAGTACTTGTACATAGCAGTTGCCACGAACACTGTCCCTGGCTTCCTTTTGCTCAAGGCTAGCACTTGCCACTTGAGCCACAGCGCCACTTCTGGCCGTTTTCTGTATATGTGGTGCTGGGGAATTGAACCCAGGGCCTCATGTATATGAGGCAAGCTCTCTTGCCACTAGGCCATATCCCCAGCTCATGGCAGTTACTTTTAAACTCTTTATTTTCCCCCCCAGGAATCAACTCCATATTTGTTAAAGGATATGCTTTCACTATTAGTCCTTGGTTTTTCAATTTGAGAAAGTTATTGATTTTTTTTAATTAAGGAGATCCTCCGTTATTCGTGCAGTATCACAATTTTAGTGAAGTCATTACTCGATATCAATATTTTTATGATCCATTTGCAGCTGAATGGTGTAGTTTACCTCGATTGCATTTCTGTTCTTCATTTTCTCTTGAGAGTTAATACTCATCTCCATTTTTATTTATTTGCTTTTATAGTTGTTCATGTTCTTCAAACTCTCTGACTAGAGCAAGAAATTCAAATAAATTGGTTATGTTGACTGCATAATCTGTCAATTCCTTTTTTATTTGGGGAGAGGGGATGGGAGGCATACTGGATTTAACCTCAAGGTCTTCTGCTTGCTTAAGGAAGTGCCCTACCATACTTCTTCTCCCCCCCTTTTTTTTTTTGCTTTACTTTGTTTTTCAGGTAGAGTCTTATAATTCTGCCCAGGGCTAGCCTCGGACTGTGATTTTCCTACATGTGTAAGTGGGATTACAGGTGTGGGCTACCACGCTTTGCTTGTTTTTTTTTTTTTTTTGTTTTTTGTTTTTGGTCATGGGGGCTTGAACTCTGGGCCTGGGTGCTGTCCCTAAGCTCTTTTGCTCAAGGCTAGCGTTCTACCACTTTGTGCCACAGTGCCACTTCCAGTTTTCTGGTGGTTAATTGGAAATAAGAGTCCGATGGACTTTCTTGCCCTGGCTGGCTTTGAACCATGATTCTCAGATATCAGTTTCTTGAATAGCTAGGATTACAGGCATAAGCCGCTAGTGCCCAGCTTTCTTTGCTTGTTTTATGAGATAGTCTTAAGTACTAATTATTTTTGCCTGGACTGGCTTAAACTTCCATTCTCTCATTTCTGCCTCTTCCATAGCTGAGATTACAGATATGTCTGTTTTCTTTCCTTATTTTTCATTTAATTGGAGACATCTCTTTTGGAGTTGTCTTGCTTCTCTTCCAACTAGGAGCTCTGTAGGCTGTTGCTCCTATTTTTCTTTTTCTTGTACTTCCTTGTCAATAGTAGAGAATTTTTTTGAGACTTAGGGTGCAGGAGTATTATTTTACAATTTAAACATCTTTATGTGGAAATCAATCTATCTGACCTTGATACATACAAAGCAGTGTGGCAGTTCTGGTCGCCCATATCTGCTTGTCCTTATTTTCCCTTCCCCTTGATTGTTTTTGGCTGGGTAAGAATTTCTAAAGTGAAGATTATTTTCTCCCCAAATTGCAAGATGGTTTTGTATTGCCTTTCAGTGTCTAGCTTCCTGTGTTGATACTGAGAAGTCAAAATGCCTTTTGGATTTCGAATCCTTGGTTTATGAACTGTTTTTCTTTCTGGAACTTTTCAGATTAAAAACAAAAGATCCTGGGGTTCTACCATTTCCATTAACAATCTGCTTTGATGAAAGCCTTTCTTCTTTCTGTTTTTGGAGGAATTATTTCCCTTCCTTTTCATTTTCTCAGTGCTGTCTTTTGGGATTTCTTACTAGAAGATATCAGGGCTTCTTGACTGCTTACCTTTTTTTTTTTTTTTTTTTCCTTTTTGGTCTTATTTTTTTTTCATGTTTTTCTTTCCTGTCCTACTTTTTTGGGGAATTCCATAATTTTATCTTCCAAGGCTTCATTATAATTTTCAAATTTCCAGTTGTATTTTTAGATGAAAGAGCTGGTTTTTTTTTGGCTTTGTGGTCTTAATGCATGCATACCCTAACTCCCCTTATGTCTGTGAAGACAATGATATTGCCATGGCTGGTAATGGATTCCTACTTGGTGAATTACCTCTACTGGGTCTTTAATATCAAAGCCTTCCATCCCATCTCAATGATTCTTATACTCAGCCTGTTTGCTGTTGGAGAGCCTCATTGGGAGACCTCTATCTTTCTGGGTTTGTTAGGGTTTTTTTTTTTTTTTCTCTCTCTTTTGTTGGGTTCTTTTGCAGGGATGACTTCTTAATTCTTTCGCCTGCTCTGGGCTTGGGTAAGGTGGGTGGAGAGGGGTTATAAGCTAAGCTGTTCTTGTTCTGGGAGCTGAGCCAGAAAAAGGGGCTGGAGAATCTCATCTTTCAGTATGAAGGCTTTCTGTCCCATGGTTTCTAACGCTGCACACAACCCAACCCTCTATGCCTGCTGTCTCTGAGCCTGGTAGCTCTATCAATTTATCCCCCAGATACTAGTTTTCTTCCCTTAGATGGAAAGGAAGTATGGAGGGCAAGTGTGTCCTCCTACTTTTCCTCCTATCTCTCTCATTGTTTTCTGAGGCTCTTATACCTGGAGCCTTCTGGGGTCCTGACTTCTTGTAAACCTCCCATCATAAGTGATTGCAGTTCAGAGGTCTCAGGTTTGCTAAATCACTTATCACTTGTCCATCCATTTTATATCTTCAAAGATGGTGTTGACATTTCTCAACTGCTGTTCTTTAAGACACCCTGTTCTTATCTCATCATGTTCTGTTCTCATTGTCCTTGTGCTTTATAGCATGAGAATGCTTCTACTGTAACCCGTGTACTTTTTAAGGAAACATAAATTAGTATCTTCTTTCAAGGTGCCACATATAACCTTGGATAGACTTGTAGGAGGGGCCCACTGGTTTTAAGCAGAGAGAAGGTTCTAATAGTGACATCTTTTGTTTCCTCCTCCCAAGTTACCCAAGAATGAGATTTTACTGAATCATTTTAAGGGAAGAAAAGGAGAGGAAATATTTCCTTTGTTTATTCATCCAGTTTTCTTAAAATGTTTGAGCCTAATAATGATTTGAACCTGTGCAAAGTGCTGGGATATGAAAATGGAGTGATATGTGGGCTCTGTCTTCAATAATATTTATAGTCAGTAGGCAAGAAAGTCGAAGCTGCATATAATGTGACAATATAACACAGTGGGAGTATACATGGAGTGCTATAGAAACAAGATGTGACCCAGATCTGCCCAGGGTAGCAGGAAAGGCTCCTGGGCAGAGATGGCTCTCGAGCTAAGTTTGGAAGGCTAAGTGAGACTTGTAGAGATGAGATTGGGGTAAGACAGCCCAAGCAGATAGAACTGCACATAGTCAAGTAGTCAAGAAATCACATGGCATGTCAGAGGAACCTTTCATTGAAAGGGCTAGAGCCTTAGTTAGAGAGGGGGCTGAATAAGTCTGTAACTGTCCTTTAGTTATAAATATCCATTAGTCCAGAGGGTGAACCTGAGCCTCCCAACAAGAAATCCAGAATGAATAAGATCTTATTCCCTCTGTAAATTTGAGCAAACTTAAAAATGTTGTGGGTGCTGGGAATATGGCCTAGTGGTAGAGTGCTTGTCTTGTGTGCATGAAGCCTGGGCTCAATTCTATATGAACAGAAAAAGCTGAAAGTGGCACTGTGGCTCAAGTGGTTGAGTGTTAGTCTTGAGCAAAAAGAATCCAGGGACAGTGCTTAGGCCCTGAGTTCAAGCCCCAGGACTGGCAATATATATTTATATTTATACACACACACACACACACACACACACACACACACACATTGTATAAAATGAAGATCGCCAGGTGTCAGTGGCTCATACTTATAATCCTAGCTACCCAGGAGGCTGAGATTGGAGGATCGTGGTTTGAAGGCGTCTCAGGCAGGAAACTCAATGAGCTTTTTCTTTTTTTTTGGTCTCTTTTTTGGTACTGGGGATTGAACCAGCAAAGCAAGCACTTTACCACTGAGCTACATCCCAGCCCCCAAGGCTTCGATGAGCTCTTAGCTCTAATAAATTGCTGAGAAAAATCCAGAAGTGGTGATGTGGCTCAAGTGGTAGAGCACCAGTCTTGAGCACAAAGATGCTTGGGAATAGTGCTCAGGCCCAGAGTTCAAGTCCTGGGGCTGAAGAGAGAGAGAGAGAGAGAGAGAGAGAGAGAGAGAGAGGGAGAGAGAGAGAGAGAGAGAGGGAGAGAGAGAGAGGGAGGGAGGAAGGAGGAGGAGGAGGAGGAGGAGGAGGAGGAAGGAAGGAGGTAAGGAGGGAGGGAGGGACAGAAAGAGAGACAGGGAGGGAGGGAAGGAGGGAGAGAGAGAGGATAATATGAAGATTATAGAAAGATAAGGATCACTGATAGATATTGAAAAGTATTCTAATTCTCTCATGACCAGTATGCCTTAGATCCTTCACCTACGGGGTAACTAGAAAGAAAATCTTTCCTGCTGTTTCTGCCAGGCAAAGTTACTTGAACATCTTTTAATCAAATATCCCGTTCCATCAGCAGATGAAGTGTTTATGAGCTCTTGGGCACTAAGGGTACTCTTGTGTAAATTTGGGTGATTTCTTGATAGGACCCTGGGTCCAGAGAGCTGGGATTCAGGCTCCCCGCCATTGATATGGATGTGATGGTGGGTAAGGCCCTCCCCTTGTCTTGGCTTTGATTTCCTCACCTGGCAAACAAGAGGAATTAAATTAGATTTGTTCCAGCTCAGAAATTGAATGCAAGGAGATTTTAGCTGTACTGGAATGAGTATTAAGAAAGAGCTAGGATTTAGGGATTTTATTTTCATACCATACTATAGTGGGGAAAGCAATTCCTTTAAAATCTTGGCAAACAAGCTGGAGCAAGATCATTCCATTTTCCCTTACTTCTCCCACCCTCCTTTGAGCTTCTAATTCACTCATACAAATCCCAGAAACACATACACACACACATATCCCAAAACAAAACACACACAAAAAGTACAAACCAAACCAAAAACCCACTTCAAGTGTATCCCTCTGATCGTGTTAAGCTTTATTGGAAAAGCTGAGGGAACATGATTCTTAAAGCCAACATTAGTGAAAACACAGCATCCCCATCTATAGATGTTTTCTGAAGCATGAGTCTAGCTATTTTAATCTCTTCAAGTGATTGGATCAGTAAACCACAATCCTCTGGATGATTCTCTCTATTGATGGCAAGTGAGGGTTGGGGTAAGCAGTGAGTGTGGGGAATGGCATTTCCTTTTCCTGCCAGGGTTTTTCTAATTTGCTGCCCTGGGGTAAAAAAAAAAAGTGTTTTGGACTTCTCTCTGAACAGGCTCTTTTCAGTGTAGAAGGTCAATATCTTGAGCTGCCAGGATGGGCTGGGATGAAGGAAAAGGTACTAGTACATCAAGAATTTGGAAGGACAAACGAGGCCTCTGTGGCCCAGGCAACAAGGAAGACTTCTTGTGATAAAAACCAACCATCATCCCCTGCGCTCTACATTTCAGTGTTAATAATATGAAATCAGCCGATGATTAGCTATGACTTGCAGATATCAGCTCTTACAGCAATTCCCAAGACACAGCCTAGCGTTTCTATCTGTCATCGGTTTAGAGCCAAGGCTTAAAATTAAAACAGCAGCATCAACAAGAAACCCGCTTATGACCTGCAATCATTTTATGATTCAAAAAGAACTTTGGACTTGCAGAATTTCTTTTTGGACTAACTTTGTAACATTTTTTCTCCAGTCCCCAAATGATGAGACTGTGCTCAGTGCCAGTAACTGGTGCCTGCTGCCATCTGTATCTTATCACATCTTCCCTCCTACACAGCTGAAAGCTCATTGGCCATTCCTTTCCTTCTTTTTTTGACCAGCATTTGACATTGAAATTTCTTTTCATCCCATCCCTCCTGTTTATTTTAATAGGATCGTTTTTCTAAAAGTGGTTCTATTTGACCTACTATGTTCTACACCCAAATACCAATGATGACACTATTATATATGCCATTTTGAAAAGTCTTACCTTGAGATTCCAAACAGGTTTGAATTCTTTTTTTATTGATCTCCTCTTCCCTTTGCTCCTCTTCCCTCTTTCCCTCCTCTGCTTTTCTTTCTGTTTCATCTCTCTCCTCCTTTGTGGTTTCCCCCTCTTTGGGGAGGGGCAGGATTTCCGGCTCTGAAGTTGGTTGGTTTCTGGGAGGAGTCAGAAGACCTGATTTGGGACTGAAACCAGCTGGTCTGCCACCTGATACAAGTAGGTGAAACCCAGGCCAAGGAAGAAGGCCCTTATGCTAGGGCCCAGCTGGCAGCCAGGAGGCGCCTGTGCAGGAAACCCCAAGGGGAAACCAAAGTGGGCCAGTCCTGGGCATCAGGCATCAGGACTGCCCAAAGGACAGTGGTCTCCCAGATAGCCCAGGATGGGAAGACTTAGAAGTTGTCCCGGAGACATAGTCATTGCTATTGTTAGCTCTAAACGTCGAGGGGAGCATACCAAGCAGAGCCCTTGTCACACACTTAGCAGGTGCTCACTCTGACTCTTGGCTTTGCCTCAAAAGAAGTTACTGAAACAAGAACTGGGTTTGGGCAGCGTTTCCTTCCCTACAAGCAGAGACTCTTAGAATTCCAGATTTTCCAATTATAAACTTGTCAGTGAAACCCATGACTTTCAAATCCTTGTGGCAATCACAGCAGCAAGGGAATGGAGTGGACAGTGATGACGGAAGGGCAAACGTCTGCAGTGGGACCACAGGCGGTAAGGTCAGTAATTTCATCCTGACCCACATCAATTGATGAAGGAGCCCAGCCCAGTCAGAGGGCTGAGTTGTTCTGGACTAAGACATTGATTATATTATATGTATGTACGCATACAATTTCTGTATGTGTCTATGTGTATAGATATGTGTATAGGTATGAACTCACTTTCTCCATTCTGATTCAGCCAATACATAGCAAGCATGTACTCCGTTCCAGGCACTGTGCTGAGAGCTGGGGCTAGAGTTGTAAGAGCTGTAGCTCTGTCCTGATGGAGAGTTGAATCAATGTGGTCGCACACTGGACTCTCTAGAGATCTGAGGTCATACTTTAAAGGAAAGCCTGGAATTGTTGGCTGCTAATTGGACATATTTTGGTGGTCATCCTGTTATTCCTCTACAGTCCTCCGCTCTACCAACTGAACTATCAAAGGACTCGCTCATCCTGCTATTTCTTAGGGGGCATTAGTTCTTTCGGTGACCCTTCTGCTCACAATATCTATGAGTGTCCCTATCAGTATGCTCCTAATATGCTCCTAATTATTAGAGAACAAGAATCTTTTTTATCCTTGTTTCTAATTTAGGAGCCGGTTGTTTTGTCTTGAGAAACATAAGTTCTATAGATTTCTATCTTATTTTCTACAGCTCTCTGAGAATGTCTAATCACATGTTGGACCTCACTGGGTTTTATTTTGTTTTTGTTTTTGTTTATTTTTCCAATCCTGGGGCTTGGATTCAGGGCCTGAGCACTGTCTCTGGATTCTTTTTTGCTCAAGGCTAGCACTCTGCCACTTGAGTCACAGCACCACTTCTGGCCTTTTCTATATATGGGGTGCTGAGGAATCGAACCCAAGGCTTCATGTATACAAGGCAAGCACTCTTGCCACTAGGCCATATCCTCAGACCATCACTAGGTTTTAAAAAATAACTGAGTCAATAGGTTGTCTTTCTGTGTCTGTGTCTGTCTGTCTGTCTCTCTCTTCCTATATGTCTGATGTGTGTGTGTGTATGTCTGTGTCTGACTCTCTTTTTAAATGTGTGTGTGTGTGTGTGTGTGTGCTCACTTCCCAGTACTGGAGACTGAACCCAGGGATTTGGGCATGCTACATAAGAGTTGGCCTCAGGGGCCAAGCAGTTTTGTTTTTATTCTGTTTCTGAGATAAAGCTTCCGGAACTTCGCCCCCCCCCCCCCCCGCCTTTTTTTTTTGGCCACCCCAGTCACTGGGATTACAGAAACATAACACAACACTTCGTTCTACCATTTGTTTTCATTAGGATATAGTATAAGAGATACTGAGGATGTGGCTCAGTGTGGAGCCCTTGCTGAGGATGCTGAGCCCCAGATCTTGATCTCCAGCACCACGAAAAATAAATAGTATAAGAATTGATATCACGCAAAATTACATGTTTATTTATTTTAATAGACTATAGTTTTGTAGTGTTTTGTAAAGAGCAAGTTGACTAATAGGCATTTCACTATGACCAAAAGGTTCAGGAATTTTCTAAGAGGGAAGAATAATTACAACCAATGGTTAAGGTTAAGATTTTTTTTTTGAATATCACATTTTATTGCTTTGCTAAGACAAAGGTCTTATTTAAATATAAAATTGCCCCCAATTTCCTGCCATTTACATGCCTTATTAGTTCTTTTTCTCCCTACTGAATTGTAACAGATCCATTTAAGGGCTTGTCATCTTGGATCCCAGGACCTTGCTGGACTTGGTTAATCATTATTCACTAAAAATAATCCCTAAGATAAGGTAATAGACAATATTGTGATTGGTACTCATGAAAACCTATCATTAGACTTATCCCCCTACTGAGATGATTCATATTTAGAATTGTTGAACAATTAATTAGTGTGGATTTAGTATTTTTAAAACCTCATGAGTGCCCTCTTTGTCTTGAACAGCTGAATTAGCAGGGAGGTCAGAAAGGTTAAGACATTTTCTTTCTTTCTTTCTTTCTTTTTTTTTTTTTGCCAGTCCTGGGGCTTGAACGCAGGGCCTGAGCACTGTCCCTGGCTTCTTTTTGCTCCAGGCTAGCACTCTACTACTTGAGCCACAGCGCCACTTCTAGCTTTTTCTGCATATGTGGTGCTGAGAATCGAACCCAGGGCTTCTTGTATATGAGGCAAGCACTCTACCACTAGGCCATATCCCCAGCCCTGGTTAAGACATTTTCTAAGTGGGAAGAATAATTACTTAGATAAACTTAATGAAGAGATAGTTTTCAAAGAGAACAGTAACTTCCATGAACTGAAAGCCTATTGTATGGTAGGTACTGCTTTAAGAACTTTACGCGTATTATCTCATATAATCTGTAAAATGATCCCTCGAGAAAGGTACTATTTTATAAACAAGGACAGAATTTAAGTACTTGGGGCAAGGTTTAGCAACTTATTTTAGAACTAGGTTCTAGAGCTAGTAGATCAGCGAGTCAAACCTAGCAAATTCAGCTGGATCTGACTTAGCTTTTTTTTGGTTTGCATCATAATGGATTGCAGTGTAAAAGAAAATACCTATGGTCTTCTTTTTTTGGACATTCTACTTCCATTAATAAGGCATTATGGAGTTGGAGGCATGGCTCAGGAGTTAGAGACCAGCCAATGAGTAAAAGTGTAAGATAACGAATTGGAGTCCTGCTCTTGGGGGAAAAAAAAAAAAGAAATACTAAAGCATGAACTTGATTTTAGCAGCTTGATCACCAGCCTTTGCTAGTAGTCACTGAATTTATAATCAATCATTGAAAAGACTAAAATAAGTCTACTTTGAAGGGATTGGAGGCATGAATCAGCTGGTGAAGTGCTAGCCAATGAATGAAAGTGGTAGGTACCAAAGACTAGAATAAGCCTAATTTTGGTATCATCTAAAAGGTGTGTGTGTAGCGGGGGGGTTGTGGTATTGGGGCTTGAATTTAGGGCCTCTTGCTTTCATTTTATTTTTCCACTCAACCCTGTATCACTCTACCACTTGAGCCATACTTGTACTTGCAGTTTTTATTGGTTAATTGAAGAGGAGAGTCTCATGGGCTTTTTTTTTTTTTTTTTCCCCTGAGCTTTCTTTAAATGTAGATCTTCAGCTCTCAGCCCTGAGTAGCTAGGATTACAGGCGTGAGTCACCAGCACCCAGAGCCTCATGGATGTTTGGGCCCTGAATCGTGTGCTGTATTTTCTTCCTCATCCGGAGTCCATCCATTTAACTCAGCTCCTAAGTTATTCTCAATTTTGACTCTGTTATCTCAGTTCAGTGTCTCTAACAGAAATGATAAATAGATCATCTGCCATCCTAGGTTACTGCTAAGGTTACCGAGCAGAACAAGAACATTTTTTTTTCTGTATTGGGAGAGGGATTTATTATGCTTGACCACTACCAGCCATTATCTTATGAGACTATCTCAAAAATCATCATTCTGAAACGATTAGGCAAACATTTTCCTTACTTTCTTGTGAGTTTTTCAACCTCAGCCCTATTGACTTTCTGAACTGGAGAATGTGTTGTTGTGGGGGACTTTTGGGGGACCATGTAAGAGGTTTAATAGCATCCCTGGCTTCTGCCTCCTGGGTGCCCCCCTCCCACCTGACAAATGGCAATGTCTCCAGACATTGTTGGATGTTTGCGTTCCTACACAGCTGCTTCCTCTCTTGTATACAACCACTGCTCTAACATCACAATGGATTAGTTTATGATCAATTATTTGCCTAAGCCTTGATGATTTCTATAAACACTAATGAAGACATGGTCCTTGAGTTCAGGAAGATTATACTAAGAGAGAAAGGACCAGCTCCACAAACAACTGTGAAAAAAGTGTGCATTATCGAGTGATCCTATATTACTATAAGCATTCAGGGTCATGCCTGGAGGTGTGATTCAGTGACAGAATAACTGCCTAGCAAGCACCAGGCCCTGAGTTCAAATTCTAGTACTGCAAAAAAAAATTAGCTGGGTGTTGGTGGCTCATGCCTGTAATCCTAGCTACTTAGGAGGCTGAAATCCGAGGATCACGGTTTGAAGCCAGCCTGGGCAAGAAAGTCTGCCCAGAAAGTATCTCCAGTTATTCACAGAAAAAGCCAAAAGTGGTTCTGTAGCTCAAGTGGTGGAATGTTAGCCTTGAGGAAAGGAGTTTACAGACAGCGCCCAGGCACACAGTTCAAGGCCCAGGATCAGAAAAACAACAACAACAATTAAATAGGCATGTATAAAAAAAATTCAGGAACGTGTGAACAAAAACAAATTATATAAGCATAATCGATATACTTAAGCATCTGTATTTATATACATAGGCAGATCCTCAGATATAGGCATTATCTTCTACACCAAAAACCAGAACATGTAATTTGATATATAGCTTGGCAGTGGGCAGAATATTTACAACCCTCCCTCTCCTTGGGAATTTGAAGTTTGTAGTTTCAGAAGATACAAAGATCATGGGTGAGAAGATATTCAGGAGGAAGGGTAATAGTTGAGAAAAGAAAAGAGAAGAGGAGAGAAGAGAAAATCAGGCACAGTTGCTCATGCCTCTAATCCCAGCTCTTCAGAGATTGGGAGGATTTGGATTTGAGATAAACCCTAGGACAAAAAATTAGCAAAACCTCATCTCAATCAATAAGTGGGCATGGTGCTGCACAAGTGTAAGAAGGAGAATCTTGGTCTAGAGGAGACCCTATTCCAAAAATAAATAAAGCAAAAGGGAGCGGGAGCTCAAGTGCTGATGTGGGAAGGCCTGGAGTCCAAACCCCAGTACTTCCAGGATGGGAACAGGCCACGGAGTCACCAAACAACATGGTAGCTGAGTGTCAGGATCTTGAGTGGAGGAACACCAGTATGAACAGTATGGAAGACAGGCCGTCTGGAAGTGGGCTGGTTTGGAGTGAACATGCTTCAGAGTATAAGATGTTTGAATTGATGAGAGATGGTTACAGGCTGCTCAAAGGGGCAGAGGATAATAAACATTATAGGAGAGGTGTTCTGGAAAGCCAACTGGAGGGATAAGGTGGAGTAAGCTCCTAGTGTCTATTTTGGACATTTAAGATTTCATACTACCTTAATAGAGCCAAAGTTCTCATTCAGGAGATAGAATAGTGTTGTCATCATTTTCCTTTAAAACTCCAAATATGTTTCTTTTCCCTCATTAACCATATTCCTTTTGCTCTTTCCTTTGGGATGATAAGTGAGAGCTGGCATTTGAACACTTAGGAATGCTGGGTAGGGTCTGAGCTGGAAGGAATGAATAACATGGCTGTGTCTGCATGTGTGTAAGGTAGCTTAGGGGAACGAGCCTGACCAGCAGCAATGACATGAACCACTGTTAGGTCTGCCAACAGCTGCTGGTGGTAGAGTAATGTGCCAGCACCTGGTAAGGTTAGGTGACATTGAAAAATTTGAGGAGGATTGTAGCAGGCCGGGCTGCTGGCCCCTGGCTGCCTGTTGGCTGAGTCTATGAAGCAACGGAATTAGGTATTACCGCAGAACAAGCCCTATCCCTGGAGGAAAAGGACGCACACCTGTGATGCCAGTCTTTTCTTGCTTTATTTCAGAACATCTTCCAGAATCTGAGTGTTTCTTGGGATTGGGGGAGATGAGTGGGTTGGGGGAGGGCGGGATGGTTTGAGCTACACTCTGTCTGATTATCCCACCAGGTAGTTTTCCTTCTCTTCTTCTATGTATTTCTCTCTGTCTCTGTCTCTGTCTCTGTCCCTCTGTCTCTCTCTCTCTCTCTCTCTCATTAAAATACAGTTAAGAAGGAGAAGTTTTGTCAATCATGGAAACCTGCACCACACAAGGACAAATATTGGCTTCTTCTCCTCCTTCCTCTTCCCCCCTCTCCCCTCCCCCCTCCTCCTTTTCTAAAGAATCCATCCATTATCTCCCATTTGCCCATTCTAGGTCAGAAATTGATATGTCTTTTGATTTTTAAATGCCCAAATGAATGACACTTAGAAAACATTTCACTCTTCCCATCCTTAACATGCGGTAAAAAGGAATCTTCTGGAAAAAGCTCCCAGGTGTGCAGCTGCACCATTGCTGGTGTGCACACCCTCCCCGCTGCCGTCCCATCCCAGACACGCGATGAGATAGAGTATAAAATGTTTTTTTTTTATTTCAAAATGCAAAACGGTGATCATAGTAGTAACAACAACAACAACAACAGTAATAATAAAAGTATAAAAAAAAGCATTTCTCCCTCCTCCCTAGTGCAAAGCCACAGACTCTCAGATCGCTTAAAGAAAGGCACAGTTCGACTTCGTCATCACAACGCGGTGCTGCACGGCAGCAAGAGTCAGTCTCAACCCCCTTTGGGTGCATCTTCGTGGAAGGTGGGTGGACGCGGGTGGGTGGCTGGCTGGCTTCCAGCCGGGGCTCCTGTCTCCCTCCCCTCCCCTTCGGGTCCCCCCGCCCCCTGGTTCCTAGGAGGCGTGCTGCCGGTCCGCCCGGCTGCACGGCTGGCTCTCGGGCTGCTTCTGGCCTTTCTCCCGCAGCAGGGCCTGCTGTGCGGCGCGGAGGGCCTGTCGCTCCCGAGCGTCCCGCAGCTCGGCCACCGCGGCCTCCTCGTCGCGCAGACGGCTGGCGGCCGTGAAGGGGCCGCACACAGTCTCCACCAGGCCCAGCACCACGCCTACAAGGGCCAGCACGCTGCCCAGCACGTACAGCTTCACCAGCTTGCCTTTGCGCTTCTGCGCCAGCATCTCCCTAGCCAGGGGAAGCAGCTCGTGCACCGTTTCCATCGCACAGCCCGGGGCTCGCTCGCGGGGGGAGCGCGTGGGACCTGCGGGAGGAGCCGGGCAGGCGAGGGGGGCCGTCAGTCCGGGGAGATAGGAAGGAAGGATGGATGGCTTACGTTTCCCGGGTTCCCAGGACGGGCGGCGCCCTCCCCCCCCCCCCCCCCCGCCCCACCACTCCCGGGATGGAGCGCGGACCCCACACCCTGGAGGGGGCCTCACCTGAATGAGAACCTGTGCTGGAGACAGTGAGGGAGCGAGAGCGAGCTGGGGGTGGTCGGGCCTTGCTTCTGTGGGTCCGGCCGGCCTGGGAGCTCTCCTCTTGTTCCTCCTGCTCCTCCTGCTCCTCTTCCTCCTCCCCCTCCTCCTCCTCAACAGCCCTTCCAGATGGAGACAGCCGGCACCCACCCTCGGCCCCGGCCGGGCCGCTTATATCTTTGGCTGGAGGACCCGCCTCCCGGCCCGGGCTGGCTCCAACGTGCACTGCGCGAGCCAGAGAAGCCAGCGGGGAGGAGGGGGAGGAAGACGATGAGGAAGAGAGGGAGACTGGAACCGGCTGGGGCCCGGGGGGGGGGGAGCCGGGGGGGCCGGGGGGGAGGGAGGTGGCCACGAGCTGCACATGCCCCAGCCGGGTGCGACCCTGGACAGGGCAGCCGCTGCACGGGCGGGCGCGGGAGGAGGGCAGGGCCTCAGCTGAGCCCCGTTCCCACGCAGGCACCACGCCCAGGGGGGGCGCCCACTACTTAGAGAGCCAGGGCGGCTCTTTCCCAGTGGCCTCGGTGGGTGGGTGGGTGCACACCTCCCTTCGTGTGTGCAGGGGCAAGCTGAAAGGGCCCGCTGATGAGGAGATCTAGGGACTCTAAGGGACAGATCTACTCTTCTTCTGGGCAGTCACCTTCCCACGGGGGTGAGGGGATCCGAGGGAGCGCCAGAGGGTCGAACAGAGTCGAATAGCAGCACACAAATCGGTATGGGCTCACACCCTTGCTTGCCTGATGGGTTTCATTCAAAGGTTGCATACACTGCTAGAGTAGATCACTGAAGAGAAAACTATTCGTGGAGGATGTTCTTTTATGCGTAGGAGGTGTGTGTGTGTGTGTGTGTGTGTGTGTGTGTGTGTGAGAGAGAGAGAGAGAGAGAGAGAGACAGAGACAGAGACAGAGACAGAGACAGAGACAGAGACAGAGACGGAGACAGAGACACAGATAACTTGCAAAGTATTTCTGTATGTACTTCTACGTATTAGGTATTAGGGAACAGTTATATATCCCAGATTTTCCCCACTTCCACTTGAGAAGTGAACTTTGGGGCTGGAGGTTGCAAGCATGGAAGAAGGCTCTTAGTTGAAAAACAACAACAACAAAACTATCTGCTTGTCCAGAATGAAATATTTCTTGTTCTCTTCAATAACACTCTGCCACTCCCTTGAGCCTGTGGGCATGATTCCCCTGTGTGGGTTCAGCTGTATAATAAATGACAGCAGAGGTGTGGTAGAGGGTTTGGGTGAAAAGTCAGGGTTAAAAAGTAGAAGACCCGAGAAGGTGGACTTAGATATAGGGTTAAGGATTGGACAAGGCTGAAACACTATCCCCTGGCTGGATGTTAGGGGTTTGGAGTGGCGGGGGTACTCTAATTTATCTCTGGTTATGAATATACCTGAGTTAGCAAAGTACAGGGGAAAGGGGAGGCAAA
The DNA here is from genome assembly GCF_023159225.1 of Perognathus longimembris pacificus. NCBI lineage: Eukaryota > Metazoa > Chordata > Mammalia > Rodentia > Heteromyidae > Perognathus > Perognathus longimembris. Next base: position 54,640,592 of record NC_063171.1, read on the forward strand.
TAGGCCAAAGGGCTTTAAGCGGGGAAAGGGGAAGGGGGTGGGGGTGGGGAGGAAATCAAACTGGCCAGAAAATTGCAGAGGTCACTGATGCAATCTTACAACAGACTTTCCAGCCAGTCTGGCTGAGCCCTGTAGTCGTAGGGGAAAGGGTGCCTCTCTTGGGGGTCTGAGGCTGCTTCCCAGGCAGTGCAGTGAATAAAAGCAAGTAGTATTAGCCGTAAGTGCTATCCTTTGCCTCTATGAGAAGTTCAGGTAAAGGTTTGTGGGTGGAGAATGAGATTATTCTTGGAGCATTGTGTCTTCAGTGTATTATTCTTTGAACCTTGTCAGACAGAGAAAGTCTGTAACTAGGGTCTGAGCCAAGTTTAATTCCAGTCTTGGCATTTTCTTTGAATCTTCCACATAATTTTTAAGCACTCCCTAATAATTGGCAGAAGTTATTGGTGAGCTTTCCCAGTACCCACGAGTGTTCCAAACAACGGGCACCTGGAGAGACTGTGCTGTACCTCTTGATAGAAGGGCCTTGATTTGGTTTCTCTTCCAAAGGTGAGTCAACCCAGCTTTGAACACAAAACTCCAAAATTGACAGAGTAGCAGTAAGCATTCCTGTGTTGTGGTTACTCAAAGACACAAACCATACACATACAACCTCCGTGGTCAACAGGCTACAATGCACCTCAGGTTCCCCTTTCTTGTTGATTTCCCATACAGCACATCTAAAATGAGCATCCTTCTTCACTTCTTTGATAATCTGGCTTTTACCCTCAGGCTCTACCAGCTTGTATCAAGGGCTGGGCAGAGGGGGCAGCACATGGTATGGATTGAGGTCACTGGTAACTGGTTTAGGTGGTAGTTAGGCCAGGGCAGGGGGTGATGGGAGTCATAGACAAAGAAGTCCAGGGTCAGTTCACACCCAGGAATTTCTGAACAGAGCGCCTAGGTCTGAATGGGGAAAGACAGCCCTGTTCCTGGGTAGGAGATGGAGAGTCCAGGAAATGTTTGGGAACTTAACAGGTGCTTTGGCTAGGACAATTTACTCTTAGAGAAGTAAAGCAGTTTATTGCTTTACATGGGTCAGACCCTGGCTATAGCCATGAGGGAAAGTCAGAATAAGCTATGAGTGACAGTCTATCTATTTTTTTCCAAGTCCTGGGGTTTCAACTCAGGGCCTGGGCACTGTCCTTGAGCTTCTATTGCTCAAGGCTAGCACTCTACAACTTGGGCTACAGTGCCACTTCTGGCCTTTTCTGTTTTTATGGTGCTGAGGAATTGAACCCAGGGCTTCATGCATGCTAGGTAAGCACTTTACCACTAAGCCACATTCCCAGCCCAACAACCTGTCTATTTTACTTAGGGTTGAGTATTTTTTTTTAAGATGCAGTCAATTGTGAGAAGAATGGAACAGCTAGTCATCCTACACTATTAGTCCATATTCTATTGCTAATAACATAATACCATGAATTAGGTAAGTTAAAAGGCAAGAGATTTATTTTGGCTTCTAGTTCTAGAGGTATAAAGGCAAGGGCTATACCTGCTGATGGCCTTGCTGGTGAATTCTCAATAAAATACATCCAGCAAGAGACAGGGGTATGTGCGCCTATGTGTGTCTCTTTTAATTTCTTCTTCTTCTTCTTCTTCTTCTTCTTCTTCTTCTTCTTCTTCTTCTTCTTCTTCTTCTTCTTCTTCTTTGCCATCAAGGTTCAACCATGGGGCTTTACCTGGATGACTTTATCTAATCCTAAATACCTCCCAAAAATCCTGCCTCAAGGTACATTGTAATGAGTATTAAATTACAACTCTCCTCCCCACCACTACAACCATATCCAAACCACAGTACTGTCAAGTCTATCCAGCATTTAATTTTTTTCTAGTCCTGGGGCTTGAACTCAGGACCTGAGCACTGTCTCTGGCTTCCTTTTGCTCAAGGCTAACACTTTGCTTGAGCCATTTGAACCACAGCACCACTTCTGGCCTTTTCTATTTATGTGGTGCTGAGGAATTGAACCCAGGGATTCATGCATGCCAGACAAGCACTCTACCACTAAGCTACATTCCTAGCCCCTATCCAGCATTTAATTCCTGTCCTGTCTGTGTGGATATTCACTGTGGTCACAAACTTGGCACACTTAACACAAGATTCCTTGCCTTCTCTGTACTTTCAAATGAAATTAATCTCTCTAAATATCCTTATTCCTTAGCATTGCCATCACAACTTATTGGTTCTTGAACCTAAAATGTTGTGTCAGTTTCTTGACCAGGCCTTCTCTGATTTTCCCATCCTGTCACTTTCTCTTTGGTGTCCTTCTTTGTCACCTAATCTCATGTAGATAGAAGTATTGGTTTGGTCTTCAATTGTCTTTCAGTCCCATTGACAGATGAGTTTCATGAAAGCTGGAACTTTGTTTTGGCCTTTACCTATTTACTTGGCCTTTACCTGGTGACTAGTATACTCAATGGCAGATGGTGGTTCCTCAATAGGTAACTATGGGTTTAATGAATAGCTTCTCCAGTGGATTATGGATATTATATTCACATGTAGTCAGACTTTAAATGAGTGGATACTTGAATAAGCATTTGGGTCTTTGATGGACAGATTTTAGCCCTAAATCCCTTCTTCTCTAATCCATTTCCAATACTACCAAACATCTCCCCTTGAACTTCCAGCTTCTACTGTTAATTACCTTGATAAACTAGGTGATAGTTTCTGAGATTGTGCATGCTGGGTTTTCAAAACCTAATATTTTTGGAAGCTAGGACTCATTTGGTCTGATTTTCCCTGCATATCTGGCAGTATCTCCTATTCTTCTCCCACAAAAAGAGGAGTATTTTCTAAGATCCAAAACAATCCCTTCTCATTATTGTTGAGGAAAATGCTCAGCCATTCTCATTGCTTATAGTTGCACACAGTATTGTCCCTACTTGAAATACTGTCCTATTTCTATTCTATCTTCCTTCTTTCTTGGAGACCAAGTTCAAATTTGTGAGCTCTGAGAAGTCTCCACTGCCTATGCCAGCACACATTGATCTCTTCTTTCTGTGAACTGTAGCCGCCTTTTTGGTGCCTTCTACATGTGTTGGCACTGAATAGTATATTGATTTAAACAACTGTTTCATTGTTTCTTGTGAGCTTGCCTTGTCTCTGTGGAAGAACAAATCTTTGTATTTTTCATGGAATAACATATAATGGGTCCCAAATCAATGTCAACCTAAAAGTAGTAGGGGGGTAGAGATTGCAAAATGGCCAGTAAAGACTCTGGGGGAGGTTATTTTAGGCATAGCGGCCCGTCCTTGGCTCCGAGCCTTGGGACTGAAATTGCCCAAGACCTGGCAAATTGACTTCATTCCCTCAACTCTAGCCTGCTCACCTTTCACTTCCACTTCCAACTTAGTGTCTGGCACTGCACTCATTGGCTCACTATGAGACATCCTTCCAACCTGCCCCTGGGACAGTTTACTGAGAAACAGACCCTTCATGGGCATTGGCTTTTGGTCCTCATGGCTCCCGGTCAAGCGAAGCTACCAGACAATGAAGCAGGCAGGCTGTTGCCGGGCCCCTTGTGCTGAGTAGTGAGCAGTGTGGTTAGGACCCCATGCCCCTTGCTGCCTGTATAGTATTTCCTGAGTTGCAATAGTATACAAGTTTGAATCAGCACAGAAAGCTTCCTGAAGCTTGAATGCCATGTGGATTTAAGTGTTTAGGGCTCTGGAGTTGAGCAGACTTGGGTCCCTCTAAGTCCTGATGCGTCCACTTATTAGAATCTGACCTTGAACATGAGACTTAACTTCTGGCCGCTACTTCCTCATCTGTAGAGTGAGAGTGATGAGAACCCTCATGGGGAGTGGTGTGGTGAAGACAGAAAGAGATAGAGCACTATACACAGCTGGATGATGTCTGGCAGGAAGGAAGCAATCAGTAAATGCCAGCTGTTACTCCCCTTTGTCACCTGCCACATGTATGCAATTCCTATGATCCTTGGTCCCAACCCAGGACACACCTACTTCCTGGTGACATTTTAGGCAGCTTCCGGCAAGGTTCACAATACTGCTTGAATCCAACTCTGTGTTAAGTGTAGGTACAGAAAGCAGAATAGAAACTACTCTTTTCCTCAGGATGCCCTTCATTACCAGCGCTGGTGGCTCACACCTGTAATCCTATCTACTTAGGAAGCTGAGATCTGAGGATTGCATTCAAAGAATTAACCAGAAAAAAGCTGAAGTAAAGGTGTGGCTCAAGTGGTAGGGGGGGCTGGGGATATGGCCTAGTGGCAAGAGAGCTTGCCCCAAGTGATAGGGTGCCTGCCTTGACAAAAAGCCAAGTAAGGGTGCAAGGCCCTGAGTTCAAGACCTAGTTATCTAGCATAAAGAAAAAAAGCTGATAGCTAGAGGACACAGACTCACAAACATCTTATTACACTATGCTAGGAGACACACAGTGGTAGAATATGACAGGTAAACAATGAGAGTAAAATGAGAAATCTGTTGATTCCATTTGGGGAGTAGGTGGTCAAAGAAGGCCTAATAGCGAATGAGTCCTGGGCTCTTCAGCATGTTAAAGGATGGACAATGTTTACCAGGAGACTCTGGAAGAGAGCAGTGCTCAGGGTTGAAGGATGCCTTGAACAAGAGGGGGCTACCTGTGAAATGGGGAAGACTCACAAAAAAGCATTTGCACAATTGCAGTTAGGCCAGACTGGTGTTGGGGCATAAAGAGTTGGTTTTGTTTTTCTTTTTGCCAGTCCTGGGGCTTGAACTCAGGGCCTGGGCACTGTCCCTGAGCTTCCTTTGCTCAAGGCTAGCACTCTACCACTTGAGCCACAGCATCACTTCTGGTGGTACTGAGGAATGGAACCTAGGGCTTCATGCATGCTAGGCAAGCATTCTACCACTAAGTCACATTCCCAGCCCAAGAAAGAGTTTTTGGAAAGCTAGAAATGAGGAGGAAATAGTAGGTAGGAGCCAGATAATGCACAAATATGTAAATCATCACCTGCTTAGGAACTGGAGACTATTACTTCCTTCTAGAAACCCATTCCCCCTGGCCTCTGTGATATCATATTCTCTTAATTTTCCTCCAAACCCATTTCCCAGCATGTTTTCTTTTTTGTCTGCCTTATACATGGCAGAGTTTCTCAAGACTCAACCCTAGAGTATCTCTTTTTGTTCTTTATCTCCTCTCTAGGTGATTTAGTTTACTACTTGGGGTTTCTATTGCTGCCTCTTCATAGACAAAGATCTGAATATTAGAACTACATAGCCCCCTGCCTATCCTGCATTTTAAACTTGCATGTTATGCAGAGATCAAACTTAGCATGTCTAAAGCTAAATTTGACTGTTCCACCCTGTAGTTTTTACTATCAGCTTTCCAAATCTAAGTTTCACCATCCTTCCCCTGCTGGCTGAGGTCTGGAGCCTGGGTCTGTCATTTACTTTCCTCTCACGTGAACAACCAAGACTTGTCCTTTTACTTCTTAGCTAGCTATTGACTATGACTGCTTTCCATCCTGTCTGCTGCCTCTTATTCATTTTTCAAGTGTCTGTGTCTTCTCACTTCCTCAGAGAGAACTTTCCTCCCACAGAGGTGAGGCTAGCACCCTTGCTACACCTTCCCAAGACACCTCATTGTTCTTTTCTTAACACTGTTGTCTGTCTTCAGTGTGTGACTGAATGCTCCATGAGGGTAGGGCTGTCTGTCTTGTTTTCCATTTTGTTCGAAGGTTTATTTGTCTATTTACCTATTGCCTGTAGTGTTCTCAGAAGGAGAAAAATACATAGTTTACTGGGGTGTTTAAAACTGCTGTACAACTATCAATTTTTCTTAGACTGATAGACAATGGGAAGCACTGATGTATTTTAAGCAGCAAAATGCATGATCTCTTCACCTCTTAGTATGGTTTCACAGTTGGCCTCTAGCTCAGGTCTATTTTCTCTTACATTGACATTGAAGAAAAATCCCTGATGGAACCCTACTTCATTGTTGGTGGGAATGTAAACTGGTTCAGCCACTCTGGCAAGCAGTATGGAGATTCCTCAGAAGGCTAAATATAGAACTCCCCTATGACCCAGCAGCCCCACTTTTGGGTATCTATCAAAAAAAACCCACAAACAAAATCACAGTAAAGCCACCAGCACAACAATGTTCATCGCAGTGCAATTTGTCATAGCTAGAATCTGGAACCAACCCAGATGCCCCTCAGTAGACAAATGGATCAGGAAAATGTGGTACATATACACAATGGAATTTTATGCCTCTAACAGAAAGATAAGGAAATGGAAGGACTTGGAAAAAATTATACTAAGTGAAGTGAGCCAGACCCAAAGAATCACGGACTCTATGGTCTCTCTTATTGGGAATAATTAGCACAGGTTTAGGCTAGTCATAGCAGAGGATCACAAGAGCCCAATAGCTATACCCTTATGATCACATGAGATGATGCTAAGTGAAAGGAACTCCATGTTATGGAAACGATTGTTATATCACAGTTGTAACTACTTTCAGTGTCCCATGTGTATCTGTAGCTTCTACTATTGATGATGTTCTTGTATCACCTTCCTGTGGTTGTATCTACACTATCTCTGTAATCTTACCTGAGTATATTAGAAACCGTGTATACTGGTATTAGAACTAGGAAATTGAAAGGGAATACCAAACTCGAGAGACACAGGGTAAAAAAAGACAAACTACAAAAGCAATACTTGCAAAACTGTTTGGTGTAAGTGAACACCTCATGGGGGGAAAGGGAAAGGGGGAGGAGGGGGTGGGGAATGAGGGACGAGGTAACAAACAGTACAAGAAATGTATATCCAATGCCTAACGTATGAAACTGTAACCTCTCTGTACATCAGTTTGATAATAAAAAATTGAAAAAAAAAAAAGAAAGAAAAATCCCTGATACTTCTTATGCACAGCTTCCATTTCTTCTCATCCTGGATCATTTGTTTCAGGTTCTGGGAGTCAGCGAGTGAGTTAAGCTGTGAGTTACAAGTAACAAAATATACTTCAAAATCACCTCAGCAATAAAAAGTGTATTATTTCCCAAGACATGGATTCTAGGATTGACTAGTTCATTAGCTTGATTTTCTGAAGAGTCCAGATTCATTTCCTCTTTCTATTAGGGTACCGTCAACATGGAGGAGTCTAGCTCCCACCATTTCAGGGTAGCTGTCCAATCTCAGTCATCAGATTCCAGATGGTAATAATCTGATGAAAGAAGAAAGATAGATTGATATCTAGCTCTCTACATAACTATCTATCTATCATCTCATACTGAGGTTTGAATTCAGGGTATTGAGCTTGCTAAGCAAGCACTCTACCACATGAGCCATGCCTTTAGCCACTCTTACTATTTTATCACTAGGGTAATCTTTCCTATGTGGAATTAAAAATTCCAGGAGGCCATTATTTTAGACTGGGCTCCTACACTGGGCATCAGAAGACCAGGCTACAAATCAAAATGGAGTCACTCATGCTAAGAATTGCATCTGACCTCCTTGAAATTTATCTGCTTATCTGGCCTTCAGAGAAATCAAGATTAGAAAGATAGCAGTCACTTTCCCCAGGCAGGCCACTTTTCACCTGGCATGATAATGAAGTTACCTTTGTTTTAATCCTTTTATAAAGGAAGTAACGTGATGAAAACTAAACAGTGGTTTTATCCTTTGTTCATTTTCTTGTCCCTGCCTTACAAGAAAAGTAACTTTCAGAACCCTGATCCACCTTTGCTCTTTGTTCCTACTTTTTTTCCCCTGCCTGTTAGCCCAACTTCTTCTGTTCAGTTTATTGGTACACTTAATCCATTTTATGGCATTAACTGTTGCCAGATTCTGGAATAAAAAAGAAAGCCAATTAAAATATTTGAACCAAACTGTTGTAATTCTGTTCTTTGATACCTAGAATCCCCTAGACATTCCTCTCCATTGTTCAGAACTGGGTTGCGTTTCCATACCTGACAACAGATGAAAAAAAGGACTGGTACCATACGCTTAGACCAGTGAGTCTCAAAGATTCTCCTTAAAACTAGTAGCAGCAACAGCAACACCTGAAAACATGTTATAAATGCAGATTCTTGGGATCTACCCCAAGCCCATAGAATTAGAAATTCCGGATGGGGGCCTACCATCTGTGTTTTAAACAGTTCTTTAGGCAAAATGGATACAAAATCAAGTTTCCAAACCACTGGTACAATATATACCCCTATTCATATGATAATATTTAATCCCAGATGCACTGGGGTTATCACATAGTGATTAAATTATGACAGTGGAACCCTCAAGAATGTGATTAATACCTGTAGGAAGGAAGGCTCAGGAGCTCTTTGGCTCCTTCTACCTCATTGGATACAGGTGGAAGGCGCCATCTTTGAGGCAGAAAACAAATTTTTACCTGATACCAGATCTCACTATATCTAATGGTGTCTATTTTGTTTGTTTGTTTTGTTTTTTGTTTTGTCCTTTTGCCAGTTCTGGGCCTTGAACTCAGGGCCTGAGCACTGTCCCTGGCTTCTTTTTGCTCAAGGCCACTTGAGCTACAGCACCACATCTGGCTGTTTTCTATATATGTGGTGCTGGGGATTCGAACCCAAGACTTCATGTATAGGAGGCAAGCACTCTTGCCACTAGGCCATATTCCCAGCCCTCTAATGGTGTCTTGATCTTGGATTTCTCAACACCTACAACTGTGAAAAAATAATTTTCTGTAGTTTATAAGTCATGTACTTTATTCTAGCGGCCTGAACAAGCTAAGCCAATTTGCATAGGCTAATGAGAATTAAATTCTGAGTAAGTCTGGAGCAAGAAAGGGAGATGGGTATATAATCTTCTTGGGCTGATATAATACTACAGAATGAGTGACTTAAACAAAATCCACTTTCCTTATGGTTCTGGAGGCTGGAAATTCAAGATCAAGATTTTGGTCAATCTGTTGTCTAGTGGAATCCTCTTTCTAACTTGCAGATGGCTGGCTATCTTCTCCCTGTATCCTCTCATAGTGGGAGAGAGGAAGGGAGAGGAGATGGGATGATGGATTCTCTGGTGTTTTGTCTTATAAGAACACTAATTCTATTGGATCAGAATCCCAGTCTTATGATCTCATTTAATTGTAAGTACCTTCTTTGAGGCCTCATCTCCAAATGCATCCACACCAGCATTTAGTGCTTCCACACAGGAATTTGTTCATTCAGCTTCTAACACTGGGTAGATATTTTAGATATGAATTCAACTTTCAGATCGACCTTTCCACTCTCCTGCATCATCATTTTCTACATTATTAGCCCATAAAAACATACTCTAATATCTTTCTTTTTTAAAATCTGGGCTTCTGGGGCTGGGAGTGTAGCTCAGTGATTGAGTACGACTTACCTAACATGAGTGAAATCCTAGATTTAATCCTGAAAGCATAGGTATCGGCCATCCCAGAGGACCATGCGGAGATAATCACAGACAGGAGAAGAAGGTTCATAAGGAGGTTTATTAGTGGGGCCATAGTTCCCACGGGAGCGGGAGCTACATGGCGTCTGCACCTTATCCAGGTGGCAGCTTCTCTCTCTGGGGGTAAAGGGGAAGTAGATAGGTAGTGAGTAGGAGTGGCTCATTAGGTATGGGTGGATCTGGGGGCTATGGGAGGAGCTGAGGACCTGAGGCTAGGGAAATGCTAACAAATCCCCCCTTGGAAAAGCAAATAAATAAATAAACAAAACAAAATAATTAATCGATGACCCACATCACTATTTGGCTATTGCTAGAATGTTTTGCTTCTCTTCATAGATAAACCTGCTTATTAGCAACACTCTACGACAACTGTGCTAATCCATTCATCTACCCATCACTGTTCTGTCTGGTCCCACTGAGTTTCTACTCCTCTACCAAGATTGTAACATTTAATAGTTAATGATAATTTGTTTCTCCTATGAAAACTTTTTCTTTGTTTCAAAGATATCACACCTTCCTGTTTTTTTAAAATTATCATATTGTATTCATTTCTTAATCTTAGGTCTTTGTTTTTGTCAATCATTAGTTAGCAACCTTTGATGGAGAAAGCTTTAAAATATTATGAACAGATTGGACACCAGACCAGTTAAATGAGAAACTCATCCAAGGAACTCCTGGGCATCCGTAGTTCTTAAAGTTCCACAGGTGATTCATGTGAATTAGATTGATGTTGATTCAATGTGCAGCCAAAGTTGGGAGTCTACCGCTCTTACTGTTGGAATTCTCCCAACCGGCTTGTGATCTCTCTTTGAATGGTTAGTATTTTTCAGTGCTGCTGCTTTAGAATCATTGCAATAGCTAGGCTTGGTCTCAGGGCCTCATGTTCTCACTTCTATTTTTCAAATTCTTGACTAGTGCTTTAGCACTTGAACTGTACCTCCAGCCCAGCTCTTTTGCTGGTTACTTAGAGATAAGAGTCTCATGGTCTGCCCAGACTGGTTTTGAACCTTCATACTCAGATCTCATCTCCTGAACAATTAGAATTTCAGGCATGGACCATCATCACCCAGCACTAGGAACTTTTTAAACAGCTACCAAGATGTGGTGATCCTACAGAGGAACTGAGTCTGAGTTCCTGAGTTGGTTTTCATGTGTTCCCAGAATTGTGAGCTACTTTCGAGATGGTTTTTCGTGGTGCCTGGTTTGAGAGTCTCTCGGTGCTTCCTAAAGAAGTATCCTCAGCAATGGAAATGTTTCTTATCTGTGCTACCCAATGTGGTAGCTGCAAGCTACATGTAGCTATCGAATACTTATGACTGATGAACTAATTAATTACTTTTAAAATTTAAATTAAGTAACGCTATATGGTAACTAGTAGCTACTGTATTGGATAACACAATTCTATAATCTAATGGCTCTGAAATTTACATGTCTTGAGTTCTGGGCCTCCATTTAGTTGGTATCTCTTTTTGGATATCTAATAGCTACCTTTCACACAATACACACTAAATGAAAATCCTTATTTTTTTTCTTCAAGTCGTGTTAATTTCCCATCTTGGGAAACAGCATCACTTTCCACTGAATTGCTAGAAACCATCTTTTATTCCCTTCTTCCCCATATCTTTCTTTCTCATCCTTTCTTTTCCTTTTTTTTTTTGGTGACTAGGGACAAGATCCTGTCAGTTCTACTTCCAAATGGATAATAGATGATTTGATATGTCTACTTCTCTCTACTTCCACTGCCTTCAGGCTGGACAGATATGCCATTATATATATGGCCCTTCACCCAACAAACAACTCTTCAAGACAGATGAACTATCATCCTCATTTTTCAGAGGGAGAAACCTAGGAATAAAAGGCTTAAGTAAGGGATCAGCAGCAGTTGGGATTCAAATTGGACTGTCTGTTTCTGGGATCCATGTTTTGCACCATGTAACGCTGTGTCTCTCTGGCTAGTCACAAAGCCTCATGACAATTCTTTACCCTTGCAGCATAATAAAATCCCCTGAAGAACTGAAAAACATACCAATTTTCCAGCTCCATCCCAAGCTCCTTAGATGTCTTGGCATAGAGCCTTAGGACCAGGAATTTTAAAAACATAGCAAGGGATTCTATATAAGTAGGATTGAGAACCAGCCCTTAACCTTGCCTATTCCTCCTATCTTTATTCAATTACTGGTCTTGCTCATGTTTTCATCCTTTCTTTCTACTCATAAAATAAGCCACATTATGTTCCACCATAGGACAGACAAAACAGAATGTTTTGTGCTTTCTCTTCCTCTGCTTGGAATAACCCTTTCTGATATTATTTAAATGATGAGTATAAGTTTAAAGGTCCTAATCCCTAACATATAAAGGAAAAGCAATATTAAACTTTAAAATATGTATAGAGTGCATTTTTTAAAAAAGGTGCTAATTCTTCTCTTTTGTGAAATACTAAAAACAAAAATTTAGGAATTTTGGTGCCCTTTACTTTGTTGTTACTTTAAATATGTTAAGTTTAGCCACTTTAAATATGTTAAGTTTAGCTGATCTCAAATGTTACCTCCTCAGAGACCTTCTCATCCTTCTCCTTTTAAAAAGAGTTCCCCTACCTCTGCCCCCCTCCCAGCTATCGTATCATCCAGATTAAAAAAGTATTTCTTTGCATGGAAATTTTTGATTGTCAGATTCAGTTTTGAGTTTACTTGCTTCTTTATCTCTTCTGTGAAGGCAAGGTCTTGTCTCTTTTATATACTACCAAATTCTCTTCACCTAGCACCATGTCTGGAACAAATTGAGTACTTAATTCATGTTTCCAGACTGAATTCAGGCTGATGTATGACAGATAGTAAGCAAATGTATCTCAAAGCAGATTGCCCAGCCTAGACTGTTACTATGTACGAAGCCATACTGCAGAGGGTTCCTTTAAAGGAGAAGGGCTCTGGGTTCAGCAACCAAACACTCAGAGGCAAGGAAATGTACTCTAACAGCAGCAGAAATATACTCTAACATTGTATGCATTTGAGGAAAAGAGAACATTTGTTTTTAGTTCATAATTTCCCTGTGGCATGTCCACGTTTTCTGTAAAGTATCTTCTTACCTCTACCTTCATTTTGAAGGTACTCGAGTTTGAATTCAGAGCTATGCATGCTAGGCAAGAACACCTGAACCATAGTCCAAGCCCTTTATGCTTTATTTTTCCAGGTAGGGTTTCATGCTTTTGTCTGACCTGGCCTTGGACCTCAACCCTCCGATCTCCATCTCTCACTTATCTGGGATTACAAGTCTGAGTTACCAAGTCTGGCTCTCACTAATGTTTCTTAAACCCAGTGGATCTGAGTTTTGTTTTATGGAGAATGGAAAAAAGAGTGGGTGTTCAGGCTTTGTTCTGGGGAATAAACTAGGTTGGAGGGATGGGGGCCAGCAAAAAAAATAGTTATAAGCAAGCTAGAAGTGTTTGAAGGAAGCAACAACTGGAGTGAATTGATATGTAAGCATCTAGTCTTAGAATTCCCAGAGTTATTGTTATTGGCCTAGTGGAGGAAAGATGGATGTTAGGATGGCAAAAGAAGTTGGGGTAACTCTGGTTGCAGAATTAATAAAGCATTTGGTAATTATGTGCTTAATATCTGTGTCCCATGAGACAGGATTGTTTATTGTGCTTGGCTTGTTTATTACTATGTTACTGTGCGCCTGGCATTGGATGGGCGTGCAATAAATATTTGTTGAGTGAATGAATGGTCTTGAACGTTTTTGTGTTTTTAGGTTAAAAGTCAGAAGGATCTGCTGAGAAGAGATCACCTGGAAGAAAAGTCCAGGCCATGAGGATGAGAATCAGACAGAAAGATAGAAGCCGGAGAGGAGTGTGTGTGTGTGTGTGTGTGTGTGTGTGTGTGTGTGTGTGTGTGTGTGTGGTGTGTATGTGTGTGTGTGTGTGTGTTGGTATGAGGGGTGGGTGTAGACTGACTTGCTGGGAGAATTCAGATCCCAGATCCATGTCCTTAGAACTGCAGAGATAATGGGCATCATCAGAGACTCAGGAAGAAGCCCCCAGAATCCAGCAGGTTGGACATGTTGAAGGACTGTAGAAGAGAGGTTTTGCTCCTTGCTCATGTTTGTCTCTGGAACACCACTGATCCCTAGGCTTAGAGAAATGAATATTCCTTGACTTGGAGAAAGACTGCATTTGACTTTGGAAAGAGGGTTTTTATTATACTACATTAGGCTTAGCACTCATTGGTCAAGGGTTGGGATGGGCCAGAAACTCCCAATAGGCAGACACATTATTACTGACAGCACAGAGATGAGCAGCAACTGACAGACCTTCTGCTTCACACGTACCTTGATACTTTGAGAGAAACAGGGAATCTTAACACATGTGTAGCAACTTTTGCATCTTAAGAGTCTCTATCAACCTGTGCCTATCTCTTCTTTAGATCCACATGATCCTTTCTCTATTACTCAAGGTTAAGAGCTGAGTCTTAATATCTGTAGTGCCAGGGTCCATAGCCTAGCCCTGTAAGTATTTCAGTTCTGAATACAAAGTTAGCGTCAATCCTGGTCTTCCCAACCTAAAACAGCAGTGATAAAGACAGGGTAGGAGATTGGTATTCAACTCAAGGCTTTGTAGGCTTAGAATTAATTCCACTGGTGAGTGGGTCAGCTCATCATGGATTTTACCAAACTCTATTTTTTTTCCTTAGTAGGAGAAGGGATTTTGAGAGAGAGAGTTAGAGGGTAATAGTCATGGAATCATATTATACTAGCCCTATCTTTTTATGTTAGAGTTTCCTCTATCCCAAGAATCTATGGTAATAAATTACTGTTTGTTGAGTATCTACTCTTTGTAAACACAATGTTACAAACGGCTAAAATGTTTTATTTATTTATTTATTTTTGGCCAGTCCTGGGGCTAGGACTCAGGGACTGAGCACTGTCCCTGGCTTCTTTTTGCACAAGGCAAACACTCTGACACTTGAGCCACAGTGCCACTTCTGGCCATTTTCTGTATATGTGGTGCTGGGGAATTGAACCCAGGGCCTCATAAATAGGAGGCAGGCACTCTAGCCACTAGGCCATATCCCCAGCCCCTGATAAAATGTTTTGACATTGATGAATTTACATTCCACATTTGAAGACATCTCACAAAACAATTAAAGGTTGAAAGAAAGATAGACCCTTGTGGCTCATGGCTATAATCCTATCTTCTCAGGATGATGAGACTTGAATTAGCCCAGTTCAAATCCAGCCTGGGCAGAAAGCTCTGTGGGACACCATCTTTAACCAACTAAAAGGAAGGCACACTGGAGGCATAGCTTGAGAAGCAAAGTGCCAAGTGAGGGTGTCGGGATTCTGAGTTTGAGTCCTGTCAGCAGCCAGAAAACTTTAAATAAACTCAACCGTGATAATTTGAGATATTTACAAAATGGATTTACTTGGGGGTGGGGGGAGGAAGACTGATGATTGAACGGGTTAGCTAAGTTCTGCTGTCAACATTTTGGAAGAATTTAACAGAAAAGAAGGATTTAAAAAGAAATGAACAGAGAAGCTACTACTGATTTTGGAATCAGACTAAGTCTTGGATTAGGATATTGCAGAGAGGGTAGAATAGACAGGTGGAAATGATCGGTTAGGTCAGAGAGTGGCCAGAGTTGCAGATAGGTCAGTGCACGTGTGTGAAGGGGGGGCTGTATGACCTGACCTAAAAGGTAACTTTTGCAACTCGACTCTGAGTACCTGAGACGTGGTTGATTTTAAGCTGGAGATGATAGAAGAGGGCAGGACAAAGTCCACACCAAATGCAACTCATAGCAAACAGACCATGAGCCAAAACTAACAAAACGTAGCAGACACAAGTGCAAAGGTATGTGTGTGCACATGTGTGTGTGTGCTCACGTATTTAAAGAATGGCACAGATTCAAGATGGAGGAAACCTGTTTTAACAGTACATAACTTGAAATAAACATAGTAGTTTAGGTGTCAATAGGGTCAGAGTTGGCCTAGAAGAGTCGACCACAGGGCCAACTGCAGTAGTGGAGTTGGCTCCAGACCAAAGCCATGCTGGCATGCTCTTTTCTCTCCCATCTGCTACACGGAAGGCTGCTTTGCTCTGATGAGCCACCATTCACCCAAGACCTTCCTAGTTCTTTCTCTTGGGAGAGTTTTTATTCCCATGCACTATTGTTACCAGGTTTTCTAGGCCTCAAAGCCAACATTTGCCAGTCCTTGAGCCCAGGGATTGAGCTCAGAAAAGAGCAGTCCCTTAGCTTTTCTTGCTTAAGGATAGTATTCTACCACTCCACCCACGGCTCCAGTTTCAGCTTTTTGCTGGTTAATTCAAACTGTAATCCTAAAACCTCACCTTCTCAAGTTGCTAGGATTACAAGCATGAGCCCTTGGCTCCTGGCTTAACTTTTTTAAAACATTGTAATAAATAAGAACTTAAATAGCAAAGTATGATCGATGGTTTAAAACACACAAAACACAGTAACAGTTGAAATCTTTTGTTAATGTGTTCTACAAAGCACAATAATTCCAATTTAATAAAAAAAGTAGATGACAGAGACTATTGGTAGCTTCTTAAAAGCAATGAGAATAGGGCTGGGGATATAGCCTAGTGGCAAGAGTGCCTGCCTCGGATACACGAGGCCCTAGGTTCGATTCCCCAGCATCACATATACAGAAAACGGCCAGAAGCGGCGCTGTGGCTCAAGTGGCAGAGTGCTAGCCTTGAGCGGGAAGAAGCCAGGGACAGTGCTCAGGCCCTGAGTCCAAGGCCCAGGACTGGCCAAAAAAAAATAAAATAAAATAAAAAATAAAAAAAGCAATGAGAATGTCCATTTTCAAACCCAAAATGTTTGGTGGCTGAACAGAGCTGTAGAAAGACTAGAGGTGGGGTCAAGAGATCTGACCTCTGTGTCCTGGGCTTCCATTAATTGCCCATGTGGCTTTTGGTAAGTCACTTCGTTTTGTTTAAATCTGGTTTCTGACAATTTTCAGTGTTTTCTACAGCAGGTGGAACACTTGCTTTTGTTTAAGTAACAGAGAAGTGTAGGTTAGACAATTTGTGTAAACTTTCCTGTTGGAGTCAAATGATGCATAAACAGATGTTCTATCTGGTGAATTATAATGTCCCTGAACTATAAATTCTTTTTACTGAAATTATGAAGCCTTAAGTATAAGACACCAAAGAAGGCACTAGAGCAATTTTTGAAGTAGCTTCCAGTCTTGTGTATGTAATGTCAAGGTTTTGGTTCATATATTTTGGCTCATATATAGTTCTTTTGGGAAGACATTTTAATCGAATACAAAAGTCTAAGCTGGACAAAACATTGAAGCAGTGAATTAGATAGAGCAACATTGTAAAAGTTATTTACTTGTCAAAGGATTTCCTGATCGGTTTCTTTACAAGATTTGTTCTCCTAATGTAGCATTATGGTAGCTCAATCTCTTCATGGCTTTCCCCCCCCCCCCCTCATTTGTGTGAGGTTACTGGGGCTTGAGCTCAGGGCTTTACACTCTCACTTGTTTTTTTCTTTTACTCAGGCTGCTGCTGTACCACTTGAGCCATACCTCCACTTTCTGCTCATTAGTTTTGGAGGTCTGTTACGTGTCAGAGGGAAAGCCCATGGCTCTAGTAGCAAGAATGTGAACTCACTGTGGTAGAGCAGCCAGAGCCTGCATCCAGGCACAAGGCCCACAGTCCACTCTAGGTGATAGTGTGTCTATATGCAGTGTTTACCGAGTGACTAGACATGACTCTTTCAAGAGATAAGAGGAAATACTGATGGAAAACTAGAGGGGCCAACAGTTCCAGTTTCCTAGGACATGAAACTTTGAAAGTCAAAGTCTTGGTCAAACTAAAAGTACCAGAATCTTCTCTGAATAGTTTTTCTTTTAGAAAACTGAAGTGGCACACAGGACTATTTTCTTTCTGGCTGTGATTTGCAAAGGTCTCATTGTCTATGTTTTTAGGACTTTTCAGGGGCAAGAAGTGATCTAGGTTTAGAATACTATAACTACTTTTCCTACCAATGTCTTCTTATGGTGATGGTAGTGGTAATGGTAGAAGTATTGGGGTTTGAACTCATGTCTTTGCACTTGCTGAGCAGATGCTCTACCACTTGAGTTATACCCTCCCATCCCAACTTACCATTTTCCTTAAGGTATTTCAGTCTACAAATTCTTCAATATTACATGTTCTTTTGGGAAAATAGATTGCTTCAATCTTGGGAGGCCAAATGTGGTAGTGGAAACAGACTTTGGCAGGTTTCAGATCTTCCACTGAATTCCAATTTCACCATATACTGATGGTGATGGATGATACTAGTTGTTTTTCTCAGGGGCTCTGGGAGCAGTTGTGGCTAGTGGGCTGGATGCCTCTGTCATTTCTGAAACATGGGATCAGTGGGGAAAGTTCCTCCTGCCCTCTTGAATTTTGCTGCTGTGACCTTTTAAGGTTCTGTATCCTGGTTGGTATAGCTGTAAGATGACAGAATTCCTCTAGTGGAACAGAAGAACCCTCCCTCACCATCATCTTGCATGTTAGTTTGTGTGAGCAGCAAATAGGCTGTTGTTGTGTTAAGCTGCTGAGATTTTATGGTTCATTTATTGCTGCAACATGTTACTTCCTAGAACACTAGCTTTGCTACTAGAAGCAATGCTGCCAGATGTAGCAAAGAAAAAGGTAGGAAGTCCAGTAAAATTGGAACTTCAATTAAAAATGAATAATAATTTAGTACAAAGTAAGTATGTCCTATGCATTATTTTGAGCCCACAATATTCTTCCACAGTATGCCTTGGTTATCTGAGATTGAGTTTCAACTGGGATTCTTGTCCTTTATGTGGCAATTTGAATTTCAGAGAGCTTCTGGTCTCGTGTTGGGAATAGTGTGTATATGTGAGGTACAGATCTATAACATCACAGCCACAAACACATACACACATTTATAAATGGACAAAGTGAGTTACTAGGGGTGCAATTTTCTGAGTGAGCAACAGGCACAAAACCAGAATTAGGTGGCATTATCCTGAGACAATTGCATGGGAGAGTCAACTTTGGATGAGAGTAGTAATTTTAGCTATCTCTACTTTTTTCTCTCCCAATATAAATAAGGGATAATTGGCTCTTTGTGGTCAGCTCTAGAATATATAAGCAGTTATAAAGCAGGAAGGTGAGGTGCTGGTAGTATCTGGTCATGTTTACAGTCCTCTCTCCTCTCCTCTTCTCTCTTCTTGCTTCTGCCCTTACAGGGTCACTAGTGCGTGGATTTATTGAAGAACTGCTCTTGTGATGTTATGCCTCTACCAGTCCCTGGGAACGGTACTTGGTAAGAACGGAAATGAACATCTTAGAAGATCTACAGCCATTTAGGAAACTCAGAGCAAAACTCAGACAGTCTGGAGGTTCAGTAGTAGGAGACTCACAGTAAGGCTGGGGAGAGACAGAGGACCATCAAAAGTGGCTTGTCATAGACATGGGCCCTTATCCTCCCCCTAGAGCTGATGGTTCACTCTGCTAATCATTCTACCAAAACAAGCTCACTGTAGAAACTAAGGACACAAAGATGCATAAAGAGATGGGAAATGTTAATTTTCTTTTGGATGTTTTCTCTGTGAGAACTTCCGCGTTGATTTTTTTTTTTTTTTGTATTTTGTCAGTCATGGGATTTGAACTCAGGCTCTGGGCACTATCCCTGAGATCATTTTGTTCAAGGCTAGTACTCTACCACTTTGAGCCACAGTTCTACTTCTGGTTTTGGGGTGGTTCATTGGAGATAAGAGTCTCATAGACTTTCTTGTCCAGGCTGGCTTTGAACTACAATCCTCAAATCTCAGCCTCCTAGGTAGCTAGGATTATAGGTGTGATCCACGAGCACCTGGCTTAAGTTGATTTTATATAATTACACTAGGGAGAGACTAATCATCCTGTCTGATGGGAGACTGACTGGGTTTTAAACTATAAAGGCCTCCAGGAAAGAAAAAAGAAAAGGCCTTTCTCTGCTGCCCAAAGTGCTGGGCAAGTGTGAATTCACCTGAACTTGCACCCAGATTGCACTCCAATCCTTAGAAGGCATTGGACTCTGGTTCCTCTCTCTCTCTCTCTCTCTCTCTCTCTCTCTCTCTCTCTCTTCCCCTCCCTCCCTTGTCTCCTCCCTCCCTACTTCTGTCTAGTAGTACTAGAGCTTAGACTCAGGTACTGAGTTGCTAGACAGATGCTTTGCCATTTGAGCCATGCCCTTAGCTCTTTTTGCTTTAATTATTTTTCAGACAGAATCTCATACTTTTTGCCCAGGCTGACATCAAACCATAATACTCCTAAGTAACTAAAATTACAGGCATAAGTCACCTCACTTGGTAGCTGTTCTTATTGTCTCTTGAAAGCCATAAAACAAAATGTCTGTCCCTTTGACATGTACTCCTTTGCACTTTGGCCCTCTGTGTTTGTAAATATTCCTCCCCTGCCACTCCCCTCTGTCCTTTCCTGTCCAGGCAGGCCAGAAGCATAGCCATACTCCCAGAGTGCCTCTCTTCCCTCCTGGCCCAGCTATGGCTCCTGTGAAGTTTCAGCCCCTCAGGAATAGGGTGGAATACACAAAGCACAGCTCCTCATTTTGGTGCCTGGGTTTTCCCTTGGGGAGCTGCTCAACCCAACTCACTGCCTGGCAGATGCACCATGAAACATCTACAAAGAATTGCTATTTACTTCTTGTTAACCACTGCAGACTGCTGATCCCAGCTCCCAGCATGTGTGTGTGTGTGTGTGTGTGTGTGTGTGTGTGTGTGTGTGTGTGAGATGTGGAGAGACACTGTCTGTAGAACAACCACCTAGACAGGAACTTTGCCAAGAGAATTATGTATACATTGCTGCCCTTTATCTTCACAGACTCCATGAGGTAGATCCATGGCTCTCCCCACAGAAATGGGGCTTTCAGCAAGGAATGGGAGGTGTCTGAAGTCATCCCAACAGTGAGTGCAGAACTGGTACTTGAGTCATGTCTCTTACCCTCAATTCTAGGCTTTTAACTAAGAGGAGAGCATGCTGGAGCTGGGGGGGGGGGGGCGGAAGGGGGAGGGGCTTCCATGTTTACCATCAGTGCATGTCCCTGCCCATTTGCAAACCAATATAATCTCTGGGTGAGGCCTAGCCAGGTCTTAGTATTTGAAGTGGTAGAATCCATCCCCTTTATTTACAGATGATGAAAGTAAGCCCAGAAGGGACTTGCTTAAGGTGTGTGTGGGGGGGGGGGGGTGTACTCTAAGAATACAGTCTACCACTGAACTACACCCCCAGCCCCAAACTTTCTCAAGTTTATGCTTCTATCGAGTCACAGAGCTGCTGTTAGGTTATGTCCATACATAGACCCCTGCATAGCTACAGCCACAGCACAAAATGTTGACACAAAAAGCTTTTAGATGCAGCTGATTCCAGACAGGTAACCAGACAGGCCCTGCTACCTTCTCCAATCACAAGGTGCTTATTTTTCCATGCTGAGTCTTCCCCCCCCCAAAAAAAAATACCGATTTGAGTTTTGGGGAGATTCAGCTTATCTCCCTAGTGGACTCCTCTCATAGATCACATTTAGAGGAGTTTTGGAGCTCCCTCGGTCCCCCCTCTGGCAGCCAGGGGTGGAGGGAGCAGGTCTCACCTCAGCAATGCCTCTGTGTGGCCAGAGTGGCTTTGTGTTGCTCCTTGAAAGGAGTGTACAGGCTGCTCTAGGTGGCCACACAGCCTGCTCCACATGGCAAATCCAGGGGCAAAGTTCCCAGTCTGGACTTAGTTCCCAAGAGCTAATTCCCAGAGGTGGACGGCTGAATAGAGTAGAGGTGGAAGGGTAGAGGAGGAGGAGGGAGCCTGTCTTCTGAAGGGATCTGGAAGGGCAGGGAGGTGGCAGTGTTCTCCATATGTGCCTCCCTTTTAACTCTGGGAGCCAGCCAACTTCTGGCCAGCATGCAGCCCCACCAAGCTGTGGGCTGCACAGGGCCATGCCTCTTAGGAGGGGTGAGACTTTGGGGGGTGCGTTTTGAGAGGCAAAGCAGGAAGAGTAGATGCTCCAAGGCGAGCCGGACCCTGAGCTCAGAGTCTAGACCCCATTCTTTGGCAGAATGTGCCACCTTCTCTTTTTTGTCTCAGACTGGGACTTGAACTTGCTGATGCTTGCTTTTGCTCATTGGCTGGTGCTCTAGCACTTTAGCCATACCTCCAACCCTCACCTTCTTACTATTGCATTGTTTGACCTTGTCGGCTTACCCCTGATGCTTGCCTAACCCCTTTCCTGTCATTCCACCCCTCCTTGCATGCTCCTGGCCTCACTCAGAGAAGCTCTTGGTTGATGTGAGGGGGTGGAGGGGATCCATGTGGGCGTGGGCTTGAGCCTCGGAAGGGAGGCCTCTTGTCCATTGGTGCCCACACAAAGGGACTTGCCAATATAGAAAACCCAGAAGGAGGCACCTCACAGTGTCTGTTCTAGATGTTTCGATAGCCATGTTGTCACCTCTGGAACCCAGCTCACCTGAGTACTCCAAGGATTAAAACAAGGCCACCAAGAAGTATTTTAAGCTGCTGGGTCTTGACTATGCTTGGGAGACATAAAGCCGAGAGTGCAGTAGATGCTAGCTGAGGATTTGTGAGGGTGGAGAGTGGGTAATTGGGAGAGAGATGTGCCACATCTCTGGCATTACCTATGGCCAAGGACACAAGTATGGGAAGGAACTGATCCAGCCAAAGTCAAGGTTTACTAGGTGAGACCAAGTTATTGAAAATGGGCTTTGTTTTCTTCATCTGTGAAATCAGGACAGCCAAGCATTGTGTATACAGTGGGCATTAAATGAGTTAATACACAGACAGGGCTGAGAACAGCACCTGGACACAGAAGTAAATGTCATCTGTAGTTATTTCAGGCTAGTTGCCCCATTTCCCCAAAACCTCAGACCTAGGCTGTGTGTAGACCCACAATGTGTGTAGTTTTCTACGAAGCAGACATTCAGGTTGGGTAGGTTAAAGGGAATGAGAAGAGTGTGGATTCCATGATAGACAGCACCAGGTTCTTCCCTGCTTCCTGTCAGCCCCTACCTGTGGCCAGCTCCCAGCAGTGCCTCTGGAAGGCCTGCCTTTTCTCTCTGGATCCTGGGGAGGGACACAGCTAAGGTGACCAGTTGTCTGGATGGATGCAGTACAGGGCCACACCAGCTCTAAGTCACACAGGACATATCCTGGGGCCATTGCTGGAACCCACCCTTGTCCCACAGACAAAGACTCAGTCATGACTCATTATGTTCTGCAGTACTAGTACTTGAGTCACTGGGCACCCCTTCCTTCAATCCCTGACTGTCATAGCCTGGATCAGACTCTGTCTTCTTCTTTTAATCTCTTCTCTCCCTCTCCTCTTCCTCTCTCCCTTGCTCTATCACTTGATTACTCAGTGATCAGATCTTGGCTGCTCTCTCTGGCAACTTGCTTCATTTGAGCCTGACAGATGGATAATGGAGACAGTTTTTAATGCCCCCCCCACACTTTGCAGGGACAGTACCAGGAGTGACTGATAAACAGGCAAAAAGAACATATACCTATATTAATATGGTGATATTTCAGTGATCTGGGGAAGATGCCTAGAAAAACTCTCCACTGTAGTGGACTGATGTAGAAGTTGTTCAGTTAGTAATCCATCTTGACAACCTAAAGCCTAGCTTGGCTGTCCTCTCTGAGGAAGGTAGCTGGGCAAAAAGGCATTGGAGACTCATAAGTAATATAAATTTTATGTACCCTCCAGTGTCAATCCCTTCATTCCACAAATAGTGCACAAATGCTATGTGTTGGGCACTTGGAAAAGAAGAATGGACAAAATAGATGACAATGCTTCTTGGATCTTACATCCTCTTCAGAGAAAATGGAAAATAAACATGATAAATAGGTAAATCATGTAGTTCAATTTTTTTCTTGCCCAAAAGTTAAAAATTAGTGTAGAGTAGGTGGGGTGGTTGGGTGTGCTAGGGGCACATCCAACACGAGGCAGGGAAGCTGGTTATCATTTTAAATAGAATGGCCAGGGTAGGCTTCATAGAGGTAGAAGAATGAAAAGCTGTGCTGGAGAGACAGCTTTGCAGACATCTGGAGCATGGACCTTCTCAGCTAAAGGATCAGCTGGAGCAAGGCTCTGAGGCAGAAGCAGGCCTGGCATTTGGGAGGTGCAGCAAGGAGGGGAGGCAGAAGAGGAAGAAAAGCAATGCAGCGTGCTGCTGGCTATGTTGGGCCTCCCAGAGTCTATCACACCATGGCTTTAGTTCTGAGCCAGGTGGGGAGCTCATGTAGGGTTTCTGAGCAGAGGAGAGGAGGCTGTTGTGTTCGACAGGAAATGGAGACCAGTCCAGTCTGTGTGGCAGGAATTCAGGGCAGAGCAGCTCAGCCAGGAGGTTAGAACTCAATTCTGGTTCCTTTTGGAAGGGAGGAGAACTAATAGAACTAATAGGTCTGTTGGTGTGAGTGCAATAAAAACAAGAGTGGAGAATAACTCTTGACTTAATTCCTAAGTCAGAAGCCAAGGCTCAGGGGAGATGAGAACTTTGAAGCAGGAGAAAGGCTACCTGGGGAAAAGGAAAGGGGTACCCAGAGGGGAGACAGGTGCTTGGGCCATGCCCCCATCTCCCTCCCTGTTAGCTCTAGATAGATCATAGCAGATCCTTGGGCTCAAGTGAAGGCTGTTGGGACTTGCGCCAGCACCCTGCTCCCTACTTCTGAAGGGTCTGCTTTTGAACTTGGGAAGGTGTGGGGGGGCTGTTTTGAAGAATGGGGCTGCTCTTGGAAGTCTGAATAAACAGCTCGCAGCAGTTTGCTTAGGAGTGTGTGAGAGGCCCAAGAAGAGTAACTGAAGGCTTCCTTCCTGTGGAGCCAAACCACGCTAGAACCTGCCCCAGCTTGTGAAGTCTCAGGCAGCAAAGGAGTATTTACCTGAGCTCCTGGCCTCAGAAAGTGGAAGCAGGGCGGGGGAGATTTAAAGGGCCTCAACTACTTTGGGTGAGACTCGCCCTTCCCACACCCAAGGATCTGGGATTGCTGACACCTGACCTCTTTGGCTGAGCTAATTATTATGGAGCTCTTTGTCACATCCTCTGATGATGGGCAGAAGATGAAAATTTCCCCAAGTCTTAAATGCAGGGAGCTGGGGGTAAGGATGAAGAGAACAAGACCCAGGTGGGAGGGTTCAAAATACAAAGGAGGGGCTGGTAAAGTGCTCGCCTCATATACATGAAGCCCTGGGTTCCATTCCTCAGCACCACATATATAGAAAAAGCCGGAAGTGGCGCTGTGGCTCAAGTGGCAGAGTGCTAGCCTCGAGCAAAAAGAAGTCAGGGACAGTGCTAAGGTGCTCAGGCCCTGAGTTTAAGCCCCAGGGCTGGCAAAAAAAAATCCAAACCAAAACAAACAAAAATGCAAAGGAATCAGAGGTGAGCCTTCTCTAGCAGTGTACTTGCTAGAAGTGGGGGTGTTCTCCACAGGGATTGATGAAGGGTGGCTGCTTTTCCAGGGACCCCCCTCCCTTTTGCTGAGTTCAGGAAGATTTCACTGGAATGCTGACAGACAGCAAGAGACTAACATTTATTGGAATCTCAATTACACATCTAGACAACTTACCGTCCATTTGCTAATTACAGTTTTCCCCCCATTAACCTGAACTTGTGCTAAATTAGAACCTGGGGATTAGACATGCCCAATTTGATCCACAGAATACTATTTTCCCTGCTAAGGGTTCTCAAACCATTCTCTCTGTGTAGCCCTCTAATGGTAGAGAACTTTCTGCTTAGGAGCCACTTACACACTGGAATGAAGAATTAAAGGGGCGCCTTTAAATCGTGTTTTTGAGGCAACAATGTGCCCAAAGCATGCTGGTGTGATCTCTCCGAGGCCAACCAAATCAGAGACCAGGTCTCCCCCAAAGCCCTCTGACACACCTGGAGGGAGAGGGTGCTAGAACAGCCTCTCAATCTGGGCCTGTTTCTACCATTTATGGTGGCTTGAAGCCCTAAGCAGCAGCCTGCCCCACACAAAGCTTGCTGTGTTTTCTGGCCTGGCAGGGGGCCAGGGAAATTCTGCCTTGACTTTACTAGTCCAGCTCTGCCTCAGCCTCTCCTTCTACCACCTAGATGGTCAGGTCTGTTTTCTGGCCCTCCAGGCGGGCATTCCTGCCCAGGAGGGAGGGGCACAGAGGCCAGCCCTCCCTGTGGTGGGGCAGTGACTCACAAGTGGTTACCTGTTCTTGGGCTTCTTGCCATCCCTGCCGAAGGAGCCCAAGGCCGAGAGCCTTTTTTCTGATCAAGTCTCTTAATCTTCCCTTGGGTGAGTTGAGCTTCCTGATCCTTTTAATGCACCCCTAAATTCCCCAGGAAGCTGGGATTTTCCACTGTTCCCTCCTTGGGAGGGGTCTGGTGCTTTCCAGGGTCCTGGGTGTTTGGGTCTTCTCATCTCCCATCACAAGGACATGTCTGGGGCTTTAGAAGTGTATCCTTTGTGTCCGCTGTCTGGTCTATCAATGGTGATCGGGACACAAAAAGCAAGCTGGACCTCTGTATTGGTCTTGGGGCATGCCAAGCACAGTGCCTGGTAGGAAGGTGAGGGCCCTTGTCCCATCCAGGTCCTCGGGGCATCCACAGGTCGGTGGGCACTATGGTGCTTGCTTCCAGGCATCTAGGACAGACCCACCTGCCTGGTCCTGTCCTAGGGGTGAGGGAGCAGTGACGGAAGATGGGCGTGGCTGCTGCCAGATTCCTGAGGCCGCCCTGCCGCGGGGTTACGCCCAGCCAGGGAGTCTCCAGAGGCTCTTGTTTAAAACCTCAGGGCCAAGAGAGGAGACCCCTACATTCCAAGGGAGCTCTCAGAAAGGCAGTCTGGAGGAAGGAGAGCAGCACTGGACAGGTAAGTTACCTGTCTTTTCCTGCCCTGTGAGGCGGGATGGGAGTGGGGTGGGGAGAAGCCAGTATCTCTGGGTGCCTGCAACACTTGGTTAAAATGTCTGCTGTTCTGCACACAAGCACCTCAGTAAACTTAGAAGAAAGCAGATTCAGATCTGAGGTGAGCACAAAAGAGAAGTGGGAAGGGTAGTGGCCCGGGTGAGAGTGTGGTAGTCCTGGGGGATTTCTAGCCTGGGGTGGGTGTGCAGAGAGCACTGTATCAAAATCAGGGATGCTTTCTCTCTTAGGCCATCATTGTCCATGCAACCTTGAGCCTCCTGTGCCTAACCTTGGCTCTTTTCTTCCCTGGGAGGGGATTGGAAGGGATGATTTTTGATTTTAGGATTTAAAAATATAACGATGCCAGGAATAACCCCCCCCCCCACCCGTCGCCCCAGCTCCTCCTCTGCCCGTCTAGCCGACCCCGCAGCTCCACCTCAGTTAACAGAGCATGTGGCTGACTGGCTGACATTGGAGCAGAGCAATGTCCAAGCCAAAGCACAGGAGGGCCTTGCCAGTGTGTGGATGGAGCTTGTTTCAAGGGCCAGAGCACCTCTCAGAACCCCCCAGCCCCCTTTGAATCACCGTTTCCAGCTACCTTTTGAGTCCCTGACCCTAATTAGAGACATTTTTTAATTACTTTCAGTTCAGATGAAATCCTCTCCTACTTTCCTTAAAACTATCAGGCTCACTCAACTCCTCACCACCTGCTTAGCCCAGAACTACGGTCACTTATCAAGCCTCAACTCATTGTGGCCCTGGGTGCTGTTGAAGGCTCTGACAATGGCTGTCAGCCATTTTGACTGACTTACCTTTGGGCCTCTAGGCTGGGCTAGGTTGTGGTTGCAGGTATGAGAAAGCCCAGTCCTCTCTCTGGAGGTAGAAACACAATCAGACCTTCCCATAGCTCTTCTCCAGCTAAGGCCTTGCCCCTATCTACTGTCCGTACTGTCCTTAGGGCCCCGTGGGGTGGGCAGTGTGAATGATGGGGTTTTCTCAGGACATCCTGGGACACATGTGCCAGCTGGGCTCGTGGTCGAGAGCCCTGGCAATTTTTAAGCCTTTGGCTACAAATATACATACTGCAAGAAATGTCCTCAGTCATGACCCTTACTGGCGACTGCTGAGAGAAACAGGAGTTCAGCAACAAGGAAAAGGGCTGGTGTTCCCTGGGGGATTGTTTCTTTTTTTTTTTTTACCCAGGCTGCTTTGCTCTGTCCTAGGTAAAATCCTCTCTGAGGATCCCATTGGCTGACGATGAGACGGCTCCTTCTTCTGTATTTCGGTGAGTATTGCTTCCCATCCACCAGGACCTGTTACATAGTCTGTCTTGAAAAGGCTCCCCAGTGTCGTCTTCTTACCTTCTGAAAGGCTTTGTGCAGTTTCGTTCCCATCTTCTCCCTCTCAAGCTGTTCCAGAGTTCTTAAATTATAGGTGAGCATTCATAAAATTAGTGGGGCCACCTTTGCTGACAGAGTAGAAATAACACAGACCTCTTTCGATGTCCTCCAAATGACAGAGTTCTCAGCCCACTGGGCCACTTACAGGCAAAGGAGTTGTAGACTGTAGTTCTGGTAGCCAAGTACACATCTCCAGCTAGATTCTAGAAGCCACATATACATGTCACATTTCAGGGTCACTTGTATTTCTCCCCCTCTCCTTTTCAAGTCTGAGCTGAGAAGGTATGACGTTCACCTCATTACCAGCAGCAGAGAGAGGAGGCTCAAGTGAGGCCAGGGGCCCCTTTGCACATATCAGCTCTCCTGAAGGATATTGGGGATAGCCAGCCAGGCTCTCCTTTCTTTGGCTTGTACTCCAAGACTCCTCTGTGATTTCAGCATTGCCCGGCCTCCTGTGTGACCAACAAGCTTGCTCCCGCGGGGCTTGCTATCCACCTGTTGGGGACTTGCTCATTGGGAGGACCCAGTTTCTCCGAGCTTCATCCACCTGTGGACTGACCAAGCCTGAGACTTACTGCACGCGGCACGGAGAGGTAAGGCTTCCACTTCCATGGCCTCTAGGTCTAGAGGAAGGCAGGATGGGATGGGGCTACTGAGCCTGCTGTTGGTTCACTGGATGCTTAGGGTACACTTGGCACAGATCAGGCCCCATGTACTCTGGGGAGTGGGGAAGTACAAGAAAAATAGGATCCCGGACCCACTGCTTTGATGGAATTCATATACTAAATGGCCAAAGGAAAATGTTCTCAGAATCAACTGATGAGCTCTTTCTCTCCTCTACCGGATGAAGTTGGAGTCCTTTCTCAGTCTTTGGCCATAGGCTTAGGTGAGGAGTTGTCTTTATTTCGTCCTTTTTGGGGGGAGGGGTTAGGCCTAGGATTTGAATCTAAGGCCTTGGGCTTGCTAGGCAAGCGCTCTACTATATGAGCCATGCCTTTAGCTCATTTTGATTTTAGTTTATTTTTCAGGTAGCAATTCAAGCTTTTTTGTCTAGAAAAAGCCTGGGACTACTATCCTTTGATGTCGCTGACTCTTGGATTATATATAGCTGGGATATAGGCCTGTGCCACAAAGTTTACCTTGTTTCATTCTGGGATGACAGGCAAGAACCACCACACCTAGTCCAAAGAACGGATTTTCAAGTCTTGGCAATGAACAAATGGACAAATATCTATCCTTTAAGTTTCTGGTGTCTAAATGTGCCATTTAAAAAAAAAAAAAAGCAAGCAGAGACAAGGGATCTGGGGTATGTGCACTGACTAGTTTTCTTGTCAATGCATGGCCTAAGTTGTGCTGCAGTCCCTCTCTTGAAGGACTCCCAGCTACCATTTTTTTGGTCTGTAGTCTAGGAGAGCTCTCAGGAGATCAGTTTTGCTACTGTCATGTGTAAACAGCAACTTACTCATTTGTCAGCCTTGGTGATCCAGGGTTCACCCAATCTAGGTAAAGTAGAAAACGTTGCTAAAGGATCTCATCAGGGAGATCAGCAAAGAAGTGATTTGGGGTTATCAGGGAGGGTTCATATTTCAGCCCATCAATTTGAAAAGGAGCTAAAAAACATATCGAGGCTCTAAAAGTCTGAACAGGGCTGGGGATATGGCCTAGTGGTAAAGTGCTCGCCTCGTATACATGAAGCCCTGGGTTCGATTCCCCAGCACCACATATATAGAAAACAGCCAGAAGTGGCGCTGTGGCTCAAGTGGCAGAGTGCTAGCCTTGAGCAAAAGGAAGCCAGGGACAGTGCTCAGGTGCTGAGTTCAAGTCCCAGGACTGGCAAAAAAACCCAAAAAGCATGGCTGGAGGCATGGCTCAGCTAGTAGAATGCAACCTGTGACAAGCAAGCTGAGCAAGCATAATATACTAAGCTCATTCCCCAACACAAGCCTTGGACAATGTCCATTAACATTGCCTATTAGACAACTTACTTTTCCATAGAGCTGTCTTATCTTCCATAATGCCTGTGAGTCTTATTATTTTTTGTAGGAACTTTGTTTTTCTTGTCTGTAGCCCCTCAACTAGCTGAGTTCTTTCTTTGCTCCTTGTGTTTACCAAGATTGAAATGACTATTTTCTTGTCTCCCATGTGGTTTCCCCTTTCCAGGCTGGCCTTGTCCTCAAGACCTGGAAGGTGGTATCTGATATGGCCTCTAGGTCTCCCTTGTCCTTCCAGGCCCCAGTGTTCCCTTGGCTATTTTTAATCACGAGTATTGACTTTGTCAGTGCTGAGCAAAGAGGGCCATGGTTCTGCATCTCACCCGCTTGGATTTGGAAAAGCCCATTTGACAAGATTGAGTAAAGCACAGACTTAGTCCCTGTGGGCCCAGATTACCCCACAACAGTAGGGGACCTGGCAGTATTGAGCTTTCTAGGCAATAGAGTCCTTTTATCTGCCCCCTCCTCACCCGCCACCTCCCACCCCCAAATGATGTGCCATCAAGCCCATATCTGGAAGCTTCAGGAAGACCGGCTTCTGCTGGTTCTCTTTCTCAGATTGACCCTGAAAGGTGGAAGCAAGGAAAGATCAGCCCCATGCTGACATGTGCCCTTGCTCCCAGCCACAGCTGGGCAGCCTCTTCCTTGCTAGGCCTGGACTTTTGGCTTATCCTCATCTTGTTCTCGGCCTCTCTCAGCTTCTCCCAGGAGCTTTCTCTGCTCTTCTAAGTAGCCTCTTGAGGGCAAAACAAATTGCTTGCAAAAGAGAAGTCTAGACTTTTGCAACCCTGGGGATGGATAAATCTTATTTTCCTGCTGTGAAAGCTGAGAAACTTTTTTTGGGGGGTGGGGAGGGAGGTCATTTTCTGCAAGAAAGCAAATTCAGAAAATAGGGAATGAGGGTATCTTGAGAATGGTGTATCATTTCAGGTCTGCCACTAACATATGGTATGACTTTGGTTAAGGAATATTAACCTTAAATCTTCAATCTCTCCTCTGAGTATTAGATGAAGTAGTCTTTAGGGACCCTAAAGAGTCTCCCTTGTACCTACACCCTTTGGGAATGAGATGACTGCTAACAACTAGCATCTCTCCCTTGCCTTTCATCTCTCTGCCTTGTTTCATTCCCTCTCCCTCACGCGCTTGCCCTTCTCAGTGGCCAGGGCTTCCAATGATGAAGACATACGGAGGCACAGAGAGAGAGTCTATCCTAGTCCTTGGTATAGATGTACCCCAAACCCTGCCTGGGGCAATGGTGGCTGTGTGGTAAATCCTAAGAATTCTGATTTTAACTATGTTGAGTTTTAGTTTCCATCTTTAAGGTTATTTCTCTTTAAACAATAGTAATAGCACTGATCATGTATTTATTTAGCATAGATTGTGTGTCAAAGGTATCCTGCTAAGAATTGCTTATAAAATATTTTAATTAATTGTCATAATATCTAACGAAGTGGTTCTTGTTTGTTCCTGTGAGCTATAGGAAGGTTTTAGGGGTATGCTGGAATGCCAGATTTCTGATTAAAAACACTCAGGTGTTGAATTTTCTGCGTAGAGACAGGGAAGTGCACGTGATAGCCGTAGCTGGGAATGAAGGCAGCATGAGGCAGAGCCTGACTCGCTAGTTCCTACCTCTTTACCCTTTAGCTCCTCACCCCTGTCTACTAGCTCCCATTCCCTCAAGTCAAGGACTCTGGCTAGTGCGTCTGTTCTATTTCCATGCAGGGGTGACATAGCAGTTCTGAACCCAGTACAGAATCACCTAGTCCCTTCTGCCTGCTGCTGATGTGGCATAAATGACAAGTGTAGTGGGGATTTATGACCCTTGGTTATTTCTGTCTCATTTATTCTAACTCCTACCATCAACCCGAGCCAGACTTGGCAGAATAGGAATTGTAAGAATCCTGGGGACACTTTCCAATCCCCAAGTTATCTCTCCTAGTTCCTGACCTCTGGAAGTGCCTCTTTTGTTTTTGGCAAACTAATCTTACCCTGTTTGCAAGTTACCTCCTTTGCCCAATTCTGTCTCAGTGGTTAATTTTATTGGCCTCAAGGGCTTGCTTGCATTTCTTGTAGTGGACATTGGACTTGACCAACTTTACCTTGTGGCACTTCCTCCATGTCTGCTCAACTTTGCCCTTCTGGGTTCACTTGCCTTGATGACCCATTAATTGTCTGGGCTTGGACCTAGGCTGTTCTTTACTGAAAAAGCCTGAAGCTGCAGTCCCAGCCAGCCTTGCCTTCTTCTTCCCAGCTCCTGGATAACTCCTGGGTAAATCTACTGTACCTTTGTTCCTTTGGTCTCAAGGCAAGGGTGAACATGCGTATGATGATTCCCTACTCTGAGCTCATTTGAAAAATGGAAGCAAGGCTAGCATCGACTCCAAGATTGTGTAACAGATTGTGTAAAGTGAATGCATGAACCTGGTACATGCTAACTCTTCCCTAGGGTCCTTTCCCCCTCCTTGCCTCCTGGTAGCTGTGTCTGCTCGCAGATACAGCCTCTTCTGCCTCTCAGACTCTGGAGCCTTTCTCTCCTGGTTAGGATAAGCACTCACTGACATCATCCCATCCTGGAGTAGTCGTGGTCCATGCACCAGAGTGGGGGCAAAGACACTCTAGTTCTGGCTTTTGTTCTAACACTTAGCAAAGGACTGTGACCTTGTAAAGGTCGTGATTCTTGTTTCCAAGAAGATTCTTGTTTCCAAGGTTTGGTTACTCAGCCTTCACCATGTGCTCATCTCTAGGGTCTTTGCCTGCTTCTTAAGTTGGCTGTGTATGTAACCCTGGCTGTCTACACAGTGTCTCTCAATGCCAGTGGTGTAGTCCTTTCTGTACTGTTTTTATTTTTTCTTCAAGAACCAGGAGGTTTTGTCTGGAAGCTTTCCAGCCCTGGTTTCTGCTCCCAACAATGTCTCCAGTGTTGTGTCTGCCCCCCTAAATGCTCTATTTATCCCTCATTCCCTCCCTTTCTGGGGAAAAACATCATTACCATTTGCCTTAATTGCCTTACACAGCACCGTCGTGAGGTTATTTAGCTATGTAAATCAAACAGCTGTCATTTTTATCTCCTTTATTTTGGTGGCAGTTCTGGGGCTGGAACTCAGGACCTGGGTGCTTTCCCTGAGGTTTTGTGCCCAAAGCTGGTGCTCTTTCCCCCTTGAGCCACAGAGCCACTTCCAGTTTTTTTTTGGTAATTCATTGGAGATAAGAGTCTCACAGACTTTCCTTCCAGGGCTTGCTTTGAACCATGACCCTAGGATCTCGGCCTCTTGAGTAGTTAGGATTGCAATCATGCATGGCCTCATTTTTATCTCTTGCTGGAGAAGAGGGGCAGTAGACAGGTGGCGAGCTCCTCTTCTACAACATACACACGTACACATGCGCGCAAGGCACCCGTGCACCTGCCTATGCCCACATCAACAGCCTCTGCCTCTCTTTGTTTTGCAAACATTTTCTTTCTTGACCTTCATAAAAGCTAATTTTTATGCAGATGTGTTCATTTTATGAGCAACCATTCATACCTCAGAAAGGGTTCGTTTATCAGAATCTTACCTGTGATTTTGCAAAGAGTCCTCAGAGAGAAAGATCAAGAATGAGTTATTTTTGAAGGAATGGAAGAAAATAAGCAGGGATATTAAAGAGGAAAGAGTTGATATAAAAAAGCAGACAAATTTGGGTTGCTGGATTGTTTGATTCTAGGGTCTTAGCTGTTATGGGTTAGGGAGTGGGGCTTATGGGTCTAAAAGGAGACAGGACAGGGGAGAGATATAAAGAGAAGACTAGAGACACACCCGGAATGACCTCACAGTGTCACTGGCTTGACTTCTCAGCCCATTTCTCTATAGGTTCAGGCGTTAGAAAACTGGGCAATGTCTTGCAGGCCTACCTTGCTTCATTCTCAGCCTAGGCCTTTTGCTTATGGTCAGGGCAGGAATCCATTGTTACTGGTGGAATCTGCAGAATTCCCACACATAGAAAGCAATCTTTCACACCCAGGACTAGGGGAGACATCTTTGATTCTGGATCACTCTGAGCTGGCATTGATACTGCCTTTCACAGGGTAAGGGACAGCTCTAGTAACTACAGTGTCCAGCTGTCACATGTGAGCTGTGTGTTCCTCCAATCCGAGTGGCACAGGTAGATTTGGAGACGGATGGATGAGACAAGAATCCTTGCTTCACTCTTTCTTCTGAACTAGATGGGCTTGGGTGCAGTTCTTAAGTTCTGTAAGGCTCACTTTCCTAATCTGGGAAAAGAGGATCCTTACCATTTGTAAAATATAATATCCCTGCCACAGAGATTTTGTAAGGATAATGTGTGTGTGTGTGTGTGTGTGTGTGTGTGTGTGTGTGTAAGTGCTCAGCAAAGAGGCTGGTGTAATACAACTTAGGACTGTATGGCATACATCATCTGTATAATCAACTTCAGAAAATGACCTGTCTAAACTTAAACTTAGTTTAGGTGAAGATTGGGCTCTACTGAGAATTTGGTTAAACTATTACTTCGTGATAAGGAAGAACATGCAGTTGAAAATGACTCGACATCTGAGAACCCTCTTGCTACCCAGCAGAAGCAGCAGGCTCTGATGGTTGACATATATCTCCAGTGCACATTGACATGGTAGTGCAGAGGCTCCAGGGACCTAATAGACACCCTGCTGACCCAATGTCCACTCCCTCTCCACTGGCCTCTCTGCTGGAAAGAGAGCTTCTCCAGCACAAAGATATTTGGCCCAGGCCTTATTTTTCTCCTGCTTCCTTTGTGTACTTGCTGGAAATGCCTTAAATTCTGGGCTGATAATCTGGAATAAGAGAATTCTAATAATAGGGTGGGACGGGAAGGGCCTTCATCAGCTCACAAACCCTGCATTTTACCAATAAGGAAGCTAACATGGAGGAAATGGCTTCTTTACTTGAAGACAGCTAGATGTGTGTGTGTGTGTGTGTGTGTGTGTGTGTGTGTGTGTGTGTGTGTGGTGGGGCTTGGGCCTGAACTCAGGGCTTGGGCTCTGTCCCTGAGCTTCCTTGTGCTCAAGGCTAGTGCTTTACCACTTGAGCCACAGCTCTATTTCTGCTTTTTGAGTCAATAATTGCAGGTAAGAGTCTCATGGGCACTATTCTGCCCAGACCTGCTTCAAACTGTGATCCTCAGATCTCAGCCTCCTGAGTTTCTAGGATTATAGGAAAGAGCTACCAGCACCCAGCTGACATCTAGATTTTTCGAAAAATTCTATTTGTCTTTGTTTTGGTCTTGGCTTCCTTCTTTTGGCCCTGACTCGTGGCTATGACCCTTTGTGTGGCTTCTTAGATGGACCCAGGCAGCCCCCCTGGCTCACTTAGGGGAGAAAGCCATGCCATGTAGAAACCAGAGGCTGTTTTCCTATTTCCCCCCAGAATTAGCTCTGTGTTCTACACAGGCACAAAGCTCTCATTCGCATGTACCTTCCTTTTCCACCCCTCTCCTCTGTGCTTCAGGCCCCTGCTGGCTCGGTGCTCACTCCCTTGCCCTCCCCCAGCGCTCTGGGAGGGGTTATCTTCCGGCCAGACTTGCTGAGCTTCTAGCTTCAAGAGAACGCTGAGCCTTTCCAGCTGGAGAGAAAGAAAGCAGCAGCTCAACTGGCTGGAGGCCTGACAGGCTGAATTGATAATAGGGCTGCATCTCTGAGGTAGCACAGCCAGGAGAATGTTGGCCAAATGACCTTAGAGCTGGAAGCAGCTGAAGCTGAGATGTAATGTGTGACAAGAGCCTCATAGGGCTCATAGGGCGTCCTCCCATGTATACACATACCAGAGATACACACACATCAGAAAACAGAATGGGAAACTGAGGCCCGGGAAACTGAGGCCCAGAGAAAAAGAAGAAATGCACAGCTTGTTCTGCCATAGTTGCTCTATTTCAGGCCTCCCTCCTGCTAACCCGTTGACAAGCAGGGATGTTTAACATACCTGCTTGAAGCCTGGGGCTTAGCGTGCCTCTCTCTCTGGGCTAGTTGAAATCTCTTCTTTAGCTATGTTACTATGATAAGCAGCTCCTGGTTTGTAAGTCCATGAGGTACCTAATGCCTCTATCAGTAGCCATGCACGTGGAAGGGAGCATGCAGAAGGCGTGGAGGTCCCCAGATGGTTCTTATGCAGACAGGCAGGAAACAGAAGCCCATAGGAATACCCTGGACATTGTAGCTTATTGAATTTTTCTAATGGTGCTTGTTTTCCTGGCTATAAAAGTTAATATGCAGTCAAGATATAAATGTTTAAGCATACTAAAAAATAAGAAAGAAGGGAGAAATCACCTGTGATCCTACTACACAGAGATAATAGGTTGAACTGGCAACAGAACACATAGGTGTCATGTTTGTAGGTCAAAAAAAGGACAACTTCAAAAGGTTCCACCTGATGCTCTATTACCTTTTAGACATTCTCTCTTCCTTTAAAAATACGTAGTTAAGGCTGGGAATATGGCCTAGTGGCAAGAGTGCTTGCCTCATATACATGAAACCCTGGGTTTGATTCCCAAGTACCACATATATAGAAAACGGCCAGAAGTGGCGCTGTGGCTCAAGTGACAGAGTGCTAGCCTTGAGCAAAAAGAAGCCAGGGACAGTGCTCAGGCCCTGAGTCCAAGCCCCAGGACTGGCAAAGAAAACAAATATGTAGATGAGGTCATAATGGATATGTAAATTTATGGCGAACTTTTTCATTAAACATTGAGGTAATCACTTTTCCATACAAGTAGAAGTTTTCTAAACTTTTTAAATAGTTATGTAATATTCCATCGTTTGGGAGTATCAAGGGCATTTCTGCAGCCTCTGTTTCCTTGTTTCAGAACTCAGGGAAAGAAAGAGCCCTTCTTTTCAGGCGCGTTGCTGGCCAGGGGAGAGCTGGGATCCACTCCCAGCAGTGCCGGAGGCGGGGAGCGATGGCCACAGGGCACGCATGGCGGAAGGCAGCTGGCCCTTGTCCCTCCTCAGGACATGTGCTGAGTGCAGACAGGCTGAGGAGTGGAAAAGTTTGCCTCCAGGCTGAGCAGTGCGTGGAGAAGGGGCATGTTCATGGCCAGAGACCAAAATAGGGTCTTAAGTGGAGCCTGACTTCACCCAGGGCCTTCTTTTGCCCAGGAAGGATTATGCTAAATGCCTGGGTACTTCAGCCAGGGACAAAGCTCTGGTCTCTGTGGTAACTGAGCTGGGTTAGCTGGAGGAGCTGGATTGGTTCGCTGAATTCTCTGGAGAGCTCACAGGCTTCCCAAGGTTATCTTCAGGCCAGCAAAGCCTTCTTAGAGCCCATTGGGAAGGGCAGAAATGACCGGGTTTTCCCATGCTTCCCACAGGGTCTGCTATACAGACTGTTTTCTAGTGGAAATGAGAGGATACCAGGGATGGAAGATGAGAGGGAGGGAGGATCCGATAGACAGAGACACAGGCAGGCGGGCAGGCAGCACCTTCTTTGGTGTTGACAGTGGTGATCAGTCAATGGGAAGTCATGTTACCCCTTACCTTTCTCATCTGTAATGTGAATTACGACTTGTCACATACGGTTACTGTGGAATTTACTAGTTTCATATATTGAAATTACCTTGACATAAAGTAGGCACTTAATTTTACCCCCAAAGAAACAGTATCTCAGTATGTTGCCCAGGCTATCCCCTTACCCTTGGGTTCAAGCCTTTTGGGCCAGCTTCCTGAGTAATAACATTGATGTTTGATTACTTCCTTACTCCCTGCCCCTGTTTTAAATTCCCTGAGTACAGGAACGAAGTATATCAATAATGATATTAAGAATAATCAGCATCATTCATAGACCATTTACTACTCATTCATCCATTTATTATTTGTTCATTATGTATATGGTGTGGGCATTTTTCTAAGCACTGGGAATAAAGCAGGGAAGGAAGACAGGCTCCTGCCCTCATGCGGTAGATACTCAAGAGGAGGAAGGCAGACAATCAACAGGCAAACTGACTGTGCCTCCGAGCATCAGGAAGGGTGACAGTTCTCTTTGCAGGTTGGAGGTTGGAGCTGGAGAATGGGTGGATGGGAAGTGAAGGCTCAGAAACCATGATCCCTGGCTTGTCTTCTATGTTTTCAGTAGGGCTCAGCTTGTCAGCTGGGCAGGGGGAAGATGGGCAGGGTGTTCCTATACCTCAAGGCACAGGCTTACTATGTTGCTTCACCTCTTGAGAGCTGAGCTGTTGGATGAATCCATTTAGTTCAGCAGCTCCTACTTATTCTGAGACTTCACTTAATCAAGATATGGCCCTCCTTGGACATGTGGAGTACAGGGAACTAGAAGTCTCCAGAGACTTTTCTACAAGTCCCTTTTGGTTCTAATAAAAGGACATTTAGAAGAAAGCAGACACTTTGTGTGTGTGTGTGTGTGTGTGTGTGTGTGTGTGTGTAGGTTCAGTTGTCCCTACCCAGAAGGACTAGCAGGAGTGATCTTGTTCAAGTCTGGCTTCTACTGAGTGGATGTGCAGCTCCCTGGGTGGGACTCTCGGAGCTGGGCCCTGTGGTTACTCAGAGAAAACAGATTTTTGATGTATAGCATGAGACAGTTGGGACAGAGTCAGGAATATGTGTGTGTGTGTGTGTGTGTGTGTGTGTGTGTGTATGAGTGTGTGTGCTCAATATTGGTTAAATGAGGGCCGAGAATATGGCCTAGTGGTAAATTGCTCATCTCAAATACATGAAGCCCTCAGTTCGATTCCCCAGCACCACATATATAGAAAAAGCCAAAAGTGGCGCTGTGGCTCAAGTGGTAGAGTGCTAGCCTTGAGCAAAAAAAGGAGCCAGGGACAGTACTCAGGCCCTGAGTTCAAGCCCCAGGACTGGCAAACAAAACAAAACAAAACAAAAAACAAAATCAATGTTGGTTATATGAATGGATGACTCTCATCCAACCCAATTGGCGGAGAAAACCGAGCTTATAGAATGGGGTACACTAAACCTCCCCCTTTTTTTTCTTGCTTGGTTCTTGACTCTCAAACCTCAGCATTTCACAGGCTTCCAGGATCTAGAACATAGATTCTAGATTAATGTGAATTTCTCCTTTTTTTTTTTTTTTAACTCACAGCATTCTTTTTTAAGTTTTTCTTTATGGTGATGTACCAAGACTGTTTTTTTCCCACCATCTTATAATTATTCTCAGTCACAGTATCTGTTTACTATTCCCTTGCTGTATATTAGGAGGGGCATAGGAGATGGAAGTAAGAGATCACCAATAGCCATGTTAAGAAATTCATCCTGCTAAGTGTAACAATAACATGAGTGGATCTCCCAGGAAAGGCTTTCTGCTGATGGTGTGTGCTGGGATCTCAAGGACACTGGGGGAGATCTAGTGAGCCCCTCCCAACCTCTGACCTCTCCTTCTCCTCCCACAGTGGCATATGAAATGCTGCAAGTGTGACTCCAGGCTGCCTCACAATTACAACAGCCACCGAGTGGAGAATGTGGTTTCGTCTTCAGGCCCCGTGCGCTGGTGGCAGTCACAAAATGGTGAGGATCTGCCACCTACAGGGGACCACACTTGTAGAGGTTCTACAGCTGGAACCCCCAGGGCATGGGAGGAGACAGGCAAGCTGAACTCACATGTTGGTTGGAGACTAAAGGGGAAGAGTTTGTCGAGATTAAGGAAAGTGTGTGTGAGCTGCCTTTACTGTATTCTACAGCCTCCATGGCTGGGCACATGGAAGGAACTGTACTGAGTAGACAAACTGAAGACCACTAAGGCGTTAGAGGCCTTGGGTGATGGAGGGGAAGGAATTTGGCAAGGGCAGATAAGATCTTGAAGAGGTCACATAAGTAGAATTGTGCTGGTCCACTCCTCTCCCAGAGGTATAAATCAAAGTTGGAGAATTTCAGACTTCCTACTCTATTCCAGGCCCTTCTGTAGGGTTGTGAAAGTAGGAAACCTCTGATCTAAAGTTCTTACTTTTTGTCTTTCCAGATGTGAGCCCTGTTTCTCTGCAACTGGACCTGGACAGGAGATTTCAGCTTCAGGACATCATGATGGATTTTAAGGTGTGCTTTTTTGGTGATAGAAGTAGATAGGAGAAGAGAAGGGCCATTTGGACACAAGCCATAAAGAAGCACAGCGTTCTTGTCTACTTGGGCTAGGAGGATAGTATCACATGCAGGTGGGCTCCCTCATTAGGGTGGTGACTGTATGAGGACTGGGAGAACAGTGCTACGTCTGGTTCCTATTATGGTTTGGATACAGAATGTCTCTCCTCTACTCTCCAAAAAAGACTGGTATACTAAAGATTTGTCCCCATCCGATAGTCCATCAAGAGGTGATTGGACCAAGGGGGCTCTAATAAATGATGGGTTGATCCATGAATGGATTCGTAATGTCAGGGCATTATTGGGAGATGAAGGAAATTTTTGAGGTGAGCCCTACTTCAAGGGGACACAACCTTGGAGTCTTATGTCTTGCCCCAAGTACCTCTGTCTCTTTCTGCCTCCCCCCCACCATGAGGCGAGTCTTCTTGTCCTACCACTTATTTCCATAGGTTGTTGTCAACCCAGGCCCATATCAGTTGGGCCAGTTGAGTACAGACAGGAAATCTCTCATGCCATTAGCCATAATAAATCTTTTCTCCTTTAACTTATTTCTCTTAAGTATTTGTCACAGCACGGAACGGCCTGACTAACACAGTTGTTCCTTGCTCAGTTGTATATTCTTGGTGTGTTCTGTTTCAGTAACTTTGCAGAGGAGGTGTGTTTAACCGAGAGCCTAGAACTCACCCATCCACATGAAGCACGCATCAGTGGAACAGCTCTCTCCATCGTTAAGCCACTCACCCTGTGCTTTTACTTCCCAAAGTACTTTCTCATCCTCTCCTAGATCAGCCTTTGGAGACATTCCATTTATTTATTTATTTATTTATTTATTTATTTATTTATTTATTTGTTTGTTTATTTATGGCCAGTCCTGGGGCTTGGACTCAGGGCCTGAGCATTGTCCCTGGCTTCCTTTTTGCTCAAGGCTAGCACTCTGCCACTTGAGCCACAGTGCCTCTTCTGGCCGTTTTCTGTATATGTGGTGCTGGAGAATAAAACCCAGGGCTTTATGTATACGAGGCAAGCTCTCTTGCCACTAGGCCATATTCCCAGCCCTGTTTTTTTTTTTTGCCAGTCCTGGGGCTTGAACTCAGGGTCTGAGCGCTGTTCCTGGCTTCTTTTTGCTCAAGGCTAGCACTCTACCTCTTGAGCCACAGCACCCCTTCTGGCCTTTTCTATATATGTGTTGAGGAATTGAACCCAGGGCTTCATGTATATGAGGCAAGCACTCTACCACTAGGCCACATTCCCATCCCAAGACATTCCTTTTAGAGAGACTATTGTCATTCACCTGTGATGGGTCTTTTTTTTCTACCTTCGGAGATTTGATTTTATTCTTTATTCAGAATTAGTCAAGTGTGAAAGGATCAAGTTTGGTTAACAGGATTGGATGATCAAGAAAGGCAATATTATTTTCTAGAGTTAGATATAAGCTTGGAGTAAAAAGTAACAGAACCTAATTTCTTATGTGACTGAGGAAGTTGGCTCTAAGAGCCATGCCCTACAGAAAGGTCACAAGTATTTTGAGAAATGCCAGCATCATTTGAACATATGCCCAGTCTCTAAAGGTGACAGATTTGAAGGGTAACATTCAATTGGATACTTTTTTCTTCTTTTTTTTTTCCCTTCCTGGTATCAGGGTTTAAACTCAGGGTCTTGAGCTTATTAAGTTGCCTGCTTGGACTCTTACCACTCTAGCCTGGAGTTTTGTTGGTTATTTTGAAGATGAGGACTCACAGACTTTTCTTCCTGATGCTAGTAGCTTTAAACTGTGCTCCTCTAGATCTTGACCTCCTGTGTAGCTAGAATTATAGGCACAAGCCACTGGTATCTGGTTTCACTCAGATGCAGTTAAATGGTTTCATTTCTTTATGTTCTTCTGTCCACTTGCTTGTCCATTCTTACACACACTTACTGAACAATGTTTCAGTGTTAGGTTTGGTGTGAGACATTAGGACTACAAAGATAAGTGAAACAGAATCACAGTCCTCAGGGTGCTTTTTCTATAGTAGAAAAGACAAAGACCCAGCAGTGAGGAAGTGTGAATTCAGATGGAGCTCTTAGAAAAGTACGGCAGAGAGGTGGCCCTGAAGCTGGAGAGATGGGCTTTCCTCAGGATCTGTATGGGAGGCTGGGTTTATGAACCTGTAGTGAAAGGAAGAGGTGCATGCTGGGAAGTCACTCGGTGAAACTGCCTTGAGAAGAAGCAGGCCACAGTATGTTGCATCATACAAGTGGCTTACGGTTCATCTTTAGGCCCCTGTAGACTGAGAGCAGGTGTTACCATCTGAGAGTCATTTAGAAGATCTCTCTGGTGAAGTAGGACAGGATTTGGAGGACCAGGACAGAGGCTGGACAGGAGTTCCAGGCTGTGGCAAGGGTTCAAGTTCAGTGTGACCTTTGGCTTGGGAGGCCTGGGCTCTGGATCAGTCTCCGGAATACAGAGATTGTTGCTATTCACTTTCTACAGTTCCCCTGGGGCTGGACTTCTGTGGCCTGTGGTTTGCCGGGAGAATTGAACCTGGGTTTTCCTGAGCCCACATGTTGCTACTGGGTTTTTTTCTCCCTTCACCTTTCAAGGAGCCTCTTCCTGTGATTGTGTTCCAGTGGGTACAACATCTTTCCCTTCGGTCACTCAGAGCCCTGCTCTGTCCTTGTCTCTTCAGGGTCCCATGCCTGCAGGCATGCTGATTGAGCGCTCTTCAGACTTTGGCAAGACCTGGAAGGTGTACCAGTACCTGGCTTCTGACTGTGCGACTGCCTTCCCCCGGATCCGTCAGGGCCAGCCACAGAACTGGCAGGATGCCCGGTGCCAGCCTATGCCCCATAGGCCGAATGGGCATCAAAATGGGGGGAAGGTATGTAGAAGAAAGAACCTTACAAAAGAAGACACAGGGAGAAACAACCCTACTTTCCCCAGATCATATAGTAATGTGGGCTCAGGCTCTGCCTTCTCTCCTTGGCTGAGTAGCACCGAAGAGTTGCTCTCCGGAGACCAAGGGTCAGAGTGTGTTCTCTCTATGGGTGGTGCATCCCCTGTCTTTGGGCCTAGCAGCCCCTCCGTATACCTTTCTCCACACTATGCTCCGCGCCTGCTCCAGACCCCAGATCAGAGCACAGGCATTTTCTCAGCGTGTAGAGGGTTGAAACGAAAACTTTCAGAGACATTCAAGGGAACTCAACTCTAATGAGTGATTTTTATTATAAATACTCAGCATTGAGGTTTCCAGAGTTTCCTGGATAGAGTAGCTACTACATCCATGTATCCTTAGATATTAGATCTTCTCATTCATCCTTGGTCATTGGAAAATTATTATCCCCTGAACCTTCAGTCATAGATAATGTCTCTTACCATGATGTTTGACCCAAGAAAATCAGGAAATGCTTGCATTTTCTACTGGAGAAAAGATCTTATATACATGTACACACACATACGCACACACACACACACACACACACACACACATTACCTGCTGGCCCAAGACAGGTATCAGACCTCACATCCATAATTTTTCCCATGTTGGTCCAAGTGGGAAGGGTGTCAGAGCATAAGGAGGGTGGACATGAAAGGAAAGGAATGGAAATGGAAAGCAAGGCTTCTTCTGAGCTTGAGGTGGACTCTACCTCTTGTATAATTTTCCCATTTCCCTCTATACATAGGTCCAGCTTAACATTATGGATTTAGCATCTGGGATTTCAGCATCTCAAGGTCAAAAAATCCAAGGTCAGTTCAGCTACATTCTTTGCTGGTGGAACTGTGTGTGTGGGGGGGGGGGGGCGGGAATGAAACAACTTGAGACCAAGGTCATGGAAATTTCCTCTTCCCTCCCATTTTTCTAACATGGTTGTGATCCAGTCCTTGCCATGTTTACCCTATAGGGAGGGATGTTGTATGTGTGAAGCTTTGAGCAGGTTGAGGGCTGGTGTAATGGACATGGAGGCAGCGAGGAGGGGTGGTGAGATGTGAATTCTTTTCCTAGTTATAATTCATCTGATGGGTCCTAATGGAAGATCCATCCCTGGAACTGGCTTCCCTCTGATCTCCTGTGCAGCCTGGGGCAGAGGTTCTATTCACCTCCAACTTCCTTTCGTTATGTTCCATG
The DNA here is from genome assembly GCF_023159225.1 of Perognathus longimembris pacificus. NCBI lineage: Eukaryota > Metazoa > Chordata > Mammalia > Rodentia > Heteromyidae > Perognathus > Perognathus longimembris. Next base: position 54,684,489 of record NC_063171.1, read on the forward strand.
CACTCTTCACTTGGTTGTCCTTCACTCTTTACTGTTGCCCTCTCAGAGTTGGGAGACATCACAAACCTAAGAGTCAACTTCACCAAGCTGGCCCCTGTGCCCCGGAGGGGTGTCCACCCTCCCAGCGCCTACTTCGCTGTGTCCCAGCTACGTTTGCAAGGCAGCTGCCTCTGTCATGGCCATGCTGACCGCTGCGTCCCCAAGCCTGGCGCCCCCGCGGGCCCCTCCACCGCTGTGAAGGTAATGGACCAGAGAGAGGAGGGTGGAGGGGAAGAAGGACCTGGGCCGACCCAGGTTGTTCTTAGGTTCCTGTGAGGCAGGTAGGCCACTAATTTAAGGTACGGGCATTTAAGACTCCAGCAATAATGAAAATAAACCTAAGGTAAGCACTGTTTCAGCGATCAGAATTATATGACTTCTGCAGGTGTCCTTTGTGACCGGAATGGGCATGGCTTTAATTTTCAATTGTATGCGGAACAGATGTGCCGGCATCGGTGAAGAGCTGAAGGCAAAGCTTTCCAACCTGGGTGACACGAGGCAGTGATAATATGTCAATTATTATTTATAATATTATTATGCATATATGAAAACATTACTATTAATGATCACAAAACCAAAAAAACAACAAAACAAAACAAAAACGAGGTCAGGCTTCCACTTTGAGACATTCTGGCTTTGTTATTGGTCTTTCAAACTCTGAGTGATTTTTACTGTCCTGCCAAGGTTAGCATTACAGGTCTAGGGATTCTAAAGGCTCCTCTCATGGTAAGATCTGCACCAGTGAGGGATAATTATTAATAGACACAGGAAGTTTATCCCGACTAGCAGAATTAGGTTCAGCAGAGACGGAGGTAGAGAGGCTGCAGTCCAGCTCCCAGGCCATATCTCTGTGAGCTCAGATGACAGAGCCTTAAGAAACAAAAAAGCACAAGGACTTTCCCTGGCCTTTTTCTGGGGCTTCAATTCTCCTAGCAAACATGGGAGCACCATACAAGCCCTTGTGATAGAAAAACACAAGAAAAAAAAAAAAAGAAAATGGCCTGGGAAGGAAATATAGAAAAATGAGTAGCAGTTGGTTCTGTTCCTTCTGCTTCTGGGCTCTGTTCTCCCCTAGACTGCAGAGGATGCCGGAGGGAGGCAAGCTCAGAGGACAAGTGTTCTGTGAGGACCTGTAAGAGCGAGCACAAGAGCCTAGGATAAATAGGAGGGCTGAGCTGTGTGTTGGGAATGTGAAGGAGGCCGTGACCTCTCCAGCCCTGGTGTGTCTCAGATAGGACTCCCCAGTAGAGTCACTGGAGCCTGGGCCTTGTCCCTCAGGTTCTGGTCTGGCCATTGCTATTTGGAAAAAAAAATGCTCCCTGGGTACTTGTAAAGTTCCATGAGGGTGGAAAGGAGATGGAATTCTAGCTAGTTACTAGGTAGGATTTTGCTGGTGAATGCAAAAATAAGAGAATTCTAGACAGAAGGAAAAGAACCAGGAAGGGCTACCAAGATGGGGTGGGGTGGGGGAGCAGGGCTTGTAGAGGGAGCACCTGGAAACTCTGCAGGGAGTGGGAGATGAGAACGGAGTGAACATGGTATCGGCCTTGAATGCCAAGCATTCAAGGGTGTTGGGCTTAATTTGGGAGGCAATTAACACACAATGGCTCTTCTATTTTTAATGCCTTCACTAGTCTAGTAGCAATTTATCCTATGAGTCCCATCCGCCAAACAACTGAGTCCTGGATTACTGGGAAATAACTGTGCAGAGAGCAGCCTGGAACCTCTAGAATCTCACCCACAAGGGCATGAGCACCTTCCAGGGGTGCCTTATACTGGTCGTCTTGGGGGTGCCCAAGTAAGAGCAATCGATGAGTTTGAAAAGTCTTTGCTGGAGGAGCAGTTTGGCACACACATGTTTGCGTGCCTGTGTACTCACACACAGAGCACATGGCAGATGGGCAGGCCAAAGTCACATGAGCTGTCAGGATGAGTCTGAAGAGTCCAGGGACAGCTGGAGGGGCCGACATGGAGCCTCAGGTCCCAGGCAGGAGGGTCAGAGGGGAGAGGGAAGATCTACCCTGCTGGTTTCCTGTGTTCATTATCTTGGTGACCATGGCCTCTCTTCTCCCAGGTCCACGATGTCTGCATCTGCCAACACAACACTGCTGGCCCCAACTGTGAGCGCTGTGCGCCCTTCTACAACAACCGGCCCTGGAGACCTGCAGAGGGCCACGACCCCCATGAATGCCAAAGTAAGAGCCTGGGAGTCACCCTTTCCCCCCCGAGTGACTGGATCTGGGGCTCATCTTTCTATGTCTTACTGACCATGCTGGGAACCGGGGAAGGATCTGCTTTTGATTATTTAAATGAGATCAAATGTCAGGTCTGCCCCTTAAGGCCTTCTGGTTATGCTTGTGGTCGGGGATAGAGGAAGGTAATGAGGTGACACCCCTCCCCCACTGCCTCTACCTCCTCTTCAGTCAGCTTTGGAGGGACCAAGGTTAGGTCGCTGCTGATGCTACTTGGCTTTCATGGACATGTCCCCAGCACCTTCTTGTGACCCTTCCAGTTTCTTGACTCTGATTTAGGTATCTCTGAGTCCAGAGGTGCCACTTACTTCAAAAGCTCTTTTGGGTTTGAAGCCTTTATCTGCACAGTGCACGGAGAGACAGCAATGCAGTAGAAGCTCCACAGTGGTTGTGGGGCAGGGCTGTGGACAGGCCTTTCAAAGGGTTTTCCTTTACATCCAACATGGCCCTATGTGTCCTCTTGTTTTGAGTTTGCCTAACACTGGGAGTCAAAGGGCCCAATTCTCATCCACTCTGCATCCGTCTGGTCTTGGGGCTTGCCATAACTTCTGTAGCCCTCACCTGGTCCCCATTTTTCCACTCCCCATCCCTGGGCCTCTGGAAGAGTTGTTAGAGAAGTGAACAGGCGATGTTGGCACGTACCACGTAGATGGCAACTGTGCTAGGCAGAGATCAGCCTCGGGACTCTCCCTCTCCAGGGTGTGATTGCAATGGGCACTCGGAGACCTGTCACTTCGACCCAGCTGTGTTTGCTGCCAGCCAGGGGACACATGGAGGTGTGTGTGACAACTGCCGGGACCACACGGAGGGCAGGAACTGTGAACGGTGTCAGCTGCACTATTTTCGGAACCGGCGACCTGGCGCTCCCATCCAGGAGACCTGTATCCGTGAGTAGGGGCCCCAGGGACCCCGTGTGACATCTGTCCATGACTCCCCACTTGCCACAGTGGAACCTATGTCCTTGAGAGACACAAAGCCGTCATGAGGAGATGAAGACTTCATTGGGGCTCGGGACTAGAGGAGGTTGTTTTAAGTTAGCTCTGTTAAGTTAGAGAAGAAGTGATTCATTTGTTTGGGCCATCAGTCAATGAGCCGATCAATCAATAATCGGTCAATAATTGATCAATTAAGCCTTTGTTAGAAGCATTAGAGAAGTGCAAAGCCAACTCGTGATCTCAGTCCTCAGGGAGCTCTCACACTGTGGGGTGATAGGATACAGAATGAAACAGAGGGTTAGAAGCTGCCGCTTTTACCATGCTGTAATGAGCCATGGTATTTATTTTTTTCCATTTGCCCAACATTGAGAACTCTTCCATGGCAAGGATTATGTCTGCATCTTCTGGCCCTAGCACAAATCACTCTGGAAAAATCACTGATGCTCAAGGAATGTTATTGACTGGACATATCCACGGAGTAGAATGGAAGAGAGCTAAGAGTATCTAATATTCTCACCAGTCCACAGAGTCGGTATAGAGCATGCTCAGTGGAGAGAAGCAAGCTGACAGAGGCAGATTTCATCAGGAAAAGACTTTCAGGATGAAGATATCTGATGTTTTAAAAGTCATGGAAAGGGCAGGGGCTGGGGCGGGGGGAGGAGGCAGAGCCAGATGACTTCCTGTTGATATTCTTGGTTTATGGGAAGCATAAGGTATTCTTGAGTTTGACCCCTTGTTCCCAGAGCTCATTTGCAGTGTGCTTTCCAGTAAGTTCCATAGCATCCCTGAGCATCATCTTCATCTGTGCAAGGACCTTCACTTTTACAGGGAATCAGAAGGATTGTATAAGGCAATAAATGAATGAGGATGCCTGGCTCATAGTAGTTGCCCAGTAAATAAGGGCAACAAAAGTGCTTCTATAATATTTCACATGTACTAGCCACTCTCTACCTGCTGTATATTTGCTCATTTTTTTTCATCATAAGAGGCCTGTGAGGGCTGTATTACTTTTCTTCTTGGAAAGTAATGAAATAGAGGCACTGAGGGAGTAATTTCTTTTCCTGTTTATGTGGTACTGAGGAACCGAACTCAGGGCTTCGTGCATGCTAGGCAAGCACTCTACCACTAAGCCATGTTGCCAGCCCAGAGGGAGTATTCTCTTTTTTGCAGAGGTTGGAAGTAGAACTAGGTAGACTTGGCTCTTAACCTCATCTCTGAACTCTCAACTTATTTTCATCCCTATCCCGGTGGCTGCTTTTGGCTCTCAGCTTGTGAATGTGACCCGGATGGGGCAGTGCCAGGGGCTCCCTGTGACCCCAAGACTGGCCAATGCGTGTGCAAGGAGCATGTGCAGGGAGAACGCTGTGACCTGTGCAAGCCGGGCTTCACTGGACTTACCTACGCCAACCCACAGGGGTGCCACCGTGAGTCGGGAGCCCCGGGGCCTGGGTGGTGTGGGAAAGGTTGTGTGTGGCTGCTTGTGGGGCTTGCTTGAGCCCGGAACCCCACTCCAGGGCACACAGTGGGGATGTGCCCCGCATTCATTTGCCTGCAAGTGTCATTTCTTGTCTTTGCAGCTCTGGGTGCTGTGCCACTATTATCCGGCAGGTGGCGGCACATGCCTGGATTGACTTGAGCCTGAGTCAGCCCAGAGCAAGCAAGGGTGGGCGGGAGCGCTGCCTAGCTGCCAGGTGGTTTGGGAAGGCACAGTCAGTGGCCGTGAGTCGGCCATGTTATCCTCAGGCTCTGCCCAGCGTGATTTTGTTCCCCGGGCTGACTCCCCTCGTGTGGTGTGTGTGCCTTCTGGGGCTGAGCATTCTGAGGGGTGCCTGAGCCCCGCATCCCTCCCTCCCGCAGGCTGTGACTGCAGCGTCCTAGGGGCCCGGCGAGACATGCCCTGTGACGAGGAGAGTGGGCGCTGCCTGTGTCTGCCCAATGTGGTGGGCCCCAAGTGTGACCAGTGCGCTCCCTCCCACTGGAAGCTGGCCAGTGGCCGGGGCTGCGAGCCGTGTGCCTGTGACCCGCACAACTCCCTCAGCCCCCAGTGCAACCAGGTATGAGGTAGGGATGGTCCCGTGAACCCCCCAGCAGCAGAGGGGTCCTGCCCACTGGCCTGGCTGGCTCAGCTGTACGCTGCCCTGTCGTCCCTTCCACAGCCAGGCAGGGCCGCGTCGGTCTCCATTCCCCTTGAGAGAGACCTTCAGCCTTGGGCGGCGCGTATGCACCGCACCTTATGCAGAGCACCTGTGGGCTTTGGCTTCTGGCTGGGAGGCCATGTTGGGGGATGGGGGGGGGGGGCGGTCCACCAGCACTGCAGACAATCAGTGAGCCTTGGAGTCTAGGGAGTAAGGTCTGGGTGGGACACAAAACACTCCCTCCCTCAAGAGACCAGGGCCAAGGCAGAGCCTGGGAAGAAGTGTCCCCTGACAGGGCTTCTCTCCCCTGCACAGTTCACAGGGCAGTGTCCCTGCCGGGAAGGGTTTGGTGGGCTGACGTGCAGTGCTGCAGCCATCCGCCAGTGTCCTGACAGGACCCACGGAGATGTGACTACCGGATGCCGAGGTGAGCGTGCCCTCAGGGGGGAAGTGAGTATATGGGTGCGGGTAACCCCAGACGGTGGATCACAAGTCTACGGTTGGTAACACATCCTGAATCGATATGTGGGGTGTTGGCCCAGGCAGCTCTGTGATTACCCCCCCACCCCCGTCTCCACGCTTCCTGGCTTTCCCTCATCCTGGTCAGGCCATCCTCAGGAGACTCCTACGTAGGGACAGGAGGGTTGCCTTGATTGTAGCTTCCCGAGAAGGACCATTTCCAAGAAGCAGCAGCAGTCAGGGAGGATGTGAGCTCTCCGGGGCAAAAGTGTGTTGTTTTCCAGAGAGTCCATTTGGTAGTGACAGGAACACAGGACTTAGAATTGGCAGACCCTGCTTGGCTCTCCGCTCTGCCTTCCCAGTGACTAAGCCAGCCACTTCTCCCTTCTAGACTTATCCTCTGAAGGAGAGGGCACATTAAACTAGCTCTTTGTGTCTCAATGGCCTCCTCTCGCACAATGGGAAGACTTGGGTAATAATAGGTCAGGCCTAGGTGGAGCTATCAGGAATTGGAGGTAGGAGAAATGCTGTCCAAGGCCACACCGGGCACAAGCACGAGACCCTATGTAAAAAAACAAAAAACAAAACGGAAAGCAAATGGACTAAAGTTTTGGTTCAAGTGGTAGAGTGCCTGTCTAGCAAGTGTGAGGCCCAGGGCCCTTCTGTTCCAGTCTCTCTCCACCTGACACCATTACCTCCCTGTTCTTCTCTGACTGTCATTTCTCCTGGCTGTAGCCTGTGACTGTGACTTCCGGGGAACAGAGGGTCCAGGCTGTGACAAGGCCTCAGGCCGCTGCCTCTGCCGTCCTGGCTTGACGGGGCTCCGCTGTGACCAGTGCCAGCGAGGCTACTGCGACCGCTACCCAGTGTGTGTGGCCTGCCACCCCTGCTTCCAGTCCTATGATGCTGACCTCCGGGAAAAGGCTCACCGTCTTGGCAGCCTTCGCAATGCCACGGCCAGACTGTGGTCAGGGGCAGGCCTGGAGGACCCCGGCCTGGCCTCCCGCATGCTGGCTGCCAAGAACAAGATCCAACAGATCCAAGCTATCCTCAGCAGCGCCTCAGTCACAGAGGAGGAGGTGGCCCAGGTGGCCAATGGCATCTTTTCCATCAGGTAATCCCTTTCTCTGCCAGGCACATGGTGGGGGGGGAGGGGTCATGCCACGTGTATTCACATGGGCCGTCCTCACCTTCGTTGGTGTGGCCCATTCCACTCCAGATAGCATGTTACCATATACTGTCTTTCGAAATGACTGCAACGGCCCCAGGAGCCTGGAATGGGAGCTGATATTACTTCTGATTTGTGTGTGTGTGTGTGTGTGTGTGTGTGTGTGTGTGTGTGTCTCCATACTGGGGCGTGAACTCTGGGCCTGGGCACCATCCCCGAGCACTTTTGCTCAAGGCTATTGCTCTACCTCTGGAACCAAAACTCTACTTCTGGCTTTATGTGATTAATTGTAGATAAATGTCTCATGGACTTTTCCTCTCTGAGCTGGCTTCGAACTATGATCCTCAGATCTTAGCTTCCTGAGTAGCTAGGGTTCCAGGCCTCGGTGCCAGCTACTATTTCCATCTTGAAGGTGAAACAGACCCAGACCAAAGTGATGAGACATTGCTGTGCCACCGCCAGGCGCCAGGAGCCCATGCCCAGTGCTCTTTCAAGTGTCCCACGCTGACTGAGAGAAAGAATCAGCTCTGGGGTAGTTACCCTCATTGAGGGCATCTGAGAGGCCGGGGTGCTAAAAATAGTCCCCAACTTGCCTTTGGAAGGGAATCTGTCCCACCCACACCTCCTCCCACCAGCAGAGGTGCCTTCTTAGTGAGATTGATTTCGGGAAGCTTCTATTATTAGTTTGCCTTTTCCTGAGCACTGACTGGCCAACTCCTGGCTCAGAGAAGTCCAGATGTGTAATTGGCAGCAGGTCAAAGACAGTTTGAAAATAAAGACTGAGGCTCTATCATTTATAGGGGTGGTGGTGGTAGGGCTTCTTTTGGGGGACAAGGAAAGAGGGTATTGGGAATTGTTCACTTGTTCACTCCACCTGTGTTTTAAAGCATCTAATGGAATCCAAGCATTATACAAGGTATTGAGGAGGCTCCGGCAGACACGTGAATAAGGTGGTAATGAGGAGCATGGAGTAAGGGAGCTGAACGTCCCATAGAGGGGTGGGTGGTCCTGGCAGGCTTCAGGGGGTGATCTCAGAACTGGGCAGTCTTGTCCCTCCACAAGCACGAATGGCTGGGAGTGCCTGGGTGGAGTGGCAGGCCACGGGAGGGTGTTCCATGCCTGACAAAGCTTCAGCACTGAGAATGTGGGGTCCCAGGAGGGGGTCCAGGGTGGCAGAGGAGCTGAGGGTGTGGAGGAGAGAGAGAGGAGCCTCTAAGTCAGCAGCGAGAGCCTCAGGGGCATCCTGACCCACTTCAAGTGGGAATGACCCCCCAGGCAGGCGATGGGAGCTAGAGCTCAGTGGGGAAATGGGAGCTGCAGAGGGGATCTGAGAGCCCTGGGTGAGCAGGTGTGGAAGCGGGTGTCAGCCTGGAACGAGCGTGGAGGAGCGGGGCAGGGTAAGGGAGGGCTCCCGGTGGGAGCAAGAGCAGGGGAGGATCAGGAATGTCAGGCTCATAGAAGCCAAGGAAGAGGAAGATTTCGTGCTTTCATGGGGACTGATGGAGGCCATGCCCCCTGCTCCAGTTTGTTCCCAGCCTGTGCGGGGCAGTGCATCTGCAGCTTGTCACTCCTCCTTACGGCTTCCCTCACCCAAGTCCCTTCCCCGAGGAGCTGTTCTTCCTGGACGCGGCGGCAGTTCCTCCCAGAGGCAGCAAAGCCCCCTGCCTGTACTGTAGTGAATGCTCTTCTCCCATCCCAGGCGGGCTCTTCAGGGCCTGCAGCTGGACCTGCCCCTAGAAGAAGAGATGGCAACCCTCCCAGGAGATCTGGAGAGTCTGGACAGAAGCTTCAATCATCTTCTCATTATGTATCAGAGCAAGAGGGAGCAGTTTGAGAAAATAAGCGGTTCTGACCCTTCAGGTGAGGAGAAGGAGCACAGATGGTTCCCTCACTCCCTGGCCTTGGCCCTGGCCACCTCCTCGCCCTCCTGCTTCCCCCACCCCTGTCACCTCCAGGCATCCAGGATCAGTGCCATCTCTGTGTCCTCTCCTCTTTCCTCAGGAGCCTTCCGGATGCTAACAGCAGCCTATGAGCGGTCCGCCCAGGCCGCTCAGCGGGTATCTGACAGCTCCCACTTGCTGCGCCAGCTCAGGGACAGCCGTAGAGAGGCAGAAGATCTGGAGAGGCAGATGGGAGCTGGAGGAGGTGCTGGTGGTCCCCAGCTTGAGGCCCTCCGGCTAGAGATGGCTTCCTTGCCTGACCTGACACCCACCATTAACAAGGTGATTTGAGGGACACAGGAGCCCTACTTCTTGGAACCCCTGCACAGCCAGCTCCCCACAAAGACAAATCTCTCCCAGATAGAACCTACCTGACTCATCCTGACCCTTGTGCCCCTCATGGTATGCTCAGGGGTTGCCAAGGAAACCTGCTTTCAGGACCCGGTTGTCATGGTGATATCTGGCTGTTTATTTCCTGGTTTGGTATGGAATGGTTGCTGAAGAACCTCTTTGACACCCCTCATCCCTCAACAGCTCTGTGGTGGCTCCAGGCAGATGCCCTGCACCCCAGGAGCATGCCCTGGGGAGCTGTGTTCCCAAGATAACGGCACAACCTGTGGCCCCCACTGCAGAGGTGCCCTCCCCAGGGCCGGAGGGGCCTTCCGGACGGCGGGGCAGGTGGCTGAACAGCTACGGGCCTTTAACCTCCAGCTCCAGCAGACAAGGCAGATGGTAGGTACAGTAGAGATGGGGTGGGCCCAGGTACGATAAAGCAGAGTGGGTAGGGCCAGTCAGGCAGCTCAGGATTCTTACTCTTGTAGTCAGGAAGCTGGAGCCCAGAGGAGGTAGGTGACGACTTGCTAAGGCTTCTGAAACAAGTACAAGATAGATTGGAGTCCATTTCAGGTGTTTTGTTCAACCCAACAGCCACGTCACTTTTTCTAGGGTCCAACTGAGTTGGGTAGGTAGGTGTGGAGGGAAAGGGTCATCCACAGAATCCTTGAGGGTGGCTGGGAAAGTGGGGGATTTCACCCCTTCTGACGCATGGTGCGTGTTAACAGATTAAGGCAGCGGAAGAAGCTGCCTCGCAGGTCCAATCAGATGCCCAGCGTCTGGAGACCCAGGTGAGCACCAGCCGCTCTCAGATGGAGGAGGACACGGGGCGCATTCGGCAGCTCATCCAGCACGTGCGGGACTTCCTCTCGGGTGAGCTGGCCTCTACCTCCCCTTGGTTGATGTCCTAGTCCCTGCCTGTCCCTTAGCCTGCCACTTTCTGTGCCTGCCTCCATGCTTTCTATGACCCCAGCCAGGTGCTTATTCCTCATTTGGCCCACAGCCATGACTTCCTGTTTGTTCTTCTACTTCCCTGCCTGCCCCCTGTGATTCCATTCTCCATGGATCAGCCTGAAACACCTCTTAAAAAAATATATCCGAGTCAGATCACATCACAGTCTTGTTTAATACCCTTCAGTGGCTTCACCTTGTTCTTGGATAAACTCCCAGCTCCTTCTTGGCCTGCAGAGTCTGGCCCCTGTCCATTTCCTGGATGTGACCTTGTACATCCCTTTCCTTCACTCATTGGATGTCCTCGAACACTTCAGGCCCTTGCCTGCTACGGGAGCTTTTATTTTTTCTTTGACGGTCTGGGATTCTCTTTCCAAGGTTGCTACTTCTTATCCTCCGGGCTTTGTTTAAAGGTCATCTTTAAATGAGAGGAAGCCTTTCCAGCCTTCCTTATCTCTCTTGTAGTCACCCTCCTGCTTTATTTCTCCTTTGGTGTCTTAACTTCACCACACTCTACAGACTCTGTGGGTGTTGAGGTCATTTATAATTGCACACGGTGTGTCTCCCTGCTAGGCTGTAAACTCCAAGAGTGCAGAGATGGCTATCTGTCCTGTTTGTGACTTCTCTCCGAGCACCTAGCCTGGGGCCAGATCCAGAAAGCATCCACCATTCTGGAATGAAGGGAGGAGGAGTTTAGTCCCTTCCCTTGCTGCCCTGGAGAGTGAGACAGGACGGAGGAGACGTGCGTGACTTTGGGCAGCTTGCCTTTTCTCTTGGCCTCATCTTCCTTTTGCACGCAGGGCTGGTAGTATTTCATAAGTTTCTTCTGAGGATCAAATATCTAGCGTAAAACATGCTTTGAAAAATTAGAGGTGCCTTCAGAATGTGAGTTGATATTATGAGATTTCCACTCCCTGCCAGGAATTTGCTTGGCTGGGAGCCCAGTTAATGTGGCTGAAAGCTTCGTGTAACAGTGGGTCTCCTTGCTATGTTTGGCCCCATATAGGCCAAAGCTCTCTTCTGAGTGCAGATGGCAGGGCAGACAGAGGCTTTAAGGACACCTAGAGGCCCCGTGATTTGCTTTAGGCCACGAGGCCCTGCTGGGAAAATTTTTACTGGGGTACAGAGAGGTGAGGCCCTGAGCACAAGGACAAAGGGACAGACAAAGTTTGGGGGTCAGATGCAAAGATAAGGGCAGCTTGCTCCTGAGTCAATCCCAGGGACACCGAGTGACCACTCATCCCCCATTAACCTGTCCAGGCAGGGCTTAGGGACTTGGGGGTGGGAGAGGATTTGATTTTTTTTCTCTTCCGGGGGCAGCCAGGCTCTCAGGAGCAGTGAGGGAGTGAGTGGCAAGGCTCCTTTTGTCCTGTCAATCATGCTGTCTTTCCTGCCCAGTTCTCTGATGGGTTCTATCTAGCCTGGGAGATCTGATGCTAGAGGTGCCAGCCCTGCTGGTTGCTGGGGACAGGCAGAGGCAGGACATTGGAGGGAGAGGGGCAAGCCTATGGAGGAAGGCATCATCTTTAATAATTCTTCATAGGGAATTTACAAAATGAACAGCTATAGTTTATTACGTCCTTCTTCAGTGCTGCCTACTGCTAAGTGCCGTGTAAGTATTGCATTCTTCTAATCACGTGACCTAAACACCATTATTACTTCCACTTTGTATATAGGGAATGTAGGCGCAGGGGGGATAAGCAACTTCCTTAGAGCATTTGGAAATAGTGCCCCTAGGATTCGAACTCACTGTCCTCCCTTGTCCACAAGCTGCATTATAGTTGTATTATTGGATGGGTATACACACACACACACACACACACACACACACGTATATGTGGTATCTGTACATTGCTAGTGCTTTTCCTTTTGTTGGATACTTCTCCTTCCCCTACCTCCCCTGACTTGGAGAATTCCCCCACAACCTCTAAGAAGCTATGTAGGCAACCCACTCCCCATGATGGTCTCCCTGGATGTGTAGGCTTGGGGAGGCCTTCTATTCTAGCACCTGTGTTTACCCCAGTTTTTTTGGTCACTCAGTATTGTACTTCAGTGTTGATGAAACTGTCTCTACCACTAGATTTTTGAGCTCTGTAAGGGTAAGGACGGAGCCTAACTTGATTTGCAGCCTCAAGTCCGTGTGCAGAGGAGTAAATATTTACTAAGTCCCCTTCCTGCCCTTGGGAGGCAGAGAGCTCAGCTCTTCCCTGCAGCTGAAGTTTGGTAGAACAGAGGAAGTATGGAAGCTAGATGGGGCTATACTCTTCAGCAGGGAGCTTTTAGGGGAGCAGATGTCTGTTTAAACTCTGTCTGGAGAGCAGGACCCTGGGTTAGAAGAGACACTGAAGTTCAGGTGGGCACATGGGACGAGCCCATCTACTACTCTATTACCAGTGCTGGGCTCCTGTGGTGTGATGCTGCAGTCTGGCTGGAGGTATACAGCAGGCCTGCCTTCCCCCTCCCAGGACCATTCTTCCACAGGAAGCATGGGGAGGGGTGCGGGATGGGACTCATACAACCATCTGGTGAGGAGAACTTCTAGTTGTGAAGCAAAGCCGGGCCCACAGCCTCACAGGTGCTCTGGCTGAGTGCAAATCATATGCGTGAATGGACACTTCTTTCCTTCTTAAACTCTTCCATACCAGTGAGATGTGTAAAATAAATACGAGGAAAGGAGGGGGAGAAGATGTCATTTCTGTGCTTCTGACCTTACTCTCCAACGTGGGGTTGGTTGGTAAACACTCTAATTGGTTACTACATATTGTACTTTCAGCATGAGGCTCATCAGTCTCATTGTACCCATCAGAAATCTTGAGCTCAAAGCAGAACACTGGTAGTTTTTAACCTGTCATTCTAGCTACTCAGGAGGGTGAGATCTGAGGATTGTGGTTCAAAGCCAGCTTAGGCAGTAGAGTCCGTGTTAGCTCCAATTCACTACCAAAAAGCCAGAAGTGGGGAAGTAGCTCAAGTGGTAGAGTGCTAGCCTTGAATGTAAAAAGCTAAAGGACAGTTCCCAGGCCTTGAGTTCAGCCACTAGCACCAGCTCACCAAAAAAAAAAAGAAAGAAAGGAAGAAAGGAGTGAAAGAAGAAAGGAAGAAAGGAAGGAAGGAAGAAAGGAAGGAAGGAAGGAAGGGAGGCAGGAAGGAAGGAAGGGAGGAAGGAAGGAAGGAAGGAAGGAAGGGGAAATCTAAGCTCATTGAAGCCATTTGATCCCAGGTTGCTTGAATAGTAAAAGGGAGACTAGGACTGAGCCTGGATGCCAGGCACTAAGCTAGGATCTGTGGCTACTGATGTGAGCAAAGCCCGGACCCTGTACTCAAGGAATTTATATTTTTATGGGGGAAAAGAAAAGATAAGCAAGGTCATATCACTATTCGCATAGGGTGATGCTAGGTGTTGGAGGAAAGAGACTGAGGCGGCCTGCTCTGGGGTAAATGGAGGTGGTTCTAGTTCTAGAACTGATGGGTGGGGATGGCGCTCTTTGAGAAAGTGACATTCCAGCGAAGAATGATAATCCTCATCTGCCTCTGCCAAAGTGAGCGCTGGGGCCTAAGCAGGGGTGTGGGGAAGGGGTCTTATTGCCAAGGAAGCAGCTCTGGTTCCTTCCTTGCTACTCCCTCCAATTTGGAGCTGATTATGTGTGTGTCGCAGGCATTGTTCGGCACCAGCTGCCTGGTGCCACCACCTCCTCCTCCGGGCCTGCAGCTTCCTGTGGCACCAGACACTTGGCTGCCACAGCTGTGCTGACACTCCTCCCCCTCACAGCATGGTACCCAGGACAAGCATCCTCCTACAGTGTCCCCCAAATTCCCAGAGAAACAGGCACCATCCTCCAGTGCTGCGACTCAGCTGGAGGGGCTGGTGGTCCCTGGGGAGGGGAGTGTCCCCCCCCCCCAACGCTGATAGATGGCCGGTGATTGTCTTCCAGACCCTGAAACAGACGCAGCCACCATCCAGGAGGTGAGCCAGGCGGTGCTGGCTCTGTGGCTGCCCACCGACTCCGCTACTGTCCTGCGGAAGATGAATGAGATCCAGGCCATCGCAGCCAGGCTCCCCAATGTGGACCTGGTGCTGTCCCAGACCAAACAGGACATCGCCCGGGCCCGCAGGCTCCAGGCTGAGGCTGAGCAGGCCAGGTACGGCCAGAGGCGGACCAGGCTGGAGCTGATGCTTTGCTCTCCAGCCCCATTGTTAGGAGAGCCAGGATCAGAGGGTAGACTACATGAACCGTTGTGCCCAGAGGCAGGGGTGTCTCCGGCATCACTCCTTCACACCGAGTCCCTTGGGGAGGGCAGTTCCCAGAAGTAAGAGTCACCGGGCTCTCCCAGTGTAGCGCTTGCTCTTGGTCTTAGCTGGGAAGGTCAGGCTCCTAGGCTGGTGCGTGAGTTGAAGCACACATTGGTTCATTTGCTGTTCCCTCATTCTCCCTCCCCTTCCCCTTCCTCCACAGGAGCCGAGCCCACACAGTGGAAGGCCAGGTAGAGGAGGTGGTTGGGAACCTGAGGCAAGGCACAGTGGCACTGCAGGAGGCTCAAGACACCATGCAAGGCACCGGCCGCTCCCTGCGGCTTATCCAGGAGAGGGTGGCTGAGGTGAGGCATGATGGCTTCCCCTCCCCATATTTGGGAATGGACAAATGTAGGTATAAAAAATTCTAGAAAGTGCTTCAGTTGGAAACTGAGCTGGAGTCCTTAGAGAAGGTGGATTACAAGCCTCAGGCTGATTTAGGGAACCTTGGGTTTTTCTCATCTTACACAGATGCAGAAGGCCCAGGTTGGACTCTGAGCTATGGCGGGGCTGGGATTAGCTGAGTTGGAGGATGAGGAGGCCTTGGATGTCAGTGAACAGCTATGGCTTTGGCGGGGAAGCCATCATGATGTCCTGGTTGGGGAGATATTTTGCTGCCTGAAGTATGGGAGAAAAGATGATAGAAAGTAGGCTTGCTCACTTGTTGTGAGACCCACCACAAGCTCAGATTCTTCCTTCTTTCCACAAAGGTTCAACAGGTCCTGGTGCCTGCAGAGAGGCTGGTGATGAGCATGACAGAGCAGCTGGGCCGCTTCCGCACTCGGATGGAGGAGCTCCGTCGCCAGGCCCAGCAGCAGCGGGCCCAGGCGGCCCAGGCCCAACAGCTTGCGGAGGGCACCAACAAGTGGGCACTGACTGCCCAGGAGGTACAGAGAGAAGGAGGGCAGAGTTCACCCAGCAGTGCACCGCCAGGGAAGGGGTCCTGAGGATAGGTTTGCATATTTTGAGACGATGGACTGAAAGACATGTAGAATATCAGAACCAGAGTGCTCTTGAGGTACCCAGACTTTTCCAGGCATCTGAATTCTACTTCTGGCTGCCTGTGATTCTTGCTCTCCTAACAATAAGGCAGGGAAGCAAAGTACAGCAAAGCATGGCTAGTTTAGGGACAATGATCTAGCTCAGGACACTCCCATTTTACAGATGACGCGATGACTTGTCCACCGACCCAATTCTTAGGTACAAAGCAGACTCTTGGTACCCAGAGTGGGGTTTGTCTCCTCCACCCCCAGCCTGGCCAGCCATTCTCAGCTTAGGCAGATACTCTGGGCTCCATCACCATCAGAATTAGATTAGAGAAATTCAAAGAGCCATTCTTAATGCCTTGTGAGTAACCATCTGCTTCTCCAGGGTTATGATCACTGGCACATGGAATCCTGTTATACTACCTACACTCCTAAATAACAGTTTTACTATTAGCTTACTATTTTGTGCCTGGGATTATGCATGCAGTGAGACAGGGATCGACAGTCATTAGAGATGAAAGGAGAGAAGTCCAGAAATGTAACAGAATTTACCTCCTGGGGAATAATAAGAGGCACCTAATCATGGGGTGCCCGCTTGAGTGATGCCAAGAACTTTAGCCACTGGCCTTTAGGACTTTAGAAGATAATGGCGGTGACACTGAGACCAGTCTGCTTTCTCCAGGGATTTGAGAGAGTACAGCAAAAGTATGCTGAGCTGAAGGACCGGCTGGGTCAGAGTCCTATGCTGGGTGAGCAGGGCAGCCGAATCCAGAGCGTCAAGAGAGAGGCCGAGGAGCTGTTTGAAGAGACCATGGAGATGATGGACAGGATGAAAGGTGAAGGGAGGCTGCTCTGCGGACTGAGTGTCCCCAAAGGCTGGTTGCCACCCAGAATTCCAGAGACCTCATTCTTGTTAAAGGAATGAAATCAAGTGGGACTTAGTGAGCACCTGAGCTACATAGGGTGGTGGAGGTGGGGGCGGGAGGGGGGGAACACATATCCATGTGAGGTAGCTGAAGAAGCTCAGCCTCCAGATGTGGCCATTTTTCCTGTCACAAGTAGGAGTCATGAG
Organism: Perognathus longimembris pacificus; assembly: GCF_023159225.1. NCBI lineage: Eukaryota > Metazoa > Chordata > Mammalia > Rodentia > Heteromyidae > Perognathus > Perognathus longimembris. The sequence continues at coordinate 54,701,047 of NC_063171.1, forward strand.
ACTAACTCTACTTAACAACACAAGATGAATAATAAGAGCTCTAAGGGGTCTGAGAAGAAATACTCTGTGAAGGTAATGTTCAGGAAGATGAATGCTGGAGGTGGGCTGGGAATGAAGTGTAGGCTTGTGAGAGGCCCCGAGGAAGAGAAAAACATCAAGTCATCAAAACAGAATGGCTCATACCACTGTGGAGATTAGGAATATCACGGTTCCAAGTCAACCTAGGGTATAAGTTTATGAGACCCCCCCCCCAATAAAGTTGGGTGAGGTGGTTGCTTGTCATCCAGGCTAAGCAGGAATCGTAAAAGGAGGATCATGGTTCCAGCTGTTTCTGAGCACACATGTAAGACTATTTGAAGGTGAAGAAGGAAAAATGGACTGGAGTATTTAGCTCAAGTGGTAGAGTGCCTGCTTGGCATGCACCAAGGTCCAATGCTAGTATACCAAAAAACCCAAAAACGAACAGAAAAATAAATCAAAATGGTGAGAAGAAACAAGGTATGTTCTGACTATGGAAACAGGACAACCCAGTGGGAGAGGAGGTTTGATAGAGGCCCTGTGGGGGAGAAGTGGTGAGGCTCTAGCTACATGGTGTGCAGGGAAGATGGCTAGGTTGTAGTGCCCAGATGAGGAGGACAGGCTTGGCTTCGAAGCAGTAGGGAACCAGGCACAGGGGCTCTGAACATGGTGGAGACCAGATCTGATAATAGCTTCTGAGAAGTTCAGAAAGAGGAATGGAGATTTCTAGTATGATCGCTAAGATTTGATGTTGGGGTCACTGAGCCAGTGTCTAGTGAATGACACACAGTTTCTAATTTTCTGCTGGAGTGCTTGGCAAAATGCTCATTGGGTGGCCAGCTGGACATCACAGAGAAGGTTAGGTTTGGGGGTTCCTGATGAATAGACGTGAGGCTATAGTCATCTACCACTCAAGAGTGAAGCAAAAGAACCAACTTGGAGGAAGGAGATGGCGGCTGGGTTAAGTCTTGTCCTGGTCTTGCCCATCAGTGCTTTATATAAAGATAAATAATTGTGATGACTGATAGTCAACACACTGGAAAACAGAATGGGCATTCTAAGGGGACTATAAATGTCTAAGATAATGGGCTGAAACCAACCAGATGCAATTAAATAAGGAGAAAAGTTATTCCTGGCCTTGTTTGGGCCTCACCAGTAAGTATAGCTCTGGTGATGCCTGACTTCTTAGTGGCTCATGTCATTGCAAACACAATATAACTAACTGGTAAGTGATTGGCAAACATAAGTTGTTACTACACAGAGACCAAAGAGTTTTGAGTAACTGCAAACTTGTTATAAGTCAACAATGTCTTGCTATTGTCCCTAAGTCATTAAACAAAACATCTAGTATAAGGGAATTAATAGCTCAGGGGTGAATCAACTTAGCCCCTGATGTAACATGAGCCTACCAACTAGAAGAGGCTCAACTTGTAGCACTGGAAAAGGGGTTTGCCTGCTTGCAATCCTTTACCTTGAACTGGAGGATGGAGAGGGTAGATCAGGCTCATAGAACGGCAGCTGGTTAATAACCACTGTGGATGGATCTTTTATCAGCCTGGAGTTCCCACTGGCTGAATGTCAGCTCAGGGACAAAGCTCTTCTACTCTGTGGAGGGATGGTGTTCAAGCAATGGCTAGCTACTGTGTCTTCAGAAAGAATATTGACAAACCTGTGTATGTCAGGGAGAGAGTGACTGGGCTGGGCAGAGAGTAAGGTACCTAACAATAGAGGATCAACTGAGGAATAGAGGTGTTTAGCCTGGAGAAAAGAAAGCCTCAAAAATGTGCAAATCTGACATGTGGGAATAAACCAGATCTGTTTCTGTAACCCCAGAAGACAGACCTGGACAGTTGTGTGGGTGGAAGTAAGACTCACATTTGGCTGCAAGAGAAGATGAATGTTTCTAAGGGAATGGTGGCAGTACTAGAGTTTGAACTTAGTGCTTTGTGCTTATTAGGCAGGTGCTTTATCATTTGAGCCATATTCCTAACCCTTTTTGCTTTAGTTAGTTTTCAAACAGGGCCTTGTGTTTTTACTGGGGCCAACCTGGACCACAATCCTCTTAACGTATGCCTCCCACATAGCTGGGGCAACAAGTGCATGCCATCAAGCCTGGCTTGTGTAAAGACAGCTACCTAACTCAGTATAACCAGACTGGCCTCACAGGCCAATCCTCCTGAATCTCTGCCTCCCAAGTAGTTGGAATTCCAGGTGTGAGCACATCTGGCTAGAAGATGACTCTTTCAATAACCAGAGTTAGAGCCTTGTGTGGCAGTGAAGGTCCTCCCTATTCCTGGTGAACTTTCAGGCTGCCCTTAGTGGGCATTGGCTGGTCTGGGTTGCTTTGGTGTGCTATAGATCTGGAGATAGTATCTAGAACGAACCAGAGAAAAGACTATTTGGAGTAGCATATCAGAGAGGGGAGAAAGTAGGGAAGGTTCTGGCTACTTGGCTAGCTTTGGGGCCAACATGCCTATATAACGATCATTTGTAGAATGGCAGCTGTCTGGGTACAACCCTATGGGGTTGCTAATCGTTATGGCAATAACCTGCTCCCCATGTGCTCAAGACTGCCTAGAGCAGAGGACAGGGGCAGAGGCGAGGGAAATATTAGGAGTGGGGGCTCCTGGGTCCCCCAAGAAAGGAATAGAAGGTGGGAGGCAGCTGGAGAGGCCCTTGCCTTCTGAGCACACTCTTTTCAAAGAGATTCTCTTGCAATGGTGCTTTGGGCAGGGGAAGGGGCAGGAAGAGCTGGGGATCATTCAGGGTCACCATTTACCCCTCCCTTCCCGGCTGTTCCCTCTGTCTCAGACATGGAGTCAGAGCTGCTGCAAGGGAGCCAGGCTATTGTGCTGCACTCGGCGCACCTGACGGGGCTGGAGAAACGTGTGGAGCAGATCCGTGACCATATCAACGGGCGCGTCCTCTACTATGCCACCTGCAAGTGATCTCCAGCTCCAGCCTCCTCCGACCCCACTCATCTACCCTCGTTGCCTTTGAGGGGCAGGTTTGGCTCCAGGAGACTCAGATGCCACTTACAGCATGATCTGGATTACCCTAGGTGTGCAGCTGCAGGATCGCCGTGACCCACGGCAGTGGCTGCCCTGACAGGACCACTGCATTGAAGGGATGGAGATGCTGGGGCTGGGTGTGTCATTATGGCTGAGAGTTCTCCAGCCAGGACAGCTGAACTGGGCAATGTCTGCAACCCTTTGTCTTTCATCGGGTCCAAATCCTGGACCGACACAAAAAGTGATATGTACATGGAAAACCCAATAAAAGATATTTGGAAAGGAACTTGTAAGCTCAAAGAAAGAGGGTCTCCCTATCAAGGGACCCTTTCTCACCATTCCTACCTCCCATGTAGAGTTCCTATGAGCTCAAGCCCTTAGGTTGCCCTACTCACACGGTCCGGCTTGTTCTGTTGGATTCTTCCCATGAGAAACCAGAGGTGCAGTTTTCCCTTTTGAACAGCAATCTAGCTTCTCATTTACAGAGGAGGAAATAGAAATCCAAAGAAGGAAGCAATGTGTTCAGATTTATAGAGCGCCCAAAGGTGTTGCTCATCAGCTGGTTGGATCATTTTGTTCTTCTATCTATCTGGTGATCATGAAAGTTAGACAAGTTATGGCTAGCAAGGTGAAGCTCTTCTACTTGGAAATCCCAAGGCCTAGAATTTGGACTGTCAGACCCAGAGGTTTACTGCTTTAAGCCTGGAGAATTAAGAGCTTATTGCTCTGAGCTTTAGAATCAAGAGACTTATCGCTTAAACTTGGGTTTTAGGCTTTAGCCATCAGCATTTGACAGCTGTTTTCATCCTCGGCTTCTAGCCCCAGTGAGCAGCAGTAGCAAGCACCTGCTAGTTCATGCATCAGGTTTTGGGATGTATAGCTCCTTCTAGCTCCTAGTCAGCAGCTACTGTTCTATCTCTTGGGCCACGATATTGGACCCATGGCCCTAAATGTTTGGGAGATTTCTAGAACTCTTCTAGCCTGCAGTTTCTTGTCTCTTGCTTTGCACAGCCTTCTATATTTCATCAGCCTTGGCTTTCCACCTCTTGGCTTTTCTATCTCTCTCTACTTTGGCTATTCCTTGTTATCTTCACTGTCTGCTCCATGGGGAGCAGAAACTTCTAAGCTGATCTTTTGCTGCTATTGTTGCTGCTGTCATCTCCTTTGTGTTGCAAGCTCAGCCTGCTCTACTAATGACGAACATCAAAAGTAGGTAAAGAAAGACCACTGGAATGAAGCCTCTTTGGGGGCCGGCAAGCCCAGGATGTTGTCTCCTGGTTGGCAAGGAAAGTAGAGTGGTGCAGCAAGCATCTGTGTTTGCAGTGAGGCTTCTTCAGCGTATTCGTGGAATGTGTGAAGCAGCCAGGCTGCCGTGGGGCAGTCTGGCCAGCTGTGGAAGAGGGGCTGCTTGGCTGGTGATCCTCTACTCAAGACAGTTGGATACCAGGGAAGGCTCTAGCAACCGTCAACTGGGGAATCAAATCACCCAGCCTGCCTTTCAGGCAATGTAGCTTATTTAAAGGAAAATTAAGCATTAAAGAAGCATTTACAACAAAGGTCTATCATTCACAGTAGTTAATCGTGACCTACTCTTAGCCAAATAGTCTTGGGGAAGATTGGGCCATTTTATCTGTCTCATGGACAGAACTGAGAAGGATCTATATCTCTTGGGTTCTCAAAGAGAAGTTGTAAATGAATGTGTGTGTGTAGGTGTGCAAATGTGGAATAATAGTAACATTTATGTGCTAACAATGGCTCAGACTGAGCTAGATGTTTTATCCATCTCACCTTTGTTGTTGTTGTTTGTGATAGGGTCTTACTAGGTGGCCTAGGCTGACCTTGAATTCCTTTTGCCGTCACCTCCTGAGTGCTAGGTTTACAGATGTGGCATGTACTTCCAACTTAGATTAACTTCTTAATCATTATTAGTCATTATTTATTGAGCGTAGTGTTAGCTGTAGCACCTGCATCATCTCATGATGCAGATAGAACTAGTTTCCATTGGACAGATGAAGACACCACTTACCCAAGATCACAGAGGTGGCAGGTGAGGCAGATCCAGCCTCACATCCCTGGTTTCCTAATACAGTCATGAAGAGAATGGGAACCTACTCCACGGGGCTGGGAATTACCTAATTCACATCTCTAAGTGTCCAGCACATTGTAGGTGTCCAGCACATATGCGGTCTGACATATGCCAATCAGCTACCATTGCTCATTCTGGCTGACCTCAGGCTGTCCTTGAGAAGCCCCTAAGCTGCTTCTGACTCTGGAAAAACCAAATGAAGTGATGTAGAGAAAAATATGTCCATTTTATTGAGCACGACACTGAGCAGGAAGCTGGAGAAAGTGAGGGCAAGAACACAGGGAAGGACAAGAGCAATGTACTTGGCCTTCATTGGGGTGGGGGAAGGGAGACAGAGGCAGGAGTAGAATTCCTGGCTGGAATGAAAATAGCCTCTAGTGTACTTAATTGGGGGGGGGGTGAAGATGGAGGGCATGTGGGCAGAGTAAGAAGTCCTTATGGTCCCTAGTTACGGATTGCTCTCTATCCTTGCCTTGGAGGAAGTGCCACTGCATTTGGGTTGTGGCAGGGAGGAAGGATCCACAGTGTTCTGGGAATGGGCTGGCTGGGTCTCAGTGCAGACAGGAGCTAATCCTGGAGGGAAGGATTCGAGCTTTGAGCTTTCCCAGGCAGATCCCAGAAGCTGCCTGGCATTCATGCAGATGGACGGGCAACTACAATAGTGAGTTCTGTCTGGCCAAGAGGCCAGAGACCATAGAGGCAGGAGTGAGTGTGTGCAGAGCGGGGAGTCTGAGTAGAGGCCTCCATATGGCTTTGCTTGGAGAAAGTGGAACAGCCTGGCCAGCCCATAAGCTTTTCACAACAAACAACACAGACCCAGGCAAGTGCTATCTACAGACACTGCGTGGAGCCACGACACGTAGGGTGGAGGGGCATAGAACAGGCAGGTCAGGGAGACCCGGAAGCCAGCAGATGCCTTTCCTCCTGCCCGTAGCTTCGAGGAGCCTCCAGGCCTCCGGGATTCCTCCTATGCCTCTGTGAACATCTGCCCCCAGTGACATCAGGCTACTGATTCTGCCAAGCCCTGCTCCATGGCTCCCCTTCTTCCCTCTTCAGGGTAGATGCCAGAGTTGGAAGGGCAGAGAAGAGCCAGACACATCTCCTACAAAGGAAAGTGGTTCAGGTGATGGTGGGCTTTCTATCTCAGGCCCTGTGATCCCATCATGTAGACCAGGGACGGAGCTCTCTTTCTGGGGTACAAGTTCCTCTGAGCCCAGTGTCCTGGCCTTCTGCCCTTTCATCCTCACCTGAAAAACTGCAGTGACACAGGCACAAGCTCCAGTGATCACATAATGAGGCAGACCCCGGTCTGTCCTGCCCGGCAGTGGGAGCTGCCTCCAGCTTTAACCGGCACCATGACCTCTGATTTGAAGTTCCTGGAAAGGAGACCAGGCAATGGTCTTAACATATTCGAGGAAGAAAGAACAGCTGGGGTGGTAGGGTGAGGAAGAGGGTGAATGCTTCCTATAACAGTGATGTCCACCCAACTTTCTCTTCCTGCCATTCTTTTTTTTTTATTTTTAATTTTCCAGTCCCGGGGTTTGAACTTAGGGTCTGAGCACTATTCCTGGCTTCTTTTTGCTCAAGGCTAGCACTCTTCCACTTGAGTCACATCACCACTTCTGGATTTTTCTGTTTATGTGGTGCTGAGGAATCGAACCCGGGGTTTCATGCATGCTATGCAAGCAACACTACCACTAAGCAACCTTCCTAGCCCAGGTTTAAGCCACTCATATACACCCAGGTTTCCGAGGGACTTTATAGTCTCTGTTGCTTCACGGAACTTTTAGAAGACCTCCACATGAGGCTTTCTGAGCAGGAAAGTATGCTCTCCTCAACTCATTTTACAGATGGCTAAAGAAGAAGCAGATATTCACTGACTAGTCTTGGGCTAACAGGTGTTAGGGACGGGGTCAGAAGTCTTTCCCTTGCCCCAGTCTAGACCTTTTTGCACCCTTAGACCTGCCTGAGAGAGGCCTTCTTCTTGTTGTGGAAAATTCTCTTGCCATTTCCCTGAATTCCTTCAGATCAGGGCTAGGGCTTTGTCTGCCAGAAAATACGTACTGTTTTTTGTTGGCCTTCTTGAGGAGTGTGGGCTCGGAGCAGTAGGAGGACTTCCCTTTGTTCCCAATGCTCAGGCAGCTGGAACAGCAGCCACAGGGCCCTGTGGCCAGAGGCCCCTGATGCATGGGCACCAGGCTGCTGCTGATGCGCAGGGAGCCATTGACCAGGCAGTTGAGGGACCTGCCACCGGGGGCAGCAGGCTGGGAGCCTTTCTGGCAGGGCATCCTGGGTAATGCAGAGAGGGACACGCTGGGGTCCAGGATGGGGGCTTCCGTGATGGTGATCTCAGGGGAGCTGGCTCTAGAGTCCTCGGAGGAGGCTGGGGCAGCGGGAGGCCTGTTCTCCACCTCGGGGCGGGCACCGGGGCTGTGCAGGCTCATGTGTAGCTTCCTCATGTGATGCACCACGGCTGCCGCGTTGAAGGCTTGCTGAAGAGACAGAGCAGGTGTGCAGGGGCCCAGCCCACTTCTCATTTCAGAGAGGGCCCAGGAGCCTGAGGGGATGCCAGGGGAAGTCTCCCCACCAGCTCCACCACAGCCCAGGCTCTTGGGGCTTAGTACAGCCTGCCCAGCCCAGGAGAACATAACTCACCCTCCATTTGCTCTTGGCGAAGTTCTTTTGGATCTGGAGGCTGACGGATGGGTAGATGTCCCGATGGAGGGCTGTGTTCCCATCAATCCTGTGTGTGAGAAAAGGGATGCTGGCTTTTGAGTGGCTGTGGACACTCAGCCAGGGATGGACAGGGCTCTGGGCATACAGGCCGCTGTCCAAGCATAAAGGTTCTATTCCTTGCAATAGGAGAGCTGGAAAGGGTAATGCCCCATTTCCCTCCCTGGGCAAATCATAAGAGGGCTTGTGAGTTGGATAAAGTACTTTTGGAGCAAACCATAGCCTGGGAAGCAAATCTGTCTATTGTCTGCTTACTGGGGATTGAACCTAAGACCTCATACTTGCTAGACAAGTGCTCTATCACTTGAGCCATGCCCCTGACCCCAACCCCATGTCTGCCAATAATATTTTGCCAATAATATTTCTCTAGGATTCCTCCAGTGTGTTCACTCAGGGTTTATGGCTGCTTTTTGTGCAGGGCAGAGTCACTAGCACAGAGCTGGTGTGGCTGGCAAAACCTCAGCTATTATTATTATTTGAACCATTATAGTAAAAGTTTACAGATCCATGCATCACCAGGTATTGTGTTCAACTTTGGTTCAAAACCTTGCTTGGAAGGTAGCCTCTCCTGGAGTCTTCCTCTGTGGGGCCATCTGATAGAGCTGCCCCTCTTTTCTTCCCATAGCCTCTTAGTCAGCAGCTTCTGAGTGTTCATTAGACAGATGCCATGTCTACAATACTAGAACAAACTAGAAATGAGAGCCCTGGGCCCTGATGCCTAGGAGCTTATAGTCTGGACATGTGGAGTTTCACAGTATGGATTAGAGAGATGGACTGATCCAGGTGGTTAATAGAGAACTGAGGGAGGTTGGCACAGACTGTAGGAGTCAGGAGCTCCAGGGAAGGGACCTGGATCCTAAAGGATTGATACAGGAATCAGAGGCAGGACCTTCTCAGTGTTTGGTGGGGTAGTTAGGAAAGAGCTTGGTTTATGGGATGGAGGGCATAGAAATGTAGCTCTTAGATCTATCTATCTATATTGTGGAACGTGTGTTGAAAATTCTGGGAAATAAAGCTGGAGTTGAAGGGCCAGAATAGATTAGGGGAAACCTGGAGAGAGAAAGGAGTCTAAGTTTGCCATGGTAAAAAGTGGGGAGCCTTTGCAGATTCTTAGGTAAGGGGGTCTCATGCAAAAGTGATTCAAGATCGATTTGCCTGTTGGATCAATTGGGTGATGGTGATGGTCCTTAAATCTCTTCCCATGGAACAGGTTTTGATCTTAGTCACATGAGGCTCTTAAGGGCAGGAGGGGGCTGCTGTTGAGTAACTAGTAGTATTCAATGTGACACCCTGCAGGAACTGACACACAGTTCTGAGTGACAGATCCCTGCGGCATCAGCCTCTGGAACTGACTGGTCCTGTCAGCCACCACCCTGAGATTGGATCCTCTGGACTCAATTCTGGAGATGTGTGCATCTCCACATGGCTCCGAGGAACAATTGTGAGTCCCTTGAATGTCACTGTAGTCACTGGCTCAGGACAAGCTGTTCTAGGGAAGAGCTCCGGGAGTGAGTCAGAGTGGCTCTGGGGACCCAAGGCTTAGGACCCACCCCATTTTTCACTCACCACGGGTGCCTCAAGGCCTTCTCACAGGTATACCGCTCATTTGGGTCCTTTTCCAGCAAGTGGCAAATAAAATCTTTAGCTAAGGGGAACAATCAAAGACATGACAACTAAGGACCAAATTTCATGACTGATGGAAATTCACTTCTGGGCTGGTGGGTGGCTATGAATACATCTCTAGCTTATCTTCCAAGGAGGTAATTTTAAGAGCCTTAGAGAAAGAAACAAAGAGAAAAAAAAAGAACGCCAAACCGCCTTACAGCAACCCACCATAAGCCACCCAAGAAGAGAGGCTCGGCACAGCCTCTCCCACACAGCGCCGTGGAAATCTCAGGAGTCACGAGGCACCAGCGTGCCCGCACACCCTTGTGTGTGCATTTGTGCGGATACACGGGCCAGCATTGGCATGTGGGCTCGCAGGTGAGCGCTGGCCCTGATCTCTGTGTAAAAAGCCCCGCTAGGCATGTATAATTTCCTTTGCGCTGACATTGAGCTCTGTCCTGATGGCTAAGCCTCTGGTTTTGCCATTCCGGCCTGGAACCTTCCTTTCCACCAAACCCTGCCTGCCTGGCCTTTCCTGTAGGCTACCTCCCATTCTCACCTCTGCCCCCAGGCACAGCATGGTCCTCTAGGACACCCAAAGCATCCAAATGTTTTCTCTGGCCTTTGAACCAGATGAAGATGTCTCTATGTCTCCTGGCAGCTTGTCCTGTTAAGAATCCCAGGGACTTCAAAGAATCAAGACTGTCATTCTCTGTTAGGAGATTTTTCTCTTGGCAGCCTCTGCCTTGAGCCTGTGACCTTGACCTTCACACCCACTGGCCTTACCTGACTCAGAAATGTCATCCCAGAATGGAGACTCAAACTCATAGTAGCCTTCTTTGATCTTCTCAAAAAGCTTAGACTCTGTTTCTTCATAGAAAGGAGGGTACCCACATAGCCTGCAGGGGACAGAAGGAGGCAAGCCCCTGGGTAGGCTTCTCTTCTTTCCCCAGCCTCCCTCTGCACACACAGGTGAACAATGGGGGGGGGTCTACGCCCACAATGTGACCAGGACGTGGATCTAATTCAGGGATGGCTGAGGCCGCGTAAAGAGAACGTGCAGAACACATATGTTCACCGCTGCACTATTCATCAGAGCTAAGTGGTGGAAACAGCCCAGATGCCCTACAATGGATGAGTGAGCGAAGAAAAGGTGATCTCTACATGGTGAATTTTATTGATCAATCAGGAAGAATAGACAGCATTATGTCATTTGCAGGGAAATGGATGGATCGGGGGAAAAAAATTATGTTAGGTAAAATAAGTCATGGCCAGAGAGACAAAGGGCACATGTCTTCTCTCATGTGGAAGTTAGATTTAAATCATAAACATATATATGAAAAACATAGGCAGGGTGATCTAAATACATGAATGAAGAAATTGGCTAGGATATGCTAGACTTAGGGGAGGATTCTAATAGTGTAGCTCTTTTGAACAACTAACTTATAATTTAGCAAAATGAATACCAGGAAGCCAAAACATGTTTTGTTTTGTGGGGGTTGGCGTCCAAGGGAAAGTGGGAAGATGAAAAGAAGGAGGAAGGTGGGGTGAACACAGTTATAATATTCAATTTATGTATGTGAAAATGGAACCAGGTAACCTGAAAGGTTGGTGGGTGTTGGGAAAGAAGGAGAAAGATGGGAGAGGTGACATTGATCAAGATGCATTGTACTTATAAACTGACACGTAGAATTGAAACCACTTTGTACAACTACTTAAGGACAATAAAAAAATTAAAGTTAAAAAATTGTAAGAATAATAGGAAAAAGCATACCGAGAGTATGTGCAGGAACTAAGGCCTGAACAGCAGCCCCAGAGGCCCTGTGGATATATTCTTCCCTCCAAACCCTGTCACCTCCCCCGGCACTTACTCAAACTCTTCCGTGCTCTGTACAGGATCTTTCAGAATGTGTCATAAATGTAATGCAAACTTCATAAGAGATATATTTAGGCTCTGTTCTTTTGTTCAGTGTTCTATTCTTTAGCACCTAGACCAAGGACTGTGGGGTAAAGGAATGAATGAGAGTAATTGCAGAAATGGAAGAAATAGAGAGTTGAATCCACACTGAGCAATTAATGTCTAATAGCAGTGAGGTTACTTTCCTAGGAGCAAAGCTTTTTTGCAGGTGAGGAAGGACAGGAGAGAAGATGTGATAAACAGGCGATGAAAGCGAGAGCTCAAGGAAGCATGGGGGAGTAAAAGGGAGATCTGACCAGCTTCAGCCAAGCCAGTGTTCTGCCTTGGGTGCCACAGGAGAAGGCTGAGGTGGAGGAGAATTGGGTCTCCCTGTGGTCCAAGCCTAGTTTGGCCTGTTTTCCCTGCTGGTCACATAAAGTGGAACTCAGTACATTTATATATGGCACAGAGGTGGGAAAGTCAGGTGCCTAAACAGTTGGCTGATACATGCTGGGTTTTTTTTTTAAATCACTTGTTGGAGATCAGGACAGCGAAAACCTTGGAGCTGTCAGCCTGAATAAGCTCATGTATGTGCATGTGTGCTGCCTCGGTACTGAGTAGGAGGATCCGAAATAGGACAGAGAAGAAGAAAGGGCAAGCAGGCCCTGAAATGTCTCAGGGACTGAGCCAATGCCAGGTTCTACTCACAATATGTAGGTGATGACGCCAATGGACCAGCAATCCACAGCCTTGCTGTAGGGTTTCTGGGCCAGCACTTCCGGAGCTGCAGCAAACCAATGGCAGAGTCAAGGCTGGGGGCAAGAGAAGAGGGCTATGGGGTGGGGCTGAAGGCCAGGAAGAGGCTTAGAGAGGTAGACAATGGTAATCTAAGGGATGGTGGAGTTTCCATGAGCCTGAAACCTCCCAAGGATAGGGGCTGTATGACATGCACATGAGTGCATCTTTTTATGTGGAGAGAGAATGATTTCTCCATCAAACTACAAGTTCACTGTGTCATGGTCTATATCACTCCTCTACTAGATTGGACATCTCTAGAGCTCCAATTCCCACCTTCAGACTAAGTAGTATCTGAAAACAGAGTTTGTGTCTTCCCCACTCAGGTGTGGCGGGCAGGATAAGAGCTGCCTGTCACTTCACACTCTTCCTGCGAGGTGGACTCCCATTTCCTCTTTTGGCTTGGAGGCTCAGAGAATAGGCAGTAACTTTGACATCAGACTATGGGTACTTGGTGAAGGAAGATGCTTTGTCTGCTCCTATCTGATCAAGAGCTGTATGAGGACAGGTACCATGTCTTCCTCCTGCTGATCCCGGATACAGTGGCTTCCCCCCCCCCCCCCCCAGTGGTACAATGTGTCTTTCCGGGGAGTGATTGACTTTTCCTTCTTAGGGAGGCTGTAAGTTCCCTTTGTAAGTTGGGGCTCTGCTTTCCACTTCCTGACTCCAAACAGGTGATTGTACTGAGGGCAAGTACCTTTCACATGGGTCTTAGGGATGTTCTCATTAGTATCCTGGAAGGCTACAGTGCTGTTAAAGCAGTATATCTCATCTTTGCCAGCTCCTAGATTGCTTCCTAGATATATATTCGAGGCCCATATCTGGGTTTCTTAAGTATAAACTCAACACCTTGTGCATCCAGGTGCCTAAACGGTTTCTTGTACAGTGGGATGAAGGAGAAGGAGCTAGTGTTCAACCCTTTAGCTCTCTGCTGATCTCTGGGTTTGTGATCTTGTCTCTGGCAGGAAGTATGCCTTCAGAAATGACTGTGAAAGAATGTCTGGAGACTGAAGGGGCAGCTTGTTCTCAAGGATGTAGGAGGATTTCAGAGCAGTAGGGATAGTTCCAATGATAGATGAATCAGCTAGCCTTAATCTCCTCAGTGAAGGCTTTACCTGGATAGCTCCTGAAATAGAACCCTGTCTCTATACAATCAACTCTGTCTTAAATTATACCCATGTAATTGAACATAGTCTACGGGTCAACCACCCTTCCACTCCCAGACTTACCCACATAGCCAGGGGTCCCACAGGCTGTGGACATGACACCACTCTGCTCCATCTTTGATAAACCAAAGTCTGTGATCATGATCTTTGAATTCTCTTCGGGGGTGAGGTACAGAAGGTTCTCAGGCTATAGGAGAAGGAAATATAGAGTATAAGACTTGATCACCTGAAACACAAAACTTTTTCTAACCTATTGATATATAATTTCTAAGAAGCTGAGCCCTAGGCTCCACCAAGGCCAAATTCTTCTTTCCCCATGTTTCCTTCCTTCCTTCCTTCCTTCCTTCCTTCCTTCCTTCCTTCCTTCCCTCCCCCTCCCTCCCCCCTTCCCCCTCCCTCCTCCCTCCTTCCCTCTCTCCCTCCCTCCCTCCCTCCCTCCCTCCCTCCCTCCCTCCTTCCCTCCCTCCCTCCCTCCCTCCCTCCCTCCCTTCCTCTTCTCTGTGCCTTTATGCCTTCATCTCAGAACTCACTCTTGTTTATGGACTTTGCTCAGTCCTATAGCCCCTTTCCTCTTCCCTCTCTACTTCCCTGGGAGATTTAGTGAAATCAACCATGGGCTAATTGTCTCTGATCTCACCAAGGCCTATTGCAATGCCTGGGACCCTACAGATCCTTGACAAATATCTGTTGAACTTGATTTTGGCTAATATGTATTTTGACATTCCATCGATGGTGAAAGGTTCAGTAAAAGACTGAAGTTCAAATGAATAGTTACTATTTAGCCACCTAAGGTTTATTTGAAGAATGAAGAGATGAAGAGGACTTGGAAATCCAGCTCATCCAGTCCTCTTATTTTAGAGGGGCACATTTCCTGTGACCCACATAACTTCCTAAAGAGTCTTTGTTTCCCATTGAGTACTCCCAGGTTGGCACCTTTAAGTCTCTGTGGACGATGCCATTCTCATGAAGGTATTTCACTGCTGACAACACCTGCTGGATCACCAGGCTAGCATCCTTCTCTGTGTAGACCCCTCGTTCCAGGATCCGGTCGAAGAGCTCCCCTCCAGAAACCCTGTGGGCACAGGGGCAAGAATCTGGCTCTCATTTCAGGTCCAAGGAATGCAAATGTGTCTGCTCTTGTAGCCATGTGAAATACAAGTATACTGGAATAGGCAGTTGCCCATAAACTTCTAAGGGTGCAGGGAGAAAGAATTCTGTTTCAGAATGCTTCCTCTGGGTGCCTGAAATGATATCACTAGGACAACATCATTTCTTTGAGCCAAACACTGACTTCTCTTCTAGAAACTTATTTTAAAATGCAAATGTCTCTGGTTGGGTTTGCACGAGGAGTCAATAATCCCTTATTGTGGACACTTTGTTGTTGTTGGTGGTGGTTGTGAGGCTAGAACTGAAGGCCTGGGTGCTGTCCTTGCCATCCTTTTGCTCAAGGCTAGTGCTCTACCACTTTGAGCCACAGAACCACTTCCAGTTTTCTGGTGGTTAGACATAAGAGTTTCACCTACTTTCCTGCCCAGGCTGGTTTGGAACCATAATCTCAGCCTCCTGAGGAGCCAGGATTACAGGATTACTGGTGGTGCCCAGCTTTTTTTTTTGTTTGTTTATTAGACCTGTTTTCCTTTCTGGCCTAGGACACAGGAAATCTTAATAAAAGAGTGGATGTCACTTTGGCACACAAAGAGGTGTGAAAATGAGATGAGCTGTGTTTATATGAGGATTTCTTCCCTCATTTTAGAAAACTGGGATACCTAAAGCTGGAATTACAGTAGAGTCTTTGATTGTTTGGAGACTTTAATGGTATGGGATCTCAGGTCTTACGGGAAGCTCATGATCAAGTCCTAACTACCCACCTCTTCAATACCATCTATACTATTTTTGCCTAGAAATTTTCTAGTTGGTACTGGATCCATAAGTGTCAGAGATTTAATTTCATTCCATGACACAAACTATTTTATCTTGGGGTGTCTTCTTCGTATTTCTATATGATATGTTGGAACCTGATGCCCTGTGGTTCTTTCTAGCGCATACCAATTCCATCTACTGGCATCAATCAGAACAAGAGAAACGTCCTTTAACATGAATCTTTTCATAAGCCTTTTCATGAAGCTACTGCAGAGCTAGTAGAATACTATCCTGAGGTCTTCCTTCTCTTCCCTGGGATGAACATCCCCAGACTGTTTCAACCATGATCCAGTCTTTACTGTTCTCATCCTGTCTCCTGTTCCCAACTCTTCTATGACATTGGATTGTGGCTATGTACACAGGATGCCTCCATGGAGTGGTAAAGGAATCGAACTCCTCCTGTCAGTCAAATGCACCACAGCCCATTCTCTTTATTTCTGTCTGGACTCTACTATAGGAGAGGGAGGCCCACAAGAATCGTGCTCTTTGCATACAGCTGTCTATGAGCGGCTGTTCGGAGAACTTGAGCCACACTTCCCCCTTTGGCTTTTTGGTGGTTAATTAGAGGTAAGAGTCTCATGGACTTTTCTACCCAGGCTAGCTTCGAACCTCATATCTCAGCATCTTGAGTAGCTACCATCAGCCTTCTTTTTTTTTTTTGGCCAGTCCTGGGGCTTGGACTCTGGGCCTGAGCACTGTCCCCTGGCTTCTTTTTGCTCAAGGCTAGCACTCTGCCACTTGAGCCACAGCACCACTTCTGGCCATTTTCTGTATATGTGGTGCTGGGGAATCGAACCCAGGGCCTCATGTATATGAGGCAGGCACTCTTGCCACTAGGCCATATCCCCAGCCCCACCATCAGCCTTCTGAGT
Source organism: Perognathus longimembris pacificus (assembly GCF_023159225.1). Taxonomy (NCBI): domain Eukaryota; kingdom Metazoa; phylum Chordata; class Mammalia; order Rodentia; family Heteromyidae; genus Perognathus; species Perognathus longimembris. The sequence continues at coordinate 54,717,150 of NC_063171.1, forward strand.
GGTTATGTGGTAATCTTTTGAGTTGACCTCTTTAAAGTGTCACACGGTCCCTGTTAAATTGTTAGTGCCACACCAGGCTGTCCATGCCTTACTTTCTCCCTGGACTGTCAGTTACTTTTCTTCATTAGGTTCAGCGAGCCTGGGATTTAACCAACTACTAAAGCCTGAGCAAATGCATTCACATTTTCAAGGAATCAGCCGATGAGTCAAAAGGTATATTGTATCCAGCCATGCTGAGATAGCAGAGCTGTGTACATGTAAAGGTCTGAGGTGTGAGTTATAAAGACTCCAGAAGTGTTTTTCTGCAGTGAAGGATAAGTGAAGTTGAATCCTCAACAGCATTGCAAACCCACTGTCACCCAGAACTCTTAGTCGGTCGCATCTGATGGATATTCAGTGAACTTTCTAATGAAGTTGCACTCCTCTTACAGACATTAAAAAAAAAACCCACACAGATGTTTTTAAATTTAGGGGCTCTTTTTTTGGAGAAAATCTGTTTTTTTTTTAATATATATATATTGAATTTAAATCTGCCTAGCTATAGATTTCAGTCCTCTAGTAATTTGACCCTGGGGTGATGTTCAATGTCTATTACCTAATGGACAGACATGGGTGGGTCTGAATGGACTCAAGTTAGGGTGTTAGAAGAAGGTTTGGGTGACTCATGCTCTGCCTGATTTTACTCTTCCTGTTGTTGGGCTGCGTGGAAGTTTCGGAAAACCACGGGAGAGGAAGGAAGCCACAGAAGAGCACTGACAGCTATCCTGCCCACATTCCAACAAGTAGTAATCTAGTACTGGTACATAACTATTCCAGAATCAGCCCTGGTGTTACCGCTCAGCCTACAAAGGACTCTGGACCTAACCACTCAGCGTTTAAGTGCCTCTTAAATGATTTTTTTAATGTAAAGGTGATGTGCAGAGGGTTTACAGTTATGTAAGTAAGGTAATGAGTGGATTTCTTTTCAGTGTAACCCCTCCCTCATATTTTCCTGCTTCCCTCCCCGCTGACTGTTTTCCCCCCAACTAATTCTTTTTGAGGAGTGGAAAAGTACTGGAGATGGAACTCAGGGCTTTATGTTTGCTGGACAGGCACTCTACCACGTCATCCATGCCCTCAGCCATTTTTGCTTTGGTTATTTTTGAGCTGGCCTGGACCTTGAGCCTCCTATTTATGCTTCTTGCACAGCTGGGATGACAGGCATGTGTCATTGTGCCAGAGCTTTTGATTGGTTGACATGGAGTCTTTGTAAACTTTACATTTGGGATGGCCTCAGACTTCTGCAGCCTCACAAGTTGCAAGGCTTACAGGTTTAAGCCACTGTGTCCAGTTTTAAATCGCCACCTTTCCTCACCACAGACAAATGTCCTCTGAGCCTCCCCGGCCTCCACAGACCTGTGCGGAGGAGGTGGGTCTACCTCCACTTACAGCTGCATGACCAGGTAGTAGTGAGTGGTGCTCTCGTAGATGTCCTCCAGGGTCACAATGTTTTCATGTTTGATCCTGGAGGGGGGTGGGGAGGGTGGGAAATAAGTGACATAGTTAGAGCTTATTGGTCAGGTGGCCCAGACCAGGATGCAGACTCAGTCACAAATTTCTGCTGGAGACACATTTGCTATTTTTTTTCTTTTGTGCCGTCTTGGACTTTAGGCCTGGGTGCTATCCCTACATTTTTATGCTCAAGGCTAGCACTCTATTACTTAAGATACAGCTCTATATTTCCAGCTTTTATGGTAGTTAATTGGAGATAAGAGTCTCATGGGTTTTCCTGCCTAGGCTGGCTTCTCACCATAGTCCTCAGATTGCAGCCTCTTGAGTAGCTAGGATCACAGGTGTGAGCCACCAGTGCCTGGCTTGCTGGAGAGTTGTGATGGCAATCTTTCAGAAGACCAGGTCCCTAGAAAACCTCCCTAGTAAGGAGACTGTCACCAAATAATCCCAGGGAAATGATCTCCAGGGAGATGCTCAATTCACATTTATTGAATGAAGAATTGATTATCCTGCTTTCATTGAATGAAACCATTCCATTGTTACCATTAAATTTTATCAAAAGAGGAAGTTAAAGGATGCAAAGAAGCTAGGAGAGAGAGAGAGAGAGAGAGAGAGAGAGAGGTGACATTGTCCAAAAAGAAATGTATTCTTTATTTGACTTAACCCCTCTGCACATCTCCTTTATACAAACAAAATTTTTTAAAGAAAGTCAAAGAAGAGCTAGAGATGTAACTCAAAGATAGATCATGTGCTTAACATTTGCTAGGATACAAGGCTTGATCACCAGTGAAACACACACACACACACACACACACACACACACACACACACACACACACACACACAGAGAGAGAGAGAGAGAGAGAGAGAGAGAGGAAGGCTAAGAGAATCGCTTATAGTATAAAATGGGTATCCAGATCTTTCAGAAATGTTGAATAAAACAAGCTGGCTATGATAAAATTGACTTTGATTAACTAGCTCCCTTTTAGATAAACATAGAGGAGCTGTTGAAAGTTATTATCTCAGGATATTAGCAAATAAGGTAGTCACTTAGTTCCTGTGATTCTCAACCAGTGGCTACTTGGCCCATGAGTGGACATTTGATAATCTGACTTCTAGGAGATGGTGGCAGAAATGCTGTTTAACAACCATCTGTGCACAGGGCAACCCCAATACAACAGAGAATGAATGGTCTGGTGCCAAATGTCAATAGTGTTATGTGGTTGAGAAACTCTGCCCTTGGTTTTCTTTGTCTGTGATCACTCAGAGACTGAGTCAGGCAGAATAATCATATTACTCAAAGGGCTTGGTGTTCCGGGCAGCATTTCTCACATGCCTGCAGAGGAAGTGATCTCTAGGAAGTTTTATGCATGGCTGCAGAACACAAGAGCTTAGACTCTGAGTCAGTTGGACCTGAGTTCAGATCTGGATCAGGTGCTTACTATCTGTAGCTTTCTCGAATCTTCTAAGCCTCACTTGTCTTGTCTGAAAAATACTTCAATCTCACACAGGGTTATATCAGGGTTGAAAGAGAAAGAACTTAGTCTAGCACCTGGAGGGATAGCAAACATCGAATAAATATTATATATTATTATATTATTGTCTATCCAAACTGGAGACATTAAAAAATTCTGATTTGTTGCAAGGGTTGTTTGATGAATTCAACTGTACTCATCAGCTGACAATACCAATGTTAACTTACTTAACAGTTACTCACTGAACAAATATTTGCTGAGTAGCTATGCTGTTGATACAGAACAACTAGTGTTTGCTCTCAATCAGTTTAGCCTGCTGTAATGTTTCTGGTACCTAGTTTTATTTTCCCATCATCCTACTAGACAAGCTCATATAAAGATAGGTGGATGCCTACATTCAGTATGATCCAATCATCCCATTTTATATCCCAAGTGATGGTATTATTTTGTTCTCTCTGTCTCTGTCTCTGTCTCTCTCTCTTGACTGGATTTAGGATCTTACACATAGTAGGCAAGTGCTCCACCATTGAGCTACACCTCAAAATCAAGACTGTTTTATACTCAATGGACACTTATTTTTTCATTCTCAGGATTGTGTTTAATGATTTTTTCCCTATAATCTTATTGGTTCATACCAGACTTAATGACTTTTCTCTCTGAAATACCTTTTGTATATAGTCTTCTCTTCTCCATAGGATCTATTTCCTCACTTATGCTTATGTTATTATGAAAAATTTGTACCTACTAGGTTTGTTTTCTTCCATTTCATCCTTTGCCATACTTAAAATACTCATCTGATCATGGGACTCCTTATTTACCATCCTTGGGTGACTTCTCTTTGCCCACTGAATAAAATCCACTGAATAAGTATTCTTTAGCATGGCATATAAGATGCTCCCCCTTGAAGTTCCTCACTCCAAGTGCAGGGACTTCTCATACTCTTCTCCTTGCCCTTCCATGTTCTTGCTCTTCCATGATTCTACATGAAAGTTTATTATTCTTGATCTAAGTTCCCTGTCTGGGTTGTCCACAAAATTCTACTCATTTATCAAGGTTTTCTTCTCTGAAAAATGTGTCAGATAACCCATATTCACGAGACACATGTAGGTGCAATGAATCCCTATTGCCTCTGAACTGTGCTTCAGCTAGTGTACCTTGTCTGAGGGGATTAGAGTTCCTTATTGTTGCAGAGAATTTTGCCTTAGCTTTATGGTCCTAGTCCTGTGTTAGTGTGCCTACAATTCTTTGGGTTCATCATAGGAGTTCTCACTGTAAAAATTTTATGATTTGTTAGTGTAGTCTCCATCATGACGGCTGTTGTGCTGAACATATACAAACATTGGATCAAATTAAGGCTAATTTCCAAGTCTTGTGCTGTCTCCTTAATTATTGATTCTTCCTGAGGTTGGCCATCAATTGACTTCTGTCCCTTTGAGCTAGTTACTCTCTGGCTTACATGCATGAACCAGCTCTGCCATCAGTGGGTTCATTGGTCAATGTTCTGGGAAAGAAAATTCAGAGGAAATGTGTCTTTCTGACTAAACTTTGTGATCGGCTAAACTAACTGACTCATCAACTCAGCCAAAAGAAGTAGAAATCTAACTCATTGTTTTTCCTTAAGGTCATTTGTGAAGGACACTCGATCCCACAGTTGTACTGACCCATCTTAACTGGCACTCACCTTTTCAACACAGCAATCTCATTCTCCAGGCTGCTGTCCCGGAAGGCAGGTGACTTCTTGATGCACTTCAGAGCAAAGAGCTTTCCGGTCACCCTCTGTTTCACCAGGAATACTTCTGAAAAAGCTCCTCTGAGGGGAAGATGTCAAGGCACAAAACTTAGTTCTGGCTGTCTAGAGAACATTCTGGTGGCAAATGAAAGTCTACATAAAGGAGGGTGGCAGATAATACATTTCTATGGTCACATGAGTCGTACTGATGACAGGGCCTATAAGACATGCTAGCGCATTCTTTCCTTCCCAGTTCATTTAGGATGGAAAAGACTTTGTCATGGACTAACAGACCAGGCAGAAGCTTTGCCTGCTTCTATAATTTGGAAACAATATCCAGAGACTCTGCTTCAGCTGTGGAGATTTCTTTACTTAGCAAACCCATTAAAGAAAGGACTCTGGATAGGCAATTGACCACCTTCCAATATAGCGTACTACGGCCCAATAGTGTGGCAGTGGCTCTAGTTCTGGGGATCAGACTCAGATCCTACAGGATCCGGAGAGAAAAGTCTCCTGTATCAGTTTTAAATTTCTTTTTTCATTTAAACACAGGGCCTTAACAGTTGCTCAGGTTAGCTTTAAATCCCTGGACCTCCAAACTAGCTGGATTACAGATGTGCATCCACCCAAGAAAATTTCAGAGGACAAGAAGGGCTGAGCATCTTCTCATTCATTCTGGTAGCCTTTGCAAGGGTGAGAGAATCCAGCCGCTTTGCGGGTAGGCTTTCTGTGACAGAATAGATGGAACCCAATGGGAAAACAGAGCATGATCTCAAATGATAGGCTTCTTAGTTTGCAGGTGTCTGCTGGAGACCAGGCTATCACAACAGCTGGTAAGCTAAAGATGGATGCTGCAGCCGGACTGCCCATATCAGAAGTTCTGTTTTCTAGATCACAATTTACTTGACCTGTATTTACCTAGTTTCCCCACCTAAACTGGGAATAGCAATAGTGTTCACAGGTTGTTTTTTTTTTTTAATTAGAAGATTAAATGAGTTGACATTTATTGATTCCTATTGAAGAGCAGATTTTTTGGCCACCTATTTAAACCACCTATGCTAGTTATGGCTATTAGTATTATTGAATAGCACCAGAGAGAATACCTGGCTACACAAAAGGAAACAGAAGCGAAAGGAGGAAACAGCTGAGCCACCCCACCTCTACCATCTGTGTATTCTAGAAGGAAGGCTGATGCCGTCACACTTTTATAATGGCTTTAAAAATCTGCATTAGAAAATACTTGGCATTTCCTGCTTCCCCAGCTGTGTACTTGGAACTGAGCTAATCAGAGCCTCAGAGCTCATTCCATTCATCCATTCATCCTTCAACCAGGATTAATTTGAGCACCTCCCCCAGTCTTAGACACTGGAGATGTGAAGGTGCGTAAGAGTTTCTGTTCTGAAGAAGCCTGTAGATTAGTGAGGGGTGAAGAGAGGAAACAATGAGCATTCGATTTGAAAAAGGCAACGGGGCATTTAATGAATGCTTGCTGAACTGGTGGAACCTCTCTTGTCAGGCAGTGGGATGAGGGGTCACCTAGCCTGGTCTCTAGGGTGAAGACAGACATACAGATAAGAACAAACATGCAAAATGGATACTTAATACAGCATCCATTGGAAATTGCTGGGTAAGTTGTGCACTGCTAAATTTCAACAGATGACATTCACCTTGAAGTCAGTGTGTATGTTCATCCTTTCTCTATCACCCTAACTGCAGGCAGAATGCTAGAGAAAAGGGGAATTTTGTTCTAATTTGTACAAAGAGATGACTTGGGACAGTTTAGGAACCCATTAAAAAAATGGTGCCTTGACTTAAGAACACCATAATCTCAGCTCTAAGGGGGTAAATGAAAGGAAGATATTTTAGGTTAGGTGGGAGTTGGGAGAAAATGTGAGAAAAGGGAGTGGATCCGCAGGTAAGGGTGGCACAATCAGGGATGGGGTAGTCCAGCACTGTGTGGGAAGGGTGAGATAGCGTATAACAGAAGATAAATGCGTATTGAAACTGGGTCCTAAGCCTGGTTACATATGGAAAGAGCTAAATAAGTACTTGTTTAAGGGATGACTGGATAGGTAGGAATTTTAGACTAGAATTACTGATGCCTTCCCTTCCTTCCTTCCCTGCCCCCTCCCTCCCTCTCCCTCCTTCCCTCCCTCCCTCCCTCCCTCCCTCCCCTCCCTCCTTTCCTTCTTTCCGTCCTTCTTTCATCAGGGCCTCAAAATGTGTCCCAAGAACCTGCAATTCTCCAGCCTCAGCCTCCTATATGCTGAGATTAAAGGCATGGACCACCATATTAGTTACTCATTTTGTTGACTTTGACAATGATAGTTTGTGATTACTTTTAAAATGCTTTTGCTATAGAAAATTCATTGGGGATTCAAGATGTTTCAAGATGTTTATAAATAGTTCAGCAGGGAGTGGCGTGTGTGTGTGTGTGTGTGTGTGTGTGTGTGTGTAAAACATACTTGTCCCTAGGCATCTATGGGAGAATGCCAAGATTCCTCTGGCTATCAAAATTGAAAATGATGCAATTTTGGTCTATAATCTATAGACATCCTGCCGCATCCTTTGAGTCATCTCCAGATCACTTACAATTCCAAGTGCAAAGTCAGTTGTTATCATATGTTGTTTAGAGTATAAGGACAAGAAACAGTTTTCACATGCTCAGGACAGATGCGATGTCCTCCAATGATTTCGAGCCTCTGCTGGTTGAATCTGCAGCTGTGCGGTAAAGCATCAGCAATTGTTAAATCTGAGTGGTGGGTGAATTGGGTTCATTGGACTATTATTTTACCTTTTCCTTGTCTTTGAACATCTGCATAGTCAACAGCTGGAGTGACAAGCTCCCCGTGGCTCTGACGTCCCACTCAGTTTAGTTGCCTCTGCAGTAGGCCTCACTGAGATCCGCTTGGAGGGCGTGTAAGCCTCCTGGCTGTCCTCCAGTCTAGCAGACAGTGTCAACCTGGGCTTCCTTCTCCCCGCTTCTCTTGTTAGGGATGCTTACCAAATCATTTCTGATTCACTCATAAGCCTTGTCTCTCTCCTGCCAAAAGTCCTCTCTCTAGCCACCCCCATGTTGGCAAAAGCCCTTGATGGAATGCCAGTGCTCGCTGACCAGCACTGCTTCTGTGCTTCTCCCGCAGGTTCAGAGCTCCAGAACCTGCCTGTGCGGGGAGGGGCCTTGAGGTCTCCTCTTAGCCACACCTGGAGCCTTTCCATCTGCATCAAGACTGTAGGTATCTGTCATTGCTTGACGTCCCTGACTCTCGGCCGGAGCAGAGGGGAGCAATACTTAGCCAGAACTGACAAGAGGGAGAGCATGCTGGAGTGGACAGCCTACTGTCCACTTCTCATTGCCCAAGTACAATTAGCCCTGACTAATTAGCCTTGCCAGCTGGGGCTCTGGTGGGAGGGTGGCCAGGAGCTCTTGCTGGCCTGCGTCATAGACTGCGGCCTCCTGCGGGAGAGGCAGATCCAGACAGGCTGTCTCGGGTCTGCCAGCCGTGTAATCATTGCTAAGGGGACAGACATACACACACTGTAGGCTGGTGAGAGTTTGGCCCATAGCACAAAGCATTGAGATATGAAGAAGAGACGGCATTGAGGCTAGCGCCAATTAAGGTGTAGCTCACTAGTACTCTGGACATCAGAATTCCCTTTTCTTCCACTCATAGCAGACAATAAGTTTTGTGGGGAAGGAAGTCAGATGAGGGAGCTCAGCAGAGTTCTGCATACACTGCCTGTTTCCTCTCTTCTGAAGCCAGGCTAAGAATCTGTAAGTTGTCACAGATAGGAAAAGTATGGTGGGTTCCACCGGGGGTGGCTCAGAATGACCTCGAACCTGGGGGAAGGGAGCTGATGTTTCCTGAGGGCTTCAGAGCATTCAAGTGTCCCCAGTTTTACCCATGTCTACTCTCTTCACAACGCCACTCCTCAACCCCCAGACCATAATATTCTCCCCCAGGTTCCTTGGATTTGCCGAGAGTAAGTCTCAGAAGCCTCAGCCCACCCACTTCATTAGTCACTGCGGGCCCTGAGCAGCTCCTCAACCCCATGACAGTGGGCAGCCATGCTGTCCTGGTCTCCCAGGTCTCCCAGGCCCAGCACTTACGAGCCGAGCACTTCCATGAAGATGAAGGTTTTCCGAATGTTGGTGGTCTGCTTCTTCCAGGAACTGCAATCATCCTCTTCCTCCTTTCGACCCATCTCCTCCAGAGTTGAAGCTTCTGGGGACGCTTTGTTGAGGGGCAGAGATGGAGGAGGAAAAGGAGGAGGACAGGTACCATTAGATACATTTCTCAGATAAGATGAAAACAGGTTGCAAAAGAAACTAAAATACATCCTTTATATAAAGACCAGAAGGAAGAAGTAAGAGCAGAACCAGATGATTGATAAAACAAATTTATTGACTTATTTATTCATTAGTTTTTGGTGATGTTGAGGTTTGGTTTCAAGATGCTGCTGTTGGTAGGTAGGCATTCTACCACTTGAGCCATGCCCTTAACCTTTTTGCTTTTGTTATTTTTAATATGGGATCTTACTTTTTCCCAGGGTATATGGGGGCAGGGGGAGCTGGATCAAAATCTTCCTGTTTATGCTCTTGCCTAGCTGGGATGGCAGATATATGCCTTTACACTCAGCTTTTTATTGGTTGAGATGGGGATCTAGTGGGACTTTTCACGGGGGCTAGCCTGGAACCGCATTCCTCCCCATCTCTGCTTCTCAAGGAGCTAGGATGACAGTCACTAAACTCAGCATAGCAACTTTCTTGACTGTTTGTTCCATGTGCACCATCTTTTCTTCATGCTCAAAAAGTCTAGAGTACCTCTTCTAGCTTTAATGAATGAACAATGCATTTTCTTTGAAACTTTCACAATTGTTAGCCTGGAGTTGGGCAAGTACTGAAACCTGAATTGCCTTGTGTCTCAACTCTACATTAGAGAGAGATGTTCTTTGACACTGAACATATTTACTTGGCATCTATGATGCACTAGAGATGACATAGATGATGATGATTGGTCCTTCTTTCTTGGGCCATCAAACCCACATGGGCATGGTTACAAAGTTGGGAGGGGAGGGAAGACTTGGGTGTGTAACAGAGGCAAACAAGGGGTGCCTTTATACAAAGTCAGGGGAGGCATCCTGAGAAGGTTTTACTGAGGATGAGACTGAAAGTTTGTGAAAGAAATAAGCCAGCACAGTACACGAAGCCAGAGCAGAAGTAATAGAACGCCAGGGCCTGAATGGGGACAGAGCATGGAGTGGTTCAGACGCCCGAGGCCCGGCGTGGCTGGCAGTCAGAACTCTGTGGAGTGTGGGTGTGGTGAGTGGACCGACAGGGCCAACACACAAGGCTGCTGACCCTGCACGAGAGAGCTGGGGTTTCTTCTGAGATAGGAAGACATGGAGGACATGTGGCAGGGGAGCTGAATTGTACCCCCAATATTGGATAGAGTGGCCTGTGACCCATCTGTGGAGAAGAGGGGGAGGGCCAAGAATTAATGCATGGAAAAGGCGCAGAGGGCAGAAATCTGAAAGGGAGGTGGTGGAGGCCTGGCCACGGAGTTGCTAGAGGGGAAAATAGATGGGTCTGGGGTATTCTGGGAGTCTAGTCATCCGTGGCACTATATGAGGCAGGAGAAGGGGACTGGAATGGTTTCCATGTTTCTGGCATGAACATGTGGAATGAGAGGTCATTGGGGAAGTCAGGATACTGGGAGAAACACGCTTGTCAGTGGGTTAGGTGAAGGGAACTTCTGTCCCTTTGGGAACTCTGCTGTAGCTTCCAGCTATGACAGCAGAGGGCAGGTGGGGAATGATGGGCGGGACACAGTGTCTGCCAACAGCCTCTTCCCCATACTCCTTGAACCTGAGCCGGTGGCTCATGCCTGTACTACTAGCTACTCAGAAGGCTGAGATCTGAGAATTACAGTTCAAAGCCAGTCTCAAGTCTGAGACTTTTATCTCCACGTAAGCAGAAAATGCTGACAATGGAGCTATAATGCAGGTGGTAGAGCACCAGCCTTGAGTTCAAGTCCCAGTGCGACCCCCTGCCCCCAAAATGTAGGAAAATATGTCTAATGGCTGCTCTTCTTAGGCAATATGCTCGGTCCCCACTCTCTAAAGCTGCCTGTAGACTCCCAGAGGCCTTTGTATAGTCTCAGAACAGAATGAAAGCAGATGCGCTTACAATTTAGCATCACGTGAAGAGCTTGGGTTTAGGAGTTCATGGGAGTTCCAGTCTTCCCTGGTTCCTGGTTATTCTGTTTTTGGAATCTGGCTGGTAGTTTGTTCTGAAGAGGATGAACTGTTGTAGTGGGGAAGGTAGCAATTCTGCAGATTCCGAGCTTCACATCTAGGTGATTCGGTGAATGTGCTCTGCATCCGGATTGTATGCACTCCCACCCTACCAGCCAATAGAAAGAGGAAGGGTGTGTTTCAACTTGAACTTGTCCAACTACAACTCATCAGACAGTTGCCAAGGATAGATGTACTGCAGCCTGGAAGTCTTGAATGCAGGGATGGAGGCAAAGGGTTAGTTATTGAGGAGAGCAGGATGGGCAGAGTTGGGTTCGTGTGTCTTCCTCTTTCTGTCCTCTATAGAACAGGGCTGCTTGCTACTCTGTCAACCAAGAGCCTGCCCAACCTGGAGGCCTTCAGCCACTCTCCTCACTCCCCCTTGTGGGAGTCTGGGGGGATCGTTGCCTGCTCTCCTGGAGGCTCCACCACCTCATTAGCAGCTCAGAACTCACTGTTCCTTCTTTCCCATCTCTCTTAAATAGCTTTCAAAAAACATAGTATTCTTAGCCCAGGCAAGGCCATAGAAAACATCTTTCCCGCCCACCTCTCCTCCCATACACTGAATCCTAACAATTTAGTTTCATCAGCAGTGCAATGTGAAAGACTCAGAGGCCCAGATCACAAACCCCACACCTCCCAGTGACTCTTATTCCCACTTGTCCTAGACCTCAGAGAGTCCTCCCTCCTTCCTTAAGCCCCCCTCCCCTGTGGCTCAGGGGTGGGCTGTTGTGCCAGCTTAGAATGGGAGTACCCCTGTGCCCTCATTGTATCCTCCTGCTTTCTCTTGTAGTTCCCCCCACCCCAACCCCTTTGGCTTCTGCAATCTAGGCCCTTTCAGAGGAAAAGAAAAACAAGTTCTGAGAAGTTCCAAGCTCTAATATTGTCCTCATCTGCTTCCAAAAGCACTCCCTGCCTCCCTCTATTTCCAGTAACAACTTCCGTTGGGTTTCAGAGCGAAGGAGCAAGCAGCCACCACAAGAGAATTTTCTGAGATCTACGGCTGACTTGACATTGGTGGCTCAGGAGAGACCATAGATATTGGCATTCATGACTTGTTCAGGCCCCTCCCTCCTCAACAGAGCGAGACTCACAGGGAAATTCTGCAAAAATGGCCTTATGTGTGGGACCATTCTTGAGTTGTCGAGGTAACAGTCCTTCATCCAATCAGTGTTTACTAAGTGCTTCCTATAAATCCAATGAATTCAGGACAGACTTTTCTGTGTTCTATCAGCCAGACTCTGAAAGTGTTTTCAGTCAGTCAAGTTGGAAAATGCAAATGTTGGTATGCAAAGAAGTAAACATCAAAGATAAAACTACAGGCAATCCACCTAAAGGACAGGCACCGTATGCCACTCAGCTCTCAATCCCTACTGCCTGTTACTTGCTTGGCACACACAGTCAGTGAGTGAGGAGGATGGAGCTAGAGAACAGGTTGGTTGGGGATAGCTTTGCAACTGGACTTAAGATGGGACTGGAAAAGTAGATGCAGACATTTTTTAAAACATTGCCCCAGAGAAGAACCTAGAGGCAGAAGGACGAGGCCTTGGTGCAGATATGGCGGCTCCTTATAACGCTTCTTGTAAGACTCTGTCCCTGCGAGGACAGGGAGGGAGGCTACAGAAGACAATGTTGTCCTCCTGGCTTCCTGCCACTGTCATCACAGCAGAAGTAGACTATGTAGGACCTGGTTGGGGTCTAGCTTCAGCCCCTGGTCAGCAGAACTTCCATGGGATACCCCTGCTTGACTATTTTTAAGTCAGGCTGCTCCCTCCTGAGACAAGCCTTTCCTCTCTTCTGTAATGCACTTGACCAACTGAGATCACTCTGTTGGAGGGTAATTTCTAGTGACATTTTTACTTGAAAATAACTCGCATGGATGGAGATTCTGTCTTGCTGTTTTTAGATCTATTTCTTGGCCTTTTGAGAGGAGCAGACTTCAGAAGGGGGTGATTCTTACTCAAGAGCAGGCAGCATAGCATTGGGGTGGACACTACCTCTGAGTGAAGCCCTTTCTGGGCTTCTAGAGATAGGCTTTCCAATCCTTGGTGGCAGCCAGCTTGGCCAAGAGCCCAAGAGGCAGGCAGCCCCCACATATCTTTACCCTCATCTCCTTCCCAGGCTCAATTTGGTCCTAGGGCAGCTGTGGTTCCTGACTGAGGAAGGTCTGCATTGAACCCCACGTTGTTAGCATACCACCTCCAAATCTCACACCTCACATTTCCTTGAGCTTCTATCTGGACTTCCATTCCTATCCTCCTTGCTCCATGTGTTCTCTTCGAAAAGTTTCCTATTTTTGAGCCAAAGCCTTTTAGAACCCTGTTCTGAGGTGTTCATTAAAGGAATTATTGCTACCCTCTTATTAAGATGTTCCAGAGTTCTAATCTAATATGAATGCACAATGCAAGAAGAACAGTGACATTTCTACACTGGTCCTGAACCAATCAGAGGATCCAAGAGCAGGGAATCTTTGAGTCGCCTCTCTGCAGACCCTAAATCACAGATAATGTCTCTCATTTCTTCCAGTGGGAGCCCCCACATCTTTTTTTGGTTCTCTCATTTGATGCCACTGAGCAAGGAGATGTGACTCAGTCTGGGGCATAGTGAGCCAGCCTCGTGGATTTCCAGAAGGCTCCCATGTTCCTTGGGAGCATGACTCTGTCAGGCCTGTGGGCTCTGTAAGGGAGGTTATCAACTGGATCATCTTTAATAAGACTGTGCTCTCTGCCTCCCAGCGGAGGCACACAAAACCATATAAATATATATGCTATTGGATTATAAAGGGATAAAAGACTAAAGCCAAGAATTTCTTTGCCCAGGCCACATGATTTTCTACACTCTGGTCCATCTTGGATTTTTGCTTCATCCTTTAGACTGAGAAGTACATTAGGAAAAAGCCAAACTCTGGCTCTGGTCTTGGTTTGGCCCCCAGAACTTGTGCAGCCCCAGGGGGGATCACTATGTATCCTTTCCATCTTTCTCCTGAGTGAAAAGGAGGTTGATCTAGATCAAGTTTTTTTTTTTTTTTTTTTGCCAGTCCTGGGCCTTGGACTCAGGGCCTGAGCACTGTCCCTGGCTTCTTCCCGCTCAAGGCTAGCACTCTGCCGCTTGAGCCACAGCGCCGCTTCTGGCCGTTTTCTGTATATGTGGTGCTGGGGAATCGAACCTAGGGCCTCGTGTATCCGAGGCAGGCACTCTTGCCACTAGGCTATATCCCCAGCCCTAGATCAAGTTTTTGAAGTTTGGTTTTAATTCTTAATCCCCAAAGACTTGCTGTGAGTAAGGTAGATTGCTGCCTCTTTGGCCTCCTTCTCACAGACTCTGATTAATGCTATTGAACCTGGCATTCCCCAAATTTCATGGACCATGATATGTTCCTATCCTAACACCCATTAGCAGCCAAGGATTTGGGGTTGCTTCAAGTGTATTTTGGAAAATGTAGTCTAGGCTATCTCTAATGCTTTGTATTTCTTCTTTTTTTTTTTTTTTTGAGGAATGTATGGAATTTCCAGCAGTTCTCTGCCACCAGTCACAGTTCTTCCCTCTTTGTGGTGTTCCTGGCACATGAACAGGACTGTACACCTGTCATCAGCCAGCCAGAATCCAGAAGGCTCCTGGATATGTCTGCTGGAGGGAAACCCCAGGAACCTTTCTGCCCATTCCCCCATATCTTTTGCCAGCTCTGCACATCACTTCCTGTTCACAAACATCTCTGAAGAAGGCTCTTCTAGTGTGCCTAAGGTTTATTTTAGATGCAAACCCACATTGCTACATTCACGTTTAACCAAGCCACTCCTGCTGCCGTGACAAGCCAGAATCCATGTACTGCTTAGGGTTTATCATGTGCTTCCCATGGAGATGGTGGGTGAAGAGAGAGTCTCAGAGCTTCTCTGATGGTTAAGAGGAGGATGGATGTGCAGGAGACAATGGAGAGGGCAGGGAGAGGGATATTCATTCTTAACCACATCAGACGTCAGTTTCCTCATCTGCCAGATGTGGATAATGCTGCCTGCTCTATTTCCCTGTGAGCGCTAAGGCATGGAAAGATGAGAAATCAGTTCAGTGGTCCCACATTAAGGGCACATGAACTAAACACTAAGCACCGTGGAAAGAATGAGGAAAGAAGATAATGATTTATTGGTTGGTTGGTTGATTTGGTGGGTTATTTCTATACAGGGAATTGAGTCCAGCACCTGGTGATTGCTAGGCAAGTACTCTGCTACTTGAGCCATATCTCCATCCCTTTTCTTTAAGAGATAGGGCCATGCTAACTTTGCTTGGGCTAACCTTGAACTCTATCCTCCTCCCAAGTAGCTGACATTACAGGCTCGTACCACCACACGATAATGATTTAAACAGGAGGACATATGTCAGGAGAGATGAACCTGCGGCTCCTCAGCTGGCTCCAGCTCCCTCTCCCACTTCTCCCTGTGTGAGCATTGCATCCCACTGAGATTCTAATGTCTTGAGAGCTATATTATTTCCATATACACGGCCCTGAATGCAAGCCAATCACTTTGTCCCACCCTCAACTGAGGAACCAGGGACTGACTCACAAACACAGGAGAAAATGCCTGTGTTGCCCCCATGCGCTGGTCTCCACAGGGGTACTTTTCTAAGGAGTTGTTAGGGGTAACAGGGTAAGCTACTTCCCATAGGCCTGATGGTCATACAAAGGCTGGCTCCTCTGAACAGGTATGGGGTGCCTTCCTATTTACCATCCAAGCCTGGCACTCTGCTGAACGGAAGAGCAAGGATCTGCACTGGCTGAGACAATGCTGAGGATTCAGAGGAGAGGACAGCCAGGTGGACTGGGACTCTGCATGGGGGAGCTCAGTTACCAGCCTTCCCTCCTGTGACACTCAGCAAGCCCCGTGGTTGTTCAGCTTCCTGAGCCCCACTGGCTTGTTTTCTGGCCTGCAGCCGCTGGGCTCCAGCCCCTTGTTCTTGACCAGGGCTGTGCCTGGCGCCTGCAGTTGTAGCACTAGGCAGGCAGCCCGTCTGCAGCCTGGGCCTCTCGCTCCTCCTCTCATTCATGCTGCAGCTCATTCACTCGCTGGCTCTGGCAGGCTGCGGCTGGGCTCTGTCACTCGCACGCACGTACTCCATGTGGCAATTTATTTCTGGCCTGGGTGTGCGTGTGTAGGGGGGAGAGGGAGCGAGGGAGGCGTTCTCCTTTTAGACGTGAGTGCTTGTCTAAAGTATCCGGTCTGACTTGTGTCTAGGCCTTACAGTCAAAGTCACACGGGCCTAGGCACTTGGTATGCATGGTCCTATGGAATGCTTCCTTGCCACCTTCGAAAGCAACAGCCTTTAATCACTGAGAGACACTGATGGATAGAAATGTTCAGGAAGACAGAAAAATGCCCAAATCAAACCGATAGGAAGTGATCAAGCTAAGCTGGGAGCCCCAATGCCTCTAACAACCAGTCTCCCTGTCACTTAACCTGTTGCCTCTTTCCTGGAAGAAATTACTAGGAAGCAAGCCGCTCATTTCCCCCTTTCTTGTGATGTTGTCTGTCATGCAACCCAACACTTGATTGGTCTCCCTCCCCACACACACACACACACACACACACACACACACACACACACACACACACACACACACACATTGGATGATCTGGGAAAAGGCTTTGTCTTTGTAGCACTCAAGTATCTCAGTATGGAGACCAGGACACCATCCATGTCTATTGTCTGTGATTCCCACTGCTTCATGTAACCTTTCTACTCTGTTTACAGACTTTTCCCAAAAATTTCCACTACCTTTCAAAAAAGTATACTCTAACAACAACACAAGAGTGCACACACACACACACACACACACACATGCACACACACCTTAGCTATCTGTATCAGCATGGAAAAGCCACTGCATTTATCATAAGACCAGAATTCAGATGCCACCACCATCAAATGGCTAGCACCAGTATATGTACAGCATTGTAAGTTCGGGCAAACCATTTAACCATTTCAAGCTCCAGTAGTCACGTCTCTACTAAGGGGGACATTATACATGCCCCACCACATGGTGGACTGTCCCCCCCCCCCCAAAGGATGAATTAAAAGCACATTATCTCCTGGGAAGTGTGGTCCCATACAGGGATTACTAAGCACTCTGGGTCGTGGCCTGTTTCAGAGATGGGGCTCATCTTTGGTTCAGCTTGGTCAGAGAGAACAGAGAACCACTTCTGTCTCTGGCCTCTGATCTGGAAAGGGCAGATAGGAGCTGCTTGACTCTCCTGACCCACCTTGGAGATTTTCCTCACGATCCATCAATGGCTCTGGCTCCAGAGCCGGAGGCTGGCCAGCCACGTACTGCAGCCACCTCGGTGAGCCTCAGGGTTAATGTTTGTGCGTCAAAGTTACATTGGAGAGAAGGGGCAGCTGGGGGGATGGGAAGGGGGTGGGGGCGGTGGGGGGGGCGGTCAATCCGGACCTCCAATTCACATCTTTACCAGAGAACTGAACTGGGGAAGTTTAAAGACTCCGGGGAGACGGCAGCACCGCTGGGGAAGGTGAAGGTGCTGTCTTGTGACTGACAGCAATGGCATGCCTGTGCCTGTGTTCTGCATCTTAATCGTAGCAACCAGCGAGGGCTAGGGAGCCTGGAGCCTGTGTCTGGATGGATGGACCCCCGGGATCCTGCCCTGCCAGGAGGGCCTGAGGCTGGTCCTCCTCCTTGGGCTATGCGGAGCTACAGGCTGTTTACCTCCATCTTCTAGCCCACCGGTTCTCCCAACCCTTACAATAACCCAGAGAGGTGGGCAGAATGGGCATTGCCTTCCCATTTGACAGGGACACTCAGACATGAAGGATGAGCAGGAGGCAGAAGGGCAAGGGAGCTGGAGGTCCTGACACCCCGCAGAGGGACAGGGCTGCTCCGGAGCACAGAGCTGGGAGCAGAGCTGGATGCATCGTCCCCTTTCCTCCCCAGGAACCGCTAAAGGTTCCTACAGCCAGGAGAGGTGGTCAGGTTGCTCCCCAGGGAGGCCCCACCCTGGACCCCATTCAGACTTATTTTCCAGGGCAGCTCTAACTTACCCTTGACACCCACAAGAGTCAGTGAAAAATGACTTGGGCTCAAGTCGCTTACCAGAGTGGCTTTTTAAATCCATTCCGTGTGCTCTGCGGGTCCCCCACTAAGGTAAGTTAGCCCCCCCACACCAAAGCCCCCTTGCCCCCCAAAAAAGAAGAAGCAGGTTCATCTTACCCAGGGACTCGGAAGAATTGTGCTCTGGGCACTCCCCACGCCCGCTCCTACAGGTCTGTGAGGATTTGCTGCTCCAATGCTTTAACAATAAACCCAATTAAAGGGGAGGAATGCAGGGGTTTTCTTTCCCAGGACGGTAACCAGGCAGCCTTAAAGGGGAGTAAAAGTAGCTAGGGTGGCTTGCATCTCTTCTTCCTCTCCTCTGCTCTACTTTCCCTAGGATTCAAGGAGCTGTATCAGAAAAATGCTTGTTTGAAGGAGCCCCTTTATGCCTGAGGGGTGTGTGTGCGTGCGTGTGTGTGTGTGTGTGTAATTGTGTTCACACATGTGTGGATGGAAAGAATACAAAAAATCATCTATTATTGGACAATAACTGAAAATCAGAGGCTTCCTAGGACTGCCTGCCTCAGTTCCTCTGTTACAAACACTACCTCCAGCAATGAGATGAAGCACCGGCTGACTGAAGACCCCTCAATATGCACCTAACCTGTTGTCTCCTTCCAAAAGAAGAGGAAAGCCCGTGGATGACCACAGAGAGCTCTGAGGTTGACCAGGGCCACGCAATATCTCTGAACATCTCTTTCCTCTCACAAGCATAGCTTTCTGATGCTCCTCCCCCACTTTCCCAGGAGTCCCCACCTCTTCTGGAAACTCCACGACTCCCTCCGTTTTCTCATCCTCACCTCCTTGCCCTGCCTATTGACCGGGACTTCACTGCCTCTTAGCTTCTTTGAGGCCAGCTGCCTCTTCAGCGCAGAGTTCTTAAGCCTGGGGCCTCTGCCCTCCTGCCGTCCCTTTCTCTAATCCCCAGAGTCATCCAAACTCCCCAAATCAGGACCACCATCTAGACTGTCACCCCCAGATCCCAACATCTAAATGTCCCGTTTCATCACCAGGCAAGCTTGAACATATTATAGGCACCTTCAAATTCGCTTTCCTGATGGAGCTGTCCAGCTAGGGTTAGGGGCCCTTACCTGCCCCTCCACTAGACCCCAGCCTTCCCTTTGTCTGTGATGTCTCCTTCATTATCTTCCACATCCAGTCAGCTCTTATTTGCTCTTTTGAATTAACTTTTAAATGATGACTTTTATATCATCTTCCATTTCAATAAGAACCTTATTTAAAAAGAGCCACATTGATGCCAGGTGCTGGTGGTAGCACATGCCTAAAATCCTAGGTAATTAGGAGGTTGGGAACCGAGGCTTATGGTTTAAAGCCAGCCCAGGAAGAAAAGTCTGTGAGACTCTCATCTCCAATTAACCAGCAAAAAAAAAAACAGTAGTGAAGGAATGGATCAAGCGGTAGAGCACCAGCCTTGAGCAGGAAAAGCCAAGCAAGAGTATGAGGCTCTGAGCTGAAGCACTAGTACTGAAACAAAATAATAATTTAAAAAAGCATAAACTGAGATGTATTTACTCCATTTCACTTCCCATCGGGCTCCGGCCTCTGAACTCACCTTTATAAGTGGCCGTTTTTATTAGTTTCTTGTGAATCTCTATGGTAATTCTTTATATGAATACAAACTAAGGGTCGATGTATTTCTCCCTTTCATACAAAAGATCTCTTTTTCTTATCCAGGTTGGCCTAGATGAGGCTCTGCAGTGGGATCATTAAATGTGGCTCTGGAGAAGACTTCTGGTATGAACTTTGAAGTCTTTCATGACTGGATGGATGGCTTTGGGTAAGTGATTTCACTTTTCTCTGCCTCAGTTTTTCAATCTATAACATGGGGCGATTACTGCACTTCTTTCCTTCACTAATAAGGTGAAGGAGATGGAAAGCAAGTGGTTTACAGCCATCACTGTTCATGGTAGGAACTCAGTACCAGTTAGCAATGGTAGTATCCCTCTGCTGTGGTCTGAACCTTTACCTCCCCACCCAGACTCCTGTGGAAACATAACCACCAATGTGATGGTAGAAACAGGTTATGGTCATTGAGAGGTGATTAGATAATGATGGCGGCTCCCGCCTGGACAGGATTGAGGTCCAGGGAGCTACTTTGCTGCATCCTTCATGTGTAGATATGTCTGTGACACAGAAAGTGAGCCTTAATCAGGCCCTGAACCTCCCTGTGCATTGATCTTAGGCTGCCCGGCCTCTAGAACTGGGAGAACTATATTTCTGTAGTTGTTAAGACATCCAGTTTAGAGTATTTTGTCATGGTCAGCTCACACTGACTAAACTGCTTTCCAATCTAGCTTTTATTCTTTTTGTGGCGCTCTACCACTTAGGCCACAGCTCCACTTCTAGCTTTTTAGTGCTTAATTGAAGGTAAGAGTCGCCTGGATTTCTCTGGCTGGGTTCAAACTGTGATCCTCAAATCTCACTCTCTTGAGCCACTGGTGCCCAGCTTCTACCTTTTATTCTTTCTAGATTCATCTCCATAAGAGATATGGCTTGCCAATTGCTGGTGGCACACACATGTAAAGCAAAGCAATAGACTTGAGCAAAAAAGCTAAGGGAAAGCACCCAGGCTCTGAGTTGATGCACTAGTAGTGGCATGTGTGCATGTGCACACACACATGCACACACATACACACACACGAAGATATAGCTTCTACCTCAAAAAATTATCTACAGAGCGCAACTCAAACTTTTCAGCCAATTACAGAAGCATTCCTCCCCTACAGTGTGTCTCTCCACCTGTCTGACACTCCATCCCAGCTGTATGCATGAGATGCTGCTGTCCAACGTGCCACTCACTGCAAAGCTCCTGACCTCACGCATCCTAATTTCTCCATACAGAATGCTCTTCTGTCTGTCTGTCTGTCTGTCTCTCTGGCCAGTCCTGGGCCTAGAACTCAGGGCCTGAGCACTGTCCCTGACTTCTTTTTGCTCAAGGCTAGCACTCTACCACTTGAGCCACAGCACCACTTCTGGCCATTTTCTGTATACATGGTGCTGGGGAATTGAACCCAGGGCTTCATGTATGCGAGGCAAGCACTCTACCACTAGGCCATATCCCCAGCCCTCTTCCTTGTCTCTTTGATGCTGTGGATGCCACCTCGTGCAGGAAGTTGTGACTCTCCACTACCTCCCCCACACCCCAGCCAATCATTCCTTCCTTTGGGCTGTGCCCCAAACCCTTTGTGTACCATTCTTCTTGTATCTTGAAGTCCAGTTTCTTCTGCTTCTATTGCCCCATCCGCTCTCCTGGGCTGAATTGAACATCCATTCTTTCAGGGTAGGAATTCAGCCTGGATTTCCTTCCATGCTCTCCTTCCCCCTGGCGCCATTCTGTACTAGTTCCGAGTTCATTAGACCGGATAGGTTTGTCAGCTCTGTCTGAACAGAAAAGTCTTTGAGAGTTATTGTAAGTAAATAAGAAATGATTTGCAAATGATCAGTTCACGCAGTAAGTCTGAAATAAATGCTTACTTTTATTAATATGCATAACAATAATAGCATATCATAGTTATTGGTCTAAGGCCATATTTAATACCTACATTCTCTGAGTAGTGGAGCCTGGCTCACTAGCACCTCACCTCCTGCTGTCTGAACAACGCTCTGGAGCTGGGAGATTATCCCAGCCTGACACAGCCGAGTACTACCTATGGGCATCGACACGTGTTACAAAGTGTGTCTCCGTAGGAGCCAGATTCTGTCTCGCAGAAGTCTTTTCCAGCACGCAGTGGTGTCCATTCATCCCTGAACATATTTATCAAGTGCTGACTATGTACTTGGCATTGGGGATTTGAAACCAGACCCATTCCTTACATTTGTAGGATATCTACCATCCACGCACATGAATCGCTAGTACCTTCTGCACTGCTAATGTGCTTTGATAAAAGGCTGGCATGGAGCCCGGAGCTAGTGGATCACGCCTGTAATCCTAGCTACTCCAGAGTCTGAGCTTTGGAGGATCATAGTTCAAAGCGAGCCAACGCAGAAAAGTCCATTAAACTCTTATCTCCAAAGTAACCATGGAAAAGCTGGCCTGGTGACCTGACTCAGGTGGGTGGAGTGCCCGCTGAGTGAGCAAGGGCCAGGCCTGAGTTCAAATCCTAGTACTAACTGAGAAAAGAAAAGACTAACTTGGGAAGGAACTGCTTGTTATCAACCCATTGGAATCCTCCTTTCTTTTCCCTATGATCCACCTGCACACCGCTGGCTTCGGTGAGTCACACAGAGCCCGAGGAACTTTTTGTGCAGAAACCAGAAATAGCTTCAGAAGTATCAGGCACCAGAGGAAAAGCATCCCCTGGCCATGCTGAGGTCAGAAGCCAGGTCTTCCCATAATCCCCAGGGGAGGAGGTGCACGCCAATCATCAGAGCAGAGTAGGGGCAGAGCATCTGCTAAGCACGTTTTGGTTCAGGCGACTAGAGAAATGAAGAAGGGGTCATCAGTCATGTTGCCCAGTAGATGGAAGAGCGATCTGGGCGTGAAAATCCAAGCACATATGCACACTCACATGCACATACTTGCACACTCATGTCGGTGACTGGGGTTTTGATCAGTTCAGACTCTTCTAATGGTCTTATCTCTACATTTCCCCCAATCAGCGATTCAACCAAGTATTTTATTAAACATCAGCCATATGTGCAGGAGATGAGACATGACTAAATCATGGAAAACAACTGGTAATCAACCATAGCTAAATTTGGCGCTCTAGCTCATGTCGTCTCCCAGGAAGGGGTCACGTGGGCCACCGATGTGGGCTGGAGACACGAGGCACAGTTTCACAGCAAAGATGGCAGTCAGCCTGCAGCTTCAGATGAGAAGGGCTAGATTTGCAAAGTTTGTGTTGGTGAGGTGGTGTTAGAGGATGGAACACACAAAACCCCTCACTGAAATGGCGAGGCAGCCTTGCAATGCGGTGGGAGCAGTGTTGACTGGGTGGGGAGTCAGCTTCCTGGATGAAGGCTTTGGGCTTGGCTGGAAAGGTAGTAGAGGGCCACTGGAGTTCTATAAGCAAAAGGAGGCTGGGAGATCAAGGCCAGTGTGCCCCAAATGGGGGAGATTCCAGGCCTAGAAAGTCAGTAGTGAGGCTTCACAGGTTTCCAGGGTCGCAAGGGGGCCCACTGGGTGTTAGAGAGCTTCTTTCTCCACACACAGCAATGGTGAGGCTGACCTTTATCCTGCATGCCCTTTGGCTCAGAGGTGACATTTGTTCAAGTGGCCACAAGGAACCAGCGGCACACTTCCGCGGCTCCCATCGGATCCCCCTTACTCCTTCAGATGAATAAAAGGAGCTGGCTCTTATGGTTTGGTGAAAGGAGAGGAAAGGGAGGTGTGTTCGTGGAAAATTGTTGACAGATTCTTATCTCCTCTGTTCTCCATTGGCTTGTGTACTTATTAGAGATTTATAATGCCCTTTTTGGCACAATGGGAAAGATACGATCATGTAAAGAAAGTGAAGGGAAGAAGAAGTTATAAGAACAAAAGTGAGAGAAACAAAAGAACAGCGTGTGTAAAGGTCTGGGAGTGGAAAGGAGTCCTAGTGTCAGAGACAGAAGTACAGGTTGAGCACAGGAAAGAATAGCCCGAAATGCAACTGATGAACAGACCACCAAAGGAAAAATGCCACTTATTGGATAACACATTCCCATTCTGCAGTTGGTTGGTTTGTTTGTTTTTTTGGCCAGTCCTGGGCCTTGGACTCAGGGCCTGAGCACTGTCCCTGGCTTCTTCTTGCTCAAGGCTAGCACTCTGCCACTTGAGTCACAGCGCCACTTCTGGCCGTTTTCTATATATGTGGTGCTGGGGAATTGAACCCAGGGCTTCATGTATATGAGGCAAGCACTCTTACCACTAGGCCATATTCCCAGTCCGCCCCATTCTGCAGTTGGATGACAGAAACTGTAATGTCCTCCATCTGGTCTGGTTAGGTGTTAGGAGGATGGCATTAGTTTTCCATGTAGATTTCTCTCTTCTCTTCTTTCCCACGGCCATCATCCAATTTTACTATTCCCTAGATTTTTCCATCTTCCTCTTAGGGCCTCTAGCAAATTTCATTTGACATTCAGTTCGGGTCTACCTTGAGTGAGGATTTGGCAGGTGATTATCTACAAAGAGAGGAGATTGCCACTTGATTCTCCTTTGTGTCTGTGTACTGGAAGAGTTTCTGACCCTTACTGTGTGAATTCTGTTTTCATATAACCCCAGCCTAGGATAACCCCTCATTTTAGGAAGAGGTATAAGCAAGATAAAGCCTATCAATTTGGCTCCTGGGTTTTGTTGTGACCTTGCCAGTTCCCATGTGAGAGAGGCCTCAGCGTACATCATAGGACCTTGCTCCCCTCTGCCTGTTATTTTCTACTCAGATTTCAGTGTCCACAGTGAGGAGAATTAGCAATGACTCCCAAGGTCACCAGTGTCCTTGGGAAGGGGGTTTAGGGGCCATGGGTGACCATCAATGTCACTCACCTTGTGGTTCCTTAGAAGTATCTGATGGAGTGATTTGATCTTAATCAACTTCTTCTGCCTTTTCCTAATCCTCCATGAAAACTACCTAGCAAGGAAAAATGACAGTGGGAGAATTTCACAAGGGCCTTTTTGCCTGTGTGACCGTGTTGACAGACCGCCTTGCACGCAACCTGGCGCTGGAGCTCAGAGGACCTGGCTCTGTGCCAGTTGTAGTATTGTATTAGCTGGGCAACCTGGAAGAGTTTAAATCTTGATCTCCAAGATACATCCTGTTCTCATCCATCAAGCCCCACTGAAGTGCTTCTGTCTACTCCAGGCATCTAGTGTCAGGGTCAAATGAAACAGGAGAGTGTACATTAAACACCAAGAAGTAATGTTATGTAAATCCCCAGCCGAAATCATGCATCCACCTACCTCTAAGAGCAGAGTCCCCTCCGCCCCCACCCCACCTTGGGTAGCAGCAGGATTGCCCTTGGAAGATGAAGCTGCATGGCTCTCTCAGAGTGAGCTGCCACTGCCCTCTAGCGACACCATCTTGTTTAGTGACAAGCCTACAGATGCCTGTATCTTTCTCTAGGGTGGATGGGGAGAACAGATGATTTTCTTGGTAGGCCTAGTACTGACGGGCCCCTCTTGTGTCTTCTACATTCTCCATGTTACGGATACAGATTGTAATGCCTACTCCTTTGCCTTAATGTTTTGAGAACCTATGATTTTTGTGCTTGTCACGAGAAAGCTACTGTGCTAGGAACTCACTGACGCTTCATACTTTCTCCCTTGCTTCTTGGCCCTGTCTCCCTCAAGAGGGGAGATCTCAAGCTATTCACCCCCAAAATGTCTGCCTTCTGGAAACTTTCCAAGAGTGATTATTCTCTCTCCACCCTCATGAAAAGGACTCAGGGGATGGGGGGAGGAAGGGAGAGAGGGCAGAGACTTCTTTATAGTCTTATTTTTCCACCAAGGTACACAGCACAGAGCAGGCATGGAACAAGCATTCTAGAAAGTTCTACTGACTCCCTCCTATAGGAGGCTTCCCTGGATAGACTCGGGAATTCTAACATGAAAATGCCATTTTGAGAGTTAAAAAAAAAAAAAAAAGAATAGTCACATGTGAGTGATAGACTTATGGTTGAATTTGGGGGTATTTTGAGCAGAATGGCCCTAGGCAAATTCCTCAACATTTCTGAGTCCTACTTTCTCACACATCAGATTGATATAAGGACGCACTGCCTTCCACAGGAGAGTTCTGAGAATCCAATGAGATCATGCATGTGGAATATTTGTGAAATGATGAGCACTCAGGAAGAGGACCTTTTGGGGAGGGGGGCATGCAAAAACCAATGGGAGACACAACAGGGACCAACAGAGCCAATCAGATAGCCCAAGAGAGTGGGATGAAGGCAGAGGATGGGAAAGGGAAGCAGCAGGTCTGAATGGAGGGTGAAGAGGGTTGTGCATGTGTGCAGATATCTGGTATGTGAGCCAGATAGCTAGGAGAGAGGCTTTCCTTGGACAGTGAGACGTAGGCTTGTGATCCTGTGAGCTAGAGGTGACCGGTTCTTACTCCTCCTGTTGGAATAACTGTTATTTCTGAGAGGCACAGTCTTGAGTTCCCAATCTCTCTAATTCTCTGGCAGGTCCCAGGTATATGAGGGGGCAATGGGGGGGTTGGGAAAAAACCACAAACCTTCTCTTACTGATGAGTTTAGGAAAGTGACAGCCAGGATTTTTCAACTGGGAGCCAGATGGTTTTCTGGGGACCAGCAGTAGCAGCCATAAAACCTTTCTTCCGGTTTTCCTCTCCCTTTGCCCCTCTTATTCCCCTAGATGAACCCCTCTTACTCCCACCTTCCTTCCTCCTAGCCCCTTCCTGCTTCCAGGCTTTCTGGAGAGACAGGTTCAGGAGGCTTCTAGAAGGCTCTTCCCCCTAAGTGTGAGGAGGGACTGCTGTTCCTCCTCATGTGCACAGGACAGAGAAGTAGGAAACAGCAGAAATAATCGACTTCGGAGGAAGGAAACAATGGCTTCATTTAGACGCTGGATCTCTTGCCGGGGGCCATGCTCAAATGCTACAGTCTACATTTGACCTTCACAGATGGATTGAAAGAGCCCAGCGGAGGGAGGGGCTGCGGCAGGGTGCGCCAGGCCAAGGTCTGTGGGCAGAGAACAATGGCCGCTCTTCTCAGCACGGTGCACAATAGGCGCTCCACATGCAAGGCGCACTTTCGTTCCACAGTGAAGTCAAGACCACAGCCTGGAGACAGGGAGCAGCCTGGCACCGCCACTTGAGGCTGTTTTGATTTCAGCTCACAGCCTTCCCGCCCCCAACAGGTGGGAGTAAGTGGAAAGAATGTTCTGCATAGGTTCTCCAAAACCTTGGGAAAATTACCAGCCTGAAAACAAAGCAGGGGTTATATTCATGCAGGGTGCCAAGGTCACACAGTATTCGGTAGCAAGCACTTTAAAAAAAAAAAAAAGTACTGATTGATCGTGAGCCTCAGAGCGTCCTCAGGCCAAGCTATTGAAATCAGCCTCATGTTTGGGGGCCCAGAAGGACCAGGGCAGGAGAAAGGAGTGAAAGGAAGGGTAGAAACGAAGGCAGCACAAATCCAGCTAGCTCTCCAAGTGCAGCCTTTGAAACACAACCAAGACCAGTCATTTTGGACCTTTCTCTGTAAGGTCAGGTTGACCTGTAACCCAGCTGAGAAGGAGAAGATTGAGACATCAGGAAGAACTCTGTGTCTAGAGACCGTGGTGACAAATGATGGCTGCCGTGCCCAGCAAACTCTCACTTCCCCAAGTTTCTGCCAAATGCCATGGGGGGAGGGGCATCACAACACAGGGACATAAAAGAGCAGTGGCAGTCTTAGAGAAAGCAGGATCTTGAGTTTTCTGTGCCATACGCCTCTGCTTGGGCCATTTCCTTCTAGAATGTTCTCTCCCGTGTTTAGAGGATTACAACCTATGCTTCAAGAATAGCTCTCATCTGGCTCCTAGATGAAAATAATTTGTTCACCTTGCAACATTGGGCAATACTTTGTTGGTACTTTTATTGTATACCAGAGTTCAATTATGAAGTGATTTCTGTACATTTTGAGACTTTAGATAGTGGGTCTTTAAATGCTTAGCCTATAGCAAATAGTAACATACCTGTTTATTGTTGTGGTTGTTGTTTTTATTATTGTGCCAGTCCTGGGGCTTGAACTCAGAGCCTGGATACTGTCTCTGAGCTTTTTGTACTCAAGGCTTGTACTTCTGCTCCTTGAGCCACAGATCTACTTCTAGCTTTTTTTCTGGTTCTTTGGAGCTTAGTGTCTCACAGACTTTTCTTTTGAACCACAATCCTCAAATTGCAGCCTCTTGAGTAGCTGGGATTCTAGGCATGAGCCACTCGGGCTTAGCTCTTCTTAGTTTATTATTAACCAAAAGCATGCTAAGGTTCAGCATGAATGCATTTTTGGTGGGCAATAAAAGGGATGACATGTTGAATTCAAACCCTTTTGTTCATCAAGGCAAGACTCCAAGCCTGGGGTGTGCCGGGCTAAATCTACACCTCCTTCCGTGTAGAGATCCTGGGCCTATTTAACCCCTCCGTGTGGTCCCCTATCGCTCTCACGCATATCCTCTGGCCAGTAGGAAGTAATGCAGGAGTGAGGGCCACGGGCAGCCTTGGTCAGTGTGTGGTTGGGAGAATGCCTTCCCCCCCACTCCCTATACTCGCCTAGGAAGCAAGGCACGCATGGGCTCTTGGAGAAGCTTCAAGGAGCGTTCTGTTTATTCAAGGGAGGGGCTAACAGACACATAGCAGTAGTGACCAGCGAAGGGGAGGGACTGACCAGGTGCTAACGATAGGCTAATGAGCATGTCCATCACGGTGATGTCACGGAACTTCCCGCAGAGGTGGAGACCACAGCCCACAGAACTGCCTCCTTGGGCTCAGCCTGGAGCCATATTACACGTGGCCGAGGTGGAAGGCAGGGCTGGTTTGCTATCTCTTCTGGTAGAACCCGGAAGGAGGTGGGACTACTGGCTAGCAGCCAGCCGTCCCAGGTCTTAAAGGCATAGACATCCCGTACAGGGTCTAGGTGGAAATGAATGGAAGGAAGTGAACTTGCCCCAGTAGAACCGGGCACTGGGCAGACTGCTGCCCAGTACTGCACGAAGTACAGAGGTCTAGATTGGAAACAAGACTCAAGGAGGAGAGTTGATCATAGAGCAAGGCAGAGACTCAGCCCAGAATTGAATTTTTAGGCCTCAGAGAGGATGGATGCTGATTGAAACTCAGCAACACTGAATGAAAGGAGCTCTGTGTGTGTGTGTGTGTGTGTGTGTGTGTGTGTGTATGTGTGTGTATGTGTGTGTATGTGTGCTGGTCCTGGGGTTTGAACTCAGGACTGGGGCTCTGTCCCTGAGCTTCTTTTGCTCAAGGCTAGAGCTCTCCCTTTTGAACCACAGTTCCACTTTAAGAGGTTTTTTTTGCTAGTTTATTGGAGATAAGAATCTCACAGGCTTTCCTGACCAGTCTGGGCTCCAACTATGATCGTCAGGTCTCAGCTTCCTGAGTAGTAAGGATTATAGGCATGAGTCACTCATCTGCTCATAGAACACAATCCTAGGACATGGACTTGGAGTGGTCACAGTTGCCCTTGGAGGGTGGAGGGGCCACAAACCAGCAGGTCAGTAAATCAGATCCCCTGATCATTTGCTTTGCCCTCATTTCTTCCCAAAGAGAACCCAGACCCAGAACTATCCAGCCTTCTGTTTAGCCCAGATTGGGTTGCACTAGTGTTTGATGGGGCTCCGAGAGAATGGACCTCATGTCCCCATTAAGAATAGATTTTTCGCTGTGGCTCAGGTGGCAGAGTGCTGGCCTTGAGCGGGAAGAAGCCAGGGACAATGTTCAGGCCCTGAGTCCAAGCCCCAGGACTGGCCAAAAAAAAAAAAGAATAGATTTTTCTGTGTGCACAGAATCTGGAAGTGAAGCGTGCAGTAGAGAGACAGGGATGCGCCTCCCTGTAGGCCCTGCCTGCCCTCTGTGCTCCGTGGGAGCTCACGTCTACCTTTGACATCCAGGCATGGCTGGTGGACCCTCTTTCCCCACAGAGCCAGTGGCACAGAATTTTCCCTTCAGGGCAGAACTTTGACAAAGATGTCCTTCTATACCACACAGAGGAGCAGGGTGGCATAGAACTTAGGTTTGCAAAACATGTCTGCGAGTGGTGTTTCATCTATTCAAACCAAAATGATACAGACAACAAGGTGAAAAAAGCCAATCGCAGGATGGCCTAGCATCACAACAGTCAGGTTCTGGGCTCCTTTGGGAAGTTCTTCTCTCACACGATGGGTTTTCATGTTGCATGTGAGTCCTGGTAGAGCCTTGGTTTCTTCATCCGCAGAATGGGAAGAACCATGAGAGCCTGAGGGTCCTGTGAACCTGGGACCTCTCCTGGGGGGAGGGTTCCACACACCACGTTGTTTTCTTTTAGGGTACACGCACTTACCTTTCTCATCTTCCTGCCACATGGTTCTAATGGAGCCATCACAAGTGATATCAGAAGTGACGGGCCAAGCCGTGAGCTCCAGCCCATCCATTTGGTTTAATTTGGCTGCCAAATGAGCTTTAAATTAATTAAGAAATTCAGACAGATTTGTAGGACCCTTGGGACGATGGAATTATGGACAATGGCGTGTGGAACGGTAGGTAGTTGAGTCTAGGCATTCTTCTCTATTAGAAGGTGAATTCTTGGAGAGCAGGGATGACCCCTTGTCCTGCTCCAGGGGCCCCACACCCCTCAAATTCAACAAATCTAAAACTGCACCTGAGTGGGGAATGGGAAATGGGAGGCAGGGTCTGCGTCTCAAAAGAAAACAAAAACCTTTTGCTGCTGTTGCAAGCCTCCCACGACTTCCTGTTGCTTGCAGGATCCATTCAGGCTAGTGGGGACGGCGCAGACCTGGCTCGGTTCCTGGCGCGTCCCTTGTTCCATCTTGCTTCACATGCCGGTGCTCTCCCATCCTCTGTATTTCTTCACCTACCTTCGTTCAAGCCTACCTCACACGTCACCTCGGCAGCCCTCTCTGCACTGGCGAAGGGCGTCTCTCTCTCAAGGCACTGTATCGTGCCATTTGTTTACCACTCACGTTGGTTGTCATTTTGCTTTGGAAATAAACTCTTCACAACTCTCTCCTGCTAAACTGCAAGTACCTTAGCGGTGGGCATTAGCGCGTGTCCATCTTTGTTGCTTTAGTTCTCAGTATGTGATTGGGACTTAAGTAGATGCTTGACTAGTGCTGGACAGGAGGGAGGAAAAACAACAACAACAACAAAAACAACCCTGTGTAATCTGGTTTTGTTTTTCTGGGGCAAATGGCAAGATGGTGCAGCCAAAAGCCTATTTGATGGAAGTTGAGTAGCCCTTAGGGAAGAACCTCTATGTCTTTCCACTGATGGGGTTCAGAGAGAGCCATCAAGTCCTGACAACTGAGGATCGCTCTGCAGGCATCAATCTACATCAATGAAGTGAGGCTTCTAAAAGAAGTCCTGGGGCATAATGGCTCCATACCATAGAAGGTATGACTGGCTAGAGGATAAGAGTGTAGCTTGGTGGCTCTTACACGAAGTCACCTTTGACCATAGTAATGGCTGCCTTGGCAGAAGTTCCTTCCAACAGTCCTTGCAAAGCATTAGGGCACACACAGCACCGTGATGGGATAGCTCTTAATATATTCCCCAAAGGGGAGAGAGCCGTTTCCAGACTATTTCTCCTCACTCCTACTTTGGACAGGACAGCAGTATGCAAATCACTACCAGTGTCTGTATCCAGAATGCATAGAAAGGGCAGGTGGCATCAGAGCCATCTGTGGTGACACCCTTTCCAAGGGAGGCAGAGCAGCAGCCCCATCAAGAACCACCAGCCCTGCCGAGCCATGAGGGCCCCGGCCGACTAGACTTGCTGATGGGCAGGCCTAGGCTACCGCTAACAATTCAACTGAAAACACAGGGTCCGTGCCTCTAATTCCAGCCCTTCCGAGGCTGAGGCAGGAGGATTGTGAGTTCAAGGAGAGCTGGGCTCTCTAGGGACCTGTCCCCAGGTCCTACCTCCCCAAAAAACTGGGAACAATTTAGGGACAATGTTATATTTGGTGGGAGTTGGAGTTGTAGAGCGAGAGGCAGAGACACTTGAGCTACTGCACTTAGATTGCCAATCTATGTTGATAGGCTAGAAAATGGAAGATAAGAGACCTAAAATCCAATTACTTTATTATTGGGTGGGGGGTACACCATAGGCAATGGCATCTCCATTTGTTCTGACGAATGAGTTGGTGATTGGAGGAAGACATATACTTTTTTTTTTTTTTTTGGCCAGTACTGGACCTGGGACTCCGGGCCTGAGCACTGTCCCTGGCTTCTTTTTGCTCAAGGCTAGCACTCTGCCACCTGAGCCACAGCACCCCTCCTGGTTTTTTCTATGTATGTGGTGCTGAGGAATCCAACCCAGGGCTCATGTATATGAGGCAAGCACTCTTGCCCCTAGGCCATATTCCCAGCCCCAAGACATATACTTTAAAAGGAAAAAAAAACCATATTTGGTTTATGACTCGTCAGTATTGATATGCTGGATTCCTAACCTCAATAAATGTTAGGATTCTAAGCCAGGTTCTAAGCTACTCATGAGGCCATGATCTGAGGATCGTGGTTCAAAATCAACCTGAGCAGGAAAGTCTGTGAGACTCTTACCTTCAACTAGCCACTAGAAAACTAGAAGTGGAGTTGTGACTCAAGGTGGTAGAGCTCTACACTAACCTTGAGCGAAAAGAGCTTGGCTCTCAGAGGGACTCAACTCTGCCATCCCTTGATCACCATTTTCAGCTTTGGCTGTGATGTTCCAGTTCCCCAGTTTGTGGCACTTTGTTATGGTCCCTGATTTAACTCCACAGGAAGGGTTGAGGCTTGATTCTGAAGGTAAAGAACCTCTTCAAGTCAGCAGGGCCGTAGTAAAGGTGTGTAGGAGTCAGCCTGCCTTTCCTGGCCATGTGCTAGAATGGGATCTGTGTAAGATGTCAACTTGGCCTTTGCTGACAGTGTGAACTCCCAGATCACCTATTTTTTTTTTTTCTTTTTAAATTTCCATCCTGAGTTTGGAGTCAGGGCCTGGGGAGTTCCCCTTCAGGCGCTGTGTGTACAACATGCTTTACGTGTCAGAATAGCTCTGAAGCGAGCGGTTATTGTCTGTTTTGCAAAGCACAATTCCCACCGCTGGTCCATCTGACAGGTACTCTTGCAAGAAAGGAAAGATGTGTTTTGTGTCTTTAGCCACCTGGAGCCTCTGCCAGAAAGAATTGTTTTAGTTGTGGTGCTGTGGGACTGTGCCTTTAGGAATGCTAAGTCCATTCCTAAACTAGCTGGAAACCCTTCACAATACAGACCACCAATGCAAACTTACTCATTTGAGTGTGCAATTAACTCCCCATTATCCCTCTCTGTTGGATCCCTGGTTGCAGAGGCAGGTGTGAGTTGTCAGCAGAGATTGTGAATGTTGAGTGTGCCTGCGTGTCTATGTGTATGTATGAGAAAGAGAATGAGACAGAGAGAGAGAGAGAGAGAGAACAACTGACTATGCACCTCTGATGGCTGTTCAGACAAAACAGCCAGGTTTTTCAGATTGCCTTGAAAACTAGAATGTTTCAAAATCTTTGCCAAGGAGATATTGAACTTTGAATAAGAAAAACAGGAAACAAGAGGATTGTAAATCCCAGGAAAGAAATCTGATGTTTTGAGGCTGATGACGAACTTCCTCGGATGCTCTAATAAGGACCATGGAGTGTTGTGTTTTGGGTTAAACAGATCCCTCGTGATGAGATAACATTTCCCCAGCGACCTGGGGGAATGACCTTGAGGCCTGGGCTGGAGCTCATTGGAACATGTTAGACTATCGCCCTCTGCTGGCCATTTATGGTTCAGACAGTCTCTGCAGCTAAATCTTTTTAGAGAGAAACCAAATCGCTCTCTCTAATCCAGAGGGCCCAGGGCGAAATTTCCTCTTGCTTACCCTCCATTTTATTTTCCACCTATTTTCTCCCTCGTCAGTTTCTTTTTGGGTGGGTTTTTCTTGGTGAGACATGAGAAAGTAGTGGACACGTTTTTTAAGTTGCATTCTCATTGAGGTGTGGGGGAATTGTCACTATGAGTTGAAGAAAGGGCTATTTATGTGTCTACGTGGAGAGGTTCCAGCCTGAGGAGACATTTCTCCTTAGGGATAAGACTTCAAATCTCTTCCTAAGATGATGTCACATAAGAAGCTGCCACAGGCCCTTAGGGCAGAGAGAAAAGAGATGGCAGATCTCAGGATGGGGGCACCAACAGAGGGGATGGGGTGAGGAGTGAGATGGAGAAATTTTCAGGATCTCCACTGAAGAATGGGACTTGTCTGGTCCCGAAGGCAATTCTTTGAGGGAAGTCAGGAAATGTTTTATTAAGTCCTGGTGATCTCTGATCAATTACGAGGAATACTTTAGGCTGAAGAGGTGAGGTGGATGGCCTTTCCAGGTATTCCCAGAGTACTATTGAGGGCTTCTAAAGGCTTTCCTTTGAACTAGATTCCACTTCAGCATGTTTGGCTTGAACTAACTGATCCAGGGAAGGTCCCCCTTGCTGTGATAAGAAACTGCTTGACCACCTGTGTTGTGGAATGTTCAAGGTTAACAATAGTACTCCCGCCCCCATGAGTAGGGGTATCCACCTGCATTGTGTGGGGCGCCCCCAAATTTGCATGCCAATTCTAACTAAAATGATAGGTTGGTTCAAACAGATACTATGTGGCAGGTTGTAACTCCATTGGCCACCTGCGTGTGACCTGGCATGACTATGCGGTTTCTCTGTAAATGTTGTAACCTCAATGGTCACCTGCGTGTGGCCAGGCTTGACCATGTGGTATTTGCCTTTATAACCTCAACTCGAGTACTGCTTGGGGTTGCGGTTTCAGCTCCCGAGGCTGTGCTGCATCAGTTCGCTTTTTACTTCCCCAATAAATCCATCTTTTTGCTTGAGACTGTCTGTCTCTTTGTGGTAGACTCTTGGAGGGGTGGGGAATCCCCTCCCTCGAACCCCATAAAACAACTACTTTGTGCAACAGTAGAGCTTGAGGCCATCTAGGGGCAGGCTAATTGCTTCTGCCTATGAAAAGATAAACAATCAGGGAAATGTTTAAGGTAAACAAAGCAAGTATATTTGAACGTGAAAGGAGATCATGAAAGAAAGTAGCCAGTCTCTCCATCTATCTCCAGAGGAGTCTAAAGACCAGTCCCCAAGGGAGGGATTCCTGGTTCCCCCAAGAGTCCACCACACAGTCTCCAGCTACAAGATGACAAAAAGACAGATTTATTGGGGAAGTTAAAAGTGAACAAAAAGTGAACTGACCGGCCTTGGTCGCAGCCCAGACTCGGGAGCCGAAACTGTCAACCACGTGTGCGGGATCGGGGCCCAGACTCGGGAGCTGGAATCGCCCGCACGTGTGCAGCCCAGACTCGGGAGCTGGAACCATGTGCATGTGTGGCCTTCCAGCCTGGTTATAAGGCAAACATCACAGTCAAACTTGCCACACGCAGGTGACCAATGAGGATACAGCACTTACAGAGCATGTTAGGCCGCACACAGGTGGCCAATAGAGTTACAGTCTGTTTCATAGTATCTGTTTGAACCAACCTATCATTCTAGTTAGAATTGGCACATAGATTTGACATCAGGTGGATACGCCCACTCTGGAGGGCACATGGATTTGACATCAGGTGGATACGCCCACCCATGGGAGGGCACAGGTTCCCTTAAAGCTCCCAGGCCTCAGGTGGTCAATTTACATAACTTAACATAATAAAGGGGCGCTTCCCTGGATAGGGTGGGGGAGAGTTTAGTGAAGATGGAGTTGGCTTCTGCTCTTATCTGAGCTGGAGTCAGCCAGAAGTCCCTCCACAGTTAATGATGGCACTGGCCAGATCTGACCTCCCTATTACAAAGAAATGTACTCACTACCTTATTATGTAACTATACTCTCTCTGTACATCACCTTATCAATAAAATTTAATTTAAAAGAAAAACGCAAACTGACCAGCCAGGGATGCAGCTCAGACTTGGGAGCTGAAACTGCGAGCGTGAAAAGTGGGCTGACCGGTCAGGGACACAGTGAAGACTCCGGTGCTGACACTGTGACCCCGAGCAGTCCTTGGTAAAAGCATAGCGCAGATATAGGGGGCTTGACGCAGGGGGTAGAACAAGCAACAAACAAGTTAAGCCAGCCAATTACAGAAGCAGAATTTTGGGGTCAGGTTGACCTAATAATCAAGATAGAGTCAGCTCTACTCCCTCCAACATTTCCTACCCTGTTTCCCTAGTCAAGATGGAGTCAGCTCTACAACAGTAGGACGTCCCCTTCTTCCACCATGAAGACAAGATGGTGCCACTTAAACTCAATACTGAAAGGAAAATTATCCCAGAAAACCACAGGCCTTAGATGAAGTCACGTAGAGCAAAAGAGTTTATTGCCAGCAGGGCCGGCAAGGCCAAGTTCCCACAGAGGAGTAAAGGAAAATGGCGTGGGAACTCTCTCTCAGGGGGTCTTTATACCTTCTTGCAACTAAGGTGGGAGGTGCTCCGCCTGCCTCTCCATGTATTACCAGCCAAGGGCAGAGTCACATTGCCAAAGGGCAGATCTTATGTGTGTGTGTGTGGGGGGGGGATTCCATAAGCTTACAAATATCCTATCATCCACCACATGGCCAAGACTGTACTGGTTAGATCCAGTGTCCCTATTTTGTTATGTCCACCAACTTTTTAGTTCCTTCCTATAAAATAGTTCCCCTTTCTCTCTCTCAGATTCCAATCATAGTGTGCTGTTCCCGTCTCCCCCAACCCCTCAGTTTTTAGTCTTCCCTCCCTCTCTGTCTGTCTCTGTCTCTTTCTGTCTCACTTTCTCAGCTCTATGACCTAGAAAAGCTCTATCATTGCCCTTTGCCTCATTCCCTCATTTACAAAGTGAGGATGTGGAGGGCACTTGTCATGTAGGGATGTTGTGGGGTGATAAAACACAGTAAGCACTTCAATAGTAATTGGCTGTGGCCATTATTATCACCATCTTCTTCATCACTCTATGACCAGTATTTAATATGATGGAAAAGTGTCCTGCTTACCGCATCCCTTCTGGATGTGAGAACAAACTCAAGCCCCTGAGAGCACTCACAGGTATGCTGAGGTGGAGTGGCTCACCATGATTGTCCACCGACACCCAGCTCCCTTCTAGGAACGCAGCAGACACCTGTCTGCCATCTTTTCCACCGGGGGCGGGGGGTCATTTTGGTCAATGGAGGAGGAGTGGGTGTGATTAGTGTCATCCATTCTGGCTGAGACAGAGGAAAATCCAACACCTTTCTTCACTTCCTTTTCTTGGGTCACAGCAACCAAGTCACCCCCAGGGCTCCAGAGCTGCTGTGTGGCCTCTGGGGGCGGGGAGGGGGGACTGGGTACAGGGTTTGTGCTGACCCATCCCTTCGGTGGTTCAACATAACCAGTTTGGTTCTGTAAAGAAGTTCACATTGTGTCACCTAGAGACCAGAGGCTCTCAGCTGAGTTCTAGGAAATGACCAGAGGATACTTTAGAAATGCAAATGCATCACCTCCCCCAACACCTCTACCTCCAAATATGAGACTGGGGTTGGGCCCAGCAATCTGGCTTGGGGGAGCTTCAGCGACTCCAGGTGATTCTGAGACAGCTCACGTTTGAGAAGCAGCACTGTGGCGGATCCTTGGGAGGAATCTTTACCTCAGCTACAGCCACACAGAAGCCCCCAAGGGCCAGCAGCGTTTGGGGTTATCCATTCTGCTCTGCCCCTTCCATGCTAGTTGGCAACCTCAGAATGTTTAAAAAGGTGGAATAATACCAAGGCTTCTGGTATAAAGCCTTGATAAAACCACCTGGGAAATAAATTCAGTTTTTGCTTTAAAAGATGAATATTGTGTGTGTGTGTGTGTGTGTGTGTGTGTGTGTGTGTGTGTGTGTGTATGTGGTGTGTGTGTAAGGGCCTTGTACTCTCCCTAAGGTTTTTTTTTTTCTTCTTTTTTGTTCAAGGCTGGTTCTCTACCACTTGAACCAGAGCTCCACTTCTGTTCTGGGTGGTTAATGGGAGATAAGGTTCTCACAGATGTTTGTGGCTGAGCTGGCTTTGCACCATGATTCTCAGATCTCAGCCTCTTGAGTAGCTAGAATGAGAGGCAGCTTTGCACGGGGTGTTGCCTTGGTGCTGGGCCTCACCAGCGGGACCTCACCGGATGCTTGCAGAAAGATGAACATAAAAGACATTTGTAAGCCTAACACATTGCTTCCTTGTGTGAGATTAGCTGAACTTTAGGTAACCACTCTCTCTGCCCTTAGGAAGGGCCCCCACCCCAGTCCCCAACTGAAGGATAGTGGTGATGGCTGTGACAGAGGGCAAACACAAAACCAAGTCTTAAGAAAAATGAACCTGAGCTAGCCAGGCTTTGTCTGGCAGAGCTTGATTGCCTTTTGGCCGGCAGAGGGCAGTATTGTTTCAGCAAATACTTGAATAACCACTTCCTGGTGAGAAGTGCTTGTTCATCTAATGGCTGTCAGTACTGGTGGAATTGACTCAGGCCAGCGGACCTGTCCATTTGAAGAACAAGAAACAGCAAAGAGAAGGACATTTATATGTCAGCATTGAACATTTCTTGTAATCTGTGTCCCAATTTGTGTGTGTGTGTGTGTGTGAGTGTGTGTGTGTTGGCCCTTGCACTTGAACTTAGGGCCTCAAGGTCTCACTTGGCTTTTTTGCACAAGTTTGGCACTCTATTACTTGAGCCGCAGCTCCACGTCTAGCTTTTTGCTGGTTAATTGAAGAGAAGAGCTTCATGGCCTTAAAAAGTATCTTTAAGTAGATCTACATAGGAGTTGCCATTTAACAAAGCAGTTTATTTTATTTTTTAAAAACTTTTTTTCTTATTTATTGTCAAAGTGATGTACAGAGAGGTTACAGTTTCATACATTAGGCCTTGGGTACGTTTCTTGTACTGTTTGTTACCTCCTCCTTCGTTACCCCCTCCCACTTCCCCATTTCCCTCTCCCCCCATGAGTTGTTCACTTGGTTTACACCAAATGGTTTTGCAAGTATTGCTTTTGGACTCATTTTTCTTTTTATCCTTTGTCTCTCGATTTTGATATTCCCTTTCACTTCCCTAGTTCTAATACCAGTATATACAGTATCCAGTGTACTCAGATGAGATACAGTGATAGTACAGGTACAACCACAGGAAGGGGATACAAGAGGATCATCAACAATAGAAGCTACGGTTTCACATGGCATGTTGAAAGTGATTACAACAGTGATATAACAATCGTTTCCATAACATGGAGTTCATTTCACTTAGCATCATCTTATGTGTTCATAAGGGCATAGATACTGGGTTCTTGTGATCCTCTGCTGTGACTAGCCTAAACCTGTGCCAATTATTCCCTATGAGGGAGACCATAGAGTCCATATTTCTTTGGGTCTGGCTCATTTCACTTAGTATAATTTTTTCCAAGTCCTTCCATTTCCTTACGAATGGGGCAATGTCATTCTTTCTGATAACGAAGCAGTTTATGAATACAATATATTTTGATCAGTGCCACCCCTTTCAATATTCTCAGGCACCTCTTCCCTCACTCCTCTTAATTTGGTAGGATATACATTGGATTCTCAACTGCATTCTCTTCTTTTCATTTGTCCTTTCCCCTTGACTCCACCCCACCCTTTTGAGTACCTATTTCCTGGGTTTTTATTTAATTGAATTTTGCATTTCTCAGGAATTACACTAGTTGAGTTCTCCCTTGAATCTACTATATTTCAGTGAATAGTATACCACCCAACATACTTACTTGTAAGTTTATAAGCTAAATCTAGCTTCTATATAGACCATGCATTCTTTGTCTCTCTGGGTCTGACTTACTTCACTTAACATAATTTTTTTTCCAAATGGAACAATACCACAATATCATTCTTTTTAATGGATGAGTAAAATTCCATTGTGTGTGTGTGTGTGTGTGTGTGCCTCTGTGTGTGTATTTTTCCTTACACATTTTCTTAGTCCATTTGCCCATTGAGGGACATCTGGACTGCTTCTATACCTTCGCTCTGGTGAATAGTGCTACAATAAACATGGTTGTGGTTGTGGCTTTACTCTATCCTGGATTACAATCTTTGGGAAAAATGCCCAGGAGTAGAATTGCTGGATGATAGGGTAATTCTATGTTTAATTTTTTTTTTTTTTTGGCCAGTCCTGGGGCTTGGACTCAGGGCCTGAGCACTGTCCCTGGCTTCTTTTTGCTCAAGGCTAGCACTCTGCCACTTGAGCCACAGCGCCGCTTCTGGCTGTTTTCTGTATATGTGGTGCTGGGGAATCGAACCTAGGGACTCGTGTATCCGAGGCAGGCACTCTTGCCACTAGGCTATATCCCCAGCCCTATGTTTAATTTTTTTGAGCAATTTTCACACTGCTTTCCAGAGTGGTTGAGCAAGTTTACAGCATTCCCACCAACAGTGAATTGGGGATCCCTGTTGGCTACATTCCCACCAGCATCTGTTATCGTTGGTTTTCTTGATAATGGCCATTCTCACTGGGGTGAGAGGAAATCTCAGTATTATTT
The DNA here is from genome assembly GCF_023159225.1 of Perognathus longimembris pacificus. Lineage (NCBI taxonomy): Eukaryota > Metazoa > Chordata > Mammalia > Rodentia > Heteromyidae > Perognathus > Perognathus longimembris. The sequence goes on from NC_063171.1 coordinate 54,757,408, forward strand.
GGATTCTCAGTTCCTTTACCTCATGGCCTTTTCCTGGGCTAGCTTTGAACCTTGGTCTTTACCCTCCTGGGAAGCTAGGATTACAGGCATGAGCTATCCGCACCTGGCACTGCCTGACAACTTTTATGTAATAAAATGGGATGAAAAGGCGTTGGAGCCTTTGCTGCGCCAGCATTAACGAGGCAGCTCACGTCTTTGAGGCTGGGCTCAGTGACATTGCAGGCCATGGTCTTAATCCTTAGTGGGCATCTGATTCCTGACGCATCGACGCCTTGGTGTTCAGAGGTGTGCTTCTGACAGCCACCTTCCACACTAGCTCTCTTCCTTTCCTAGCCTTTTCTTCTTCTTCTTCTTCTTCTTCTTCTTCTTCTTCTTCTTCTTCTTCTTCTTCTTCTTCTTCTTCTTCTTCTTCTTCTTCTTCTTCTTCTTCCCCTCCTTTCCCCTCCACTCTGTCCTCTACTCCCACATCTAGGGTGTGGGTCTTGCTGGCTGGCTCATGGGTGAGCAAGGCCAGGGACCAAGCTCCAGGGGAGCAGGTGGGACAGGCACAGAAGATCGCGTCTCTTATGAGAAGATCGCGTCTCTTATTGTAGTGTGCAGACAAATGCACAGAAGTGGGTCTCAGAGGCAGAAGTACACACTTAGATTTTGTTCTTTGGGCCCAGGGGGGGAAGGGCAAACTTGAATCTCAAACTCAAAAGCTTGGCAACAGGCTCTTCAGGATTTCCTTACAGCTTTCTAGAATGTACCTCCAAACATTACACCAAGTTTTCCACAGGATTGTTTCTTGATCTAGCTGTGAGAAGGCAGCTCAGCCCCATCCAAGAGAGCTCACTGCCCCTCCCTGTGGCGTTACTAGATACATCCTTCTTCCCACTAGAGCTACCCCAAAGCCCTGTCTGCGACCCACGAGTGACCTAGAATTAAGACCAGCCTCTTAGGACTGACCAATCCAGCCAGAGGCAGGGCTCAGCCAGGTTCTGAGCCTGAATCCCTGTGTCCTAACACTAGCTCAGACTTCTGGGAAGGAAGTGGTTCATGCCATTATCCAGCCAGAAAGAGCAGGATGAGAGGTGACAATGTCCTACCCGATCTGGGTGTGGGAGCCCTAGATAAACTGGCATTAGGAGATGAATGAGCCTTTTGGAAGAACGAATGTAGCTCCAGACAACTGTTGGCAATTAGATAGAGAAAAGCTGGGCTGTGTGTGCTGCAGATCAGTCAGCTGGGACCCCAAGGAGCGGGATGATGGCGGGATAGGCTGAAGCAACCAGGAAAGAGTTGTAAGTCCGTCTTCCCCATCCACAACACTAAAGGTGTGTAGCAGCCCAGAGCTGAGCCTTCTCAGAAGTACTTCAGTTCAGCCTCAAATTCCAGCAACTGAGGGGCCTTAACAGGTCATCTTGTTGACCTTCCACCTGCCCCCCCCCCCCACCTTGCTTCTGGAAGTTCCATCTATTTAACAAATCACCTGGGGGCTTGACTCTGAGATGGTGGCAGAAGGCAGCTGTTTTCTGGGACCCATGTTGAGTTGTTAAGGTACACAGCTTGTGAGAAGGTGTGGATGACAGAACCTACTTGGCAGCCCAGAGCTCTTTTTATTTCATTCAGTTGAGATCTTAGCACTTATAAAGGACGCATCATTCCCTTCCTTCCTTCCTTCAGCAGTGCCTACACCACGCGAGGTAGCTGGAGTCACAGTATGGGCACGAAGTATCTAGAATGATCTCTGGGGATCAGAGGAGAAGGCTGGGGAGACAGGACTGGGCTAAAGTGGGGTGGCTACTGTGAGCCTGAAGAGTCCCTTGCGCCTTCCCGATTCTAATGCTGAGAGATTACTGTTGCCTAGGCCAACAGCCAAGGCAGGTAGGAGGCAGAGAAAAGTAATGCTCCCATCATCTTCTCTTTAAGAGAGAAAATGCATCTTAAAAGCAGTGGGAGCGGATTTGCTCTTCTATAATCAATCACCCAGGGCAGAAAACAAAATGCAACTCCAGCAAGCCTGAGAGGAGACACGGAGTAGCTAGAAAGGGAGGGGACGGTGGAGAGGACTCTCAACTTGTGGGTTTGAAAGGAAATGAAGCCGAAGGACCTACTACTGGTGTGTGTGTGTGTGTGTGTGTGTGTGTGTGTGTGTGTGTGCCCGTGTGCATACATATGTGTGATCAGGGGTCAGGTTGAACTTGTAACATCTTCTCCAGGCTCCCAAGCACCTGCCTTCTTTGACTTTGTACCGGGTGATGGGGATCACGGTTCTGATCCGATTGCTTTGCAGTTCTCACCCTCTAAGGAAGGAACAAGGCGCCCATGCCGCCTTGGCCGCCAGGAGCTTCAGTTGCCCTCAGCCTTTAAGCTCATTGCTGTCAACCCTTTGTTTCTTTTGAGCCTTCACTTCTCTCTTGGTAGCCTGGGCAGGTTTTAAAAAATTATTTATTTTTAACCCTTCCCTCTCTGGAGTAAGGATATGGGTAGTAGAATGGGTAGGGTTTTTTTTTTTTAATTATTTGTTTTTAATCCTTCCCTCTCTGTCACACACACCTCTGGAGTAAGGATATGGGTAGCATTATTAAAATTGGTGAAAGGTAAAATCCAAGGGTATAAATTCTGATCTCTGGCCACTTCGGTGGGGGGTCTTGGGCGTGGGATGCATGGGGTCCTCCTTAGCTGTGGGGAAGCCCCGACCCCTCAGGAGTGCCCAGGCTCAGCGGCAGACACAGTGGGGTGCTTCCAGGTGCTCCTTCCCTGGAGATTAGGGGGGCCCTGACTAGGTCCCTTGCTCACGGCTCCTATCCCTCCCCTGGCTTTGCTCCATGTCCTCTCTTCCTTCCCCACACCTTCCTCTACCCCTGCATCTAGTGTGATCTTAGTTCCCTAATTAAGAATTGGGACACAGCCTGACAAAGGGCAGGCTATTTGGAATATGGACACACGCGGGCATTCTGGGATGTGCGATTGCTCTAAACAACCTCCTCCATGTGCTTGTCCCACTGCCCGGCGTCTGCTCTGGGCTATCATTCCACAGCTACAAGACAACCCGTTAGGGTCAACATCACAGCAGATAGCCAGATGTTTAGAAATGTCCAGATGGTACATTTAACGTTTGCCTTTTCTTAATTCCGTGTGCCCTGTGGGCATAATTCAGTTAAAAAAAAAAGGAAAAAGAAACCAAATAGATGAATAAATAAGGAAAACCTCTGCAACTCCAGTGAGCTGATGAGCAGTTCATCTTCATAGCAAGTGAACAAGAGGTTTCTTTCTCCTCCCTGTTGGTATTATTTTGTTGGGAGGCTGTGCAGCCTTTGCATAATACAGTCTCTGGTCGCATTCTCCTCTGCTGTGCTCTGTGCTCCTAGGAAGAGATTCTTCCATGGAAAGAGTGCCATGGCATGGTTTACTAAAGATGTTGGGACTGTGTCAGTCCCTGGAGCCCCTGGTCCAATTCCAACTCCACACACACACACACACACTCACTCACACACACACACACACACACGTCTCACCTATCCCTCTCTCCTTCTTTCCTTCTCTCTCTCCTTCCAGACTTCTGTCTCTCCTACATCTCCTGCTCTGTGTCACACACTAGTCCTTGCTTGCCAGGACTCACGGCTGATTCGATGTGACAGATGTGCACCTCGTGGTTAAATTGTGATTGTAGAACATGCTCAAGTGCATATCAAGCGCATTCCATCTCAGAACTGTCTCTGGACATTCTCGAATTCTCTTCTGGGTCTGATGTTTCCTCCACAGCCTCCCAGGGGACATTGATTCCTGGGGTTCAGAGAATCTGGGAGGAGGGTTGTTTTTGAAGAGAGGTCCCCTTCCTCAGCTATAGAATGGGTGGCTGGAGGAAGGTGAGTGTTCTACATAAAAGTTTGAATGGTGTCCTCTCCTTTCCTGCTAGAACTAGTAATCAGAGCCTCTCTACAGAACGGCAACCCTCCAGCACCTTGGAGAAGGCAGAGGGCATAGCTCCCTTTAGGAGGCCCTCCTCCTGCATCTCTACCCCAGGTGGGAGCAGATGGCAGGAAGGCAGGACTACTTGTTTATTTCAGTTCCAGCTGGTGTCTGGTCTGGTGGGAGAAAGCAACCAAGAGGAGGGAAGGCATGCGGTTCTTGGAACTTAATTAAACATATTTACAAAGTCCGGGGCCTGCTTAGCCAGTACGGCACAATGAGACAGAAGTTGGTATTGCATTAGAAGATTAATAAACCAATTAAGTAAAGTCAGTTGCTGCCTGGTGGCCCCATTGGGGTAGGAAGTGAGTTTGACAGCTGCTCTTTCCTGATGATTGCCACAAATTTCAGAAGCAAAGACAGCCTGGGCTTTCCTCATTCCATGACAGGATACCCTAGGCGCTTGTCCTGTCTAATCGCTCACACAGCTCGTCAAGTTGTTTTCCAAGCCTGTGGGTCAGATGTCATGTTTAACCAACTGGGACGAAAAGAAAACAAAAGCTCCTCTCTTCTAATAGAAACCCAAAGCAAAGCAAAGCTCGACCACCACGAATCCATTTACTTTTCCTGGGGATGCTCTATTCCGGGGAGCAGTAGAATAGGCTAGCCAGGGGAATTCTGGGAGCCTCCACAGGGGAGAGGAGATCATCAGTGTATCTCTTGGCCTTCTTCAGTCCACGGTTACCATACTGCTCTGGCTTTCTCAGAATCAAGTCACATTGTTTGGAATTTTCACATGGATTACAGCAGGTTTAGATCAATCTCCTATTCCAATATGTGAGCCAACCATAATGAACAAATCCAGGCCCAGATGCAAAGTGTAATGAAGACTCCTATTCAGGAAGTAGCAGATAACCCCCTCCCTCCTCCCCGCCACTGCTGTTTATCGTAGGTTATTTTCCTTATGAAAGTTAACTAACAGGCTACTTCTTCCTCTTTTTTTTTTTTGTCTTCCACTTGCTAGACAGGTACTCTACCACTTGAACCATATCTCCAGAATTTTTTGCTTTAGGTTGTTTTTCAGATAAATGCTCACTTTTCACCTAGGCTTCCCTGGGGCCTATGGTTTTCCTAATCTATGTCTCCTTGCATAGTTCAGTTTATAGGCACAGGTCACCAGCAGGCTGCTTTGTTGAAATGAGGTTTCACTAGTGTTTTGTTTGGGTTGATCTCAAATCCTAATCTTCCTGATCTCCATCTTTCAAGTAACTGGGATTACAAACATGAGCTACAAGAGATTCTAATCCTGATTCAGCCGTGCCAGCCCTAGGATCTCAGGGCCCTAGTGGTGCACCACTGGTTTGGCTTGCATTCACCAGCTGTGACACTGCCTAACCGGAAGCCTGTAGAACACTGAGCCGGCTGCCGAGTTTTAGTACAGGCTCTGGGGATTTGGCTTCCTCATTTGCAGAAAAGAAGAGAAAAGGTGGAAGCTGTGCACTGGTGGCTCACACCTGTAATCCTAGCTACTCAGGGGGCTGAGATCTGAGGATCATGGTTCAAAGCCAGCCCAGGGCAGGAAACTCTGTGAGACCGTAATCTGCAATGAACCACTAGAAAACCAGAAGTGGAGGTGTGGCTCAAAGAGGTAGCGCAGAATGCTAGCCTTGAGAAAAAGAGCTCAGGGACAGTGCCCAGAGTTCAAGCCCCATGACCACCAACGACAGCAACAACAACAACAGCAACAAGAAAATGCAGCACTTGGGTTCACAGTGTGGTCTGAGGTGTCCTACACAGGACTTGCCACCTCTCATCTGAAAAATGGAGACGATGTAATTCCTACCCCAATGGGCTTATTGTAAGATGAGACTAAGATCCATTGGGAGACGTTGTCCACAGCACAGGGTCTAGGCCCATAGTGACTGTGCAGCAGCACCAGACTCATCTTGATTTTTTTCTTGTTAGGAACAGAAGTTATGTGTGCAAAGCGGTCTGTGTGTGGCAGATGCTCAGGAAATAAGGCCTCTCCTTCTTGCATGAATTAAGCAGTCCATATAGTAAAGTTCTGAGTTCCCTTGCAAGACCTCTGTGCTCCGTGGGGGCTACAGCCTGCCAAGTCCCACAGCTTTCAACATTCAACTTTTCTCCAGGAAGAAAAAAAAAGTGCTTGTAAGGAAGCAGGTTGGAAGGAATGAAGGTGAAAAGGAGATCAGGATGCTGCAGGCAGCAGAGGGCGCCCAGGGCCCAGGCATAGGCCGCACCTGCCAGATTTGCTTATGCGACTCTCAAACACCCCCAAATCCATGGGGCTGCTCAGACATCACGGCAAACGCCACACGGTCATCTCCACGTGGTGAGATCACTCCAGAAGACCCTAATTTCAGGGCGCTCTAAATATTGTCTCTTCGAAACGATCCTACTGCCCCTGCCAAATGCACTCAGTTAATATCTGTCACTTAAAAATGATGCAAAGATTTATGCATAAAAATTCGTATTGTTCCAAGAAAATGATACGAAGAAGGTGTTTCTTTAACAGTGGAAATTTGATTTCATTCTCTAACCCTCTCAAACTCATATTTTTATTCTATGTCTCACAGAATTTTATCTACTGTTATGTTTTTAATAATTGGTCATCTTAAAAAATTTCTTTCTTTTATTTTCCTTCTCCCTCCCTCCTTCCCTCCCTCCCTCCCTCCCTCCCTCCCTCCCTCCCTCCCTCCCTCCCTCCCTCCCTCCCTCCCTCCCTTCCTTCCTTCCTTCCTTCCTTCCTTCCTTCCTTCCTTCCTTCCTTCCTTCCTTCCTTCCTTCCTTCCTTTCTTCCTTCCTCCCTTCTTTGCTTGCTTCTTTCTTTCTTTCTTTCTTTCTTTCTTTCTTTCTTTCTTTCTTTCTTTCTTTCTTTCTTTCTTTCTTTCTTTTCCTTTCTTTTTTCATTCCCTCCCTCCCTTCCTCCCTCCCTTCCTCTCTCCCTCCCTTCCTCTCTCTTTTTCTTTTGCTCTCTTTCTTTCGTGTATGTTGGTCCTGGGGCTTGAACTCAAGGCCTAGGCACTGTTCCTGAGATTTTTTTTTTGCTCAAAACTAGAACTTGGCTGCCTGAGCCACACCTTTATGTCTGGCTTTTTTTTTTTTTTTTTTTTGTAATTAATTGAAGATAAAAGCCTTACTGACTTTTTTTCTGCCCAAGCTGGCTTTGGACTGTTATCCTCAGATCTCAGCCTCTTGAGTAGCTTAAATTATGCCCAGCTCACTTGGTCATCTTTTTTTTTTTTTTTTTTTGGCCAGTCCTGGGGCTTGGACTCAGGGCCTGAGCACTGTCCCTGGTTTCTTCTTGCTCAAGGCTAGCACTCTGCCACTTGAGCCACAGCGCCCCTTCCGGCCATTTTCTGTATATGTGGTGCTGGGGAATCGAACCCAGGGCCTCATGTATACGAGGCAAGCACTCTTGCGACTAGGCCATATCCCCAGCCCCATTGGTCATCTTTTAATTGATCAACTAATGTACATTTCTGATATAACATTATATATATGTGATTAGAAATTAAAAAATTAATTGTGACAAAAAACAACTTAGACGTTAACACCTTAACTATTTTTAGATGTACAATTTAGTATTACTAAGTGCATTCCCATTGTTACATACTGCGAGATATTTTAACATTTCCTTAGTGTTCTAAATATTAAAATCACTTCTTGAATGAGGGATTATTATAATTGTCATCAATATACACATGGCCAAAATTACAAAAAAGGTAGCATAAATTTTGTCAATTTTAAATTAAACAATAAATTCATTAGAGTTATATCTGTTAATGAGATAATTATGACTCCCTAATTAGACAACTTATGGCAAGAATGAGGAAGGGTATTGTTAATTCTGTTATTCATGAAATTTATTTTGTTTTTGTATAAGTGCAAGCTGGTAAATCTTACATGACTACGCTGGTGGGAACAGAAAGTGTTGTTTTTTTAAAAATTTTGTTACTCCATCAATCATTTGAACTCTGAGCTCAAATGCCCCAACTCTCATAGTGATCCATCATGGAGAATTATTTTCCCCTTCAGTTTTGTTGAGAGAAAAGAAGACTTCCTGGGGGATTTGTTATCCATAATTAGAACCATTCAATGTCTCAATTTGGGAGAAGAGTCACAAAAGCCTATTTCAAAATTTATTCAATGATTATTAATTACATCCGTTGTATTTTTTCACTTAGAGGCAACTTGTCTTCTTTGATTTATTCAGAAGGCACTGGAAAATTAAAACATTGCAAATTTCAGTACATCTTCCACTATGCAATTTTTAAAAAAAGTAAAATGCATTTATTGTATTACAGGATTTAAGTATCTTTTTGTCAAAAGCACTAAGCTCATTGAATTTATGAAAAATGCTTTAACAATCTACTTCATGAAGCTAGCCTTCCTGGTCAATCCTGTCTGTAAATTAGCTGAACTTTCTATAAGAACATGTCTGACTTAAAATTTTAATTCAAAGCAACATCACAATGCATGTTTTGAGGATATTATAAGAACCACTTTTCAAAGGATTACTTATAATCTTATAAAAAAAAAGATTACCAAACGAAGTCAAGACCAAAAATCATGAAGGATTGGATAGAATTAATCTACTTTATAACAAATTATGAAAGCAAGAACACATCTGTATGTTATTCCTCCTTCCTTTGTCACAGATACATGTTATGTGCAGCCACAACTGCTAGTTAATTAGGAAATAAGAACACAGGTAAAGGAGTGACACTTTCAGTAAACACGCATGCATGTGTGTTCTAAATGTTACAACTGGCTTTTGGGAATGATTTAAAAGAAGACTCTGTGTAAAACACATAACTCTTACCTAATTAGACATTGAAGTAAACATTGCCACTCATGTAATGGAAGTGAAAGGTATATATGTCTTTGTTCCAGAAGTTAGCATTTTATTTATTTATTCATTTGATTAAAAGGAAGCATGGGAGAGAGGTTTTAAACATTTTATAAGCCTAAATGTTTTAGGATTGATTGTAATTGGAATGCATACCATATATTATTTGATAAAATAGATTTTAACTACCTATTGAATAATGCACACTCTATTCAAATAAAATCATATAAAATTTTTATCTCTGGGTTTTAGTCAGTAAAACTTGTAAACATTTTCCTGAATGTCCCTTGTACTTGGAAGAATCAATGTCCCAAAATCCAATCTATGCTTGTTCAGTTGTTCCTCCCTTCCTCCCTCCCTCCCTCCCTCCCTCCCTCCCCTCTCTCCCTCCTGCCTTCCCTCCCTCCCTCTTTTCCTTCCTCTCTTCCTGCCTTTCTTGTCCCCCCCCCCCAACAAAAGCCACCCAGCCACCAAGACCTATGTGACTAGCACCGAAGTCCAGGAATATACCAGATTGGTGGTTGGGCATGGCACCCTTCACTGTTTCTCCTCAAGCAGGTATCATTATTAGGGTGACCAGATGTTCTTGTGTTCCTTGGGGTCTTGCAGTGCAACCAGAGGCAGGGGTGTTACTGGAACAGTCACCTGGGAACTAAATTGTTTCAGGCTTGACTCAGCTATGCTGTGTGCCCAGGAGCCAATGAAGACGTCTGTGAACTTCCCTCCAACCTCTGCCATGAATGTGAGTGACATCACGTATGGAGGGGAGAGTGTGAGTAGGCCTAAGGGGGTATGTGGTGTAAGTATGCATTTCACTGTGCCAGTGTGAGGCTGAGAGAATCTGAGGGCATGTGGTATGTGTGTGCATTGGGAGTATATAAGCACACATGTGTTTGGGGGAGAATATTCATACGTGTGAAGGCGTGTGACTGTGTGGTGTGAGTGTGTAAGAGAGTATGTACACGTACCCACAGATAGTCGAGAAAAAGAGTGAAGCAGAAGAGAAATCTTGTGGGAACGTAATGTCACCTTCTGACTCTGGGTGATGGGTTAGAACACAGGCTGGACTCTTTTCCCTGTCTCAACAGATACTTACTTGGTGGCCTCTGGGCTCAGCGTTGGCTTTTCATGGCAAACAAGGCAAGTCTAGTTCCTGTCTTCATGATGTGGATAGCTTGGGATTCAACTGAGAGTTACAGGAGGAGCTGAAGGGGAGGGAGAAGAAAGAGGGAGAGAGAGCAGCGAGAGGGGAGGGGGAGGGAAGAAGAGAAGAGAGAGGAGAGAGGAGAAGAGAGGAGAGGAGAGGGGGAGGGGAGGGGAGAGAAGGAGGGGGAGGGAGGAGAGGAGAAGAGAGGAGGGGAGAGGGGAGAGGAGGGGAGGAGAGGGGAGGCGACAACCTGAATACTGGTTTCACCTCAGCATTCACATGCAGGCTTCTCACCCTCAGGTCCACACCACTTTGGAAAGTGACTAGATCATGAGACTTGAGATCATCATCAATGGGATCAAAGCCTCTACAAAAATGATCTCCTTGGACCATGTGAGGATGGATACAAGAAGCTGGCATTCTACAGTTGGAAGAGGGCCCTTTTGATGGCGCCTGATCTCGGTGGTACCCGTAGTTTAGACTCCCAGTCTCCAGAACTGTGGCAAAGAGGTGTCCCTCGTCTAGCAGCTAGCCAGCATTGAGGTAACAGCAATCTGAAAGGCCTAAACTGGGAATGTGGGGTAGGAATGACAGGACGGGAGGTGGGGCTCTTTACTCCTGAGGCCTGACCGCTGGGGCTGGCTGGCTGTAGTGGTCTCACGTGCAGTGGTGGAGTGCTTGAAAGTGTGGCAAGCCTGTACGGAGTGAGATGTGCTTGTGTGTCTACTGTAGTACCTACTAAAGCCAGGTGCTGGTGCTCAGGCCTGTAATCCTATCTGCTCAGGAGGCTGAGGCCTGAAGATTGTAGTTTGAAACCAGCCTGGTCAGAAAAGTCCATGAGACTCCGACAAACTCAGAAAAAGCCAGAAGTGGCCCTGTGGCTCAAGTGGTAGAGCGCTAACCTTGAGCAAAAAGAAGCTCAGGGACATATGCCCTGATTTCAAGTCCCAGGACAGGCAAAAACAAACAAACAAATAAATAACACACTCTAGATTTGAAGACAGTATGGAAAAGAATATCTCACTAATCTTTTTTTTTTTTTATAGGGAACATACATTGAAATGATAACTTTTTGGCTAAACCAAGTCATGAAATGATAAGCTGACCTGTTCCTTTCACTTTGTTCCATGGTGGCTCTTAGAAAGATTGAACGTGAGACTCCCGTTCTCTTTCTCTTGGTCAGCACCGCTCTGAGTGATGGGAAAGGTCTGGGCAGAGCTCAGAGGCAGTAGCGGGCTTGATGGATTTGGGGGACTGGGATGGTATTTAATTGGTGAGCTTGGGGTTTGAGGGAGAATTGGTGAGAGCTGAGGCTGGCAAGATCTTGGGCTCTGTCATGAAAGGTCCTAGCAAGGCCAGTGGTGGCATCTGTATCTTGAAAGCCCCACGGAGCATTTTAAGCAGGGATAAGACCTGATCAAGTGGATGTGCCTTTTTAGAAATTCATCTCTGGCTTCTTCATGGAAAGTGAAATTAGCAACAAGGGCATAAGTAAAGCAAGAAGTTAGGCAGAGGTGCTGGAAGTGGTCCAGGGGAGCAAGGGAAACGGGGGGGGGGCAGGAGGGGCCTAGACTGAGATGTTCTCAGGTGTGGGTGGAGAAAGGAAGCATCAACACCAACAAGTTTTCAAGAACCACCCTCTCTAGGCTTTGTCCCCGGTACACATGGAATCCTCACACCATCGATGGGCAAACAGGGAGGAAGTGATCTGGGGATTCTGGTAGAACAGGGCCACTGGATCCCAAACAGGTGCTGGCGTCTCTTTGGCTGGAAAGAGGACATTTACTGATTAAGAAAGTCTTGTCCAAACGGCAGCAGTTGAAGGGTACACTGGGTGTAGCCAGACAGACAAGGAGCCTGCCTTGCCTGTCATTTCTGATAGCAGCTCTGGGGGCTGCCATGCTGTGGAATGTCTGGGCCAGCAGCCTCAGCCTCTCTGTCTGCACAGGTCAGTATTTTGGCATTTGAGTGGGGAAGGATGGGAGAACTGTCATGCTGGCTTCCCTGGTGTGCTCACATTTCCAGCCTGTAGTCCCGCAGCCTCTGACATCCCATGAACTTGACTTTGAAAATCAGATGTTACTTCCTGGCTGTTTCAGAAACCATCTTCCCACAGCTTCCTTTATTGTTGAACTTGTTCATTATCCCCAAATTCTTATTTTTATTTTGTTACCTGCGTATCTCAATCAAATTGTCTCCTTCTTATGCTTTGAACTCTTCCAACATGTCCCATGTACCATGGACCGATGTCCGGTACTCCTTAGCAGTAGCACTCCAGCTTTGGGTTTAGGATATGCTTAGGTCCTACAGGGAGACTACAAAGTTAATTAGTTGGCACTTATAAGAAGGGACCATGTTTTTATAGGTTGACCATTGTAGGCTGGGTGAAGTGGAAGGGATAGATACATCCTGGGAGACAGGGTAGACATTTAGCTAATGCCATCAGCCATGGAGGATTATATCTGATGTGTCAGCTGCTGGCCTTAAAGAAGTGAGTTCAAAGGCAGGTGAAGAACAACAGTTTTGGCAAGGATGGCTCTCAGGAGAGAGTGTCAGGCATTTCCATTTTCTGTGAATTTGTTAATATGCCTTTTTGTGTTCTTTTCCCCTTCCCCTTCTCTCCCTTCCTCTTGCTCTCTTCTCTTTCTCTTTTCCTCTTCTTTTCTTTTCTCTTCTTTCTTTTCAAGAAAAGGGCTGCTAACCAAATTTTAAGAGAGAAAGTAAAACCTCCTGGGATTCCTGAAGTGCCCACACCCCAGCTCCTCACCTGGAGAGATTAGGTGACCAGCAGGTGCATGCTCACAGTCGTGATCTTGAGGCAGAAGCCAATCACTGGGTGGCCTCTACTTTCCTAGATCTGCCTGAGAAATGGGTTCTCAAATAGTGCTTCACGAGGGAAGGAGTGACATTGTCCAAAGAGAAATATACCTGTACCCTGGCTTACGTAACTGTAACTGCTCTGTACATCATCTTTATATAATACCAATTACAACATTTGAAAAGTGTCTCACTGTACAAGCCAGTTCTTGGCTAGTCTGGAAGCTTTCCTTGCGAGCCAGAGGAAGAACGCACTGGGTAATGCGGCACACAGAGCTGGGTCAGCACACAAGACGGGGGCAAGGAGCAGCTTCCTGATGGAGCTGTGTTGTTTTAGATTTGGATTATTTCTGAATAAACCTGTGACTTCAGCCCTCCAAGAAACCAGCCACTACATGGAACAGAAAACAACTGAACAGTTCTTTGGTTGATTCTGATTTTAAGCTTTGATTGGTGGTCAGAATTGAACTGCTCATGTGTTTGGTTTTCTGAAGTTTCAATAAATATTTGCCAAGGTGCCTTGATGCCAAAGATTCTGTCCAGGTGTGGTGGCTTAAATCTGTCATCGTCGCTACATGGAAAGTAGAGGTACAGGATCTCAATTTGAGATGTCTGGGACTAGGAGTTTGTGAGACTCTGTCTCATGCAATGGCTAGGCGTGGTGGCATGAACCTGCCGTCCTAGGTAGCAGGGAAGCACAAGAGCTGGGTGAAGTGGTGTACTGCTCATCCCCTACATTAAGGAGGAGTAAAACCCAGGCCAGCCTGGGTATATGGCAAGATTCTACTTACAAAATCATGTAGAAAGGGGCTGGAGGCATCATTCAAGGGTAGAGAACCTGTCTAGCAAGCACAGGTCTTACGATCAACCCCTAGTGTCTGTCTGTCTGTCTGTCTGTCTGTCTCTCTCTCTCTCACACACACACACAATTCTCCCATAGTGCATTGAAGAATGAGTTCCATGAACAACAGAAAGATGCTGTATCTGCTGTGGTTCAGAAGCATGGGAGAATCCAGGTCCTGAAGTGCCAGGTTGAGCAGAGAGAACAGGACTCTATTAGGAGCACTTGATATGAACAATTGTACAATGGGAATCTTGACAGACAAGGTGGGGAACTTTACTGTGTTTTCAGTGTTTTGCAAACTTATGTAAATAGTAGATGTTTCTTCTTTAAATATAGCACGGCTGTCAACACATCCACCAGCATGTCACATAAACAAATAAGCAGTTGCGTATTTCTTTTGCAAGATGGAAATCATCGTCTAGGTGACTGAAAGCTCACAGCACAACCCTGGAGCCAGGTTGTTTTTGCCATAATGTCCTCAGCTCATCACTTTCCTCCTCAGGTCACTCTATGGGCCCAGATGACTAGTGATAAGCTGGTCATCATGTATTTGTCCTACATAGAAAGCTGGAGGAAGGAGGGTTATCTGCAAGGGTACTTTCCCCCAAGGGGATTTCTTTGATGCCCCATCTCACAGATGCTCTAGCTGCCACATTGCGTCCCTGAATGAAATTAGCTTGATAAATGAAGAGGAATGCTGGGAAGGATGTTGAGTGCAGACAGGCTCTGCACAAACATCCAATTGAGACATCCTAAGGACAAGCTGGAGAAAGGTTCATATATATATTATGTTCCCACTGGTCTGCAGTGGTTTGTCCTACCTGAATGCCAAGTGGTCTTAGCTTATCTCTCTCTGTACCCCTGTGTGTTTTTGTTATTCACACACATATGTATACAATAAATATATACAAATACATCTATTTAAGTACACATAGACATAATGAATGTCTTGGATTATTCACAGAGTATAGAAGACTAATAGAATGTCAGAACAGAAGAAATTTTGGATGTTGTCCAGCTCAATGGCTCTAACCCTGGTTGTAAATTAGAATTGCCTGTGGGGAGGATATCTGTGTCTGAGCTTCAGCAGTTTGAATCATAATTTTTGGGGATAATATCCAGGTAATCTCCCTTTTCCTTAAAAGGTTTCCCTACAGCCTACAGGTCTGTGCTCCCAAAAGTGGGAGGCTGGAACAGGAGGATTGTCGGTGTGAGGCCAGCGTGAGCTATAGAGTGAGATCCTGCCTAAAAAAACCCAACAAAACAAGTAAAGAGAAAGCTCCCAACTTCGTTATCATCTACAACCATGGCATAAAGTTCCTGTACTGGTTTACCCTTACTATTTTGTAAGATAATCATCTTGTGAAATGATTTCTTTTATGTCTTCTGTAATCCCCATTAGATTGCAAAACCCACACGAACAGGAATGGTGTCTGCTGCCACTCTACCCACTCCCACAGCTAAGCACACTGTTGCCACAGAGTTGGGCGAATCAGTGAATGGCAGAATGAGTAAACCAAGGCCCAGAAAAGGGAAGCACTCATACAAGGCCACACAGCAAGCACATATATCAGAAATTGGAGTAGAATCTTTGTCTTTCGATTCCCTACTCAGGGCTCTTCTTGTTACATCATGACTTCTGTGGTTAGTTGGTTAGTCCTTGGAACACTTCATTCTAGAACTGGTCCATAGTTCTTATGTTTCTACAGATTGCATTGTATGAAGTTGTAATGATTCGTGGGCTTCAGATTGAGACCTGTATTTTATTCCTGCAAGCATCACCATCACCTACCATACCAGGCTAAATGCTAATAGTGAGGTATAAGGTGGGGAGTGAGGCATCCCGACCAATGACTTCTACTTGCATCTCACTTACTTGCCAAAGGTCACTTGGTGTGTGTGGGTTTTTTTGTTTTTTCTTTGCCAGTCCTGGGGCTTGAACTCAGGGCCTGGGCACTGTCCCTGAGCTTCTTCTGCTCAAGGCTAGCACTCTACCACTTGAGCCACAGTGCCACTTTTATGCCTTTTCTGAGTAGTTTATTGGAGATGAGAGTCTTACTGACTTTCCTTCCCAGGGCTGGCTTTGAATCGTGATCCTCAGATCTCAGCCTTCTGAGTAGTTAGGATTATAGGTGGAAGGCACTGACGCCCAGCATACTTTGTGGTTCTTTATGAAGGAAAATGAAATGACACTTCAGAACCTGGATTGTACTTCTCTAGCCTGTTGCTCAATTATAACTAGATGTCTGACTGAAAAGTCCTAAACGCAAATTCATAAGGTGTTAATGACTGACAAAATTTAATGGAGTGGATCTTTGCTAATATGGAGAGACCGTCCTAACTCAGAAGAAGGAAAATCTAATTGTGAGACTGAAGACAAGGGAACAGAGCTCTTGAGGGACTGGAGGTATATAACAGGGTAGCTTTCCTGGGGAGATGGTTGCCAATTCCATCAGAGGAAGGCAGGCTGGAGGTTCATCTTTGAAACCCATCTGGAATGTAATGTCTTGGGGTTAAGGTCTCAAGTCTGCCTGGGTGTAGAGGTTGACTTTGAACATGGGGCTAAAGACTTAGCCTTATCACCATAGGTACATGTCACAGCCCAGAAGCTTCCCTGTATCCTCGTGGAGGGTGGTGGAGGCAGCAGCTCAGATCCACAGTGGTCAGAAAGAAAGCCACATCAGCCCTGAAGTGATGGATTCTTTCTAAATAGGAACACTCCTTCTTGGCTCAGCCAGGATGGCTCCCCCAGCAGCCCCAGAGGGAACAATTAGGTTGTTTATCCAAACCTCAGCCACTTTGCTGTGTAATTGATTTTTCATTGAATGTATTTAGGAGATGGTTATTTACATGAATAGAGGCCCAGGGGGACAGGAAACATCTGATCAGAGGGAAAGGGAGGGGATCTAGATCAAAGGAGCTTCAGGAGGAATGGAGATGAGGGTGGGTTTGGAGGCAGACAAGCTAGACCGAAAATCTGACTCACATTCCAGCAAATTATTCACCCCGTGAGGATGAAATTTACTTCCTAGTAGGGTTTCTGTGAAGATTAAACAATGCCATTAAACCCTCAGTGCTGACCCTGGATGTTATTATTATTATTATTATTGTGCCCATTCATGCCGGGCAGCCTTTCTATCCTCTACTTAGCCTGCCTGTTCCTCACTAGGTCTCAGCACTTGGCTTGAACCTTACCTCTTCCCTGACTACCACATTCCATTTCTACTTACCATCACCCTCCATAGATTATGAGACTTAGTATGCAGTACTATACTTTAAACCTTAGGTACAAGCCACAGAATAGTGTGTGTGTGTGTGTGTGTGTGTGTGTGTGTGTGTGTGTGTGTGGAACTCAGGGCCTTGAGCTCTTGCTTGGCTTTTTCAAGGTTGATGCTCTATATTTGAGCCACCCCTCCACCCCTCCCAATATTTTTTCTTTTTGTTCCTTATCCAGATTAAGAGATAGAAAAGTATGGACTGATGGGTCTGATCTGGCCCATTGCTAGGTTTTGTTTTCTGATTCATTGCCTGAGTTTTTACAACCTATGAATTAAGAATAAGTTTTTGTATTTTTTTTTACAGTTTTAAGTGATTGGCAAGGTTCAGAAAAATAATATTTTGTGATACATGAAAATGATATGGGATTCTAATTTCAGTATCCACAAGTAAAGTCTTCCTGGAGCAAGCTTATGCTCATTCATTGGCAGATTCTCTTTGCTTGAGTGTAACAACAGAAACTTGGAGAGTCAAAGGTATCTATTATCTGGCTCTTTATAGAAAAGAGTACTGGGCCCTAATTCTAAGCTTATGGACAGGCAATATCTTCCCCTAAGCATTAATATTTCCATAGCACAAAGTAGGATTCTTGCAATACAACAAGGGTCTTATTGTGTTTTGTGTTGCCATTACAAAATACCTGAGGCTGCCTGAGTAAAAAGAAGAGAGGTCTATTTAATTCTTAATTCCTGGGTCTAGAGGTTTTTAACAATGTGGCACCAGCATCCTGGTGGGGGCCACTGGCTATTTGTTGCAATGTGGAGAAGAAGCAGAAGAGGAATTTCCTGTGTACAGAAGAACCCAACCGTGGAGCATGGCCTCACTTCATAATTCACTCATGCCTGTGGACCCGATCTGCTTCCTAAGGCTACTATTGGTTCATTCATGAGGGTGGAGCTTCCATGACATCATCATCTACCAGGGAATCTGTCTCTAAAGGTCACAGCAGCACCTCAGTACCCCTCCTTCCCTTCTTCCCTCCCTCCATTCCTCCCTCCTTCCTATTTTTTGTCTTTTCAGTATGGAGAATTGCATCCAGGTTTCTGTGCTTGCTAGGAAAATGCTTTACCACCTGAGCTAAGTCCCACGCCTTTCTATATGGAGTTGGGTTGGCATCCTAAAGCGATAGTGAAGAGTGCTATATTGAAATATATCACATTTAGATGGGACCAAATGCCATGGAGAAAAAGCAAAGCTAGTAGGCAGTACATAATAGCTATTTTGGGTGGTAGTGGGGCATGGGAAGTGTTGAGATCTCAAATAGGGAGGTCAGAAGAAGCTTGTATGAGAAGGTGACTTGGGGGAGACAGATATGTATAGTACAAATAGCAAGTATAAAGGCCCCATGGCAAGGGTGAACTTAGTGTACCCAAATAACCCCAAGAAGGGCATTATGACTGGAGTGAGGAGGAGGAAGTAGTAGGAGAAGGAAGACAAATGAGGGAGTGGGGAGGGGAAAAGAGAAGGGCAAATTCTGGAAAGCTTTTCATATTATCATGAGGGTTTCCACTTTTACTCTGAGATGGCACATCATCAAAGGGCTTCCAGCAGACACCTCAGGGGGAGAGCTGATTTCCTCTTTAAAGGAATAGCCATAGGAGGTAAGTGTCCCTGTTTTTATTCTACAGATAAGAAAAGTGACTTGTGGGCAGGCACTGTGGCTCACACCTATAGTCTTAGCTATATAGGAGGCCGAGATCTTAGAATCATGGTTTCAAGCCAGCTTGAGCAGAAAGGTCTATGAAACTCTTATCTCCAATTAGCAAGCAAAAAGCTGGAAGTGGAGGTGTGGTTCAAGTGATAGAGTATCAGCTTTGAGCACAAAAGCTAAGCAAGAGTGCTCAGGCCCTGGGTTCAAGCCCTAATACCAGCATACCCATAACCTTGTTATTACACACACACACACACAGAGGAAGAAAGCAAGCAGGAAGGAAGGAAGGAAGGAAAGAAAGAAGGAAAGAAAGAGTAAAAGTGGTAAGATGCTGGTAGCTCACATCTGTAATCCTAATGACTCAGAAGGCTGAGATCTGAAGATTCAGGTTCAAAGTCAGCCTGGGAAGGAAAGCCTGTGAGACTCAACTCCAATTAACCACCAGAAAACCAGAAGCGGAGCTGTGGCTCAAAGTAGTAGAGTGCTAGCCTTGAGCAAAAATGCTCAGGGACAGCGCCTAGGCCCTGAGTTCAAGCCCCACAATTGACTAGAAAAAAAGAGTGACATCAGAAAAGCTCATTGGTTCTTTGTTGTACATCTGTTGTGGGGCAGAGGTGGCATTTGACCTGGCTTTACTCCTCTCTGAGCCTGGCTGGCAGGCATGGACTGGAGCCCCATCTCTTTTCATGAAATGAGCTAGCTCAAAGTGACTTCTGGGACTGGGCTGGAGGAGGAAGCTGGGCAGCTCACGCAGGACCCATCTGCTCAGTGCAGTGGGAGTTGAGGCCTGTAGTGACTGTCTAAGGCCTGGCCAGCGAGTCCCTTCTGTCTCTCTTACCCTTGTACCAAGCCATACAGTGGCCGAATGACAAACATTAATTAAAGTGTGAGGGAACAACTTAATTAGCTCCTAATAGTCACATGTTGCCAATTAAGCACCTTGATGACTAGTTTACTCTGGAGCTTAATTAGGTATTTCTCAATAAATCTAGCCCATGCCACCACCTGTCAGGTTAGGAGCCAAGTCTTTCCTTGGATGTGCTGTCTCTTCCTTGGGAGGGAGGAAGTTGGCTGAGATGGGAGGAGAAGTAACATGGGGTATTCCCAGGTCCTAGACTACCTCATCGTCCTGCTGTGTGCTTAGAACGTGGTGAAGACCACAGCACAGGTAATATTTCACTCCCTGCCTGGGCTTCTCCATGTCTCTGGCAGCAGCAGACTTCAGCTAAAGGGCCTCTGAGAGGGAAATCTGTAATGTGCCTTATGATTTCCCCCTTCTTCAAAAATGTGCAGCCCACTCTGTGTGTGTGTGTGTGTCTGTGTGTGTAAGTTATGTGTGTGTGTGTGTGTGAGAGAGAGAGAGAGAGAGAGAGAGAGAGAGAGAGAGAACGAGAGAGCTCATACTGGGCCTTTAACTCAGGGCCTGGGCAGTATCCCTGAGGTTTTTTTTTTGTTCAAGGCTAGAGTTCTGCCACTTGAGCCACAGCTCCAGTTCTGACATTTTGTTGTTGGTTCATTGGAGGTCAAGAATCTCACAGGCTTTCCTGCCTGGCTTGGTTTTGAACCACAATTCTCAGATCTCAGTCTCCTGAGTAGCTAGGATTATAGGTATGAGCCTCTGGTACCCAGCAATACTCTTTGATTTCTTAGCTATCAGCTTCCTGAGCACAGGCATCCTTCTAATCATAGTAAAATTGAATTCTCTATAAACAAAAGGACAGAATTTGGTAGCCCATAGGGGAAGAAGCTCAGGATTCCTGCAGGCTCAGCCCAGAGTCAACAGAACCAAGAGGCAGCTACAGTTACGAGAGTAAATCTGTCCCTCTTGTGGACAGAGCCAAGAATGGTGCCCAGGGTACCTGGTGCTCACCAGTGCCAAATGCCTTGAGTGCAAGGTGGCAGTTTCCATGGAACACAGAGAAGCAAAAGCACAGACATCTCTTGGGGATACTGACAGGTTTAGGGAGGGGCCTGGAAATAAAATCAGCAAAGGGATGTGGATGCAGAAATGGAGAATACTTGCTGAGTCCTGAGTATGTCTTAGGACTGGAAACTGGGTACCATAACCACTGCTCAATCTTACCAGAAGCCATTATAAGCAGCAGGCATGAGTAAGTTCTATGTGGCTCCATAGGGCATTGGGAGGGCTCAGAGAGAGCACTACAGTAATCTGAGTTTTCAGCCACTGTATGTCATAGGACGGAGGGCTGCAGACTCTCAAGGGTGGTTCTACCATCTTTCCCCATAGATGCTCTCATGTCCCCACCTGTAGCTGGTGGTATTTTTAGCTCACTACCTCAAAGGCCTTTGACTCTCCTGTTCCCCAGGAGGTGGAGTCTATGTCCCCTCTCCTGAAGTCTGCACTCTGACTACCTCACCAATATTCAGGGAAGCAGTGATATACCCTCATCTAGCTCGGTGCCTTAAGAATCTGTCAGCTGCCACTTCCTGTCTCCTGAGATGCTCTCTTTTGGAAGCCAGTCACCGCTCTGCAGGGGAGCAAGCAGCCAGGGGTCAGGGTTTTACCTGACAGCTCCTGCCCAAGGTCCCAGTCAGCTGCCAGCAGCAACGGCCAGTCTCATGAGTGAGCCTTCAGTGATGCTCTTTGTGGAGCAGAGATAAGTTACCTTCACTGACTGCTACCTACACTGGACCTTTGTGAGCAACATCAAAGCCTGCTGTTGTTTTTAGCCCCGTATTTGGGATGGCTGGTAAGAGGACTGCATACAAGCCAACGTAGGTTCCTGGGCCTCAGATCCAGTCCTCTCTGAGTTATCAGTAGTTCTGCCGCTCCTCGGTTTCTACACATTTTCTCATCTTTTTTGGTCCATTCTTCCCCTTGCTAAGGGGGCTCCATCCATCAGTCCAGTTTATCTATGGACTTTCCAATGCATGAACTTAATCTTATCTGCAAGTCACTATTCAAACAAACTACTGGAATTTTCCACTCAGGCTCAATGCCTTGTCTTGACAATGGATCGCCACTGACTTGTTATCTAATAGACTGAGACACAGGGTAGTGAAGGACTGCAGAGAACCATGAGACACTGGAAAGGAATGGAATGACATCTTATTCTGGGAGAGGAGGGGAAAAGATGTGACAGGCAGGGCCAGATTTCAGGGAAGGCAGCTCATCAGAAAATATACTGTCCTTGGAAAAGCCTGAGGACAGGAATGACAAATGTTAGGGGGAATCTGATGATGGGCACAGACTGCTTAGTGTTCTCTTAAGGCCCTGTCCTCAGGGACTAAGCCAGTAGGACACAGTAGGAGAAACACTTTCTAGAAGTCAGGAGGTATGCCTTCAAGTTTCATTTGAAAACTAGCTATTTAGGTTTTTGGAGTTTTTCTTTCCCTTATCTATAAAATGAGGAAATTGTTATTGATTGCTAAATTCCAAATTTTAGTTCTAGAAATTGGATGATTAATTTTGGTTCAATAGATATTTGTGGGTCAGGCATAGTGCTGGGCACTGGAGGTGCAGGTAGACCAGATGTCCTGACTCTACAAGGGCTGATGCTACAGTGGGGGGAATGTAAAGGTACCAGGTACTGTACAGACTGTGGTGTGAAAGGAGAAAGGGAACACTCATCCAGTTGTTAGTTAGGAAGAAGAGGTGAAGGGGAGCAGAAAAACCAAAGGTTGATTAGGGGAAATGCAGCAAGGAGATCTGAGGAAAGTGTGTATATGTGTGTGCACTCCAGGCTGCAATCAATCTGAGGTTTTGTAAACAAGTGTAAGAAGCAACATAAAAGCTGCTTTTGCTGGCTCTGTGAATTAACTAAGTGCTGGATACCATCCCCCTGCTTTGCATCTGTGATCTTTGATCTGAGCTGCTCCTTGCTGCAGAAAACATGATCTTTAGAAAGAACAGGATTCACTGATAAACATCTTGGGACTGAAGAAAGGAAATGGTTCCCCAGACAGGCAATATCATCTCCATATATTGTGGCAAGAGTAAGATGCTCTTCTCCTCAAGTGGAAGCAATGACAACTTCTCTGGAATCCCTCTAAGGACAAAGACTGATTGATCAAGCAGGCCATCCCTGTGACCTGGGACTGTTTTAACTAGGCATATCCCTCTTACTACTCCCTGACCTAATTCTCCCTGTTTAAACTGAGGTTTTTTTGTCATTACCCTAAAAGATGGCTGAAGTAGTACTGAAGTGTTGTCATATCACAGCTGCCATATAGTAAACATTTTCCTTTACCTTGTCTCTCTGGCAATTGGAGGAAAGTGACTGGACCTAACTGGGACCCAGACTTTAGGCCAAGGGTCTAAAAAGTGTGTTTCACACCCAAAAGCACTGTTTGTCCCTGTCCCATTCCCTTCTGTTGGCCTCTACTGAGCATCAGTGGGTATGGACATGGTTCAAGGGTTTCTTCCAACTGACTGGGGAACGTAAGTGCTGAAATCAATAGCATTTCTTTGAAATATATTTACTTTTAGAAAACTATTGATTTTTATTTTAGGGAAATCAGAAAATCAGACAACACAAATGATTCATGAAATTAGAAGCCAATAATTTGGAATGTTTCCTACATTTTGTTCTCTCTCACTCACACATGCACACACACACACACACACACACACACACAGAGGATTACATTAGGCTACTCTGTATTTTTCTCACTTGGCAATATGTTTGAACATTTCTCTTGCTGATAAATAAAGATTGACATCATCGTTTTAATGCCTTCATAACAATCTCATTGTGTGAATATAACATAAATGATTTATGATTTAACAACTCTTTATGGTTTGAACTTTAAATTTCTTTCCTTTTCTTAATTTTCTGCTATAAGCAGTGGTTTGATGAAAATGGTAGGATGTGTAGATCTTTGCACACTTACCTAATTATTTCCTTGCCTCTGATGATTTCTATGGCCTCTGATGTATATTACCTTATTCCTCTTGAGAAGATTTCCTCAACTTATTCCCAATAGCCGTGTGTTTCTCATACCTTGGCTAACACCTTGCATTATAATTCTTTTTAATTTTTGCCACCTGAAAAGTAAGGCCTATTATTTTAAGTAATACTTAAGTTAATACTTCTTTTGTTATCACCCAAGTTGAACATTGGTAGGGAGCCAACAGCAAAGTTCATCGTGACCTCTGGCTATGTTGTTATCTCAAGGTATGTGCAAGGATATGGCTTACTTAAAAAGACAACACAAGAGTTTGGTTTATGTTAACTATTCAACCTTATTTTGTCTTTACTGCCACCTGTTATTGCTGACTTCAAGGCTTTCTTGTTTTCTTGAACTTTAGTAACTCTACGCTGTTCCCTGGTTCCTAATGTGCATAAGCTGGAAGTTAAAAATAAACTGGGCTGCAGTCTTGAGCTAAAACCTTGAGCTGCAGACCTCCCGAACCCCATCCTTTGTCTTTTGTCTTTTGTCTTGTAGTTGTCTTTTTCTTTAATCCTCAATCAGGATTTCCTTTCGTTGCTGGCTGGCTCCGGCAAACATTGTTTGCATTTGAAATTGTGTCTTGCATTTTTTTTTCACGACTTTTGCTTTCTTGTATTATTTTGCCATTTTAAATCATCCCCTCCTCCCTTGGTGTATAATAGATGAGTTTCCTGGGGCTGTCAAAACAAATTACTATAAACTTGGTAGCTTAAAATAACAGACCTTTGCTTTGTCATAGCTCTGGAAGAAGTCTGAAGTTACAGTGTTGGGAGGACCAATATAGTCCCTCTAAATACCCTTAGAAAGAGTTCTTTTTGCCTCTTCTAGGCTGCTGGAGGTTGTCAGCATCCCTTGGTTTGTAGCTACAGCCTTTCTATCTCTGTCTCTGCTTTTCTATGACTGCCTTCCCTCCATGCTTGTGTCTCCAAACTCCATCTTGGCCCCAGGACAGCACTCGCTACATTTAGGCCGTCTTCTAAATCCGCTGTCTCACTTCAACTTGATTATGTTTGCAAAGATCTCATTTCTAAATAAGGCCACATTCATAGGTCCTAGCAAGTATTTGAACATAATCCTTTTCAGGAAGGGGACAATTTAACCCATTCCAGTATGCTTGTCTTTTCTTATCAGTTGGTAATAGGCTTATGTACACTTTACCTTTTAGGACCTTAACTTAAAACTGCCTCTCTGCTCAGCTAAAGGTCCGGTGGGGGGGGGGGGGGGGCGGGAAGCCAAACCAATAAAAGACCTAACTTGTATTTGAGAAAGGTAGCTACTTATAGTTAGCCGCAGTGAGCTACAAGCCCTGCTGTGGCTTCTGCATTAACCCTTTTGATTTAGGAAAACTAGTCATGGAGAGAGGGTGGGTGGTGCCTTTATGGAGCTGAATGGAAAATGGAGTGCTTCCACTAGCAGGTCTTAAAGTCAGTTGGGTAGGTGGGTGATGATCAGGATGAGAAAGAAGCAGGGCCTGAGTCAGCACCTCTGAGTCGTCATTGGATTTAGAAGGGGCTATCTACTCTGCTGGGATTTTTCTGGGCTTACAGTGAGGCTATTGTGCTAATGATTGTTTCTTAAATGATTTTGTTTTTAATTTTTCAGTGCTAGAGTTTGAACACAGGGCCTTGTGGTTGCTTGGCTTGGCTTGCTTGCTTGCTTAAACCATGCTTCCAGCCAGGCTTTTTGCAATATCTGGAGTTTCATGGAATTCTCTGCCTGGGTTGGCTTAGAAGTAGCCCAGTTTTCAGGCTACTGAGTAATGAGGTTTACAGACATGAGCCACCAAGTCCCAGCTAATAATTATTTCTGAACACATCATCTATTTTCTTTCCTACTTCACAACACTCAGGCATTTCAACAGCAGTTTATCCTGTCCTTGGACAGAAATCATTCCACCATGGCTTCCTGCCTGAGATTATAGGCATGCACTATTATCTCCAGTTTATTTTATTTTCATTTATTTATTGTTATTGCAAGGGGTACAGAGGAGTTATGGTTTTGTATGGCAGATAAAGAGAGTACATTTCTTTTTGAACAATATAATTCTCTCGTTTCTACCTCCTGCCAGTTAGTTAAATCTCTTTAATTCCACTTCTACTTTTCTTTGCTTTATGACACTCTCCTTTTAATATGATTTAACAAGTTATTTCCATCTCAATTGGGGCAAAAAAGTTAGAGTATCTGTGACCTAGCAGGACCTATGGGATATATAAAGTCCAGGTGTGATGGGAAAAGGTAGAGGAGGGAGCTTGAGTTCAACCCAGGTCAGCTCTAGGAGGACAGAGAGGACTAAAATTCTGCCAGTGGGGTGGACTGGAGGAGAGATATAGAATGGGGACACAGCTCAGCCCAAACAACATTCTGCTCTCCCCCGAGATGCATCAGTCACACAGTCTCCATAGTCATCTCCCTAGCCAAATGGGGACTTGAACATCTTGGAAGACAGAGTAGAGTATGTGAGTGAGGCCACAACCTGCCTACAGGCAAAAAATTTAGGGCTGAGAGAATCATCTAGGCAAGCCACAGGACCCTAAAATCTCAGGCAGATATTAAAGCAATCCATCAGTCCATACTAACTAATCAGGAAGGGAGAATCTAGGTAGGAAGACAGAGGTAAAGGTTCATAATAGGTGGGCATCCCTCAAGGTACCCATCCCTCAAGATGGCCCCTGCCAGAGGTATGTCACAGAGCACCTGCAGCCTTGATTGGAGCAAGGAGAACTCAGTGGGGGTGTACTAGGATTCATTTTGCCATCCAAAATTGACAAAGAGGACATGGCTGTGGAATTTTAGGTCCCAAATCTCAGCTTCCTCTTTACCCACTGAAGCATGAACAGAAGATACGCTGCCACAGAGACCAAGAAATGAAGGCCCCTTCAATGTGTACACATCAGCTCTTTTGGAATATCACATATCACTTCCTTTGGAATAATTCTCCAAAGTATTACAATATCCTAGCCCCTGACTCCTGGGCAGTTAGGCCACTCTGGCCTCAAAGCTTAGCTCCCCAAAGCACTGGACCCTCAAACAGTCAGACTTGTGATGGATTACACATTTTCCTCACCAGGGGAAATGAGACCACAAGGACTACCCTGGTTTTTTCCCCATGGGGCTCATAATTCTATAGACTGAGACTCTGAATTATGTATAGAGGGGCAGGGGACACAATGCTGTGGTGTGATTGAGTGTGTGATTCATTTGACACTGAGAATAAAATCAGGTTGAATAATAAGAAAATATAAGCCTCGGAGGATTTGACGTAAAGCCTTGAAATCATTGTTGAATCATAAATTAACGCCCATAACAAGAGTAAAAATTTACCCTGAATTTAGGACACTATGTTTTTATTTTATTTTTCAACTGAGTTTAAATGCTTTCCATAAATCCCAAATATTTGGGGGCTGTAAAGATGATTAAACACCTGAAATGTAGTTCCCTAGGACATTAGAAGAAAAATATTAAACACTTTCTTAAACAAAGTCCATGAGTGAGCACTGAATTATGGTTCCTTTCAGTAGTGAACCCATACCTTCTCCATGGAGGTCAAAAAGAAATGTAGAGAAAGGAAATCAGTTGGAAAATGACTCTCATACTCGAATCATTATTTTCTTCTTTCACACAGCACCTGCTGTTGGTCTTTGTAAGTAATAGTAAAGTGATTAAAAATGTACTAAAACCTTGAAACAGAGTCAGGACAGGAGAAGTAGCATGAGCAAGAAGGTACTTGCTCCTTCATTATTCTTTCTCCTTGCACCTTCCTCCTTTCTTTTATCCTTCCTTTCACTTTGAATAATGCCTCAATGCTGCTATGATGCTAAAGCATTTATATGATGATTTGTCTTTTGAGGTGGGTTTGTGCCTATCCTTGCAAATAGATTGCTATCCCTGCCCATAATCATTAACCCTAGAACACTGAGCAGATGCTCCTTTCACAGGCTGTAAATAGCTCCTTTCCTACATCTTGGTCTCCTTAGTCCTAAGTCAAGTGATTGAGTCAGTATTCATTGAGTACTTATTCTCAGATTCTCCTCTTTGATGTGTGAGGTCTAGGGGTAGAGCTTACCACTGGACCCATGGATGGTGCAGACCAAGGACTCTTTTGTCTAGAAATGTCATCATCCTCATTTCTGTTTTCTTTCTTTCTTTTTATTTTTGTCAGTCATGGGACTTGAACTCAGGGCCTGGGTGCTGAACCTAAGCTCTTTCATTCAAGACTAGCGCTCTACCACTTTGAACCACATCTCCACTTCTGGTTTTCTGGTAGTTAATTGGAGATAAGAGTCTCATAGATTTTCTTGCCCAGGCTGAATTTGAACTGTGATCCTCAGATCTCAACCTCTTGAGTAGCTAGGATGACAGGCATGAGCTACCATCTGCAGCTCAGCTCATCCTCATTTCTCTAGAGATGTTAATGGAGGTACTGGGGTCATAAGTATATATTTAAACCCCATTTTAGAAGAGGAAAGTGAAGAATGAAGGAGAGGAAAATGGAAGTGCAGATGAATTCCTAAGCTGACCTGTCATCACACAACCCCTGGGAGTGTGCTTGTTTGGGGAGCTGGGCTGATATGGTGTGTTGGAACGGATGGACACTAAGTCTGGACTTGGCATGATGCCAAGCACTATATTGTTAGGGAGTGTCAACCAGAACCTCACTGCTGCAACCTCTGCAGTCCTGAGTCAAAGGTACATGGATAGAGTCTTACAACCTTGGGAACGAAGACATCAAGACATTGTTGAAGATTTCAACTTCACAAGGTTAGACAGATAGCTGGGACCAGATCCAAACAGGACTAGCTGCAGAGCTTGGGTTAGGAGAGAGAGAGAGTGAGGGAGAGGAGTCCTCCTTTTAGACCAGGGAGACCCCTGTCATTGTTGGGCAAAGAAGGACCAGTGAAGCCACTGAGAGCTTGGACAGCATCAAGATGACCCCACTCTGTCATTTGGATGATTTTCCCATTCACAAACTCATTTTCTTCAGTGCTGCTTATCTAACTTGAGTCCCACCCTAATGCCTTGGGAACTGTATTTTACTCCTCTCTGATTTGGTAGAGAATGACCTGGCTTCCTTGGTGTGCTTGGGGTCTAGTAGATCACTCAGTCCTTGGAAGGCTGCCTACAGCCTTAGCCCTAAATACCAACTGCTACTTGTGTTCTTTGTCCTATGCTTGTTCCTTGCCCATCTACTTCTCCAGCAGTGGATCTTCCTCCAGGGCCTGACTTGAGTGATGCGTGGGATCAGGATAGCGGTTAGTACGGTTGTCCCTGGAGTCAGGCAGGTACATGTGGCTGTCTTTCCCGTTGTGTTAAAGAGGATTATTGGGGGAGGACTGGAGAGCCCAGGAGCCCAGAGTTCCAAAGACATGAAGATCCTGTTTCTGGTAGAGGGCTCTTCCTCGTCACCATTTTACAGGGCTGGCCCGGGGGCTGAGGATGCTGCTGCCTTGGCTTGTTCCCGCCTTTCTGCCCCTTTCCCTCCATCTCCGTGAGCCACAGTACTGCTGGGCTCCATTCTCCTGGAGAGAATAGCAAGGTATGGCCTTTTCATTGAAAATGAGGGGGGTCTATGATAGCGAATGAGAAAGAACTACTATCTTAGAGCCAGACTCATGAGCTTTTAGTATGGCAAAAGAAAATAAAAGCAAGGGAAGGCCGAGTTTACAAATTCTGTCTAGATGGCTTTCTATTATGAGCGAGCAAGCAAGGAGTAGTTATCCCAAGGAGAGAGTTCCAGAGCCCTGGAACTGGAAGTGACTGAGTTTATACTGAAAGCTTTTCTTCTGCCTCAGTTCTCCACAAAAGCCTGCCCAGGCATGCCCATGCCATCTGTCTCCTCTCTCTCTCTCTCTCTTTCTGTCTCTGTCACACACTCTCTCTCTCTCATACAGACACCCACTCCCCCCTCCACCATTCCCCACCACATTGGGGCTCTCACCAGCCCCAAGGCCTCCTTCCTGCTGTTAATTTATGATCCATCTTGCCTGCTGTTGTTTTGGCTGATGTTAGAGTGACTAGTCTCCCTTTGGAGATCTTTGGAAAACTCCAGGAAGTTGGAAAAGCCCAGAGAGCATGGGATGTGAAAAATAACTATGAACGACATCTGGTTTGAAGACTAATGACCCTAAGTAGCCTGCCAAGGGCCAGGGATATATGCTCCTTAGAGGATGAACTGTCATCACATCACCTGGGGGGCCCGTTTTTTTTTTTTCTCCAGAGGAGGTAAATAAACATAAGGCCACCCTGGAATTGCCTCTGGGGGAATTTTTTTTTTTTTTAACCATTACTCAGCTTCTTAGCTTTAAAATTGGAAGCCCCTACAGCTATAGTCAAGGAGGAGGAGGAGGGGTTTGAGAGCTACTGGGGCTTCCCAGGAGACTCAGCTGGCTGGTCTCTTACTGTAACCATCTACTTAACCCTAAGAAGACACAGAGTGACTCCCCACGAAGGAGTTCAGGTTTCTCTTATAGCCTTCTGACTTCTAAAGCTGTGTATGTGGAGGTAACTCTTTAAACCCAAGATGTGACTCAGTCTCTACCCTTTGTATTTAGGAGTCAGGGTGTATGTCTTTTCTTCAATGGCCTTCTCCTGTCCCTCCTCTTTTTTTTGGTCTCATCTTTGTTCCTCCTTTTCCTTCCCCACCTAACCTGTTTCTCTTTATTTTTTTTCTCCTCCTTTCTGTCTCCTTGTTTGTCTCATTCTCTGCCATCATCTGTCTTCTTTCTCTCCTTTCTTATGGTCTCTTTCTTCCTCATGTCTGCTCAGGTTTCTCAATCATCTCCCCCAGGCTGGCTCTCTTCCTTATTAGACTTGAGTTGGATCAAAGCTTCTTGAAATTCATTTCAGGGCTGGGAGTGTGGCTCAGTGGTAGAGTTCCTGCCTCGTGTTCACGAAGTCCTCGATTTGATCCCCAGCACTATAAACAAACAAATAAGATGGTAATTAATAATAATACAAGTTCATGTCCTGCCAAGAGCCACAGGATGAGAACTTATTTGGAAATAAGGTCAGTGCAGACTTAGGTAAGATGAAGTCATATTAGGGCAAAGCAGGCCCTTAATCCAATGGAGTGGTAACCTGGAGAGGACAGAAAGAGACAAAAGCACAAATATATGCCCAGGAGAACCACATTTAACTATGAAAACAGAAATTTCAGGGATGCATCCACAAGCCAATGATCACCAAAAATTATTGGTAACATCCAGCAACTAGAAAAGAGCAAAGATGGATTCTTCCTCAGAGCCTTTGAAGGGGACATGGACCTAACCTGACTTTGATTTTGGATTTCTAGTCTCCAGAACTGTGGAAGAATTATGTGGTTTAAACCTACTTAGTTTGTAGCCCTTTGTCTGTCGTCCCCAGGAAATGAATGCATTTATCACTATGTTTTGTAGGTTCCTGTGCACTTCAATGTAGCTATTTGTCCCCTCCCCTCCCCTCCTCCTGCTTCCCTGATTCAGACCAGCACATTTTTGGCATCAGAAATCAGCTGGCTCTTTCCCTGTAGGGCTAAACTCACATCTATTGGACATACAGCTCAATTGCCATGCAAACTGCTTCTCTACCAGTCAGTAGGGGGTTGTAAATATTTTATGAAGGGGATGCTTCCTTTTGACCTGATCTTCCCAGGTGATTCTTCAAGAATCATAATAAGCCTCAAGAATCGGGGTTTAATTTCTCCCCGTGGCCCTGGGCAAGTCTCTTACCTTCTCTGCATTCCGAGGTCAACAACGATAAAGGACATTTGTTCTATCTTGCCTATGTCTGGAGAGTGTTAATGTCAGAGATACCCCAGAAACACAGCATGGGATGTTGTACACATTCACAGCCCCTTTACTATTCAGATTTAGGAAGCTATAGTGAAATAGATATTTATCACACACCTAGAAGGTGAGTAGAACTTATTAACATTATTACATGGAACCATCAAACAAACCTACCACATGGGTGATTCTCATTTCTAAGTGAGGGAAAACTGATTGTCTTGATGAGATGTGAAGAAATATCACTTTTATAAAAAAAAAATGGAAGGTCCAACTCAATTGCAGATTTCCTGATACTCAATCCACAAATCGTTCTAGTATTGTGATCCTTTTATTTGTTGCCTTATTACTATTTTTAATCACATGCTTCCTTCTTACCTTGAATTATTTCTCTGGCCTCAAGAAGGTACTAGCTTCATAGAATCTGGTCCTTTAGATAAGGAGAGATTTAAGTTTCATGGATGGATATTTGACAACATGTCCAGAAATCATAGAGGGGATATTTTGGTGGAATAGTTGATGAGAACAAGCTACAGCTTATTTGAAGATGAAGGATTTGAAACATTAAAGTTAAACCTTTCAAGAGGAGGAAGGAAATTCTGTGCTATGGTTTGAACATGCCCCCCTCCCCCTGCCAACTCTGTGTGTTGGAAACTTAATACCCAATGCAGCAATGTTGCAAAGTGGACCCCAAAAGAGATATATTAGAACAGTTATCATAGGACGAGTTTAGTTATTGTGAAAATGGATTTATAATTAAAAAAACAAACAAACCTCAACCTTCTTTTGCTCCCTTACTCTCACTCTCTCTTGCCCTTCTACCTTCCATCATGGGATGATTGAGTAAAGGCCATCCCTAGATACCAGCCAAACAAATCTCCATCCTTTGTAAATTAACTGGCCTTAGGTATTCTGTTATAGCACCAGAAAATCAGCCAACGCTCGCACACACGCGTGCTCACACACACACTATTCAGAAAGAAAGAAGGATAGAATTCAGGGGCCATGGCAGGCTTGTAGAGTATGCAAATTTTGGCCTGACTTGTCCAGTGGGAAACAGCTTGAAGAAGTAGAATTTTATCTGCAGAGCAGGTATGTGTGTATATGTATATATATATATATATATATATATATGATGTATATATCATATATATAATAGAGTCTGAAAGCATCAGAGAGATAATTTCTCTATGTGTGTTAGGTTATCTTTGAAAGATGAATATACTTGAGAAATCCCCACATCTTGCCCTTTCTAGTTTCTCTACTTTCAGTACCTCTTCCGACTTAGTGAGTCTTTCAGCTTCTTCTTCAGCTGTGCTCAGCTTATGGCAGCCCCTTCACTGCAGAGGAGGCTGACTCCTTTCTTTTGTTAAGTCCTAATTTTGCCTTCCATCTTCCCACCCTGAGTGTGATCAGAGTGAAGAAGAGCTCATAAAAAAAGAAAATCAAACTTTGGGCAATTACGGCCCATAATTTGTTTATCTTTAAGAAGCCTCTATCAGTGGTACATTACTCACTCTGAGGATCCTGGCAAAGGCAGATGCATCATTTATACTGAAGTATATTATCTGCTGTGATATTTATGATGAAATGAGTTTGCCAGCCATCATCTATCAGGTCATAAACATCTTACTCAGCCTTGAAAAATGGCTTTTAATATGATCCTGTTGCAAGATTGGGCTGGATGTGCAGTGTGTGACTTTTTTACCTCTGCTGCTCAGGGAGGGGGTGCAGAGGGCTGTGTTCTGTGATGGGAGTGGAATTCCTTGGCCTCTTTTATACCCACTGTAGGTTCTTTAAGGCCACAATCTAGATGTTACTCATTTTTAGATTTCTTGTGTCTGGCATATGGTTGATTCCTAACAAATGTACTTGGAAACAAAGTAAAATGATTCACAGGAGAAGATGATAGTTTCAAGGATTATGATCTATCACCATTCTAGGAAAAAAGACAAGAAATGCTTCCTATCACCAGAGATAATTTATCATTACCACATTTATTCAGCCACATGTATTGACTCATTTGTTGAACAACAAATACATTATCAATAGTTGTTGTGTTCAAGGAGCTATACAGGGGGCATATGGGCAGCGAACATTCATAGGACAAGGCTCTTATCTTCAAGAGACGTATGGTCAAGTATTGATGCTAAGAGAGAAATAAGTGACGTGGAGGGGAAAATAAAGCCATAACAATTCTATGACTGTTCTGAAAATGAGTAAACTGCTTCTAGTGGGAGACAGAGGCAGGGGTGAATATTTGAACAGAAGTGGATAGATTTCTAGCCACTCTTTTTTTCTTTCCTTTTTTTGTTTGAAAGTAAATGAAATCCAAGTTAATCTAACTTTAGCAATAAAAAATATTCATAGGAAGCAAACCCATTATCTCCTAGAATCCATAAGCAAGTTCAACTGCAGCTCCCAGACAGAGTGGAGGCAGAGATGTCCAATGGCTGTGTTGTACATCCGGAGGCCCTTCTCTTTGTAGTTCCCCTGACAGTATGACTCATTGCCAATGGTTTCTTTTTCCTGGACAAACTTTCCACTTCTCGGAGATAAAACATGATTAGCCATTGAGTGTCAGAGGAGTCCAGCCTCTGAATTAATTAGCTATGGCCAGAGGAACTATCCTTAGGAACATGGCTGCTCAGATGCCTCTGGCCAATGGAAATAGTGGCCAGAAAATAGCCTGGGTACCCTCTCCAGGCAGAGAGTGCTAGATGGGCAAGACCTGGGGGTATGTGAGCATCATTAGAAAGGACAGGGCTAAGAATTTCTCTGCTAGGTTCTGCGTTGGCTCCAATCTATTCTCCCAGCCTTGAGTTTGGTCATTCATTCCCTTTGCCTCTCTTCCAGATTAGCATATATGAATGTGTGGATGTGTTTACTCCTGGAAGCATGTGTGTGAACACAAGTATGAGTGTGTGTGATTGCAGTTAAGAGTGAAAGGTATGTGCAAGTTCGAGTATGCATGCTTGTGTGTCTGAGTCCAGGTGTGTGCCAGTGTGAGGAGTGTCCATACATGAGAACTTGGGTTGTGTGTACGTGTTTGGGCATGTGCCATTGTGCACTTTGCTTTGGACTAGGCAAATATCCCAATGTTCTCACTGTTGAAGGGCTGCCTCTTAACATAATGTCTGCAGATTCCCATACGTTTCTTCTTTTCCACTTGAGAAAATTACTAAATATTCTTTCTTGTTAACCTGTCTTTGTATGTTTCAGCTCAGGCAGTGAGACAGAACAAGGGAGGAAAAATACTTGCCCTACAGTACTATTTTGTCACTAGTAAACCCACTCATTTCTTTCCTGCAACAGGAATTCAATACATGCTCTTGAATTTTCCATGTATTTAACTGTCCTTATTATCAAAATCTCTGGGCTCACTGTCCTCATTCCCCTCTTTCTTCCCAACCCCCTCTACCAGACTGGGTGATTCTGGCTCCAGCTACTCACCATGGGTTCCCTTTTCCCAGCTGTTCATAGCAACTGTCTCTCATTTCCTTTGCTCACTCCCCTGAGTGACCTCTGAAGGACCATGGATTTCCAAATTGCTTATGCAAGTGAACTTTGTCTCTGCCTTGCGATGGAGGATGAGAAAGAGGTGCATGTTTCTCTCAGATGATCTGTCTCAGTAGAGAAGTTTTCCAAGTCTGGTGGGATAGGATGATGGGTATGTGTCGTTGAGTAAACACCCTGGGTGTCATTCCAGGCATGAAGATTGAGCTCTTCCAAGGAGACACCAGGGAGAGAGAGTGCTGACTTTGCATCTTGTTGCACTTTTGGGACGTATTTGTGGTGGGACCAAACATTTGATTTCCACCCACTTCCCCTGGTTACATGGGGGGAGAACAGGCATCTGGTGCACCTTGCTGAGGATTTTACAAAGGAGTGACCTGGCTCCCCACCTGTTGTTTTCTTTAATGGAGAGAGCTGGCTGTGGGCATCTTGCAACCCATGGTATTCCAGCATCAGAAGCCCTGACTTTTGGTCAGCTATAGTTCACGTGTAAATTAATAGCCTTTCAGGAACCAGTGTTTGCTCAGGGCCATCCTTCCAGAACTTGGAGCGGCTCTGGGTGATTGTGGGGAAGGATGGTGCAAGGCGCTGCAGTCAGTGGAGAAGGATGGTGCTTACTGTTGTTGCAGAGCCTCCATATTCCTCATCTAGTAGGAGAGGAGAGTGTGATCTGGCAGCAGTAGCAAGAGCAGCAGCAGCAGCAACACCACCACCACCAACAGAAACACAGCCAAGAGAGTGGACTGGAGAACAGGATGGAGAGAAACACAATAACCAAGAGCACAATACAATTTTCTTACTGCCTAAAGGGGGCTGCTTCTTAGCATAGCTACTATGGACTCCTACTTGATAAGTTTCTTGTCTTCTACTGGTGAACCTATCTTCATTTGTGTTAGTCTAAACAAAGGAGTTGGGCGGGGTGAAAAACACGCATCCAGCAACATAATGATTTCTCTATGTCCAGACGCAGTCATTTTTTTCTCATTTTGAGCCAGGTGACTGGCCACGGTTGAGTCCCCTGGGGGAGTGTGGCCCATGGTACCCCATGGACACAGGCTGCCCTCTCTAGGCCAACTTTACCATGCCAGTCTGAGGTATTTCAGGCCCATGCGTTTCTGGAGATCAAACAAAGCAGAGATCGCCCACAATTCCAAGGTACTGGATCTCTGAGTATTCTTGTCACTGTGTGTGTGTGCGCGCGTCAAGTGGATTCCTTCCTGAGCCTCTCCCGTAAGACTGTGGGTACTTTTGGAGCAGAAACTGTAGCATAATTATCTCTGCATCCTCAAACCCACAAAAGGCCTGGTATTTATCCCATAACTGTTGTTCAAAGTTTAGTTCTTTGGGGGACCTCAGGATGAGAGAGCCCTTATAAAAGTAAATGTATAATCCAATATCTGTATTTTAAAGAATCATACAGTACAGTAGGTATTTTACAAACCAGTCACTGTGTATTATATGTCATCACAATTTCCTAACAGTGATGTGTCAGTAATATGGTTAGCTGGTCTCTGTGGAGATGTCATACAAAATATTTTCTCTCTTGCTCAATGATTCTCACTGAGTAGCTCAAGGCTGAAAAAAAAATGACCCAGTGCAAGTAAGAAAATTAGAGCAGACTTGGGCAGACTTGAATTTAAGCAGCAACATTATTCCATAATATGTGCCATGGGCATACTACTTAACTATGCTGAGACTTGATTATTCCATGTGTAAAACGGGATATATCATCCACCTTATAAGATTACTAAGGTGGCTGGAGGAGTTAATACGTGGAGAAGACTACAAACAGTGCTAGTACTAGTAAGGGTCAATAAACGATAGCATCATTATTATCATCATCATCATCATCTCCATCATCACCATCATCGTTATCGTTATCATCATTGTCATCTCATCACACCTCATCTCATCACACCACAGCCGCAGTCACGACCATCACCACAATCACTGTCATCACCACTACTACCATGAGAAAGAAGTCCTCATGAGAATTTTCATGAGAAAACCGACCTTGAAGTACATTTTCTTGGGAAATCTTTCTTATTCCTGACATATACAATAGGCACTTAGGAGGAAGAATAATTAAATAATTAAGTAATCAATAATTAAAGTTAGAAATGATAGATAAAAATTATGTAAAAATGAACAGAGCGTATGCTCTTAGTGTTCAAAGTCAATCTACTCCATGCTATTGTTATGGGATTTACAATTTTTTTTTTGCCAGTCCTGGGTCTTGAACTCAGGGCCTGAGCACTGTCCCTGGCTTCTTTTTGCTCAAGGCTAGCACTCTGCCACTTGAGCCACAGCGCCACTTCTGGCCATTTTCTATATATGTAGTGCTGAGGAATCGAACCCAGGGCTTCATGTATACAAGGCAAGCACTCTTGCCATTAGGCTATATTCTCAGCCCACTACATTTTTTTTCTTTTTAAACACATAATTCTAATTTGATAGTAAGCTCGCTTGAAGAGTAGAGAGTTCATGTATCTCCCCATTACTGGGTAATAGTGGTAGAGCTAAGATTTCAACCCAGATAAGCCGGGACACCATTGCCTGTGTTCCTCCTACTTTTCAGAATTGACCTTAAAGAAAAGAACAACTAAAAGCTTCTCAGAGCTCTCTGGAGCCCAGGGGTGCTCTGATCTTCCCTGATGTATCTGGAGACAGCCCATCTTGGCTCAAGCCCAGCTTTTTTTTTTTTTGCCTTCCCAATGGAGTATGGCCTCTAGCACAGCTCAACAGATGCATGTGTGACTGCAGAGTGCCAAGAACCACATTATGATCTGCACTTGGATGAGATGGATGGGGTGGTGGCCACTGTCCTTGAGGACAGCATTCATGTCCCAGAGAAGCTGATCCAATGTGGATCAGATAGTGTAATCATCAGAGGCCAGGACAGACATATGCATAGAATTCTTAGTCAGTTGCTCAGTTGCAGGAGCACAAAGGAGGACACAAAACACACTTGGAAGAGAAGACGCTA
Source organism: Perognathus longimembris pacificus (assembly GCF_023159225.1). Taxonomy (NCBI): domain Eukaryota; kingdom Metazoa; phylum Chordata; class Mammalia; order Rodentia; family Heteromyidae; genus Perognathus; species Perognathus longimembris. The sequence goes on from NC_063171.1 coordinate 54,795,086, forward strand.
AAACGGAATGTTGAGAGAGGTTAGCAGTACAAGATGCCAGAGTGGGATGTGGGAGGGTTAGCAAAACCCAGTTGATACAAGGTAGGAAGAAGGTTCAGGAAGAGAGGAAGCAGGAACAAAACCACAGCACAGTTTTGGTGGAACTGCAGACCATTGAGAGTGGATGAGAGGTGGAGCACAGAAGTGTGTGGGCATCAAAGGCTAGGTCTCAGAAGTCCTTGCATCCAGGCTGGGGATATGACCTAGTGGCAAGAGTGCCTGCCTCATATACATGAGGCCCTGGGTTCGATTCCCCAGCACCACATATACAGAAAATGGCCAGAAGTAGTGCTGTGTCTCAAGTGGCAGAGTGCTAGCCTTGAGCAAAAAAGAAGCCAGGGACAGTGCTCAGGCCCTGAGTCCAAGCCCCAGGACTGGCAAAAAAAAAAAAAAAAAAGTCCTTGCATCCATATTGGGAGTTTGGACCTTGTGCTTCCCAGACTCCAGAAGACTGAAAAGTGGGGACTTTGGTGTTGAAATGAGTCAGGCTGGAGGAAGGGAATCTGTTCAGTGTCTATTGTGCAGAGAAAAAGAGGATGATGGCAGGAATAGAGAACAAGGCAGAATAAAAAGTGTTAAGAGGCCAAGTCTCCAGGATTTGCTGATAGACTGGGGAAAGAGGATCAGAGGCAATTTCCAAGGTCTTTCCCTTGGAAAATTATGGTACAAATTAACAAACTATTAACAGGGAAAGAAGGCTGATGGGGAACTTCATGCATATTGAATCTGAGAGAGACTTTCTCTCTCTTTTGTTTTGTTGGTTGTGGGGCTTGAACTCGGTGCCTGGGTGCTATCCTTGAGCTGAAGAGCTCAAGGACAGCATTCCACCACTTGAGCCCCAGCACCACTTTCAATTTTCTGGTGGTTAATTGGAGATAAGAGTCTCATGGACTTTCCTTCCTGGGCTAGCTTTGAACCTCGATCCTCAGATCTCAGCTTCCTTAGTAGATAGGATTGCAGGCGTGAGCCATCGGCACCCAGTGGCTTTCTTTCTTTATAAGCTGGGTTTCTCAGGTATTTTTATTATAGTAATGGAAAGCTGACAACCACAGCATGCTATGGTGGGGTGACATTGTTGCATAGAAAACTAAATAGCTTCTCCTGAATTCCCACTCCACCACGATGCTCCATCCTCAAGCCCTTGTTTATGTCACCCTGTCTTTTTGAAATAACTTTGCACTTTCTGCACCTTGAGAGTTTGTACTCAGCCTTCAAGAGACAGGGGAGAGTTTGAGGGTAAATATTTTACTAATGGCCCCCAAGAATCTTACGGTCCTCACAGAAGATAGGCAAGATGAATCAGAAGACAAAGTACTTCTTTGAATTTTTCCTCCTCCTCCTCCTCCTCCTCCTCCTCCTCCTCCTCCTCCTCCTCCTCCTCCTCCTCCTCTTCCTCCTCCTCCTCCTCCTCTTTTTTTTTTTTTTTTGCCAGTCCTGAGCACTGTCCCTGGCTTCTTTTTGCTCAAGAATAGAACTCTACCACTTGAGCCACAGCGCCACTTCTGCCTTTTTCTATATATATGGTACTGAGGAATTGAACCTGGGGCTTCATGTATGCGAGGCAAGCACTCTACCATATTCCCAGCCCTCTTCTTTCCTTCTTTCTCTCCTTTCTAAGTTTCTTTTAAAATCCCCTTGAAGAGCCTTCAAATCCATGTATATAAGCCCAAGAATCATGACTGAAAACCAAGATTTCCTCCAAGTTGGACTTTCCTCAGGACAACCCACGGTACTGGTTTCTCAGCCATTCAATTGCAATTTGCATTGGCTTATTGAAAATCAATCACAAGTCAAAAATGACAAATTCACATAGAACATTGTCATGAGGCTCCAACAGATGGGGAAAATAATACCTTTAATGGTAGAAACTAAAGTAGAAATAGGGAGTGAAGAAGGAAAGAAAAGAGACAAGGAAGGGGAAGTAATATGAGACAGAATGAAAAGGGAAGGAAAGAGAAGGATGGGGAAAGGAAGACAAGACTTTCTTTCTTAGCATGAAAGGAAAATAGAAAGAAGGAACAAAGGGAAGAAGGAACAAAGGGAAGAAGGAAGGAAGGGACAAAGCAGCAAGGAGGAGGAAGAGGAAAGAAAGAAACAAAGGAGGTGTTATATGCCAGACTTTGGATGAAAATCTAATGATCTGTAGATGCATTCAATCCCCACCTACCAAAGATGCTTCCCTGTTGCAGAAATTCTAGGCCCTGGAAACAAAGAAGGGAGTGTACATTTAACCACATTTTGCAGTGCTTGTAAACTGAGGGAGGGGGCTAGGTTGGGGGAGGATAGAAGTAATGATTACCTAATGCAGTCATACAAGGGTAAGGAAGCTTGGAGCAGAGATAGGTTTTCCCTGGCTGGGGAGAGAGGTGGGTCTGGATTGACCAGGGAGGGCAGGCAGAAGACTGAGTAGAGGAGTTCGGGAAGAATATCTAAGCAGAGATGATTAGGAACAAAGGCACAGAAGCACACCCTTGTGCCTGTATGTTTGGGGATTATTGAGTAAGTTGGCACAAAGTGACTCCTATTTTCCACAGCCCAATAGACTAGCTCCCCGAATATTTACTTTCTTTATTTGCTTTTAATAATTAAGCACTAAGAAAGTGGTTTTGATTGTCAGCCTCACTCTTGGGGTTAATTAGATATTTCCAAATAACTTGCCAAATGCTTGCTTTTGTCCCAAGCTTGGTCTCCCCGCCCCTCCTTTTTTTCTTTCTCTTTCCCCAAACACTGATTTCTCCCGAGAGCTCTTTTGGGAAAATTGACTGGAGCTAATTATTCCAGATAATTAAGATCGCTAAGCAAAGCAATTTAATTCTTTCCACTTCTTTATTTTTTTTGAGAAATGTTAATGTCTGCATAACATGCCATCAATAAAACTCCTTTTAAAAGGTTAAGTTGGCCAAGTGCAATATTGAATTGAGAATGACTAGGATCAAATGAAATCCAGTAAAGATATTTAGCAGAGTAATGAAGTTTATTTGGGAACAAATGGCTTTTCCTTATCAGAGTTTGCTTTTACTTGACGCAATGCTGTGATGGGGGAAGAGAGAAGCCAGTTCAAGCCAATCGCATTAGAAGAAATTTGTTTTGTGTGACCTCCCTCTTACCTCTTTGGGCTTGCTTTTCCCTTTCCTGTCTCTCCTCCTCTCCCTCCTAGTCTCATGGTTCCTTTAATGAACTGTGACATTCTCTTCTCCCTTCTTCTCCAAGCATAGGTCCCTCCAACCATGCAATTCTCTCAAGTGTCTAGGAGACACAAATAGGTGACAACAGATCACAATTCCTATGACTGTTTGGGGGGAATGGTTGGCATGTAATGGTAAAAGCAACTTGATTTTGTTGACAACATATACACCTTGGAGGCTTTTCCTGGGTCCCAATTTCTGGCTTCTAGAAACCTGGCATCCATATATAATAGCAATCCACTGACACAGAGTAGCAGCTGTGTCCTGTGGACTCTACTTGTCAACCTCCCTGCACCTCCAAAGTCTTCCCTCATTATATTCCCTGCTTGGTCCTATAGGCTTTTAGGTTTGAAGTCTCCGCGGTTAACTATTCTTTCCACCTTCCTCTTTTCCTATTACCCAAACTAGCATCCTCTCTTTTCTTGGACAGATTTTCATTTTGTGATAAGACAAAAATCTGATTAAACAAATCCATTTACTTACAGCAAATGGTTGATAATATCCCAATAGGGATATTGCATGATTTTTGGATGATTTTGCCAAGATCTCCAACTGTTCGCATTTTGGGCCATGTGCCGAAAGTGAAAAGTAGCAGGCAGCATAGGAGGATTGGAGTTGTGCAGTCAGGTTTTCCTAGGTTTTCTCCAACTATTTTCATGGTTACAGTGTTTTCTAGTGGAGAGAGGCTAGGCTTGGGGCTCAAGCAGATCTAGTTCCATATTGAGATGTGACTTTGTTGTCTCCAGTGATCTACCTGTGGTTTCTGTGCCTCAGTTTCCACATCTGGGAAACATTTTGCTCTGGGAATGGTTGACAGCCCCTGCTGAGCTGGTGTATGTAAAGTATTTGAAGCAGGGTAGCTGTCCCCAAGGTGCTGGTATTTCCCATGACCGCTCACTACCCTGTGGCATCTGACCCTGCCCCCCCCCCCCAACTACCATATGGCACATTTCTAGTGTGTCTGAATGATTCTAGAATCGTTGCCTCCATTTTTCATTTTAAAAGTTTACCAAGTATTTATTTCAAACCAAATACAATTGCAGTTAAAAAAGTACATGCTCCCACTAGTTGACTTGTTGATGTGATGCACACAGATTCACAGTCATGGCTAGGAACTGGACAAACCATAACTCCCCCACTCATTCAGGGCTAGGGTCAGCACGTCCAACTTATTCAACCAGCCTTACCACGGAAAGCCCGTTTCCATTCATACTGCTTGCGGGTTGCCGGTCAGCTGTGGTTCCGCTCAGGCCTCTGGGATCCAGGCTGAAAGATCAACCCCTACCTGAGACATGCACTTCTCAAGGCAGAGGGGAGAAAGGGCTGCTGACCTTATCCAGTACCTCTTGAAGCGTCTTTCTAGAAATGCTGGACTGTCACTTCCACTCAGGTGTGATTTGATTAGCCCTAAGCAGTCTCATAGTCATGCTTGATGTCAGCAGGCTGGGCTTAACCCTGGAGAAATCACTGCAAGTCACAAAACAAGGTATAGAGGAATGCTTCCCCTTACATGCAAGAAAGAAGGCAATTTGGGGGGGTGCCTGAGTGAATTTGGGGCATACAGGGATGAATGAGAGATGGGCCATTCCCTCAAACTGCTCAGAGCTTAGGGAAAAAGATGGACACGCCGATAACTACGATGAAAGATGATTAACAGCTCTAACAGCTCACAGTGAGCATTGTTCCCAGTAATTTACATGCATTAAACAGTTTGATCCTCACACAACTCTAGGAAGCAGGAACTGTTATTATCTCTACTCCGTTTCATAAGGAAGGAACAGAGACACCCAGCAGTCAAGAAAGATCAGAGCCAAGATCACAGCAGCCACTGGTAGAAGAAATCAGCCTCGAACCTGGCTTATCTGGCTTAGCAATGTGTCTTCCCAGACGTGGCAGTGCACTGCCCCCCTGGGTGTGTCCGGGGGATTCTAGAGCACTGGGTGGGAGCAGGGAAGTGGTGACTAAGGAGATTCTTAAGGGCAGAGGAGGCTTAAGCAGGTGAAGGAATAAGCCCTCCTGGAGGGAGGGAAGAAGGGGCCCAGACTGAAGTGGGAACAGTGGTGGGAAGAGTATGGTCCCAAGAGTAATGTGGGGCCTGAAGAGGGAGCAAGAGAGGGTTCAGATCACAGGGACTACAAGTCTGTCTCTAAGTCTGTGGGGAGGGGGCCTTGTGCATAGGATGGGTGTGGGACTATGTGTGTGGGAACAGGCTAGTGGAAAAATCTGCCCTCTGTCTCCTTCCTCAACGGGGGACTTCCTCTGGGAAATGATTTTTTTTCTATCTCTGTGATCATGTGTCCCTGGGTGTCTGCCTCTGACTCCTGGGTGGGACGGGGGGCTGGATGGGAGGGGGTTTGATTGGAGAGGCAGTCCATCAGAATAGGTTGCTGTATTTTCAACCAAACGCCCCTGTATTCCACAAGTCTGCGACAACACCAAGCATTTTTGTTTTCCCTAAGAAGCAGAATGTCGGCAGCTTTCTTTTTCTCAGGGGTCTTGAGCTGAGTGTTATTTATTGTTCCTACTCTGAATTCAGTGGTTTCTCCCTCTCCCTCTCTCTCTCTCTCTTTCTGGTCCTGTTTCCTGCTGACAGATGATTTGCTCTTGAACAATTAACAGACTGAAGGCTGTGCTCCATCTCCTCCTGGGCTCCCCGCCAGGCACCCTTGGGAGCTCAGGAGGAGAGAGGCTTTCTTCTTGATCCTATTACTGCTGCCCAGCATTGAGAAGGATTAATTAACCCACCAGGTTTTGCTTCATTACCAGGAAGAAAGCAAAGCAGTGACAGCGGTATTCAAACATGGAACCTGCGCAGGATCCAGCACCTTAGGAGCACTGTGTAGGTCCCAGCCGGGCCGCGTGGCTCAGTGGTAAATGGTGGCCTGGTCTGTGAGTTCTGTGTCCTCATCACCCTGTTCCTTTCATCTTCAGATTCACACTGCAATTTCACGGACCAACATCCTACCCTCAGCTGAGCCTGGCTGAAAGGACTTGGGCAAAAAAATAAAAAAAAATCATACCTCATCCACAGAGTGAACTGTGGCACCTTGTATGAAAGTACTCTGTAGCTAAGCCTTGCAGAAAGGCTAGTTATTATCATTTTAGTGGTTGCCATTCAGACATTCAAATAGTTATTGAGTGTTTGTAAGGCAAAGGCTTATTCTTGGAACTGAGAGGTATGTGAGCGAACTCAGAGGAGGCTCACTGTGGCGGAGTCAAGGGGACACAGGCATGACTGAGTTTAAGGCCAGAGTCAGGGCCTCAAGACGACTCATCTTTCATGCTAACCAGGGCTGGTTGCCATGGCCACCTAGAATATTGCACCAGAAAGGGTTTTGGAAGCTCTTTCTAGTTAGTTTAGAAGGATATTATGGTAGATTGGCCTTAAATGCCATGGACAGACATTGGGGAAGTGGTATCAGGCAACGACTGAGAAAAACCAGTGTTGCACTAATTGAGCAGATGCTTGTATCGATGTGGGCTTGTATGGTGAGCAACTAACACAGAGGCCTTTGGCCTTGTGTGATGAGTGGGATTGCAGTGGAGAAGTGGAGAGTGGAGAGAGAGAAGAAGGATGTTTCAGAACATGAGGTGTGTGATAGGAAGTAGTGATGGTACGGTGGAAGGAATTCTGCACCTGATTCAAAGCCATGGCCTCCTAGAGCGGACTTGTATGGCTCGAGTCACTGTGCCCCTTAGGTTCTCAGAGTCTTCATACATAAAACTATGGGCCATTTTTCATGTTTGAAGGTAACTGGAGCCTATTATGTCAAGCAAGATAAATCAAATACCATGTTTTCATTCATATATAGAATTTAGAGCCCTTCAAACCAACAACATGATATGATAGTAAAAGAAGCACTTTTGGGGGGCGGTGGGCAGGTGTAGAATCAGTGGGTAAGGAAGGAGGAAAGAAGAGAGTGAATATGATGAAGTGCACTTTGTCTGTGAATGAAAGGAGCACAATAAAGCCCATCAAAAACTGTTAAAAGAAGAGGTAGGAGGAGAGAGTAGGTTTAAGAAAGAGTAATATAGATTGGGTGATGCTGGGCTAACTCTATACCTCCTTCCATGTAGATCCTGGGCCTATTTGCCCCCTCCGTGTGTTTCCCTTTCACTCTTGCGCATAGCCTCTGGTCAGTAGGAAGTAATGGGGGAGCGAGGGCCACGGGTAAGCTCCAGACCGGGTGTGGCCGTGAGAATGCCCTCTCCCCCTATACTCACCAAGGAGGCCAGGTACGCGTGGGCATATTGGAGTAAGCTTCAGGAGCTTCCCAAACTTTTATTCAGGGGAGGGGTTTATATAATAGTAATGGCGGCAGGAAGAGGAGGGACTAACTGGGTATTAACGATTGGCTGATGAACTGTCCATCACGGTAATGTCACGGAACTTCCCGCAGAGGTGGAGATCATAGTCCCCCCAGGATCGGCCCCCTGGGCTCAGGCCAGCACCATTATGAGACATGTGCTCCAAGACGAGAGGCGGGGCTGGTTTGGGCCAACTTTCCGGTTCAGGACGGGGGTAGGGGGGTGGGGGGGTGGGGGGGGCGGAGTAGGAGTGGATAATAGCCACGCAGTCCCAGGTCTTAAAGGTATAGCCATCCCCAACAGGGTGATGCCTTCCATTCCTTCTTGTAAGCACTGCAAGTGCTTCTGAGCATTGATGTTTGGTATTAGAGAGGCAGTACAATGGGAGAAAAGTAGATGCCATAGCCTTTTCACATTAAAAGTCAGTAGGACTTGGTGACTAATTGCACAAAGATAGATAAGGAAAGGAACAGTCAAAGCCAAAAAAAAACAAACAAAAAACCTCCAAATGGTAGAATGCATTTTGCAGTGTCAATGTCATTTCACAACGAAGGACACTCATTAGAGGTACCAGCCTAATTCCACAAGTAAGTGCCAAGGTCCAGTCCCTTTTGGACTCCATTGCATGATCACAAACACATGGCTTAATGTCTCCAGATGTTTGTTTTTCCAACCTTTAAAAGGAGACAGTAGCCTCTTCTCATTTTGTTGGAAGAAGCTGAGAAGAGGAATTGATGAACCCAAGAAGAGGAGGCAGATTGTGGCCTCTCACGTATGTATTGTGCTCTCTCAAATATATACCCCATACTGTCTAATCAACCACAACGACTCTTCCTTCCTTTATAGGTATATGAGATTGGTATTTCCAGTCTCCATCAATTAAGGTGACTCAGTTCACCTTAAGAATTATGATTTGACACAAGCAGTGTGTAGTGAGAGGCCACAAAGTACCCCCTACCGCCCAATGGAATCTGGATCCACCCTTAAGGGCCCATTAGTCGGGAGGTATGCTGACCCCAAGCTTACCCAAGACCTGGTCTTGGAGCCTGTGATGAGATGAATGGAGGCAGGTTGGTTGCAGGCAAGATGCATAAACTGAGAGCTCTTCTAGGTGCTCAGCCCTGTTCAGTTGCAAAGGGAGGGTCTCAGGGGTGTATGTTAAAAGAGATGAAGGATTTTGTGCTAAGGGGGGAAGGGGACCCCAAAAGTCAAGGATCAGCCAATACCTACAGGGCTAGAATAGGGGCCATTGGGGAAGCACTATCACATAGTATGTTGCAGGCAACAGGCACTGCACACAGTCATTAAGGGCCTACGGGATGCTGTGGGAATTTGGAATATATGTTAGGAAGATCCTTCCATCTTTCATTGTGTGTTTTATTTAGCCTGTGTACTGCCTGTTTATCTCGAAGACTGCAATGAGGTATAAGTACCATTAGGTGGCGATACTCGAATGTCTATTTTCCTACTGGTCTTAAAACAGCACTACAGGTTTGTCTCCTAGGGTGAGGCTTACCAGCACCTTAATCAGAATTCCCATAATCTACCCAACAGCTTCAGCATCCACACCAGTGTTCCCAGAGGGTGTGCATGCGCACACATGCACATGCCTGTGCGTGTGCATTTATACTTCAATGTCAGTGACCACCAAATGAGGCACCAGGGATATGGTGGGTGGCAGCCACTGACCACTTGGGGTCATGCTGAAAGTGAATTGCCTCTTGATCTTCAGTGGAGGAAAAGAATTAAGTTCAGTTTCAGGGAGCCCTTTGTGCACCATACTTGAGAACAAATGCGCCTATCCGCAGAAGGTTTTGAATCTCCTGTTCATAAGGGCTTCCTCATCCCTTTACCCGGATAGACTGATCACAGGCTTCCGTTTCTTTGTCTCTGCACTGCAGGCTTGTGCCTGATGAAATCCTCTCCCTCTTGATCTTTCTCTGGGTCGTGTGCCCTTGTGGGCCAGTTTTGTGTCCAAGTACAGGACTTGCCCTTCTATACCAGTGACAAAGAAACAAACGAGTTTCTCTATATATCTAGAGTAAACCAGGACTGGAGGTGGAACAAATTTCTGTTCATATGTCAAAGCAAAGACAACGTGGTGTTCCAAAGGCAAGTGCCTCTTGGTGAAAGAAACACTTAAAACTGTTGAAGAATTAGGTCCCCTTCTGTCCTTGACAGTTACCCTGTCAGCAAATTTGCTTGATTCTCTGCTGGCTACAGAGTCTCAAACTGAGTGCCAAGGGAAGCATTCTGTCTATTTCTTCAATTCCTAGCTGAGGTAAGGTCCAGCTTGCAAATGCAGTCATTGCTCTGCAGTAGAGCTTACCCAATTGGAGATGAACTAGCTACTACACCCCTACAAATGCACACACTGTGACAATGAATGACATTCATAGGACTGCCCTAGGTCAGGTACATCTTCCTGTGAGGACAGAAATGCCACATTTTTTTTTCTTGCTGAGATGACGAAACATAACAGAACGCAAGAGAGAGCATCTTACAGGGATAGATTGAATCAGCTCCACTTTATTCATTTACAAAATTTGAAGCTATTTTGTGTAATAGGTAAAATGGTACACAGATAACTAGATAAAAAAGCAAAATATAGGAAATAAGGAAAACAACACCCAGTGGAATAGTGGGGTTTCATCTGAATCCAGGCAATTGCAGCCACTTTGGGGCAGGTAGGTGAGCACTAGAAAAGGGCTTTGATGGATGAATGAATCACCACCCCCAGGCATTCTTTTCTGTAATACATTTTTATTGAGATACAGTTCAAATTCCATAAAATCCACACACTTAAAACATGCTATGCAATGGTTCTTAGTAATTTACATAGGTGTGTGTGTGTGTGTGTGTGTGTGAGAGAGAGAGAGAGAGAGAGAGAGAGACTATTGCCAAACTCCAAGTTTAGCACGTTTTCATCACTCCAAAAGAAACCTTGCATTAATGAGCATTCATCTCCATTCCTGAGTCCTTAAGCTCCAGCTCTAGGCACCCACTTACTTATTTTCTGTTTGCACACATCCGGGTATTGTATATTAATGGAATTGTGTTACAGTCAGTCTCTTCTAGCTGGTTTCTTTCACTTAGCATCGTGTTTGCGAAGTTCATCTACGTCATTTCTTTTGGTGACTTTAAATATTCCATTTATGGATGGATGTGTTAAATGGTCTTCTGGGCTTTCTGGTTTGGGGCATTATGGGTAACAATGCAATATACATCCATGCGCTTGTTTTTGTGTAGACCTTTGATTTCATTTCTCTTGGACTTACACTTAGGAGTGAGGTGGCTTGGGCACACATTGTTTCTGTGTTTAACTTTCTATGGAATAGACTGCTTTCCAAAGTGGCTGCAACCTTACTAAATTCCTGTCAGCAATAAAAGAGGTCTCCAATGTCTCTCCATGTCCTTGTTATGGTTTGTCTTTTTTTTTTTGTCAATCCTGGGGCTTGACTCAGCGTCTGGGCACTGTTTCTGAGCTCTTTCACTCTAGGCTAGTGCTCTACCACTTTGTGATAAGAGTCTCACAGACTTTCCTGCCTGGGCTGGCTTTGAATCATGATCTTCAGATCTCAGCCTCCTGAGTAGCTAGGATTACAGGCATGAGCCACCAGCACCTGGCTGGTCTGTCTTTAAAAAATGTAAATAAATGAATAAGTAAATTTGTTTATTTTTATTGTAAAGGTAATGTACATGGGGTTATGGTTACGTAAGTTAGGTGATAAGTACATTTGTTTTTGAACAGTGTCACCTCTTCCCTCTTTCCTTGTTTTCCCCTCGGGACTCCTCTTCCCCGACAGGTTATATAGTTCATTTTCAACGTAGTGTCTAGTGAGTATCACTGCTGAATTAGTTCGCCCTTTCTCCTATCATTTCTGTGCTTCCCCTTACCTTCCCCCAAACAGATAAACTTACACACAAGACAAAAGGTACAGAAATAAAAAACAGCAACAAGGAGAAACAAAAACAAAAGAAAACCAAAACCAGAAGCAAAATAACAAAAACATCTCTTAGGAGAGGATCACAAATCCTCAAGAGCTATGTGCATATGATCATATGAAATCATGCTATCGAAATGGTCTTTTTCATGACAAACATCCTGGAGGATGTGAAATGGTGGTTCGTTGTGCTTTGACTACGTTTCCTGATGACTAACGCTGTGTTCTACAGCTTCTTAACTATGTGTGATTTTTTTTTGTAAAGAAATGTCTATTCAAATCTTTGCGCACTTTTAAATTGGGGTTGCCTTTTTATCACTGAAAGGATGGTTGAGTGAGGGGCAGAGGGGAGAAGCAGAAACTTAGATGTGGAAAAAGGAATCAAGGAGAGGCTGGAGAGTCTAGCATGGCACGGGAGATGTGAATCTAGACTTAACAGAGTGACTGCCAAGCATCTCAAACCATCTATTAAGTAGGATCACAATTGCAATATGATGAGATAAAGGCCCAGTATTTATGCATAGTATTAATGCGAATCAGAGCTGATGCCTCCTCTGGCCTTAAACGGGCTTGGCAGTGTATTAAGAATACTGGGCGTGATCTGATTTAATCCTTCTGAGTGCTCTATTAGGTCTGAATTTTTCAGATCAGAAAGTGATGGTCAGAGAAGCTAAGCCTGTTGCCTCAAGTCCCCTGCTTAATAAATGGCAAAGGAAAAGTTTGAAACCCAGGCCTGTCAACCTATGAAGCCTCCAGGTTGCTGCATAGCTCTGATGCAGATAAAACTCAAGGAAAGTTAGGGAATCTTATGGGCCCTCAGGGGAGAGACCGAGGGGCCTTGACTACTGAAAGAGTTTATACTCCATTTGGAGTCACTGGGGAGCCATTCACCATTTTGAGCAGTCAACTAGGAACAGCATTTCAGAAAGGTAAATGGAATGGCGTGGAGTAGGGTAGAAAGAAGTTGATGGACAGATGAGAAGGCTGTCTAGGAGAAAGGCAACGAGGCCAGCACAGAGGAGGCTATAGAGAACCAGGAAGGAAGATTGGTAGGCAGCATTGTATGTACCCAGCTTGAACCAACTTATTCATCAGAGCCAGATGTTAAAAGTTCACTCAGCCAGCACTTAAACATTGCTACAACTGCAAATTAAATCACATAAACTCACAACTAAAAGTTTATATGAAGAACAAAGTTACCATAGACTTGAATTGCTTCTTAATTAGTTGACTACATTTTACCATTATCTATGCTCCTAAGGCTATTTTCATCTATCTTATCAGACTACTTGGGGAGGGAGGCTACTGCCTCAGTGCACATGACTTCCCAAGGGTTAGGGACATCACATTGGTACCTTGAAATTGCCTGTGGTCCATTGTTGATAGTGTCAAAATCAGCAAATTCTGTATATTACTGCCATTCTTTTTTGGGGTTGCCTGTTGTTGAACACGTACCAGTAGATCACTGGAAGGAGAGAGCAGGAACAAAGTGGACTTAACTAATCCAGGAAGTTGCTCATATGCAGTCCCAAGGGAGCCCCAAAATTTGGTGTGAGGGTTTCTGATAAGTTCTGGATGACTCTGTGTGTAAGGATATGAGCTGTAGGTCAATGGGAAGAGAAGAGCCACAGTAGAGGCTAACCAAAGAGACAGGTGCAGTTGCCAGTTTTGGGGCTTGACCTTGGGGGTCTTGTGCTCTTGCTTGGCTTTCTTGCCTGAGGCTGGTGCTCTTCCACTTGAGCCACATCTACACTTCTAGCTTTTTGGTGGCCTATTGGATAAGAGTCTCACAGACATTTCTGCCTGGGCTGGCTTTGAACTGTAATCCTTAGATAATAGCTTCCTAGGTAGCTGGGATTACAGATGTGAGGTACCAGTCTCTGGCCTATATCCACAGATTCTTTCTCTGTAAATTCAACCAGTACCTAGAAAGTAATTGCACCTGTCTTGAACATGTACAGACATTTTCTTGGGGGGGGGTGGGGTCATTGCTCCCTAAACGATACTCTAGTAATTATTCACATAGCAGTAGGTATTATAAATAATTTAGAAATGCTTTAAAGTATTCAGGATGATGCACAAAGGTTACAGGCAAATATTAGGACATTTTTAAGGGATTTATGCACCCATGGATTTTGGTATGTGTAGAAGGTTCTGGAACAAATCAGTTCTCTAAAGATGCTAAGGGATTGGCGGTATGTTTCAGTGTTTGAGAGATGATGGCAGGTGAATATTGGACATGCCATCTTAATTTGGTCACTGTATTTCTTCAGCCATGGGTTGAAGCTGAAATTTTGTTGGGCAGAGGTTGGATATTATTTGTACCTGAGTACTAGAGAACCTTACAGAGTCGTTCTGATGCGGAGTAGGATTCAAATTTAATTCCTCTTTGTTTCTGAGAGTTGAACAGGGACCCCACCCCCAGATCTTTGCTGGACAGTTAACAAGCAAACAAACCAACAAGGAAACAAGCAAAGTCAGAGTCTCTGGGGATGACATGTATGGTAGGCACCCAATGCTCATTTATAACCAAGTGTCTGATCTTGAATGAGTTATTCATCCTGCTTAAGCCTCAGTTTCCTCATCTATGACATGTAAACATTGGGCAAAGAGATTTTTCTGCTCAAGTTCTATCAGCCTTTGCCCTTTATGCCACATCTCCTTGCTGTCCATTCAATGGCTGGGCAGGCTTGACCAAGTGCTGTGGGCTCTGTTCCCAAGATGGTAATTTATGAAGCCATCATTCATTGGGACATCCCCCATCAGGTGGCAAAGAAGGGCCTGTGGTCCTGTCAGCCATGTCAAGGTGACACAGAGGCCTTTATCAAATGAAATAGGAGGGATGGATGGATGGATGGATAGCTTCTCAGTGCCAGGAAAATATTGATTCAGGCAAATATATGATCTACCACATGGATACCCTGGAGGCTGATGCAAAGACACGGCAGTGTGGGAGTGCTTCCTACATGATGAAGGATGGCTTTTTGGTGACGCATCATTGCACTGAAAAGTGGTGCTCGAGCCCAGCCCAGCTCCTCAAGCCCTGCATTATGGAAATGCTGATACTGTTTCATCACCACAGGTAAGCAGAGAAAAGTACAGTTATGGGCTTAATCAAATCAGAGGAAGAGAGATGATGGCAGCTAATCCAGAGATCCAGAGTTTCCTGGGACCAGGCAGGGTGCAAGGCTGCTAATTAGACTTTCTGGAAGCTGTCTGCTGCAGGAACTTCTGGGTACCTGCCAACTCCACATAGTGTGTGTCTCACCTGAGAGGCAGAGAATACCGGGGATCCCCTTAGCCGACATTCATGTTATCGTAATCACAGCTGAAATAATCTTTAGCATACTGTCATAGTCTCACACTGCTTTATGGAGGAACTGAAGTCAGGTAGATTATATGACAGATGGAGGCCCTTTTGCTGTCTGCCCAAAGAGCCAAGACCAGCAGCCTTCAGGCCTTCCAAATAGTCCAGGTATGATTTCGATCAGACTTAAGCTTTCGAAATCTACAACAGAGAAAACTCAACTTGGAAACTTTCCGTGCCATTTGGAAATCTCCCGTGCTGTGTTTCATCCAGCGCAATGTGAAGGGAAGTGACAATTGTTCTTCAGTCTTCCTGCTACAGACTTTGAGAAGGTGGCACCTGGATTCTTGTCCCAGCTGTGCTGTCTCCCTTTCCACGTGTCCCTAGTGCTTAATATTTCTCAGGCACAGTTCCTATACATGCAGAGTGGATTGCTCATTGTGCACATACTGATTGAGCCTCGCGTACTCATTGAGCATCTATTACATGTCAAGTACTATGACTGAAGCTGGCAACAATGCCTTCATCACAGGTATTTTGTAAAAAATAAATAAAACCTATTTCTAATGCTCATGTGAATGGACTAGAGGAAATTAAACTGAAAAGCAAAAAAACCCAGATAGGGCAAAGTCAGAGAGCTGGTACTTGATGTATTTATGGAAATTGCTTTGCATAAAAAGAAGAGAAGAAGGGTTGGAGATGTAGCTTGCCTAGCATACCCTAGGTTTGATGCTTCTCCCCACCAAGAGAGGAGAGAGAGAGAGAGAGAGAGAGAGAGAGAGAGAGAGACAGACAGACAGACAGTGAATAGAGGTGCAAAGGCTTGATAGTGTAAGGATAGGGTACAAGCTCTGTTAGCTGAAGGAAAGAAAGGACAGGGACAGTTCTGCAAAAGGAGTCATGAATGACGAAAGAAGTCCAAGGCCCTGAGACAGGAAGGAGTTTGTCACCATGGAGACACTGTAGGTTTATGAAGGTGTGTTCTGGGGTGGGTGGGACACAGGTGTGGACTGCCTGCATCAGGCTATTTCCTGTAGGCCTCCCATTTGCCACATTGCTCATCCAACCGAAAGCCAGCCCATCACTCAGAAGCTGTCCCTACTACTGGAGTTTCAAGTGTGGGGAGTGCCCCGTCTTACTTGGAGCCCTGCTGAGGGTCTGAGTTCATCTTCCAATGCAGAAGGAAGAAAGACTCCCAGAGAGTTCTCTGACCTTGCCTAGCCGAGGTGCTTCTGAGGTGTTCAGAATCCATAAAATCTCCGTCGCCTCATGTGGATGATGCTACCTAGCAAGCAGCCTCCCTGAGATGGGAAAACAAGAGAAAAGTAGGTGTGAGCTAAAACTTCCCCCACAGGCTGACAGAACTGGGGAACTTTCAGATCTCTTATGGTCCCACCTGCTTCTCTTTCATCTCCTCTGTGTATTGGGGGTATTTCCTGAGGGCCACCTTTCTGTTCTACCTTAATGACAGACTCTTTGCCAGTTTTGCCTTTGAGATTTTAGCACTGCTATTAACTTGTCAACAGGTCTTCCTTCCATTCTAATTACTCAGCTGAGCAGCCACTGGCGGGCTGTACACACAACCTGATTTCAAAATCATATGTCCCACTCATGAGTGCCTTGTTTCATCCTTGCTGGAGACCACTGAGAATGAGAGTTCAGTTGTCCGCTGTGGCATCTATACAGAGCCCAGTTATTTTCCACATCACATGGATAAACTACCTTCTAGGGCAGTGGGCTCCCGTGTTAGCTGCTCCTGGGGAGGTATGAAGGGATGGGTGTCAAGAATTCCCAGCCCGAAGCACAAGGACTAGCCTCAGGAAGCAGCAAATCCAGGCCTGCTCCTTAGAACATCTCTTTTCTCTTCTCTTGGGAACTGATGCCCTTTGTCAGATGTACAAAGGAAATGAAGTCTGTGAGCATCAGCCAGAGCCCACGAGTTTCATGGTGACTAGGGCCCCACAGTCTAGCATCATTGTCTGTGGGAGCAAAGCCTTTGCTGACCTTCCCTAGACTGTGCATAGATAGATGGCAGAATCCAGTGCTGGGACGACACAGGAATTCTCCTCCTGGTAATAATATACACAGACTTAAGTCAGTTCTTTCCTCGTGGAACAAAGGCTTTCGGGACACAATGCCCTCCTGGATGGGGAGAGCCCTATTGGGAAATCCAAGTACATCTGTGGGTAGGTGGCTGCCTTCCATTCATGCGTTTCTGCCAACGACCACAGGGTTACTGGAGAATGATGGAGACTTCCCAGCAGTATCAGCTCACATGTTGTGTGTGCTCTGCTGACTCCTCAAGTGAGCACCATACTTCTGGAGGGCAGGGACCAGTGATGTTTCATGTGACTGCTGTTGTTAACAGGCAACCTCTGTAGGAAGTTACATAGTCTTTGTTTTATGAGTTTCAACACTTGTGGGATAGTTACACTGGCCAATTTACAGATAAGGAGAAAGACAGGTAGTGTACTGGCTGAAGGAGGACCTGGCAAAGCCGGTGACCTTCCTACCCCATCATTCCATGCAGTATCAGCCAGGGGTCTCCCTTCTTCCCGTTCAGATTTTCATGCTGCTACATAAGCGAGGGCATGTCCCAAGTTCTTTCTCCTGGGCTTGGTAGCTTTGTCTCCTCATCAGGCCTGCTCAGGGTGAGTAGGAAGAGGAGGGTGTACAAGAAGAGCTGGCCTCGGCAGCCGAGTCTCTGTGGCCAGGAATCTTGGGCTTGCAGTCTGAAAGCCTTGATTTCCCTCACTTAATTGATGTTCGTTTTCTTTCTGTCTTGAAGATGTCCACGCACACAGGAGCAATCTTTTTCAGAAGGGATTCCTTGTTTAAACCTCAGGATCACAGGATGTGATCTGAGCGATGGTATCCTCAGTTCTTCAGAGTCTGGCATCCTTCTAGATGCTTGGGACAGAAATTAACCCATTCTATTCAATGAGTATCTTAGCACAGTGGTTCTCAAAGTGTGGTACTTGGATTCCCTGAATGTCCGTCTGGCACTTGGGGTTAGAACACACTCAGTACAAATGCTGCAACATTATTTTCCTTTACCATGCTTACCATGCTCACAAGGCATGGGTGGTGTAAAAGTCATTAGTATACAAAATTACTGGCATCTTACTGTCAATGAAACAGCAGCCCCAAAATGCTTTTAGCAATTGTAGTTTTTACCATCCAATGTTTGTTGCTGTAAAAAAGAAGAAGAACAAAAAGGTTGGTCTCTCTTAAGAATTCTTTCATGACTTAAAAAAAAAAGACTACTTTACGTGACAACATAAGAATTATTCATGACACTTCCGCTGCATACCAAAGTACCACAAAGCATCTTCAGAAAAAACAACGGGATGGTTGTTTGAATTGTGGGCTGAACTTGATTTCTTTTTTATTTTTATTTTGCAGGGAGAAAAGATTTCCTTGAAAGAAATACTTGTAGGTAATCTATCATTATTCAGGTGTGGGCATTTGGCTGGTATTTTCTAATAAGCATATGAAGTGGTCCAGTTCATACATACACACACACACACACACACACACACACACACACACACACACACACACACACACCAGCTAACAATAGTCTTGCCTGGAATAAAAATTGAGCTTTTAAGTGAAAATTAGAATTTTAGAAAATTTTTATGCATCACTGTGATCTTGACAGCTCTTAAGTTCTTAAAACAATTTTTTTGATGAGACGGGTGGTAATATTAATGATTGTGATTATTTTTGATGTTATAGAATGAAATGTCAACATTTGGAAGATCTGTATAATTCAGTGAACCAATAGTTTCCAAATGACAAGGTGTATACTTGTGAAATTATTTATGGGTAAAAGAACCTTTCAAAATGCATGATAGACTAGAAAGGTTTTAATGTAAGAAAGTACATAAAATCTATTGACACAAATGCAGATTCTACAGTATAAGTGCCCTTTATGGAACACTTATTTGTTGTATTTGGGTATAGAACCAAAGAATATCCACAGTTATTAAAAAGGGCCATTGAAATGATTTTCCTTTTGTGTAGTTAAGCTTTCTTCATTTACTTTATCCAAAGAATAGATTCCCAAAGACTGAATAAAGATTTGAAAAATCTACCTGTTTTCTATTAAACCAGATGAGTAAAATATTCTAAAAAAAAAGGAAGAAAGAACTTATCTCACTACCTTTTGAAAATATGTTTTAAAGATTAAGTTGTGTTATTAGCAGGCACCAGGTTTATAACATTTAAAAGTATTGTCAAAGGTGTGTGTGTGTGTGTGTGTGTGTGTGTGTGTGTGTGTGTGTGTGTGTGTTTCTTTTGTCAGTCGTCGGGCTTGAACTCAGGGCCTGGGTGCTGTCCCTGAGCTTTTTGCTCAAAGCTAGAACTCTACGACTTTGAGCCACAGCACCACTTCTGTTTTCTTTCAAGGTTAGAGATAAGAGTCTCACAGACTTTCCTGGCCAGGTTCAACCTGAGATCTTGAGATCTCAGCCTTCTGAGTAGCTAGGATTAGAGATGGCAGCTGTTTCAGAACAACAACAAAAAAGAACTACTGAAGGACAGATGGGTATCACCACAGGGAACTGCCTATCCCAGGGCAACAAATGATTCAGGTATGTGCTGAGTTCCTGAAGCAGAGCAGTGCAAGTCTGGGGTACCAGGCTGGGGTTGCTCCCACCATTTTAATCTGTGCGTCATCTCATCCCTCTCAGCGTCCGTTTCCTCACCTTTAAAGTGAATGAATGGTCTCCTGGGGTTTACCACAGGGTGGGTTCTTATATTGGCGACAGGTAAATCTACTTCTTATATACCTCTGCCTAGGTCCTGTCCAGGTTGCTGTGTTTTGTGAATGTGGGTGGGTGAATGCAGGGGGATGACATAAAAAAAATAGGGTTAACATTACTTCTTTACCATGGGGGGATTTTATGGCAGGGTATTGAGCATAGGCTCAATGAATAATAAATGATCACTAAATGGTAAGACTTCATCAGGAACTAGTGTCCGGTTCCCAATCTGCCTTAATTAGCTGTGCACATTTGGGCCAGACTTCTAAATGGCAGTCTTAATTTCCCCATGAATGAGATGAATGGGTGGAGCAGGTTGATGTTTTCCAAGGCAAGCTCTATATATTTACATCCACACCATTTGCTTAGTAAAATAGCTTCTCAGATCCCACCAGCTCCACACAATCAGAATCTCTCTAGAGGAGCAGAACCCAGGGGACCAGACTGTGTTTGCTTGGGTTCCTGGGATGAGGTGGGCTGTGCCCTGCGGGCTTTGCCCTCCCTGGAATCCATCAAGTGCACCCAGGAACCCGTGAGCGCCTCAGGAGCTCCAGCGGAGCCGGCGGGATGGAAAAGCTCATGGAATTTTACTTCACATGAATTTTCCATCAGGCCGTTAAGATTTAAGAAGTCCTTCTGCAGTCCACTCCCGTAAATCCAGACCCGTTAGAAGGAATGCACTTCTTCCTTATGCCCACAGGGGGTCAGTGGAACATTAGGACTTTGTTTTGTGAAATTTCAGAACAAAAGAATTTCAAGCCAGGCTGAACTAGAAGGGGAAATGCTTGCCCATTACACAAGATGAACCTTATTTACTAACAGACTTCCCTGGTGAGTGTTTGACTTTCTGTATAGCCAAAATAAATAAATAAATAAATAAATAACCCAAAAAACAAAAAACAACAATCTCCAGGAGTGCCTGGCTTTTTATAGAAGAAGCTACATTAGCTTTCAGGTTCATAAACTTTAAATATACCAGTAGACTTTTTTTTTTTTTTAGTTTTTAATAACTGTCCTTGGACTCTGGGAGTCATTTTAAGACAGAAAAAATTCTCTGCTTCAAATTTCTCTAGGCTACCTCTTTAGAAGCGTTCAAAGGCATCTACCTGACAGACCTGGGGCAGAAGGATTATTACCTGGGCTTTGAAATAGGCTGATGGTGACTCGGAGAGAACACACCTGAATGCAGACACACAGAACTGGAATAAAGATCAGACCCAGGACAGCTACCTCATTACCCAGGGACTTCTTTACAAGATAAGATCAATGATATGGGGTGCTCAGGCCAAGTGCTCCTTTAGCTCCTTTTGTCCCCCCATTCTGTTTGTCTTTTATTATGTTTCTGTCTGGAACTCAGCAGTCTGTCTGGTCTTTTCCTTAGCTCAATTTCTTTTTCCTTCTTTTAGAATCACAGCAAGTAAGTGAGAGAAAAGAACCATTGAGGCAGATGCCTAAGTGTTTGCATCCTCTTCCCCAGGCCTTGTCACTATCCTGGGCTTGCCCTTACACATGGCCACTGTGCTGGTGCAGGTGACCTTCAGGACTCTGAAATCTTTCTTTCTTTCTCTCTTCTTCTCTCTCCCTCCCTGCAGGTAGCTTAATGACTGATACATTACAAATCCACAGAGTGCTGGGTCATAAGATTTAGCAAGTGTTACACACTTGGCTCAAAGTGAAAGATTGTGCTGATCAACACCGATGAACTCATTAATTAATCAGCTCACTCATCAGGCGTTGCGTGAGGAACTCCTCCACGCCAAGCGTTTTCCTGGGCATTAGGGTTTCAACGATGAGCTCTGCTAGGAAGGAAATCAGTTTTAAGTAGATAAGGTCAGAAATAAAAAGAATCAATAACCCCGATCCACGGTGAAAAGTAGCATGAAGGCTACATACCTGGGAAGACATAGGAATGTAACAGGAAGCTTGTCCTACCCTGTGGGAAGGAGCATGGGTAAATGGCATTCTCTATGCATCTTATGTATGATTTGTGTCAGGATGAGATGACAGCCAAGGAGTCTCTGTAGAGAAGCTTTTCTGTCTTTCTGGGATTCCTCTGTGCTGAGGAACATGGCTGCCCAGTCCTATTAGACAAGAAAGCCCATTGGTAGTAGGTTCATTGCCTAAAGAGTAGAGGGTTGCCAGACTAGAAAACCAAAACCTTCTGGACTGTAGAAGGAGATCTTCACTTCACCCACCATGCCTGGACCAAGAGGTTGTGGTCAGAATAGAAGTTCTGAGTGAATTCTGAGCACCATTTTCCCAGAATCCCTGGACAAGCCTCTCAGGAAGATCATGGTCTAGATTGTTCTAGATTAGTTTAGGCTGTTTTGGCAACCACGGGCTAGGCCTCAGCTGACAACATCATCTACCCTGTAGACCTTTCCTTTTCCACTTTTCTCTTCTGCTTTTTATGGGATGACCAGCTCATCCTGGTTTGCCCAAGACTGTCTCAGTTTTAAAGCTGACACTCTGGTGTCCAGGAATGTCCACAGTCCTGGGCAAGCTGGGCCAGTTATATATGCTGAAGCCCTTCCTCCTTTCCTCCAGGCTTCCTTTGACACCTCTGTTTCATCTTCTTTTCTCCTTAGAAGCATGGCTCTTCTGTTCCTGACAAGGATGAGGGTTCATCCCTGGAATGCGTCTGTTGCTGTGCCTGCCTATACTACACACCCTGGGGGGAAATTCTTCTCTCCTTCCCCCATTCCAAGCTTTAAAATCCAGTTTCTGTAATGGATGTCTCTTCTTTCTGGCCACAGATTTGGTTAGAGTTACATTCTTTTGGACAAACAGTGACAGGGTGATTAGATTGTAGTCAGTTCTTTCTCTTTCAATATAGACAGAGACATGTGGAAATTTTCTAAGTAACACACACACACACACACACACACACACACACACACACACCTACCTCTGTATTTATCTGGCTCCAGAGAGAGAGGATATGATTGGTTTAACTTTGTTTCTACCACGTGGAAATGTCCAACTGGATAGAGATGGCCAGGCTGGCTCAAAGGCACCAGTTCTCTGGACCTAACTTTCTTAGTCTACGTCCAGGCCCAGTTGACCGGCTGCGTGATAGGGATGATTTCTTTAGCAAAATGGATATCATAGCAAAGGCTTTAGTTCCCTAGGGCTTTCATCCAAAGAATCACAATGTGGGCAGCTTAAATCAAGGTTTTACTAGAGCTATGCTTCCCTTGAGACTCTAGTGGGAGCTTTTCATTGGCGCCCCTCAGCTTTCATATGTACTAGTTCAACTTCTGCCTCTACTATCCTACAAAATGCTCCCTGATTATCTCTGTCTCTGGGATGCTTCCTTTTTTATGAGGATGTGGATCATACGAGATTAAGGGCACATTTAATTCTGGATGCATCTCCTCTTAATGAATCACATCTGCAGTATCCTTATTCCCAAATGAGGCCATATTCTGAGGTGCTATGAATTTAGCCTCCAACATACCATTTTTCCGTGGGGGGCATGAGGTTCATGATTCAACCTAAAACAGAAAGCAATGGCTCCTTCCTCCCTCCCTTCCTTCTTCCCTGCTTGCCTGCCTGCTTGTCTTCTCTCTCCACCCCCCTCCCCGCCCGTGCAGGGCTGAGGATCAGACTCAGGGATTCTGGCATGCTAACCAATTGCTCTGCCACTGTGCCACTTTCTGTAAAAGATGGCTGCCTTTTACAATGTTCCTTCCAACCACTTAGATGGACTTTGGATGTCTCTCTTTTCGTTGCATTTTCCCCTCATTTTTTCTTATTTGTGCTTTCTTATATCTGTTCCTTTCTTTTTGCTTTTCGGTTCCCTAATTCCTTTTTAACCTTTTCCTTTCAGCTCCTACTATACCTTTTTTCTAAGGAAACTCCCCTCCCCCTTGCCCCCATTTATCCAGGAGTTATGCCACCATCAGGAATTCTATTCCTTTTGCATTCTATCCTGGAGATCTGTGGAAGAGCTGAGGGCCATGGTGGGGATAGGGACAAAGGATTCCATATAAAACAAGATGTTATTTTATTTTATGAAGGTTTAATCTGTTCCCATATCTGTTTATTTCTGCCATTTCTTCTTGTATTTCACATTGTATGTTTTCTATAAAAAAATGTGCTTAGAAAAGGAATTCTGGGGCTGGGGATATGGCCTAGTGGCAAGAGTGCTTGCCTCGTATACATGAAGCCATGGGTTCGATTCCTCAGCACCACATGTATAGAAAACGGCCAGAGGTGGCGCTGTGGCTCAAGTGACAGAGTGCTAGCCTTGAGCAAAAGGAAGCCAGGGACAGTGCTCAGGCCCTGAGTTCAAGGCCCATGACTGGCAAAAAAAAAAAAAAAAAGGAATTCTGCTAAAGGAAAAAAATAAGTATGAGAACCTTAGTTGTAAGATGACAGTCCAAGCTGGGCAGAGAGCTGTTAACCTGGAGAGTCATCATTGAAGAACGGAAGAACGGGCGAGTGTTCAGTGTTAGCCCTGGCCAGAGACCTCACAAATCACCCCCTTCAGTGGTTCATACCCATGATCTGAAGGGGTGAAAGGCTTCCAGCTCTTACAGCTGGTTCTGTGAGGTAAATGGACAGCAGGCAGACTGACAAAGAGGGGCACGAATTTATTACTTTTATTACATTCGTAGATGCATCACAGGGGAAAAAAGTGAGTTCCTCCCCCCCCCCCCCCAAAAGAAAAGGTGGTACGATCTGAAAGCTATAGATCATCTTGCTAGGAAGGGATAGAATTATAGGGCACTTAGGAAGCATAAATAAATCCTTAAAAGAACAAATAGGATACGTAGCATACGATGGCTTGTGACAAGCTTAGTCTGGGTGGGATCTTACGTCTTATCTTTTGATATCTTCCCTGGTTGATCAAACTTGCAATGATGGGACTGTTGGTAATTCCATTCCTTTTAGAGGATCCCTATTTAGGCAGGCAATCAAAGTTTAGAGAAAGCCTTTCCCAGACTTCGCTAATTTTCAAGTGACTTTGGTTTAAAATGAATCAGTACATTTAGCAGCATCATTTGAGTGACATGTGCTAAATGCTGTCACAGCCACAGTTTGGGGTGTGCATTCTGGTCTTCAACACAAATAGGTAGAATCAGCCCCCTGCCTACCTCCTCTACTCCTCTTAAAGCTAGGAGAATACCTAGACTGGGAAATGGATACACTTGGGCAATGTTCTAACACAGGGCCTGGAGTCCAGCCAGCCTCTTTCCCTCTCCCTTTGTCTAATTGCTGAAGCAAGAATGAACTCTCTTCATTTTGAAAATCTCTGGTCCTGCTGCAAGTCATAAGTTCTGGATAAAGGTAAGACCCAGATAGAGAAGCAGTGGTGTGCCCAAGGCCCCACGGTGATTGTTGGCAGCATGCCTAGTAGAGGAGAGCTTTCTCATGGTGATGGCAGAGTTTAGGCCTCCAGCCAAGCACAGAACACGTTTCCTCTTGCATTGGTGTCCATCACTCCTATTCCTTGGCCGGGAATTTTATTCTTTTGCTGCTCCACCTATCCTGCTCTTACTCATTCTTCAGGATTAAGCCCAACTGGTGCCTCCTTCGTGGACTCTTATTCAGACACCCATGCCAACTTAACTCTTCCCCTGGTCCCACCTCCTCTTGCCAATGCTCTATCAGAGCCTTTCTTATGTTCGACCACATTGTCTGTGAATTAGCTGCTACCGCTTCTTATCAGCCTGTAACCTGCCTTGATCTTCCAAGATTTCACACAAACAATTCCTCTGTTGTCCCAGAGGTTTCAACCATGGAACTCCTGTGCCTAGCACAATGTCAGCACATAGCGTTCATTACTTTTTATTATTTTTGTTTTTTTATGTGTTCATTATTTTTTAGAATGAAAGAATGTGTATATAGTTGGGTAGAAATCAGCTTTGATTTCTTTTTTTTTAACTGTTTGAACCAACCTATCATTTTATTATTATTTTTTAATTTAATTTATTTATTCATTGAACACAAATTTTTTGACAAGGTGTGCAAAAAGGGTACAGCTTTGATTTCTGGTCCAGTATGCCCTTAACTTCAATGCACAGTATATCATCAGAGAAGGGTGTGCCTTCCCATCTAGATCCCAGAGATACAGGTTGAGACCCTTGCTTCTGCATCTTACAAGCATCTATAGGTTACAAGTACTGCTGACACTCAGACAGCATTTTTGAGTTATACGAGAGAGAAGATTGTAGGGTCTCCTGCCTACCATATTGATAGTAGGGCAATGAGAGTGGTTGCAAATGGTTGAGATTACATCTAAGAGAGTGAACAGCTAGGATTGCGTGAGACAGAGTGAACTTCACAGAAATGCCTCTGGTGGGTAATTCCGGTCTGTCTGGGGCTCAGCCTGAGATGGACTCACTTTGTTTACATTGGTAAAACTCAAAGCCATCCAGAAGCTCTTGCTAGGCAGTGGGTTGAGACTCTCAGAAGGGAATACAGACTCGGAATCTCTTATGAATATTTGCATTCACACTTTATACATTTTGGAAAAATGTTAGCATGTACTATTTCAGTAGATTCTTGGGGATAGATGTGATATTCCACATCTAAACTCTCACACATGGCTCATCTATGTTACTTCAACCTCCAGGGTAGTGATGAAGGGAATGTAGTCATTAGATTTACCCTGCATCTGAAGTGCCCCTTCCTCATTGTCATAGCTTGTTTTAATTACAATCTTCCAGGAAGACTGGGACCTGGTCTGAGTTGCTTGCTCTTGGCACCTAGAAGCCACCGGCAATCATTGCTTAAACAAGTGAACCAGAGTCTCACCACAGGAGTACCTCCATTTATACATTCTATGATGATGGGGTTGTACTCAGCTGATTACAATATAGTATCAATGAAGTCAGGGCTGTGGGTTTGACTCCCTTGAACAAGTGCCACAGCTTTGTCCCATCCCCACATATGCTTCTCAATGCCTTCTACAGCCCTCATGAAAATGAGGCCTGCAGCGATTTAGGAATGAGGTTGAGTGAGAGCACAATGGAGTGTATTTGGAACTGCACTTGCAAGCTCATCTCCTTCCGGGAAATCAATAACTCATATCCCAAGTACATTGCTGTATCATTCCTCATCAGACATACTCTAGGTCAGTGCTGTTCTCTACTACCTGGTGAAGAATAGTCTCTCATCTGTCCAACCTGTAACCTATACAGTCTGTAGCCTATACAGACTTGCCCATAGGAAAAGTCAAGGCAGGAAAGCAGGGCTTATTCTCAATTCAACCAGAAGCAGATCCACCATTTGCATTTGTCATTGTTCATACTTCTTAGGCCTGCTACCTGCCTCTCAACACATTGAGAACAACTTTAGAGATATGTCTCATTTCACAAACAAGCAAGCCAAACTACAGAAGAGACTGAGAAGCATAGGGAGGGAGGGTAGGGTTAATGTTTGGATCTGAGATGTTCTGCAAGAGTTCACATGTCCAAAACTTGTTCTCTAATACAGCTGTGATCAGCTGTGGGAACGTTGGGAAGTAACTAGAAGGCTCTGACATCATGAATGGACTAATGAATTCATTAGTGGAATAATTAATGGCTTATTAATGAATGAACTTCTGGGGGACAGTGGAAACCTCAGGAGGTGAAGTCCAAGTGGTCATTGGTGGCATTTCCCTGAAGGGTGTATTTTGTGCCATGTTATTTCTTTCTGTTTCCTGGCAGCTTGAGGTAAACACTTTCCTCACTATGTCCTCCCCATCATTATATAGTCTCAGAAAAGGTCCAGAAACAAGAGAGCCAAATGTTCAACTCCTCCCCTCCGAGTCTCTGCTCTCCATATGCAAGTTCTCGGCAGTCTGAGACTGAATACCTCACTTGAAAAATAACTAAAAGAGCCAAAAGGGCTTGGGTAGGGCCCTGGTTCATAGAGTACCTACCTGAATACCAAGTTCAAGACTCTGAGTTCAAAACCCAGTTATAACCCCCTCCCCTAGTTGCAAGCAATCTTCCCTCATATCCAAGCCTTTTTTTCCCCTAGATTATTCCACCTCTTCATTACCTTTTAAAGTTAGTAATCGTAGGCCACATTTATTGAATATGTAGTATATATGTCAGGCATTGTGTTCATGACCTGACATGTATTAATTTATCAAACACTTACATTAATGTATCAAATCGTTTATCTGCCTTTCATACTTGGAGGCAAAGGGAGACTACGTGAGTTGCCCTCAGGTTGCATGGCTTGAAATTGGCAGAGTCAGGCTAGAACCCAGACCGGTCTGATCCTAAGCGGTTGTATGATACTGTGTGGAGGGACACCTAGCTTGCAGGTGTTCTCCTGTGAGGCCCCTCCTTTATCGCTAGTTCTCTCTGTACCACTATTCATCCTCCAGCTCCAACCTGGAGACTAGGTTCCCATTCTCCAGTCATTCAACAGCTGCTTTTCACCATTGTGGTTCAGCATCATTCCTTCACCATTCCTGGACACCCATAGCTACAGCTAACTATTGTGTGCTGCCCTGTTGCCATGACGCCATTCAACAATGCAGCATCTGTCTTCTGATCTCCTTCTACAAGTCACTTCTGGTGATTGTCCACTGCAGCTGTTATGTCCCTGTGCATGATATGTTTATCTCCTCAGCTCAGAGTCTCTGCTTTCTACTTGGAGGCCTCTGCAGTCTCAATGGGGACATCTGCATCGTACCATCCACAGAGACTGCTTTGTTTCTCCATTCTGCCTTTCCCATAAGTCCCACAGAGACCTTACAAAGCATGTCTCTACCTTTACTAGGTCCATCGCTCCCTCCTGACCTTATTTTTCTTCTTGTATAGCTTATAATCAATCTATAAGCAACTCTGCCCCAAGGGAGCCAAAGACGGAGCAAGAAATAATGTGGAAATGGAAATCAGGAGCTGCGAAGTCTTTCTTCACATTGTGTTGCTCTAGGACAGCTCTGGTCTGTTAATAGCAAAGTGAATTATGGGGATTGTTGGATTTGACACCCTTCTCTGTATAGGTAAACTGTTATAAGAGAGGGAATCTAAAGATTCTGGCTGTCAATCTAGCTTAGGCAGTCAAGATTTTCTTAGAGTATGAGCTTGTAGATCTTATAGATCTCTTTATTTGAGTGATCTAGGGGTTCCTGACAAAGGAAAGAATTTCATACCTAGCCCCAAGTTTCCTGATTACAGTATTTGAGGAAGGACCTAGTAATCTTCATTTCAAAACAATACTCAAGATGATTTTTGCCTGTTTTAGGGATTGAGGATCATTGATTTGGGCAGGCCAGATAGATCTCCTCAAGCAGGGGTTAAAAAAATCCATCCCTTCCCACTCCTACCCATGAGTCACCAACCTTGGACAGAATTCAGACTTGTCAATCAGTTGTGATTTCTCTTTGAAGCCCCTTAGAGTTAATTCCATTACCTTCCCCCGAGGGCTTAGTGTGGGACAAGCTTTTTTGGCTCAAGAACAAACAGAAATTCTACCCCAGGTCCCCAACTTCTTCCCTTTTTCTTCTTCTTTGCTCTGAGAAATAGTTTCAGACCCTCCCTTCCATGTGCTGCTGGAGGGAGAGTCCTGGTGATCAGGAAACATTAATCTGTGGTGCAGGCAACAAGAGACAAAAATGCATTCTTCTATAACTTTTTAAAGCCTAAAGCACAATAAACCAGGCCTCCTTGTACTGTGAGGACTTCCATAGTCCCTTATCCGTGTCGTGATAAATCAGATCAATTAAATTCCCCTCAGAACACAGTGTTTCTTTAACTGCATGGTGCTTTCCAAACAGCTTCTCAACCCCCAGGGTCTCTACTGCCTTCCCCCCAAGGCTACAAAGTGAGGGACTTGCTACCCATTTGGGGGACAACTGATCACTATCATTGAGGGTTTGAACTCAGAGGACCTGATTCAAACCCAGGTGTTACGTCTTAATGCTTTGTGAATTTTCCCAAGCCATGAAACCTCTTTCTATATCCTTATCTCCAAAAAGGAGAAGGTTGTTCTGGAAGGACACTCATTTTGAAGTAGCGTGCAGCTATGACTTGTTAGAGGCAGTGGCTGATCTAAGCAGTACTACAAAGCACCCTCCAGGTAGGCCAACAGAAAGAGACTTGGTGGGCTTCACCTGGTCCACAGAGATCACTGAGCATCAGAATGCTGTCACGCTGTTCTCATCCATTCTGTGGCTCAACAGGGAATCGGGCATGCTCTCCGGAGATCTGCTGTGAAAGACCCAGGGGTCGATCTATCACTTCCAAGCTAGCCTGCGAGGAGGTGCAGGTAGCTGGATATGATCATAGGGTCTATGATCTGGGCATTTCTTTCCTGGTTAAATGCTTCTGAGATGCCAGGGCTGACACAAGCTTTATGGGTCTGTGCCTTTTGTGCTTTGTTCTGTGTTTTATGTGCTTAAAGAAAGGCTTGCTGAGAAGAATATCAGGAGCCATGGGAGGATTCTAGATACCATCATAGGGGAGCTGTCCCATTTGGACCGTGAAAGGATTTCTCTGAAACTGTTCACCAGGAAGCAATCTCATCTATCATTCCATCCAGGCTGTACAGGACAGTGACACATGTTCATTCTAAAAGGTCACATCAGTCTCTACTTAAAACCTTCCAGTAGCCTCTCTTATGCTTAGAATAGAAGCTAGATTCCTTTGCCTGGCCCTTGCCTCCTGCCCTGTCCTCCCCTGCTCTGCTCTCACACTCTTCCCATCTCATTCTCCCACGCGGGCCTTCTTTCTGCTTCTCATATGTAGCCAGCCACAATCATCCCACCTCGAGCCCTTTGCTCTGGCAATTCTTTTGCTCTCTGTTTGTATGAGCTGGCTCTTTCTTGCCTTCAGGTCTCTCCTTACCCACCACCACCTTGGAGAAGCTCTTCCAGACTTGACTCTATCACAGAGTGCTCATTACTTAGACATTTTTCTTGTGCATTGCTTTATTTCTGCCTCTTTTCTTAAGAACAGAAGATGGATAGATAGATCTCAGTCATTGCTAGCATAGTGTCTGGCACATAGCAGATCCTCAGCAAATACTTGCTGACCAAACCGATTGCCTTTGTATCCAGAGACTCCAATCCTAGCCCTGTGTGCCTCTTACTAGCTGTGTGTGTGAGTCTCCCTTTCTTCTTTTAAGGGGAGGCAATACCATGGACCTCGCAGGGTGGTATCTAATAGCAAAGTGTTTGTAAAAATGCCTTGAAGGTAGGAGAAGATCACAAAACACATAAATACATGGGTACATATATACACATGTATGTTGTTTCCCTCCCTTCTTCTTTCACTGGGCCCAATTTTGCCAATTGTGAGCCCCAAGGCCTTCAGAGTGATTTTCATAGGTTATCCATATAGACAACTCCATTGCAGTTTCTTCTTTACTGGAAGGAAGGGCATCAAGCCTCTTTTCTACCATCCACATGACTGAATAGGCTTCCCAGAGCCGGGCGGCAGTGCCCAGCTCCGCTCGATTGGGCTTGGTAGGGCACTTCAAATAAGAAGGTAGTGAAAGAGACTTCCCTGTGAATACTAAGTAGGATGTTAATTTTGCCTCCAATTGGCAAGCTTTATATTATAGGCCCGCTGTTGTCAGATGAAGGTGGAGGGACTTGATGGAGGCTGAGTTAAATATGGCTGGGATTTACAATGGAATAAAAGGTGCCAGATTAATAGGGTTTCTTTTCTCTGAACCATAAATTGGAAGCCCTCGTGCCTGATGAACTACTAAATCTCCAGTCCCAGGGGCTGCTAGCCCCAGAGCTCTGGGAACACCTGGCAGTGAAAGGTTGATGCAAATAATGGCCTCACCAAGGGCTTTGCCCTGCAGGAGGTGCTGGGCCAAAGGGCAGAGGAACCTACCACATTTACATGGTGACAGTAGCCTCTGAGCACCACTAAGAGGACATGTCAGGTTTCCCCTGCCAACCTACTAGGGTATGCCTGATCAGAATGGGAGGACACACAAGTGTGTTTGAGCGTGCTATGCTAAGTACTTCCTCTTCTATCCTCCCCTTCATAGATGGATGCTACAGAAAGACAGAAAATGATCCAGGGCTAGTGACTGCTTAAGGCTATTCTAGTGAGTCATAGGGACTTTTTTTTTTTTTTTTTGGTAAAATTCTCACTATCATTTTAAGGAGTGGGACATGGCTACAATGCAAAGCACTGAGTCCTCCTTTGCTTGAAGATGGGGAATAGGGACAGATGAGTGGATAGAGCTTGATTTGATTGTTCCTCATGGTTCTCTCTAGTTTGAGAGGTCTGAGAATTAGACCAGAAGACAGAGGATCTGTTTGGTTTAAATGCCATAGTAATCATTGAAATAGATACAATTTAAGTAGATTTTATATTAAGAATAAAGAAAACCAAGTCCAACAGGAATAGGTAACTTGCTCATAGCTGCACAATTGGGCAGCAGTAGCTGAACAAGAGACAAACTACCTAGTCACATCAGCCTCCTTGTGGTCTTTAATCTCAAGCACCCACTGTTTTTGGGGAGGACAGGCTAGTGGCCAAGAGGATGACTGGAACATGGTGACAGCATTGCTACTTCCAGCTTTCTTTAAGGACAGGAGAAACAGCCTGTGGACTATAAGGGTTGGGATGACTGGACCAGCATAAGCCCAGAGTAACTAGTCAGGAGTTGTTAACCCATTGGTGCTCTTATGGGACTTAGAAAAGATAATCTTTTTGGATAAACAGCTTTGTGACAGGCTTGAATTTCCACCTCAAGTTATCCAGTGAGCCGAGTATACTTTCGTTGTTGCAGGGAACTGATGAGAATTCAAATCTCGGCTTTCAAAGAGCAATCTCTATCAGCAAGGCTTCCCATGTGCCTCTCTCTCTTCCCTTCCATCTGCCTTAAGAAGTCATTTTCAAATAGCTGTCTGCCAAGAATATCCAGACAGTTTACCCAGATGACTCTCTGGGCTTTCAGTAGAATCCCATCAGGCCAATCAGTCCAAGAAACCAGAACAAAGCAAGAGAGGTTAGGGATTTGTCCTGGGGTTGACAGTCAAGTAGGGTCTACCTTAGGCACCAGTTCTGCTGATGCCATTTATTATTTCCTGATGGCGTCTTCTCTCTTTTTGGCCAGCCTCGCAGCACTCCCCGCCTTTCTCGGAGCCAGCAGTCATTAAGCTGCTTTGGCAAGAGCTGCCACGAACAGGCAGCAGAATATTTATGTCCAATCTGTTTTTTTTTTTTAATGTCAACAATTCAACTTACTTTTTGGCTTTTTCTTTGCTGCATTAGAAGAAGTCAATTTCTCTTACGGACAGGAAGGTGACCTTCCCTACAGTGAAATACCAACATTTTCCCTGCTAGCCAGTATGCTTCTGAAGACCAAAACCCTCCTTATTGCAAAGCAAAAGGAAAATTTGAAGTGTGTGTGTGTGTGTGTGTGTGTGTGTGTGTGTGTGTACTCACTTGCCAGTACCTGAATTTTAATTATTCAGAATAGCATTAAAATTGTTTTCAGAGATTATATGAAAGGGAGGAATAAATAAAAACTGAGAGTCAAACGACATGTCAGATTGTGCTGGAATCAAGGTAAGCCTGGGGAAGAAGAAAAAAAGAAAGGGGATATGTCACCAAGAATGCTGCTAAGCGTGGACATTGGGAAGAGAGGACCATGAAAGAATACCATCTGAGTTCTTAGGAAATGGCCTGGATTAGGCCATTGCAAGGGGATAGAGTGCTTGCTATTTGCATGAGGAGGCATGCCACATCATCTGAAGGGAGTTAGGCTGATCTAAGAAAGACCTAGGAAGTTGAGGATGTGAGCCAGGGGTTCTCAAATAGGCGACCGCCTCACAAATGAATAGAATTATCTTTTGGTGAGATCAAATCAAATCATAAAGGCATGAAAGAAATGTACAATTTTGAAGACCCCAATAATAGATTATTTTATGACAGAAGGAATTCTCCTGAGGTTATTTTGAATTGAGGTTGCCCCATAATTTAACTTAAATGAAAAGCTTTGTAGGAGCCAAGGGTATAGCTCAATGGTAGTGAACTTGCCTAGCTCCAGTGAAGCTCTAGCTTCAATCTTCAACACACACACACACACACACACACACACACACACACACACACAGAGAGAAGGAGAAAGAAAAGGAGAGATAAAAGCTGTATAAATTGTTATGATTTGCTTCTTAAATGCCTCCCCCCTATTTAGTTGCTAGCTCCTGACACTATTAGGACCTTAAGGCCTGGTATAAGGAAATGTCATTAGTAGTATGACCTTGAAGGGTATATTGGAATACCTGACTTTTCCTGTCCTATTTCTTTGCTTTTGGGCCACCATGAGGTGATCAGCTATGCTTTACTTCACACATTTCCTCCATCATGGTTCTTCTCCTATGTTTTTGTTGTTGTTGTTGTTTTGCTTTACCACTGTCCCTACAACAACAGAACCATCACTGACCATAGACCTCTAAACCAGCAAGCTAAAATAAACTTTCCCTGCTTATATGTTGATTTTCTCAGATATTTTATCCCAATGTTGGAAATGTGACTAACACAAAACACACATGTGTTGAAAGTCTATTTTCCTAAACTTCCTTCAGAATTCAACCACACTTTCTTTCCTCCCATAGAGGAGAAACAATAAGGGTTCTCAGAAAAGGAGTATAGCAATGTGTCTCAGGGAGTCTTCCAGCCTCTTTTACTTACAGTCAAATTGGAACCCAATACCTCACAAATAAGACTCATTAGATGCTGTAGTTTAGAAGAATGTCCTAGTTATCTGGTCTGTCCGCTCATTTGTTGTAGCAACATCCCATTCAGGATGGATGATCGCTTGAGAAAAATGTCCACTAGGCTTCATGTGACTTTGGTTGCACATCACCTAGAACAAAGTCAGACAGATGACCGGTGTCCAATCAGCGTATCTTGAACGACTGATTAAGTGAATGGCTATCTCTCAGAAGCTATCAAACATCTCTAGGAACAAGCAGTTGGTATCTAAGGAGGCAACTTATTCTTTTATGTAGCTCTCTCTGATGACCAGGAATTTGCTTAAATTTAGTAAAAGGTTTAGTAAAAGGTCTCTTCTCTTATTGTCATTTTTTTTTTCTTGTTCTATTTCTCCGGATGCTCTTCATTCACCACCTAGTGACCACAGGCTTGCCCTTGTTCATCTAGAACAAGGACAAATGGACAAATAGCAAATGGACAAATCCAGATGCCTGCATGGGCAGGCAGGGCTCTGCGATTTGGGTCATCTCTCTTCCCCCCTTGGTTTTGTTGAGATAGGCACATCCTAAATACCATCCTTTTGTCAGGAGCTTCTATTATAGAAAACTAGCTAAAGGAGAAAATACCTCTGGTGGTAATATTATCAGTGATGTTTATTTTCTCCTTTACATTCCTTTGTTAGAATAGAAAATGTTTGCACTGAGAATGCATTATTGTATTAATCAGAAAAAAACTGCAAAAACTATTTCCTATTATAGAAGAAAGATGCTGGTGAGATAGTTTATAATAGAGTCTCGATGAAACTTTATGAAAGATCTAAATATTTAGCACGGAAGTGGGTAATATGGTGGAACGAAAGTAATCTTTTCATTTACAAGTTTTTGAGTTTGCTTATACAAGCAATTATACCATATGAAAAGAAAATGCACACCTTACCCAGGGGAATTAAGGAAGGGCTCTAAAAGTGAACTGGGAAAGCGGGAAAAAACCATTTTAATAAATAGGTGTTTAGTATAGGATGAGGGACAGGAAACTCACTGTGAAGATGAGTGGACGTGTGAAAGATTGTGGCTTCTTCATAGGTTTGGAAGACTTTGGAGGGAGGGAAGGACAGAAGCTGTGGTAAGAGGGGTCAAATTTAGACCATATTCTGTAGGCATGTACCTGCAGATAAGGGAAGTGACAAGGGAGAGAGTCTTTCAACATGGGGGAAATTACAACTTTCTGCAGCTCTTTGTCAATGTAAAATGATCTTGCTATAAGGAAATAACAACAACAACAAAAAAGCTGATTCTGAGGCAAACAGGGTGACCACGGCCCAAGGACATGGATTCAAGGTACCCTAAGTGACTCAGTGTACATGGAAGAGGCTGCATAAACTGCATAGAACAAAGAAGGCCATGAATCAATCAATCCCATTTACCAAGTACATTGGTGGAGAATTAGGTACATGGCCTATAACAAAGCAGAGCAAATCTTTTTTTATGGGCTTCAGATGCTACCATGTTCAGCTTAGGGTTGGTGGGGACTAGAGGTCTTCTAAGCTTAGCAGATGCATTCTAAGAGTTATCCATTTGTCCTGGAAATGTTAGGTCAGAAAAGGGGTCAGAATTAAATAACTATTGAGAGAACAGAGCCCATGATCCATTTGGCTCTTAAATGTAGCACTATATCTCTACACTCAAGATGTTCTACTCATTCAAACTCAGAGGGTGTGAAGGATCTTTCATCTAGGTAAGAATTTAAGCTTTACTTCTTTGGTGATGCAATTCCTGGCAGTGTAGTGGTTTGTAGGAAAGTTTTTCTAAGTGTAGAATAAGAGGCTATCCTTCTATCTTTTATACCGTATCATACATGAAAGTAGTAAGCCTCACTTATTCTCCTGCAGTATCATAGGAAATAGATAAAATCATGGTTGGGGTTTAAGAATGTGTTTTCTAGAACCAGTCTTCCTAAAGTCAAATACATGTCTACTGTCTATTAGCCATGTCATCTTCTTTGTGACTCAGTTTCCTCAATAGAATGTAAAGTAATACCTTTATTTCATTAGGTTGTTGGGAAGATTAAATGAATTAGCATAAAGATAGCTTTTTGAGCCAGGCATGGCACTTAGGAAGTAATATATACTTGTTATTATTATGTATGTCTTATCTTCTCATCCTTGTACTATCTAGGGGGGGAAGAAGGGCTTAATGGGATTTAGAGTTATAAGCAGCAGGCTACCATCACTAATTGATTGTGTGACTTGGGCAATTTCACCTCGATGAGTCCTAGTTTTCCTCTTGAAAATGCAGATGATAAGAATTCCCACTGTACAATCTTGTGGAGATCAAACCAGACAGAGATAATGGATGTAAAAGCACTTTATAAATTGTAAATTGTTGCATACCAACTACTAGATTAATATTCTCTCACAGTCTTCCTATAAAGAGGGCAGAGACTGGTCTCCCTGCTGAACACAGAAACAGAGGGCAAAGGGATTCAGTGATTTACCCCAGGTCTCCAATGAGGCTGCATTAGGTCTGGCCTGGGACATTTCTCTTCTCGGCAAATTCTCCACTCTGGCTGATATATCCAAACTGTGAATCTATATCAATCAAAACAAAATCTTGGGCGAGTCTCTTCCTGACACTTTACTAAGTTCAAAATGCCTCTTACTTCAGAAATAGAAATAAGTAAATCAGAAACTTAATTGTAATAGCTTTCAGGTCAGGTTCCACACTGCATTCTACATCCTTGGTCAATTTTTCCCACCACATCTTAGTTAATCTGGGGAAGAGGAAAATGTCCTGTAGTGGCTCATTTGTTTTTGAACCCCTATAATTTGTAAGTAAATGGCATTTCTTTGAAATGTGAAGGAACATCCTTGGGTTGACAGAGAAGACTGTCTTTGACTCTTCAAAGAACTACAACCCCTAATGATCTGGAAATAATCTTTCCTTTCCAATTATACTCCTCCCAGAAGGAACCTCATTAGGCTCTGGTCAAAGTATAGCCATTAGAGTTTTCTCTAGTCAGGGGAAGCTCTCTTTGTCTGCTGGGGGAAATTGTTAGACAAACAACTCTCATCTGGGCAGATACATGGAGTTGTAAGTGCAAAGCATGAGAAGCAGATGAATGAGACACTATCCTGGACATTGGGGGCATTCACAAGCTCTGTAGGAAGACAGTGCTGTAACGTGTAACTGAAGGCCGAAAAAGGTGTTTGAAGGGAACCGCAAAGTTTTTCCTGACCTGTTTTCTGAATTTGCTGGAGATGCTAGGAAAGTTGTGGAAAGATGATGGTTGTTCAGTGGGACCTCGAAGATTTCACCACCCAGATCATTCTCCATTGCCCTGCACCCCATAATCACCTCACAGTCTGGGTACCACTTCTCATCTTGGTGTTGTATCATTGAAAGGCAAGTCTCACTCTCTTACGGTGTCTACTGGAACTTTGCCCTCTAAAGTGAATTGATTCATCCAAATTCAAAGTCCATGAGGCTTCAGTATCAGAATAACCAGGACAGGGATATAGCACAAGTGGGAGAGTACGAGCCAAACAATGTGAAGCCCCAAGTTCAAATCCTGGTACTGTCAAGAAAGAAACTCAAGCACATTTCTTCAATGACTTAGGTCATACAACTCGCAGGAGTCATAATTAGGGATTGAGCCTGGGCAGTCTGATCACTGACCAGAAGTGATAACACAAAACAAGCCACACTGCCACTGGAATCGCCGGTGTCTAATGAAGCCCATTGCCAATGCACCAAAGTGCAGTGCTTCTCAGTAATGGAGGCAGACAAGAAAGAAAACAAGGTCTGGAGGTAGATGATTCTGCTGTACCATCTGCCTCTTAATCAAGGAACTTTGCCTTTCTATAAAATTAGGAGAATAACAATGTGACCCCCAGTGGGGACTGAGTAGTGAGTATGGAAATCTATAAAGCCCTGTTATTACTAAGCCTGTTATTATTAAGATGATATTCCTGTTACTATGGATACATAATACATTATCCTAAAACTTATTGGCGTAAAATAACCATTAATTATGATCCTGGGGTCTATAGGTCAGGAATTTCAATAGTGCAGTTCCTGTGCTCCACAGTGTCCGAGGGCTCAGCTGAAAGACTTGACAGCTGGAAGCTGCAACATCTGAAGATTTGCCTCCTCACTGGTGTGTGGGCTCAGACTGTCTGTTGGCTAAGATCTGAGCTAGGGCTGAGGGCTGAGGACTAGACTACTGACATGGCCCCTCTGCATAGGGCCTAGGTTTCTGGTCTTCTACCCTGGGTGTGTGTGTGTGTGTGTGTGTGTGTGTGTGTGTGTGTGTGTGTGTGTGTGTGAGAGAGAGAGAGAGAGACAGACAGACAGACAGACAGACAGAGACAGAGACAGAGACAGTGAGAGAGAGGAGGAAGGGGACGGATGGGGAAAGGAAGGGGGAAGGGGAAAAGAGAGGGGGAAGAAGGAGAGAAGGGAGGGGAAGGAGAGAAGAAGGGAAGGGGAGAAGGAGAAAGAGGAGGAAGAAGAAAAGGAGGAGGAGGAGCTCTATGCTTTTGATGGGTCTAGCTTCAGAAGTCATAAAGCACCATTTCTTTTTGTATGAAAACTTGAGTCTATAAAGGAAACCTCCATTCATAAGTGTGTCCTGTCTACAAAAAGAGAAAGAGGACTCTAAAATCATTCTCTTTTCAGTAGAAAAGGCATGGACTTGAATTTGCTTGCCCAGCTTCTCCTGATCATCTTTTCAGAAACAATCTTCCCTATAAATTTTTTGCTTTGAAAAGACTATGATATTTAAGCTTGCATTCAAAGCCATTTCTCTGAGTGTTGCCCCCCACTCTTTTAACTGTCTTTCTGAGTTACTGATTTCTATGAGTATTTACCATACGTGAGATATTCATCATATCAAACTTGTTTTTCTATTGATCATCTATCTACCTTTTGTTAAAATAGTCTCCAACTTAGAATGATTTGATTTCCTTTTTTTTTGTTTTTTCACTTTGCCACCATGCAAATGTTTACTCATGCAACCAGCCTGCTTTTCTCTTTTAGTACAGTGTTCAGGAAATTGTATGTAAGTGTTCTGAGCACACTTAAAGCAGGCCAATCTAATAATGCTCTTGGTAAATTAGGGGTATTAGAATACATTTTTCTACTTAGTGATGGTTTCAATCCATGATTAGCTTATCAAGATATAACAAGTTAAATTCCATTGGGTACAGACACACACACACACACACACACACACACACACACACACACACACACACACACCCCACATTTTTTGATCCATGCATCCACTGAATGGTATCTGGGCTGTTTTTATGCGTTGGATATGGGGAATAGTGCAGGCATGCACATGGTTGTGCAAGTGGCTTTACAAACTTTTCTTATTTAAGCAGGTGCGTAATTGAACAGCTTCTCCAAATTCACTGGTTCTGTTTATAATATGGCCTCTTAATTTCTCTTATTTTGGATAATCACACATTCTTTTAATATTGAGTCGTTTTCATTTCAGTACTTGTAGAAGCCATTGCCTTTTCTGCAAAATACTTACATTCTTTTGTATTTGTTTTGCATATAATTTGTGAAATATGAGAAATAAATGTACTATGAGTTCGGAAATTTTTTTGAGTGGAAATCTGATTACCTCCTCCAGAAAATCAACATTTATCCAATTTTATTCATCTCTGCCCTTTCTTAATTTTTTAGTCCCCCCCCTTCCCCTTTCCTGGCTTACACAACCAACTTCATTAACTCACATCCCTGTGGGATAGGAAAGAAAGCTTTGCAGACAAGCTTTGGAGGTGTGAGAGGTATTGAATTGCGGAAGTCCTTGGTGATGATTGGACGAGGGTTTCCTTGGGCTTCATGACACTGAAATTAGGTTGCATTGGGCCCATTTGGGAGATATGAATAAGAAATTGCCTTCCAGAGAAACACCAGATGGAAAAGACAGGGACTTTGCTGGGGTGAGGGAGGAGAAAGCTGGCACACGACGCTGAAGGAACCCCTGGTCCTCCTGCTTTGCGTGGTCTGGAGACATCTCTTTCCACTCTCAACTCTAGCTGGGAACTGAATATAAAGTCTCTTAGATGATCATGGTTGTAAGCATCACAAATCACAAGGGATCTGTACTTACCTTCAGTGATTCCTTATTTTTCTGGCTGCCAACATATAATAAATATTTTGTTAAGAGTAGGTAATTATCTGTAAAGTGTAGTTTGGGATGGAAGGATTTATGAACTATTGAGAAGCATACCTGTCCTCCAACATGCTGTTATGCCCATTCTTCCCTGAGTGTGATGGAAAGACAGAGCCTCAAAGGAAAGTAGACAGGACGCAGGGTGGGGATTTACTACCTAGGCCCCTGTTCCTATCAGGGGAAGTATTCCAAAATGGGTTGTCCCAGATGCCTGAGAGTCCAAGGAATCACTTCTGCTGCTAAGTATCTTGTGTGGCTAACATCTCTCCTCCTCCTCTTCTTCCTCTTCCTCCTCCTCCTCTTCCTTCTCTTCTTCTTCCTCCTCTTCCTCCTTTGTTTTTAGACAGGCTCACCCTATGTAGCACAGGCTTCTCTCAAATTAGGGATCCTGTCTCTGCCTCCTGGCCTCCTGAGTGCTGAGATTATAGGTGTGTGCTCCTACTCAAGGCTCATTTACTTTAATACCACAATCTTACGGAATTAATGTTATCATCGCCAACATTAATGAAGCAGGGTTGCTTTTGCTATAGCCCTTAGCTTCATAAAGACAAACTCAAATCTTACTTTTGTGTGTGTGTGTGTGTGTGCGCGCGCGCGCGTGCATGCATGCAGCATGTGTGTGCATGTGTGCCAGTACTGGAGCTTGAACTCAGGGTTTGGGCACCGTCCCTTGTTTTTGTTTTTCAGCTCAAGGCTGGCTCTACTACTTGGGCCATAGCTCTACTCCCAGATTTTTGCTGGTTAATTCGAGATAAGAATGACATAGACTTTCCTTCCCAGCCTGACTTTGAATCTTAATTCTCAGATCTCAGCCTCCTGAGTAGCTAGGATTAGAGGCGTGAGCCACCAGCACCCAGGACGGTCTACTTTAAATGAAATGTACTTATTACCTTACATATATAACTTTAACCCTTCTGTACATCACATTGACAATAACCTTAAATTATTGAAAAAGTATTTCATTGGTTTACATTAGTTGTACAAGGGTTTTATCACATATATATGCATACAAAAAGGTATCCTTGTGAAACTCACCCTCTTAATCATTCTCCTCGACCTTCTTCCTCTTGCCCGCCATCACCACACTTACTTGCATTCGCCTCTGTATTCACTCACCCCTACCTCTGATACTCTCCAAATAATCTGTTTTACTTTTTTGTTGTTCTTTTTTCTCTTGGTATGTAATTCATTGCACCAAAGGGTCAAACCATCTGTTTGTATTGTTCTACACTACTGAATTTTGTGTAGGCATAGTCACATTTATTCAGTTTCAATTTGTATTAGCTAATGACCTACAGAATCTCACAGCCTCCAAATGGAGATTGGAATGTGCCATAAAATACTAGCGTGCATTACAAAGAGATTTGTTCTTACACATCTACATCCAAAGGAGGTGCCTGGGGGTAAATAGAAATGAAATCATCTTTTTTTTTCCTTTAAGAACCAAAGCTGCTTTCTATTGGCAATTATTTTTATGAACCTAGGTGGAATCAATGCTCACAAGATCAGAGTAGATATTGCTTTGCTCTTGAAGAATCTGCTTAGAGCAGTATTTGAATCACTAACTGCCAAGCACATGTCCTTAGACAACCCACAAGGTCTTCTAAAACA
The DNA here is from genome assembly GCF_023159225.1 of Perognathus longimembris pacificus. Taxonomy (NCBI): domain Eukaryota; kingdom Metazoa; phylum Chordata; class Mammalia; order Rodentia; family Heteromyidae; genus Perognathus; species Perognathus longimembris. The sequence continues at coordinate 54,837,077 of NC_063171.1, forward strand.
GAATCCTAACAGGTGAGGATGGAGTAAAAGCTGCCAACAGCATTGCTGTTTCTTACCACTGGGGCACAATGCATCCTTTCCTGTCATCTACAAAGGGATACAGGCCAGTAACTGAAACCAAGAGATATAGAGATGCTTGAATGGGCTGGAAAATTTGCCTTCGGTGGGGGCGGGCAGGGGTAGGATTCCAAACGCAGAAGGATCTGTGAAGTGACATGTGTGAAGTAACATAATAGTAACGTATCAGGACCTAGGATGGTGCTAAATACTTTACAAAGATAATTGTATTATTTAATATTCCTTAGTTCCCATGACATCTCCATGAAAAGATAGTGAGATATGGGAGTTTAAGTAGCAAGGTGAAGCTCACACATTGCAGGAAAAGGAGAGATTTCAACCAGGTATTTTTCAATAGAACATCACTTACCTAAACAGTCCCTTCTAGTCCTGGGTGTTAAGGGGATCCTTCTAAAATCAGCTTTGCACCCCTACTCAACTCTAGTGTTGTGTGAAAACATTACCATTTTATACATGTGGAAAAAAATACAAAACCTTCTTTGGGGACATCCTGGTACAGAATCACCCTTAGGGGATGCTGAGACATAAGACCTGTTAGGACAACCTTCAGGAGGAGGAAAGTCATATCTTTAGTTCGTCACTGTAAGTTATTAACTGAGACATACACGTTGTGATTTACAAACTTCTGGGATGTCAATGTTAGAAGAGACCATTTAGAACCATCCAGTCCAACTCCTAAATTTTATGGCCAATATGTTAGTGCATTGGAGCTGCCACAACAGGCTGAGATAGGATAGGTGTCTTACAAACAGTGGGAATTTATTCCTCTCAGTTCTGGAGGCTAGAAGCCCAGTCCTCAAGTTGCCAGTGTACTCTGGTCTGGTGAGAGTCTGGTTTCTGGTGTCCTTGTGTGGTAGAGGAGGCAAAATAGTCCTCTGAGGACTCTTTTGGGAGGACACTGATCCAAGTCATCAGGGCTCCACCCTTGTGGACTCATCTCCGGCAAGTGTCTCTTCTAATCCCATCATCCTGGGTCGGCAGTTTCAACATAGAAAATCTAGGGGGACAGAGCATTAGATCGTCATAGATGAGGAAACTGAAGCTCAGAGGCTACTCTGGAGGCTGTTCACAACAGGATATATAATATAATATGATATAATATGAATGGATAAATAAAGGGCTTTGTGTATTTATAAGGACTTACATAGTATATAAACATATACATTTATAAGGACATATATGTATATATATTTACATATATACATATACACATATACATATATATATGAAGGACTTGAACTCTGGGCTCACTTTTCTCTTGCCTTTTTCACTAAAGGTTGGAGCTCTACCACTTTAGCCATACCTCCATTTCTGGCTTTTTGCTGAAGAATTAGAGATAAGAGTCTTACAGGCTTTTTTTTTTTTTTTTAAACCAGGGCTGGTTTTGAACCTCAGTCCTCAGATCTCAGCTTCTTGAGTTGCTAGGACTACAAATGTGAGCCACCAGCACCCAGCTTTAGCTATAACTTAAATGACTGGACAAAAAAAAAAAAGAAAATAAGACAAAATAACTCACATTTTTCTTTCTAGATAAAGAGGCCCCCTGGTGACAAAAGGGAAAGATCACAGTGAATGCGGAGGGTCCCTTAGAGCCTTGCTGGCCACCAGGACCTTATCCTGTTGCTGCAGAGCAAGGAAAGATGAATTATTGAAACACTAGAGTTTAACACACTAGTCTTAGTAATAAGCTCTCGTAGCTACAACTCCAAAAATGCCACCGGATGCCAGGTGAAGATTCATAATGACACTTAAGTTTGCAAAGGCTCCCATTTTGAAAGTGCAGCCATAACACATTGTCTATGTCGTGCTGAGCTCATATTTAATTCTGACAAAGGACAAATATGATGGGGTTTTTTTCCCTCCACCGCCAGAGAGAAAGAAGTGTTGGTCCATATTGTTTTTGACATGGCGCCTCAATTAGGCCTTAAAGAATGGGTAGTGCCTATTTGATGAGGAAGGAGATGGCACACTGATCCTGAAAGAATTCACCAGCTCAGTTTGAGGTTTAAGTTTGATGGTTTCCCCCACCAGGGACCCACCAGTCACAATAATTACATCGCTGTCTTCTCATAATATGATTTATTTAGATGTTGCTTTATGAATTAATTCCCTCTAATTGCTGCTCCTCTCGCTGTAAATCAAGGTTTCTTGCTTTCTGTAGTACGATGAACATGATCCTACAGTGCAGTAATTAGTCCAATTAGGAAGCAAGGCAGATGTGGAAAACCAATTAGTTTCAGGAATATTTCTGTGCCTATGTATCCCAAGCACTGTTCAATTGAAATTTAATAGCAACTTAATAAAACATTGTTTTATTCATAAACCGTCTCCTCCTTCCCAGCTCCCATTTGTTTGTTTATCTGTTCATTTCTAAGGGAGCCAGCGCATCAACTGGCTTCATGCTTGTGAGTCTCTTTCTACATAGAGATTATTATTATTATTTTCTCCCTGCGGTTGAAGTCTGAGGAGTCTTACTCAGAGAGGGAGGAAGAAGGAAGGTACCAGTGGTTTGGGGAAAGGATGAAAGGCATAGGTCTCTCTCTGTCTCTCTCTGTTTCTCTCTCTGTCTCTCTGTCTCTCTCTCTCTCTCTCTCTGTGTGTGTGTGTGTGTGTGTGTGTGTGTGTGTGTGTGTGTGTTGGTACTGGGGCTTGAACTCAAGATCTAAGTGCTGTCCCTTAGTGTTTTTTTGCCCAATGCTGGTGTTCTACCCCATGAGCCACAATTCCACTTCAGGTTTTTTACTGGTTAAATTGGAGTCTCAGAACTTTCCTGTCTGGGCTGGCTTCAAACTGTGAACCTGACCTCAGCTTCCTGAGTAGCTAGGATTACCAGGCAGGAGCCACTAGTGTAGGCCTAAGGAACATGTTTTGATTTCTTCAACCCCTCCCTCCAAATTCCTTTGCCTCAAATGTAACAACCACTTGATTCAGGAACTTAAGCCAGAATTCATGAATGCTCTATCTTACATGTGTAGATAAACCATTTAACTGAATATGAAAGTATGAAGAGAGGCTTTTTCCCATGCCTCTATTTACCTTAGAGTTTGGGCGGGAGGTAAAGCAGAGTGTGCAGAGGGGGGAAACTGAGAACTCACCGAAGAACAAGAGGACATGGGAACTGAAGAGTGGGCAGCAGGCCCATGGGCCCTCATCAAACTTGCAGCTCAGTTTTCTTGGTAAAGCAGAAAGGCAAGATGAGTCCTGTTTGATCTTACCTGTAACATATAGGTGATTTAGGATCTCAGAAAGGGACTCTTGATTTTCTAGAACCGTGGGAAGCCCAAAGAAGGGAGCTGGCTTCCTTCTCCAGAGTGGCAGAGCTAAAATCAGCTCCAGACACAGCACCCCACTGCCCATGATCGGGAAATGGGGCCAAATCTCTAGCTGTGAACCATCTATGTACAAGTGTTATTAAAGAAATCTATCGCTGAACAATCCCAATAACTGAAAATCCCTATTCACTGCTCCATCTGATAGGTAAATTTCTGAACTTTTGATTTATGTAACTCATTATCGTTGCACAGTCCCTGCAGTGATATGCTCCATTTGTCTCCTTGATCATTATTCGCTTGGTTTTCTCTATGTCCTGAAAGCAAGACCTTAATAATAACCAGCAAGGGTAATACAATTAGCAAGATGTGGTATTACTGTGTGCAGTCAGCCTTTGAGTGTGTGCATGTGCATTCATGTATGTGTGTGTGTGCACGCGCGCGTGCATGTGTGTGTGTGCATGTTGGGAATTTGAGATCACTGGGGATGTTCAATGCAATGGGAAACTAACTCATCTTGGGACCCGCAACCCCCTCGACTCCTGAGTCAGCAGAGTTCTGTTTAGATTCTCATTTCATTAAGAGCCCCTGGGATCTGTGTGGGATAAGAGAAGAAGGAAAAATGTCAGGGTTGAAAGGAAGACATAGGATTGTGATAAATCTGTGGTGGATTTCGAAAAATAGCTGCCCTCGCGACCTGGAAAATGAGGCCATTCATTCCAGCTCACAGAAAGTCATTATTGTGCTTCTGATTGTGTCTCTCCCTTGGGGAGACACTGGGACGGGGCTGAGGTGACAAATGCCCAGACACTGTGGCACAGGTGACGTGGAAGCCCGAGTGGAGTGAAGGATGCTAGAACTGAAGCTGGACGAGCAGCCTTTCCCAGCCTCTAACAGGACAAAGTGTCACTAGGAGCAATGGAAGGCAATTATCAATCAAAAAAACAATAGAAGTTGAAAAGTCAAGCTCAATATCCGAAAATTCAATACAGTTTAATTTGACAAATACGTGCAGGACACTCAGCAGTTGTAATTATTACTCTTAAGACAAATTCACATGTGTTGTGCTTTAGTGTCTCATATTTTAGAGTATGGATGACTTAAGAAGAATGACTCAGGGTGCAGGCCTCAAAGATGAGTCTACTCAGGCAGAGAAGGAGCCAACTGCTTGGAAAATGAGGAGTGAGGCTGTGTGTGTGGGGCGGGGGGCGTGTCAGAGAGCGCGATGGAATCAGAAAGGGGATTCATGGGAAAGGGAGGCATAAGCTGTATTTTGAAGAATGGATGGGTTTGGAACAAGCAGAGGAGGGCACTGAAGGCCAGGAGGAAGGGCAGAGAATCTGGTAGTGATTTCAAAAAAAGGGAGCAGTTGTCCCTTTCATCTTCAGGATAGCAGTGGGGTTTGAAGGTGATTGGTCATAGACTATGCCTGGGGTTATGGAATCTGCCCTGAATGTAGCAGGCATTGGACAACTACAGGATCCTCAGCCAGAGGGTCTTTTTTTTTTTTTTGCTAGTCCTGGGGCTTGACCTCAGGGTCTGGGTACTGTCCTTGAGCTTCTTTTGCTCAAGGTTGACATCTACTACATGGGCCACAGTGACACTTCCAGCCTTTTCTGTTTATGTGTTACTGAGGAACCAAACCCAGGGCTTCATGCATGCTAAGGCAAGCACTCTACCATTGAGCCACATTCTCAAGCCAGAGGGTTGTATTTCTGATCATTTTTCTAACACAGTCATGGACCTATTGCTTTGTGTTAAATGATGGGTTTGGAAAATGGAATGTATCACCCCTTCAAAATGACCTACTTTATCCTGAGCTGTGCATGAGATTTCAAGCCCATGCCCTCATTGCTGTCTTATCTACAGTGACAATATTGAATTATATGTGAGGCTAAAGACTGTTAAGCTGTTGCTGTAAGGTAAGTTTTATAATAACAGAACAGTATAATTTTTCTTGGCTGCTAATAGGAGATAAAAAAAAGTAGCAATTATTGGAGTGGTTTTTGGAGGCGGGCCTTCAAAAGACTAAGGTACCTATGCGTCCGTATGGGTCTTTACTTGGAGTCAACTTGGTAGCTGGAAAAAAATGTCTCAAAGATTCTTTCTCAGCTTTCCCCAGGGCTCACATTGATTGCAAGAAGAACCACCTTTGGGGCATCTGCTTTCCCAAGCAATCAATGCAACAACACGCGTGAGAAATGAGTAAGAGCAACTGCTTAGCATCCATTCTTCCTTGTAATTAATGCCACGTGGCTGTGCGGACAGCCTTGAGCTCTCTGGTAGAGAAATGCTCATTCAGGGAAACCAAGCAACGAACAGATCAACAGGGGAAGGCGTGCTTGCATATAATTCTTGCAAAATGCAAAAGGGAAAGAAAGGGCTTACCTCCAAGCTGTCTATAACAGAATTACCACTGGGGAGTTTATGTTTAGTCTTTTTTTCTCTCCCTCTTTCTCTCTCTCTCTCTTTCCCCCTGAAAATTCAGCTCATATATTTTCTTGCTACCAAGACAAGCATTTTCTTAATTGTTCCATTAAAGGAGGTGTTGAAATGTTACTAATTGTCAAATGCAATTAAGTGTGGCAACATGTCACAGGTAAATTAAGGAGAAGAAGCCAGGTGCTGGATGGGGGGAGGGGGAATGGCACCTGATGGGAGGAATCCTTATTCATCCTCGAGGTGACTCCTCTCTGCCTAACCAGGAGATATCACACACCTGCACTGCACTGGCCTCTGATTTCAGCTCTTCCGGGGTTCTGACTCATCAGTGACCATTTGCTGTGAGTGGGTTTTAGCTCTTCTGTCTCTCAAAGCTGACAATGATGTGAGCAGATAATGCTGGGAACTTAGGAAACAATGACTACACTCAATCCAGGAAAAGGGAATAGTAATTGCAAGAAAAAAAAAGGAGACTTACCTGTTCAATCTTTAGAGGCCATGACAGAAGTGTCTGTCTGTTAAGTAGGGACATATTGGGAGACATGGGGACACAAAGTCATTGTGAGATCAGAGGTCTTAGAAGACAGCCAGTGGTAAGCCAGAAAATGCACACAGCTGCGTCCATAGGATGGGGTGTTGTGGGCACAGGGTGCTGTTTTCTGTTTTGTTTTCAGTAGTCTAGTTTTAGTTCACATTCCTTCACTCCATTGCATATTCTTGTAAATTTTTTAAGATTCTCTTTAAGTACTTGTACAAAGGAGTTGCCATTTAACAGAACAATTTATGAACACAATGCATCCTGATCAATGTCACCCCGTTCAACATCCTCACCCCCTCAAACCACCCCTTCCCTTACTTTCCTTAATTTTGTTTAATATACCATGAATTTTTTAAATTGTAAAGGTGATGTACAGAGGGGTTACAGTTACATAAGGAAGGTAATGAGCACATTCCTTCTTAAACCCCATTCCTCATTTTCTCCTATTCTCCTGCCCAACTGTCCTCTCCTCCAAATGGAAAGAATTGGAAAGAATTATATTAAGCAAAGCAAGCCAACCCCAAAGAAACAGGCTGCACAGTTTCCCTTATTTGTAATGACTCGAATGTGTCTGTGATGTTCTTAGCAGAGGATCACAGTAGCTCAATAGCTAGGTGCATGTGACCAGGAATTCTTGACTGCATTCCATTCTCACCCACTCCTTCATTCATCTGCCTTTCTCCCCCCACATCCCCCCTTAAATGAAATAAGTCAGACCCAGAGAAACATGGGTTGCCTAGTTTCCCTCATTTTTGGTAGGTAGACTTTGCCTATAAATCGTTAAACAAACACATTGGGTGGCATGCAAGTAGCTACAAATGTTTTAACTGAACTGTGGTAGACTCTAGGAATGATTCCAATAACGTAATTCCTTAAAAAGATAAAGTCAAAGCCCAACAAAATAATTGCCAGGGAATGGGCACATTTATTCTTTATACATGCTATGTGTAGCAGACACCCAGAAACATAGAACACCACCTAAGACCACCACTTCCACTTTCACCTAGTTCATGATGATTACACACACTCAGGAAGAAAGGGATCCCCTCCCTTCCTCCCATCCTCCCTCCCTCCCTCCCTTCCTCCCTCCTGCCTCCAACCCTCAGCACCGTGCCTGGTACATATTGAGTATATACTGAATAAATGAGAATAATTAAAGAAGTGGGGAGAGGGAATTTCTTTGGGGGAAGAGGGCACTAAACCAGGCTGAGTTGCCATAATTGCATGTGGATGGGGAAGAAAGAATTAGAAGGCTCAGAGAACTGAGCATGTTAAAATGGGTATAATATAAAATGCTCCCAAACCTACCAATGGCTATGTTCCATAGAATGTTCTAGTGGAAATAAGGAATGCACTGTCGACAAAGTCTCTGAGAAGGTCAGTCTTGCTTCTCTTCTGTAGGCCAGGACTGACAGAAAAAGATGCTGCAATGGACATGGACCACTAACAGCAATAGGGGTAATGCCCAGTAACACCAGTGTCTACTTGGTAGCACTTAGCTGTCAACTGAGTGCAATTATCATACATAGCATCACAGTCATAATGGAATCCAAAGGCACTTGACCTTCAGAGAGTTATGGGGATGTCCACAGAACACAGCACACTGAAGGGTAAAGTAAATGGGCAGCCAATAAGGGTAATACATAAACTATATAATAAAATTATTAAGGATAGAGAGTTAGAAAGCTAATAGCAGTTACTCTAAGAAAATGTCACGATTCCATGGTCAGTTTTCACATTTTGAGCTTGTTTTCAGGACTAGAAATCCCCTGACTGAAGGAGAGGCTGGATTCCCAGGAGAAAGGATGTTAAAGACCATAGTAAGCGTGCACTATATTCCATCTACCAGTCTTTGCTTACAGGGAACACACCCATTTGTCCTACTGGTAAAGGGAAATAGTCAAACATATGAAAAATTTAGAGCCTTTGGTCATTAAAGCATGCTGGGATGGCTTTTCCAGAGTAAAGGGCCAATTTATTATTTTGCATTTCCTACCGTGAAGAAGATAAGGACCTGTACAGATTCTGGGGGCACAATTCCACACGAGGGAATATTACATACCCCCCATAGGTCAGGTAAAATTAAAGACTATGAGTTTGAGTGGAGTTGAACATAGGAAGGTGCTTTACGGTGATACAGGCTGCAGTATAAAACTACCTGTTGCTTGGACCATATGCTCAGCTAGCTTAACAATATGAGAGGGGCCAGTGATGGGAAAAGACATGCTGGAAATCTTTTAGAAAGTCAGGACATAGACATCTGAGTTTTGGGACAAGGCTGTACCATCTACCCCTGAGAGTGACATGCAGCTCATGGTTTATGATTGCTCCTCTGTAGGGATGGGATGCTTCAGCCTCAGCCATTGCATAACTATGTACCCAGAGCTGCCCATCAGGAGATAGAGTTGATCCAAGGTCAGGAGGTCAGGAAGGTCTGCCTGCCTTTCCTAGGGAAAATAGGATGGATCTAGAATCAGGAACTGGTGATACCAGTGAGTGGAGTCTTTGTAATCAAATTGTCTAGACCTCATGACCTCTGCCTCGGTGCTCAGCTCACACATGGTTTACACATGGGCTCCCCGTTGACCCACTTGCTCATGAAGGAAGTGAAAATCCAGTTGTGATTTAGGGCTGAGTGAGTAGCTTGGTGTCTTTGATAGTGAAACTGCAGCTTTACTCAGCAGTGGACTTGAAACTTAGTGATGAGAGTAGCTCATCACAGTGGGAAAAGCTAAGGATTCTGTCTAGTTATTTCCTTTGTGTGTGGGTGTTCGAGGTGTGAGGGCAGATGTAAGAAAGCGACCCATTGTGAGAAATCTTTATAACATGTCCATTCTATTATTCTATCATGGAATAGACTTTGAAGAACCAGGTGCACAGAAAGACTTGTTCAGGATCTGACATCCAGTGTTCGTGTGTTGGTGCAATGGTCGCCATCATGCTAGCTGTAATGAAGACTGAACATGTGTACACCACATGACTCTCTCAAATGACTAATCTGTTAGCTACGGGGAATACCAGGCTCACAGTTCAGCATCGTTCCTCAAGGAGACCAACTGGCCACTTGCTCGAAAGAGAGCTTCCATGTTGGAGAAAGAGGCACATTAACAGGAATAGACACACATTCCAGCTACAGGTTTGTCTTTCCTGCCAACAGGATTGCAGCCAGCATCACTGTTGAGAGCCTGAAGAGTATCTAATCCACTGGCACAGTACCCCATAGAACATGGCATTCATCCAATGAACATTACTCACAGCGAAAGAAGTGAGCTAGGGAGCCCCTCGCCCAGGGGTCTACTGCTTAGGTCCAGATAATGCTAGCTAGAAGCCATTGACCTGATGAACTAGAAAAAGGTACAGCAGCAGCCTCTCTCAAGAGATGAGATGTTATGACTCAGGAAATAAAACCACATAAAATAAATGTTGTGCAATGCGATGCACCTGCTAGTGGCAGAATCTGTAAGTCTGGGAATAAAATGGTTAGACAGAAGAGCCCTGCTCCAAGTGAATCACTTGTTTCCAAGTCAATCATATGTTTCTCACACCCACAACTCTGGACTCTGTATATGCAGAAGACTTAGTTTCCAAAGGGGAAATACTACTGCCTGCCAAGAGACGCAGTAGGAATCCCACTGAATTATAAACCAGCGCTACTTTGCTACTTCAGCCTTCTTGTGCCCACAGAGCAGCCGGCAGAAGAGGCATTACCATTTGTAGCCAGGGTGAGGTCCCCATTCTATGACCCCCAGCAGTCAGGTTGCTGTTGCCCCCTGGGAGTGGAGGGAAGTACATCGGACCCTCAGGCGGGCTACATGTGTGTCTTGTGACCAGTTTTAGTAGGAAAAGAACAAGTGGAGCAGCCATGGCTCAAAGATGAGCATCTTGTGACCAAGAACTCTGACCCCTTGGGGATAAGGAGTTGTGGCTCATGCCACCCATTAAGAAAGCCACTAAGGGCAGCAGAAGTAGCATTTAAGGGTGAAGAGGTCTAGTGGGTGGCTGAAGAGCGCACTAATGACCTCAGTTGAGATTTCAAAGCCAGTCATGGTGGGAGCTGCAAGTCATCCCACGAACACTCTTCTATGTCTCCCCTGTCTCCACTAGAACCCCAGAGGAAGCAGATCCAAGCGGTCTGGGAGGTGGGCGGGGGCATATGCGACCCTGTGCCTTGCAGAAGTTCTTTTGAAGATGGAGGATCCACTTCCCCAGCTGTTGTGGAGGACGCTGCGGGATGACTTGGCACTGTTCACCGTTGGTCGTGGTGGGGGAATTGTTTTTGACTGAGAACACTGACTCAGCCAATGTGATGTCTCCTACCATGCATGGGACAGCCCACAGTGTTCCAGCCTATGTGCCTCAACTCATCATGACACAAGGACCATCTGAGTTCCAGAACATTCGGTGGGCATGCTGTTGCTTTCGTTAAACCTCAATTGCATTTCAGTTCCTGCTCCTGCCCATACCAGTTTTTATTCTCTCACTCTGGCAGGTGTTGCTCTCATGAGCAATCCTTTAATGACTTCTGAGTCCCAAAGCCAGTGCTGGGAACCTCTATTCCAGTGCTTAGTTGGCAAATCCCACTGCCATTACCAAAATGCAGACAGCTCTCCCTCCACCCATCCATATTCCTCGCTGCCTATAGCAGTTAGTGGGAAATTACTTTTCTTCCATCTTAAGATTTGTTGTACCTCTCATCCTGTGTATTCAGGCTTTGTCCAACATTCCACCACCCAGGAAGTGTCCCTAAGAAATCATTCTTGGTCCTGATCCATTTTTAACCGAGGGTCTCAACTTCCCTTTTGTTACTTTCCTATGTCCCCTGTCCTTGTTGGTTGAGTTGCAATGTAGAGGCTGTTTATGGGTCTCAGTTTCCCCCTTTGTGGTGAACTCTTTGCTAGTGTGGATATGATCATACCATTTTTTTTGTGTCCAGCCCTAGAACCCAATAACTCTACTTATTGCAGAATGAAACAGATTTTGTTTTAGTTCTAGGAAAACAAGTAGTCTGAGAAGAGCTGTCATCATTGTCTAATTATTTTTGGGTGGGTACCTACTTAGCCTATTTAAGAGAAGCCTTACATATATCACAGAGGAAGAATTTTTTCACTTGACAATTAATATTTATTCAAACTCTAGTACTGCCAAAACGTTTAATTTCAATATTCCTGCCCAGTCTTATGCTGTTATTAGCCCATCTCTCTCTCTCTCTCTCTCTCTTTCTCTCTCTCTCTCTCTAATAATTTGGTAAACCCTAACATGTGGAATAGCCCAACTTAACCCAGGCAAAGTTGAGAGCAAACATTTGTCTTTCTTTCTCTCTCTCTCTCTCACTCTCTCTCCGTCATTATCTCCCACCTCCCTCTCCCTTTTCTCATCGTCTTTTCATCTCTTCCTTTTCCTCTCCCTCTCCTTCTCTTTCTTCTTCTCTCTCACTGGAGTTTGAACTCAGGATCTTAAGCTTGCTGGACAAGTGCTTTGCCATTTGACCCATGCTCTCAGCATACCATTTATTTTCTATAGTCTCTCCTACCCTCAGCAGCCCATTACCACTGCTGTCTCATTCTCCACATACAAATTAGCTCTAGGAAAAGGGATTTTTTTTGTATTTCCTAGTATGGTATAAGGTAATATCATCTCTTTTCCTGGAGTATTTGCATTTTTTACTTCATCGTTGATTGGCTTATTATGGTGTCTACAGAAAGTCTAGAGATCTCTTTCTCAACTTCATGCATCTATCTTTTCTTTTCTAGTTATAAGTTGAATTATTAGCCTACTTATTTGATTACTCTTTCCTCTTTGTGCTCTATACTCAAGGAGAGTTGGGTTCATGCTTCCAGCATTATATTTTGGCACCCAACTCAATGTGTAGCAATTCATATAGTGATGAATGGAAATTTATATATCATTATATATAAACAAATATGTTCATAATGCAAGTATACATAGGCTTACCAAAAACTGTTGCATAGTTGGCAATCTGTTCATCCTACAGTTTCTCTCTGAGCTTTTGTCCTTTGCCCTGAAGAGGAGTGGGAGACCAAGGGAGTGGAGCATGAGGAGTATCGTTAACTCATGTGGCCATGGGCAGAAAGCACCCGCTGAGAATGTCCAGTGGGATGGAGAAGGCGAACCCCAGCAGTCATGGGGTGCTGTGCCTGGGGAGTGCTTTTCCTAGCTCTCTTTTTTCTCAAGGAACTGGGACATCCACAAACGTCTTTCCTCACAGTCTGGGAGCCTGGAAGTCTAAGAGCAAGTGTTGTTGGAGCTGTCTTTAGGTGGCTGTCTTCTCGGTCTTCACACGGTCTTCTCTCTGTGTCTGGGTCTTGGTTTCAGTACTGACACCAAGTGTGTGTGCATTAGGACTCACCCGTGTGACCTCACTCAACGATGGCCACATCTTTAAAGGCTTTATCTCCAAGTAGAGTCCCACTCTCTCTCCTTCTGTGTGTGTGTGTGTGCACATGCACACGTGTGTGCACACCAGTGTGCTAGGACCTCAGCCTATGAACTGAGGGGGAACAAAGTTCATCCCATCACTGTCATTCATAAGGCTTGTCATCCATGCATAGCCCAGAAGTCAAACACACTCTATTTAGAATGAGACAGATAAGCTTTGGGATTTTGGTTTGCCCATTTAAAATCATTGGGGTGAACTCTTTAATCTCTTAGCACCTTGGTTTCATCTGTTAGGTGGAAACAGAAATATGGTGTCAACAGTTCTGCTATATGTAGGGCTTCTGTGATGATATGTAGGCACAACGTGTGGGCATAGTTACTCTGTAACTATTAGCAGTATGAGTATCCATTTGCTATTATCACTATTAGTCTAACTAGCTTCTCCTGAAAGGTGAGGTTAATTGAAATGCCATCTACTTAAAAAGAATTTATTGGTCATGGGGCTTGAACTCAGGGCCTGGCCACTGTGCCTGAGCTCTGTTGCTCAAGGCTGGTAGTGCTCTACCACTTTGAGCCACAGGACCACTTCTGGTTTTTGAGTGGTTAATTAGAGATAAGAGTCTCACAGGCTTTCCTGTCCAGGCTGGCTTTGAACTGTGATTCTCAGATCTCAGCCTCCTAAGTAGTTAGGATTACAGGTGTAAGCCACCAGTACTTGGCCCACCACCTGCTCCTTACTGCTACTGTGAGCAACACCTTAGTAAAGAGTTAGTATGTTGTCTGACACAGGGCAAAACATCAACTAACACTGGCCATACTCATCATTTTTTTGTGGAACAAGAGCTCAGTTTTCCAAGGTGCAATGTCTTCTTTCTTTATGGTCAAATAGGATTTGATGGAGGAAAACCAAGTCTATATTTAATGAGATTCAAATTTTCTTGTGTTGGGAAGGGAGGGAAGGGCTTTAAGTCAGGGGAAAAAACACCTATTTTATTCAGGATTCAATTATTAAAACCTGAAATCAAGCAACACAAGAGAACACATGACTTATAAAATTTTTCAGCTTAATGGGAGGTGGGCTTGGGAATCTGAAATACATTGTAAGAAAATGTTCAGGTTCAATGTGGGTGATTAACTGTTTGATACCTTGTCAGGCTTTGACAAGCTCTCTTTCTATATTTTTTTTACACCTTTCACTATGTCTCATGTAATTAAGAAATGGTGCTGAGTTCTTGTCATCCACCATTAAGGACTAGTCACAGATAGTTTCCTAACATCTGCTTCATGCACCCTTCTAATTATCCATAAAAATCTGGCAGAGGGACGTGACAGTTTATCCGGAACACAGAATGTTGAATATAAAACAGTGCTTTGCTCCAAGACGCAGAGGGATGGGCAGAAAACAGGTAATCTATAACCTCTTATTTTGTGCACAGCTCGGCTGCCCTGCGTACATCAGGATTGGTGCTCATCTTCTCAATAAAGGCTCAATTTTGGAAAGTATCCTTTGACAAAAAGAATGTGGGTCAGAAATACACTATTAATAGTGCTGTGTCAGAATCAGTTGCTGCCCTGTGAGTCTTATTCCATCCATCAGTTTCCAGCTCCTTCCTTCTCCTCATCAGCAGGCTTTGAATGGTCCATCCCTGGTGGGCATGAACTGGGATGCGGGGGTGGGTGGGTGAAGAGCTCTGGGGCCTTGTTTCTAAGCTTCCTATGGCTTGTTTCTTCTCACAGGTGCCTTTGCCAACCTGCCTCTGGGTTTCTGACTCCTTGCTTCCCTTGATTCTGGGAGATGCATCTTTCTGAAGCCCTACCTTGGGTAGCCTTAGGTCTGTTGAGTCACTGTTTCATTCTGCTTTTGATCACAGCGTGTCTTCCCTCTTGTATACCTATTTTTCCAATTGTGATCTGGATCCATGGATGATTCTTCCCTTGGGTTCCCAATCCACAGATGTCTGGCAGACCATTTGGCTTGGGTCAACCACTTTGTTGAAGCCTGGTTTCTGTGGGTGTTGGAGTCTTGTGGCGATGACCTCACAGTCTTGCACCAGCTCTTCTTCTCTGCAGTGTTGTAAGAACAATGAAGCAAAGTGCTCTTCATCTACTCTCTTATACACAGTGAATGGGACCCACAAATCAAAGTGATAAAAAAGGCAGAAAAATGGATTTAATAATATAGATATACACAGGAGTTTACAAAGAAAAGTTATTCAAGCAGGAGACTGGAATTTGGGCTTACATACCATCTTATGTGAAGAGACTAGGCAAGGAAATGTGTGCTGAGATTCTTGGACTGGGGCTGCCTTGCTTATAGGTAACCAGGAAATGGCTGCTTATGACACCGTTAACCACTCATTTGCTGACTCAGATATTTTCAGTTACAAAACAACAAATTCAGTGTTAGCCTTAAACAGCCGATGTTCCTTGATGTAGGGTGAGTTTCTCACCAGTGGATTGTCTTTGTTGGGGTTCTCCCAGATGTGTAGCTTGGAGAGCTCTCTGAAATGACATCTAACCTCAATGTGATTATCACTGAAGTTTAAATAATAAGGGATCTGTACTGCAAGTTGCAGTGTGTTTTTGTTTATCTGTGGACTTACAATATTTATACTTTATTACCAGTTAATTCTCAAATGTAGTTGAACACAGTCAAAATATGATTCAGTGTCTCCTCAGAAGTCTTCTCCAATATCACCGCCCTTAGAGAGGGGTCTGCTTTTTTATTTCTCAAACTCTTAGCACATACAATCTACGCAGAGTATTGGTTCTTGGGTGGGTCAATTGAGAGTGTAATTCTCCTGCCTGCCACCAGGTGTCCCACCCTTCCCTGCTATCTGACAAGCAGGGATGAAAAATGGCCTTTAGAGGTGGAGGGATGCTGGGAGGGAGAAAGGAGAGAGTGAGACTGGGACAAGACTTCCGGATGCTGCTTCTTTTCTCCAGACAAAAGGAATTTTTTTCACATTGTTCTTCTTTGATGCCTAGGTCTCTCTCTCTAGAAAGTCCCATCAGGTCTCTGCCATTTAGGATGTGTCTATTTCTTCTGAAGAACTGGTGTCTGACCAGGCCTTTTCATCTCTGAGCTTGAGGCTCCAGCGTCTGTCTGCCTCTCCTTCCATTCACCTGAGCGCTTTTGGCTTTAGCCACCTGCCTTCCCCCTTTGAGTGCTCCTTCTTCCAGCGCGTGCTTAAAAAAGAGGCGGGAAGTACTGGCCCCTCCTGCCTTTTATTTTCCCTGAATCAAAGAGCTTGTGATGGTGGCAGTATGTAACCCTCCTGCAAACATTAACCTAATTTGTCTAGTCATTAATATTACCGTGGCAGAAATACTTCTTTCCATTCTCAAACAAGACTCCTGGAAGGGAGGCAAGGGGTTTTGGATGCACTGACGAATTCCACAATTTCCAAAGCAATCTCTCATCCTTTCCAAGGGGTGACCACTTAGTCAATGCCGTACTCCGTCCCTACCCTCTGTCCTTCCCTCCCTTCTTTCCTTCCCTCCCTTGCTCTCTTCCTTTTTCCTTCCCTCTCTCCTTCCTTCCCTTCTCTCTATCCTTCTCTTCCCCACCCCGCTTCCCTCTTCCTTTTTATTGGAAGGTCTTTTGGAGTCCTTTGTCCAATATCACAGGTCAATCTAGAAAGCCCTAGCTATCCAAACGAATGCCAGGCTTTGTGCAATCTGCACACTGGTGTCTTGGAAGCAGTTACTCTTTCCCCAGAAACCTGCTGAAAACATGGGCGGGATGTCTTCGTTTCACACCAGCTTTAGAAACAGCAACTGGGGGCCATTTCTCCCATAAAAGAACTTGAGCACAAAGGCCAGAACACAGTGCTGTGGGAGTTCCTAGCTTCTGAATCTACCAGCTCATTATATGCGTGGCTTTTAATATTCGGAGAGCCTTTGCCAATACACATTTTCTTGTGTACTGGGAAACCGGAGCCCGGATGCGATGTATTATTGATAGGATTGTAATTTACTCCTCTTGGGTTGTATCTACAGTATATACCATTAGCACAAAATATTAAATTACCAGTGGTTGTATGTATTTGTCTATTCTGGGTTGACACAATGATATTTGCCTTTCGCCTCAATAAAAGATTGTGAATATAGAAAGTGGGATAATATTATTATTTTTTTGCTGTTGTTTGCTGTTGCAAGGGAATTTTGATTAAACCGTTTTCTGTGTTGTGTTTTTGGCGAGGCGTGCTTTGCAATGAGGACAGGAGACATGAAAGAGTGGGGGTTGGATGGGAAGATGGATGGGCAGTTGCTCCAGCTCTCAGCACACGCTGGCTTCCTTGGCAGGCTGTTCTGGGCCAGGCTCAGGGTTTGTGTTTCCAGAAGGTGGAGAGGAGGGGGGCAGGAATCAATCAACAATCTGTGCAACTGAGTAGGAGGAGGTGGGGTGGGCTGGGCAGAGCTTGATGCCAGAAACTCAGTGCCCTGAGAACACAGCACTGGAGCAGGATTTGGAGTGTGAGGGTGGAGTCCTTGGTCATCATCAGATTATGCCATAGCTGGTGTCTGACAGTCCCTCTTCTGGTCACTCTTACTGAGCATGTGGGTTCCTGCCCCTATCCGGAGCCAGGTGGCTCAGAGACACACAAACCCATTTCCTCCTTTAGAAAGGAGCCATGACCCATGCCACTACTGGAATGTCACACTTTATCTGCTTCCTGTTTTCTTGGTTCTTACCTTGGGGGCTTCTTTGAGAAGCCTGAGCAGGAGGAATTTACTGGTTAATTAGCTCAGTACTGAGGCTACCACTACACCCCACTCAGTTCCACTACCCAATTCTTATGAGTAGCCTGGCTTTAAAATAATGCCTTTTCATTCTTTTTTTTTTGGGGGGGGGTTCAGAATGAAGGGGTGGGGTAATGTGGGCTGAGTTTTAAATTTAGGTTAACTCTAAACAAGAAGGCATTTCGGAGAAACTCTTGCTTCTTTTGGGGAGCTCTTCATTCTCTGTAGAGGATCCCCAGGGAAGTTCCAGCTTTGGGGTGGGGGAGCGAAGAGGCCCTATTTGTATTCTGAGGTCACTGGGGGAGAAGGACAGGGCTGGAGGGACCACAATGGACCCTGGGCTTGGGTCCCAAAGTGACAGCTTCCCATCTGCAAACCTGGAGTGGCCTTTGTTGTGGGCTCCTAAGCAAAACACCAGTGAAGCAGGGAGTCTGTTGAGCTTGGCTGCTCGGGAACGGGACATGTTCCGGAGGGGAAAAACTTGTTTTCTTGAAGACCTGTCCGGTCAGGCTTTGTTCAGTGTTTGCCTGTTTAGACAGACAGGCTGATTGCAGGAGACTCCCTGTACCTGAGGAGAGAGGCAGCTAAATAAAGGCTTCAGCTTGGAGGCTTCTCCATAACTGGGAACCCCCCCCCAATTCCAGCTACCATCACACACCTTCTCTTCTCCTATAGAGACAGAGGTTTTGTTTATTTTATTTTTGCCTTTTTTTTCTCTAAACAAAACTCCAAACCAATCACACAGGCACATAAAGCCTGACATCAGTGCTAAATCTATCAAAGCAAATCATATCCCTGACAGTCGAGAAGCATTCGTAGATTATTTTTCCCCCCTCCCAGCTTTCTTCTGAGCCTGGCATCTTCTGCATGTGTCTTGGAGAGAAGCTACCCATAGAAAGGCAATTCTAATTGGTGCATGATTAACGTTGGGTGTGACATTTTTATGTGTCAAATATGTTTAACTGCATTAACCTTTGTAGAATTTACACCCCCTGCCCCGAGATATATCTTGTACAGCGCCTGAAAGATGTGAAATCTGCCTTCACTTAAATCTTATTTACATTTATTTTATTACAATATAAATGGGTTTAAAGAATCTGGATGGAGATTTCCCCCACTCCCCCCATTTCTGCAGGGCCCCAAGGCTGGTGGTAAACAGAGTCTCAGCCACCCTTCTTCTGGGGACCCCCACCAAGAGAGGGAGCTTGCGTGAGTTCCTCAAGCCTTCATGTCTGATTTTAACCCCGAAAGGCAATGGATCAGGAACTGGGGAATCTGCATGGGACCCCATAAAGGCCATTGAAGCAAAGAGGCTTTTGAGTAGACTGGCAAACTTTTTAATTTTTGCAAGTAATAGAGTAACACACATTTCCACAGCACCGCTTTTAGAAAACACTAAGCGGTTCCCCCATCTGCCTGCCCCTCGCCATCGCTTGCAGGAGAGCAGGCGCTCCAGATGTCTCTGTACAGCGGTCCCCCCCCCCCCCCACACACACACTTCTCGAGGTGTGTATCTGTTCTGGCGGCGGTGGCAGTGGTGGAATCGCTGGCAAGCTCCATGCCTCCTGAGCTTCACTCCACTGAAATCTGGTTGGCACGAGACAGACTCCGGTGGAATGAAGGACAAGAGGGCACATGGATCGTGGGGAGGTGGGGGGGGGCCTCCTTTCAGACGGCGGGAGGCATCCCACTGGCCCCTTCAGAGCAGAGGTCCCTTCACGATGCTCAAATGACAGCCTTCGCAGAGGCTGAGGGCCCGAGTGCT
Organism: Perognathus longimembris pacificus; assembly: GCF_023159225.1. Classification (NCBI taxonomy): domain Eukaryota; kingdom Metazoa; phylum Chordata; class Mammalia; order Rodentia; family Heteromyidae; genus Perognathus; species Perognathus longimembris. The sequence continues at coordinate 54,856,311 of NC_063171.1, forward strand.
TACACCTTCCCCAGGCCTCGCCTCCTCCAGGGAGGCCGCCAAAAGGAGGCACAGCAAGGCCCCCTTGCGCCTGCGGCCAGGTGGTGCTGGGGGCGGTGCAGATGAGGACTCCGGGCTGTTTCTTGATGGTGAAGCAGACATCCCTGACAAGACCACGTGGCGTCTCCTCTACCTTGCCCTCACTGGGGTGCTGCACCTCTTTTCCCACCTACCTGATGGGTGTTATGCAGAGTTCGGCAACTGCTTTAGAAAAATCCACCACTCTGCTTAACCCAGTGGCAGAATGCAGGGATGTGGGTGTTCGTCTCCCAAAGACACCGTACAAAGGACACGGGCAGGACCCTGCAGGCCCGTTTGCTGGTATGAACCCGGAAAGAGGAGGGTAAAGAACTAAGGAAAGACTGGAACTCCTGGCCGGATGGAGGTTGGCTCATTTCTGGGAGCAGGGGAGATGGAGGAGAGCTCAAAGAACCCTTTGAGCTTATGCACTTTTCCAGGAGGGCCTCCTATAGCCCTGTATCCATCCCCAGATCTGTTCACAAAATGGTGCCTCCTTCTCCATGGGGACCAGCAATGGGAAATGAGGAGAGGGAGGAAGCTAGAACCTGGCTTTCGGAGACTGAGCTAAGCAGGGAGAACACAGACTCATTGCAAGAGTTTCCTGTCCTCTTAAAAGCAAAGCCCACCCAGCACTGGCTGTGTAGTTGCTGCTCGGGCCTCTTTTCTGTTGTGTTCAGACATGTCTGTGGCTTAGTGTCAGTCCTGCAAAAGGCTGTTCTCAGCGCTGACATGCAGACTGGGTGGGTACGGGCAGATCCATCTTGCTGTTTGGAATACTTTCTTCCTAGGGCTTGTCCTGACCTGATTCAGGGAAGCAGACTCTAACAGCAGAGCCGCCTCCTCTCAGACGCAGCTCTCCAGGGATTGTATTTCTCTGAAAAAGACCCTCAACCACATTCCTTGGTATGAAAGGGTCATTTTCAGAGTGACTATAAGCTTTCTGGGGTCTGAGTGCTAAGAGAGAGAAGTTTAGTGCATTCTTTCCTAATAAGCCTTCTATGAAAACCTCACAATTTCCAATGGTCAGAGGGAAATATGCCCAGTTTGCAAGTTATCTAGACTCCACAAGCCCCTGTTCTACCTTTGACCCATTTCCCAGTCAAAGGAAGAAAAGACACCACTCTCTTTGGCTCTAACAGATAATACCAGGAGAGGATAGAAAGGAATAGTTCTGGGATAGAAGGATTCTTTGCCTCATGTTGAGATTTTTATTCTAAGCGAAAGGGACCCTCTTTCCCCTATTCTTACCCTCCCAACATGCAGGGTCCACCAGATTCTTCAAGTCTTCCATGTGGATGGTGTGTGCAGAGTGAGACTCTGTGGCGGCGTACTGCAGACAAGGCAAGATCTGGAAAAGGCTTCGTAGGAGGTTGCATTGATACTTCAATTGCGCAGAAAAGATAGGTACTCCCCTTACTTATCACGAGCCCATTGTGTTATACTGACTAGAAGCTGATATGAGACACAGAGACAAGAAAGGACGCTAGAACCTGGATCAGCAGACTTACCTCCAAACTAGAACAAGAACAAGATATATATATATATATATATATATATATATATATATATATGTATGTATATATAAATTTTAACCGGCTTAATCCTCTAATGGCCTTCCTCTGCTTGGGCCACTTCCTGCATCAGATTAGACAGCATGAACCATAGACCACATACATGTTGGGCTCTAGAGTAAGTTTCAGCCAGCAATGGCTCTTTTGCCCTCCATCTGCCCATATATATATATATATATATATATATATATATATATATATATATTTAAACCTATAACAATAACAGAAAACAACCTGAACCACAGACTTTCAATGAGGGCTGTATTCCAGGACAGAAAAACCTTCCACCCTATTCATCTCGGTGAATAAATCTCCAAAAAACAGAAACTGCAACTCTCGATGCTTGGCTGCCTAGCACCCACCATACCTGACCTATTCCATTATCACCAAGCTTTACCGCCGGGATCCTGGAAATCCTCAGAAAAAACAGAAGTGGCTGGGGATTTGGCTCAAATACAGCAGGTTCAGCTATTAGAGCATGGGTGGGGGGGGGAAGTCAATGATTGACTTCTAAGGAGCACAGCCTTTCCCTCTCCTTTCTTTAGGCCCTTTGAGCTTTATGATCTAGCCCCTTGGCTTTGATTTTCCACAGCCCCCAATCCGGAGAATTCAGACTCACCTGTAAGTATGAATGCCCGCACCTTCAGAGACGGAGCTCAGCTTTGCCTTTGAGGCAAAAAAAAAAAAAAAGAACCTAAAGATATGGCAGAACAAAGAGGTGGGGAGTTATGAGAGGAAGAAAAGGAGCTTCAAGTCTTGGAAGAGTTTTTTGTTATTTTTGGGGGGGAGGGGGGTCCCTGAGGATTGAGGATAGGAAAAAGAAATGAGCAACATTTACTGTCCAACAGACCTGTGCAAAACAGGATTGGTGTCTGGGAAACAAATGTCCCAGGAGAGAGTGTATTGCACTTTTTAAGAAAAGGAGACTAGAAAGGGGGAAAAAAAGAGGAAAGTGGGTTTGGAGAAGAGGAGACCAAAGTTAACCAGGAAGCCAACAGCTGGGAGGACAATGAGCAAAGCAATGAGAGGAGCTGGTGGAACCGAAGCTGGCCCCAGACAATAAAAGCAAGAGGAACTGGTTTTTCCAAGGCAAGGGTGAAGAGGGACTCAGCCCATGGCAAGGGGTGGTACTCTTTATGTATGAACTTCTTAGCCAAGCTGCTCCTTACCTGCTCAGCCCAACCAATGGAGAGGAGAGCTGACTGCCGACTCCGCCTCCCAGAACACACAACCCTAGGGGGCTGGGGGAAGGTGAGGGCTTTCTGCAGGCTGACCTTCCTTTCTTAGCGCTCACACAACAATGAGTGCACGCCCTTGCACAGGTCTGGAGGCACCATGAATCCATGTCCTTTTAAGCTTGAAGCCCTGACATGGGTTTTGAGCTCTGCGCAATGTACTTCAGGAAGCCAGCAGGACTCTGCCAGCCCACCTAAGCAGCACCCACTGAGTGTCAGAGCCCAGGCCAAGCTGGCGGCTTATCTGGGATTCTTTTTTTGCGTGGAATGGCTGCTACTTTTCTTCTGAGAAGCAAGTGGGGTGTGTGTGTGTGTGCGTGTGTGTGTGTGTGTGTGTGTGTGTGTGTGTGTGTGAATTTTATGACCCAAGGGCTTTGCAAACTGCTTCCCTTGAAGATGGGCCTCTGCACTATGCAAGAGGAAGTTGGAAAGAGACAAAAGGGATTGGAGAAAGAACCAGCAAACCTTTGGTCTGTAAACCACTGGTTTACCCTCCCTACCCAGCTCCACTTTAATTCTCCCTCCCCAGCTCTTCTGCTCTCCTCTCCACAGTTCTGTCTCCTACAGGCAGCCCTGGTAGGCAAGGGAAGTTGAAATCTCAAATGCAGTACATCTTGGCTTCTGTTTGTTCCCAAGGCAAATTCTCTGCTGGGCAGCAAAAGCCAAGAGGTGGGAAATAGAGAATGCCATCTATGGACCATCTTGGTTCAGGTAGGAGAGAGGGCTATTCTACTCTCTGAAGTGGAGCAATCACACCAGGTAAATGTCTTACTAAATGGACGGAACAAGAGAGGTTTTCAAAGGCACAGTTCTGTCTCCAATTCACATAGCCCGAGCTGGGCTGGGACTCAGATTTGTGGAGTTTATGAACCCCCTTGCAAGGACTTCTGGAACATATACTCCTACTGTCTGGCTTCCTCACAGACCTGTCTAGGGGGAAGATTTTCCACAGGGAGCTTCTGACACAGGGACCCCCCCCCCCCCCACCCTAGATTGTCAGAGCTCAGATTTCCCTGCCACTTCCATCCAGCTTGCCTGAGCTTGACCTTAGTTCACCCATTTCTCAGTTAAGAGTGAAAACAGAGAAAGGAAGAGTCCCTAATCATGATGCTACATACATACTTTTGTGTTAGAGCCTGTGCCCCCATTCCTCTTCCTTCTTTCCCTCTGCCTCCCTCCATGTATATCATTCATTCACTCCTTCACTCATTCCTTAGTATCTCATTTCGTAAGTAACAACTCCTTCCTTGGCAAGTTTAGCCTTTAGGAGCTACATGAATAGACAAAAAATACAGGTCCTCCAGAAGGGAAGTGTTAACTTCAGCTGCAAGAACTCCAGGAATGTCCCACAAAGGATATAGCCTTTCAGGTGAGTCAGAAAGATGAGTCTGAGCAGGAAGGTGGTTAGGAACAGCATGAATTAAGGTTTTGAGGAAGGAGTCCTCACAGGGATGTGGAGCCAGCCTTAGGCATGAAGGGAGACAGCAGAAGGAGGTAAAGCTGGATGGAGGAGGGCAGCCGATGGGTGTGGCCTGTAGACGTTAGCTATAGTCAAGTCTTGAAGTGGGAAATGAATGGACCAGAACTGTTAACTAGAACCGACATACGGCTTAGAGGAAGTTAGCCAGCTGCTGACGAATGCAAGACCCCCCAAATCTGGGAGAGGTCAGGGAGGAGTATCTAGGATAAAAAAATAAAAATAAACACAAGGCCTGCTGGTCATATCCTTTCCTCCCCAGACATCAACTCTGACTTCTAAATTGTTCAGAAAAATGGACTCGGTCTACATTTAGCTGGTGTCAATAGAGAGTTTAAAAAAGACTACCTGCCCTAAATAATAAAAATATAATAATAATTCACCACTATCCAGGAAGATGCTCCATGGACTGGCGGGACACTGGTTTGTGGGGACCATCCAGAAGGGGGGTGGGAACGCACAGCAGGATGAATCTCAGGATGTCACTTGTCCCCTGAACCCTCAGTTCAGTTCTTTGTTCTGGCGTGAGCTCTAGAAACGAAATCTCTGCATGTCCTCCTTCAACTGTGTTACTGGTTCCTTGTATCTAAGACACATTTATTCTCCAGGCCTTCGGGGGATGAATAATCCACACACAGACTTGTTGATCCAAGTGTGTTTAGGGGCAGAGAAGAATAGCTAGGGGAGTGTGGTAGGATGGGTGAAGTTGGGCAAAAGGTTTCCTCCCATCTCTACTGAAGAGCACCTGCTGTAACACTATTTAGTCATTTGTTCCTCAAGCTTAGGTTCCCTCCTTCCCTCCCTCCCTCCTTCCTTCCCTCCCTTCCCCCTCCCCCCTCCCTTCCTAACTTCTTCTCTCCCTCTCTCCTCCTCCCTCCCTCCCTTCCTTCTTCTTTCTCTGTCTCTGTCTCTGTCTGTCTGTATTTCTCTGTCTCTCTCTGTGTGCTGGTTTGGGGGCTTGAACTCAGGGCCTTGAATTGTTACTTGGGTTTTTATTTTTTGCTCAAGGCTGATGCTCTAGCACTTGAACCACACTTTCATTTCAGACTGTGTGTCCTCATTTCTTCCCCTCAACACACCCAAGCCTGGGTTTCTGTATTGTTAGAAATCTTTGGTTCCTATAGGTCTCTGGTTCCTAGTGAAAGACACTGCCGTTTCCTCTACTTAGATGTCCAGCTCTACGTAATGTTACTGGGGTTAGAGTTTAAGACAAGTCTCCCTTGAGTAAATAAATTCAAATTATTAGCTCATTGGACTTGGCAGCTTGTTTTGTCTTACCTAATGCTGTGCCGGAGGTCAGGAGTTATTTTTACTGGGAAGGGTTCGAAAGAGACACTTGTAGGGGTCTGAAGAGTCCCCATTGCACCACAGGGGGGTGGAGCAGGAAGGACAGTGTGACATAGGAAGACAGCCTGCTCCCAGGCAGCACTGGGGGCGTCAGGGGCTTGGCCTGGAGAGACCCTTGGGCTTCCTATAGATGGAGTCTTCATCACCAGCCTTCTGTTCCTCCGGAGTCCCATGAGTTCCATGCACTGGGGAGTGAGGAGGACAGCACAGCCGAGACATTTCCAGTTTAGGAGGCTGAGCGGGGAGGCGTGTGAGGTGTGTTCTGGCTTTCCTGTCCCTGGCTAGACAGAGTTCTGTGGCCCGGAGAGGAAATGCACAAATATAGAGCAAGGAAAGGTGTGGTTTCGTAGTATAACTAGAAAAAACCAAAACTGAACCCAACGATGAAAACTAAAATAAGGCTTGGACTTTTGCTAAGTTTTGTGGGACTCCACGGTGTGCCCTGGCGGCTGAAATGTGTTCTTTTTTTTTTTTCTTACATCATGAGAAATATGAGACAGGGCTGGGGATGTAGGGCAGTGGTAGAGAGCTTGCCTAGCCTGTGTGAGGCCCTGGGAGTGATCCCAACATCACCAAAATAAATAGGGGAAGGAAGGGAAGGGAAGGGAGGGAGGGAGGGAGGGAGGGAGGGAGGGAGGGAGAGGAAGGAAGGAAGGAAGGAAGGAAGGAAGGAAGGAAGGAAGGAAGGAAAGGAAGGAAGGAAGGAAGGAAGGAAGGAAGGAAGGACGGGAGGGAGGGAAGGAGGGAAGGAAGGAAGGAAGGAGGGAGAGAGGGAGGAAGGGAGGAAGGAAGGAAGGACAGAAGGGAGGGAGGGAGGGAGGAAGGAAGGAAGGAAGGAAGGATGGAAGGAAGGAGGGAAGGAAGGAAGGAAGGAAAAAAGGAGGGAAGGAGAGAGAATTTTTCTTTGGTTATTCTATGCAGTTGTAATCTTCACATTTTAAAGGGAAGGCAATACAAACCTGAAAGTGAGTGGAAAAAATGAACAAGATGGTGGGTGGTGACCTGAACATGGGTCAGCCTGGTGCTTGTGGTAGGATTGAGACACTGTTGATGAGGGAAAGGTGGGGGCTGGAATATGATGTCCATTTTCAAGTACACAACCAGGTACCATGTGCAAAAGATTGCTTGTCCTTTGTGTCCCCATGGAGGTGATTTCTTTTTGTATCCCCAGGGTCCTGCTGAGGTACCTGGTTAAGGAACAGACCACAGAGGAGATGGGCAGGCAACAAAAGAAACCTGATGATGCTGGAGTTAACACTTTCCCCCATCTCAAGGACAAATTCCTCCCCACTCCCACCCCACCAAGGAGCAAGTGAGAGGACCAGCCAATAGCAGTGTTACTGGATGCCTGTCTGAACAGGTGGGGCCCAGGTCCTGACCTCAACCCAGCCCCTTCCTGTCTTTAGTTGCCTTGCCCTGTGTAAATGCTGTGCAGCCAGAGTAGTTGAGTTTGAGTTGGCGCTGCACAGTTTCCTGAGGCCATGCCCCACCCTGCCCATAATGTCTCTGACCTGTACATGCCGTGTAACATATCAGTCTGGAGTTAGTAGTCCTTGTCACTTGATTATGACCTCTCTGATTGTAGTACACAGCAGATGCTCAGGAGACATTTACTGATGAGGAGGCTTGGGCCTCTATTCTGAAGGAGACTTGGGGTCTGCTTTAATGCCCCCAATTCACGTCCCTGTTCCTCTCTGTTCCAGCATGGAGTAAAACCTACCCCAGATTTTCAGGCTGTTTTCCTGCCAAGGGGAACTTGAATATCCGTCTCTCCCTCCTCTGTTTGGGGGTAGGGCTGAAGTCCCCTCATTTCCTGAGCTGGAGGGAGGCAGGTGGAAACCTGCCCTGTTTACATTCTTCCTGGTAGCCCCTTCTTTCCAGGCTGCCTTGGTTTTTCAACTGAAAAAGTCTCATGGAGGACCCACCCACCTCCCCACTTAGACAGTAGAGGGGCCAAGAGGGCATTGCTTCTCTGGAAAGCAAAGTCAGCTCTCTGTGCTGTGGCTTCCCACATTCATCAGCTCTTTCAAAGCACCAGTGATGATAACTTCACAGTGTCTACTGGCTGGGCCTGGTGACCGTCCGTCTCTGCTGAGTGTGCTTGTTTGGAATTTTACTATTTTTCTAAATGAACATGCAAATACCAACCTAAGGAAAACCAGAGAGTTAGGGAGCCCTCAGTAGCTTATGTGGTTGATAGAAACTCAGAGGGAGCTCCAGAAACACTGGACTAGTGAGAGGGTATGTCTTTTGGCCTGTACCTGGGGCTCTCAGATGTGGCAAATCAGAATATGTAGAGAGACTGCAGAAGAAAGCCTGGTATTGTCTGCTAATTTGAGTCTTCATTGATTGAGTATTTATCGAGCAAATACTATATGCCAGATATACCACCAAGTGCTGGATAGAAGAGATGGTTAGTCCCAGCTTCTGAACACCTGAACTCTCTGGTGGTAGAAACGAGGCAGGCAGGATGGACACACGAGCTTCCCACATAAGGGGCAAGTCCTTTGATAGCTTTAGAGGAACCCAAAGAGGAGTTTGTCCCTGCCTTGGGATTTAGGAAGGCTTCACAGAGGAGGTTCCACATGAAATGCAAGAGCAAATGTGCCACTAGGAGAAAGAAAGGCATGTACGTGGGGAAAAGGGCTTCAGCAGGGACAGGCACAGTTGACTTCTTCAATAAAACACAAAAGCATGCCCATTCTGGCATAGTCCACTGGTTATCACCTAGGGGGTCGGGAGTAAAGGATGGGAAGGGGAGTGGGGAAAAATACCCACCCTGCCCAGGAGGTGAAAATTCTAAGCCAAACTTCCTCCTCAGTATCTCTGCAGGATGGCTCGACACAGGTAATCAACGTTGGCAATCTCTGTTGGCTGCTTCACTGGTTTTTTTTTTTTCTTCTTTTCCCTATGTTTCATGAGATGCCAGTAAAATTTTTGCTAAATAAAGAGGGAAGGTTGGCAAGAGAGGAGCAAGTTTAATGGGGAGAAAATAGTACGTTGGTGAAGGGAGACAAGACTGGCTCTGAGGTCACCAGGCCACTTAGCTCAGCATCTGGGAGGAACGATGGGCAGTGTGTGTGTGTGTGTGTGTGTGTGTGTGTGTGTGTGTGTGTGTGTTTATGTATGTGCATGCACACAGCTAGTGATAATGTGTTTTAGCCTGGCTTGAGTAACAGAGAGATTGGGTGGGCAAAATGGGAGAGGTAGAAAAGGAGGGGGAAGGGTCCAGTTGTTGCAATACTTTTATGTGAGGGTTCCAGAAAACACTAGCTGAGCTGATCAAGGTGGGGAGGAAACAAAGCCAAGTCTGAGTCTCTCTTCTCATTCCTCCATTGTTTAGACAAAACAATTAGAAACAGAGTTTGTTTGGGAAATCCTTCTGGGGCTTAAAGCTGGGTCTCAGTTCTCAGAAGCACAGACTGCCAGCTGCTCCCACTCACTTCTCTTGAGTGATGCAAGCTTTGGTGCTGAGTTCAGCAAGTCGGAGCAGTAGAGCAATAAAGCAGTGGAGGAGCTTTGTCTCTGCCCACCACTGGAAGGATCCTACAATCTAATAGCAGCATGGAGCAGGAGGGAGTGGATTGCTTATAGGTGATTTGATAGCCAGGCTGGGAGAGATGCTGAATTAGATTAGGTGAGGCTGGAAAAGAAGAGGGGCTTCACCGGAAGGAGGCAATTTCTCAAGTCTGGGGAGACTTGATGTAAATCTAGTTTGCATAATTTGAAAGTCAGAATGAAGAGTCACTCCTAACTGAACTAGAATGTATAGGTGTGGGGTGAGACTCCTCTCTGCTGGGATCATGGGTGGGAGTGGAGAAAGGAACTTAGAAATAGGTGACTGGTTTGAGCCAAGACCCCATGAATTGCCAATTGTGTAATTTAATCTTCATGCGGACTCTTGTTATGTGATTCCTTATGTATCAGAGGTGTAAGTAATAGCACCTACCCTTCATTCTGCTTCCCTTTTGCATCAATCTCCTTTGCTCCAGGTCACTGTCTTCTTTGGATTCCAGAAAGAAATCTTACAGACACACATCTTGTGACAGGTGTCCACTGGCTTCTGGACAATGACCCTTCCTTCCTTCCTTCCTTTCTTTCTTCCTTCCTTCCTTCCTTCCTTCCTTCCTTCCTTCCTTCCTTCCTTCCTTCCTTCCTTCCTTCCTTCCTTCCTTCCTTTCTGTCAGTCTAGGGGCTAGAACTCAGGGCCTGGGTGCTGTCCCTAAGCTCTTTTGCTCAAGGCTAGTGCTCTACCACTTTGAGTCACTGCACCACTTTTGGTTTTCTGGTGGTTAATTGGAGATAACAGTCTTATAGATTTTCCTGCCCCAGCTAGCTTTGGATCGTGTTGCTCTGATATCAGCCTTCTGCGCAGCTAGGATTATAAGTGAGAGCCATCACTGCCCAGGGACAATGACTTTCTTATCATGCTTTTCTTATCCTGGCCTCCCTCTGACCAATCCTGAGATGATATCCAACCACACCTCTGACCACCAGACAGTACCTTTGACCTTTATACCTTTAATTTTTACTTCTCAGTTATGCATGCCTCTCACCCTCTTCCCAGAAGATTCTTTAGTCATACCTAAAGTTCACATCTGTACCCCTTACGTGGGCTAAAAAGCACACCCTCCTCCTTTCTGCACCTGACCAGCATGCAATAAACCTGCTTTCTTTGAACTTTACCACTGCCCTCTCTTTTATTGTCATATTGGGGGAAGTGGCTAGACCCAACATGTTGGAGTCCCCACCTACCCCCCCAGGGTTGGGTCCTTGGTCTAGGACTCCAGTTACAGACACATACAATAGAAATGCTCGGATGCTACCTGGAACCATTTTTCTAAAAATTGATGATGTTCACCATTGCTGTGAATGTTGAATATTTAAATGGAGAACTTTATGGGCACCAAAGCTGCCAGGTGTACCTAGATTCTGGATTCAGTGCTCAGTTCTGAGGACCTGGTTAACATGTCTGGTTCTTCTTAGCCCAATCAGGAGGCAGGTAGCAGCTGGTATCGGCTTGGTAGAGCTGATTATTGGTATTTCAAGAAACAGTTTGCCATTCTGCCATTAACCACATTGGTAGCATGACACTGTCCTTAGTGGGACAGGTGCAAACTTGGGCCTTCCTGAGAGCTGGTTGGTAAACATTTAGTACATCTAACCTCATCTCCCTCAACTCTGCTGGTTTCCCATGTTGCACTGTGTGCTTTGATCACTCTATGGCTGGCTCCTCTTCCTGCTTTCTTCCCAGTGTCACATCCTGGCAAGGATTGCTAAGGGCCTCTGGGGGCCGGTTTCTCACTCCAAACTCCGACCTCCAATCTCACATTGTTACTTCTGTCCCTCAAAGATGTGATTTACTTGGTTTCTCCATTCTTCCTTTCCTTGCACTCTATTCAGTATGCCCCTCAAAAGCTACAGTTTTAAAGCCCTATTTCCTTCCTGAAGCCCCACCCCTACTCCGTTCTGTTTTCTGACTCCACCCTTTGGATTAGGGTTTGTCCCATCCAAGGTGCTTATTCTCTATCTGGCTCCCTGTCTTCTGCTGGCCAGAGCTGCCTTCTGAGGCTGAGGTGGAGCCCCTAACTCACCTCAGTGCCCATCTGACAGTTATTACACTAGGATTTCCTCACTTCCTGATTCTGCACTCCTCATGCCACGATCAGCAGAGGACGAAAGGAAGGTGAAATCAACGGTGTCACAGAATCTGTACATAAGAGCATCTCCATTTAGGAGGAAGGTTTTTCTGGCTCTTTAGGCCCAGGTTTTTGGGATCTCTGTCTCATTATATTTCCAGATTCTCTGTCACTTTGTTTTTCTCTTTCTGACAGAACCCAGTGTCCCGCCTTGCTCAAGGTTAATACCTGCTTGATGAGTTGACTCAAACTTCCCTTCCTTGCAGTCATCTATTTTGTCACAAAAATGAGATGGGGATTAAGGTGGAATTAGAGTATGATATTACTCTGACAAAATCAACCTTGTCCTCCGTGAAGCCCTGAGAATATGGAATTCAGCAGGCACAATTCCTGGCACTCCCTTCAGAGGGGGGCCTTCAGTTGTCACAAAAGACTTTGGAAGATTTCCACAGGGGAAGGGATGCTTCCATGGATGTTCAGCAAAAGAATATTAATTAACAAAATATGAAGTTAAACCCTGGCACACATCAACCTTCCTTAACCTTCCGAAAAATCCTTCTGCCTCTTGGTTCTTTGATAGCCAATGGAAATAAGAACGTAACATGGACCTAATTGTGAAGAATCTGAGTTCATGTGAGAAAATAAAAATGAAAAAGTGAATAGGTTCTTTCCCAATGAATGAAAGATGATTCTAAAAGTCTCTGCTGCAGTAACTGACTTAATTTTTTTAATATAGATATAAGCTTTCCCTAGCTATCAAAAGTTGGGAGTGGGCTGAGTGCAAATGGCTCATGTCTGTAATCCTAGCTACTCAGGTGGCTGAGATCTGAGGATTGCAGTTTGACGCCAACACCTAGGCAGAAAAGTCCAGGAGTCTCTTGTCCTACCATTAACTTGTTTCCCCCCTCCAGCCCCCCCCCCAAAAAAAACACCTGGAAGTGGATACATGGATCAAATGGTAGAACATCTATCTACCTTTAGCAAATAAAGCTAAGTGACAGCACCCAGGCCCTGAATTCACACCTCGGTACTAGCGTTAAAAAAAAAAAAAAAAGTTGAGAATGGTAAGAATTTTAAAATGAGAAAATCCTATTTTTCAACAAACCTAAGGTTTATTGGTATGTGAGTCTCTCCTTCATTTTTGGCTAGTTTGAAAGGAAATGAGAGAAACTCCCTTCTCCTGTATGTTTTGAATCCAGAAAAAAGCCAACACACGCATGTCAACGAGGCGCTCATTCACAGGTTGTGCTGCCCCGTGTGCTGCTTTCCCATCGAGGCTCTGCCAGGACAACTGTAGGTGAAATTATAGGTTTACCTCTGGCTAGGGTTTTGAAGAGCTGCGTGGCTTCTATTCTTCTCCAACTAAGCTGTGATGTGTGTGCAGACTCCCTGTAATTATGGTATAATTGGATTTAACTATAGGGGTAGAGCTAGTTTTCAACCAAGTCCCCTCAAATAATTTGTTGCTTATTTGGGGGGGGGGGGAAGGGTTCTCTGACAGGCTCTGATGGCAGGCATGTCTGGCTCCCCTACCCCCACTCCCCAGGAGAGAGGAGGATTGCAGGTGTGAGATCCAACCATTTGGTGAGGTGAATTGCATCACTGCGTCACAGCTCTGAGCATTCCAGAAAATTCACTTTCCCTAAAACAGAAATCCAGAGAGGGTCCCACCCTCCAAAAACAAATGCAGCCATCTGTGTCACTGCAGTGATCAGGTGATTATGGGAAATGTCTAGAGTTTGTACATTTGAGAGCCACAGTTCAATCTGCTCAGGGCTTCTATATATGTATTTTGTTTTTCCTGTTGGCAAGCATGAGGTTTAGAGTTTCTGTTAGTTGTGAGCCACAGGTGTAAGGTAGGCGATTTCACACAAAACTATGGATTTTAGTCTCCTCTGGAAAGAAAGGAAAAGAAAGAGAGAGAGAGAAGGAAAGAGAAAGAGGAAAGGAAGGCAGGGAGGGAGGAGGAGGGAGAGAAAGAGAGAGGAAAGAAAGAAGGCAAAAGGAAGGAAGAAAGAAATAAAGAAAGGAAGGAAGGAAGAAGAAAGAAAGAGAAAGAAAGGAATTATGGAAGGAAAAGAAGAAATAAAGAAAAAGGAAGGAAGAAAGAAGATCTGGCCTTCCAGGGCCTGGCTGGATTCCTGCATTACTATTCTTTGCTGAACGTGTCCTTCTCTGTTCCTTTAGTGGTGGGGATCAGTTTACCATCTTCCTCCCAGTCCCCATCACTCATTTACTTCACCTTCTCCACCCTGTTGGCTTCCATCTGTACCTCTGTTTCTTCCCTCCCTTCCCTATTTCTCAACAACAAGAACCCCTCTTCTATTGAAGATAGTGAAATACAGTGCAGGGTTAAAACCATTCAAGTCAGGGAAGCATAATTAAATCCAGGCTCCATGGGTCAGTAGCTGGGTTACCTTGGATGAGCAACTTAACCTCTCTGATTACCTTTTTGAGGCTCCGGTGGTCCCCTATCATCACTGGCTTTGAGTCACAGCACGATCTGGAGCACAAAGTAAGTGTTGAGTAACTGTTAGTTTTCCATTCTCATTATCTCTAAATAGAAGCCGAGGAAGATATGGGGATCCGTTAGCACCACAGACTTCACGGAAAGGCACCTACGGGCAGATTGTTTTGTTTACTTCATTTCACTCTCCCACACAAGTGAATGCAACTAGGAGAATCCACTTTCTTAAAGTCATCCAATGAATAAGCCAATAAACCCACGTGTGGGGGGTGGGGCTCTCAGTCCAGTGCTCATTTTGCTCTAAACAATCTGCCGGGTTCATGCAGATGCTTTTCAGCTGAATGCAAGATGGTGTGCACATGGGATTTCAGTTGCTTGGGGGCTTGACATAAAGGTTATGGACAATGAGGAGTTGGAGTGTCTGGAAAGAAGTATCAGGGAGTGACCTGAATTAATCACACCATTGTTGCAACATATAGCCAGGGAGTTAATAAGCCCTGCCTTGCCATTTCACTCTTTAATGAGGCAGTTTACATAAACTTCAATATTCCTCCCTTCCTATCCAAGGTGACTGCGCTATATAGGTGTCGCATCTAGTTTGGTATTATAATCATCTCTGGATGATGCTTTAAAGTGCAGTGAAATAAAATAAACAGCTGACAGGCTCGTTTTCTTCCCAATCCCAGGATCCTTTGGGGAGCCATGTGGTGTGGCTCCTGTCTTCACTTGCAAATGACCCATGTGATATAGTGAACTGGAGGCCAGACAAGGTCTTGGGAAATCCTTCCATCTTCCATTAGATGATTCAAATTCATGATAGCCTGGGAATTGGGAGACTTGGATCCTAGCCTGTGCTACTACCAAGACTCTATGAGACCCTATTGTTGTTTGTTTGTATTTTAATGGATATAGGATAAGGTGATATAGCCCAGGTTGGCCTCTGGCCTCAAACTCATGATCCTCCTGCTGCAGCCTCCTGTCATTGCATATGAACCACTACCTCTGGGTTTAGATAAATTTTTTGAAGTAGAAAATGTAGTCTTTTCAGAAGATTGTAGATAGGCTTTGGGCAGGAAAAATCTGGTTCCTGAAGGATGGAAGAAAAACATAGGCTGTTGCCATGGGTCACAGAATAGAATTCTGTGGCTTGTTGTTTACAACCCTTAGGAATCCCAGTGGATGTAATAAATGTCAGCCTGCTGTGTCTGGTTGAGCATAGCACAGAGGTCAGTTTCCAGGCAGTCGAGGATGGTGAGGAGGCTGGAAGCTGAAGATCTGGCAATCAGATTCCATTCTTAGGTTTCTAGACTGAGCAGGGCATCCCAGAACAATGGGTTTCACCCAGATGTAACTGCCTCAGGGTCGTGCATTGAAAAGATAGTGCCTGGGTAACGAGGGAGTTTTGTTTTTGTTTTTGTTTTTTTTTTAAACAGGACTCCTTTCTCCTTTGATTCAGGTCAAATCAGAGATAGGAGAATGGAGAAGTAGTGGTAGATTTTTCTTCCTTCATCATTGATTGAGTGATTGGTGCCTTCCTGGGGCTGACCTGCTCAGAGATAGCCAAGCCTTTGGATGAACAGCCAGAAACTATGACAGGATATTGACTGATAGATTGATTTTTTTTGGACATGTAATCTTGTTGGTCTCAAGACCACCATGCAGTGAAACTCAAAAGTTTCTCCTGTTTCCCACATCCTAGTAGGATTCTTAGAGTGGCTGGGTAGCTCAGGACATGTGGAAATGCAGAGAAGGTTTAGAATTGGGTTGGGCTGGGTTGGACTACTCAAGACACTGCTAGGCAGAGTCTGAATGGAACTCAGCCACACTCTCCCTTGCTTTCTTGAAGATTTAATTAAAGTTGCACCTTCCAGAGACTGTTAGCATTGTCCCCTGGCTCCCCGACCATGGGTCACGACTCATTTTTCTTCTCCTGGTTTGTCCTATCCATTCCCCGCTCCCACTGTTTTGTGGTTTTCATGTTTCCACCTGGAAATGCTCCAGTCTATGGTAATCTCTTTTGCTCTGACTTATGGCTGTTATGTTTTGCACCCCTCAGTCTAGTTTTTAATTACACACTATTTTGTATTACCAATTAATTGTTTCACGTAGTTATCTCTTTACAACCTCTGTAGATTATGGAGTCCTTAGAATCCTGGATCCATTCTTTGGCTTTTCTCAAATGGCCTCTGGCCTGTCTCACCGGCCTCACAATCAGAATGCACAATCCTTGGTGT
This sequence comes from Perognathus longimembris pacificus, assembly GCF_023159225.1. Lineage (NCBI taxonomy): Eukaryota > Metazoa > Chordata > Mammalia > Rodentia > Heteromyidae > Perognathus > Perognathus longimembris. The sequence goes on from NC_063171.1 coordinate 54,872,341, forward strand.
TTAAAGGCTTTGTGTGAGATGTGTTTTTCCTGGGGACTTTCCCCCAGGCCCTCCTCTGTATTCCTTCCCCAGCTCTTGCCTTTGCTTCTGCCAATAAGAAACCTTCCCACACCGTGGGGGCCCTGAAGCTGCCCCAGCATGCCTCCTGCAAATCAGCTTGAAGTAAGTCCTCTGTAAGTGGCCTGGTGAGTCAATTGGGCCCCTCCCTGGAGACAAGGAATTTTGAGATCTTGTAAGCACTTGCCTGTGCAGCCATTCCATAAGCCAACCCCAGCCCTGCCTCTGGGAACACTTTTTTTTTTTTTTTTTTTAAACCTTGCTCTTCTTCCCTCCTCTGCTGGCTGCCCTGACTTGTCAGGTAGAGATGGTATGGCAACAGCAGCCCTTGGTAGGAAGAGTTGGGAGGTCTGCAGAGGCTATGGTTCTTGTTGGACTCTGGTGGGTTTCCTTTGGTAAACCCAAGGGAAAGAGGAGAAATCTGTGGATCATGACATTTCTGAGGTTTGCCAGAGTAGAGTGAGGAAGAAGAAGAAAAAGCTGTGATTTGGCTTGGCCACTAATTTGCTATGTCATCTCATGACTCATTTACCCTCTCTGACTCTCAGATTGCTCTCTCTATAAAGCAAGCTTGCTGGGCTTAACAGGAGCTCTCAAACCTATAAAAACAAAAGAAATCTTGTGTCAGATATAAATCTTATGGTAGAATCCAGTGTCTAGAAAGGAAGAACAACATTCTGGTTGGAGCTGGGGTACAGGGGCTCTTAGTTTCCACCTTGTCTTTCGATTTACCTCCCAAATACATGTCAGGCCATCCTAGGGACACAGTTTGAGGTCTACAGAGAAAGATGATCTCTATGGCTCATACTAACCCAAGTCTCCACACCCTGCCGGCTCAAAGTCTGTTCTTTAGCCAGCACCTGGGATCTTGTTAAGTGAGTTTCCTATCAGACTCCAGTGAGACCTACTGAATCAGCACCTGCAGTTTGAAAGAATCCCCAGGAGATTCACTCATGGTGGAGGATAACTGGTCTGCACCCTTCAGTGACTCAAAAACAGGTGGTAAGAAGATGATGGTGACATTGGAGCTTTCTTTGAAGTACGTAGGCCCGGCTAGCGGGGATGGAAAGACAGACCACATCTCTTTCTCACTTTCTGATCCCTCGTGGGGCAAGTAGGTTTCACATGGGTTCAATCAGGGAGAGAGAGGGAGATAAGGTATCACTTGGCTCCAAAGAAGGTGCTGGAGAGTCCATGTGTGAAAGGGGAAGAAAGCATGCTTCTGGTTTAGAAATGGTCACGGGAACTGCTTCCTACTCCTCTTCCTACTGGGCATTTGGTCTTCTCCTCCATCTTGCAGCATCCCTATTCTCTCTCCAGGATTGGAGATCTGAGAGCTGGTTCAGATTTAGAAGACCCATATGTTGGTCCCACCCCTGGCCTTGGCTAATGCTAATCCCTTGAACTTCTCTACCTTTGTGGGCCCTTATTTTCTTTGTTGGGAACATGGCTTTGTAAAACTCAGAGTTGCAAGGATAAAGTGAAATATACTGAAGCTCTTTATAAATTACAAAGCGCAACTTTGTATCAGTTCTGATCTTTAAAAAACAACAACCTCAACTGGACATTTTAATAATGCTGACTTGGATGCCTCAAATGTCAAGGGTAGCAGTTGGTTTCTTGAGACTCTGCTTATCCCTAGAATTTGGGTTTTGTCAAGATTGGGATGACCCATTGATGGCTCCTGAAAACCTTTATCAGGACTTGATTGTCCAAGTGCTTTGTTTTTTTTTTTTTTTTTTTAAGTAGCCAGGCGCCAGTGGCTCAAGCCTGTAATCCTAGTTACTCAGGAGGCTAAGATCTGAAGATTGCATTTAAAAGCCAGCCCTGGAAGAAAAGTCTGTGTAACTCTTATCTCCAATAAACTACTCAGAAAAAGCTGGAAGTGGCACTATGGCTTAAGAGGTAGAACACTAGCCTTGAGCACAAAGAAGCTCAAGGACAGTGCCCAGGCCCTGAGTTCTAGTCCCAGGACTGGTAGAAAAAAAATTTTACTATTCAGGGAAATTGAAAAGAACGAAAAAGTAAATATTAAAACAATTGTTGGTAAAGTTGCATGCTTCATGACCAATAAGGCATATATCACTGTATAATGACACACAAATTTAAAATAATATGGGTTTGGATCTTAAACAGTTCCTCCTCAAAATGCACGTGTTAAAGGCTTGGTAGTGCTGTTGGGAGATAAGTAGGTGGTTAGAAGATAGGATCTTGAGGGAGAAAGTTAGGTCATGAGAATGTGCCTTGAAGAGAATACTGAGATCCCGGCAGCTTCTCTTTGTCTCTGTCTCTCTGCTTTCAAACAAGCCGTAACACCACTGGCCCAAAAGCCAGGGTGGTAACGGACCATGGATTGCATCTTCTGAAACCATGGTCCTAAAGAAGTAGTTCTAAGGAAAAGAAAAATAGTTTTATTCCTAATATGCCCCTGCACTTAGAGAATGCCAGGAGATAGCTGCCTCGTAGAATTCTTTTATTTGGCAGGAAGTGGAGATGAGACCAGCCTGAGTTAATCCTGAAGTTAAACTTGCTATTTTCCTCTCATTAGTGATCCAGTGGCTGTTACAGAGAAAACAAACAAACAAACAAACTCACTCCGGTAATACAGAACGATTCTTTGGCTGTGGGGTGAGATTGTTTGGGGAAGTTGTATGCATTTTTTCATTGCTTTCGCGTTCACAGAAGAACTGAATTGTTATTTAATAAATACTTGTAGGATTTTCTTCTAGTTCCTCATTTAAAAAATATCCTTTTTCAAAAATCTGAATTCTTTCTCAGCCACAAATAAACACATCTTAGCCCTAAGGACAGAGATTGGTTTGACGCGTGGACATCTGGGATAGAATTGGGTTTGTAAATCATTGGCAGCCCCACCCTTACTACACCCTAGCTTTGCACTCGATCCCTCATCTTTCTCCCTCTTTCCATCCACCTAATCTCAGCTGTTTTATCCTACTTCTCTTATTAAAAGCCTTCATTCAGATAGTTAAGCGCCCCCCCAAAAAAAAAGCCCTTTGAAATATTTCATTGGGAAACTGTTCTGAACTCAAGGAGAAGCTCTTCATTCACTCTGGTTGGCTGAGAGAAACCCAGAGAAGGGTTAGGAAGGTGTTACTTAAATTTTAGGGGTTGGAGCCCAAGTAACTTCCCTTAAACAAAACAATTATAAAAGATATTGAACCTTCTACTATATTCCCACTCTGTGAAATCACTCTGGGAAAGCTGCTTTACTTTGAGCAGTGCTATGAGCAGAGTCCGGGGAACTTGGCTTGTTTTTGTTTTGTTTCCTTGAAGTACGGGGGATCAAATTGGTGTCTCATGCATGTACCACTGAACTATATCCTTTCTCCCCAAGGGAGTTCTGCTTGTAAAGCTGCCTTCACCCTGCTTGGGATAGCTGAGTCTTATGAGAGCATCCTGTGTCATAGCAGGGAGGGATGGCACAGTTCTGTGCAGGTGGATCTTCTGCTCTGAGAGGGGTTTGCCTGCTACTGAAAGATGTTGGCTCTCTGGGCTAATCAAGGCTGCCTTTGGTGGCTTGATAAGGTTTTTCTCCACTAATTTGACAGTTTTCTTAAGAATTGAGGTTGATGATCAATTCCTGATGTACTATGTGATTTGCATTTGGATACTTTATCTCTTTATGAGATGAAAAAAGGCACATGTATGTACACATGCATGCATGTGCATGCACACATATACACACAACTTATATCTTCAACCCTTCTTCAACTCTTACTGGTTCCTCAATGACTAGTCTGTATTCAGTGCAAAGTTCTTATCATAAACCCATGTCTTTGTCCTAAGCACAAAGTCCAGTTCTCCACCATTCGCGTCTGTATCTTCATTTGGATACTCTACATTGCAATTCAAACCCAATCTAGGTAAAATTGAATTTACCTCATTTCTCCCTAAAATTTGCTCTCTCAAGGACTTTCTCTGTAAATGTCATTTCCTTTTACTCACTTGCTCAAATCAGAAATTCAGGAGTCACCCCCGGAGCAAGGGGGGAGTCACCTTTCTCCTTTACCTTCCAAGTGTCATTTGTCATCAGAATCCATCAAGTCTATGGTGGTAACACTCCTGGAATGAATGTAGCCACTGTCCATTCCCATTGCTGGCACATTTGACATGAGATTAGAATCAGAAGGCTCTTGCTGGATTCCCTTCTCCCATTCCAAATATAGAAACTGACACAATAGATGAGGAATACGTATTTCCTAAATTAAGAAGTAGAGAAGGGAAGGGAAGAAGAATGAAGCTGTCACTATTCTACTGTATCCTTAAAAGACCAGAGGAGACAATGGAGTGAGTGCAGAGGCTGTTCAGATTCTAGACTTCTGAGTTGTAGATTTCACAACATCCCTAGCAGGACTCCTTGCTAGTATCTTCATTGTCTAACCTAGATTCCAGCAGCTAGCAGATAAATCCATTTTTTGCTGACTCCATCCATGACCAAGAATACGGAGTCCCATTTCTTCTGTTGATGGCAGAGCAAGCCTGGTTGCAATCCAGACTGGAGACCTGGATTGATTTGCTGTGAAATCAGCTGCTCCCAAGACTGACTCTTTATGCCAGATCATTAGCAGCAAAAGAAAAATGTAGTTGAAGTTTGGGCTCAGCTTCCAAGTTCTTCAAGGATCCTACACCTTTACCTCTTTTCTGTGAAAACCCCAAATCCTTGGCAGCCCTTTCTTGTTTTCCAAAGACCAGAAAATAGCAGAGAGAAAACAGCAGCTGTAGGAGAGACCAGGAGCCTCCAAGCCCCACCCATTGCAAAGTCTGTGTAAATGCTTTCTCTTGTCTCCACACCTGAACATGACAGAACATGTTTTCACTGATGCTAGATCACAGAACGGTTAGGAAGGTAAGGAAGCCTGGCACAATCCATTGTTTTAAGAGGACTCCTTTCCCATTTTTAGCTCCCCTAGCAAGGGGTGGGTGGGGAGTGGGGAAAAGGCGCATTTATTAGGTTTCACAACCTTCCCTCTCTGTCTGGACTTGCTCTTGAAAGGGGCCGGGAGATCTACAGAAGATGGCTTTCTGCTTTGCAAGGAAAGCGTTTTCTACACTCAACAAGTGTACCCAACAGGTATAAAGACTTCTGCATATCTCTAGAATAGCTGTGCTAGCTCTGCCATGGCCCTGGCTCCCCTTGGGTACATGCTGGTAAGGAAATGGGGCCAGTAGGGAAGGCTGGGGAAGGGCCACATGGGAGGGGTAGTGGCCAGGCAGAAAGGCAGGCATGGTAAAGGAGAAGGATCTATACAATAAGCCTTCTTGGAATGCACTATGCTGATGGACTAAATTACTTGCTCTGAGAAAAGGCAACTATTACAGTTTCTGAGCTCCTGATTTACTTCTCCTGGACTTGGGAAAATTTTTTTTAATCAGGAAGAGAATTTCAGGATACCAAAGAGAATGAGACTTGTTAGATTTTTTTTACTCTTCTAAAAAATTTTTGTGCAGACAGTTGGGTATGAACTCATGACATGAGCACTTTCCTTCATTTTACCTTGCCTTCCTTCCTTCCTTCCTTCCTTCCTTCCTTCCTTCCTTCCTTCCTTCCTTCCTTCCTTCCTTCCTTCCTTCCTTCCTTCCTTCCCTCCCTCCCTCCCTCCCTCCCTCCCTCCCTCCCTCCCTCTCTCTCTCTTCTCTTTCTTTCTTTCTTTCTTTCTTTCTTTCTTTCTTTCTTTCTTTCTTTCTTTCTTTCTTTCTTTCCTTCTTCCTTTCTTTCTTCCTTCCTTTCTTCCTTTCTTCCTTTCTTATTGGAGATAAGAATCTCATGAACTTTTCTACCCAGGCTGGCTTTGAACCCAAATCCCCAAATCTCAGCTTCCTGAGTAGCTAGGATTACAGAGGTGAATCCCTGGAGCCCACAGTTTTTTTTTTTTGTTGTTTTGTTTTTTTTTTTTTTTGTTTTTTTTTTTTTAGCTAGAGGACACTAAGTGATTAACTTTCCTTTTCTGTGACAAAAATTTGTCAGTTTTTTCCCCATTACCTAGGCACTTCATCTGATTGGCTTATTGTGTATCAGTTTTTCTTGATGTCTTGATTTGTAATTGGTTACTCCTGCTAATTTAAAAATATGGATGAAAATGTTGCTTGTCTGCTGAAATTGAGCAGACAGCTTCTATTTCATCTAGAAAATGACTTCCAATAGTGTAATACGTTATTGATTAAAACTTAGACTAAAGTTATTAATAATTAAAAACTTTGAACTGTCTGCCTAGAAATAACTATAGGTCCAGAATTTCAGTAGTAAACAGCTCATTAAAGATATCTCAGTGGGTCTTGAACCAGGCATTTGGAGATGTAAATTGTTGTCTTATATATTCATAAGGACAGGGACTGAGGGACACCATTGCATTTGGTGTCATAAAATCACAAATGCTAAGCATTCTGCAGAGTGTTGTATCATCCCACGTAGTGGATAATTTCCCTGCTTAAGGGACCCCAGGGCCCCAGTTTAGAAATGGAGTCCAAGTCCTCATTTGAAATATAAAAATTCTGAGGCCCAATATATTCCCCAGTCCAATAAAATAGCAATAAATAAGGGCTGATTTATGTGGCTGTCTTTGGAATGATTCAGGTCCTCTTGCTTCTTTACATTTAAAAAATATTTTATTTTTTAAAAAATTATCTTTAAGTAATTGTACAAAGGGATTTCAATTCAGCATGTCAATGTAATGTATCTTGATCACCCCTTCCATTATTTTCCCCCATCTCTCCCAGCACCACCTATCCCTCAAGTCCTTCTTGTTTCCTCTGTCAATTTCAACAGTAGTTCCACAGCTAGTCTGAAGATACCTTCTCCATTCTATAGTGAGAGGGCCAATCAAAGTCTAGTGTCAGTCTTAGTGCCTAGACATCTACCTTTTTATGCGTCCCATGATCACAAATCATCCTTTTTCTTTCTTGGTCATGGGGCTTGAACCCAGAGCCTAGGTGCTATCCCTGAGCGCTTCAGCTCAAGACTAGTGCTCTACCACTTTGAGCCACAGCACCACTTCTCACAAATCATCCTTGGCTAATCACGTCCCACAAAAAAAAAGACAAGAAGAATGATAAAAATGACCAAGAATGTATAGACCAGAAAATCACAATGGAAATGAGTGAATGAGACAAGAGGGAATCCTAGTGAGAATTTAAGTTCCAATTCCATCATGAATAGGGAAACCAAATAAAGAGATTGTCTACATGAATCCAGAATAGGCCCAAAAGCATTATTAATATGGAGTCATTTTCAATCAGAGCATCATTTCCAAGTCTAGATGGTCTATCTGCATGTATCAAAGTTGTTGAGTAGATGGAGCTTCAAAATTCTTGTTTTCTATAAGTGTGAAGGAATGCAAAACCTTCCAGAAAAATAGAAAAAGAAACATATTCTAATATTAGGAAAAAGGAAGAGGAGCTGGAGAAATTACCTCTAGGATAATGCCATCAGATCCAATAAAAATCTTTCATAATACACAAAAAATGACACTTTTATGTGTGCTTAGGCAAGAATGAAGTGATATCTAGCAATCTGTATGGATACTGCTCCCTAAAGTGACATACCAGTGACCAACTATATTGGCAGAAGTGGAAAAGAACATAAGCCTAGAATTTCATATTTGGCCATATATTCTATATCCTATGGGATAAGACTATAATAGCTGTATTAAGCAATATTGAAGTTAAGGGTATGTCCTGTTGTTGGAATTCATGTATTTCAAATGTTTATAGGAGATTGGTGAAATTTAATTTTGCTTTAACAATGTCCTGTTCAATATATAAATCAATATTATGGAGGAACACAGTAACAAATATGATTTCCAATTTTTTTGTATAGCAGAGTCATATGGGATAATTAAAAATGATTTCTATAGACTAAAAGACTGGGCCAAATCCAAAAAAGATGAGATTTAGCACATATAAATGGTAATCTGCTTTACTGAGGCTAAAAAAAAAATGAGTTGTACAGACACAGAATGGGGAGACCTGGTTTTGCAGATGCTAATATTGAAAGGGAAAAGATTTCTGTGAAGTTCTTTCACTGGACTATAAACAGATGATGAAACAATAGTAAGGGATTTCCATAAAAGTTCATATAATCTAAGACATATCCAGAGAATGATGTTAAGTTGATGAGGTGCTTAGAAAAATGCATCATGTGAGGAATGATTGAAAGAATAAAAGATTTGGGGCCCAAGAGGGAACAACTAAAGGGTTTCCTTGGGAGACAATGGGAGAGGATTTGCTGTGAAAGGACATAAGGTTGCAGAATAAAGACTAACCCACAGAAAGAATAAGCAGACAAATGTTAGCTGAGTGTGAAAACTAACAGCCCAGAAAAAATAAGCTTACACTCATGTGCATAGTAGCATCATCCATAATAGCCAAAATGTAGAAGCAATCCAGGTGTTCATCAATAGATGAATGCAGAAATCAAATCAACGACATGCTTGCAATGGACTATTATACAGCCTTAAAAGGAAGGAGATGTGCTATTAGATAGGTATACCTCAAAGATTTTATGCTAAGAAAGATAATTCAGTCAGAAGAGAACAGGTATGGTGTGATTCTACTGGTGTGAGGTACTGGGGGTCATCAAATTCATAGAGAAAGGAAGTAGAGGGGAGAGACAGGAAGCAGGGAAGTTGTTTAATGATGAAGGATGCACAGTTTTAGAGATGGATGTGGGAATGTGGTACAAGCATGTGAGCACACTTACTTGCCACTGAACTGTAGTCTCAAAAATGGATAAAATTGGAAAGTTTATGTTGTGTATATTTTCCCAAGTTGAAAAACAATTCAAGAGCTTCCCTGCTTGTAGGATAACCCTTAAAAATTGAAAACCATAGAATGCTATGAGTAGCACTGGGTTTCCTGTAACTGTAGATATCTAGTAGAAACTGGACCATCACCCAAGGACATGCTTTGCAGGGATTTCAGGATGAGAAGGGGTTAATCCCAGTCATGTCAGACTATCTATAGCTCTGCAAGAATGAAGAGGCTCACTCCCTACCACATATACGCCAGGCTACATGCTTTCTGGACATTGACACACACAAAGTATACTCACACACATCATACATACAAAAGATCGTGTTTTCTAACAAATATGAATTTTAATATGTACTACCTACTGATGATCAGCATTCAGGTGGCTTTCAGCATTACGTTTTTCAAGATGTCCAGGAGCCTCATTTCTGGTGCTCATACCCATGAATTTCTCCAGGGAATATGCTGAGGATTGGTGATTCTGGGTTGCAGGATCCACATATCTCCCGCATTCCAGGATATTTCTCAGTGATTGTATCAATGTCCTCCAATAGCGAGGAGAGAGAGTTCTCCGTGCTTTGCTTATTGTCAGATAATGCATTCACACGTTTCCTGAGATTTAGAGAAGTCTGTGAGATTGACAGGTTGGCTCAACATCATACAGTGGAAAAAGTGGACTTGAGTTGCAACAAGAAAACTTCCCATATCAAATCAATGTATGCACTAAAAACTTAAGTGGTTTACTAGAGGTAGACTGGCCCATGGCTGCCCAGTGTCCTCCAATTTATTACCCACTTTCAAAACCTGACTATGTGTGTTATCAAAGCAGTGGTGTTATCAGTAGAGGGGCTCTACCATTTCAAAGAAAGAAAAGGGGGGAAATGCAGTCAAAAATTCAATACATATCCTACAAAATTAAGAAAAGTGAGGGGAAGGGGAAGAAGGGAGAATTGAGAATGTTCAGAAGGGTGACATGGACCAAAGCACCTTGTGTTCATAGGCTGATTTATTGATTGGCAATCCCGTTGTACATCAACTTAAAGATGATTTACAAAAAAGAAAAAAAAAAAAAGAAAAGAGGAAGTGGCACTGTGACTCAAAGTGGTAGAGTGCTAGCCTTGAACAAAAGAGCTCAGGAACAGCACCCAGGCCCTGAGTTCAAGCCCCACAACTGACAAAAAAAAAAAAAAGAAAAAGAAAGAAAAAGAAATTCTAAGCCAAAACAGCGTTTACCACCAATCCATGCTGCAAGTCAGTCAGCCTTATTGGATAGAATTTAATGAGCATTATTTGAGATGTGATAGATTGTTCAGCCTGGTGTAGCTTTAGGCTCTAGGCTGAGAGCCTGAACTGGAACTTCAGTATGGCCTTGTTTCACTTCTGTAAGGCTAAATAAATGCTTCAGCTTCCTGTACTTAAATTCCTCATCTGGGAAATGGGCAGGTAAGGCAGACCTGCTAATGGGGAAAGCAGGTTATAAAGGTGAGACAAATCATTTGGCAGGTGTTGAGCCCAGTGCCTGTTGTTCACGGCCCAAGAAATATTGTCTATCTCTGTCCCTAAAGAAATGGTTTTAGTACAGTTTCCAAAAATTGTGTAAGTGTGGATTTACTTGGGTTGTGTAAGTGTGGATTTACCTGGGGTGACAGAGCAGGACTTGACTTTCTCAGAGCTTTGTCTACCCTCCCATGCTCAACACACACCCACACATCTCTCTCTATTCCCCCCCCTCACATTTGATCATTGTCAGCAGCAAGCATTTAGAATAAGCCCTGCTTTCACTCTCAGCAAATCAGAAGCAGAAACAAATCCAAGATTTTTTTTTCCTTTTTCAAAAAAAGAAATTAATCTCCTAAACAGGGTGATTTTACCCTTTTCTTTAAATACTTCTAAACTCATGAGGGAAAAGCACAGCTCACATTATCCATCAGAATGAAGTATCATCCTGGCGCTGCTGAGTTTCATTGACTTTAAGATTGCCCTCTGAGCTAGAGGCATTTTTTTTTTCCTTTCTCAGAGCACAGTTAGCAGGGATATTTTTCTTTAAATGGCCCCATTTCATTTGCATTTTTAAACTTTCACTGCAGAGAGTAGAAGCCCAGTGAAAATGACTCCAAGAAGGTAACCGCTATTTCTTCAAACTTGGGGCTGCCAAGCTTCTGAAATGGAGTGTCAGCTTCCCTCTGAGTAGAAAGATATTACTTCATAGCTGTACATGCAGTTTGCTGCTCTGCTCTGGGTTTGATGGTCTCTCTTAGCTGTGGGCATTCTACAGCAATGATTCGTTCTCCCCAATAAAATTAAATACCACCTTTCCCCCTCCCTACCTCTCCTTTCATTCTCCCTCTCTCTCTTTTTAATAAGATTTTTGTTGTTGTTGTTTAGGCTGAAGGAAGACAAGATGAGCAATTGTGCATTTTTTTAAAATTTCTTTTATTGCTTCTTTTTTTTTTTGACAAAGAAAGTACAGGGAAAAACAAAAGGCCCCCAAAAGAGAATCTACCATTGGAAATCTGAATGGGAAGGTATATGGAGATCAGAAATCTAAGTTTGTTTCACAGAAGATAGCAAGGATACTGAGAGAGTCTGAAATTGTAACACTATTATACATCGAAGATCCAATTGATCAGCACCATTGATCAGTACCTACCCCAGTTAGAGGCCAAAGCCTAGAGGATATCCATGGCCAGGGGGGCTTAATGCCTTCTAGAACACTTCAGGAAGAAAAGAGTGTGGGCCAATTCCAAGGAGAGATGAGCAAGAAACCTTCTGTTAGATAGGTGGTCTATGGTGGATACAGTTACCTTGGGAAGGTATAAGGTATGATATCTTGGTAGATACTATTTCTGGATAAAATAGACAAGAACTTTTGCAGGTTTTCTGAAATCAGGAAAGTAGCATTTAATATATAGACAGACTTTCCTCTGGACCAATGTTTGCAAGTTATTTTTGCAGAACCTAGAATACGCTTTGCTAGAAAATGGTCTTTTGAGCTGGGCACCAATGGTTCAGGCCCGTAATCCTAGGGACTCAAGAATCTGTGATCTGAGGATCATGGTTTGAAGCCAGCTTGGGCAGGAAAACCCATGAGACTCTAATCTCCAATTAAACACCAGAAAACTGGAAGTGGTGCTGTGGCTCAAAGTGGTAAAGTACAAAGAGCTCAGAGACAGTGCCCAGGCCCCAAGTTCAAGCCCTACAATTGAAACAAAGGAAGGAAGGAAGGAAGGAAGGAAGGAAGGAAGGAAGGAAGGAAGGAAGGAAGGAAGGAAGGAAGGAAGGAAAGAAGGAAGGAAGGAAGGAAGGAAGGAAGGAAGGAAGAAAGGAAGGAAGGAAGGGAGGGAGGGAGGGAGAGAAAGAGAGACAGGAAGGATGAGGGAAAGAAAGAAAGGAAGAAGAAAAGAAAGAAAAAGAGAATAAGAAAGAAAGAGGTCTTTTGATGGAGTGGGCTAGCTTCCTTGAGCTACATACAAAAGTCTCCTTAACATAGACTGTGTTATCAGAGACATACTATTACAAGTTGTGTTGTGATGGGGATGGAGAAGCTACAAGAATTTCCTCTCCATTTTTCAGGAACTTAAGCTCAGCTTTGAGGAAACTTGGAACTAGACCTAGCAGATTTGTGGCGTTCTGCTGCTTCTCTCCCTTGATTGTCATGGCCTTGTGTGGGCCGCATGATGAAGTAGCTCCTTGCTGTAGGATGCCATAAGGAAGATATGGGCTGAGATAGAATCCAACTGAGATTTCTCCTTCGGAGATACAGATAGATGATGTATAAACTTGGTGGCTTTTGTTCCCCAACAGTAGAGAAATCAAGTCAGGAGCAGTAAGGGCAGCTACAGCAGGGTAACAAAGAGTTTATTTAATCCAGTGAGCAGTGGGACCTGGAAACTAGTAGTCCTCTGCCTGGTCCAGGACTGCTGTTTCATATTGTACCCCCACACCCCCACCCTTTTCCTCCTTCCTTCAGGCAACTTGTCAGATTGTGATTGTTTATTCAAAATAGGCAGACCCTCCCCTGGGCAATAGCCACAGGATGGTGGACTGGTCTGAGTTAATCTTTAGGGCTAAGATCTTTATATTCCCCCCCCCCCTTGCTGTGATCTATGGTCAGATAGTAGAAGAGAATTTGAATTTCTCAATGGTTCCCTCCCCAGTGACATGGTCCCAGAGCTATTCTTAGGGTTCTTTCCTGGTAGGACACTTGCTACAGTGATTTGAGTGCCCAGATAGTAACTCCACACCTGCTAAAAGGTTGGTCCTGAGAATACTTAGATTTTTTTGAAGTCAGCCTTCAAAATTATCTTTAAGTATAGTTGTATGAAGGAGTTGCCATACAACACAGCAGTTTATGAATACAATGCATCTTGATCAATGCCACCCTTCCAACTTTCTCACCCATCTCTCCCCTATCCATCTCTTCCCTTGTTCTTCTTAATTTTGTAGGTTATACATTGAGTTCTCCTCCCTCCCTCCCTCCCTCCCTCCCTCCCTCCCTCCCTCCCTCCCTCCCTCTCTCCCTCCCTCCCTTCCTCCCTTCCTTTCGCAGCTCTTAATGCTTGACCTCAAGACCTTGTACTTGCTAGTCAGTACTCTACACTGAGCTACAGTAGTTCTTGTGTTTTTATGAGATCAAGTCTTGTGGTTTTTTTTTTTCCCCTAGCCAGCCTTAGGCCTGAGTTCTAACACTGCCTTCCCTGTGCCATCATACCCAGCTTGCTTTTTGGGATGAGGTCTCCTGTACTTTTTGCCTCTGCTCCCTTGAACAGAAGTTCTCCTGTCTCCACCTCCTGAGCAGCTGGGATTTCAGGCTCATTTGAATTCTCTAAGACTTCTCATCAGATGCTTCGAATCTCACGTACCCTTTGCTCCAGGTGCCTTCCATTGCTGGCTGTCCTATTGCCCTGTGTTTGTGTGCTTCATGTCTCATTTGGCTCAGCTTCTACCAAAACTTTTAAGTCTTTTCCCCGGGATTCTTTGAAACAACAACCTTATTTGTAACCTCAGACTCTTCCATTGTCTGCTTCCTCTACCTTCTTATCTGGACCTGGCTCTTGACAAAATGTCCCCTGTCCTTGTAGCTTTCTCAAAGGGTGGCTGTTCCTTTCCAGTCACCTTGTGTTTTTACCTGGAGGACACAACAGGTGACACTGGCTCTATCCCTGTTGCTGACCATAGTTCACCCATATGATTCGTTTAAAAATAGCTGACCCCTAAAATGTAGCAGTGGTACTCACTAGACACTGTGTTAAAAATGAACAGTATACCTTGTGGGTGGGTTGGGAGGGAAAAAATCCAGGAGAGAATAAGGGAAGGGGTGACATTGTCCAAAAAGACTGACTTACACAACTGTAACCTCTCCGTACATCACCTTTATCCTAACAATGAAAAATACATTTTAAAATTAGCTGTCCCTTTAAGGCTCACTCTCATTGTCTTCCCTTTTCAATGGCCCCAGGGAGGTGCCAACAAGGCCAACTGATCACTCAAGGGAGTGAAGCCACTTCCAGCCAGGAGGGGAGGGGAGCCAGAGGCCCTGTGAAGAAGGAGTTGAGCTCCATGGTCCTAGACTGCCAGCCTTCTGAAGAACCCAGATATGCCTCCTGGTTTTTAAATGGCAGCCAGTAAGCCATCATAAAACAAGTAGGCCCCAAACACTGTGCCAACCAAGTCAAAGCTGGCTTGGCCCCCACACCCCTGGTTTGTGATGGTACTCTTCTTTCCTTCTCATCATGTAACAAACTCATAGTCATTTTCCCCTTCTGGTTCCTGTGTCTTCTCATTTCTTTCCTTCTCATCCCCTCCAACCCAGCCACACTCGTGCCCAGCCCTGTGCAGATGCCTTTATCGCTGGAATATTCCCCAATCTCTAGTCCTGACCTGTCTTTCTTTTACTTTACATTATTTCTCTTTAATTGTAAGAGTTATTAAAGTAGGTAGCCAATAAAGGAGAACACCATGCAGTATTCAGGCAGGCAGGAGGGAAACGTTTGTTGCCAAACTGCTGGTCTATGGCTGAGATGATGCATGGCTGGAGAGAAGGGGTGGACCCCCCCTCCAGCCCCCTCTCCCCACCCTCCCTGCCTTATTTAGGGCAGGGGCAGGGAGCATATGGCCAGGTGGATTAGGATGTGACTTCAGGGAAGGGGGAGGTAACTGCCTCTGGGTATGCAGGTTACCCAGGTAACTAGGTGGAGACTTACCCAGGTGGGGGGCATCTGCATGGAGCCCTCCCTGGGGGGACCTTATATTAATAACCATGGACTCTAAGGCCACCCACCTTTCTATTCTTCATAGCTGTAAGACTTCTTCTCCAGCTCCAGCCTCTGTCTTGCTAATATTGTTCCACTGGGTTTGGCTGGAAAAATGTCAACCCTGGAGCTGATTAACTATTTGCCTTTTCTGCCTGTGTTCCTGTGTGTTCACAGGAAACCCATATGACCTGTAGATTTATTTTACTACAGCCTCCTGTCTCCTACACTCAACTGCTGTCTGCGGCTCCCCCGTCTTGGGTCTGTCTGGTTCTCCATTCTGTCTTCTAGACTATTTTTTTCCCCATGAAAATTTTGCCCTGCTCAAATGTTTGACCTTCACAGATGCACATGGGACATAGGTTGCTTCTTCATGGAGAAAGTAGAAGTCAAAGATGGGGCCATCTTCTCCTCTTTACTAACTGCCATGAAACCTATAACTGACCTCCATCTATCCCTTACCTTCTTCCTTCACTTCTTGTGTAATGAAAGAGCACCTTAACACTGCCTAGTTTATCCCTCTTCTTCCCTTCTGGAGCTTTTCTATCCCAGCTCTCTCGTAGCCTGCTTGGATCAATTTTCCCTCTCTCCTGAGCATTGACTCTATCCATGCCTCTCTTTTGGCCCTTTGCTATCAGCCCTAGAACATGTTCGAGTCTTCTGTGTGGGTTATTCAATTGCTTTCTGGCCCCTTGGCCTCTTTCGGTTACTGCGTTTCCTTTAAAGAGACATAAATGCATTCTCTTTTCTGCTTCTTTACTTCCTATTTTCTATTCTACCCACTGCAGTGTGGTTTCTGCCCTTATCACTGTACTGAAATTGCCCTCAGCAAGGTCATCGATGGCTACTTTATTGCTGAATCCAAGGGCATCTTGTAAGCCATTATCTTCTTTGACCTCTCTGAAGCAGTTGACATTCTTGGGCCTTCCATGCATATTGAAAACCTCTTCTTCCTGGGCCTCTGTGACCACGTGCCGTAGACAGATTCCCCTGCCTCTTTTAGATTTCTTTGTGGGGCTTCTTGTCCTTTGCCAGTTCTGTTCTGCTGCTATTTCTCTGAGCTCCTGAGGTCTCCTTGGTATTCCCGGACTTGCCTGGGGAGTCTAATACGGAGCAGTGCCAAGTAGGATGTACTTTTTGTGTTAGGAACAATGAAAATGAGGTTGGCTACACACAATGGTACCAGAAGATGAAGAGACTGAGGTACTAGCAAAGAAGATCTTGTCTTGCTTACATTGGCAAATGGTGGACAAAGGCATTTGTAACTAGCTTGTCAATATCTTGGTTTCTAGACCCTTCCATCCTATTTTGTAATACAGTACATTTGAGCCTCCATTATCAGGATTCTACATCCAATGATTCAGAAAAAATCAACAATAAAAACGGTGTCTCTACTGGAAGTGTTTATTTCCTTGTCACTTTTCCCCTAAACAATACAGTATAACAGCTACTTATATAACATTTGCATTGCGTTGTAATGTGAAGATGATTTAAACTATTTGGGAGAATGTGTGAAGGTTATATAAAAATACCATGCCATTTACACAAAGGAGTAGAGCATCTCCAGACCTTGTTATTCACAGAGATGATAGGTAGTCAAATTCCCTGAGAGTTACTAGCTGTATTTGTTCTGTCTTTGCCCTGGGTTTCTGGGATGGAGGTTTGACACAAGTCTCACAAGTGCCAAGAGTATCTTTGGTCTATTGAGATGATTAGATATAGTTGTCATGGTTCGACTTTCAGAAGGGGAGGGGCTGGAGATTTGAATTTCACCCGATAGCCAATGGCTCCATCATAATGAAGCCCCAACAAAAACCCTGGACACCGAAGCTCAGAGAAACTATTTGGTTGGTGAGCACATGAACGTGCTTGAATGGTGGCACATCCTTGAGGGCATGGGAGAGGACATGGAAGATCCACATTCAAGTTCCCCTCAGAACTTACTCTCTGTTTCTTTCATTGGGCTGGCCCTGATTTGTGTCCTTAATTTAAGCATAACACTTTCTGGATGTCCGAGAGTCACTGTACTGTATTATTAAACCCGAGGGGGCTGCGGAACCCCTGGATCTGGAGGCAGTTGATAAGAAGTGTGGATGCTCTGAGACTGGTAGCTCAAGGGGACAGTCCTGCCCAGGGCTGTGACCCTCCCTGTGCAGTCTCTACTAACCCTGGGCCATGAATCTCAGGGGCACGTGGCATTATCGTACGTTGCAGGAGAAGGTGAATGCCAATCACGAGACAATTCCTGGTTATAGGACAGACAGGACTGAGCATTACAGGGGATTAAAACAGAGCTGGCTTTATTTAGACACTATGTCTCTAGGTTTGGGGGTAGGATGGCAGTAAGGAGATTTAGAAAAGATAGAAAGATTGTTCACTTTTGATTCTGGTCATGCCTTCCTCGAACAATTTTTGTGCTTTTGAGTTCCTTAAATCTGTCCTTCACAAAATCTACAATATTGTATATTTCCAGGGTAAAAAATAATATGACTTTTTCTTTTGTCCCCTAGCAAAGGCAGAGAGAAGCCCTTGGGGATAATAATGACACCATTTATGCTGCGCTCTCTTGTAGTTAAAATTGTGTCAGCCATTTTGACCCCTGATGGGATTTATGGTGGCTTAGATCTCAGTTGGAGAAATGAGTTTCGGGCAGCGGACAGGAGGGAAAAGTTCTCAGGCTCAGAGCATATTATTTTAGCAAAATGGGGAGAAAATTCACTTGAACCTCTTCTTTTTTCATCCTTAGTTGCAGAATCTGACTGTGCATATCCCATTAACCCCGTCTGCACTCTGGTTTCACTGAGCATCCTGCCATCAGGACCTGGGTAGTTCTATACTTAACCATCTTCAGGCTCCCACAATGCACTGCTTTGCTCCTGGTCATCTTCACCAGCCCAACTCCACACAGTCCTGTGTTCTGTTCCTTCCTCCCTCCCTCTGACACCTGAAAAGCAGGATGTCTCCATGTTGCCATTGAGCTAACCGAAGCATTAGCCGGTTCAATCTGGTTCAATGGGTGGAATGCTACCTGTTTGGAATGTCGTGGGCATCAGAGTCCAGGCCTGCTCACTCTCTCACTCTATGGCACCGTGCTTTTCACGCACTGTTCTTTCAGTCTCTGAACTTTAAGCCTTACAAAAATAATGAGGAAGACCCTGTTCTTAACCTCCAAGGAGCTTATCTTTTGATTAGCTGCAGTTTAGAGCAAGTGCTTAGGAAGGGTATTGAAATTCACAGCCTGTTGTTAAGTTTGAAAAGATGGCCAAGTAGGGTTAGAGACAAGTTGTTTTTACTTTTTGAGACTCTCGTGTGTGTGTGTGTGTGTGTGTGTGTGTGTGTGTGTGTGTGTGTGTGTGTGTGTGATGTGCTGGTATGGTAGCCAGTACAAAAACTGAGGGCCTGGGTGCTTTTCCTTAGCTTTTCTTTTGCTCAAGACTAGCACTCTACTACTTGAGCTGCAGCTCCATGTCTAGCTTTTTTTTCCCCTTGTTAATTGGCGTTAATAGTCTCATGGATTTCCTGCTTGGGCTGGCTTCAAACCTAAATCTTCAGATCTCAGCCTCCTGTGTGGCAAAGATTACAGGTATGAGCTACTAGCACTTGGCTCTTGAGCCTTTTGATTGTTGTATTTCAGAACCTCCTATACTGTTTTCTACACAGTGAGCATTCAGTATCTCTTTCTGGAATAAGAGGGGTTGATGCCTAAATCCTAGCTTTTGTACATATGATTCAAGCCAGACATTTCCTGTCTCCTGGTCTAATTGTTCTCTTATACCCTAGAAAGCTGGTTCTTGAGGAAATTTTGCTTTGAAAAAAGTTCGAATCTACTATTTATTTACAAAATGGACAAAAATGTTTGGAGCCCACATGGATTGCTAGTTTGTGTAACTAAGTGACACAAAGTTTTTGTTGTAAATCCCAAAAGACAGTAGTCATGTGGGTGGGGTTTGGGTGGAAAAGGAACATGTGGACTCAGAGATTGCATGCTTTCATTATGTAAGAATTTAGAAGATTTGCCATGGTTTCTGGTAAATGCTGGCACACGTTTATTTTGCCTCAGGCTCTGTAAAAGCAGGAAGCCTCTTCCTTTCTGATGTGGTTGCCCTTTCTTTAAGAGGTTGGGGGAGGCCTGGCAGGGACAAACAGGAGTAGGGGTGAGTCCAGGGGTGTCGTACCTAACTGTGACCATCCTAGCTCCTCAGCTCATATCTGCTCTTAGAAATGCTTTTAAGGTATTCTGTAGTTTCATTGTGACTCAAAGCTCTGAGGGTAGGCATTGGTGGGCTGTCCCTTTGCCCTTCCACCCCCAAGTTCACAGGACAGAGCTTGGACAGGGAGTGCTTACTTAACTATTGCCATTGACTAACTTCAACTTATACCAGACACTCCACAGGACAAGTTCAGGTCTATAAACATATTTAAGTTTCACAGAAGCACTATGAAGGGTGCAATTATTAGCTCCATTTTACAGACAATAGCTCTGAGACCCAGAGAACTTAAACAACAAAGTCCAGCTAGTGCATGCTAGGTTTCATTACCATCTCAGGGTCTTGACTTCCCTTCTAGGTAGGACTTTTTCCCACTTCTGGGAAAGTGACCTCTTTTTCAGGGATAAGGCAAGTGAGTAGACACTAACCAGGAGATAACATTTCTTAGTATGGACCTGTAAAACATGAGGGGAGGCACTAGAACTGAGCTTTTGGGAGTTTCCAGGTCTCTAGACAGGTTGAAAAGATAGAGGGAAGACTTGGGGCACAGACTCCACTGAGCAGACAGGTGTTGGGAGGCTAGTTGGTCTCTCATTCCATTCTCATAAACCAAGCAGAGAAGCTCCAGGCTCTTCCTGTAGTGAGAGTTTGGGGAAACTAAGAGCAATTGGGCACCTAAAACCTACCAGAATTTACTATCATAATCTCTTGAAAGGGTAAGACACAGTGGAAGAATGGGAAGAGAGAAATCAAAGGACTCTTGGTGTAGTTGCTTTGTTTACCACTGGCTTCTTATTTATCAGAGCCACATCTTGCAATTTGTCAGGCTATAATGATAGTAGCTTTTATGAGTAAGCAATTTTTTTTAAAATGAAGTTGTTCCAAATGTGTATTCCATTCCGGGAACTCTCTGTGCTCTGAAGCAGCTTTATAATTATTGCCTTTGGTGGAAGAGCCAGGCTCTTTCTAGTTCTTTTTTTATATAAGCAATTTTTTTCTTCCCCTTTTTATTTCAGTTTTAAATAAGCAAGATGAAGGGGCTGAGCATATAATAATAGTAGCTTTTGTTCAGAATGTTTATTACGTGCTAGGCATGGTCCTCGATGTTACAGATGTATCTTTCAATGTTACCCTAACATTACCTGGTCTTAAGATATTTGAGAGTTCCCATTTTGCAGATGAAGAAAAGGTGGCTTACACAAGTTAGATCAAGTGTGTAATGCTAACAGGTTATAAGTGATGGAGATAAAATCTGAACACAAGTCGGAACCTAGGCTGGGTTCTGATACGTCTGCTCTATAGCGGGGACTGGGAAGGCATCCTCCCAGCTAGAGCTTGGGGTGGGATGGCATTCATTAATGCTGGTAGTCATCTGCCATGTTGGTCCATGTGAGAGATGTCGTAATTAAGTGCCAATGGCTCAGTAATTACAGATAATTTTCTGGTCTTTTGCATTCATCAAGGGAAATTGAAAAGTTTAGTGAGCTCTCTAAACTTGCTGCTGCCCATAATAATGCTGTTCTCTGTCCTGGCAAATGACTGCACCATTTATTCTAAAGCTCAAAAACTTAAATGGACCTCGTGTTTAGGACTTAGATGGGTACTGCACTATACTAAAACCTTGATCCCTTTCTAATTGGCTTCAGCCTGCTTGTGAGTTCCTGCACCCAAGGCTTGTCCCCCTCCTCACCATTTTTATAAGTGGCCAGGCCAGAGAACTCCACCCTTGCACCTACCTGCGACTGGAGTAATGCAGTTCTTACAATGGCTTATACCAGCTCTAGGGGCAGCTGATGCTCAGGTTGCTCCACCACCTGCTTGCTTTGGTGACTTTGGGACAGTCATCTAACTTCTTGGAGTCTCTCTGCATTCATCAGTAAAATGGGAATCACAATAACATAAAGGCTTACTTGATGGAGTTATTGTGAGGGTTAAAGAAAACGGTAGATGCAAAAATAATGGGCTCAGTGAATTTTTGCTACTTCTATTATCTTCTCGGTTACTATCTAAATCCCCAGGGAAACATTAAGAAGCACTGTCAAATTGCTCTTCTTATTTTGTCCTATTTTTAACAAATGTACGAGGTGTTAAAGTGGCAGAGTGTAATATAAGACATATCTAGAACACTTCCTCTTATTTGGTGGTTATTTTTGATTACTCTCCTCTGTAGGGTTAAGCATACAAAATCAACAAAGTTAGCTTTGAAGAAATCCCCTCCACCTACCATTTTTCATAGCTTCTCTGTGATGCATATTCCCCCCTCAGACATGGTACCTTCCTGCAGACCTCTGGCTCCTCAGAGCCCCACAGGAAACAACCAAACCTTTACTTCTTGATTAGGACAAAACCAAGTCCTTTACAATAATGGGAGGTGGGTGGGGGGTGTTGGAGATTTGCTTGGCTTGACCCATGAGCGAATGTATTTTCCCTCCAATTAGTTGGAAAATCGAACTTGATCTATGAAGAAGGCAGATTTATAGGCTGAGCTGATACATTACTGCCCGAGCTTTGTTGTAATAAAAGATGAAATCACTCCAGTAGGGATTTGGGTGGACATCGGGCTGGCTCCTAATGATTATGTTCTCTCCGATTTCAGAGCCTGAGTGGGCCAGAATGATCAAATAGCCCTTCATAGATGATAAAAGATAATTTGGGGAGCTGGGGAGAAAGAAGGTTGGAGTGTTGGCTTTTTCTTTGCTCTCTTCCCCATCCGCTTTTACTGAGCTGTGATGAGATTCCTCTGTGTGGAAAATTGAGCTTTTTCTGCCAATTTTCAACAAAGTTCCTGTAGACACCATATCTTTAGGACTGATGTCTGTCACTGTGGCCTCCACCCCCATAGAAAGGCTGTTCCTCTCCCTCTTGCTTCTGATCTTTCTTTCTCTGTGTCTCTTGCTGTTGATTTACTTTTGTTCTGTTTGCTACGTGGTCCTTTCTGCTTCTGTCTTTTTTTTTTTTTTCTCTTGGTCCCCTGGAATGTATGTGTATATCTCCCTCTGCCCCCTCCTTTCCCTCAGTCTTCCTTTCTTTCTCTCCAGCCCACATCTTCTTTACCACTTCTCCAACTCTCTGCCTTATTTACCTTCTTTTCCCTCATGATCTTGTCTTTGGCCCTCGTCCTCCCCTCCTTTTCTCACTCTGATTCTGGTTCATAATATCTTGAAAGTGCGTTTGATAACGCTTGCCTCACCCTGCCTGACATCCAGCCAGTGATTCTCCTCAGGCAGCTTTTGATGTGGTCTGTGTGTGATTGATGAAAGCTGCTCAATTTGCTCTTCAAAGCTCTGTTTATGGAGAGCTTGGGTGCATCTCTTCTTTGGGATTTTAACCGCCACCCCTCCCCCCCCAACCACCACCGGAAACAAATCCAAATTATATGATAAAAACAGGCCTGTTCCCATTTGTTCAGTATCCTCATAGACCCCAGAAGATGAATAGCAAAATAACATACTGTACGCATCCTTTAAGAAAAAACAAACAAACATTGTTCTCCTTCCTGGAGTTCTCATGCCAGAGACTTTAAATCCACAAAGAAGCACTCAGGGGCCAACTTTAATTTGAATTCAACCACTGCGAGCCCCTAAGAGGACATAGAGATTTGGACTCTGGGTAAGAAAATGGAAGAAAAATGCTAATGTTGTGAATACCAGAATCTGGTCACGTCCTATACTTTGGCTACTCAGGATATAGCCATCATGGGGTGAGAGGAGCTAGAACCCAAAGCAGCAGCTGCAGCTTCTGGTTCTGAAAAGAGCAATGGATTTGGTTCTTTTTAGCACTAACCACCCCGGAGCCCCAAAAGAAGATGAGGTGCATTTTACCTAGCAGTTTCCTATAGAGCAGGTTCTATTGTATATCAACCTAGGGAGAGGAGCTATGCACACACATACCACATGTCTAACATGTTCAGTTACTTGAAAGAAAATGGACAGAATGAGTTTGAGTTCTCAGGCTCCTTGATAATGAGATTTTAATACTTTATGTATGATAACTCACAATAGTATTGAAAGATTATTGAGTTTCAGGTTAGAATACCTGAGTTGAGATTCAGATTTGGACAATTACAACCCGAATGAACTTCAATATGCTAAAAATTTTTAAACACCCCCCTTGCCAGAACCTTACTAAGATATTATTTACATATCATAAAATCCAGAGGTTGTAAGTATGCAGTCAATAATTCTTAGTATGTTGATGGTTTTGCTACCATCACTACAAGCCAGTTTAAATTATTTTTACTAGTCTTTTTAAAAACCGCTATTTCCTTCCATCATTTTAACATTAGATTTAAGTGGTAGATAAATAGCAAAAACCGACCATGTTCCTTGAGCACATTATAATGTGATGGTGGTTACTCGTTCCAGTGAGAGGTGGAATTGATTCCCTGTGTTTGAATCTGAGACTGGCCTACTGGCTTACTTTGGCTAATGAAGTGTGAGCTAAGTGAAGGTAGGCCAATTCTGAGCCAAGATCTCAAAAGGCTGTGCATGTTGCCACTTGCTTTGTGCAATCTTGCTGTCTCCATCCAGAGAGTAAGGTTGGCTCAGCCTTGTTGCAAAGTGTAAAACCACCAGAGGAGGGGCCCCAGTCATCCCAGCTGTCCCTGTGTACATTGCCTTAGATCAGCTTTGCCTGATTTCCCTCTAGCTGACCACAGATACAGGCAACACTTACCGTAAAGATCAGCGGAACCCACGGTAGGCCAACTGATTGCAGAGCCATGAGAAATGATGAAAAGGTTCTTATTTTTAATCCATACTCCTTATTGTGGCAATAAATAATTGCTACTGGTTGTCGATGGGATCAAAGTTTTTAAACTATGGAAATA
The DNA here is from genome assembly GCF_023159225.1 of Perognathus longimembris pacificus. Classification (NCBI taxonomy): domain Eukaryota; kingdom Metazoa; phylum Chordata; class Mammalia; order Rodentia; family Heteromyidae; genus Perognathus; species Perognathus longimembris. Next base: position 54,896,451 of record NC_063171.1, read on the forward strand.
TCTAGTTTTCTGCTTATCATACAGGAGGCCTTCTTTATATTAAAAATAATTCACTTTTGGGGTGTGTGTGTGTGGTACTATAGTTTAAACCCAGGGCCTTAAAATCACTAGGTTAGTGCTGTACCACTTGAGCTACACTTCCAGTCCTGCTTTTTCCTGGTTTATTTTGGAGATGAAATCTTATGAACTTATTTTATTTTTTGCCTGTTCTGGCCTCAAATTGTGATCCTCTGGATCTTAGCTTTCTAACAGGAAAGAGTCATCAAGCCTAGAAAAATAGTTTAATGAACATTTATACATGCCGTCATACATGTAAAACACTCTGTTTAGTGTTGTGAGGGATACAAAGTAGGAAAAAATACATAATATAAACCTTTAAGAAATCAGTTCCAGTGGGGGCGGGGAATGATAGTTTCACAAGCAGATATACTATAGGATCACCTGCCTCTCTATTAGAATGCTTATGTTGAGCTAGTCTCATGATCTGCAAATAACCTCATTCTTAGCATGTTCCAAACTATGTTCAATAGACATGATGTATTGAAAACTTCGAATGGCACATTGACCAGAATTGAATCATATTGGCATATCTAAGTACTATGCTAGTATTCACAGAAAATAGTCTGTATGGTAACTTGGAAATGTGAAATGCTTTATGTAGTCAAGGAAACAGAAAAGCAAACATGATATTGTGGTGGGGGGCAAGCTGAAAAGAAGAGAGACAGAGAGGAGAGTGGAGATGTCTTGATTTCTAACACTGGAACCATTCATTGCAAGTATTCCTGAAAAGCAGAACATTGCCTCTAAAATATTCTATAGGTTTTGGAGGCTAGAATTGGATTGGAAGCTGAGGAAGAAGGAGTAGAAGTCAGTCAAATAGGACTTCTAGCAACTAAAAGTCTATTTTTTTTTCTGGGGTTTGAACTCATTGTCTTGCACTCTTGCTAGTTCTTTCACTGAAGGTTAGTGCTCTACCTCTTGAGCCACAGCTCCACTTCCAGGTTTTTTGCTGGTTAACTGGAGATAAAAGTGTCATGGACTTTTCTGCCTGTGCTGACTTGAAATCAGGCTCATCCAATCTCAGACTCCTGAGTAGCTAAGATTACAGGCAGAAGCCACAGTTGGGAAGCCAACATTAGAAGCCTTAGGGCTGGTCTGTCTTATAGAGCAATGAACTTTGCCTTGGGATACAGAGTCCTTCAGTTCTACCCTGACACATTCTAATAGCCTTTAACTGTAGATCTTACTCGCTTACTGAGTGGAAGGAGGAGACAGGATTGGAGCTAAGCAAAGTGGGGGACAAAGCCTTCTGACAGCATGTGCTTAGACGGTGGGGCTGCTCAGAAACTGAAACAGAGGTCTTTGAGTGACCCCAGCAGCTCAGGGAGCCCTTTTCACTTTTCTGCTGAATGTGTGGAGTCTGACTTTCTTCATCGCGAGGACCCCAGAGGTCCTGGATGCTCCCACACACGTGAGCTCATGGGCTCCTGGCCACAGCCTATTGACTGCAGGCTTCCTTTCCTCCTGAAGCAAGAGTGCCAGAAATAAGCCTGAGCTCTCATGAAGGCCTGCTTAAAGGAGGACAAACCGTTAACGTTCTGGTGGGAAGAATAGGGATTAAAAAAAAAATGGGTCTCTTTTCTTCCCCAAGCAGTAGAAGACTGCCAGGAACTCTCTGAAGCTGGAGTTCAAGTTCCCAGTGCCGATTCTGATCTCTTTTAGGATGACAAGTGTCAACAATATCAAGAAATTTCCTGGAGCATCTCTGGAGGGGGTGGGGGGTACAATCTTGATCATCTCTCTCTCTCTCTCTCTCTCTCTCTTTGCCAGTCCTAGGCCTTGGTCTCAGGGCCTGAGCACTGTCCCTGGCTTCTTTTTGCTCAAGGCTAGCACTCTGCCACTTGAGCCACAGCGCCACTTCTGGCCATTTTCTGTATATGTGGTGCTGGGGAATCGAACCCAGGGCCTCATGTATATGAGGCAGGCACTCTTGCCACTAGGCCATATCTCCAGCCCTTGATCATCTCTTAAAACACACCTGCCGGTATAGTGAGGGAAGAAGTGGCAGAAGCCCCAGGTGTAGAGGTAGCTGTGTAGGTGTCATCAGGAGGTGGCCTTCCTCTCCTCCAGAGCTTTTAAAACAGCCGCCTATGCCTATCAACATTTCTCCGGACGTCCCACTGGGAAGTCCTTTGCTCCCACCCTCAGGGGGCTTCTGCAGGGTGGGGAAGCTGCTGTCCTCCTGGAGTAGGGCAGCAGTAAATGAGGGGCCACGTGAGTACCTGAAGACTTCCACTCTCCCAGAAGCCAGGCCCAGGGATCACATAGGAAATGTGAGCACGTTTACTCCCCTTTTCATCTCAAAGATGAAAACAGTCTAAGTGGCATCCTTCAGGTCATTGCAGTGTTGTGCTCTGGTCTGTGAGTTCCTTTGCTCTTTCTCTGACATCGTTTGTCTCTCGCCCCTGGCTCACTGATTGTTTAATCCCCGTGGTCACTACAGATGTCCCAGGAAAAAATGGTGTGAAAAAGGAAACAAAACAAAACCCTTTTCATTTGGCTTGAGGATTTGGTGTTTAGGGTTTTGAACAGGGCATGGCAAGGACTGCTTATCTCTGCTCCACAATGCGTGCATTCTCAGCTGAGAAGACTCAGAGTCTAGGGGAGTTCGAGGCTATGGTCAGTGGCTGGGACACCAGGCTTATCTGTTCACACATCCGGTAAGTGATGCTGACCTCAGCTGCCAGCTCAAAATCCCTCATGTCCCACCCACTCCATTGACTTGAGCTTCCTCATAGCATGGTGGCCTCTTGTACTCACATTTTGCCCAGGTACAAGTGTATCAGGGAACAAGATGGAACTGGCGTGGACTTTTCCATCTAGCTTGGCCAGTCATTTACTTGGTGACAAGTAAGTCAGAAGCCTGCTAAGACACCAAGGGAGAGAAATATGGATCTGCCTCTGTTGGCAGGGGTGTCAAAGAACGTTCAACCATTCTTTTTAAGTTTTCATTTTAATAGTCTATTTTTAAGCAGTTTTAAGTTCACAGGAAAATGGAGTGGAAGGTAGAGATGTCCTTTCCACTTCCTGCTCCAAATACAAGGACAGATTCTCCCACTCCAAACATTTCCTAGGGAGTGGTCCTTCTGTTATAGTTGGTGCAGGTACCTTGACGCATCACTGTTACCTCCGTTTACGTTAGGGTTCATTCTTGTTGCATATGTTGTGGATTTGCACAAATGTATAAAGAGACTTATCTATCATTCTGGCATGATATAGATTAGTTTCCCAGAACCTAAAAGTCCTCTGTGCTTCAATATTTTGCTCTACAACATCCACAGTTACCTCTGTTGACAAATGTACATTAGATCTTACCACTATTCTATTCCTACAGAAGGAGCTTCCTCTCCCTCACCCCTCAGATCCTAGGCTGCTTTGGAGGTGACCATGGAGAAGTCATGAAAGTGCTTTTTTTTTTTGTTCTTCCGCCACTGTTGACAGAGGAAGTGGTAGGCCACATCTGGGGATGTCGGTCAGTTGTAGATCACTTGCCAGGCCAACATAAGGCCCACTAGCATTGAAAAACAGAGCATGAATAGAAGTGGAGGGTTGTCTCCTTCTGGGAGAAATTCACCTCCTCATTTTTTTGCTATTTTCTTATTTCCTTGCTGCTTCCCTCTCTCCAACTTGCCACTGTATCCTGGCTCTGCTTCTGTGTCAGTTCTGTGGATGTGACACACCCACATAACGACATGGTTTTATAGCATGCAGTGTGTCTTTGCAGGATGAACGAAATGCTCATGATTTGTATCCAGACTCAGCAAAACTCTCTCCCTCAGTAACCCCTCCATGCCAAGCTTTTGACTCATCAAGCTGGCCTGAAGTGACTTGTCCTTCTTGGCTTGACTTGGGGAGAGGGACTCTGAAGCATGTTCTAGAAGGCATCAGGGCCTAGCTCAGGCAAATGTACCCAGTAAATGATCATTGAATAAATTAGCCCTGGGTTAGAAGTGTCCTAGATAACTCACACTCTGATTCAGCCTGACCCATGAAAGGATTTGGGGTCCTATGAGCAGTAAAGAGCCCTGCGTGTAGGCAGGCACTATGTCGGTCTATGTGAAGAGCAGGGAGAGTTCCCTTATGTGCATATATGGTTTGGAGGAATGGGTGAGAATAGTCCCCTGACATGGTATTGTGGGCTGGGACACAGTCACATAACAATATGGTGATTCCATGGCCTGTGGTTAATATGTTCCTACTTGCCCATCTCTTGCATTTGAAACTTTACTGGGCACATTGAGCAAAAGTCCCTACAAATCCAGCCATTTGTTAGGTTTCCAGGAGGTTCAGACCTCAAAATATGTGAATAAATTATCAGAAACTCTCAGGGTAAGCCGGACCTCAGGTGATAGGATAGGGAGGTGCAGGCTTATAGGGTCAATGAAAGACATGACAAGAAAAACTGCTAAGTAGTTACTCAATCCAGCTATAGATGCTGGAGTCCCAGGAAAACTTTTAGGAGCCATCTGCTTCTTCTTTCATTTCACTGGAGGTGTAGTTCAGTGATAGAGCTCTCACCTAGCATGCACAAGTCTTAGATTCAATCTTTAGCTCAGCAAAGCCAAACCAAAATCCCAAACTCCGTGGGCTTTCTTGCAGGAAGGAAGCTGCTGGCATTAGGAGAATGTCTCCATGGGGAAAAGGGCCTGCAAAGTGATTGCATGCATGCTCATTGCTTTGAAAGGAACTCGATTCCTTTTCTTTCTTTTTCATCATACCCAGTTCAGGTCCAACAGCCCTGTGTAAATTAGCTCTGTGTCTAAGGGGTGACATTATGCAACAATATGAGCAACATCCCAACAAGACCTAGATTGTTCTTTTCAATCTGCAGGTAAAAAACAACCACCACAACAACGATGGCTTAGTGAATCGAATTAAATTTCCCAGAACGCACTGCTAACAAGTAGATGAAGCCAGGTCACTTAGTTCTATCAGGGACTCACAAGCTTGTAACTACACTAGAGGGAATGAGGTGAGTGAGAGGAGCCAGTGCTAGCTCACAAAAAGTTTCCTCTTAGTGAGGAAGGCAGGACAAAATGAAGTACTCTCACAGAGCACCCCGAAAATGCTTGGTGAGTCTCAAGACGGGCATCTACTGCCTTAAGGAGAGTCAGTGAGGGCTTCTGGAGAAGGTGATGTTGAGGTAGAGAGTTAAGGAGAAGTAGGAGTGAAGAGGCTATGGGGTCGGAGAAGGCATTTCAAAAACTGCACATGCCACTCATGGTAAGTCATGGAGTTAAAACCCAGAAAGGGGTGTGGCGCTGGGTTCTACTGGGGCAGATATGGAAGATGTTTATTTGATATCCAAAGGCAAGCAATCTTCCCACTGCACTCTTTCCCTCTCTTCTGACTGATTTTGGATGGCTTAGCACGTGTGGTACATTCTGAGGTCCTGAGCTCTCAGATTTCACCCTCTAAATCCCTCCAGAATTTGAGATCAGATAGTAGCTGTTCTACAAGTCTGGGTTGGCCCAGGGACTGCAAGTTAATCTACCCCATAAGGCTCCCCAACGGTAGCACGGCATTTTGAGAAAAGTAGGCCAGAGATCACCATAAAACAATGGCTTCTGGGTTCACTGCCGCAAGCAGGGCGCGATGAGTCAGGGTGAAGCAACAGTCACGCACACTGGCAGGGCTTGTTGGCAGCAGATAAAGGTATTACCTCAGTGAAAATCAGTGCTGTAAGTGAGTACGGTCTAGCTGCACCACCCCAGATCTGCTGCGATCTTTCTTCTTTTTGTGCTCATGGTGGCAGTGGGTAAGCAAGGAAGGGAGGAAGAACTGGATAAGACATGCGTTACACGTTTGGGTTCCTGGTTGCCAAGTAAATAGATCTGTCTTCTAAAGAGTACGCCCTAGTTTGGCATCATCCCTTTGGTTTCTTGATTTCTTTTTAAAAAAAAGGTCCTCCAGATGGAATCGCTTAGAACAAGGACCTGTGGGGCCTGTTAGGGATTATATTTTTATCCTATATCCCAGGCCTAATGAAGATAAGGTGGTCTTGTTCTGTCTTGCTTTAGGAAGGGCTATTTGGATTTTGAAAAGTTAGGGAACACTTTCCCAGAAAAGCTTTCTGATTTCTGTACTTGGAATCACAGAACGAGGAATTCAATGACTGATATTTTTCACAGGTCATAAAGCCTAAATGAAAAATAAGAGGGAGGGGATTTGTCAAAGGTAAGACTTGAATTGGATATTGAACCGGGATAAAGCTCTGTCGTTTGACTCCAAACCCACTGCCTTTGTACACACTAACCTGCCATCCATATGACTGTTTTGACCATTGTCACAAGGCTTGAAACACCATTAACTTCGTGTATGTGTGTGTGTGTGTGTGTGTGTGTGTGTGTGTGTGTATGCTGGAGGGTTTGAACTCACAGTCTTATGCTTCTCTCTTTAGCTTTTTTTGGCTTATGTCTGGCACTCTATCACTTGAGCTACTTCTCCACTTCTGGATTTTTGCTAGATAGTAGGAAAAGAGTCTCTTGTATTTGTCTGTCCAGGCTGGCTTTGAACTGGGATTCTCAATTCTCATCCTCAAAAATAGCTAGGATTATAGGCACAAGTCACTGGTGCCTGGTTTAACTTTCTTTTTAGTGGACTTTGCCAACTATGCTCTTTCTTTACTAAAAGAAAATAGTTGAGGAAGTGTAACTGTGTATCCAGTGGTAGAGTAGTAGCCTTGAGCAAAAAAAGATGAAGGGTAGTCCCCAGACCCAGAACTGTGGCTCCAATACTCACAGCAGTAAGTAAGGAAATAAATAAAACGAAAATACCCAAGAACTATTTTCAATATTAGTAGGCTTAGTGCCTATCAATTATATCTAACATAGAACTAATGCTACCTTTTAGGTTTGCACTTGAATATATCCACAGAGGTACTACTGAGTGTGGAATTTTGGTAATTCTCTTTGATTTAAATAGTTAACAGCTTTCCTCATCCATTGTCTTGGTTGTTCCCATTCAAATATAGCTACAGTTTCTGGGTTATTTTTGCATTCATAATTCTTGACAGGTAAATCTACCCACCTAATCTCTGCTTTCTTTCTTTGTTTCAGAAGGTTATCGAGCATGTCTAATAAAGCAACAAGTCATATCCCATGGCTCCTGGCCTGCTATTCCACAGCATATCAAAATCAGCCATCAGCTTTTCCCTCCAACCTCACCCAAGTCAAGGGCAGAGGTGGGCTGCTGCCCACCCCACCTACCCACCCCTGAGGTGGAATTGTGACCAAATGGGAATGTTCTTTCTTGATTTCTCCAGGGTTGCCCCGAGAGGCAGCATTCCTCGGGGATGTTGTATAGAGGGTTCTGAAGTTAACTTTCAAGGAAGCACAGCCAGTTCAAATGTAGGGAAGAACTGCCGACTGGAACTGCTAGGATATGGTGAAATGTCACTTTGTCCTGTTAATTCATCCATCTGAGTTTGAGGAGGATTTAGGTCAATGATAGCCAGCCTTTTAAATATGGAGAGATCTTTAAAGGAATTTGAATTCCACCCATCTCAACCTTCTCTATCAAATGCTCAGAATCTGAGCTATGGCTCTCCTTCTGTGTGTCTGTAGCTATCTGGATCTTTGTCTAGCACTCAAGTGGAAGGACTACGATGGCTGAATTGGTTTGATCTGTGCACTGTGTATTGTGTATACAGCACCTAGCATAGCTCTCGGCACAAAACAAACACTGTTCACACTTACACAATGAATGAACAAAAACATGGGAAGTGTTTAGATGGGAATCAAGTACCTTAATCAATCTATAGACAGTGATTTATACAATAGGGTGCTCCATGGGGGCCAAAGCCTTCCAGATTGGAAACCATGGGTTTAGGTTTACATGCTTACGTGTAATAGTTGACACTATTTCCCTTATAGAGGGCTTAGTGTTTATTAGACCGCAATCCTTGGTCTCCTGTATAGAGGTAAATGGATCAGATGATCTCCCCCCTCCCCCCCACACAGTCCTTTCTAAAATGGCAAGTCCACACAGAGAATAGAATGCCTTTCTTTAAAGAAGGTTGGAACTTCCTGACACCCATGGGGACAGGCAAGCTGATGACAGCTTCTCTCAAGCACCAGCTTCTAACATTTGTAGGAATAAAATGTAAGCTATTCTCTGGGAGCCCCCAGGCAGTCTGGTTGTTATTTCAACCCCCAAACAAGCCTGCAAAGGTACTTTGCCTGTTTCCTCTGTCAACCAATTTGTGGGGAGTGTTGATAACTAAAGTGACACACAATAAATACTCTTTGTCATGTAAGACAGCTGCTGGGAGTGATGAGCAGAGAAATAGAGGAGTTGAAAGAAAGAATGCTTAGCTGAAAATATGTGCCTGTGTACGTGCCTCTCAGAGTGTGTGCTCACTGACGCGCTGACATTTCCCTCCCTCCTTGAGACAACAGCTCCTTCTCTTGGTTCTCCGGGCTCCTTTTTATAGTCTTCAACAAAGAGCTGATGGTATTCCAGGTGTGAACAAATCAGGGAGGCTTCCTGTTTAAGATCCAGAAATTCATAGCCCCGAGGAGATGAGTTAAAGAGAGGGGAGGACTAAGCGAGAGAGATGAAACGTGGAATCTCTGCCACCTGCTATTTAGTGATTAGCTTCCAGATAACAAGGCAGAGGTACATTCCAAGAGCTCAGGACTTGCCTAGGCAGAGTGCAGAGTTGAAGGAGGGCTTGGAGTCAAGCAAAGCCAGAAGATGGGGTAGGGGGTGAGAGTGAGAGGACAGGGGGAAGGTGCGGGAGGGAGGAAGGCAGGACTACTCAGAGTGCCATCTATCAACTTCCTCTTCCAGTTCCTCTATGTCACCGACCACTTAAGCATCTAATTTTCACACTCTTTTTCATTTACCCTACCTTAGCTCCTTTGTTTTATGCAAAGGAATCTTTTGAAGACTAGTTCTTCTCTAACTAGCTGTGTAACCCTAGGCAAATCACTTGCCTTTTAAGATACAAGTCTAGTGGCGGTTCTCCTCTCCTCTCCTCTCTCCTCTCTCCTCTCATCTTCTCTCCATGTGCTTCCTTTCCTCCCCTCCATCCCTCCCTCTCTCCCTCCCCTCCCTTCCTTCCTTCCTTCCTTCCTTCCTTCCTTCCTTCCTTCCTTCCTTCCTTCCTTCCTTCCTTCCTTCCTTCCTTCCTTTCTCCCTCCCTTCCTTCCTTCCTTCCTTCCTTCCTTCCTTCCTTCCTTCCTTCCTTCCTTCCTTCCTTCCTTCCTTCCTTCCTTCCTTCCTTCCTGTTTCCTCCCTCTCTTTTGTCTCTTGTCTCTCTCTCTCTTGTCTCTTGACTCTCTCTTGTTTCTGTCCCTCTGTCTCTGTGTCTCTCAATCATGACTTTTTCTTTCTCTGTCATGTATTTTTGGGACAGGGTCTCCCTATGAAGCCCTGGCTGGCTGGTCTTGAACTCCAGATCCTCTTTCTTCACATTCCTCTGTGTTTGGATTCTATGTATGCTCCACGATGCTGGAGTAGTAGTTGTTATCTCTTGGAGTTTAAATAGTTTAATTCAAAAGCATTCTTTAAAAACTGTCCACAACAATAGCTCCTAAAAACATCCTGTAACACGGAGCAGAAGTAACCCTGGCAAGTTTGTGGGAAAAGCTGCCTCTGTTCCTGCTCTTACATGCACGCTCATCAACCAGCCTGTTTGACTAATCCACAGTGGGAAGCAAGTGCTTATTCATTCCCTTCCCGAGTAGCAGGCTGCTCAATTATGGTGCTTTCCATGCTTGGTAGAAAGGGGTGAAAATAATTTCTGCACATCCTACCCTTCTGCAGGTGTCACCTGCAGCTGCAAACATGACCTCGGGTTCTGAACAGAGGGGGCAAGAGGCTGTGTGCTTGTCAGGGTCGCCTGGCCTCTTCCTTCATTAGCCTTCTCTGCTCCCTTTGTTCTCAGGATGCAAGTGTCGTGTCCTTGACAACAGAGATGTGTTCAATTTTTCCAACATGGCGAGGCCGGCACATTGCCTTCTAGCTCTAACAGCAGGTACGAACCATCAGGCCTTGACAGATACAAGATCAACTTACTAATTCACCTTGATTTTCACTTTGCATCGTCTCCCATAAAAAATAAACGTGGAGCCATGAACAATTATGCCAGGGTAGAAAATAAATACTCTGGTGATTAAAAACTGGAAATCAGGAGCTTTGAAATTTCTCCAGAAATACAGCCACAGATGCCATGCAAATGTCAATCAACCAGGCTGTAAAACTCAAACTGTAGACATGCCTTGTAAAGCATTCACAGATGTAGTGGCAGAAGAAATTCTCGCAGCTTAGACAAGCAAGACTTCTGCTGCTTTTCTCCCTTCTCTCTTTGCCTTTTTTTTTTTTTTGAAGCGAGATGGAGGGGTTGGGCATCAACCTGTTCATTTCAATATGTAATTTGCCTCAAAGAATTTCTGACTTAATTTATTTTCTCACTAAACTAAATCCAATTCAAAAAACATTTCTTGAAACCTGAACAATCTACTTTTGGCTGACGAGTGCTAATAGGTGCAATGTTACCCCTGTCAACTTGTAAGAGCACCCACTGAGCTCGAAGCCACACAGGAAAAAGGAAATTAAACTGGAGTTTGAATTTGTTTCCTTTTGCATTCTCAGCAATCGCTGAACGTGTATAGAGCGTAATGAGAAACAAATGGCATTGTGGGCTTTTCTTCATTTATTAAAAAAATTCAAGATGTACCTCTAATGTAGGGAAAATACATCTGCATGAAAAATAGTGATGGCAAAATGTCTCTCTTTCAACACCTCTTTCCTAGTTACTGGGTTAAATAAATATTTCTGAAATAGGACAAATATAATTGTTTTCAGGGACCCTTTTTCACATTTTTTATGAGAACAGTCTCTGCACTGTGGGGTTCTATAGGTAGGTGGATTTCCCTGAGAAATGTAGTATCATGCTGTATTTAATTGGAGAGTTTATACTGAAGAGTTTTTAAGTAGGTAGGAGACAACAGTAGAGTGGGCATTTGTATGTGTGTGTGTGTGTGTGTGTATACGTGTGTGTGTTAGGGATTGAATGCATGCTAAGTGTAAATTCTATCATTGAGCCCTCTTACTCTGGTTTCTTTCTTTCTGTTTTTTTTTCTTTTTGGTCGGTTGTGGGGCTTGAACTCTGGGCCTGGGTGCTATCCCTGAGCTCTGCAGCTCAAGGCTAGTGCTCTACCACTGAACCACAGCGCCAATTCTAAGCCCTGCTACTCTGCTCCAAGACTAAATAAATCTGATAGCATGATTAAAAAGGATTGGCCCCACCCTATTTCCCTTCGTTCTTAATTTATAGTTAATGTGACTCTTGACTTCACTGGTCATGAGGGACCACACTGAAGGTCATTTCCTCCTTCCTCCGGTGTTCAGACTACTTCTGCAGTATAAGTAAGGCACCGGGTTCAAATTCTTTCCACTTATCCATGTATACAATAGAGAATGACCTAGTGCCAATTCTGCACTACTCAGTCTTCTGTTGCAGGAGATGCAACAGACAATGGGACAGAGAGGTCCTCAAAGCTTCTGCTAAGAGAAGACAGCTAACATTCAAATCAGGAAGACAATCTTATGTCTCAGTGGTTACTGTGGAGTTTGCAAAGGCAGAGAGCAATGATGGTCAGTGAGTGGATGATTTTCCTTCCCTGACTTGGGTCATGGTAAGGAAGAAGTGCTCTCTGAGAAGGTGATGTGGGGACCGCTGTGGTGGAGGGAGGCATGGAGAGTATACAGGGGAGATCAGCGTTCCAAAGCAGCCGGAAAGCTCCAGGACAAGTTCAGCTTGGTCGAGTGAGCTGTCCCAGCACCTCATTCCTGTGGAAGGGGTTTTCTGAGCCCTCTTGGAAACCGGGTAAGAAGCGGTCTTCTAATAGCAATACATTGAAGTATGTCAGGTACTTTATGGAGTGAAACCGGAGTGCTGTTCTCTTAGGAGTGGTGTGGGTGAGGTGGCATTTGGAATTGTTTTTCACAGATGACAAAGCCTTTAAGGAGGGTACTCTATTTCCTACATATAGGAAAGACTGTGTCAAAGCTAGACATTCATTCCAGGAGGAACATCAATTTATCCGTTACCCCAGAGAGGAACTTCCAGTGGTTTCAATTTAAACCCCAAAGAGTTTGAACTAAGTGAAGCCAGTGCTGTGCCCCTTTGGAATGCAGTTATTGGGGCCCTAGAGTTTCTGGGTTAAGTTCTAGGTGAAGCATTACACACTCTTTTCCTACTGATCCCTAACTCCCCTTGGAAGGAACCTACAGGGAAGGCAGAGCTGTGGTTTTCAAATATTGAAGTTGTGTTATTTGGAATCAGGGAAATCTTTTGAATCTGTTTCAGAGTTCTGATGATTTCCCTAAGCATTAGAAAAAGAGAACGTTTTCCTTGGCTGAAATTTCTAAATGCCATGTCAACCATAAACTCCTTTTTCCAGACAGATACACAAATTTTCAGAAACTTCCTCCCTGTTCACTGATTTTTGTCTTCAACCAAGATTGTCACAAGCCTCCATTCTCTCCACCAAGTCTTTACCATCCATATGCCTCTCACAAAACCACACATTTTCCCAACGGCCTTTCTGATTTGATGATCTGTATACCAGGCTGATTTCTCCCAACTTCATTCTGCCTTGTCACTCCACCCTCACCCAACTTCTTTTCATCTCAACTCTGTGCCCGCCCATCAATTCACATTTTACGCTTGCTCTGTACTTAGATGATCACACAAAATTCCACTTGCTAGTTATGTTCTGGTCTACTTCCTTTGGGATCTCTCTTTTTCTTGACCCATGCCAGTGTTGCTGTTTAACACATTTCTCTTTCCACTTATGGCCACTTCATCACAACAGCCATAAAAAGGCATACTTTTTTTTTTTTTATCATGTTGGGGTAGACGATCACTTCCTCAACACGTAAGGCAATTTTTTGAAGCACATTATCCCATTTTGCAAATGAGAAAACTGAGGCCTTACCAGATTAATTTGTGGTGGTATAGTAGACAGGAAAGCCTCAAACTCGGGACTTTGAGTGGATGGAATAGGCTGGGAAGTTTGCTCTGAGTTCTGTCCTGGTCTACTTGTAATTCTCAGAGATTATTCAGACTAAAGGGTCTCACACCTTGCTGGTGTTTAGAAATATCGGGGGAGAGATGGGATGGGAATGCTTCAAATGCTCAGTCTTCCTCATCCCGTGCTTTCTAATGGGATGGGGCCCTAGGATTTGCATAATCAATTATTGGTGTAGGTAGGCACTTGTGTTGAGAAGTTGTCAAAGGGGAGAGGCTTCATTCTAAATGACTTAAAAAATGCTTCTTTTTCATTTACTCTTCGCTGTTATGCAAATTCTCACTGAGGGAAAAATAGTTTGTATTCTGTTTTAGTTCTTATAAAATATCACTTTAATCATATTTTAAATGGCTGCATTTCTGGAAAAGACCATTTTATACCAAAGAGAATTTCATTTATGATTGTTTCAGATAGGTCTCTTATTTTAATTTTCCCTTCCTTTCTCTTAATATGATATCATGATCCTTTTTTACATCTAGATTTTGTGCTACCATGGTGTTTTTCTGTGGGATATTTCCAGGGCTAGCATTAATGATGGAGATGTCAGAATTGTATTCTAAGTGATAGTAAAATTCAAATAAAGACCCAAATGGAAAATATACCTATAAATATTTCAAATTACCTCTTTTTTGGCGGAGGAACAGGGTAGATATTTTTCTTCCAGCAAAAGGAAATGTTGATTTATATCATTATCTTAGCATATGCATTTTACAGTTATATGTACTATCGTAAGATACACTGAGATAAATCTTGCTTGTCACGACTCCAATACAGGTCAGAGCACTGGATAAAAAAAAAAATGAGTCCAGCTTTGATTTCCTTAGGTAAATGTTTTCTCTAGGTATGTCCATTGTGCCAAATGTAATGGTTCTAATAACCACTCCAGATCCATCTAATTCAATTTCTTTCTCCCTGATCAAAAAAATGCAAAACAACGATTTGAAAGACAGCGATTAGCTCTCTTTCTACCCCTAAAGGAAATGAGAAAGGTATATTAAAGAGATGGAATCTCAGGCAGGCCTTCAATATTGATCTCATCTCCTTTAAGTTTAATCTTGTGTACAGTACATGGAGTGAGATTTGTTATGAAAATATGCTTTCGTAAGGCCCAAGAAAACTGGAACAAATCATCCATATTCATCTCCTCTTTGGGGGGGAAATGTTCCTTCTCAGCACTTTCAAACATTTGGGATCAATGCAAAGACCGGAGCTCAGTTCTCACAAGATTGCCAGCCATTACTTCAGAGGTAGGCTCTTACGAGCGGTGGCTGTGCTCTCTTGCACACAGAAGATAAGATGGCATATTTCACATAAGTATCTTCTTCCAAGAGAACAAAATGTAAACTGTCTTGTTGTCTGTTTAGCCCTGTCTTGAGCAAACTAAAGAAGCTGAGTTTGGAGCAATTCGTCTCAAGCCCAGTGGAGCAGAAAGCATTCTTTGGTGATCCACGCTCCTGCTCCATCTGAAACCCAGTCTCCTTCTCTACTTGTCACAATAGTATCTTGCAGACCCTGTATGGGTTACTTCTGGCCTCCTCCTCCTATTTGTTGGCTCAATTGTGAGGAGTAGTACAAGGACTTCTGTCATTGTGATGTATTTATGTACTAACTAATGAACATATTCATTTATTTATTGGTAGTGCTAGAGTTTGAACTCAAAGTCTTGCACTGGCTAGGCAGGTACTCTCCCACTTGAGCCATGCTCCCAGCATGGTTTTCCTCATATAGTTTTCGAATAGGGTGTCCCATTTATGCCAGCTTTGGCCTAGAAAGTGGATCCTCCCATTTATGCTTCTCCCTATAGCTCGAAGAAACGACATGTGTCACTGTTTCTAGCTTTTGTTGAGGTCACCTGAGCAGCTAGGATTTACAGGTTTTCCCTTTGTCCTTCCTTTAGAACAGCATTCTTTAAACAAAGACTGGAAAAGGGGGCAGTTAGTGACTGTTGTGTGAGAGAACTTGGCTAACACCTGGGAGCACAGAGAGACATAAGATGGGCTCTCTCTCTCTCTCTTTCTCTTTCTCTGTCTCTCTCTTTCCTGAATAATTTTGCTGTAGTTAGAAAAATGAGCCTGATGTGAAAAATATCTCCTGTTCCTTGAGCATTTGCTTTGTGCCTTCTGTGAGCTGAACCATTTCCCCAAAGCAATTAGTTTTCATCTTCACAACAGCGCTGAATTAGATGCTGTTATTCCCATTTTCCAGGCAAAGAATTTGGGCTCCCACTTGCCCTGGCTCCCAGTGAGCAGGTGTCAGAGCCAGTATTTGAATCCTTATCTGACACCAGTATCTTTTCACTACATGCAATGTTGGCTGGAAAAATAAATAAGAGTTGATGACTGAAGACCAGGAAAAGTCAACAGAAAAAGAAATTCACATCCAGGGTCAGAGGATTAAACTCAAAGCTGGAAGTCTTTATCCATTCCGGTGTGGCAGTGTCTCCTCTTTTAATGACTTACCCTTGGAGGCAAGATTCTCTGGAAGAATGCTGTTGACAGCCTTCAATGAATCATAAATAACATTCCATGTGCTCCAAGGACCCCTCTCAGTCACACTCCTCTGGGGACTTTGTACGAGCTTTAGAGTTAACCCTCTCACAACTGATAGTCCTTTTCCTTCCATGCTTCCCATGGGGACCTCCCGATCACTTGCTCTTATGGAATAGTTGCTTCGTGAATGGTCTTAAATGTTTTTGCAAATGATGGTTGGCTCAAACAGATGATCTATACTATATACAGAATCAGATTCTACTGCTTCTATATGTAGTTAATATCTAATACTTCTGCAGACTTTCTGCTTATTTAGTGATGGTAGAGAGAGGTCCCCTACACATTAGGATCTTGTAAGTCTTGACTATTCAGCCACTTGCTGGTATAATCCTAGCTGCTTAGAAGGCTTAGATCCGAGGATCATGGTTTGAAGCCAGCCTGGACAGGAAAGTGTCTGAGACTCTTATCTCCAATTAACCACCCAAAAGGTAGAAGTGGAGCTGTGGCTCAAGTGGTAGAGTGCTAGCTATTGGGTTTGGAAAGCTCCATGGATGGGCTGAAGGGTGGAGAGAATTCCAGACTGAGGACACAGCATAAAGAAAAGTACTGAGGCAGACATCAGAGGTTCAAGGAGCCAGAACTGAGAAGGGGGGCAGGGTCACAGAAACAGATAGTGCAGCAAAAAGTTAGGGCTTGTGTTGTGAGGGTACAAGATAGGGTCATTTCAGATCTTCTGAGATGAGCGAAGCAATCTCCTAGCTGAGCTGGAGAAGAAGTATTGAATATTCTGCTCAAGACTTGGCCATGAACTAAAGCTTCTTCTTATACCTTCTTTAATGGCCAGCAGCAACTCTACCATGGGCTGATTTCTGCTCTATATCCACCTAGATAAATGAATAGGGCCCAGGACAGAAACTCAGAAGACTTTAATGACCTAAAGCAAACATGGAGACAGTAGTGCTCTGATCCAGGGTAGGGTTTCCAACACACATAGTAGGAAGAGAATGGGGCATACATTAGCTCCTCTCTCTTATTAGATGGTAATGGAAAATCATGTGGGACATTAAATTGTCTTGTTTTGTATGGTGTGCAAGCGCGTGTGTGTGTACGTACATGCACACATACACATGCACATGCTGCTCCTATGACTTGAACTCAAGACCTTAGGCTCTCACATGGCTTTTCTATTCAAGTTGCTTTACCACTTGAACCACAGATCCACTTCTATCTTTGTGCTGCTTAATTGGAGAAAACAATCTCATAGATTTTCCTGCCCAGGCTGGCTTCAGATACCTTTGATCTTCAGATCCCAGCTTTCTAAGTAGTTATTAAATGTACGAGCCACCAGCATGCTGCACATATGTTATTCTTTATTTCAAACATTCTCAAATATTTGTATTCTTGTCCTTCTCCTTATTTCACTCTTTTCCATTAAAATACATCTCTAGTATAAGCCAGTATACACACATTCAACATACCTATTCACACCCTTCCCTTGCTACTCTGACTGTTTAGGGCAATGAGGGCAAAAACTCAATTTCTATGAAATATCCATCTAATGTTTTAGTCAATAATAGGCTTCTCGTCTGCCAGGGTCTTCATCAGTCACCTCCTGTGCTTTTAATCATTTTCTATCATTTTGGTTCATTTTGCCATCCAGTCTGAACGTCCGCCTCTCCCTCCCCTTGCTTTTGTGTCTAATTTCTTTTTTACTCTGAAATGGAAATTCATTATCTATTCTTTGAGCTTAACCCCTTCTTTGAGGCACTTCTTTTATTTCAAAATATTTGAATTTATTTTGCTTGCTAAAGACCCTTTGAGCAAGAAATCTTAGCAGGAAGGTGAATCTCAAAAGGGAATATAATTGTATTGTTGGATAAAGGTAAGGGAATCTTGATGGTACTTCATTTTGTGTGCAGGCTTGGCTAGGCCACTGTGACTAGATATTCCATCAGACGTGTTTACATGTTACTTTGGAGGTATTTTTAAAAGTATGATTAATATGTAAGTCAGGCACTAGTGGCTCATGCCTGTAATCCTAGCCATGTAGGAGGCTTAGATCTGAGGATCATGATTCAGAGCCAGCCAGAGCATGAAAGTCCCTGAGACTCTTACCTCCAGGAAACCACCAGAAAACCAGAAGTGGCACTGTGGCTTAAAGTGGTAGAGTGCTAGACTTGAGCAGAGCTCAGGGACAGTAAGTACCCAGGCCTTGAGTTCAAACCCCATGACCAAAAAACAAACGAAAAATCCCAAAACAAAACAAAAAAAAATACCATTTAAATTAGTAGACTTTGAGAGAAGCAATTTGTCCTCTATATTGTGGATGAATCTAATCCAATCAGTTGAAGTCTTCAGTGAAACACAAACTTTCCTCAAGGAAGATAATTTTCTCCAAAACACCAAGCTACTTTCAGACTCATGCTACTGTGTCAACTCTTTCCTCGCCCACCTAGTGGTCTACACTACAGATTTTGGATTTGTCAGCTGTTATAATTGCATGAATCAGTTCCTTAAGTTCCTTTGTCTGTCCCTCTCTGTCTCTCTTTTTCTTTCTCTTTCTCTTCCCCTCTCAACATCTACCTTAGCTCTGTTTCTCTGCAGAATCATGATTGATTACATAAACATGACTAATACAGTCTGCCTGTCCATATTCCTTATCCATTCAAAATACTTACTGAATGTTTACTAGATGCCAGTGATCAGCTCTTTCTTAACTCCCGCATCCAACTATACCTCTTTTATCTCCACGATGTCCCTGGCATCACTAAGCTCCTGTCTTCTTTCCCATACTTTGCTTTGCTTTACCCACTGGTGGAAGAAAAGCATAGCTTGGCCACCGCCACAAAGGAAACATATGTTCTCAGAGTCAAAGACCCTTGGCTACTACTTGAAACTCCAGGGGCTTTTCTGGTCTCTCCCTCATGGGTCCTCCTTAAGAGTACTTTATGCATCTTCTCTGCTCTCCTTTGAGCCCTCTCCAAGTTCATGATTTAACTTCATTAGAACCTTCACTTTGATCTTGATGATAAATCGGATGGGCTTACACTGTGTCCCTGGGATGAAGTCAAACATTAGACATTGCCAAATTTTCCAAACAAATTTATTCCTGGGTGAGATACATCACCCTTAACTATAGCAGTCATTACTATTTGCTGAGTTTTAAACTACATACTGGGCTCATTTTATTCTGCTAATTAGATAGGACAGACTAATTACCCACGGATGCTCCTCCTTGCCTGTTAATAAGAAATTGAACCTCTACATTTTAGCTGGGTACATACCCACTAGGAATAACAATGAAACCTCAGTTACTCTTGCAGAGAGATATGGCCAGTAGAACTTCTGAGAAGTGTCCAAATGGGTGTGTGTTTGGGGGTCGGGGAGAGGGTTGAGCTCATCCTCCCTGCTGGCTAGAATTTGGAAAGTGACTAGAACTCGAAATCAGGGGTTGGGGATGTGTACTGAAGGTTCAACTTTGTACCCATGACCATGACCATTCAGAGAGCAGGATAACGCTCTCCTTCTCTTACCCAGTATGTTTGTCAAGTCGTTCCTTCTTACAGTTTGGGGTAGGGTGAATGTCTTGCACATCCTGTCAGACCATAAAGCCTGCCTGTCTAAACAAATCTACTCTCCTGTGACTTTATTCTTCTGGCGTGTTGGTACACATGTTCCCCTGCTTCCCGCCTCCAGGGTGGGGGCCCCAGAATGTATGAGAAATTGAATGGCTGCAAGTTTCTCTGCCAAGACAAAGCAAACATCCGTGGAAACAAGGAAAGGGGAAACTTCACTATGGAATGCCTTGGCTTCTGTGTCAATCTTCTGCCAGAGGACACAAGAGATCTCCTGCAAGGCTGAACAGCTACCTGTGCCACAGTGAAAAGCACAATTCCAGCAGGGAAAACAGTGCCTGGTGCGCGCTCTCTCTCTCTCTCTCTCTCTCTCTCTCTCTCTCTCTCTCTCTCTCTCTCTCTCTCTCTCTCTCTATCTCTCTTGCTTGTGTGCATCTACAGGGTCCTCATATACTAGCTCTGATCTAGTTTATTTTGTGCTTTTGAAGAGTAAGAAATACCACATTGTCTTCAAAGAGCTCAGGGATGAGATTCTGAAAACCCATCTATTGGCTACAATTCCAACAATGTGTAGCTCTTATTTTGGCAAGTCACTTCACCTCAGCTATGAGGATTCATTCATTCATCAGCCTCTCCATCCTTCTATAAGTTTAAATATTCATTAAATGTACAGTTTGCTCTGTTCTGGGCACTGAAAGGGAACAGAATGTCTTTCCTGCCAAAGAGCTCATTTACCTGAAAGGTTTTGGTAAATGCCAAAAAAAAGTTGTGTGTGTGTGTGTGTGTGTGTGTGTGTGTGTGTGTGTGTGTGTGTGTACTGGTATCAGAACTTGAACTTGGAATCCCTCACTCTACTTTCTTACTCATGGTTGGAGTTCTACCACTTGAGCCACACCTCCAGTCTGAAATTTTGTGGTAAACTGAAGATAGAGTCTCTCAAACTTCTCTGCCTGGGTTGGCTTTGAACTTTCATCTTCTAGGTCTCAGATTCCTGCGGAGGCAAGATTTACAGGTGTAAGCCACCCCCATCCAGCTTCAATAACGTTTTGTTGTTGTTTTGTTTGTTTATTTTCTTTGGAGGTTTAAACTTAGGGCCTTTGCTTCTTAGGTGAGCAGTCTACCACTTGGGCCACATCTCCAGCCCAGTGTCCAAGTATTCACAGATGTGGTGATACCTGAACAAAGTAGAAAGGCATACGGTGACTACATACAGTCAAAGGGTTATTTTTAAGAGTCACACCTCGGGAAACCTTAATTTCCCATTCTTAGGTAGAAACCCCACCAAATGTGTTAGAGGGAATCAATAGAAAAATCAGCCAATGATCTGCTGCATTGGGTACAAAGGCCACTGGAAATAGCTCAGTCGTGATGGGCATCAGAGCCATCCTTGAAAGGCTGTGCATGGAGTGGGACTTTGAGTCTCCTTGTATTCCAGCCCCTTGCCTGAGCTCAGTGTCTACTATGACCCCTGGTCACAGATCCCCGCCCTTATGTTTAGGAGATGTTTCTGTCATCCAGGAGAGAAATTTCAATATTTTATTGAAAACATTTTACAGCAGGAAATCCTTTTTGTTCCCCTCCCCTTGCTGGTGCCAGCATAATTTAACTATGATTTAATAGCTCCTTTCATTTACTTGTTAAATTATGCCTCTCCATCACCTTCCCTTTGGGTTTTCCCGCCTTTTGGTCCTACAACTCCTATTATTTATTAATGCCCCATAATGCATGATAGAGGCAGGCAGAACGCAACCATTTTACAATGATTTAGGGGACACCTGGCAGGAAACAGAAGAGGGAACAGGAGCATATGCTCAGAGAGTCTCCTCTGCGCTTGCCTTTTTTGGAACAGAGTTGGATAGCTCTTAACCACGGTCTACACGGGCCCTCCTCGCCCTTGCCCTTCCCAACCCCCTGGCCATTTTCCTCTTCTAAGCAAAATTCAAAATACTTGGCTTAGGATGATGGATGACTCACTGCTTTTTCTTTCTTTTCTTTTCTTTTTTTTTTCTTCTCCAAGTTCCAACTGCTAGAATGAGCATGCTTCACCACGTTATGCTTAACGTAAAGAGACAGTAAGAGATCACTTGGCATTCCCGTTGTGGGAGGAGGCCGGGGTGGGGCTGAGAGATGGAAGAATATTTGAATCTTGAGTGAGTGGGTTCTTGAAAAGAAGCCTGAAGCAAACTGGGGAGATAGGTCTTTACTTGGAACAGCTTGGAACCGAGCTTGGGTTGTGCTTCACAGGGCCTGGAGTGAGATAAGTAGTTACTCAGTACACACATGGACAGAAGGGTGTTTCATGACTGACTCGGGAGTATAGATTAGATCATGTCTGGAACTTCAGCATGACTTTGCTTCCCCAAGGCATTGGTGCAATGTGCTTCTTCATCTCCTTGGGTGTGCTTGGGACCAGACTGGTCCACACTCTGGGTCTTAGTGGGTGAGGCTGGAGACTCCACGGGTGGAGTGGCTGAAGGACAACTGGAGAAGGGCCATGGCCAACCCAGCCACACACAGGTGGAAAGTGGCTGAGCCAGAACTGGAGCCAAGCTTCCTGTTCAACTGTAAACATTTATTGACTAGTATTTTATCTTTTGGAGATTATAATATATTCAAGCCCCTAACACAGTTTCTGGCACTTAGTATGCTTGCCTTCTTCTTACTCTGGACCACCAAAACAGAGTCAGGGCCTAATGGATGAGGCAGTGAGGGGTGTGTGTGTGTGTGTGTGTGCACTTGTGTGTGTGTGTGTGTGTGCACTTGTGTGTGCAGATTCTTGGAAGGTGACACTGGAACGTCCATGCTGGCTCTCCACTTTGAGATCCAGTGACCTCGAAGCTGCTGCTTGCCTTACCTGGGACTCAGTCTTCTTTTCCGTAACACCAGAAGGGTTGTTTCTATAGTCCCAGAGAGATGTTCCTTCCTCTGGCTTGTTCCTGTGACTGTTTTAGTTGCCTTTAGGAGTGACTGTGAACATAGACTGGGAGTCTAGAGTGAGAAATGAATTTCCCAAGTGAGATAAAGCAACCATGCCAAGCTCAAAGTACTTTGGAATTATTCTATTGGGCGAGAGTTGAGTCAGACGGGAGGATATCTTCTGCTTCTTACACATGCCAGCCTCTTATTTCTCCTCTCTAGACCCCAAATGCCATTTGGCATACCATGCACTTTGTCTCCATTGGTTCCTTGTCTAGCATTGCAGGTGCAGGATTACACTGCAGGCTTGGCATGCTTGCACATCCTCCTTCATCCTTCACTACACTCACCTGTCTCTTTGCTCCAGATGGTAGCAAGGGCTTTGAAGCACAGACATTGTCCTCTGGAGACATGTCCTGAGACTCCTCAGGGGCCCCAGCATCCATTCTCCATCTGGTGACCTAGAAGTATAGCTCAAGGGCAAGAGAGAAGGGTGGAGGTAAAAATCACAGCTGGGATAATGATTCTGGTCCCTCTATCTCTCCATCAAGTCATCACCCGTCTCCAACCTTGTCTTGTAGAGGAATGCAATGGAAGAAGTCAGTCCTAACACCAGAGCTTTGGCTGTCTCCTGTTCACATCACTTCTATCCCGTGGCGCAAACTTGACTTTGTGATGACCTCTGCAACCCTCCCTTTGCATTTCTGCAATGCTTTGGGCATGCAATGATATGCTCCACTCTTCCAGAAGTTTTTATTCCTATGGCTCCAAGGCTAGGGAACTCAAGAGAGCCAGGCTGTTCTGTAACTAACATAAATGTGTAATCTGCCTAAACCTTGACTAATGCATTCCGTGCATTATTAAACACAGATTAAATATATATGGATATTTAAATGTAATGTGTTATTTTCCTAAATCTAGTTTTACTCGATGTTCCTTTGACTTATGCCTTTTCGTTGCTCATAATTGTCTCAGGGAACATGAATTACAGGCAGGAAGGAGCTGAAGCTCCCTCAGCACCAAAGACTTTCCCATCCTATTACACTTGCCCAAGAGATGAAGCAACAACTCTTCCACCCAGAAAATTACTGCTGGTGTTCTTCATGTAGGAATGAATTTTCTTCTCCTTTCTAGACAGAGCTTATTCCTTGCCAGTGTTCAAAGGCAATGGTAGCCAAAGGCCTGGGTGATTTAGGATTCATTTTTTTTTTTTCTGCAGAAGAGCTTGTATCCAGGGAAGGCTACCAAATAACAAACTCAAAGTTTGAGGCTTTGTGCTGGTGATACCTACACTCATTCACCATCAGCTGCCCTGTCATCTGTACTCTATGAATGCTTACTGAGCTCCAGTGACTTCCAATTGTTTTTCCTTTTTCATCATTTATTTTATTTGGAAGGTTCCTTCTTAATGCCTAATGGTATGGAAAATTTCCACCCATGAAAGTGATATGAGACTACCCAGTGACTCTTCTGTTCCATGTCTTTTCTTTAAGGGACAAGTATAGGGTTGGTCTTGGTTATCTTAAAAGTCATTGCAAATTTACCATGGGTCTCTTTGCTTCTGAGGGTCTAGGAGAGTCAGTAGTGAGATGCTCTTCTCTACTTAGCTGTGCTGTCATTTTTCCTGCTGTATTAATACAAGTTCTTTTGGAGTCGCAGTGAAAGCTTTTCATCTATTGTCAATCTGCCAATTGAACAGGAGATCCTGACTGTGCGTCTTGCATTTGTCTGTATTCATTTGTTAGATACAGTTTGTAAGCCATCGATCTCTTGGAGACAGCGCACACCATTTTGTAAGGGCTGACTGTGCACATTTCTCCAGCCTCCTCTTTCAGTGATGTTCTTTTGTATCTTAAAATCAAGCCCTGTGAAATATTTACACCTTGGACATTGGCAAAAAGCAAGGTAGCAGAAAGTTTTTAGCCTGGTTGTTAACATGGACCAGCACATCACTGTTGTAAGCTCTCCAAGCGTAATAATTCCTAAAATTTCCTTCATATATTACAACACATATTGAATATAGGCATAATGGGCTTTTGTAAATAAGCATAGAAGAGATGTCAGATGACAGATCATTCTCAGTTTGACTGTAAATAAATCTCTGTTGAGTGCTACAGTCTTCCAAATTTGCCTTTTTTTTCTTCTCTACTATGGTATTACTGATGTTATTTATTCTCACTGGGGAGAGAAACTCAATACCACCACCGTCCATGACTTCTTGAGCAAATTCTCTCACTCCTGAGTACGTTCAATAGACCTCCCTGAATTAAGAACCACAGGCATCCTTTAAGAAGAAAATGTGCTTCTCATCTTCCCCTGGACCCAGGATAATTATTAATAATCTCCTTCTTCTACCAAGGGAGTTATCAGAGCCAGGTGACCTAAGATTTGCTTGGGAAGGAAGAAAGGGAGATGTAGAGATTGTGGATGAGGAAGAGCACACCTTGGCTGGATTGACTATAGCATCTGGCCTCGTGAACCAACCCCCATCCCCTACATCGCAAAACATTAAATAAAAAGGACAAAGACTTATTCAGTGGTCACAGTGTGTAGCATTCCCATGTCTGCAGCATAGTCAATAATAGCACAGGGAATCTCTCATTTCTTGTATCTCTGGGCTTGGAAGTTTTTTACCATAACTTACTCTTAGTTGTTCACTGATGTGTATCCAGGACCCTAGAACACAGAAGGAATTCAGTGAGCATTTATTGACTCAGTGGATTGTTTCACCCGACATCCACAGATAAAAGTTAGGAAAATGCATGTGGCTTGTGGTTGGAGGGTGGAAAGGGGGTTGGAGGTGGAAAGGGTGTTGAGGGGGTTTGTCCTTTACCTGAACCCTGCTTTATCCTGAGTGCTTTAGCTAAAGTGGAAACCAGGCCCCTCAAAGGAAACGAGGTCATTTTCAAGATGTGAGAATGCAGACTTAAAAGAAAGGTTAAGGTAGGAGGGACCCCCGGCCTTTGTGCATTGCGGTTCTGACTTTAAGGGTCCATTCAACAAAGAGTGTCTGCAGCTCAGGTAAGCAGGGAGTTAAGGTCTGAGGAGAATGGAATTTTCCTTGTGGTCCGCACAGACTTGTTTTAACCACAGGAATGAACACAAGATTCAACTTGTTCCCACAGCTATTGTCTGGAACTCCCTTCCCTCCGGCCTCTGCTGGAAGCTGAGATTTTCCTGTGACATTTTTCTAAGCATTATGAATGCCCTCTACCCTTCTCTTTATAGCTATTCTGCTTCTCTCCTCCCAGACTTTCACCTCCCTAGCCTTCTAATGCTTCCCAGTGAGCAAATGCTCTTTGGTCTGTCTACTAGGCAGGGGGAAAGAGAAATGGCTACAGTTGATTTATTATTTAGTTATTTACTTATTGAAAAAGGTGGGCCTCCTCTCCTTTCTCTGTAACCACCTTGCAGCTCCTCTTTGCAATCCCAAAGTACCATCCTTACCACCTCCTCCATCCCAAAGCCCAGTACAGAGGCAGCTGCAGGAAAGCAGGGTAAATTCCTATGCTGTAGAAATTGCCCTTCCTAGCTAATATTTCCAACAATCTTACAGCACCATGGAAGGACAAATTTATTTTTTCCCCCAACTAACTTTGTTGTCAGTCCCTCAAGCATTAAATGCCATCCAAGTCTTAATTACAAGTCTTGTTTCATGAAGGGTCAGATTAGTGTCTGCATGAGCTCACTCCAAGGCCACTATCCAACCCTAGCCAATCATCATTCATTCATCATATAGGAGAGCTTAGAAAAAGTTATCTCTCCCCCCGTACCCATCCAATGGACTCACAGATTGAGGTTGGGAAGACAATGAGGTTTATTTGCTAGATCTTTCCCCTCCATTGCTTGATATTCTTGGGTCTGTTTTCCATTTTTTTTTCCCTTCCTGGTTCCTGTGTCCCAGGATGACAAATGACAACAGAAAAGGCAGCATGCTTTAGAGCTTCAAGTGGACTGAGAGCTCTGTGCTCCCTTCTCCCTGCCAATATTGCAATGGAAAATACTTCTTGCAGACAACTCCTATGATTTTTGTTTTAAAGTACCATTAGAGAGAGATTGAAATAGATTTCTTTCCAAAGCATTCTCCTTTGAGGAGGTGCAAAGAGGAAAAAAAAATGGAAGGTTAAACAAAAAGTCACTTTGGTTTCAAATATAAGACACCTTTATTCTAATTATAATCATAACGATCCAATGTGTTTGAAATTTAATTATTTGGAATTAGAATTAAAAAAAGACATCCTGTAATTACCATTGAACTTATCTTGAGGCATAAATCTAATAATTAAACACTTTCAGATTTCATTCAGTGAGTAATTAAAATAGAAAAAAATTCTGTGGATTCCTTTCCACCTTTGTTAGGCAAGTTCTAAAATGATCAATGGATTTCAGTGGAAATACCTCAAAATTACTGTGTATAGAACATAATTATTAACAAAATAATAATTTTGGTTACGTATAGACTTCTCCCTTGGTGATCGTAATGTTTGAGCAGGTGAGAAATGACAAGACTTGGATCTGAGTGAAAAATATTTCTTTTAAGAATGAATAGTTCCCTAAGCTCCAGCTTCACTTTTATTGTCAGCAAGAAAGGAAGGCAGGTACTGTGCCTCTTTTATGAGACCTGAGCTCTGTTCCCTGAACAGCTTTGGCGGGCCATATGGACAGTCCTGTTGGAAGCCGAAGTGGAGAGTGAGGATTGGAGGGAGGAGAGTTCTCTCATCCAAAGTGGGGAGGTCTTGGGAGACAACAGGTTGAAGGGATTTTTACCTTGGTCATAGGACATGGCTTCAAAGGAGAACCAGCCAGACTTGTCTGCACGGCGCAGGAAGGTGGAGATGCTGATGGAGTGGGAAAGATGGCTTTGTGGCCTGCTCTCTGGAGCTGAGATAGAGGCAGGCTGCTCCACGGGGACTAGAAATGAGGGCACTGGCATAGTTAGAAAAGCAGAGCATAAAGAGAGAGAGAGGGGAAAAAAAAAAAGAAATCAAGGCTGAGTTCCGTGTCAGTGGTCAGCAGCTTGGCTTACTCTGCCTGTGTTTAGATTATGTCTCCCCAAGCACTGAACCCCCTGGACGTTCTGTGGTCAGTAAATCCTTGGTAAAAGTCCTCTGTAAAATGAGCATTGCACTAGATAAGGCATATGGCGAATGAAAGCTGCTTGGACATTGAGACTTAAAGAGAGAGATTAAAAGCAGAAATGGTGTGGAGAGCTGGCAGCAGAGGTGAGGGAGTCCCTATCATCCATAACAACACTAACACAATAATAGGAAGAGTATTTCACACTTCACCCAGTGCTTCTTCCTTTAATCTTCATAATGATTCCATGTTATCTTGTTTTGAAGATGTAACTAAGACCCAGGCAAATAATCAAGTAGTCTAAAAGGTGCACATGTTTTTAAGGTAGAGGTCGGATTTACTATTAACCACTGTGGTATATAGCAGAGTTCTCAAATACAATGTTGCCAGGCTTACCTACAGAGCTTAAAAAAATAAGATTTTTGCATCTTACCCCTCACATATTGGTGAGAAGCTAAATGCAATGCAAGAAGAAAAGGTGTGCTTTTTGCAACCAGACAACCTAGATTTGTTTATTATTTGTTTGTTTATTATTATTAAACCTTGACTTCAATTTGTGAAACTTCCCTATATCCTAATTCTTCATCTGTAAAATAGGTTTAATTAATGTTAGTGTGTCATCTGGTTATGCAAGGAAAATTTAAAAAAAATACAATGCTCAGTATAGTCTTTGATATCCAGCTCAATAAACTCAAGCCTGTTTCATGTTGGAAAGGTGTTAGGCCTTGAAGATGCTTGGAAATTTAAACAAATGAAGGAAACCTCAGAGAGTGTTGCATATAAGACACTATTTTATCCAGGCCTTGCTTTCTGTTCCTCGTCCCTAAATTGTAGCCATTGCGTAAGGTTTTGCCATTGGTCTTTTTTATTTTTCTGGTTACCTATTCACACAGCAAGCATTCTCTCAGTTATGTGGATAAACCTCCAAGTTTGCACAAAAACTCTTTCTCCATTCCTTCTTTACATTCTTCCTGCGTGATCTGCCCTCTTGGGCCTCCACGGCAGCATTGAAAATGGTTCTCCCAGGAATCTCTTCCTTTAATGGGTCTGCCATACTCCCAGTCATTGAACGTATACCCTCTTGGAAATCTCTTTTCTTTTTTCGTGTCCAATCAAGATAAAAAAAATTTGGCTGTTTATTGGCTCCCATATTGTCCATTTCAACATGGACAATTATAAAGCCTTCTTAAGTGGTTAAGAAAAATACCTTCTGCCGGGTGCCAGTGGTCATGCTTGTAATCTTAGCTACTCAGGAGGTTGAGATCTGAGGATCACAATTCAAAGACAGTCTGGCAGAAAAGTTCACGAGACTCCTATCTGCAATAAACCACTCAGAAAAAAAGCCAGATGTGGTGCTGTGGCTCAAGCAGTAGAGTGCTAGCCTTGAGCACAAAGAGGCTCAGGGACAGTGACCAGGCCCTGAGTTCAAGGCCCAGAATGGACAACAAACAAACAAACCCTTCTACACCACTTAACATAGACACCAACTTAATATTCCAGGAGATAATTCTAATCATATCAGTTCATTCCTTAAAAGCTTTGCTTTCTGAAACCTTAAAAAAAAAAGAAACCTATTTTTTTGTAGTTATTTTTGTTATTAATCACTGCAGGATATAAGTTCTCATAGAAGGTGCTCTCAGGCTTATTCAAAAAGCTTCAATAATAAGACCTTGTATCCTACCCTCCATGTATTGGGAACAAGCTAAAAGTAGCACAACAAGGAGTTAGTGTTTTAAATCCAGAAACCCTGGGTTTGTTTACTGCCCACTAAACAAGCAGAAGCCGATTCTTTTCTTTTCTGCAGACACAGTCTGATTCTTCCTCTTTTTCTCTTGGCTCTCAGAGCTCGCTCAGTCATTCTAAGCCTTCCTATAAGCTTTCCTGACTGGACTTTTACTCATTCTTCAGGAGACTTAATGGTTCCTCTTCCTCCTGTTCAGCCTGTAGTTCCTCTATATGAGGAAAAGTCTCAGTGCTTCATCATCATCTCTAAACCTTTATGTACTGAGTGCATTCAATCTGTCTGGTAAGCAGAGTTCCCATCAGACCAGCGTGGCTTTCCTGTGTCAGCCCCATCTCAGCAGACAGCACTTGCTCAGTGGATCCCCAGCTACCCCTCAAGGTGAGGTAAGTAGGAAAAGGCAATGGGCCAGTGGTGTTTGGCAGTAACTTCTCTAGGTTCTGTTTTCCTGCCTCTCACTCGCTTTTGGATTCTGCTAGGCCACTGCTGTACTGCCTGAGCCAAGAACTCTGTGCTCCTGGATTGCCCTCCCACCCTGCTAGAGTCTTCCCACACCTCAGTGATCCAAAGAAAAGGGAAAACGAGAGATTGGGGACTTAACTGCGCGGAGAAGCAGCAGGAGCTGACTCCCAGCACCTCAGTGGAAGAGGAAGAGGTGGGAGGTCTTCCTTCTCTCTTACTCCAGAGGCATGATGAATTAGGCCCTCTCTCATAACCCCAATTAGAGACGTGGCTCCCAAAGTTTTAGACACGACCACACCATGTGCTTGTTATTTAGAGTCTGATGTCAACCCCACAGGGAGCTGATCCTCACATCTCAAGCAGCTGCAGGAACAGAAGCTTTTTCAGCAAATAGCACAGACATAGTTTAGCCGAGCAGACTAGGTGGGCCAATAACCCAATCATAGGCTATAGTGGCCAAGTGTTTGTGATGCCACATGAGATGGGAATATTAGGCCTAAAACTTGAAATAGAGACAATAAATTTTTTTAAAAGTCAATAAAACTACAAAACAACTGAAAACTTCTGAGCAATCAAAGTTCAACAGATGAAACCAAAAATATTAAAAGCTTCCGAGTACAAAAAGACTTTTAAATAGGAAATAAATAGTTGAAAATGCTTTCCCTTCTTGGTTATTAAAGAAATCCAAATGTCTTCATATTTGGTGTGACTTTCTTCATATCTGTGATGTGGGCTAGGACCCTGGATATAGCTTGGTTGAAGCCGAGGGGAATTCTGGTAAGTCTCTGTTAGCTGTGGGAAGGTCTCAGCCCCTCCAGAGCCCAGGATACGCTCTGGGCCTCAGCAGCTTCTCCTGGGCCTGAGTTCTGAACACTGGGTGGCAGCACAGAACTTCCCAAGCTTTCTGAAGATGCTGAACACAAACTGGAGCCATTCCACCTTAAGACGGGCCATGCACGGAGCCATGCAAAAAGTGCAGTCATTCTCAGACATGGGCTAATCTTCATAATTCACTCGACTGCAGATACAAGTGACAGCTGCAATAGGGGTGATGTTCTCTCATTCGCTGTGTCACCGGGATGCTATTTCGAATCTCCCTGAGATTAGAAAAAGGATTACACTTGCCTCCAGGGCCTTGCCATGTAATTTTTATCAGTCTTGATCTATATGTTTCCTCAGGTGAATGTGTGTGATGTGGTGTGTGTGTGTGTGTGTGTGTGTGTGTGTGTGTGTGTGTGTGTGATGAACTGGTCCATGGTGCCATATGAAGCTCTTCAGGACCACGCGGCCACGTTTTTATTTTATTTTATCTGACTTTTTACTCCTAGGATTGTATTTCTGGATGGGTTCCTAACTGTAAGGCACCCGAATTCTCATTCTCCTTTCTTCCCTTGGACTCAGGTAGAACATCAGTTTCGTGGCTACACAGCCTGTGAAAATGGACACAGCCCGGTCCTGAGAAACTCCTCGTGTTTATTTAAAGGTCTTTTATCACTGCCTAAAAATGATTAAGAATTTCCATTCTGTACCAGAATGTTCTATACATTTGGAAGACTATCCTATGATGGAGACATATGGCCATGGGTAAGCTGGGAATGTAAGCCTTGTTTTGTTCATTCTCAGCTTGTTTTGTGCAGCTGGCTTGACTTAATAAAATAGAAGGGACATACAGACTTTGGGTCAGATATACTTAGGACATGGCCCGTCACTTACCTCTGGGCGTGGAGTTGGCGTGGCCTTCCAGCCTCAGGAACGGTACAGCTAGCTGCCCCTGCCTCACAGGGCATGATGAGCGCTAAGGAGTCTAAACAGTAGATGTTTGACAAACAGCACTTGCTTCCTTTGCCCCGTCACTCCTAGAGATCTTCCGCCCTGCCTGGAGGAGCCAACCTGACGCGGAATTAAAGCCTGGTGGTATTTCAAGTGGAGTCAGGTCAGGGAACAATTTCAGTCTGCAGCCCAAGTTCCTGTGTGTCTGAACCCAGTCCTGGGTTCTGTTCTGAGGGAGAGATGCAGGGCCAAACAATTGTTAGGATTTCTGCATCCCAGGAAGAGCTGGCTTGATAGAGTTCCCTGCTGGCCAAAGAACCTCTAAAGGTCGCTCTTGAATGGGGTGGGGTGGGGTGGGGTACCATCTTCAAAAGATCTCTCTTGTCCTAATTAGGTGGATATGTTACACTTTGAAAATGTCTTTCCCTTCAAGGATTTGTGGACACTTGAAAACAACCATTAATCATGGCCTCCCAGTTTGACATCAGATGTCTACTGACGACAGATTCATCTTGTGCCGGGGCAGGGCTGGAAGGCCCCGGGTCCTATGCCCACTTCTGCTCAGTCTTGTGTGGTCTTGAATAACCTTTCACAACCTCCATTACTTCATGGTTAAGTGATGTTAACAGGTTCTGTCTGGAAATTAGTTCTATGAAGATGAAACAGCCCCAACATGGAAACATGCTTTTCGAAGTAGAAATCATTTCACAATGCAAAGGACTGCAATATTACATTTTGACCAGGAAGTTCAAGTTAACAATCCAGTGTTACACTGAACAATATGCTTTTGTTTGTTGCTACTGGAATTTTCTTCTGCTAAGATTGGGGTCAGGTGTTCAAGAGGCAATGGCAAATTCCTGCGAATATATAGATGTTAATTTTCTTTGCACAGTTTACTTACACATAGCTTGTGAAATAATGAGGGGATATCGGAGGGGCAATGAGTTGTCACTGGGCCTCTTGAGAATTTCTTAATTTACTTCTACTCAGCATGAATATTCCATCCTCTGAATTTGGTAACTTTTTCATATCTATCGTAGCATGTGGCTCTGAATTCAGGCAAATGTAGGTTACACCTGTGGTGTGAGACAGTGTTCTGTCTTCCCATGTTGAGTTGGAGAATAGGACGGTGCATAGTTGCTACCACCCACCAAGCTCAGTGCTCTGAGCCAGTGTGCCCTCTATGATACTACCAGTGCAAGATGACGGCTGAGTTCATCCACTACTCCCAGCTCGGCAGCTCTATACATGCTCAGGGGTTGCTCAAGAGGGGTTGCTCAAGAAGTGCTCGGAGGCACTTCTGTGTGCCCCGAGATAACTGCTAGATATTGGATCTTAAATGTCCTCAGTGTGCGGATGTCTAGGCTCTCAGCTTAGTGCTACTGGAAGGTGGTGGAAACTCCATGAAGTGGGGTTTAAGTGGGAGACCCTGAAGGGGATTCAGGGCCCCCAGAGTGTCTGTCTGACTTCTCTGCCATACGGTGAGCAGCTCTGCCTCAGTTATGGCTGCTCTGATTCGCTATTCTTTCCCACCAGACAGCTCAAAGCAATGGGCTCTGACCAGGCCATGTTGACAACCTCTGAAACTGGGAGCCAAAATAACCTTTCCTCTTTATGAATTGATCCTCTCAGTTACTTGTTACAGTAAAAGGAATTAAGCAGACCAACATGCACAATCTTGTCCATAGACTCCATATACAATATACAACAGCAATGAATCAGGTTGTAGATTACTGATCATGAAAGATTAATACTACCTCTCACTTAATGAAAGGGGAGAGCTATTTATAATATTGATGAAAAGATGAAGTTCATGTGTGTACTAACACACATTAAACTGGAAAAGCAGGAAAGAGGCCTCAGAGTTTTTGTTTCTGACTAATCAATCACTTAGAATAATTAAGGCCACAGTCTTGCTTTTTTTTTCTTTCTTAAGAGGTAGCCTGGAATCACATGGCCTTAAGTAGTGTCTGAGATGAAAAAAAAATCCAAATTCTTCTACCCCAACTGATGAAGAAGGAGGAGGGGGAGGAAAGGAGTAAGCCTGACCTTGATTTGCTCCAGAGTTCTCAACTCTGCTAGAGCTAGAGCTGACTGTGTCATTGAAACCTTTTGCTGAGGTTGAAGAGGGACAGGAGATCTTTATTTTAGGCTGATGTTTTTCTGAAAACTATAAAGCTAATGATCCCTGGAAACAGCTTGACTTCACTCTCAAGCTTTGAATAATCTACTTCTGTTGGCCAAAAGAAGCCATACTAAGTCATTTAGTCCATTCCTCTGTCTCTGGTTTTCATTATAGAAAAAAAAGTTCCAGAAAGGTGAAATAATAATAATCCCCATGCTTGACAGCATTTTAGTGTTTACCAAGCATTTTACATACATCATTGCATTTACTGCTTCCCCCAAATACTTCAAATTAGTTATTACTATCTCCAGTTTACAAAGCAAATTGAAGGTCAGAGAGGTTATAGCATGCTAGAAGGCATAAAGATGCGAAGTACCAGCACCTGGATGAGGATCTTAGCAAATACCTTTTTAAAAAAAATTCTTATTTTTATAATTATTGAGAAGGGGATGAGAAGGAGGATTACAGTTACGTAAGCAAGGCAATGAGTGCCTTTGTTTTATTAAAACAATGTTAAACCATCCTTCATTTTCTCCCACTTACCCCTCCTGACTGCCCGCCCCCGCCCAAGTTGTGAGGTTGATATCCAATCTTCTGTTAAGCAGGTATCATTGTATTAGTTCAGGTACTGAGTTTGAGTTCCAGTCTCAAGCCTGAGGACAAAGAAATAAAAGGAAAATAACAGGAAGCTCGGAACAAGTGCCGCTAATCCTAACTAGTCAGGAAGCTGAAATCTGAGGATCACCATTTGAAGCCAGGCTGGGCAGGAAAGTCTTTGAGACTCCCTGCCCCGCCATGTTACATTTATTTATTTATTGCAATATTTCTTATTCCCTTTAAGTAGTTGGACAAATGAGTTGTCACTTAACAAAGCAGTTTATGAATTCAATATATCTATTTTTATTGTTGTTACTTAACCTTTTTATTCTTCAAATTTCAATTTGCATGGATATATTATAATTTGTTCTTTTATATAAATGGCACATTTAGAGATAATGTAAACTTAAATTAATTTAAATTTCCAAGGTGTCAGTAGTTTATATTTATTGCAATGTTATTTTTTCCTTTTGCAACAATGGTCTAGGTAAAACAGACTGATTTTTTTTCTCTTTGTACCTTTTTTTTCCCAGTGTGTATTTGACCTGAATACAAAACAAAAATTTTCCAAAATTTAGAATTGTTTGAGTTTGGCATTTCAGGCTTCTTTGATTATTATCTTTTTTCTGTACCTTGTGTTTTGTATATAAGATTATTTGACCAGGGGGAGGGAAAGGGAATCAAAGGAACAGCAGGTCAAAACAAATATCTTTTCTATAGCATTCAGTGCACCAAGATTTCTGGTAGGTTGAGATGTTCTCCAGGCATAGAATTCATACTATTTCCTTTTTGGTCCCAAGGCTCTAAGTGATGCCTAATACGCATCCTTCCTTCTATGGGTAAACCAATTGCCTTTGTTCTCTTCTTACCTAATGCAATCTCAGACCAACCTAGAGTTTATAGGACTAGACCATTCTAGCCCTGTCTTCTCAAGGCTGAATAATCTAGGCTGCTACTACTGGCCTTTTCTCTTTCTTGTCCCCCTCCTGCTCCTCTTCCTTTTGTCTTCTGCCTCCACCTTCCTTCCTTCCTTCCTTCCTTCCTTCCTTCCTTCCTTCCTTCCTTCCTTCCTTCCTTCCTTCCTTCCTTCCTTCCTTCCTTCCTCTCTTTCTCCCTCCCTCCCTCCTCTTCTTTCTTTGTCCTCCTCCCCCTCCTTCTCCTCCTCCTCCCCTCCTTCTCTCCTCCTTTCCTACCTCCCCCTTCTTATTTTTCCTTAAACTGAATCTAGGCCTTCCCACATCTAGGTAAGTACTGTACTACT
The DNA here is from genome assembly GCF_023159225.1 of Perognathus longimembris pacificus. Taxonomy (NCBI): domain Eukaryota; kingdom Metazoa; phylum Chordata; class Mammalia; order Rodentia; family Heteromyidae; genus Perognathus; species Perognathus longimembris. The sequence continues at coordinate 54,931,566 of NC_063171.1, forward strand.
TGGGCCATGTCCCAAACTTCCCCTCCCCTCTTTTTGAGATAGGAATTCACTAACCTTGCCTAGGCTGGCCTTGAATGATCAGCCTGCTTTCATGTCCCAAGTAGCTAGTAGTCTAAGTAGGTGTGTGTCACTACACTCAGGTTACTCTAAGCTTCTTTAGCTTTTACTTTCATTAGTCTGCTATTCTGCTATTGGACAAGTCACTTGTCTGACATACACCAGGAGATGATGTCATAAATCTTACAGGGTTGATATAAGAAGCAAGTCAGAAAATACATGTGAAATGCACTAAAAATTACTATACTGAAAATTATATTTTCTGTTCTTTTGTTTTCCTCTCTGGGTTTCCTACTGTCCTTGTAATTTCTTGGAAAGAGGGCACACTTACAAGCATACATTAGTAGCCTGGCATTTTTCTTGGAAAGGGGTTCAAATAGTGAGACTCTAAACAAGCCATGGAGAGAATCCTAGAAATATTCAAGGGCTTATTGGAAGTTATTGGTCTCTCTGCTGACTCAAAGCCTTTTATTCTTCTATAATCCATGTGCACCAATTATAGGCCTAAAACACAGCCAGGAGGTGCCATCTAACAGCATTTGATTTATTAGTTTTATTAAGCATAGATGCCTTTAATGTGGAGGTGTTTGTAGCCTGTGCTGGATTTCGAGCTACTTTATCTCATCTATTGGCCAATATATGAATTATCTTCAAAGGACACGGCTTTTGCTTTTTATCACACTTTCTCTCCAACTACCGAGGAAGAGGTCGCTTGGGAGACACATCCTTTCATGGCAAGAAAGTAGCCTCGTAGATCAAACACATGTTTGTTCTGGAATGGCAAAGTAGCTAGGCTCGGCCTGGAGGAGGCAGGGGCATACATAGCTCAGAAATCCTCATCAGTCCCTCGCTCAGTGGGTCCCATGAGCGAAGGACTGTGTTGGGAGACAAGTCTTGGTAGGAGAGTCGAGGAAGCAGGAGCCTCTATGTACTAAGATGTACATCTGCTTTGGGGGCTAGGGAGGGATCTCAAATTCTGCATTTGGAACGTGCTGTTTTTTGTGACTGCAGAGGCAAATTAGGGAGCTTCTTGGAGTCTTATATACCTTCTTTTAAAAGGGACTTAATACTAACTTCCTCCTAGTTTCCTTGTGAGGACTGATGAGTTATCATCCACTATCAATACCCTATATCTAATTAGAACCTCAGCAGATGGTGTGTGTGTGTGTGTGTGTGTGTGTGTGTGTGTGTGTGTGTGTGTGTATGCGTGTACATGCTGGTACTAAGGCTTGAGCTCAACCTTGTGCTCTCACTTGGCTTTTTTCTCTCAAGGTTAGAAGTCTACCACTTGAGCCACATCTCTACTTCCGCGTTTTACTAGCTTTTAATTGGGGATAAGAGTGTCACAGACTGTTCTACCCAGGCTGGCTTAGAACATAGTGCTCAAATCCCAGCCTCCTGATAACCTAGGGTTACGGACATGAGCCACCAGTACCCAGCTCAGCGGAGAGTCTATACCATGATGGTTAATGTGAAGGGAACAAGATGGAAGGTTTTTGTCCCAAAGCAGTTTGATGTTTTCCCTGCCCTTAAAAAATGAAAAAGATAAAAAAAAACAACCCTTTTCCTACAACTTACATTAGTATTCAGCATTTGAGTCATTCTTCCATCTATTACTTAAGAAGTAGCATGAAAACAGTCTCTTGTTTTTAATTCAGGTTTGACTTTCCTACATCTGGTGGCACATACAGGGGAGGTCAGAAAGTGGTTCTGAGTTAAAGTCAAATGAATTTCTTTTGCATCTCTGTGATTATTTTGTTTACTGTCTGATCCTGCAGATTCAAAAGGTTGAGTATTGGATGCTGCTCTTTGTTTGTGTTCTAGGGAACAGCCTGAGATTTTTCTTTCTGTCTTTTTTCTTTTTGAAGACATTGAACAGTGAATCAAGACACCGAGGGCTCTGGCTTCCTGTCACTTGCCTTGACTTCTGGCTCTATGTGAACTTGGGATAGTTACTCAACCTCTCTGAGCCTCAGTTTACTCCTCCATAAACAAAGTGAGGATGATGGGGAATAGTATCTGCTTTACTGAGTGGTAGTGCAAACCAAATGAAAATCTTAGAGTAGTGCTTGATGATAATGAATGCTGTTTGTGTTTGTTGCTGTTGTGATTTGCTACTATTATTTCTGACTAGTCATGTGGGTAAGGCTAGCTGTTCTAGAAAAATATTCTGCAACTTGGTTGAATCCAGGGGCGATACAAAGGAACAAGATCTGGGCGTCAGTGGTTCACACTTGTAATCTTAGCTACTCAAGAAGCTGAGATCTGAGGATTACAGTTCAAAGCCAACCCAGGCAGACAAGTCTCTGTGAATGAGACTCTTCTGTCCAAATAACCACTCAAAAACCAGAAGTGGTGCTTGGCTCAAGTGGTAGAGTACTAGACTTGTGCACAAAGAGCTTCAGGGGCAGCTCTCAGGTCCTGAGCTCAAGCCCCACAATAGACCAAAAAAAAAAAAAAAAAAAGGGAACAAGAAAGGCAAAAGACAATAAACCCTGAGTGAGGGGCCTAGGGTTGTTTCCCTCATCACTAATACTGCCTCTGAATTGAGTGTGAGTTCACCCAGGATTTAAAGCGCTGTTGATGTTACCTGTTCAGGTAGCTGCTTTTCCGGATTGGCTGTGGCAGCGAGTAGATTGGATCCTGTAAGAGTCTCTGCAGCCAAATTCCTCTGGTTTACAGAAGTAAGCACATAGGTATGGGGGAGGGGAGAGTAAATTCCAATTCTCCCAAACTGGCCGTACACTTCAAAGATGACAGTCAAGGTGAACATTTCAGTCCCAGAAATGTTAGAAGTAAATCCGGAAGGCTGAAGTTTAAACCTGTGGCTAGAATTATTCAGGTCTTATTATTCCAAACAAACTTTCTACCTTGAGGGGGTGAATGGAACTGAAATAGAAGTGTGGGTTTAGCTGTCGTGGTTGGCCTTTGGCACATTCTATCATTAAATACTAAATACTTGGGTAAATGGGATGCTGAATGTTGGGGGCTGGTGGTGGGGGTCAAAGTGGGGCTCACAAAGTTTCTTGCTCCAAGCAGCATCTGTCTTTGGGATGGATGAACCCTCAAAGGAACAGCATAACTTGATACCTACCAGGTGCTGTGGAATGTAGCCGTAGGAGAGACACATACAGGGAGGAACAGCATTTATGACTCTGTGTGTGGTTGGGGGGACGAAAGGAGGGAGGAGTAGAGTAATTTACTACTGACAAAGGAATGTTTTTCTTCCATCCAAAGGTAGAATTTACTGTCTGTATAATGTGCCTTGAATCCAAATTGGAAAGAAGGCATCTTGTAAGAGCTGCTTTGTCTGGAACATCCATTTTAGATGCCAGAATTATTTCAAATATTAAAATAGTCATTTCTTTGCAGTTAATACGGAGCATTATAGAAAATTCATGCATGGAAACATGAGAAATAATTAAAAATCTTTTATAATCTGACTATCAAAGATAACCAATTAAGGCTCTGTTGTCATTCTATATATCCGACACAATTTCAAAATAGCATGCAAACATTTTAATTCTAACTTTTAAATTAACAATTAAGCTTAAGCATTTCCATGTGGTTAGAAATGTTCATAAAATGATCGTGACGGCTTTGTAATATTCTATTTCCTTTCATATTTGAATTTACTCAGCCATAGCAATGCTAGCACACTAACTCTTCCTATCTCTGCCTATGTGCCAGATACAGCTATAAATAGAATGCATATACTAACTCACTGATTTCCCAAAACATCATTGTAAAGTTTGTACTAATAATCTCCACCTTATGGGAAAAGACAATGAAAAGTTAACAATTGCTAGACGCTGCTTAGTAGTTGTCCAGGATTTGAACCCAGGCAGTTAATGCTCCAAAGACTGTGGAAGCAGCTCTACAATACCCAGCCTTTCCACTACTGCAGGTAGTCAGATTGCACTCTTTGTTTTCAAAACCAAATTGCCCTGATGGAGGTTTTCTTGTTTCTGTCCCAGTGAGAACTCAGGGTCCTAAATCTTAGCTGTCTCCTGGGAGTTGGCTGGGGGAGGGAGGGGGAGCGGGAGAGGGGGAAGGCTATTGCTGGGAATTTGAGAGACAGGATTCCAGGAGTAGAGTCCAGTACAGACACCACACTACTGGTGATAGATTCGGAATTTGGATCTTTTTTTCCAATTCTTTCCCTGTTTCTGTCCACTATTTTTATGAGAAGACACACATGAGTGCATGTGCGTGCACGCGCACACACATGCACACACACACACACACACACACACACACACACACACACATCTTTCTAATGAAGAAAGACAATGCAATATTTTGAAAGGCCAGTGTCTAGAAGGAGCCTTCGTGGGCAGAGACAATGGCTTATTAACTAGAACAGATTATTTTCTACCTATTTAAAGTGACCTAGATTAGAGGATATGGAGCCTTTTAAAGAGCTTTTTATGTGTTTGGAAGGGAATCTGTAAAGTTTTGCATTGGTTTTTAGAAGGAGATGCTCTATCAGTGGGGAGACTGGATGAAGGGTGAGCGGGGGTCAGGAGACAGGGGTGGCTCATCTTGATCTAGGATTTCTTTTTCGTGGGAGCACATCCTTGCCTCTGGGCACCCCCATTCACCTGTCTCTTGTGCTCGAGGGTCTTCTCAGCTCAGTCAGGTATAAAGCTGTCCAGACTCTCCCCAAGAGGCGAGCAAGTAAGGTTAGTAGTTCAGAACTGTCTCCATTTACACCTCAAGAACTTCTTGGGAGAGAAAGCTGTAAGAATCCTGAATTGGGCCCTAAATAGAAGGTTCTTCAGTCTAGTTTTACCAACAGACAGGGTTTATTTTTGATTTCCCATTGCTTCTTGTGTCTAGGTTCTCAAGTGACTTACATCCATAGGCAGAGAGGAGTGATTAAAATATTTTAAAATTTAACTTAGACCTTTGTGCACTGCAGATAAAATGTATTAGTGGGAGAGTCATAGGCTTCTTGCCCAACTCTGTTCTCCTAAACACTTAAGGAAATAGTCTTAGCATGCTGAGCTTCTCATCCTTCTTTCTGGAGAGAATTCTACCTTGAGAAATAAAACTATGGATGTTGCTGAAGACAATTCTTGAGCTTCTGTGATGCAGAATTCTGGCCATGTGTGTTAAGGGAAGAAAGGGGAAGTAAGGACAGGGGGTTGTTTGTAAAAGGACTGAGATTTACTCGCTGAGGAAATGAAAGAACAGACATGGAAGAAGGAGCAAAGCCAGAAGTTACATGGATCAGCTAAGCATAAGGCTCTTCATATTATGGTTCATAACCAAGACGTCCTCACATGCTCAGGCGTTAAACATTGGGTTCTCAGCTGGTATTGGAGGTGTTTGAGAAGTGATTGCATTGGGAGGGCCTGAAGCTTGTCAATAGATTAATCCACTGAAGAGTTTATAGCGGAATGGGCTATTAGAAGATAGAGTCTATGTGGATAAGAAGGTCACTTTAAGGACTATCTTGTCTGTGACTTCTTCCTTTTAGTCTAGATTATTTCTGTTAACTGGCCACCATGAGGTAAACAGCTCTGTGTACACACACACACACACACACACACACACACACACACACACCTACACCTGCCATTATGCTCTGCCTCATCACAGGTCAAGACACAGTGGAGCCATGGACTCGAAGCCTCTGGACAACAAGGGATGATCTCTCCACTGTCCTCTTGTGTCTATTTGAGACACTGTAGGCATTCATTTCCTATAGGAAGAAGATGCAAGCGTGTCATTTTGGCCAAGATCCATGCCCAGTTGAGGAGGGAAGGGAATTCTGATATTCATCCAGTCCCTATAATGATGCCAAATGCAGGGGACTACAATAAAAGAAGGGGTACCACAAAGGGATCAGTTTCACTGGCTGCTCCCAGAAGTAGAAACAAAGGCAAAGTTCCAACAGGCAGCCAGATGTGACAAAGAACGGATGGGAGAGCAGGTAAGTGTGACTGGTGGCAGTAGTGGGGCTCTTCCCGGGTATCTGCACCTTGGCCTCAGGCGCATGTGACCCTAGCAGCTATCACACAGGAATGGAGAGCATCGGCCTGCACCACCTGGAACAGGAGGGATGTTTATGAACACTTAGGGATAGAGGCACAGAAGCACTGCTCTGTGATGGGCATCGAACAAACCGATTTTCACTTTTTTGCTTTCTTTCCACATAGATCAGAGACACCCTGTTTTATTCCACTTGGTGGAAAGAAGGAGAAACTTTCAAATAAATGTCAGCTGCACAGCAGAAAGTTTTGAAGAAGTCTGGCAGGAGCCCCAGTCAGCAGTTACATCTGCGCTCCTGACATCAGGTCTGTACTATTTGGATCCCGGGCTTTGGCAGATGGACCGTTTGCCACATGCCTGTTTTTCCTGGCTCCTGTTTCCCAACAGCCCTTGCTGTTGGATCAAATTATTAGCAAATCTGACTCATCTGCACTTGACACTTGACACAGATAGGTGTCCTTACCCAGGCAGTCAATCATTTCGTTATTGGAAGGACATTCAGGAGTCCAACAATGAGGTCTTTCCACTCTAGCCAAGTATGGTATCCCTCTAACCAACCAAAGCAGGAATTTCATTGGTTTTGCATTGACCTGCTGGCACCAATTGTCTACCAGGCTTTCAATACTCTGTGAACTCCACAGTACAGTCTGTGTCATTTCTGTAGAGCCAGGAGCTGGATATGTAAGTCACAGTTGAGGGAAGAGAAGGATGGGCACTGAATGACCTTGAATTCATCTCCAAAGGCACAAAGGCACAGACACATTGCACTCCATTTCCACAAGAACTTCCAGAACAGACATCCTGGTAGCAGGTTCCTGAGCTCTCTTTGGTTTTCTTTCCTCGTGAGATTAGATGTGAGAGTATGGAGTTCAAACCCAACTCGCAAATGCCATCCTGTTGTCTAACAGTGTACAAACCTAATATGGCCTCATTTGGTTTGAATAATTATGAAAATCATACTCCTGTAGCCCAAAGCAAATGTTTAGTTTTCCTGTGCTGCCATTGCCTTTGGAAAGAAAAACATAAAGTTAAATAGCAATGTAAATCTAGTTGATGTAGGGGTTCTTCATGGAACTGCTAGAAGCAACTGTCCAATGGCACCATAATTCAGGGGCTCAGCTCTGCCTAGTGTATGCTTTTGACTGTCACTGGCAATTGATCTCTTTGGAGGGTGGGCTTGAGATTTCTTTCTGTTGAGACTCAGTTAGAAGCCAGGCATTAATTTCATCCACAACTCACTGCTCACAGAATAGTTACAAGATGGGCATCCTTTGAAACTAGGGGCATCATAATTTAGGATAAAGAGGTTTGTGAGAAATTCTAACCTTACAGTAACCTGAAATATCTGGCAAAGAGCTCTGGATTCTGAGATAGAAGAGGATTGGACATACTGCCTGGGTTTCAGGGAAAATGTAGCCTTCTGGGCTTTTAGAAAGAAACTAAAATCTCAGAATCTCACTAGCAGACTTTATATCAACATTTGGAGTTGTGAGGACGAATCAGACAAACAAGGGCCAAACGTTCCTGGAAAAGTAGAGGGGCTGACAATGGAACTGTGAAGTGTTTTGGCAGTTTGGGATCCTGGAATATTATTAGCACCCTCCCACCCCAAACACCACCAGATAATTGACTGTCTGGATTCACTTGCTATTTGTTTGACTCTAAGACAAGTGATGTTGAAGTCTATTATAAGACACATTTCCCTTGAAATATTTCTGTCTGGAAAAAAAAAGCCATTATTTTTTGAAGAGTTAAATCAGAAAGTCCATGTGGAGTGTGATTCTGGTTTTTAAATCACTTCAGATACCCAACCCTCCAACCAAAACTTTGAAGAAAGGCACAATTGCAGTAAAAGACACGTGGCTTCATTTCCTGGCCTTGGTAACAGTGAGGGCAGGGATCAGAGAATTCAAGAAAGGCTTCCTGCCTAAATCAGATAACCACTCCTAGCTCTGCTGCTCACCATGGGTTATTGATTTCCCCCATTCTCCCTCTTAGAAGATGACTCGCAATCTAAGATCCCAAGGAAACTGTACTTACTTTAACATCTGCACTTAATGTAATTTGGTGTCTCTGAGCCTGATGGGCTTATTGTCTGCTTTATTCTAAGAAGTGGAGAAGGGGGCCAGCCTAATGCTTGGAAGTGATTGAGCAGCTAGCTCCATTAGCTTGACGGGTCACACAAAAGGACGGCCTGATATTTGGTCTGTCAGAGTGAGAGGAAAGCCCCAAGAAGGTCTTGGAGGAAAGACATCCGCTTGTACTGACAAGAGATGCAGGATGGAAACTGAGACTTGGGTATGGCGCGGTGGCAGGGGCAAAACACAATCCCTCTCCCCCCCCTCAGCATCCTGTCTTCTTTGGCTGTGACTCAATTTGGCCACCTAGTGGTCTGACACAGCTCTCCTCACTAGCATTCTGGCCCTTGGGGAAGTGAAGTGGGGGAAATGGCAGACAAAATTGTTTGCAGCAATTGAGTTTTCCAGTTTCATTTTCTTTACGTCCAATTCTTTTTTTTTTAAACCTTTACCATTTTGTTTTTCCTTTTAGGAAGCTTGATTCCGGTCTCCATTGTCTCTGCCTTGCTCCTTCCACCTACTTTCCTTTGGATCTAAATAGATTTCTCCTTTCCATTTGGAAATCACACATTATTGCTATCTACACATTGTCACCAAAACCAATTTGTGCAAACTAACAGGCTTATCAGCACCACTGAAATGAGATTAAAACTGCTTCCAGTGAAACAGATAAAAAGCAGATGAATGAAGCCCGCTAATAAGACATTAAAGATAATGACAAGAATGATTAACTAGCTTGATATATGGAACAGTTATGAGGAGTCGGATGCCCAGGATCAGTAAACTAATAAAAAGAATCTACCTTTAATTCCCTCTAGTCAGTGAGATATAATCACATCCACATTATGATTTTGTGGTTATTATTTATCTGTGAGAGCAATATCACACCTTTTCTTGAAGACAGGGGGAGGGAGAGGGAGAGAGAGAGGGAAACAGGGAAAGGGAGAGGAAAAGATTGCACTGGGGAGCAGAGCTTTTCTCCTTTCAGTGTTTTAAGAGTAAAAAGGGATGGTTAATACCTTGCTTCCTTTTACACACACCAATTATGTAGACAGCCTTTCATTTGTGCTTCATCTTGGAGAGGGTCCTATTCATAGCCAGACTGTTTTATGTTACACAATCGGTTAGTCAATTATTGCATTAACAAGTCACATCAAGGCAATCTGAAAATTGCATTTCTACTGGGTAACATCTTGAGGCCATTGCTACCTTAGAATCTCACTCTTCATTTCAGGGAGCCCTCCCACCATCCTTCAGCACGGTTTATGTCCCGATTTAGTTTGGTTTCAATAATGGGGATGGAGAGAGCAGTGATTTACTGTCTATAATGTTTCAAACCTTACTATGGGATGGGCCTAGTGTGCTATTGTGAGGATACAGATGAATCTGCCATGGAGTCAGGGTAATGGAGGAAGGACCAGAAGAGTGGAAGAGAGATGGTGAACGCAGATACTAAGTGATACTGGCCCAGGTGACCAATGACAGCATGACCAATACATGGTGCCATGGGTCTCTTGGAGGAAGGAGTTCTTCTCTCTAGAAACCCGAGGAAGCCTCACAAAGGATCGGCTTCTTTGAGTGCCTCTAAAAGGGAAAGGAAGGTTTTGCTAGAGTGAGCAAAAGGACAGGGCCAAGATGGAGTATGCTCACAAAGAGCCATGAAGAATCCTGCTGTGATGTGGGCAGAATTTCATGGGAGGGAGATGGTGGCATGGAAATCTCTTTCCTGGAAATGGTAGGAAGGACCCCATAGTCTATGCCGAGGCTTCCATGTTTTATCCTCCATTATTTGTGTTTTAAAAATACAACTTTGGTGGAAGTACAGAGAATGTGTGAAAGCCAGAAGAGAAATGGGTCTGGGTTCCAGGAAGTATATTGAGTCAAGAGGAAAAAGTTACCATAGCTAAGCCATGAGTTGGTAAGGAAATCAGAAAGGATGGAGACGGGTGTGCATTTATACCTGAACTAGTTACTAACTGGCCATCTGATTTTGGGTAAAATGATGTCTTGAACCACCGTTTTCCAAACTATAAATCCAGGGTAGCTTTATCTACTTCCTAAGGGTTGTTGGAAAGATTAGAAATAATGTAAAATAAATACCAGGTGTCCAGTACATGATAAAAAATAGCATATATGATTGTGATAATTTCTTATCAAGCACTGCTGTAGAAGCAGATGGAGTAGGTTGTGTGTGTGCGTGTGTGTATGTGTACACACACACATGCATACATGTGTGCTTTACTGTTAGAAAATGTGACAAGTTAAACAGCTCTAAATTATCACATTATGTTGATAATAGAACAGAATACACAATAAAAATACAAGTTCAGATGGAGATACTATTCCTCCCATTCATGTGCTTTGCTGAATGAGATTGTATGAATTAGACATTTTCTCCATTTATTAAAGAGATAGCAAGTTGCAAAGAACACTCACCTGACCTACCTCACAAGACAGTTCTAAGGATTTGATTATTGATCATGAAAGATCCTAATTTCCTGAATGTCAGCTTCATGAGGAAGGGAGCATGTTCATTCTTAACAGTTCTAATGCCTAAAATATAGTGAAAATATTCATTTGACTACTAGTCAAAAATGTCAAAATTTCTAGTTTCAGTTTTTCTATTCCCCTCATTAGCGAATATTTTATTCACTAAGTCAACACTTAATGGAAAGTGTTAAGTCACTCTAAATATCCTTGGCTTCTATTTGTCATGAGTCTAGAATGAGGTGCTTGGTACAGAGTGGTAAGTAATCTAGACCTAGTTCTGAGTAGCTGAATCTCAAGAAGGTTGTGTAATGTGTGCCCTCCTCCATTTCCCCTGCACATTGTTGTCATTTCAGGTGAGATTCAATTGTTGGATTTACATGCACATATCCTAGGTAAATACAATACAATTAAGTTTTGCCATCCAGGCACTGGGAGCTCACACCTGTAATTCTAGCTACTTAGGAGGCTGAGATCTGAGGATCATGGCTCAAAGCCAGCTGGGGCAGGAAAGTCCGTGAGACTCCTATCTCCAATTAACCACCAGAAAACTGGAATACTGTGCCTCAAAGTGACAGAGCTCCAGCTTTGAGTGAAAAAGTTCAGGGACAGTGCCCAGGCCTTGAGTTCAAGCTCCAAGACTGACAAACAAAAAGTAAAGTAAAATAAAATTTTGCCTTCTGTCTTCATAACTAGACTTGAGAGGTTTAGTGAGCTTCTGTACCTTTCTAAGTTAGGCATTCATTTTGAATGAATACTTTTATTCAAATGCATACTTTCAGTAGGAATTAGTAAAATGAGATATGCAAATCATTTAGTGCATGGTAGGCTCTGAATATTACTTTCGCACATTAACGGATTCCTTTGTAGACAGAATGGAGAGCCATGGAAAAAGGACTAAGAATTTAAAGCTTTGATAGCCACAGATTGCTTCTTCTGTCTCCGCAGTATGGAAGAGAAGACAATCAACTCAAACTTAATCAGAAAAATCAAAGAATCTATTTTCATAGACTCTCATAAGTGCTCATTCTTGCTGGCAGTTTATTAACATGCAATTAAGTTCTGATTCAGAAACCTGTGTGTTTCCAGAAGGGCAGTGTTCTTGAGTCCTGACAGACAGGATATGCCCCAATAAAGGGGGAACCTAAAATTGGTGTTTTTCAAAACAGTTCTCTGTTTAATAGTACAATCTCGCTGTTTAAGATACCAAACTAAATAACTTAGACATGCTAGTTCCATTATTTACAATATTCACCATTATTATTTTTGTTAAAAAAACAAACATGTTCCTGAATTTAATAGAGAATTGAACACCATTTTGGTAACATTTTAATGCCCCTGCCCCAACCAAGTTTTTCTTTTTAGCAGAATCAATCTCACACCTGCCATCTTACCTTTTACTTGGTTCATCTACAGAAAACACGAGCTTTCCTGAAAGTTCACCATGGCAATGGGCTCCAGTTTTTAGAACTAATGTTTGAATCAAAGACACGTTTAGAAACACAGACATGTCTGTAGGATATAAGTCACTGCATTTTAAAATGTGCTCATTTTTACAGAAATCAGCATTGCTGAAGAATTTATACCATTTTCCTTGTTTCTGATGTGTGTGTGTGTGTGTGTGTGTGTGTGTGGTTTGAGATAGGGTCTTACTGTGTAGTCCAGGCTGGCTTTGAACTTGAGTTTCTCCTGCATCTACCCTCCAGATGCCAAGATTAAGTAGCATGTGCCACCAGGTCTGACAGGAATGTATGCTTTTTCCTGTGGGCATTAACTACTGTCCCGAAAGCCTGGAGTCTCTGTAAGATACATTCATCATGACAGACCTTGTTCATGATGGAGCTCTCCCCTAGTCTCCAAGATCTCCTCTTTGGGATGAGAGATGAGAATGTTTTTTTTCTGTAATATTACATGGCTCCAAGAAGGAAGGCTAAAGGGATAGGATGGAGTTTTGCATTACCTATATCTTGAAATATATGCGTTTCTGTGAGATCTAGGATGAAGCTGAAGCTAGGGTCTTCCTTTTGTTTTCTGGCCTGTTCCAGCCAGCCCTCGGGGACAAATTCTCTGAAATAGACTACTCTTGTTAGATGGGAGGAGAAATTGTACACCCTTAAGTCCAGGGGAAACAAGACTTGTTCATGATGTAAGCTTAAAATTTACAGAGTAAAGGGGAATATAAAAAGAGCACACATTATCTAACATTTTGAAATATACATCTTTTAACTTAAAAATGTTTTTTAAGTGGGAGAATATGAGAATAAATAATACTAGATAATTATTTCTAAAAATAGAAGAATTATCAAAAAAGTAATACATCATATATATTTAAACAAAATCTAATTTCCTTTTATTGCCTATATAAATCTTTAAAAGCTTAAAAGTAACTTAAGTAAATAATTATTTTAGTATATCTTTGCATTTCATTTTCTTGGTAGTATCACTCTAATACTATTGACTTAGGGCTTTTTTAAATATGACTTATTTATTCCAATTTTTTTCCATAAAATTTATTTCGGTCTTCTTCAAAGCTACATTTTATGATTAGTAAATTTAGAATTGCTAGGTTCAATTGATTTTTCTTTGTAGACAGTACTATTTGGGTTGAGAAAATATCTCAAGGAGTGAGGTAGCTGATGAGCTCAGACTATATTTTACTGGATAAAATTATTCTTAAAGACATTTTAAGATATGTAAATATATGTGTGTAAATATTTCATGACAAACATCATCATGAAATAGAACTTACTCCTTGCCTGTCTTCCTTCCCTCCTTCCTCCCATTCCTATATCCTTTCTTTCTTGTGGTTCTAGGTTTGAACCCCAGTCTTGTATTTGCTAGGCTGACGCTGTACCAGTTGAACTCTATCTACTTCTGGACTGCTTTTTGCTGATTATTTTGGAGATAGAATGGAGCAGACCTTTCTTCCCAGGATGGCTTGAATGGTGATCTTCAAAGTCTTAGCTTTCTGAATAACTAGGATTATAAGTATGAAACAATGGTGTGCCTGGCTTGTAATACATATTTTTAAGAAATGGAAGAAATTATTGTTCTAAGGATAAAGGATCCAAATGCACCACTGGTGGAAATGTGAATTAGTATATAATCATTGTGGAAGTCAACATGAAGATTGCCCCAAAACACAAATATAGAGCTACGTTATGATCCAGGGATACCACTCCTAGGCCTTTGTCTGAAAGATTCCAAGACAGGATACAGAAAAGGCACCTACACACCCATGTTCATTACAGCATTGCTCCCAACAGTCAAATTAGTAAACAGCTCAGATGTCAAATGACAAACAACTGAATAAAAATACACACCCACCCCTGAACTCACACCCCGGATATTCAGCCATCAGGAAGAATAAAATTATGCCATTTGCAGGAAACTGATGGAACTAGAAAAGAAATCATACTAAACAAATTAAGCCAAGTCCAGAAAGACAAGGGGTACACATTTTTGAGGGGATCTTAGAACTGAAAATACAACCTTGCATATAAACATACACATGAGAGGATGCATATATCCAAAATCAAGTTCGATAAAGTATAGTATATGCAAGAACAAGGAACAGCTTAACAAAATGAATACCATGAAGCAAGATGAAACATGTTTTGAATGGGAGGGGGCCCAGTTGGTATAATTATAATATTTAATGTATGTATGTGAAAAGGGAACTGGGATATTTGATGGAACTGGTGGGGGTAAGTAAGAGAGGGACAAGAGTGATTGAAGAGGTGGCTGATAAAATTGCAATGTACACATAAATGGACATGTTAAATGGTAATCCCTTTGTACAACCATTTGAGGATTGAAAAATAATATTTTTAAATAAAAGAAATGGAGACCAGCTGGATAGCACTGGTGCTCATACCTATAATCTTAGGTACTGAGGAGGCTAAGATCCAGAGAAGTATGGTTTGAAAGCCAGCCTGGGCAGAGAAACTCAGCACACTCCATCTCTAAAATAACCAGCAAAAAGCAGGGTTGCTGGTAGGCTCAAGTGGTAGAATAAGTGGGAGGTCCTAAGTTCAAAACTATTAGAGAATTATCTATACTATTTGATGTATATTTTATTATAGTTCTATTCTGGTACAGAATATAAATGTGTTCCAAGGTGAAAAGTTACCTCCATTTCAAGATTCATTTCAGAGGTCAAAATATTTCAAAGTATAATGATATAATTAAAATATAATTAAAAACTATCATCTACTTTTTTCAGTTCTTCCTTTGCTTTTATGGCATTACATTTCACCACTTTCGTGCTTTCAAGATTTGCTTTTAATAATTGAAATTTGCTATAGATTTCAAAGACTGAGACGTTGTATTCTGTTGGTTGATCATTTTGATTAAAGACTTGGAATTGCTTTCAAATAAAATCCAACTTCACTTTACAGGGATGCTTTACAGTAAGATTTAATACCATTGTATATTGTTTAGATGGGTTTACAAACTCATTTTTGGAGAATACCAGTGGTTCATGCCTATAATTCTAGATACTCAGAAGCAGAGGTTTGAGGATCGCTGTTTGAAGCCAGCCCAGACAAGGAAAGTCAGTGAGAATCTTATGTCTCAATTAACCACCAAAAAGCCAGAAGTGGTAGAGCCACCAGCCTTGAGTGAAAATGCTAAGGGATTGTGCTCAGGCACTGAGGAGGAGGAAAGAAGGAGGCAAGGGAAGAGAAGGAGGAGGAGGGGGGAGAGGAGGAGGAAAAGAAGACAAGAAGACGAGGACAACCTCTAAAAAGTCTTTTTATTTGGACTACTCTAGCAAAAACTTCAGACTGAGTCGCCAGTAAACAACTGAAATTTATTTTTCAAAAGCTCTGAAAGTTGGGAAATCCTAGGTCAATGTGCCAGTGTCTTGATTTCCCATAAATCACTGCCTTCTTTTGGCTGTGTTCTCACATAGGTGTGGGGGGAGAGGTCTCTCTGATGTCTTCTTTGTAGAAGAATTAATCCCTTTCATTTGGTATCTTCCCTATAGACTCCCAAAGATCCAACACCAGCATGTTGTGGGGATGGAAGGGAGTGCTTAGGATTTCAACACACAAATTGTAGAGTGGCAGAAACATTTATTTCATGGAAAACAGGAAAGAGAAAGCATGCACTGGTGTAAATTCTGTCACAACCACTTATTACTTAGCTGCTCACCTAGTTCCATTTTCTCATATACACATTGAATACCATGACTGCACTGACCTACACTTTCTCTCTACATTCATCTATCCCCCACCTTTGACTTCAGCCCCCTCCAACACATGGCCCAACTTCTTGGTATTAACTTTGTTTCTGCTTTTAAAACTACTTTTTATTAAATTCAAGAAATTGTAACAAGGAGTTGCCATTCAACAAAGAAGTTTATGAAAACAATATATCTTGATCAGTGTCACCCCTTTCAACATTCTCACCCATCCTTCTCAACTGTTCCCTCACTTTTCTTAAATTTTGTAGGCTATACATTGAAGTGTTGCACCCTCCCCCACTTCTTTTCTTCATCTACACTCCCTTGTCTCTGCCTCACCCGTTTCAAGTACCAGTTTCCTGCTGTTCATTTGGTTGAACTATGAATTTGCCTTTCTAAGGAATTACACTGTTTGAGTTCCCCCCTAAATCTACTGCATTTCAATTAATATATTTATGTACCTTTCTGTTTCGATAGAAAGGATATCAAAGCTTGTTTGTACACACCACAATATGTGCACCACAGTCAACTCAAAGTAGAGATCTGCCCTACAGGTTTATTAGTCTCATTTGAACATTGTACTCTATCCCAAAGTGGTGTCATACCATTACTGTAGAAAGGACTTTATCTTCAAAACCCAAGCTTTTCATCCGGGTTCTATCATTTACAATGATATTAAATATTTTCCCAAGGCAGAATCGACTTCCTAAAGTTTTACTTGGTGCTGGTGAATTGTATTTGGGAGATACTATTGCAATTAGTGAACTTCTTTTTAGAACTTCATGACATCGATGCAAAACTGATACCGTCTAAATCTCAATGAGGTTCTCCTGTGAATATAGCCAATACCTCTACTAGATATCATTTCATCTTGCACATATATTCAAGGAAAAAAACTTGGATCCAGGATTGAAACTAATTTTTAAAAATACGTATTGATCCAAACAAAAAGCCATATTTCCCAGCAATGAAATTTCTGCAGCTGTATTTGTGAAATTGATATTTGGAGGAACCATTTTCCTAAAATAGCCACTGGCATTTGAAGCAGATGCTGATGTTCCTTTGAAACAAAACATTTGTCTTCTGGAAGATGCCAGATAGAACATAAATTCACAACAGCAATTTGGGCCACTTGTGTCTTCATCATCAAGTTTCTTAAGACATACAAATTCATTTTTTTTTGCCAGTCCTGGGGCTTGAACTCAGGGCCTGAGCCCTGTCCCTGGCTTCTTTTTGCTCAATCCTATCACTCTACCACTTGAGCCACAGCACCACTTCTGGCTTTTTCTGTTTATGTGGTGCTAAGGAATCGAACGAAGGGCCTCATGCATGCAAGAAGGCAAGCACTCTACTGCTAAGCCATATTCCCAGCCCAAATTCAATTTTTAATAATTCATCAAATACATACTTTCTAGGTGATATTTCTTCAAAAGGGAAAAAGACGAAGAACTACAAATTAATAAAATACATACCTAGTGATACATTTGGAACATAGATACAATAATCACTTTGGAAAAAAGAAAGCCTGGGTTACAATTTCTTTGATCTTCAGTATAAGAGTCAACTTCATAGTGTCTGAATTCACTCCACATATTCCAAACTTATGATTTCTGACAATTCCCACCGGGAAAGAATTTCCAGAAATTTTCACTGTCCTGGTCATAGCACATCCCGCTGTTGATACACTGAGTGGCCAGCAGGGGGAGCAGCACTGACTACTCCCATTATTGCCTAAGACCAGAGGAGGTGCCTGTCTTTTCTATCTACTCCAAACCCCCTTCTTTGAATCAGTGAAACAGTCCTTGAAATGAAGATTCTGGCAGCTTGTGTCTTGAAAGAGGAAGGGAACACAATTGGATTAGCAGTTGTCATCTCTCATTTTTAAAAAATTGCTTACTCTCAGAATTCTGTCCACTATACATTATTAGACAGGAAACTGGCAGAAGATAGTGGTACATAGTAGAAATTGACAAAGTCATCTTCCTTTATATTAATGTTTTGTTAAAGGAAATGAAAAATTCTAGGATGAATGTTAAAACTACTCAGGTTTTGAGATAACAGATGACAAATCCAAGGTGTTCCAAACAGACAAAAATACATGGTGACCTTAATGATAAGAATTGTGTTCAATTCTGTAAGTCCCATAATTCTTCTAGGCTGGTGATTCAAGAAAGAATTAGAAACTGGACACTGTGGTTCATACCTGTAATCCTAGCTGTCCCAGAGGCTGAGTTCTGAGGATCATAGTTCAAAGCCAGTCTGGGGAGGAGACTCTTGTCTCCAGTTAACCACCACATAGCCAGAAGTGGAGGTGTGGCTTAAATGGTAGAGTTTCCAGCCTTGAGTGTAAAAGCTAATGGATAGCATCCAGGCTCTGAGTTCAAGCCCTAAACCCAGAAAAAAAAAACAAACAAAACAATGAAAAAAGATTAGAAATTTGAAGATGCATTTTATTTACTCAAATAACAATAATAGAAAATCTGTGCAAATAGACTAATTATAGACAAATCTTATAGTACTCAACATTGTGTGTGTGTGTAAGACCCAGGTTTGAATGTGAATAAGCAAGCAATAATTACAAAACCAAGGTTGTTACTATAGAGCAGGGTCTCCTGGTGTCTCTTAAGTCATTTGCAGTTACAGTTCTATTCATATGGTTGCCCTTCAGCCCTCTGTTACTTTGAGCTGAGTTGTTTGCTGCCTTGACCGCTGTGCTGTCTTACCTAAGAGGACACTTTCCAGAAAATTTGCAATCTTTCTTTAATTTCCATTTGACTATGTGCTCTGGCTATTACTTAGTACCTTACGCCATCCTTTGAATATCAGGTATAATCATTGTAGCAAAACCAGTTTTATCCATTGATAAAGGTTGCTGATAAGAGAAGAGCCTGTTCTTTTATAGCAATTGATTGGAATAGACCCAGCTCTCATTGCTCTGCTTCCTTGGCTCTGTCTAAAGCAAATTTACATCATTGTCAGGCCTCATCTCGGAGGAATTTATCCTTTCTCAAAGGTTTACTTAACCTGGGAGGGTAAGAGCAACAAGAGAGGCAAAAGCAGGGACTATAAAAGTTCCATCCTAATTAAGACTTGTCTGATTCCCACTAGTTTATCTCAGAACTTAAGCTCTACGCTGATACTTGTGTGTTTTTGTAGGTGGCAGAAATTTTGGGGGTTCTGTGTATGTGTTCTTTTACGGAAGTTCTTTTATAAGTGCACATACCAAGGTCCCATAGAGGTGAGAACTAAATGAGTCATTTTAACTCTTGATTTCTGTGTGCCAAGTCATCACAAATTTGTACACAACTCGGGGTAACCAATAGACTGTCACAATTCTTCCACTTTATTCATTCAATTCATTCATCATTCAACACTTGTGAATTGTCTACCTGGCCCTTGTGAGGAAAAGGCATGTTCTGACCTCAAGGAGTTTATAGTGGTGATAGTGCAGGTCTATTGCTATAGCATATATATATATATATGTGTGTGTGTATATACATATATACGCATATATATGTATATACATATACATATGCGTATATATGTATATACATATATACATATATATATGGCATAAATACATAGCTCAGCGAAGAAAGTTTCCATGAGCTCTTTAGCGGAGAAAAGCTTGAGTTAAGGATTTTTGCCACATATTGTGGATGGCTGGCAGTGCATGGTAGGGTATTCCAATCATAGTTAATAGTCCTAAGTGTCGTTATTCACATAGGCAGGTGGGAGCCATTTCTGAGACTCTGACATATTATCTCTTTGGGACATTCATCCTTGCCCTCCCTCAGGCCTAATGTGGCTAATTCAATCTTACGACTCAGGTTATTTCATCTAGTATGTAGTCTGTTGACACATCAAGTGTGAATTCAGAGCCTTTTTTATGTGCTTCCATAGTATCCTGAATTTCTTCTAACAGCACAAACATAAATAAATTCAAGTTTCAAGTTTTAAATGCTAATTTTACCCATAAATTCTAAGTTCCTTGAGGACAGAGACTAGAAGCCCATTTCATTCATGGTTATGCACCTACTACCTGGCATAGCCTATAGAATATAATAAACCTTCATTACTTATTGAAAGAAAGAATGAATGAATAAATGTATAGAAGCAGGCTACCTAAATCGGGAATTTTCTCTCGAAGCTGATCAAGGTATTTTAAAATGTTATTAGTCAAGATTTTTTATTATTATTATTATCTTTTAACAGCCTTCCTTTCTCATAAAACTCAATGTTCTCCAAAGGACATTTACAAGTACTTCCAAATTTTGCTTCAGATGGCAAATGGAGACTCTTCATCACCTTCATAAGGCCCCATCAAAATGATAGTTTGAAGGCATGCAAAATGTCCACCTAGCGGCTAAAGCATGGAGGGAGGTTTATCAGCAGACAAATGCCAACTTACTAGGCAGGATTGATGGAAGCAGGTTAACAGGTGACAGAGAGTAGGGAAGTGGCTCAGGTTTGATCATATGCAGAGTGGGCTGCAGTCAGGATGAGTTGGTCTGCTGATGAAAACTGGACGTACTCGGAGCTTGATGTTGGCAAACAAGGAGAGCAGGAGGGGAGGAGCAATTTCTAGAAGGCAGATTAATCCAAGATGTATCTGTGGGAAGGCTTTCACAGTTGCATCCACTTTCCTCTTTCTGATCCTGTTCACAGAGGCAAATTCTCTAGGGAAACACATGTTCTTCTTTAAAGAGAAACTTACTGAGATACCCAAGGTGTACACGCACGCACGTGTGTGTGTGTGTGTTGGTGTGTATTTTCTGGTACTGCAGCTTGAACTCAGAGCCAGATCACTGTTCTTTAACTTTTTAAAAAAAAATTAATGTTAAGGTGATGTAAAAAAGGGTTTACATTTACATAGTAAGGTACATTTCTTGTCATACTTGTTAGTCCCTTCCTTGTTGTTCTCCCAACTTCCTCCCCAGTCCCTTCCCCCCAAGTTGTACAATTAATTTCCAATATGTTGTCTTGTGAGTATCACAGTTGCATTGGTTTGCCCTTTATCCTTTGTCTCACCATTTTGATGTTCTCCTTGCCACTCAAGGCTGACCGTCTACCAGCTTTTTGGTGGTTAATTGGATATTATAGTCTTCCTGACTTTCTTTCCTGGGCTGGCTCTGAAGCACAATCCTCCGATCTCAGCCTCATAAGTAGCTAGGATTACAGGCATGAGCCACTGGCCCTTCTTGAATGGATGGTAGCCAGAGTCCTTCCTACTCTAGCCCCTGTGGAGTTCTTTCTCTGAGGCTGTGGACTCTTCCTTGTAAATTTACTTAGGCAAGAGTAGATGCCCAAAGATATCCTTCCCATCAAGAAAGAACCTCGTTGGGAGAATCTTTCCTATAAAAACACAGTACATAAATAAATCTACTACATCTACTCAGTATGACCATGCTGGGTATGAATGAACAAGAATCCGCGAATCCGCTGAACGTGAAGGAAACAACAGCACGAATGACAATGACCAAGATCAGTGGGAACAAAAATTCAAAACACTGGCTTTCACACTACCAAAATAAGTAATGAATAGCTCATCCTAGAAAAAGAAAGTGATTACTCATGAACAAAACCAAAAAGTAAATCCTATATCAGTTATAATTAAAAGACATAATGAGGCTTAAAAATAGAAAAAAAATATGATTGCTATGACAAAGACTACTAACATTTATCAACATAAAATGTATGCTCTTTCCACTATACAGAGTTATTATGAGGAGACAGCTGCTTGGCCAGAAAGAAGACTTAACTGTGTCCCTTCCCCTCCCCATTACATGTAGATGGGCCAATTGACCATTTTCAACAACAGTAAGAGTAGAAGAGACCTCACATTTGCACATTGGTGCCACTGAGAAACAGATTTGTTTCCTTTCCTCCTCTGTCTCATTATAAGGAATTGTAAGACCTTGGCTAATGGCAGAGCCAAAGAATTGAATAAATCTAAATCCCTGAATCTTTCTTTAAGAAAGAGGCATTGCTGGTGTTCGGGGGAAAGGGGCTGGACAGGAATGGAGGGAGGAAGGGTGAGCAAATGTAGTCATTATATTCAATGTGCATTATATTAAAAAAACCAACTATGTAACTTGAGGTTAGGGATGGGAGAGGGAAAATGGGGGAGAATGAAAGAAAGGGTGAAATTAACCAAAAAGCATTGTACTCATAACCTGACTTAAGGAATTGTAACCCCTTTGCATAACTACATTATCATCATCATCATCATCATCATCATCATCATCATCATCATCAGAACTGTTGTTTGGACAGAAGCATGCATTTTAACAATTTCACTAGTATGAGTTAAATGTGTATTGTGGAAAGTCACTGAAATTTGGAGATTTATTTATTACAGTAGCCAATGGCATTGTCCAAAGTAATGCAACCAACAGCAATTAATTTTAGAAACTCAGGAGAAAAGTGGAAGATAAGTTGAAGAAGTCTCTAGGAACTTAGGACAATTAAGGAGACAAAAAATTATGAAAGTGTAGTAGATAACACAGGAATGAATCTATAAGTTCTGTGCACTAAAGAGATTCAAAAAAGAAATAGAAAATCATGAAGAAAGAAATTATCCAAACCTGGTGTGGTGTTGTATACTCATAATCCCAGCTACTTGAGAGGTGGAGTAGGAGAATCTTGGTCTAAGGCTGAGCATAAGGCCCCATCTTAAAAACAAATGAAGTGAAATTATAGTTGGGAGTGTGACTCAAGTGATAAAGTGCATGGTAAAGTGGTAAAGCAAAGACAAGGACTTGAGTTCAAGCCAACACCAGTACCAGTATGTGTGTGTGTGTGTGTGTCTGTGTACATGAACATATGTGAGTGTACATATCTTAAAAAATACACTAGAACATTATTTTCAGAGCCAAAGATCAAAATTTCATCTGAAAGGACCCAGGAGACCCAAGTAGAATAAAACAACAGTTCAAAGTTAGACATACATAAAACTCGAAAGATTACGCTTAAAATGTCCAATACATGAAAAGAAAAACAGCTTTTATATACAAAGAGAAAAATTCTGTTATTTTTGAATTTCTTAGCAGCACCAGCAGCACTGAATGTCAATAGGCAATAGAGAAACTGATTCATTATTTTGAGAAAACCCATTTTACAACAAAGATTTCTAATCTAGATGGAGCCAGTTATCAACAAAGTCTGAGGGTAAAATAAGGTTGTTTCTGGAAATGCCGGAATTTAGAAAATTTACCTATTTCCTTTCTAATATTATAATAAAAACTTGTCAAATTAAGTTTAGCGGAGTTTAATTGAGCAAAAAATGATTTACAAATTGAACAACCCTCAAATCCAGTAGAGGTTCAGAGAACTCTGGCCTGCAAAAGTGATCAGGCAGCAATTTATAGACAGAAAATGGAAGTGAGGTGCCAGAGACAGCTCAATTGGTTACAGCTCATTGTTTGCCTTATTTGAACAGGGTTCTGAACAGTTGGCTGCTGTGATTGGCTGAGGTTCAGCAATTTGTTACAACAGTGTATCAGTAGGTTAGGTTTTCTGTTAGTTTTGTACCAAGTTAGGTTGCAGTTCCTTATATGCAGTACCCAAATATGGAGGCATTCTTATGCCAAACTTAATTTAACACTAAGTTGCTAGAACAAATTGAATGAGCAAAATTAACAAAGGGGATGAGGCAGGATTGGGGAAATAATTGAGCTAAGAGAATTGCAGAGATTCTAAAGATTTGACCTTGGTGTTATTTATGGAATTATTGTTGACTATTCTTCCATTTGGATTGGGGGCATTTCTGTATTTCAAGGCAACCCATTTACTGCAGAGACTTTTTCTAGAAATTAAAAATAGTAGTACAAGTAGTACAAGCTACTTCCCCTCTTTCCTCCCCAGGTTGATGAGTGTCCAGCCCATTGAAGTAACCCTTATAACCAGATTAACAATTTTATTTTGCTTCTTAATGCGTCTTTTTTTGAAGCCTTAACTTCCTGTTTCCAAGGCTCACATATCAATTACAATGTCCCCCTTAACATTTACTTCATGAAGCTTAAAAAAAAAAATCTTCCTACATAGAGTCACACCAAGGTTGGAGATATTTGAGGGTTTTAGAATGGTTCCTGCTTTATCCAGAGCTTCCAAAATACCAGACCCTCAATGCTTCGGGATAAAAATGGTTCAGTGGATAGTATTTCTCCCTTTCTTTTCCTCACTTGGAGACTCACAGTATGAATCAGCATATTTAGAGCTCTGAGAACCACTGCAACTAAGAAACTTGATTAACTTTTGTATAACCCAGCATCTCAACATAACTGATCAGAGAATTCCCTCCACCACTTTTTCTTTTCTTTTGTAGGGGAGAAGTAATTTTTCCTTATCCCTCCCTAGGGTCATGGATGAGGAAGCAAAAAAATACAAGAACAACAACAACAAAAAGATTGGCAAGAGAAAAGCATACAAATGCAATTCGTATCAGTTTAATATGATCCTCAGAAATGAAGACTCCATCCACAATGGAGAACATGGTATTTTTATAGAGCTTTGAAGATGCAGGACGAATGAGGAAAGAGTATGATGTAATGACGATGAGCTGGAGGGAACTTAAAAGCCTGTGTGGACAAATTCTTCTCTAGGTCTCTGTGTCTTCATTCCTTCCTCCTAGGCATAAGGTATGTTAGGAAAGTGTTAAGGTGAGAGCCAACAATGGAGAATCAGAGAAAGGAGCGACCTCAGTGATAGGAAGGCTTTATCAGAGAAAACCTGAGCGGTTCTTGTCTCAGTATCCTGGCTGTGGTCTTGAGGAGGGAGAACAAACAACTCACAGATTGGGGTTATTAAAGGAAATGAACAGGGGTAAGGGGAAAGGCTGTTTGATAAAAGCCAAGACCACTGCTGATTGGTACATCTAGGAGTCAGTTATAGGAAACAGAATTGTAGGTCCCGCCCTGCTTAGGGCATTGAGCCTGAGACAAAGACTATTGCCTAGCTCTCTTCTAGGAGGACCTCACTGGAAGGAAGGTCTTAGGAATTGCTTTACAGAGGCAGGCAAGAGAATTCTTTTAAGGTTTAAGTGGAGAACAGCAAGAGAAGTTCAGAGGATTCCCCGAATCTGTTGTGTTCTCAAATACCAGTGTGCCCTATTTGGGTACATGTCTTGAACCCTGGCACTAATAACATTGTTTAACATCTCATGGGCATTTTGGCACACACTGTTCTCATAACGAAGCCAATCTAAATGTCCACTGCACATTTTGCTTGAGGCAACATTGTGAGCTATGGCATGCCTGGTATCATTCTGTCCCTTGTAATACTTAATGTCCCTGAATGGAGAGCCCACTGGTATTTCTACCACCAAGCAAAGAGAAAAGGACTCACTCTCTGAACTCAGAAAAGTCTGGGTGTGCAGACACTATGCCTGAAGACCCAGAAAAGTGACATAAAATCATGTCAAACAAATGCATATGAATAGAGAGAAAATGACACATGTGCCAAGGGAGAATAAATGGGGTGAGTAGAACAATGCATATGGAGAAGCTTAATCAGTATTTTTAATCGTGACATGATGATGATTCACAATGGTGATTCTCAGATGCCTGGGATCCTGAGGGAATGTGGCTAGGAGAAGGACACTGGGAATGACCAGGAAAATAACGGATGGGGAGCTTGCTCTGCTGGTCCTTGCCTAGGGCAGAACTGCCCAGTCTCTCCCCATGGTCACAGGAAGAGTGTGAAGCTGATATGGAGAAAATCTGGTTGATGGGTCAGGTGGGACACTGGTTTGCCCATTCCTCTGAAGCTGTTCTAAAGGGGAAGTCCCATCAGTTAAGTGCAATAGGACTCCGTTGCTTTCCCTGTGGATCAGGTATTTGCTTTCCTAACACATAAAGGGCACTGGCTATTTATCCCTTGGATTTTCTGTGGGTGAGGATCTGAAAGGACAGGTGCATAATGCTTTGAAGTGGTTGTGGAAGAGGACTTGAGTTTGACTCCATGTTTGCAAGTAATTACTTGCTGTAACCAGATAATAGTTGGCTAGTCTAGTACCCTTATTTGAGCTTCAGTGTACAGCACTTGGCTATAAAAAAAGAGGTTTGCATCTTCCTCATCGTTTTAATGTGAGGATTAAATAAGACATGTACGTAGTCTGATGCCAGGAACTCTCTCTCTTTATACATATATATACATATATATGTATATTTCAATGCTAATGCCAGGCACGTTGTCTGTATTCAGTAAGTAGTCGCTTTCATGAGCAGTGCATGTGCCATCTCCCAACTAAATTGTTCCTTGAAGGCAGGGAGCCTTGAACATAGTATACAGCAATTAACTGTTAATTGATTATTGAAAATTATGCTGACACAGTTTAAGGGAAAATATAGGCAATTATCCATTTAATGTGGAATCTTTGGTCTCTTAAATGCATTTTTTGTGCGGGTCTAATTCGGTTATCTGCCCTGATTAATGCCTAAATAATGACCCCATCTATCATTCTTGTAGCACGGTGTTCTGCTGTAGCTACCTTCCCCTAAGGAACGGATCCCCCTGCTTAGCTTCAGGAATCTAGAATCTGCTTTCCCATCCTTTGCCTCCACGTCCTGGGGGTTGAGAACTCTCTGCAAGAGGGTGGGCTTTGCCAGATGCATGGTCACATCTCCGGAGCTGCTCATGCACCTTGCTCTTCAACTCATGTCCACGTTGCCTGCCTGGGCTGGCTGGAAGGGGTTCATGCGAACTTCCAAAGTCCATCGGTCACCTCCGTGGCCACTCACACCCACTGCATAGGCAATGCATAAACACACACACCTGGGCCACGGGCTGCATTTTGCACTTGCCAGCCGCCCTTGACGAGTCACATATCGAAAAGGGCTCTGGGGACTTGCAAGGCAGCAGTAACTGCTGCTACTGCAATGCCCAGCCCACAGGAGAGGGGCGGGGACGGGGAGTGGCAGGAAGAGAAGGTTCTGAATCTCCAGGACTGCCTGCCTGCCAATCACAGCAGCTATATGGCACTAGCCACCCCCCTCCCCCCAGCAAGACTTAATGGCCACATGCTGACTTAAAAACTGAGTCCCAGGGAAGACATTAGCATTCTGAGCTCAGCTGTGTCATCCCTGTTGCCATAGCAATGCTGGGAAATATATTTTGTGTCCGATGGTTATTTCTCCACACTAATGAAATGGACATTTTTCTTCAGTGAATTGAATCAAAACTAATTGACTAGTAATCAGCACAGACCCTGAAGTTCAGAGAAATGCAGTCTGACTAGTGCTTTGTAGAGATGCAGAAACCATTAACTATCTTCAAATGAGATTTTTTTTTTTAATTAGTGGAATCTTAGCAACCTATTACAGGCGGGTGTGAGTGTTATCACACAAAAAAGCTCTCATTTATTTAGTGCTGGGAGGGGAAATTTGTTTTCTATTAATTCAAGTACTGATAATTTTCTATAGTTTGTTGTGCCTTCTCCTTCATTCAGTATCTCAAACTGAAGTGTGTTTGTATGTGGATATATAGATCTATACATGTATGCACACATAGACCCACATGTAAGTAATATGTGTAAATATTTGCATGCAAATAATTTATAATTGGAATTCTCAGATGTTTTCAGAGGTGCTTTTTGCTGAGACCAACTGTTCCTAAATCTCATTCAACATTAGAAACAAGTGACCCTTCCTTCCTTCCTTCCTTCCTTCCTTCCTTCCTTCCTTCCTTCCTTCCTCTTTCTTTTTCTTTTTCCCCTCCTTCCCTCCTTCTCCCCCCCCCCCCAATATGGCTAGATCTTAGATCTATATTGGTCCAATTTTAACTCTTTCTATAATGGAACAAGCCACACAGAGTTGTCTGAAAGTCATATAGGCTCCTCAGCTTTGTTGCTGGGGATGTATAAATTATTGGTTAATCCAATAGGCTTTTTTGTATGGACCATGACTATAGGCAAAAGCATAGGAAGCAAATTAATGCATTGTTGATATGTTAATATTTGACTTCTGAGAACATCATCTCACCTATTTTTACAAGTAAGTCTCATGTCCTTTTGAAAACAGGTCTGACTTGGCACAGACACACTTGGTAATTTACAAACTTGAATTCCTCACTTCATTGTGGTAGATTAGAAAATTCTCCCCAAATAGCTAAGACAGCTGGTTTGTCAGGCGGGGTCTGACAGTGGGCTGGGGATAACTCATTGCATTTCCACTCTTGCATGCCCTGATTCTTTTATTTGTGGCGTCCACGGAGGTGCATCTGAGCTCCTGGTGTCCTTTAAGCCTTTCACAGTCATCAAGCATTGGGAAAGACGAATGTCTATCCTCTTCTAGACTCTCAGGCATGGGCTAGATCTACAGAAGGGAGGTTCCTGGCTTCCACATGCATAGGCCTAGTAAGTCCGTCATCTTGATTTTTGCCACCAAAGCCAGTTGTAAGCCAGATAGCAGAGGTGTAAGGAAAATATACCCTTAACATTTGGCAAATGGATAAACAGATGAGTCATTTCACTGGGACTCTGAGTCTAATGCTTCCAACCAGCACTAAATTCACATTAAAAATTGAATGTGCTGTAACTTTTAAGAACAGCCAGGCCTAGATGGCACATGTTAGCATTTCCATGAGGTGAAATAAAACTGCCTGGAATGAGTCTCTCAGCTGGTTGGCAGGACAGGGAGGGGAGGAGGAGAGAGGAAACAGGGGCTCATCCCAGGCACACCTTCTTCTTTTACAGCCCATGAGTTCCAACGTGGATGGAGATATGCTCTTCTATCACCATGGCAACTTAAGAGCATCCTTCTGGGATTCTGGGGGTTGATAGGCAAAAAAAAAAAAAAGAGAGAGAGAGAGAAGTTTGGAGGAGATAGGGGTAACTCAAAGAGGATGGACCTTTGCTAGAAATAAACACAATAAGGTGGCAGGGCGATAGAAGAGAGTGGATTTATGGTTTATGACATTCCTAAAATATCTTTATTTAATAATGAAAACTTCATTATCCGGGCCTGGGTTGAAGTGTTGCTTTGGGCCCTCTGAGGATCCCAGCAAAGATCTTTCATCTTGACAGAAGTTCTAAATTACAACATTAGTGTTCTAACCGAGAGGCTGTTATTGCCTATTTGGTCTGTCCAGGGAAATGAGATACACATTGCTGGAGTGTGGGTTATTGAAATCAAATAGCTTGGAATATTAAAAATGGGGGTTGGGCTGAGGGAAGGTCTCTCTCCCTTTCCCTCTCCCTCTCTCCTTTTCCATGAGCTAGGGATACATTAAGTGATAAACCTGGGATGTTTACTAAAGTTTCATTATTTTTCAGGCAAAAAAAAGAATAGTAATTCATCTTTATTATGGTCCAAGCCCTTACTATGTTTCACATCATTAAGAAACCAACGTAAGGAGACCTCTAAAGCTAATTTTCAGATCAACTATACAGACCTGTGTTACCTTTATTTTCATCCCAGGTATTTCCCCCTTCCTTTCAGCTGAGTAGCCTGACCTCCAAATATGTGTTTGGTTTTCAGATGTTTCAAAGACAATTAGGTCTCACTGGCTCCTGGTGTTTGACTAATGGTCAGAACAGATAGCTCTCCAGATCGCAGTTCAATTTCCACTCCTTCTGGCAGGGCAGGAAAATGGCCAACCTGGGCCAGTGGAATCAGATGGGGTCATACGGGTGAGCCCAGGGCACCGCAATCTTTTCTTCCCCGCTTCCCTTTCTTTCCCTTTGTTATCTGGTTACTGGCCACCAGCACAACACAAGCATATTCTCCACATAAGCATATTCTCTTTCTTTTCCTGATGGCTATCTCTTAAAGCCATCTCATAAAAGGGAAGACAATTGCCTAGGTAGCCCAATAATATCAACGAAGGAGTGGGGGTGGGATGGACTAAGATACTATGTCAGTACGGTCAAGGTGGTAACTCACTTAAGTTTCCTGCCTACCTTACAAGTTCTATACACTAGGCACCTTTTCTCTGCCCCCCAGCCTCTGCTACTTTCAATCAAGGCAGCTCTGGATCTTGAACTTAGGTCTTTTCATTCACAGGACATGATGCCCTTATCCCTTTAATATATAACCTCTCATGTAGGTAGTGCCAAGCATTTCCTCCTGCCAGTTGAATTACCCCAGATCTCTATCCCTCAAGATGCCTTAAGATGGCCCTAATCAGCTATCCCTGGAGACCTGTGTGTAATGCCAATGCCATGGAGAGACCCGGGTATAATGGGAACTCCATGAATGTGGGTCATAAGCTATGGAATACCAGTCTCTTCCCATCACACTAAAACAGACCAGAACAAAGGTGGTTTACTGATAATGTATCCAATTTTTTTAAAATTATTTTTCTTAACTTGGCTTCCTAGTCCATTGGGCCTTTAGGGCGCGAAGTATAATTCAAGGGAAATGGCTTGGAGGTTGACAGGGAAGTGAGGCAGTGGAGGAGGAAGAAGAAATGCAAGGGAAAGCATAGCTGGACTGGCCACAGCTTTGTAACAAATATAGCTGACTGCTGGTACCTGGCATGCCTTCAAAAAGACCTTACCAACTGTTGTCCACTATGGTTTGGATATAGTTTGCCTGTGTTCTCAAGAGTTCATATGCTGGAAGCTTCATCCCCTTGGGGCATTGAGAGATATAGTAGAAGCTAAGAGAAGGGGCATGAGTTAAGGTGATTAGGTTGTGGGGTATAGCCCTGAGAGGAAATGATCATGTTCTTGAGGAGCAGTTATTTCCTCCAAAGCATGTCCTTGTAAGGAGAGCAAGCCTGAATCTCTTTGGCTTCCGATTTCACTTTGTGATTTCTTCAACACATGCTGCTGGTATTGGGATGCAACCCACTGCTAGACTCTCATTCAAGGTCCACTGATAGGGTTGCCCAATCTCCAAAACTGTGAGGTTTAAGGCCCTCCTGCCTATATCAGATAACTATGAGAAATTATTTTGTTATATGCACAGGAAACATACTGGTAATACATTTTGTCTCTAAGAAGACATGAGGAAGAATTTGTGTATCTTTTGCTGGCCAAAACGTCATTCATGAATCATGAATTTCCCTGCACTTCTTCATGGTGTCACTGCTAGAGTATAAGGCTTATGGGTGGAAGCCCACAGCTGCAGGTACTCCGGTGTCTCTTTGTCAGTGCTACCTAAGGGCCTCCTCAATTCATTTGCAATGGTGGTAGCAAGAAAAACTGGACTTGGATTGTATCAGCACAAGCTTCTGTGGGGGCCTCTTTGGCTGCAAAATGAGGCAACTTTGTGGATCTGGGGTGATGTAGGAGCTGAGTCCAATTCAACGTTGAGGAAATAAGCAGATCCAGCTCATGTTCCTGTTGTGGAAAGGTTGAGTTTTTTGTTTTGATTTTTTTAACATCCCATGGTGAAGACTGATAAAAAGATGGAGATGATAACCACAATATGATGGTGGTGGTAATGATTTGGATAATGAATGTTTCATTATAACTACATGGTACCATGTAATAAACTTAATTACCATCAAAAGATGTAGTGTATCAAGACTCACATGCACAGAAAGAATGCCCAAATACAAACAATCTAAGAAGGACACATCTCAAGATCACTATCCTAACCAGGTCTTCAGCATCTCAAGCGTTTCATAGCTTAATCTCCTGTCTTCCATCTGTTCTCTCCTGCTTATTCCTTTGCTCCTTGATCTTTCTGAGGCTAAAGGTCATCTCCTAGAGAAAGAATTGACCACCCTGTTGTTTGAACTCCTGGTATCAAATGTGAGGCACAGTACCACTTGAGCTGCACCCCCAGTCCTTTTTGGTCTAGTTTGTTCTGGTAAGAGTCTCATACTTTTCTCAGGGTCAAGCTTGTACTGTGTTCCTCCTACCTATGCCTCTTGAATAGCTGGGACCACAATTCTTTCTGAGTTAAATCTACCATAAGCTAGGCATGCTCCTGAGGAGCGGAATTTCTCAGAACAAGACTGATAATTATAGATTAGCTTTAGAGCTGAGTTCTTATCTCTGTTTTCAGATGGGATAAAAATGTGGTAAGCTGTTAATACAGACCTGCTGTATGTTCTGGTTAAGTCAGTGAATAGAAGGAATCAGGGCTGGCACAGGCATAACCATAAATGGAGAAGCTCCTTAGATTTTTTGCACACTTGACACTTCTCTTGCTCAGCTCTGTAGGAAACGGCCAGAGGGAGGTTTGGTGCCCAGTAGATAATCAGTAATCAAGGCTACAATTTTCTCCTTTCTTCAATCTCAGTCGAATGAACTGATGAGATCCATTTGTACCTTCTCCTGTTTGCACCAATGTAGACCCTTCAAAGTTACTATTTTACTCTAAATCTGAAGGTCTTGGCACAACCACGGACCTAGCCAGTGAATATTCATGTTAGGGTGGAGGGGGTGTGATGTAAAGTCTCCAGAAAAAGCCTAAGGAAATGAGAAATTTTAAGAAGGGCTTTAGAATATCATTCATTTTGTTACTACAGGTTGGGCAGCCAGGTAGTAGGACATCTTAACTGTGATCTTGGTGACAAATTCAGGACGAAAGACAATGTTGTAAGTACAGTTTAGGTGCATACAAGCCTTAAGCTGAAGATATTACTGAGTCTCTTTAGAGCAAAGCAGATCCTTAGGTTCTTCAGAAATCTTACTTAGGAGAGGCAAAGTTTTCAAGCGTTTGGGTTTGGTAGACCACTAGTGAAACCTCTCTCTTTAGTGACTGGGGTAAGCCAGATAACCTGGACTTAAATTTTGGCTTAAACTCATTGAATCACCTTGAATGTATTGTGTGGCATTTCAGTGTCCTGGTTGGTTTCCTCATCTGTAAACTGGAGATAAAAGGTTGCACAGAGAATGAGAGGAATGTATGTAAGGAAGTAATTCACTCTACATAGTAAATTCTCAGTGTTATTTAGTGACCTTATTACTTCTGTCTTGTCTTAGCATTTCACTGAGTTCTAAGACCTTATTCCCAACCATGCCAAATCTTTGCATGCTCCAGTCTTCTGCATGAAATGGCACAGTATTTGCCTATAACTTATGTGCATTCTCCTGAATCAACTCTGGATCAGATATCATGCCTACTAAATTTAAATGCCATATAAATAGTTGTAAGGAATTATTTTGGAAACAATGACAAAAAAGATTCCTATGTGCTCAGTATAGGTGTGAGGCTTTCTCTCAATACTTTTGATCTGTTTGGTTGAAATTGTAGTTGCTGAAGGCCCTGGAAATTCTATACAGCAGCCAGGCTAATTCTTCATGGCATTTTTGCTTCAACAAAAGCATGAAACTCAGAATATTCAACAGTGTACCCTACACTGCATGTCAAATATGACTCTTATCTACAAACTAATTTACACCCTTTATTTAGAAACACATCCCTTGTGAAGAATAGCACACACACATACCTGCACTGCATGTTAACATCATTTGTGGCAGAAACTCGCCACTTGAGAGACAGGAGGCTGCCAAGAGATCTAACACTAATGAAGTACCTCCCATGTGCTAAAGATTCTACTTGCATCAATGTATTGATACTTTTTTATGCACTGGCACCAGAGTTTGAACTTAAGGCCTTTTGCTTGCTTGACTTGTTTGCCCGGCTAGGGTTCTGCCATTTGAGTTGTGCTTCTAGCAGCTTTTGGCTGGTTCCTTTGGAGAAAGAATCTTAAGGACTTTTCTCTTTCAGCTGGCTTTGAACCGTGATCCTTCGGATCTCCCCCTCCTGAGTAGCTAGGATTATAGACATGAACCACAGGAGCTTGGTGTTTATTAATTCTTTAACAAAGCTTTCTAAGGAGTCCATTGCTGTGTCCTTTTTGTAGTTTCGATGAGGATATTGAAACTCAGAGAACTAAAATTTTCTAAGGTCAAAAAGCTGGTAGGTGGCAGAGTTGTGGTTGGAGTCCATGTCCATCTATATTCATTTTATTGTATCCCAGAACTCTTGGCAAGAAAGGACTTTGTTTCTCTTCATAGTCTGTTTCTGTGTCCCCATTGTGACCTAACTGCCCATTAACCAGGCCTAGTCTCCCTGAACTCAATGACACTTTCTGCCTCTTAGAGGAGAAAAATGAGTCTCATCAGCTCAGGGACACATTGTTTTGGGGTGTGGGAGACCAGTATGATGAACGGTAGGAAAAAGGCTACAATGCTGTGGTGTTACTTAATTAAATTAGCTTGAGATAATGGTATACTCTGAAATGGGAACACATCCATTAATGCTGTTATTATTATCAAGGACAGGAATGGCCCATTGAGGATTGATGAGAGAATAAACTGTCCATATGCTACAAACCATAAGGAAACAATTGATAGGAAAAACCTCACTGAGGAACTTGGGATAGGACTGATAACGCATCCTCCACAGTGAAACATAACACACACACAATAGAAGGGATGTGGGCTCGGCATCTGGTTAATCAATGAACTGTGAAGGGACCGAGGCAATAAAGTGAGCAGGTTTCACATTAATATTCTAATATGATATGTTTATAGGATAGTGACATTCGAAAGTGGTTCCAGCAGCAATGTACAGTATAGGAACTGTTTTAATTGAGTTTGTGTTCTGCAACAGAAGTATAGACTTCATCCATCATGCAATGAAAGAGCCAAAGGGACGGAAGGTTTTGAACTTGGTTTCTCCTAGAAGCAGACATTGGTTCTTTTGCAAATGGAGCCTATATAGTGCCTTATTTAGCTATTGACTATTTTGGCAAGGAAGCTGTTACAGAAAGACACAGCCTTGGCTGCCCTACCTGCAAAGGATACTAAAATCAAATATGCATATCTTAATGTCTTTCTGAAGCCATAAGCCTGTTCTGGTTCACTGGGGATCCATTGCTGCCTGCATGATCAATGTTTTTATGGACGGAGGAGAGCCAAATGCGGCCAATTGCCCCCATGGAACAAATCCCAGGAAGAAGAGAAGTAATACAGACTCAAAGAATGATTTGCTGCTGAAAAGGTCTCCATTAGCCCAGGAAAGGGTTGAAAGGGAAAGGTTCACAGTGTAAGGGTGCAGCAACACGTGCCAGAGAATGTCAGGAAAGATTGCCAAGTGTGGAACGAAGGGGAACTCCACCTGGAGAATGTTCCTCCTGACAGCAATCTGCTCCAAGTGAAAATCAAATGGCTTACAAAGATGTGATGGGAATCACAAACCGTGTGTGTGTGTGTGTGTGTGTGTGTGTGTGTGTGTGTGTCTTTGAGACGAGAAATCATTCAGTGATCAGGCTTTATGCATAGACTATGGGTGGTATATGAATATTGTTTGGGGGATGCTAATAGACATACTGGGTGTGCTCCCAAGCCTACCTACCCATCAAATATGGGATATTCTCTCTGAGTCTGTTTAGACAAATGAACCTGGGTCTCCCACTAGTAGATTCTACCTTCTGTGTAAAACTCCAATGTGTGGGAAAATAGCACAATATTGAACTCCTCCATTGGCCTTAACCAGGTTCAGGGCTAGGGAAGTGTCCTGTGGGAAAAGGTTGTTGGGTAAGGGGAGTTCATATTTGCTCTTCTTCATCTTTTCATGAGGGGAATTTCTTTGTTCATCAGTTAGAAAGCACTATAAGGGAATTATTTCTGGTCCTACTGCCATCTCTTCATTTGCACTTCCTTTTAGGTGTGATTTATCTGATAGATGAGAGCAGTACTGGTCATCTTCCTTCCTCTCCTCAGTATTCCTCTTCTCTACCTCCTCTGTGCCTTTTCCCATCCATCCTGACTTCCATTGATTAGAGAACATGCCATCTCTACCTTTATTCCTATGAAACTAACACTTAGAGCCTTATTTGTCCCTTGTCATTCAAGCTGACTATCTAAGTAGTTCTACTTAAACCTTCCTAGGCCCTGGGACACTTCACTAGGTTAAATGTATCTTCTGTCCCTCATGGTCACTGCCTTTACATCCTCAGTTTAAAGTCTCAATTGCATTGTAGCACAAAGCAGGGACCCTGTATTTTATGCTCCCTACCTAGAAAACTATGCTTCTTTAAATGTCACCTCTCATATTTGGATTTTTCAGCCCTGACTCTGTCTATAATTTGGCTTTTGTGTCCAGTGCAGGCAAGCTGTTTTTTTTCAAGGTCACAAATGATCCTTTCTTTCAAACACCACATCTGCGAAGGAGCACTTCCTTCTACTCTTGGCTCAATTTGAATTTGATCACATCCTCCTTCTATTCTTGCTAAAAAGTCAGTTCACCTTATGGTCAGTCTGCTCTTCTGTTCTTAGTATTTCTTTAGCAGTTTCTCCTGGCCCCCTGTATTTCCTCCAGGTTTATGCTCCACTTCTCTTCCTCCCTAGGTCTCTCTTGAATTGACTGTGGGTTGCTGAAATTGCTAGAGTTCTCACCAGTGACTCCTTCTTAGTTCACACCTTCCTGTCCAGACCTCTGTGGCTGCCTCCTGTCTACCTCCATCCAATTCTATCCAACCCATTCTTGGCCCTATAATTATAGACATCTCTCTAGAATATGACACTGCTTATATCTGATCAGTATCTCAATGTTTTAATGATTTTTGTATTTGTATAGTATTCTTGTTTGTGAGTTATATGCTTATGTGTTGGCCAATTTTGGTCACATGCTCTGTGGCAGGCCCGGGCTCAGTTCTGGGGATAAAATGACACCTAGAAGGCTAGGTGTTAGTGGCTCACAGCTACAATCCTAGCTACTCAGAAAGCTGGGATCTGAGGATCATGGGTTGAAGACAATCTCATCATGAATGTATGTGAGACACTTATCTCCAATTAACTAACAACAACAACAAAAAAGCCAGAAATGAAGCCGTGGCTCAAGTGGTTGAGCACTAGCCTTGAGTGGAAAAGCTAAGGGACAGTACTCAGGCCCTGAATTCAAGCCCCATACACACATACAAGAATAATAATGATAGCCCGGTGCCTGTGGCTCACACTTGTAATCTTAGCTACTCAGGAGGCTGAGATCTGAGGATCACAGTTTGAAGTCAGCCTGGGCAGGAAAGTCTGTGAGTCTCTTATCTCCAATAAACTACTCAGAAAAATCTGGAAGTGGTGCTGTAACTCAAGTGGTAGAGCCCTAGCCTTGAGTACAAAGAGGCTCAGGAACATTGCCCAGACCCTGAGTTCAAGCCCCAGGACTAGCAAATAGTAATAGTAATAATAATAATGCCTAGATCCATTCCGTCTTCTATTTTCAGAGTTGATTGGTTGTTAGTGGTGGAGAACATTAAATCTGGAATTTACTAAGGTGCAAATGGAGTAGAAATGACCATGTGGGCAGGTGGCAGAGCCTGTTCTCCCAGAGACCAGGAGCAAGGAGGCTTTCCCAGTGCCTCACATTTAAGATAAGGGGAAGAGAAATGCTGGTACAACATTGCCTGTCATCCTTGCAGAGGGTAATGCTACCTTTTGGTATCTTTTCCCATTCACCCCCTGCCTTCTACCTCTTGCCTCTAGCTGCCAGGAAACCCTTTGAAGGTTCTAGAAAGCTGGTTGTACATCCTTGACCCCTCTCAAAAGTTTATTCCTCTCAATACTTTAAAACTATTTTTTTTTCCACCAGGCAGTTTACAAAGAGCTTGGTGGCAAGTGCTGGAATAGAACAGACCAGGATTCCGGCTCACAATTCCCCTGAGTTATGCATCCTTTGGCAACTCATTGAACTTTGCAAGAGCCACATCTCCTAGCTTGCAAAAGAGGCATAATAATTAGACTAACTATTGGGAGATGAAAGGACCCAATAAATGGTGGCTCTCTGTCTCACCCAAGTATTGAACAGATTGAAAATGCAACAAAATACTAAAGCTGAGGAAAGACAGAACATCTCTTGTATTAATGATAGTAAAGAAAATGACCACTGTGTTTTATCGATTCTAAGATGTAATTTCTGTTCACACTTACTGTCTTTGAATTGAGGATGCATTTCACAATCAATGATATCTTACAAGTGCGGTGGCCAGGTGACAATCATGATACAGTTGTTAGTGCCTGCACACACATGAACTTAGGTTATTCTTGGTAGCAAGACCAGGTCACGGTACACTTCTTGATGTTTCTGTCAATAAACTATTAAGGACCATTTAAGGAAGGAATATAAGTCCTGGTTGTTGTCTGAAACTTCTCCTTTGACAATTTCTAAAAGATAAAGTGCTAGCACAATGGACGCCTGAAACTCAGGGGGGAAAAAATTCCAGAGCAGTATGAGTTCAAAGTTATCTCTTGATGGCAAAGAGGAAAATGTTTTGTTGTAAATCATGGAGAGATATAACTCTGAGCAGAAATGTAATTCATAACAGTCAGGCTGTGAATGTAAATGTTTCAGTCCTATATTACCCAATTTATTTCTCTTTTTTATTTATTCAAGAGTGGTAAGTCATACATATGTATGTCTAAAAGAAACAATCTTATTGAGTAGGCATCAAAAAATTGAAAATGAGAGAAGGGAATACATTGCTTAATTGTCAGTGTTTTCCTTTCTTTGTGGGGCATAAAATAATGATGTCACTTTTTTTATTGATGGTGGCTTCTAGGCAATGAAAAGTCATATATCGGTTAGCAAGTGGGCTTTTCCACATGTTAAACCCCAGCGCTGAGCAGACATAGATGAGAGACAGCTGGCTGATTCATCAGCTGCAGGGGCAGAGCAACAAGGTTTTTCCTCAAGGGAAACTTGTTCCCAGGAAAAGAGAAACAGAAGAAGGAGCTGGATTACACACATTTAATTTGTTTTTCCAACTCACAAATCAGATTAAGTTACTCCATCTCCCTGATGAGGAGAATTCAGAGGCATTGTACTTGTGGAGGTCCCTCCACATGAAAGAAAAACACCAGAACACGGGGAAGACATGTCCTTCAGTAGCTCTCTCAGGGGATGGTATGAAAATAAAATCAAATGGATCATGCAGAAGAGTACTGAAGGTCTTCTCGCACTCATTGCTGCTGATGAGAGGTATGATGGTGTTCTCATTCGTGTGCTTTATGACGGACATCTTCCTTTTGCTTCCCCATTCTTTTGGGAAGACTTTGTCTTCTCTTTTAAACTAAGTATTCTAAAACTTCAGAAATGTCTGCCAAGGTGTGGGTCTCTTTTTTTTTTTCCATTGAACTTGTATAGTTAGGATTTTATTGGCATTTACATTTTGAGGCTGTCTCTGCTCGATTCTGGGCAACTTTTTCTATTATTTATTTGACATTCTCCTTTGTTTTCTCTGTTCAAGATGTCTGAAATTCTTCTTACTCAGTGCTGTAACTTATGGCCTGAATGACTATGCTTCTTATTTTTTACAACTCCTTTGGATCTTAGTTTTACATTTTGTGAAACTTTCTAGTCCTTCAGTTTCAGATAGTTTCTTATTATTTCTTTTCTTTAATATGACTTCTTGATCTTGTTTTATGGATGCAATATTTTCCTGAATTTCTCTGGGGACTGCTGACTAGGTCAGAGGAAGCCAGAGATGTAAAACAATATGGTTTTGAGCTGACCTGGTGGGCAATCAGTGCCAGTGAAGGCATCTTAGAGGCTTCTCCTTGGTGATTTGGTGGTTTTAGGGACCATTGCCTGCCTTCATGGTACATTTCTTTGATGCCTACTTGAGGTATAAGATTCTAACTGTTGTAGGTGTAGCTCAGTGGTAGAGTTACTTGTCTAGCATGCATGAGGCCCTGGGTTTGATTCCCCAACACATGAGAGGGAGAATGACCTAGAAAGTTCCATTGAGTTTCTTGGTATCCTATATGTTCCGATGTCCAGTGTTAGCATGTATATGCACATACTGAGGAGTGACCGTGAACATGAGTCTTTATTTTCTCCCTTGTTTTGCTTCAGTACCAGGGTCCTAGGATGATCACAGAATGATCCATAAATGCTTGTTGGATAAGAATAATTTCAATGATTAAATATGTGCAGTAAAACAAACAAACAAAAAGAACCACAGTATCAATAGCAAAATATCTCAAATAATAGCCAATGCCACTGCAGAATTTAGAACCAAATAGGGGAAGTAAACAAACACCCAGGATAGAATCAGGAGTAATAGAAGCCAGTCTCAGTTAATGGCAGGATGCAGATGCTAACTACTCAGAATGGGGGATGTCAGAGTACTTAGAGCAGCCTTCAGGAAGAAAGAGGCCTCTGCACCAGCCATTGACCTCAGGGATAACTAGGTATCCAGCTTCCCAGGTGTGATAACAGGCAGGCTTCCTCTTCACCCCTCTGCTATTCACATTGTGGAGGCAGTGCTATTTATATCCCATCTGCCTCTTCTAGTTTGCAGAGAAGAGGAGGGAAATGCTAGGGCATTAAGTATGCCTTGCTACTTCCTGCTTAAATCCAACACTAACACTAAAATATTTGGTTATCATCTGCCCAGCAGTCATGTGATGTATGGCAGTAGTGGGTTTTGTGGGGATCTAGACATTGTCTTTCCCCCTCCTACTCCATGTACATTTTTAAGCTGCTTATAAGCCCGGTGATGGTCATCTTTCCTACAAGTAGAAGAGACGCTTTGTTGTTTTATTTCCTTCTTTTCCTTTTTCTGCATAATGGCAGGTGGCAGTCACTTGGATGGCTCAGATCATGGCTATTTCTCTTTCTGCATGGATTTCATACATTATTCCTACCGAAGCTATTAAGTGTTGCTGCTGACATTTTCTTTTTGGCTATGTGACAATAATAACATTCAGATCTCTAGCCAAACACCTGCTCAGGAGATATGCTCCCCAGGAATCTAGCCGCCTTTCTCTCTGTCATTCTTCCCACGCTCCCAGGTGAAATTTCCTCCCTCCACAACATGGCTTTAAAGTTGTACTTCTTGGCTTGGCCCTCCCGGGCTTTCAGATCTGATGCACATCTGCTCTGCCATGGTGCTCTTTCCCTACCTATCCTCCCATATTTGAAATGCATAATCTAGTCACAGGGATAGTGAAAAAGGCTGATCTAGAACACGGGTCTCTGATTGCTGGAATGAGAGTCCTAGTTTTCTGTACTACATGCCCTTTGCCTTTTCAGTGACATTGACTCAGGTAGGGCTCGGCATTC
Source organism: Perognathus longimembris pacificus (assembly GCF_023159225.1). Taxonomy (NCBI): domain Eukaryota; kingdom Metazoa; phylum Chordata; class Mammalia; order Rodentia; family Heteromyidae; genus Perognathus; species Perognathus longimembris. Next base: position 54,972,341 of record NC_063171.1, read on the forward strand.
TTATTTAATTTTCTTGGGTTGATACTGTCATGTGGTTCAAGGTTGTTAAAATAGCAAAAGGCATCTATGGTGGTTAGTAAATGGGTATTATTCTGAATTTCTAGGTAAACTTCATCCCTATCTTCCTTTCAGACTGTGCTGGCCTCTTCCCTGGATTCTCCTCAGACCTTCTTGTGATTAAAGCTTAACACCTGGCTGAGGAAGGGGCCTCTGTAACCCTGCTCTAGCCCTTGGCCTGGTGGTTGTTCTTACTGACCAATGCCATATGCTAGAGATTTGTTAGAATTTTTTGTACATTTCTCATGATGTTGCACATGAGTCGTCCACATAACAGTAATCTGTGAAAAGTTCAGTTTCTCTTGTCACAGTGGAACTCTGATCATGTGTACCAGTCATGCACAACTGCTCCTGCCATTGTCCTCTCATCTTATCCTTTTCTTTAAGAGTTTTGCAAGGACTATCATTGTTGGTGTATTCGCCAACTGTCACCCTCCTGTGCTGCCAATCGGGAAGAATCAAAACTTCCTATACTATTGTTCTGAAACATCTCCAGCCACAGTCTTGTTATTCCTCTTGGGATGCAGCTTATTAAGCTAATGCATCACATTCTTCAAGCACAGATGTTTCTTCCTGGGGCTACATATAGTTGTTCTTCATTGGATTGGCAGCATTCACTCATGCTATTGTCTGCCCACTGTGGCTCCTCTGAGGTGCTGGCTGAGGGTCCTTGTAATTCTGTACCTCTACCTGTGGCTTCTCACTTCCTGAAAGGTAAAGAATGCCTTCTTCCCTTGGTTCAACCCCTGGAGGGTTTCCACAATGGTGTCCTTGGGTCTCTGGGACTTGTCAATGTCTATGCCCTAGCTTTCTTGGAATTCATGTGTATTCCCAGGAGGCTAAGGTGAGTGGGTTAATTTCCACAAGTTGTGGTGAACCAGTTTACTCCTTCAACCTTTACCTCGTGATGCTAAATTCAGCCCCATCATGCCAGATGATTGTCCTTCTGCCGTTGTAGATCACCTTCACTGCAGTTTAGCTTTCAGAACGTTCTTTCTCAAACTGATGTCAGTCTTTCAAAAGCCTTCTCCTCCATGAATTGCTAATACTGTGAACAGAAGCACTTTTTTCTCTAGGGAGGTTGCCATTCCCTCATGAGCCAGCCAGTGAGCTAACACTGGGGAAACTAAGTCTCGAGACTCCCACAAGCAATTTCTGTTTTAGATTCAGCCAGGAACCTCCTCAACACTTGTAGGCCCTGCTGTAATTTTCTGGAGAGGTCAAAGGTGCTGTTTTGTTTATATTTTGTTGTATTATCCAGGGTTGGACTAGACAACTCATAGATATCCAGCATACTATTGCTGAAGGAACACACAGATTTCATCTCTAGTAGGCATCATCTCTACAGCTTTACTTGAGGCTTTTTGGGTGTCATGAGACTTCAGTGCCTCTTGGAATTCTAAGCAAAGATGCTGAATAGGAAAGACTTCTTTTGAGAGAGACAGAGACACACTGTTGATTTTCCTCCCAGATTTTTAGATGAGTCTGTGTCTTTAGATGTGTCTGTGTTTTCAAGAAACCGTTCAAGGTAGAAAGGTAGATCTTGAGGGTCTTGAAGGGGCTCTCTCACTCGCATGATATTCTGTGGTATTTAGTCTCTGAATGTCTGTCTGAGTCTCATAGGACATGGAAATGTTTGATGAGGTAGAAACATTCCTATACACCCTTATCCTCTGAGAATTTCCCAAGATTGCTGTCTTGAATCAAAGGGCTGAAGATGTTCTGCTTACCTGCTGTGCATTCTCCTGTGATCTTGGTCTGAGCTTTCTGATGAAGAATTTTTGTGACTGCTGTCCCCTCTTCACTTGCCACCCCCCCCCCCCATTCATGCCTATTTAGAACCTAGCCCGTGTCCTATCTTCAGTATCACTGGAGATTTTTCAAATAAGTTGTTCATGCTTACCACTTGGATTATTTAAACTCCTTGGCAGTTAATGGAAAGCTTTCTGATTCAATCTTCATCCCTGTCTTCAAAATTATACCTAAATGAGCAAAAATAACAACAACAATACCAGGTTCCCCATAATAATGACAACTTGAGTTGAAAACTTTTTTTTTTTTTTTTTTTTTGGCCAGTCCTGGGCCTTGGACTCAGGGCCTGAGCACCATCCCTGGCTTCTTCCCGCTCAAGGCTAGCACTCTGCCACCTGAGCCACAGCGCCCCTTCTGGCCGTTTCCCATATATGTGGTGCTGGGAGCTTCATGTGTAGGAGGCAAGCACTCTTGCCACTAGGTCATATTCCCAGCCCCTGAAAACGTATTTTTGACTACCCTTCTCATGTCACAAAAATCCTACAATCAGGCTCACCTGAAACTCATACTTTTACTGAGCTAGGGTATTGTACAAGTCAAGGATTCAATGTCGGAATAGGGAAAGAATCTTCAGCTGTGGAGCATTTCACAAACCTGGTGTAATTATGATACTTGTTTTTTCCCCACAAAAGCTAGTTTCTGCAACGTGCAAAGTAGCAAAATGCTGTGACCTGGCACCATCCTACCCCTTGGCACAGCAAGTGACAACTTATGTTTAGAGCAACTAAAAACTGTGTAAGCACCCCAAGTACTTCAGAAACTGAAATAATCACAACTTTCTTCTTGCAACAGTACCTAGCACTCTGTAAGCACCCACAATCCCTTTTCCTGTTTTATTGTTTAGTGGAATGATAGACAGGGGTCGGGGGAGGAGCAGAGACAGGAAGGCAGAAATTCTAGCCAAAGATCTCAGCAGAAGGGAGATTTTAGATGGAACCTCCCTCCTTTCCTTCCGAGAATGGGTGTCATCAAGATAATGAATTACCAACCCTGGGATTTCAGAAGGTCCCTTTAAGACTATTAAAAGGACCGAGATGAGTTGGATCACCAAATGAGCTTTATGGATGACTCTGCCAGGTTAGAAGGTAGCTGCCCATAGGGGAGGGGTGGGAGAGAAAAATGGGTTCCTACTATATCATTTTGGAGCAGTCCAATGTTAATCCTCAGACTGATTTGAGCAGGAGGACTTTGAGATAGCGACTGTCAATTGGCTATTGCTTTCTTCTTTTCTTTCTGATAACAGCAGGTACTCGCCACAGCAACTGCATTCTCTGGGAATGGAGAATGTGAGCAGTGAGACCCTTGAACCCTGGCACCATGAATAGGAAGTGACGTGGGTGCTGTACATCTAGTGCGGAGAGATACAGATTCAAGCATTGTGAGCTTCACCCGAGCCCTTACACTGAGGAAGTGGCCACTCAGTCTTAGGGAGAAAGACCAGGCTTGTCCTTGTTTTAGCAGAGGCCCTGTAGCTTCAAGGGCAGGTCTCACTCTTCAAAGGCAAGAACTAATTTTCTCCCTGGATTAAGGGGAAGGCTCGCCAGGTCAATAGTGCAAGCTGTGCAACCCGTTCTGAAGCTATCCTGGAAGCATCAATCAAGTCCAAGGCCAGAAGTCCAATCTTGACCAGCGGCAAGGGTCTATTTTTAGATTGACCCCATCCTCGCTAGCTGGAGGCAGAGAGTGCTATTCCACGTATTCGTAAACGTTTTTAACTATTGGGTGGCAATTTTATTTTAAAATTAACTTTTTGATAATTAGGTACTTGGCACATGAGCTCCGAGAGGATATTCAGGATGGTTTTCTGACAAATGTGGGGTCGGGGTGGAGTGGATGATTTTTCAACCTTCCTGGTCTCACTTGGACAATCATAATTCCCATGAAGTGTCCCACATCGGTCCCCGACCCCCTAGCTGTCACTTGTGCTTTCTAAAACACCGTAATCAACAATGCCTTCGCTGAAGCCCCCTTCTAGGGCTCAGTGCTAGATCCCAGCAGACCTAATCTGGTTCGAAACTTCCTTTTCAAGCTGCATCCTCCCTCTATCATTGTTTGCATTTCTACTCAAGTCACTAGAAATTGCTTGTTTTTCTGGAGTTGCATTTTCCTCCTTCATACGTTTGCGCCTGCTAGCCTAGGCCAGAAGCAGAGGTCTCTCCTGTCACTCTAACTGGTGATTGCCCGAGAACCAACCATACAGCAAATCTCCTCTGATACGTGCTTCTCTGAACTCCTCCCAAACTGACTGATAGTTTCCTCTGCTGTTTCCCAAAGCCTATTCAGATAACATTTCTTCCAGAATACTTTTATGGTATACAAGTTATAGTTCTTTTTGTCTTCATATCTATCTCTCCATGCAACTGGAACACCAGCCTTATGCCTCATCCATTAATGTTTTTCAGCCTCAGCACCTAGTACAACACCTGGCCAGAAATGCTCATTAAATAAACATCAGGAAGAGAAGATGAGTGAAAGGTTGGGTAACTGAAGAAATATCCGGAGCACAGCAACAGAGGTTCTGAATTTGCAGAGAGAAAAGGCCGATGGAAGGATGTTTAGTCTCCACTTCCAACCCCATCTCTGCCCTGTGTCCCTTCTAGGCAATTTGCACCTATGCCATCCTTTTTTTTCCTGTTCTATCAGGTCTTGTTGCCCCCAGTGGTTGCCTTCTGACATTGACCCGCATGACAAGCAGATCAGCTCCTCCTCTGCCAGACCCCTCGTTTCTTTGAGGCATTCACAAGCTCTTGACAGAGCCCCATAGTAGAAGCAAACTGTCAGTCTTCACTTGTCGGTGCTCTGAACAGTCAGTCCAAGGCTTAATTTACACCTTGAAATCCCCTGGGGCTGTGGTGGCTCTGATTGCTGGTTTAGGCCCCTTCAATAGTTTCTCTTAGGGTATAAGCAGGTGGGGGGGGGGGCTAAGGAATATTGCCACTTTATTCTTACAGCTGTTCCAAAAAGCAGCTGTAGAGTAGGGGGGCTGGTGGTGAGACTCATAAGGAAGAATAGACTGGTTTTGCATTTCTTATCTCATTGAAACAGTAATGAGAAATGGAGTTGGGAAGCATTAAAACAATACAAAGGTGAATCAGTATAAACAACACCATCCAAAAGGCAGCAGAAGATTCACAATGGGAAGAAGCAGGGTGCTAAGCTTGACTCAACTGATAATAAAGGAGTCCACTAAAGCAAAGAGATCTTCTCCCTTCTGCTGGGTTTCTATCGCTTAATCAAAACTGACTTCAACTACTGCAGCTGCAAAAAAAAAAAAAAATGTTCCCCACCTTCCATTAATTTCCATACAATAACCCTCTAATGGGGGAGCTGTTCAGGGGAGGAGGGTGATCAATCTGGCCTAACGACACACCGGAGACCTGGGGAAAATGCAAACTTGGAGCAATTTCATGGCAGGTGCAACCTTGGAAAGCATTACCATTTTTCTAAGTTAATTTGTTCCCCTGATATGTTTGAAATCCATATTTGTACTTTAAAGGTCTAAAATGCAAGATGATTAAGAAATATAATGGGATTTTTGTAAACCTTTCAGCAGTAGCAGGTGATATATTATTAGTTGTCTCCAGACTCTCTCTCCCCACCGTGTGCAGGGACTAATGTTGTGGGTTTTTTTTTTCCTTTGCTGTCACCTGACATGACTGTTGAGTCTGTTTGATTTCCTATTTTTAGGGGTTTTTTTCCCTGCTAAGGCAAACATGAACCCTTGTGCCCTCTGAGGAGAACCAATCCAGGCAGAACTCAGTCTCCGGGTAGAGTTCCAGACCTATGAGGGGGAAAGGAACAAAAAAACATGTTTTCCCATTTTCTGATTGGCTGTTGGAAGGCCACATCTTTCTAGTTCTTGCTCTTTGCAGTCTTTCCTTCTCAGTCAGGTGTAGAAGGGTTCAGGGAAATAGACTCAAATCTTGGCTCTTGGCCTCTTTCAGTTCCTTAATTTTTCTCTGGCCTTTAAGCTGCTCAGAACTTATAGCCCCAAATCAGCTCCCAGAGGTGACCCTTCCTAGGTGTCCTTGTCAATTCCCTTTTCCTCTTAGAGCTTGTCCTGGAAACTAAAGGTAAAGTATCCTCTGCTCCACTGATATGTATTTTCTCCCAACAACATGCTCAGGATAAAATGATAGTGCACAGATTTTTGCTCTTCAGGCAACCATCTTGCCAAAGGTCAAATAGACTACTCCAATGCATGAACCACGCATATAACTTCCTTTCTGCCTCTCTCCTTTAACCTGGGGCACTCTAAGCCAAGGATCATTTCATAGATTCTCGAGACTCCTTCTTTCTGGTCTTGCAGTGGCTTTTCCCATTCCACAGGTAGAATTGCTTAGGGAGTCTCCATCATCTCTGATGGGAGAAGCAATTAGACGACCTTGAGAAGATGGCATTTCCTTCCTATTTTACTGTAAGCTCCAAAAAGAAATCTACTCATTATCTCACTTTTTATGTAACTTTTACCCCTCTGTACATCACCTCTACAACAACAATAAAATATATTAAAAAAATAAACCTCCTGGGAAATGCATTTGCCATCGTAGTTGAAAGCTGGATCCTCACCAGTGGTGTGTAGACTTCAAGGGTTTTGTGCTGCTTAACTCTTAACTACCTTTGGGTGTGTTGCTTCTTGTTTGTTTTTTTTTCTCTCTCTGTTCCATTACTTATTCAAAAGTGATCATTTAAAATGATATCACAATATCAAAAATTAAATTGTTATTATAAAGGTGATGTACAGAGGGGTTACAGTTATGTAAGTCAGGTAAAGAGTAAAGCTATCATTTAAAATTATATCACAATATTAAAAAAATCTTTAATTGTTATTACAAAGGTGAAGCACAGAGAGGTTGCATTTATGTAAGCCAGGGAAAGGGTACATTTCTTTTTGGAAAATTTTGCCTCTTGATGTGTTGCTTCTTAAGAGAAACACAGAACTTCTTGGGTCCAATATTAGGACACAGCTCTCCTCTCCCTCTCCCTGCTCACAAAAAAGGGAATTAACATTTGTTGAGTACTCAGGAAATACTCTCTTTACTACCTGGCATTGGTTCTATCCTGGCACTTTGGCATAACAGAAAAGAGAATGGACCCTTGTAAACATCCACCTCCATGAACTCTGAACTCTACCGCATTCATGCTAATGCCGCAGCTCTCTATGATGCTTTCCTCTGTGGACTGAAGTTGGCAGGGATGCTAAGGAAGATAATGCCTTGGGTAACATCAGGTTCAAATTTTTTCTTGATGACTCAAGATGGCCCTTCTTGAACTTTCCAAAGACTGTATGGTCAACTAGAACATCAACCTTTTATTTTGTCTTATCTTTAAACATCTCTGACCATAGCTGGGCACTTATGGGCTGTAATACTAGCTACTCAGGAGGTTGAGTTTTGAGTATCACAGTTCAAATCCAAGCCATGTAGGAAAGTCTGTGAGACTCTTATCTTCAATTAACCACCAGAAAATCGGAAGTGGAGCTGTGGTGCAAAGTGGTGGAACACTAGCCTTGAACAAAAGAGCTCAGGGACAGCACCCAGTCCCTGAGTTCAAGCCCTACAACTGACAAAAATAAATAAATAAATAGAGAAAATTAAAATTAAAATCTCAGACCTGTATCATGGGGTGATGATACACCATGGCTCTCCCTGGCTCCCTTTCTGTTCTGTTTTCTCCAACTGACTTTTCCCTAATAGGTTTTTTTTTGGGGGGGGGGGGGCAGCCCTGGGGCTTGGACTCAGGGCCTGAGCACTGTCCCTGGCTTCTTTTTGCTCAAGGCTAGAACTCTGCCACTTGAGCCACACAATGCCACTTCTGGCCATTTTCTGTATATGTGGTGCTGGGGAACTGAACCCAGGGCTTCATGTATACAAGGCAAGCACTCTTGCCACTAGACCATATCCCCAGTCCCCCTAATATGTTTAATCTCAGTTTGGTGTATGCTTCTCAGAGAACTAGACTAAGACAATGTCCTGGGCACCAGGAACTGTATCTTCCCAGAAGACAAGACTTCAACAGATGAAATTCTACTGGCCTCTGGAAGTTTGCATAGCATTCTTCCCTTTGTGTTTAAAGGTAAGGCCTGAAGTGTAAAGTGAATCCAAAGAACCTGTTGGACTCCTAGATTTATTTTATTTTATTCTGAGGCCTCCCATCTGTGTGAAGAATTCATTTTATTCCATATATGTGTTGCCTTTCTACTTCTCACCATGTGATCTGTGTACAGCACTCTAGGTAACAGGCATTGACATTTATTGTTAAACTTGCCTCTTGAATCACTCTGAGGGAGACCATAAATGTCTCAGATACGATTCCATACAGAGCCTTAAAATGGCAATATTATCTCTATGTGCAATTACGATTCTTCTGCAACTTTCAAGGCTTACAAGTGCTGGGAAGCGGCTGCAACCTCTCCTTCGGTGAAGTGGGGTACATACAAGTACTTTGAGGACATGGAAACATTGTTCTGCACCAGCCTCTCGGACCTGACACTCCTCCCTAGACCAAGGGTTGAACTAAGCTGCTAGATTCCAGTAGTTTCACTGGGTCTTTGCTGCGGAGTAGTTGTGGACACATGTTTTAATGCCAGCATCTCACTCTTTGCATATTATACTTAACTCAATTGTAATTCATATGCAAAAGGAGAATCATAAAATTCTCTTAATTCATCTTTCTGTCTCTTCTAGCATTCCATTTTAATATTCTATCCCCTCAATAATATCTCTTAATAACTACTGTGTACATGAAACAAGAGATATGTAGATAGAATTAGCTGTATGTCCCAATATCTATGTTTTTTTTTCTTCCCATCTTCCTCCTGAAAAATAATGGAATAGACAGTATTTTGTTTTGTGACAGATGCTAGAGTTTGATCAGAAGAGTTAACCAGAAAACTTTTATTCATTTAGGACTTCTACCCTTCTGGATACACACACAGCTTACTTTATGAGATGAAAGAATTGGAAACTTTCCTTCTACTTATTACAGAAGTACAACCTTGCTGGCTCACTGCTATAATCTAGGTGTGATTGGAGTGTCCTCTTGAAGGTTCAGGCTTCATAACCAAGAAAGGAATATTGGGAGTTACTGTGGATCTTTAAGAGGTAGAGCCAAGTTGGAGATTATTGGGGGAACAATCCAAAGGGGTTGGGGCCACTTCATCTTCCTCTGTCTCTTGTATAGAGAGAGGGGTGACCACTTGTTCTGGCATGTACCCCCTCAATTATTACTGAGCCACATGATTGTTTCTCAAACGGATCTTTTACAAAAATCGTAGGGATATAAGGGAAACAGAGATATAGACATCTGATCAAGGCTAAGACCAGAAGGGTGAATCTTGAGTGGAGAAGACAAGCAGACACGATTGAGGAGACTGACAAAAGCAAGGGAATTTTGTTAAATTATTGATGCTCAACAACTTTGCTATACAGTTTAGTGTCACTGTTTTCTTGAGTAAAATTCTTTTCAGCACACTCCCTGTATCTCTTAACTAACTTTGTGCTAGCCCATTTGGTACTGCAGGTATCTTTGTGTATTTAAAAAATTCACTTTAAGAAACATTTCTTTACTTCCTCCGTTCTGCATAAAACTCCTACCTGCTCTCAAGAAGCTTTCAAATCATGGGTTGAGAAGCCTATGTTGACCACCAACTAGAAGCCAAGCCAAGCTATCCAACATCCTAACCAGAAGTATGAAGATGTGCTATAGCTATGGTGCCCAATGAAGAAGAGGTTCTGAACAAGAATCAGGAAGGCTGTAAAGAGGATGCCACCTCTAAGTGGGATTCTATAGGATAGGGTATGGAGTATCATTCTGATTTAGGGACTACTAGGAGCAAGCATCAGGCTCATTAATGTTTGGTATGGAAGGAATGGTGGGGGATGCTCTGGGACATTAGTGAAAATGTTTGTAGAAAAGTCATAGAGGGCTTACCATGCCATGCTGGGCAGGTTTGACTTGACTTTGGAGGCAATCAAGATATACTTTTGCATAAATTAAAGCATCTCAGATGCCTCTCAATGGATGAATGGATCCAGAAAATGCCGTATATACACACAACAGCATTTTACTTATGCATCAGAAAGAATGATATTGTACCATTTGCAATGAAATGGAAAAACCGGGGAAAAATACATTAAGTAAGGCTCAGAGAAATAAAGGATGCATGTCTTACTCTTATATGTAGAAGCTAGAATTAGCTTACAAACTTATACATAAATATATTGAGTAGTAATGCAAGTGTATGCAAATGCATTAATTGATTCAAGGGAGAACTCAAATAGTGTAATTCTGTAGACAGGCAAAGTCAAAGTTCAACAAAAGAAACATCAGGAAGCAGGTACTTGGAAGGGGTCAAGGGGAAAGGGATGGACCAATGAAGAAAAGAGGGAGAGAATGCAGTCAAGAACCTAGTATATATCCTACAAAATTAAGAAGAGTAAGGGAAGGGGGATGAGAACGATGAAAGGAGTAACATGGATCAAGATTCATTGTATTCATAAGCTGCTTTGTAAAATGGCAGTTCCCTTGCATAACTACCTAAAGATCATACAAAGATAAAGGAAAAAAAAGGAACTTTTTTGCAGTGACTCAAATATCAATTGTTAGAAGAAACTCTAGGTCAAGCTGGAAAAATTCTTGTGCATTAAGAGAAAAGTGAGAACATCACAATCTCCTTAAAAAAAAACACCTGGGTTTTATATATTATTATTGTCTTTTAAAATCTCATTCAGTCTTCTAAGTTTGGAAGTGTTCAGCTGCCATTATTTTTCATGTGACCCAATAGTTCATGATGTTCCAAGAGCTCCACAAAATGGTGCTTAGATCCCATGTCCAAGAAAGAAGACTAAATTCCTAACCAGACTTCTGAGTAAGTAGGGTACACTAATAATACCACCTTTGTATGTTGTGCTGGTGGCCAGATCCAGTATCTTACACATACAAGCAAATACTCTACCACTCAGCTACATCTTCAGCCTCTTAGTGGCACATATAACTCTTCTTACCCAAGCTTCCATGAAAAAACAAATAGTAATATTATAGAGCAAAGTGGCAACGATGGATAGGTATAAGTCCCATATCTACTGTCTCATGTTGCCTAAAATTGGATTATTGAACAAGTGAATAAAAACAGTTGAGTACAATCTTTGGTTAGATGAAGAGCTAATGAAGGATGACAAAGAGGAGGTGGTGGCAGCCTATGAACCGACAGGAAGGAAATATCAAGGGCAGCAAATCATGTTCTTCCTTTGTGCCTGGTTGCTTCTCCAGGGCTCTGGTACATAATCTTCTTGCTGTTGTTAATCCTGTTGCAGTTCACTTTTATCCAATTCTGTATGCTCCTTAGATCCAGAAATAGGCATGTTACGTCCTTATGGAGCTGCTCTGCTTGGATAAAGATAATCATCCCTACCCAAGAGGAATGCATTGGATCTGGTAAAAGCTTCATGCTCAACCCCAGCTATAAAAGAATAGAGCCTGCCTGCCTGCCTGAATACCTGCCCGCCCTCCCTCCCTCCCTGCCTCCCTCCCTCTCTCCCTCCTCCCTCCCTCCCTCCCTCCCTCCTTCCCTCCCTCCCTCCCTCCCTCCCTTCCTCCCTCCCTCCCTCCCTCCCTCCCTCCCTCCCTCCCTCCCTCCCTCCCTCCCTTCCTTCCCTGGCATTTGAATTCAGGGCTTCATGCTTGTTAGATAGATGTTCTAATCCTTGAGCCATGACCCAGACTTTTTTCTTCAGTTATTTTTTTTAGATATGTTGATTTGGGGGCAGGGGGAGGGACGGGGGCCCAGAGATTGGGATCTTCCAGTATCTACCTCTTCGTAGACTAGTATTAGGGATATGTGCATGTTGAAATGAAGTCTCAGCCATAATTGGCCTTGAACTGCAATCCTCTTGTTCTCTGATCCCAAGTAGCTTAGATTATATGTGTGAACCACCATGCCCGGAGCCAGGAGTAGAACATTCCAAACTAAGATGTTCCAGCTTCTATCCTATAGGCATTTCTAACAGTGCAGGAAACTTCTTACTATTCACTTCTATGTCCTCAAGTCAAAGGAAGTTGTTGTGTTTGCTTTGGATGTTTTCTCTTACATTGTTCATTTATTCCCCTACCATTCCTTAAAAATATGATTTTACTTTGATAGTAAATGTAGTAAACCCCATGCATAATTTTCCATTGGTCAGAGAAACTAAAAAGATGGCTTGTAAGGGGAGTTTGGTGATATGGGAAAAATAATAGAGAGAAACCTTGCCGACCTGAAGGCAATTGGCTTGAAATAGCAAAGCCTGAAGAAATAAATCATTTTTTTCCCAAAGAACCCACAGCATGGTGCTTATTAGTAGGATCACAGCCACACAGATCTGTGTTTAAACCCCTGCAAGCCTCGTAGAACCAGCAATCCTCTATGGGAATCACTTTCTTCATCAATGAAATGGAGACAATAGGTCTGTCATGGGAGTTGTGCACTGATTGATAAAGCAATATGTATAGTGGTTAGAGTTGTGTGTGGCACAGTTACCAAACGTGACTTCATAGAGCTGAAGACAGGACACCAGGGGAAATAAATTTAGTATTGTGGTTCACACACAACCAGAGGACAGACTGAATATGAAGGAGATGAGCGCAGAGGCCCACAGATTGTTGAACTCGTCTGGGACCAGTGTAGTTCATTAGGATCTCCGGTAGCCTCGAGGACAGCTCCTTCAAGCCTACCCAGTTCCCCCTCCGGATATTCTCATCATAGTGACTCTGTGGCTTCCAAGTTTTCTGCTGCCTGAAATGCTAAATGCATAAAATGCAATGTTGATCTACAGTAGATCCTCACCAGATTGGTTTACACGAGTCACCATCTAATCTTAGTGCTTCGTGGGATGAAGGCGGTCAGACTGATCTCTGTGTCCATAAGACCGTGTTTTCTTTCTCTGCATTCCCCCACCGTTTATGAGGCTAGCTAGTCCTCTCTGGTATGTGGGGTTCCCGGTTCCACACTGTGTTTCCTATGAACACAGATAAATGGGCTGTTTCCAGGCTTCATTGGTTGGGTTGCTATCAGCCCAAATATGTCTCATACTAGACGTTCCCTGAGTACAAATACTTTTGATTGATGCTTCCAGATCTACTTGTGTTCAAGGATCAATTTCTCCTGAAGTTGCAGTTTTCCTCACCCTGGGAAGGAGGTAATGTCCCTGCCTCTGATCCCAGTACACATAGCTGCAATTAAAGCTTATTAGTTCTAGCTAAATTTTCTAAAATTTCTGTTTTTACCTTCTTATATGAGTAATGTTGATTTGCCAGAGCATCTCAGATTAACTGGAAGGAATCGAGAAATTCTGCAGGTTCTTTGCAGGGTGACAACGGTCCCTGGGTCTAAGTTACTGGGTTCTTTTAAACCTAGCAGAATTAGTTACAGATGCTGGAATCTGGGTGGGGCTGGGAATATGGCCTAGTGGCAAGAGTGCTCGCCTCGTATACATGAAGCCCTGGGTTCCATTCCCCAGCACCACATATATAGAAAATGGCCAGAAGTGGCGCTGTGGCTCAAGTGGCAGAGTTCTAGCCTTGAGCAAAAAGAAGCCAGGGACAGTGCTCAGGCCCTGAGTCCAAGGCCCAGGACTGGCCAAAAAACAAAACAAACAAAACACTGGAATCTGGGTGTCTTATTTTTCTAATATATTTACCTCAAGGTTGGTCAATTGCACTTACGTTTTTTAAAAAAGTTAGTTTCTATTATCTTGGACTCAAAATTTTTATTCTTATTAAGATCTTTTCCCAGCTAGTTACCAGAGAAGATACAATAAAAGACCTTCTGCATTATTCCACTTTTACCTTCATTTTGAAGTACCACTGATACACAACAACGTTTATACATTTTATAGTTTGTTGGATTTTAAAAATCATATATAATCGTGTAGTTGTGTAAACTCCCATTGTAACCAAGACAGAGCAGGTTATGTTTTTGTTTTTGTTTTTTGCCAGTAGTGTAGCTTGAACTCAGGGTCTGAGCACTGTCCCTGGCTTCTTTTTGCTCAAGGCTAGCACTTTACCACTTGAGCCACAACGACACTTCTGGCTTTTTCCATATATGTGGTGCTGAGGAATGGAACCCAGGGCTTCATGTATACGAGGCAAGCACTCTTCCACTAAGCCATATTCCCAGCCCCTAGAGCAGGTTATTTACTCCAAGAGTTTCTTTTTTTTTTCCATTGCCTCTCTGAGATAACTAAAGTCTCTGGAGGTTTACTAGGTATATGGTACTTGAAGATGTTTTAGAAGCTTTTATCTGGGTGGCATGTTCAAAGTTTTGACATATCAGAGAGAGATTCATAGGTCTGAGGTTCTGGTTGTATCTCTGGATATTTTCTGTCAGCTAAAGGGCACAGTTCCATCTATGCCTGGTGTGGAAATAGAATACACAGACAGCAGGCACATTGGGCAACCCACTAGCCTCACTCCTTCTCTGTCATCTGCAATTTCAACAGACCTTAGTCAGCTTCACAATTCACACTGATGTCTGGTCTTTCTTCAACTAGCAAACTGAATGAAGTGTTACAACTCATAGCACGTTAGGACCACTGTGCTGCCCAAAAGATGGTATATTCATCCATTCCTTTTGCCATTCGCCATTCCAGATCTTCATCAAGTTCATAGGTAGATATGTCTGTTTGTTTTTTCTCCAGGCTTCCTTCCTGTATAGCTATGTCTGTCCATTGTGCTCATGGCTGGGCTTAATAGAATAATTTTGCTTCAGTCAACATCTACTCCATCCATTCATCCATTCGTCTATTCATCCACTATTAATCAATAAGCCATTTGTGTGAACATGTGTCTTACATATGCCGGGTCTTTGACATAACTGCATTTTATAACTTTTTTTAAAAATTGAATTTGATCTTTAAACCAACACTGGATAGCATCATGACTCAAAGTTTGATTATGTCTGATTGTTGAGATTATTTTCCTTCATGAGTTCTAAGTCAGTTGTGTATCTGTGCATGTGTGTGTGTGTGTGTGTGTGTGTATAAGAAAGAAATAGAGAGGGAGGGAGACACTGTAATGGAGATAGTCTATAGAAATTAGGCTCTATGTGTCTGAAGCTCAATCGAAAAGTCTGAGGTAAAAGAGAAATTTAGGAGTCATTGGCCATTGACATATGGATGGCCTTGGAATATATCCACATAGATGAGATTGACAATAGAGAGTGGCAAGAGGTAATTAAAAGCAGTATTTCAAGGACTTGGAATGTGGATTAGTGGTAGAGTGCTTGCCCTGGTATGCATGAAGCCCTGGGTTTAATTCCTTAGCACCACATAAACAGAAAAAGCCAGAAGTGGTGCTTTGGCTCAAGAGGTAGAGGGCTAGCCTTGAACAAAAGAAGCTCAGGGACAGTGCCCAGGCTCTGAGTTCAGCCCCAGAACTGGAGGTTGGAGGGAAAAAGTGTTTTAAATAGAAGTATAGGACAGTAATCTAATTCTCACAGTCTAGGCTACTTCAGAAGCTACATGTTTAGATGACTGCTTGTCTCTATCAACAGTTCTGCATGTCATTAAGGAAAATGTGGTTAGAGCTTTGTCCTTGGGTGTCCTTCTGTGATTCTGACGATGTCAAGTCTTAAAAGCTCAGGGCTCTGCTTGTTCTCATTCAAGGAAAGAGGAGCATACATGGGTCGCCTGTTCTCCATGTAGTCTGGCCTTGCCTGCATCTGATTCTCATACTCCTAGGTCCCTGCTGGAGGGTGCTAGACACATGGCCTCTCTCCCTCTGTGCCTCTTCCATTACTCAGGAAATCTGCAGTGCTCACGAAGCCTCCTAGTCTCAGGAGGCTCTCGTTCCCCCTTTAAACTGGATTTGAATAAAATGTGAATTTACCACAGGGCTCAGTTATTCTGATAAGCACCCTATGGGAACCCCTAAAACACAGACATGAATGCTCTTAAAAAGCACAGGTTTGGGAATCTTAATTTTTACTCATTAGTCAAAGAACTGCTGGTCTATTCTTCCTTACAGAGTCTGTCTCCACATTTGTGCATGTTCTTTCTCAACACTGTTTGCCACACCCGACCTCATGCTTAGACTTTTGGGGGGTTCCTGCTCTAACTTACCTCTGCGGGATGCCTCGACTCATTACATATTGGTTTGGAATTAATAAGAATCTTTTAGTTGAACATTTTTTTTTGCAGCGCACAGTTTAGACCCTGAGGGTCCATTACTGAAGCTATGTCTCCTACTCACACAGTTACTGTATGTCAGAGGTGGATAATAGTCTTCTATCCCAGTAAAGGTCGTTAGGGCCATCCCCGATCCTGAAACTGTGCTTTGGACTTAATATATGTTGATCCCAGGGGAGGACCCAGGAAAACAGAGAATAAGGAATATATTTGTGTTTCCTTAGAAATTCTTGGGTTAGACGCTTAGGAGAACTTTTTGACCCCAAGGAATAGTGAAATTTTTGAACACCAGGGGATTGTGGAAGTCCTTGTTGATATATATATATATATATATTTTTTTTTTTAAGGCAAGAAAATAAATCAGTTTCCAAAGATAGTTTAAATGGCATGCTGCCTGGAGGAAGGGCAGTGGGTAAATGACTTCTCGAGGTCTTCTTTAACCCAGAGATTTTTTTTATAGCCACTCATCTGGAAAGCATAATCTCTCAGTGAAAATCATCAACTTGAACGTTTCCAAGCGGCAATGCCAAGACCCCATTTCCCAACAAGTGTCCAAGTTTCAGTGTTGTATTCTTCGCCTTCTTTGTAAGCCCCAAACACCTGCTCTCTGATGCCAGCAACTCCCACTATCAATGCAAGCAAATCCCTATTGTCCTCAGACCTTTGGGCGATTCCCAAGCAGCTTTCAGTGAGTCAGGAATTCCTGCACTAGCAATCTGATTCCTTGTGTTATATTAGGAGCACCTGGGAGAAACAACACATTTATCCTGGTTCGAGGAGGGAGAGCAGTAGGTATTGGTTCACAGGTTCAGCATCAGAAATTAAAAGACTGGATTTGGGGCCTGCTTCAGACTCTAAGCAGCTGTTGCACAGGTCTCTGTGCCTCCCTGGGCCACACGGCAGAGGCACAGGAGCCTAAGTGCTGAAGTCAGTGTGTACCAAACACAGATTTTTGCACAAGTTTTTTGTTACACCCTTTGAACTCTATTTGCAAATTGACCCGTGTAAATTTTTGTTACACCCTTTGAACTCTATTTGCAAATTGACCCGTGTAAATTTTCTTGTTATAATAAAAGTGGCTCTGTGGCTCAAGGGGTAGAGTGTTAGCCTTGAGCACAAAGGGGTTTGGGGAACAGTGCCCAGGCCCTGAGTTCAAGCTCCACAACTGACAAAAAAGAACAAGACTGGTAGCATGTGTTTCATAGAAACATAGTGAAGATTCAGTGGAACAATTCATGTATTAAATCACCTAATATCACTGTGGGTATTCACTAAATAGTAGATATTGTTAAACTGTGTGTGTGTGTGTGTGTGTGTGTGTGTGTGTGTGTATACATATGTGTACTGATACTGAGGATTGAACTCAGGGCCAATCATTTTTTCCATTCAAGGCTGATGCTCTACCACTTGAGCCACATCTCCACTCCCTGCTTTTTGCTTGTTAATTGTAGATTCATAGACTTTTCTTCCTGGGATGCCTTCAAACCATGGTCCTCAGATCTCAGCCTCCTGAGTAGCTAGGATTCAATAGATTTGCTATTTGTGGAATGAAAAGAAGCTCAGAGGTTGATGAATCAAAAATATTACTTTCCATAGAAGGACATTTGTATGTCATCTTGCCCATTTCCTTCTCCGTGGGGTCCTCACAAACTATCCAACCATGAGGCTGATTGGCACGCTGTCTGCTTTGCTGAATTTCCTCTTCCCATAGCACCGAGTTCCTCCCAGGCGGCTCACTCCCTACATGGTGGTCTGGTTGTTTGATGGAGGATCCTGTCAGGCCTATGTGTGTACACCCTTCTCCTCCTCGTCCATTAATCCCAATATGCCCTGAGCGATGAGGCTGCCAAGCCTTCATCTCCTGTGAGCAATCTGTGAGACTGCCTGACATTTGTGAGTTCCGGAGCTGTTTTTTTCCCCCCCAGAAACAAAGTCATCTCCCAAGTTTTACATTATAGATCATCCCTGAGCTTTATTTTCACCATCACTGAGCTGGAAAGGGGACATAGAAATCTCATATTTCCCTCCTCCTCAAAATCAAGCATCTCAAATAAAAACCCTTTTGATTCTCATCTTTTCCATTTGCTCTCCTCATGCTCAAATAAAAACGAGACTTTGCCTTTTGATTTTTTACTCCTTTGTCAATTTTCCGGTGGCTGCCAACCCAGGAGCAGTGAGTTGGGGACAAGCCTCAGCAACTTCTCCCGGGCAAGAATGAGAGGGTGGCAGTTCTGTCACCAGGTAGACAGGACTGTTCGGTATTTTCTTCATGCCAGTTTTGTTAATGCCCCAGGATTAGTCTGACTAAAGAGCTTTTAGAATAGAGAAGTCTGGGAGGCAGTCTGGGAACTAAATTATTCTACGTAGCCTATGGGGCTGTGCATATACTGGATCAGCAAGAACTTCAGAGATGGGGCTTGAATTCCCATCTACTCGTGGGTTTCATGGTTCCTTCAGGGTAATTGAAACCTTCTAGTCACTGAAGGAATACAATCCTAATGATGGTCTCATTTATGGAAAGGCATGAATAATTTATCATGTTGACCCTAGCAAGGGCATTTGCTATTCGGATGAAGATCACATGAAATGTGTGTTTAATCTCCAATGTGTAAGTCTAAGGATGGAATTTCAGGCAGTCTGTCAGTTGACAGAGGGAGTATCTCCCTTACATTTCTCAAATCTTATATCACAGGGGTAAGGTCATGAGGCTCTAGTTTTATTCCAGTATGACTTTACACACACACACACACACACACACACACACACACACACACACACACACCTGTCTTGGGTGTGTTCTGTTCCCAACTACCACTGTCCCATATGCTTATGGTTCTATTCCTGTGCTGTGACCACACTTTGTTCTTCCCTTTGAATTTAGGGAGTCTTTTTTTTATTCTACTCAGCTCTTGAATGAAAAAAAAGGGAAACATTTTTGACAGGCAGTTTATTGTTTTAACATTAAATTGCCTTTATCTTTTTGTCTTTCTCCCTTTGAACTCTCTATTTACATGTGTTTTCAGTGTGTCTCTATTTCTTACTTTCTTGTCACTTTGATCTTCTCTACCTGTCTTTCTGCCCCCTCCTTTACCTTCCCCTCTTCTCTCCTTTCCTCTTTTCCAATGTGCTCCCCTCCTCTTTCCTTTCCCTTTCGTCCCTCTCTTCTGCTCTCTTTACTTTCCCTTTCCTTCTCACCCCTTCTCTCCTTCCCCTCTCTTCCCATCCCTTCCATACCCCCTCTTCTCTGGCTCTCTTCTCTCTATTTCGGCCCCTCTACCACGTTCTCATACTCATACACACAATCCCTTCCTTAGGTGAATCTCTTTAGTTTTCATGTGTATAATTCTTCCTGCCCTCTTCTATAAGCTCTGCTGCTTAAACAATGCCACTTGATAATCTATGTGATGACTGTGGACCCATGGGACTGAGTTATGACTAATGATGGTATTCCTCCATCCTGACCCTGAGATTCTTCTTTCCTTTCTTCTGCTTAGACTTCCAGTTCCTCAGTACTTGGCAGTTTCTGTTAGGAATTTATTGACTTTTACCTTGGGAGTTATTCTAATGGAGACTAACTACTTGGAAGCTTGAGAATGAAAACTTTGGCTAACCTTATTAAATTATTTAGCTTGGCAATAGTAAAATGTAGAGATGATTAAGATTTTGTGGGGCCTGAAGCTAATACAAGAAAAAGAAAGATAAAATTACAAATAGAAATTATGTGTAGCGCCTTAAACCCATGAAAGTAAAGAGCCTTGCAACTTAAGTTTCACTAATTTCCTGATAAATTGATTTCCTTTTAGAGGTGGCATTTCAAGACCCAGGGATATTTTGCCTCTCCTAAAGCACTTTTTGCTTCATCATAATTCTTTAATGTGACTTCAACATTGGATACATGTACAAATCATGCATCTATTTAAATTTAAAGACAATATATAACTAACATTTTGGTTTTTGTCTTGTTTCAGTTTTTTTACTTTGGAGAAACAGTCTCACTATGAAGCCCAGGTTGGGCTCAAACTTACCATCCTCCTTCCTCAGCCTCATGAATATTCGCTAAGATTATAAGTATGCCAACTTAGCTAACTTGAAGTTTGTCTTTAGGAAAACAGAGCTCACTGAAGGATGCTGAGTGGAGTGGACCTTCCCCAGCTTTTCCTGCCAAATAGCTCCAGCCAGCAACACAGAGAATATGGTTTAAGAAGCCATTCTAAAGCTAGGGATAAGAGTTGGTTGGCTACCAATCCAAGTGAGAGACCAGGACAGTCATGGAAGGGAGGGGAGGAAGCAAAGCAGATAGATAAGGACAGAAGCCTTTAAAAATATTTAGGAAAGAACGTAAGTGACTAGGATATCTTGACATTTTCCCTATCGTCTCTAGCAGAACTACACAAGAATCCCCCATTTTCTATCTACTTCACCTCTACTTTACCCCTTTGTGAGCCAGAGTGCAAAGTTTCTGTGCTATGTTTCATTTTCTTTTGGTAAATTGAGCTGTGCCCATTTGGAAAGCTATGTTAGCACATCTAACCTGTGGTTGCTCCAAACTGAGTTAAGGAAACTTCACTGAGGTCCCACTGTCATTGCTGGGAGGGAGGGAGGAGGGAGCCTCTGGGAGTGGGCTTGCATGCTCCCTCTCTGTCTCTGTCTCTGTCTCTAACTGTCTCTCCTCTCCTCTCCTCTCCCTCCCTCCCCCCCCTTTCTGTATTGATTTAAGAGGACAGCCTTGCCTCTCCCTGGTGTTTATGACTGTGGGTGAGGCATGGCCCCTGAATCTGCGAAGCACCGTAACTCACCACGCTCACAGACTTCAATGGGTGAAACTCAAATATATAAAGCCTGGCTTGGAGACCAAGGCCTCCTGGATTCTAATCAGATGGACCCGATTCCTCGCCTTCCAGTAGCTTTTATGACCCATCCTTGCCTGAGATGACGAAGTTCCTCATTGTCCACCAAAAGGTAAAAATCCGTAAGAGGCAATTCAATTTCACAGGTCATAAAGTTATATGTCCACTTCTTGCACTTCTTCTTCTTGTTTATTATGGCAGGAAACTTCTGAGTTCACCCTGTATATTTTGTCAGTGGATAGAAATTGCTTTATCCCTTGTGTTTCTTCTGCCTCCCACCACCCTGTCTCTCTTCACCCTGGCCTTGCTTGTATCTCATTCTATTCCTTACCTAAGATCTCCTTAAATCAAAGCTCACCACTTCTTGGCAGATAAAAGCAATCTGCCTGTGGCTGAGGTTGGGGATGAATTCTCTCTGGGTGATGAGATTTGTGGGTGGAGGCAAAGGGAAAAGGTGAGTTGCTTCCTTTTCTGAGCAGTGCTTAAGAGTAACTGTATAGTTTTTCTTTCCCCTCGGCTCCCCAAGTCTTACATAAACCAGTAGTGTTATTATCATTCATATGGATGGTAGAGTGTTCCCTGTTCCCTCCTTACCCTCCAACTTGGAATGAAAGTATGCTTCACAGCTTCGGCTGGGCACACCTCCCCTTCAGAAAGTAATCTGCCACATCAGGTGACCTTTTGTCCTTGTGACCACTGACTTCGGAAGAAGACTTGGCCCAAAAGGCAAACTACGGACTTAGTGTCTGACCCAAGACTTGTCAGCTCAGAGACAACCTAGGATAACAGTCTTCTTTTTCTCATTTTCTTTTTGCAAATTTCTTCTTTCTTTGGTATGTTACTGTGAAGAATTTGGCTATTTTTTTGTTCTTTCTCTGTTATTTTATTATGAAGAATTTCAGACATTTAGGAAGGTTGAAAGAGTTATAACAAAAACACTTAGAAACCTGTCACTAGATTCTATTGTTCACAGTTCACTTCGGTTTCTGTGCGCATCATGTGGCATTTACCCATCATGCGAGCGACACATTAGTGCATAGTACTTTATGTATTTCTAAGTAAGTTGTATACCTCATGACATTAAGAGACATAGAGTGCAGAGTCTGTGGCTAACTGGTGGAGGGGAGCAGAGATGGAGGTGACCGGGTTGAGACGTGGAGGGTGATGTCTGAATGGATCTGATTTGTGGGTCAAATACATAAGGTGAGCACAAGTCCACCTGTGCTATGAAACCCCGAGATGAGAAAGGAACTGACTCATTTTGGAAACTTTTATGATACTTGGTTAAAATTCCTGTGGGACTCGGCTGTACTTATTTCTAATTTGGATGCAATAGATTTCTGAGGTACTTTAAGAACTCTCATTTTATCGAGTCTAATTAATGTGCTTGGCAATTTAAACACTCTGACTTTGAGCACTAGGCTTATTTTTAGCACATAGTAGGATCTTGCCATAGCCAAGCACCTATATTAAGCACTCTAAGAACACAGTTCCTTACCCAGAATGCCCTAGCCCTATAACATGGCAGTCAAACTCCTGCTTTTAATAACCTCATCTCTATGAAGCCTTCACTGGTGGGCCTAGGCAGAAGAAATCAATCTTTCATTTGATTGATTTCTTTATATATACCTATACTGCACTAATTTCAATGCTGGGCTGTAAGTCCCCATTTTATGTGCTTTCAACCCTCTGTAGACATTGACCAGCAAGGCAGCTAATGTATGGTTCACTTTAATGTCATTGAACTGGAAGCTTACTTGATGCATAGTAGGCTTGCAATAAAGGTAGCAGAGTATATTTTATTTCACTGATATGAATGAAACTGGGGAATTTCTGGGCCTGTTCTGCTAGAGGTTTGTGGCAGTTGTGGAGGGGCACTGCTGAGATTCTCTCAAGAGGGAATCTTTCTTGCATACCACAGGCTCATGGCCTCCAGGCAGCCTCGGTGAGAGACCTGAAGCTCCTCCAGCAGCTCCAACCAATATTTGAGCACAGTGACACACATGGAGTGTAGTAGGAACTAAGACTGGGCTATTTCTGACCAACATGGGCTTAGCCAAACCTTTCTCAGAGCTGTGCTATCATCTTCCAAGGATCTTCCTAGCCAGTCTTTCCTCTCCTCTGCTCTCCTTTTCTCTTTCCTACCCAACCCTTCTCCATTTCCATTTCTACTTTCAGGGACAACTGACTTGCATTTTTCATCTAAAGGTCAACCTCTGCTTACTCCAGCTTCCGTACTCCTTTATTTTTCATTGCTATCGTTGCCTGCCAAATCTTTTGCATTTCTAATAGTAACCTGACATCTGTTTCTCAGAGATCACAAATAGGCAGAGTTGTTGCTCAACGTGGCCCAAGAAGACAAGTGCTAAAGGGGATGTGGGGATTGAGTCCTTCACCATCCTCTGGCTGTCATATGTGGTTCATGCTCTTAGCATAAGCTTGTGCCCTAGTTGGCAAAACATCCATTGCCTGTGACTTTGGAAAATGTCTCCATGGAGGGAAATGCCCTTCTTCGTATGATAACTCAGGCACTGGAACAATATGGATAATGATGTACCACAAGGACATGTTGTCTTGACTCTCGCCAGTGGGACGATTAGGAAGTTGGGATGAGTTATCCAGCAGCTAGAAATTGAGTGTGTCAACCAAAGAGCTTCTATAATAGCTTAAAAGGAGTTCATTATGCCCTGTGGCAGAGGATTAGATACATCTAATGAGAAAATGGAGAATCTAATAGTGAGGGTCACTGAGCTTCAAATATTGATTGTTCAGCCAAAGATGCTATGCTAAGGTCAGGGCCCTCTCTGGGAAAACTTGATACTCTAAAATACAATTACAGAAACAAATGAGTGATGTCCTGAGCATGGTGCCAAGGTAGATTCTTCTAAAGGATTAGACTCTTCAAAGCTTGCCTGTTTCCTCCCCTGCAGGCAAGAATACCATCACCTGCTAGAGTGCAATGATAGGGATTTAATGCCATCTTTAATGATCTTAAGGATGTAGGATTGTTGATTCTCATCCTAGATCCACTTAATTTGTCTGTGTGCATTAAAAAAGCAAGATGAATTCCTGAAGATGATTGTAGACCACACGCTTGACGAAATAATAGCCCTGACTGTATCTTTCATGCTGGATATGATGTCATTGCTCTACGGTGACAAGTTCCTTTGGCCAAAAATTGTGTTCATTCTCATAGAATGAGAGTAAAAAACATGGCTTTTCCATTTTATTTCAAAGCTATAGTCACTCTCCCATGCTCACTGGTAATATTACCAGAAGAGATCTCAACCATCTGGACTCATTGCAGGATATCACGATGATCCAATACTTCAATGACATCAAGCTGATCAGACAATGTAAGCAAAAGTGACTGCCTGCTGGAGGTCTTAATAAGACAATGCACCCCAGGGGTCTGGATAGAAACTCTACAAAGATAAAGCCACCTAACACTTCATGACAGATGTTAGAGGTTCAATGATCAGGAGTGTGCCAAGAATCTTTTCCAAAGTAAAACAAATGCCTGCATTGCCCATCTGAATTATAGAAGTAGGGCAGCATAATGCTTTGTAGGTTTCTCTGATTTCTGGAACTAACACATTCTGCCCCTAGGCATAGCTCTTCCTACTCTGTCTCAGGAGACACAGAAGGGTGCCAGCTCTGAATGGGGATGGGAGCAGCTAGAGCTTCTGCAATAGAACCAAGCTGAATGTGAGAAACGTTGGCTCTTGGATCCAGTGATCTGGAAGACAGTGTGGTACTGGAGGTGTTAGGGGCAGGGAAAAATGTGTGTTGGAGTTTACGGCAGGTGCCCTAGGGAAGGACTATATAATATAGACTTCTGAGATGATAGATGCAGATCATGCCAAATGTGGAAGATAAAATTGTTCCTATCATGCCACTGGACCCTCTTAGCTATGGAACACTGCAACATGGTACATTAAATACCATACGTCTAGAACTGATCATCACTGAGTTCAATCAAACCTTCCAAATCATATATTTTGTATTAATTATATCACTGTAAGACATAGTGTTATAGTCAACTGAGTCAGAGCATGACCAAAGGACAAAGAGGCTGAATAAACAGGAAACTAGATGACCATGTGATCCACCATAGTGGAGCCCACATCCCTGTGTCAGCTGGTCCTGTACCCTTCTGGTCCACATACTAGAGTGTGTTCTTGCAATGTATTACAAGTGCAAAGTGACATCTTCTGGTCTGGATACAGTTCTTAAACCTAGATAAAGAATGAGGATAGTGATTCTCTCTGAAAACATTCATCTGACATATTCCCATCTGCTTTCTTATTCATAAATATTTAGGCTCCTCCCACCATTTCCCAGAATCCCCTGGTCTCACTAAACTATGAAATAAGGACACATCCTAAGATCTCCCAGTTTTAATCAGTTCGGACATGTGCTTCTTGGTCTAGAGATCTATGTATTAAAATGACCACATTCTTTGACCATCATACATGTCTCAGGAACTGACTGAACGAGGGCACAACAGACACTTTTATTAAATAACTAATTTATTTAGAGCTATTGGAGTTCAGACTTGGAGTTTTGCACTTGGTAGGCAGGTGCTTAACTTCTAAATCATGCCTCTAGCAACACTTCTATTTAAAAAGGAGAAGAATAAAGGGACGCAGAATCCAGTGACTATGATGAAGTGTTGTTAGTTTCTCCTACCTTGAGTGTAAGGGATGTGTTGGGATTGATCTCCAATTCTTCTCCTCGGTGTAATGTTCTGGTTCACTGCTGTCTATCTTTTTTTTTTTTTTCACTGTCGGGGAGGTCTTTCTCTGTCCATTAGGTTCTTTTGACCCATCTTGGAAGCTGTGCAGAATTTTCAATCTGCTTCTTGCCTGTAGAAATGTGGAGGTCCAGAGATACTATCAGATCTCTCAAAATTGTAGACTCTGTCTGTTCAGGCTGATAAAACTTGGCAGCATAGCTTCTCTCAAAAACTTTATTGGTTTATGTATTAGATTTCAGTCAAATGCATGTGCTGAAAGGTAAAATGGGATACCAGGAAGTAAAAATGGGAAATACATCTTTTGATTTCCTGTCACCTCCACTCCCCACCCCAACTTTGTTGGTGCTTTGTAAACCCCCCAATTTTTTTCTGGTAATTTTTTAAAAATAATTACTTATTTATTGTCAAAGTGATGTACAGAGGGGTTACAATTTCATGTGTTAGCCCATGGGTACATTTCTTGTACTATTTGTTACCTCCTCCCTCATTCCCCCTCCCCCCTCCCCCTTTCCCTCTCTCTTCATGAGTTGTTCGGTTGGTTTACACCAAATGGTTTTGGAAGTATTGCTTTTGGACTCATTTTTTTTAATCCTTTGTCTCTCGATTTTGATATTCCCTTTCACTTCCCTAGTTCTAATACCAGTATATACAGTATCCAGGGTACTCAGATGAGGTATAGTGATAGCGCCGGGACAACCACAGGAAGGGGATACAAGAGGATCATCAACAAAAGAAGTGACTAAACCCCTGAATTTTAAAGCACTGCATGATTTGATCTTCTCACTACACTTCTGGCTAAATGTCAGATGCCTTGCTAGAGACCATCTTTTTCTTTTGAGAAGTTCTGATAATGTTACAGCCTTATGTGCAAGTTGAAATGAGCCTCCTGGACCCCAGTGTTTTCCCCAAAAGGTTGCCATCATGATCACATTTTTGATTTGGTGAGAAAGAATTGTGTTTACAAATCCTGCAAATTTGGAAACTTTAGACTCTGTATTTTCTCTGAACTCTGTTTGTAATCCAAGCTAATTCCTTTCTAAACTGCCTCTTTTCTTGTTCTTATATACAGTTAGCAGAAGCCAAGTGATAGGCCCACATTGTTTCTCAAAATCACTCAGTCACCGCAGTAATTTGTGAGGTACATTTTCTGCCTTCTAGACTATCACAAGAGAGGTTTTTACATCACGCAGTCCAGGTGGACATTTTTTTTCCAGCTTCATTTAATAGTTTCCTTGGGCCAAGTCCATATATTTTAGGTTTTTGCTAGCATAAGCACCATTTCTAAGTACACATTTCTGTATCAGTCAGCTATCACCGCATAATAGACCACCTCCACATGCAGAAGTATGCAAGAGTGGGCATTTCTGATGCTATTCACAAATCTGTAGGGCAGTCTGGCTGCTCTCCTTTGGATTGTGAACCTGCAGGTGGGCTGTGATATGTCTGCCTCCATCTCTAGCCCAAGTGGCTTCATTCCATGTGCCACTGTTACTTTGGAACCAGCGAGCTGCTGCCCAAGGTACTGGCACCCATCCAAGCAAATGGGCTCACTGGGCAGATGCAGTTTAAGTTGAATAGAAATCAAGTAGCGAACTTGTATATACAAATATGTGTGTATATATATACACACACACACACATATACACATATACATGATATATGTGAGTATGGATTTAAGATGAAAGTTGAGGCTAGAGATCAAAACTTCAGGAGTTTTTCTAACACAGGGTTAGATTGTCAAGGAAATTTGTAAAGATAAAGAAGAGGTCCAAGAACTAACATTCGGCAATTCTGTTTTTCAAAGCAAAGGGGATAGGAAGAAGGTGATCAGCAAAGTT
Source organism: Perognathus longimembris pacificus (assembly GCF_023159225.1). Classification (NCBI taxonomy): domain Eukaryota; kingdom Metazoa; phylum Chordata; class Mammalia; order Rodentia; family Heteromyidae; genus Perognathus; species Perognathus longimembris. The sequence continues at coordinate 54,999,816 of NC_063171.1, forward strand.
AGAACAAAGCCAAGAGAACATAGGGTTTGAAACACTATTCACAATAGCCAAGCTATGGAATAAACCTTGGTACTCAACAGCCAATGAAGGGATAAAGAGAGTACATATTCATACACACACACACACACACACACACACACACACACACACACACACAGACACACACACATTCCATAGTGGAGTACTATTTAGCCACAAAGAATAACAAAATTATGTCATTCTCATGAAAGGCTGACACTTCATGGATGGAAATAGAGATCATCCCATTGAGTGAGATAAGCTAAGCTCAGAGAGATAAATACTACATGATTTCTCTCATGTGTGAAATCTGAACATACATCATGGTGATGATGATGATGATGATAATGATGATGATGAATGGGGCATTAGAGTAGACCAGCAGAAAAGTAGGAGAAGGGGAGAACAAGGGTTGATGAATAGGATTGAAGTGTATTGTATATACATATGAAAATAGCGCAAAGGAACCCTCTAAAAACAAAGGGGAAAATGAGATGGAGTATTCAAAAGAGTAATAAAGGAGCAACTTCGAAAGACTGCATTGTGGTTTGGGAGTGCCACAACAAAAACCTTTATACTTTAGTGTGTACAAAAATAGTATATGTTAATAAAATTTTACATGGCATAAGAAGAAAGGAAGAAATAAAATATAATCTTTCACAATTAAATTAACCTATGTACAGGAACCCTGCAGTGATTTAATTTATTCAAATAAGGAAGAGAATTAAGTAAAAATGTTGGCTACAAATCAATGCACCAAAATGAATTTCACTTGTGTAACAATCGACAAATGGGGAGAACATTTCATTTCAGAAAGACAGCATTTGTTCTGGCTTCTAGTAAAAGGAGAATAGCATGGCTAAAATAACCTTGCCTCAGATAATTAGATGACACAGGAAGAAGTTTTAGAATTATCCACATTTGGGGCAGTCAAGAAAGCTGTACAAAAAGCAAAACGACACTTATGGAGAGGCAATATGTGAAAGATATCTCAAGAAGGAGATAACTTTGGTTTGTGCAGCTTTGCAGTTATGGTGAATTCCACCGGGCAGGCAGAGAGCTACAGTGTTATTGGCTTAATGTGTTAGAGGACAGAATTTGCAACTGGAAGAAAGAAAAAGAAGGTATGAAGTTAAATGAGAAATACACAGAAGGGTAGGGCTCAAATCTGCACAAAGGCTTGACTGGCCATCAGCCCTCCTTGCAGAGGGAAAACTTCAGGAATAGGCTTGACCAATGAAGAAAAACTCCACACAAATAAATAGCAGAAGTTGAACCAATGCAGGAGAGAGTTTGGCTTCTGTCTCTCACAGAGAGAGAAAATTTGGAGTTTGGGTCCCTTAGTTAATACATTTTTTTTTAGGTGGAAATGATATAATCCAGTCTCTGTGCATTTTTTTCATAGGCCCTTAGTGCCAATTAGTGACCGATAGGTGTTTTAAGCAACAAGAATATATTAACCATAGTTGGAAATTTAATAAGTCAATAGACCTTTAACTCCAAGAAGCAGATCCTGCAGTTAGAAGACAATAGATTTTGACTCAGTATTTATAAATATAACCCAGGACTTAGAGAAAATTATATTCCTAACAGACAGATGGGGGCCATGATGAGAGAAATAAAAACTATAAACAAATGAAAATCCTAGAACTAAAAAGTATCATACTGAAATAAAAAATTCACCAAATGGGTTTAACTGTGGGTCAGAAATATCCTAGTATACTTAAAACTACATATAGCAGCAGGGTGCTGGTGGCTCATGCCTATTACTAGCTACTCAGGAGGCTGAGATCTGAGGATCACAGTTCAAAGTCAGACTGAGCAGGAAAGTCTGTGAGACTCTTAGCTCCAATCAATCACCAGAAAACTGGAAGTGATGCTATGGCTCAAAGTGGTAGAGAACCAGCCTTGAGCTGAAGAGCACAGGGACAGCGTGCGGGCCCAGAGTTCAAGCCCCACTACTGACAAAAAAGTAGACAAACAAACTAAAATTACATATCGCTCTTGATATATACACCGAGAAACTCATGTACCTGAGGTCAGGAGACTCCCATAACAGTGTTCCTCCCAACAATCTATGTGATAACTAGAAACTTGAAACAACCCAAGTGTCCATCAATGATAGGATGGAGAGATATGTTACTGAAAAAGTAGAATATTATATACAAATTAAAACAAACTGCCACAGGTGTTGGTACACAAGTATAATTCTAGCTCTAGGGAGACTGAGAAGGCAATCTTGAACTTGAAGGCAGCTTAGGTTACATAGACCCTAATAAAAAAAGAAAAGAAAGAAGAGAGAAGAGAAGTGAAGAAAGAGAAGAGAAGAGAAAAGGGAGGGGAAAAGAGGAGAAGGGAATGAGTGTTGGAGAGGGAAAGAGAGGGTACTACAATATATTGCAATATAGATAAATGTCAGGAATATAATAGGGAACCAATAGAAAAGTAAGACAGGATCATCCAATGTAATTCTAGTTATGAATAAATAAGGTGTTCTTTAGAAGTAAGAATACAAGGGCAAGTCCTTGCTCAAGTGGTGGAGTACCTGTCTCGCAAGCATGAAGTTTCAAGTTCAAACCCCAATACCACCACCCAAAAAGAAATTAAAAATAAGAATATATCATGAGAAATAAAGAAAAATAAGAGGTCGATGAACAAAATACAGTGATGTAGCATATAAGACAACATGGGTATGGATGAGTTCAGCAATGAGCATAAAGATGATTTGCACATGGTGCAAACATTCCAGCTCTTAAACTGAGGCGTAAGCGGACACGTGCCCATGTGCAAGAATGGATATATGTTCGTTCCTTCAACAACACGTGGAAGCTGAAAAAGCAAGTCTGTCTGTCTTTCTTGGTTAACATTGCCGATCTTAGGAAGTTCATCACAATTCTGGAAGCAGGAAATAAGATGTCCCAATCCCAGCTTGCAGAAGAGTTAAATACAAGCACTTGTGTTCCCTATACCTCATTTCTCTATTCATACCTCACAACCTCTTCTCACCCTTATCAGTGTCCTATGACAAAGTACTTGGGCATTATCAGTAAGAAATGAGAGAAAGAATTTAAAAATTAATTTGTCTTTCCTAGCATTTACTTTGAGATATGCTAACTTTCAATGCTTTTGCTGCTGCTGCTGCTGGCTCCTCACAGGAGCTGGGCCAGTGAACAGTTCAAAACTCACCCTGGGGTTGAGGCTTCTGTGGTCTCAGTCTCACGTCCCTCCCTTCCAGCATGAAGGTCTCAAACATGCAGGCTCAATAGGTAACACCTACACAGAACACAGGGAATGATGAGGAAATCAGTTACAGTATTAGGGATGTTCTAAGGTCAAAAGAAACATGGTTAAATTAAATACATCTATTTCATAGATAAGGAAATGCAGGGTATGAGACGCTATATAGGTATTGTCTTGGATTATAAATAGAAAGGGAGTTTTAATCAAGTTATAAGGACAATGGATGTCTCCCTCTTAACTAGGAATAATATAGATTATCCAAGTTTGTTTTCTTAATCATTGTTTCCCTCCTCCCTTCCCTCTCCACTCCACCATCTCCTTCCTCTTTCTTTCCTTCCTTCCTTCCTTCCTTCCTTCCTTCCTTCCTTCCTTCCTTCCTTCCTCCCTCCCTCCCTCCCTTCCCCCCTCCTCCTCCTTCCTCTTCCTCCCCCCTTCCCCCTCTCCCCAAGAGAGAAGAATAAGGAAAAACTTCATCCATGCTTGGGCACTCAGTAGTATTCTGCTCAGTTGTGATACAAAGAACTCTGCAGAAACCAGGCGCCCCAGCTCACACCTGTAATCCTAGCTACTCAGGAGGCTGAGATCTGAGGTTTGCAGTTTGAAGCCAACCCCGAGGCAGTAAAGTCTGTGAGACTCAAAAGAACCCATGCAGAAAAAGCCAGAAGTGGTGCTGTGGCTCAAATAGTTGAGTGCTAGCTTTGAGTGCAAAGAGGGTTAAGGGCAGTGCCCAAGCCCTGATTTCAAGCCCCAGGATGAGCAAAAAGAAAGAAAGAATAAAGAACTCAGTAGATAACAAGTCATTGTAAACTCTGAAGGGTGGGGAGAGAAGATTGTTCAACCTTGACTTTTCCTTTGGCTTCCTCTATCTAGAAGTACAGCCTTCACACACAGAGGGATTGAACAGACATAGCTGAGGAAGAATTAACTCCCAAGGAAGGGATTAAGTATGTCAGAGAGATTCTTGATGCCCCTTATATGACAGTCAAGGTTCAATAAACCACTCAAGCTCTGAAAAGACTTATGTGCATGCTTACAAAGCTCTTCTCCTGCATCTGGGACCAAGATCATCAACTGTAGATATTTGAGAACTGTGCAGACGTCTTCACTGAAGTCCAAGAGCCAAACTCAAATGCTATGAGATGACGGAAGCCTGAATATCAATCAGGTATAAATAATAAACATCACAATGACTAATGCAATCTTATTCTGTGCTGACAGAAGTGTGATGCTGAGCAAAGAAAGTTCAGTCCTATTCTATTTATTTTTGGCATTTAGGAGCAACTCTGATAAGCTGGAGTATGCTCAAAGAAAATTAAATAGATTGTTGAAGCACCAGAGACGACGCCACAAGATGAATAGGTGCTGGTTGTGATCATGGAAAAATACAAGCCTCAGCTATGAGCAAGGGGTGCAGTAGCTGTCTTTCCACATCTCAAAGATGGTGAAACACAAATGAGAAGACTTATTCTGCATTGCTTCAGAAGACACAAACCAAAACAATGTTTAAGTGGTCTATATAGGGAAGGAAAATTCCTTCAATGGAAGGAACCCAAAGACCTCTTTGATTTATATAATGTATATAACACAAACAGACTCTCATAGGCACTATATAAGTCTAAGAACTCCCAAATAGTTGATATTTGAATGAGCTTCCAGACACATTTAAGCAGAGACTAAATAATCAAGTTCATAAGTGTGACAATGTTCCCAAGTCAGAGTCAACCAACTTAGAGGAACTTCTAAGCTACATCCTAAAGGGAGAGAAAAGAGAGAACAAAAGCACAGCACTTGCTAAAATTCATCCTTGTCTGTCGAGACCTGTATTTTCCAAGGAGAAAATAAAGATTGAAACAGGCATTTCTCAATGCTGTCTTTCCACAGCAAGTAGGAAGACAGATCATTTAAGTGTCACACAACCTCCTGTGAGAGCTTCATTTCAAGAATGTTTATCAATGGTGGAATTTAATAAGATGTCATTAACTGTGGGGCATGCCCACCCAGATGCCTTGCATCATTAAAAGGCTGTTCTAGCTGGCCCCGCCTCCCAGCCTTGGGACCACATGTAGCCAAGATGGCGCCTGGTGGTGAACCCAGAGGCAGTCCTGTGGGCTGTGACGTAAAATTAGGCCGCCTCTTAGGATTGGTCCCTCAGAGCTCCACCCTGACAGACAGCTCAGGCGTCCAATCACAGCCCCTATGTAGGTGCACGTACCCCTCCCCTTCCACTGCCCTCCGACCCCTTTAAAAGAGCAGCTCATTGCCGCCATTAAACGAGTCAGCGCTGACTGGCTCCAGGTCTGTCTGTGTGTCCTCCTGTGTGTCCTTCCTCTTCTTGGCCCGTCTGGGTGGGGCGTGTTTTCCCATCTCTCCTGCAGGACAGGAGAGCCCGGGAGGCTAAAAACCCCCGACAATTAACAAAAATCAGCCCATAAGAAATGAATAATTCTATTAAACATAAACAATAGCAGTTAAAAGTATTAATAAAGGAGACAACTCCATAAAATACAGGAGGCTAAATTTAGGGAAAAAAACAAAACAGGTAAAACTTCTAACCAGAAAAGGTGTACACTTATAGTAGCTACAAAAATACACATAAATGATTTAAAAGCTATAGGGTTTGAAAAGATAAAAGATTATCTGTGGTGAGTATGATAAAATGCTCACAAAGTTGATTATAGGTGAAGCTACTTAAAAGTTCATGATGCTAGCCTCTCTATATTTTTATGTGTTTGAAAATTTTATAATAAACTAACTTAAAAGAGTTAACTCTGGTATTAAAAAATAAATGTTTAGGTTTGAGCTCTATGATATCAAAGTGTAACTACATAGTTATGGGTTAATTTAAATGGTCTGATTAAAATTTTATAATCAGACTTAGGGAAGATAAATCTCTACTTAGTAGAGAATGAATTCTACCTAAGTATTTTGGACTCTTTAAAGTAAGAGTCTGGCTATGATGCCACATGTGGTCTCATTTCTCCTTCACCTTTGGAAAAGTTCAGAAAATAAAGAGTAAGACTGAAAAATGTCTTCACAGGCTGCCAGTTGCTGATAGAGCTGCTTCAAGTTCCAAGGCTGGGTGGGGCCTTCTCAGCCCAAAACCTCTTACCCTGGCTCTGTCTTCTAGATGGGGAGTGTAGAATTCATACGGCTTTACAGTCTTGCTCCATTTCTCTAAAATGTGACTGCTGAAAACAAGCGGCTTAAAGAGGAGCTCAGACCATGTGTATTCTCATCATTCTTATTGAATAGTTCAGACGGCCATTTTCCTTATTTGTGGAGTTGATGTTAGTTACTGTCTATCTACTGTTGGTCCTGGGGCTTGAGCTCAGAGCACTGACCTTGAGCTTTTTTCTCTACCACTTGAGCCACAGCTCTGCTTCTGGCTTTTGTGATTAATTGGAGAAAAGAGTCACATGAGCTTTTTCTACCCAGTCTGGCTTTGAACCACAGTCCACAAATCTCAGCCTCCTGAGTAGCTAGGATTACAGACATGAGCCTCCAGCTCCTAGTCACCTCAGAAATAACAAATGCTAAAGATGTTACCAATACTATCAATGCAACAAACCCAGACAGAGCTCACCTCCTGATCCTGGCCTTGGGTTTGTACATCCTCTACAAAGTGTGTCTCTGATCTATCTTCTTCATTGATTTAATCTAACTTAGTCCTGCTGATTTCCTTCCATCCTGACAAATAAGCACAACATTGCAAAGCCTAACATTTGCCTAATGTTGCTTAGTTCAGAGAGTAAGTTTTTCAGTATGCCCCTCATTGAACCCTAATGAAGGCCATTAAAAGCACATTATTGCCCTTGGATATGAATGGGTAAATTGCTGGAAGAGCTAGGGGTGTGAGCAGTGTCACAAAACCCATGAGGAAGCTTGAATTTTGGTCTTGAGGTCTGGGCCCATCTTAAAGCAACACCTTCCCACCAAACTACATTATCATTATGTGCCTTTTGGCAACTCTGGATTGGATCTCTAGACGTTTTTTTTTCCAGAGTCCAGTTTACAAAAAACTCGATCTTCTTTTCCATCAATACTCTCAAAATTCTACCCAACCTTCAAGGTATGAGCACAGAATTCTTCTTGACCCTTGGAGGCTGGTCCCCTCTTCTGAGCCAGCAAGGTTAAGGGTTCTCTTGTACACACTGCCTCTTTCGTATGACATTGTATATTCTTATCCAGTGGCAGGGCCCATGTTTTGCTCTTTTTTCTTTCTTGTCGCAAGTTCAGTGACACATAGAATGTATGATTCTTTTTTTTTTTTTTTGCCAGTCCTGGGCCTTGGACTCAGGGCCTGAGCACTGTCCCTGGCTTCTTCCCGCTCAAGGCTAGCACTCTGCCACTTGAGCCACAGCGCCGCTTCTGGCCATTTTCTGTATATGTGGTGCTGGGGAATCGAACCTAGGGCCTCGTGTATCCGAGGCAGGCACTCTTGCCACTAGGCTATATCCCCAGCCCGAATGTATGATTCTTGACCAGTGTTTGGGCCACTGCTTGGGATGGTGCTTATTATCATTTATAATCTTATCTCCTCTTTGAGAGTTCTTTTTTATACAGTAGGAACTCACATAGTAAGTAGGGACCATTTCTTAATAAGTAGACAGATTCCTATGAAGTCTAGAGTAAAATAGTAGTGCTAATCATTGACATCATAATAATGGCAATCTTTTAACCTTGAGTTAACATGTTCTTCCTGTTCAGATTATAATAATTCATATCAGTCTCATTGACTTTCCCAATATGCATGCCAAGTGAAAGGTTGTCAGCATAGTGTTCGGAATGGAAACTTAAGAATGAGAACTTTGGACTCTCAGCTGTATTTGAGAACTACCTCCTGCCCTTATTTGAGCAAGCTATTTAACCTCCTGCAATCTTAGTCACCTGCCTACTCTTTATAAAATAGAGGTGATAAAATGAGGAGATTTGCCAGTTCATTGTGAACAAATGATATGTAGCAGGCAACATTCTGGGCATAGCATTTGGTTTGTATTAAGCACTCATTAAATTGTATCAGTGAGTCCTAGTGTGTGTGTGTGTGTGTGTGTGTGTGTGTGTGTGTGTGTGTGTGTGCTCATGCTTGTCCTAGAACTTCAACTCAGGGCCTGGTCACTGTCCCTTAGCTTTTTTACTCAAGGGTGGCACTCTACCACTTAAGTCATAGCCTCATCTCTGGCTTTTGATGATTTATCAGAGAGAAGGGTATCATGGACAAACCTTCTTTGGTGGATGGCTTCAGCTTCAATCCTTGGCTTCCCTCGTAGCTAGGATTATAATGGCATCTGGCTGTAGCCCACCCAACCCAAATTATCTAAGTAATTTTCTTAGGATGGTATGAAGAACCCTATTCAGAACTTGAGTCTTTGCTTCTTGAATGATTTCTTCATCTTCCATTCCCGCATCCCATTCCTCTGCCCGTTCCTGTCCTTTGTCCAGGTCACCTTCTGCCAAACAAGGGATTCAGCTGCACTTCATTCCTAGTTCCTGAGAAGGCTTTAAGCCCTTCAAACTTTCAACTCCCTCAGGAACTTGCTTGCTATTCATGGCACTCCTTGTAGATTATGCTCGTGAGGTGACTCCTGATGGGATCACATGTCGTTATGTTAAGGAAGACTCAGCCAGGGGCTGACCATGGCCAGAAAGACCAACCATGAGATTAGAGGGCTGGGACATTGAGATACCTTGATATCAGACTAGCCTCCAGGGAAGGGAGTGGGGTGAAGAGAGGTAGAGTCAGATGGCCAAGGATTTAATTAATCATGCTCACATATTACATGAGCATGTATTATGTTGCCTATGTCTAGTAAATCCATGGACACAGCTTAGCTGAGCTTCTTTGGGTGGTGACCATAGTCTGTATTATACAGTCACCACTCCTGTGTCGACAGGATAATGAAGCCAGGCTCTGTGAAGGACACTGAATTTGAGACATTCTGAGACCTGGCTGTATGTGTCTTTCCTTTGGTATGGTTCTGATGGATTCCTTTTGCTATAATTCAACTGTAGGCATGATGATAGGACTCTCTTGAAGTGCTGTGATTCATTCTAGAGAATTATGGAACCCTAAGAGATAGAGAGAACCTCAGGACTGAGAGCCAGTTTGTTCAGAAATGAGGGAGGCATGTGGACTCCTTTCCTGGTAGCTGGTATCTGAAGGAAGGGTCATTTTGTGGAGGGTTTAGCTCTTGGCCTGTGAGGGTGGGAGTGGCTGGTGTGAGAGCCCTGCACTTTATTTTCTGGAGAGCCTCACCACAGTGATCACCTACTCACTTGGCAATCGCAGAAAGTGAGATTTATTTGAAATCTATAATATTTTCTGTTTCCTGGAATTCATTTTGGAGGACCAGGACCATGGTGAAATGAAATTGCATTGCTCTTCTATAGCGTATTGCTCAGGTGACAATCAGATTGATGTTTAAAAAAAAGGATTCAAAACGATTCATGTCTGGTTCTCACCTAGAACAATGCTCTTTTCTGCAAATTAATTCATCTGCACAGTGAGAGGAGAAAACCAAGCGGAGGCACAAGCGGGCCCTTCGTGAGGACAGCTGTAGTGCATATGCCATGGCTCTCGCTCCCCCCACCAGCCATCTCTCTTGCCAACGGTATGCAAATCATAATTAGCCCCCTGGAGTGACTTTGGGCTTCAAACCCACCCGAATCTATTTGTGGCATTTCACGAGGTACTGAGAATAGTATCTCTCCATTTAGGTAAGTTGCTTCCCTTCTTTTCTCTGCTCCGTTGGCCCTAAAGTGTTTAGATAGATTCTTCTTCCATGAGGCAGAGACCAAGTTCATTAGCATCATGCGTTCTGCTTCAGAAAAGTCTCTTAATCTCCCTTGGTGCACTTTTGGATTTTTCCAGTTGTATTCACTAACCTTAGACTTGGGTATTTAGGAACAATGCTAATGTTCTTAAATTGCTTTGCAGTCTCTTCTCCTGGATTATAGCGGCAGGCAAAAGAAAGAAATACCAATTAAGCCCCAAGAGCCATTTTGCAAATGTGCTTTCCCTGAAACCAGGGAACATCTGACTGTGAACCCAAATGGAAAAGATGTCGGATGGTATAATGTGTTATGCATGTTGACTCTTTTCTTTCACAAAGATCTAATCTTTTGGATCAGGCATTAGGTAATGCTTTGAATGTAGTATTAAGGACCACAAATAAAAAGGACACTTCACATTTTGGATAATAACATGTTGGTGCTTTAAGAATGCTCATCTTGAAAGGGTACTTATTATTCATTATTCACAGGGCATCTCAGAAGGCTGCTTTCCCATTAACCCCTTACTTGAGCAGATAGCTGATAGTTTGTAAAAGCTTTCTGATAGAAAAGCTAGCCTTATCCTGAACCTTCACTTTACTAGAATGTGAGGGGGATGTGGGGTGCCACAGAAGAACAGGGGTAAACAACAAAAATGGGGTGCTTCCAGGAAGGAGAACTAAACAGCTTGGAGACAGGAATAAACGGTTGTTATTTTGCTATTAATCTTGTTTATGTAGCACGTGGACATATTACCAATTCAACACTCAAAATATGTAATTAAAAAAAGAAAAATGATATAGCTGCTAGGGAAATGATATAGTCATTCCTCAAAGAATTAAGCATAGAATTACCACGTGATCCAGTAATTCTACTTCTGAGTATTATGCCCAACAGACTGAAATTTAGGCACTTAGACAGGTATTTGCCTAACATAGCTACATTTTCAGCAGTATGAGTCATAGTAACCAAAAAGTAGAAGTATCTCAAAGGTCCATCATTAAAGGAATGGCTTCAAAGGAAGGAAATTTTCATGTCTGTAATAACATAGCCAGAACTTGAAGATGTCCTATTAAATGAAAGAGGCCCCTCATAAATGGACAAGTTTTATTGACTCAGATAAGATTCCTATGACAATTTTATTTGCCTATATTAATTCCACAAAATAATGGGTTTCATTTTTGACATTTTCACGTAAGTCAACTATTTATATTTAATACACTGACTCCATTATTATGCTCTCTTGTCCCCAATTCTCTCCCCAGTTGGTATATCCTCTTCCCAAATTGTCCCCATTCCACTCCTGTTTTTTTTTTTTTTTGCCAGTCCTGGGGCTTGGACTCAGGGCCTGAGCACTGTCCCTGGCTTCTTTTTGCTCAAGGCTAGCACTCTGCCTCTTGAGCCACAGCGCCACTTCTGGCCACTTTCTGTGTATGTGGTGCTGGGGAATTGAACCCAGGGCCTCATGTATATGAGGCAAGCACTCTTGCCACTAGGCCATATCCCCAGGCCCCCACTCCTGTTTTTTAAAGGACTGGATTTTAAAAAGTGAATGAGATCCATTCGTCTACTGAGGGGCATCTGGGTTGGTTCCAGATTCTCGCTATGACAAATTGTGCTGCGATGAACATTGTTGTGCTGGTGGCATTACTGTGGTTTTGTTTGTGGTCTTTTGGATAGATACCCAAAAGTGGGGCTGCTGGGTCATATCTCCATACTGCTTGCCAGAGTGGCTGAACCAGTTTACATTCCCACCAACAATGAAGTAGGGTTCCCTTTTGGCCACATCCCCTCCAACAATTGTCATTATTAGTTTTCTTGATATATGACATTCTTGCTGGGGTGAGATGGAATCTCAATGTTGTTTTGATTTGCATTTCCTTTATGGCCAGTGATGTAGAGCATTTTTTCATATGTCTCTTGGCCAGTCTCATTTCCTCATCAGAGAAGTTTCTTTGTAAGTCTTTAGCCCACTTGATGAGGGGGGTATTGGTTCTCTATCAGAAAGAATGACATTGTTCCATTTGTAAGGAAATGGAAGGACTTGGAAAAAGTTATACTAAGTGAAGTGAGCCAGACCCAAAGAAACATGGACTCTATGGCCTCCCTTATTGGGAATAATTAGTACAGTTTAGGCAAGTCATAGCAGAGCATCACAAGGCCCAATAGCTATACCCTTATGAACACATAAGATGATGCTAAGTGAAATGAACTCCATGTTATGGAAACAATTGTTATATCACAGTTGTAACTACTTTCAATGTCCTGTGTGTATCTGTAGCTTCTTTTTTTTTTTTTTTTTGGCCAGTCCTGGGCCTTGGACTCAGGGCCTGAGCACTGTCCCTGGCTTCTTCCCGCTCAAGGCTAGCACTCTGCCACTTGAGCCACAGCGCCGCTTCTGGCCGTTTTCTGTATATGTGGTGCTGGGGAATCGAACCTAGGGCCTCGTGTATCTGAGGCAGGCACTCTTGCCACTAGGCTATATCCCCAGCCCTGTAGCTTCTATTATTGATGATGTTCTTGTATCACCTTCCTGTGGTTGTACCTACACTATCTCTGTAATCTTATCTGAGTATATTGGAAACCGTGTACTGGTATTGGAAGTAGGAAATTGAAAGGGAATACCAAAATTGAGAGACACAGGGTAAAAAAAGAGAAACAACTACAAAAGCAATACTTGCAAAACTGTTTGGTGTAAGTGAACTGAACACCTCCGGGGGGGGAGGGGAAGGGGGGGAGGGAGGGGGGTATGAGGGACAAGGTAACAAACAGTACAAGAAATGTATCCAATGCCTAATGTATGAAACTGTAACCTCTCTGTACATCAGTTTGATAATAAAAATTTGAAAAAAAAAAGTGAATGAGAGGGAAACATACAGTACTTGTCTTGCTTATTTTGATTAACATAATGATCTCTGGTTCCATGTGTCTTCCTGCAAGCAACATGACTTCCTACTTGTGCATAGTTCCCTTGTGTATATCTGGCATCATCCTTTTGTTGATGTATTTTAAGGCTAATTCCATACCTTGGCTTTTGTGAACACCATATCTCTATCTATCTATCATCTATCTGTATAAACAGTGTATGTATGTATATATGTATGTGTGTACACACACACACACACACACACACACACACACACATTTGCTATGTGGTACTGAGGAATTGAACCCAGGGCCTCATGCATGTTAGATAAGCACTCTACCACTCAGCTTCATTCCCAGCCCCCATATTTAGTTTTGTGTGTGTGTGTGTGTTTGTGTGTGTGTGTGTGTGTGTGTGTTTAAGAAACCTCCACATTGATTTCCATAGCAGTTGCACTAAGTTACCTTTCCACCAACAGTGTTCAAGGACTTCTTGTTTTCTTTACCTTAACCAGCATTTGTTGGTTTTTGCTTCCTTGATGATAGCCATATTTACTGGGGTAAGATGAACTCTTAGTGTAGTTTTGGTATGCATTTTCCTGATTGCTGAAGATGTTAAATATGCCAGTTCAGCATCTATTTATTTATTTATTTATTTTGGCCAGTCCTGGGCCTTGGACTCAGGGCCTGAGCACTGTCCCTGGCTTCCTTTTGCTCAAGGCTAGCACTCTGCCACTTGAGCCACAGTGCCACTTCTGGCCGTTTTCTGTATATGTGTTGCTGGGGAATTGAACCCAGGGCCTCATGTATACAAGGCAAGCTCTCTTGCCACTAGGCCATATCCCCAGCCCCCAGCATCTATTTATTGATTATGCTATTTATTTTTGTTTAATTTTCTTGAGTTCTTTGTACATTCTAGATATGAATCCTCTATCGAATAAATAGCTGGCAAAAAATTTCTGTGGGTTCTCTGTTGATTCTGGTAATTGTTTTCTTTGCTTTGAAGAAGAGTTTGTATTTGATGCCTTCTCATTTGTCAGTTCCTAAACTTGATTTCATTTGTGTGATCAGATTTCTATGTACAGGGAACAGAGGAGAGGAAAATATGAGTTTTATAATTTTTTTTAGTAGTACATAGGTTTGAACTTAAGGCCTTTTGCATTCTAGGCTGACACTCTACCATCTGAGCCACACCTCCAGCTTTGTTTTTACTTACTATTTTTAATTGATTAATTATTTTATTGTCAAAGTGATGTACAGAGGGGTTAAAGTTGCATATGTCATGCAGTGTGTACATTTCTTATCAAATTGTTACCTCTTCCTCCATTTCCTCCTTCTTTCCCCCCTCCCCAATTCCCTCTCTTGCCACAGAGTTGTACAGTTGGCTTACAGCATAGTGTCTTCTAAGTATTGCTGTTGTATTGGTTCACCTTTTACCCTTTGTCTCTCCATTTTCATGTTCCCCTTCCCTTTCCTAGTTTTGATAAATTTATATACAATACCTAGGGTACCAAAATCAGTTACAGTGACATCAGGGATAAAACCATGGGGAAGAAAGACAAAAGAAAAAGGCATAAGTTTACATGGGATGTTGAGAATAACAAGGATAAGCCACTTAATATTATAACTTGGAGTTCATTTTGCTTAGCATCATCTTATGTGTTCATATGTACATATAAATTGAGTTATTGTGATCTTCTTTTGAGATTATCTTAGACATGTAAGGTATCTTAAACTTTGTTGCTGTCTCCATTGGCCTGAAACTCCTGTTCTGACTCCTGAGTAGCTAGGATTATAGGCATGAACTATCAGCACTTGGACTTGTGTTTAATGGCCAGAAATAGTTTGGAAAAGAAACAGGGGGAAAAATAAATTTATGCAATACTGGTGGTAATCCTCATTGATTGCTACGGCCATAGCTCCATTTCCATTTTATTTGAGAGGCAACCTTCACGACCTGGCGGCCTTCCCACACCAAGGCCTTGTGGCTATTTAAGTGCTCATTATCAGTCATCTTTTCAGCATAAATTCAGACAGAGTCAAAAGTGGCTTCTTGTGAAAACAAGACCCTTCTATTACATAGGGAATTTCAAAAAAAATGATGAAGACTAGGGAATAGATGTATTTTTTTTTGTTATAGCACAGATGAAAAACAATTGCTATCTTGATTTCTCCAGCTGATGCTTATATGGTTTGTTGTATTGTATCAAGGATGGAGGGTAAAAATCCATTTTTCCAGTTCTCAGTAAAAGGATGTGAAGAAAACAAGGCCCTAGCAAGGCCTCCCTGTGCCGTTGCACAAGCTTCAGCAATGTACCAACTCGCTCCTTGGCTTTGCTGGCTGACGACCAGCGGTGGGATATGGGTAAAGACATCCTTCCATTCATCCCTTTGAGCCTGTGTTCCTGCTAGTGAGCTCTTGGATCTCCATTTCTCTGATACCTCTTTAAGCATACAACAGCTGTTTAATGCAACGTTTTCATCCGTCCTTTCCCATTTTTCTTGGTCAGTGGATTAGCCAAGATTGATTTTTCTGCATGGCTGGGGAGGGCCTTACGTTGAAAGATAAAAAAGATAGACTTCCCTTAAATATAATTTAGATTTCCCCAGCCCCCTTGGCATGAGTCCTGGTATCAGCCACAGAATCACTCTCATGTCCCAAAAATGCTTGGGACCCCCCTCCCCCACCCCATGGTTGCTAGGAACCAGGCAGACCTGGCTTTCAGCTCAGCACAGCTCAGGGGGTCCAGGTGGATTTGCCATCAGATGTTCTCTCCCTCCTGTTTCTCCCTCTCTCTCTCTCTCTCTCTCTCTCTCTCTCTCTCTCTCTCATTTCCTCCCTCAATTCTTCATGGAAAATGCATCTAGAAAGTACAATTGTTTATTCTACCCCATTATTCTTTCACATCAATATATATTTATCGTATGCAAACTAAAGAGCTCAAGGAAGAAGAGTTTTTGAGTCTACGAGAAGACAAGAAAGTCCAATCAGTTCAGCAGAAAGCCTGGCACCATTGGCATAAGTGGCGCAGGCTCTCCTTTCTCTGCCAGACTTCTCTGTGGCTTGCTACACCAGGTATGATTCATGATTCATTACCATTCCAGCCCTGGGTGGTTCTTCCTACTTCCCTTTAGAAAGCGTACTAGCCACCCTGAGTATGCTAAGAATCAGCAGGTGGCTTTATAAATGCCATCTTGTTAGGGCTGGGGACAGAATGGTGGGAAGAAGGTGATGAGATGTGGTTAGTGCCTACATTAAAGAAGTTGTGGGGAGGGGAGTGGAAACTGAACTCAGTTAATAGTGCTGAGCAGGAAAGAATAATGGAGGGAGTAAGAATGAGACCTGGAAAACAAGGCCACTGCAAGCCGAGCTGTCCTGATGCTAGCTTAGGTCACAGTCTCACACTGTCCTCAACACACCGGCTTGAAGTTTGAAGCACTTATAGCTTTAGGAAGGGGCAATATGACATCATGACATTGAGATATGGGGGCAAGAAACACACATTTCTTCTCTTCCTTTTCCTCCTCTTCTACTTCCTCCTCCTCCTCTGCTCTCCCTTTTTGTCTGTTTCTCCCTATATCCATGCTCTTTCTCTCTTTCCATTTGGTAATTACTAAGATTACAAAGAACCCAGGATCAGTTGAATACTATTTGCATTTACCTCTGTTATCCCTCACAGTTAAATTCAAAGAGACTGTTTCAATGTACATGGTTAGTGAGAAAGACTTTGGAATGACAGGCTAAAATTTAAAAAAAAACTGATGATCATTTCCTGTTTTGACCCTCCACTGCCATTGATTAGGTCAATAGTTAGTGGTAAGGAGGGCATTGAACAGTTTCTAAATGACAATGAAACTACAGCAAAAGAACAAAATAGAAATAGACTCAAGCCAAGTGGATGTAAACACAGGAGCGAAAAACTGAGACAAAAGAAGAATCTGGATTTATGTCAAGTGTGGTTTCATGTAAAAGAAATCCCCCTTGAGGAAATGTAGATGAGCATCAAGTTCATTTGTGGACTGGTTCAAAAGTCTACAATTGCACTAGCTTAGGCATTGTTAGCTAGGGAAAATAGGAGTCTTCTTTAGAGAAGAAATAATAGATGCCCACCTCAAATGTAAGAAGCTAAAGTCAGGAAGTGAAGCAGGTACAATTATGCACTAGTATCTGGAATCTTCTAGGAATGAGTCAGATCTATATGACTCAAGGCTTAAAGGACTATTGCATAGCGTGCATTCTATGGGAGAGTCTCTTTGTTGGCAAATCATCCAGGCCCTTTCTGGTCTACCTACAGATGCTCTTGAAAGAAATTCCATTCCAGAATGGAATCTGGTTCATAGAACTCAAGACTGTCCTCTGTTTATCTTTTTATCCCATGTCTCTGGCTATGAATTCACCAACCCTGCCTACATCCCCACCTTCCTAAGCCCTTTTCAATTGGTGCTGTATAATAACTAGAAAAATCATCATGGCATTCATTGCCTGCCTTTCTGGTGAACATAGCTACTGGAATAGTGCTCCTCTCACAGACCCTAACCCAAAGGCACCAAGGGGATTCTAATGAAGTGGCTCAATGTGGCCAGAGGGAAATGGAGGCAGGAGAGAACAGAGGGAAAGGCAGAAGAAGCTATATTCTAGGTTGCATTTACCAAAACTTGAAAAACACAGGGAGAGTAAAGGCCCACTTACTCACGAAAGGAACCACGATTTATCTAAGCAGCTCACAGAATGGGTGGTCTCACCAGCCTGCCAAGTACTGACAAAGGGAGCAGACCAGATCTCACACAAAAAGAGACAGTGGAAGGGGAGGGAAGGTGCTATGGTCTTGGACGCTGACAGGGCTCATCGTCAAGGCCCCGTCTCTATCCTGTTGACATTAATCCAGGCAGGTCAGTGGAGAGGAAGAAATTACCAGACTGACGCCTCCAAATAATTGATAATTTGCCTAAATGAACAAATCGTGCAGGATTTAATTGTTGGTGGAGATTGCCACCCAGGAACAGCAAAGGATGGAATTGCTTCAACGTTATACGTGTCTTTGCATGTATCCCCATAACTTCCCCCCCCCTTCTTTCTTCTAAACCAAGTGTAATTGTTTAATGACATTGATGAGAAATAGACTTGTGGCATTATAAATGACACTTATGACAGAACAGTCAGTTGATGACAGCTCGCTGACAGCCCCAGTGAGAAATTAATCATTTTAGATGCCTTGTGATTTGCTCATTTGATGTCACAAATGAGATCTTGTTATCTAGCCACAATGAATCTCTTCTTTACAGTCTTTCCCAAATTTTATACATAGTTGGTTGTGTCCTCACCTGCTGCTAGCCTGGAGGCTGTTGGGTGTAACATTTTGGGGATATTATTTCTGTGTGTGCCAGTACTGGCTTGAATACAGGGCCTGGGCGCTGTCTCTGAGCTTTTTCAACTCAGACCTGCTATGTACTACTTGAGCCACAGCTCTGCTTCTGGCCTTTTGGTGGTCAATTGGAGATAACAATCTCGCTGTTTCCTGCCTGGGCTGGTTTTGAATCACAGTTCTCAGATCTCAGCTTCCGAGTATCTAGGATTATAGGCGTCAACCATCATCACATTGCTGATTTAGGGAAGATTTAGTGGTTGTTCATTTGCAAGGAACAGGTAGAAATTTGCACTTGAGCAGAGTCTGAATTTAGGGTATTTTTTTTCCCTCCTTCTCACTTGCCACTTGTTTAAGGAAGCTTTCAAGGGGAAAGAGCTAACCTATTGGGACTGATGCTAATAAAGACAGAAAGCTAAGGAAGCAGGGAGACTATTTTTAGCTGGGTAATGGGGAGTAAATGGGGCCTCCATGTGATATGCTAAGATAGGCCTGCATTCCTTTCTGCCTGGAACTCCCACACACTCTGCTGGGCGGACATCTGTTAATTGCTTTCTGTTGGACTTCACTTTGACATTTGGAGAAATGGAAGGAGACTGCCTAACCAATTTTTTTTTTCTTCTTCCCCCTGAAGGATGTCTCTGTGGAGTTTGGGAGCTGGAGAGGAAAGGTAGCAAGTGAGTTTGAAGCTTGCTCTCTGCTTGGGTTTGCTAAAACCCTCAACACAGTATGCCTAAGGCACTTTGACCTGGATTTTATTGAAAACCCTGTGTGAGGCTCTAGAGAGTCAGTCACTGAAGGTTTTGGGTTGGTTTTTTTGTTGTTGTTGTTAACATCCCTGGTGTATTAGCCAGTCAATCATAGCGCTCTACCAGCCTTTCCATATGCTTTTATACTAACCTTGTAAATAGAATCTTAAAAAATAATAAACTTTCCCATTAATAACAAAAGATGTTCTTCATCTCATCCTGAATGCATCAATGACTTTGTGATGAAGCAGCTCTGGTAGCCAAGCAGTGTGAAGCAAAAACCGTGAGGCCTCAAGAAGGGAAAGGTGGTGGTTTCACTGGAGGGCAATCTTTTCTCTGCTTCTTTCCTGCAGGCACTTAGATAAGCCAGCAAGCACTTCAACTCAGTTGCTCTTGGGTGTGCTGACGCAGGCGGTGTCACCAGTGGCCACAAGATGGCGACAAAGGGCCTTTTGGCCTGATGATGGGATGCAGGTAAGATTAGCAGGTGAAATGGGCCTGCCTCTGGTGTGATGATTTCAATAAAAACTCACTGCATGCTAACCGTCCGGAAGCCACTGTTAGGAGCGCAGCTCACACACCAACGTGTGTATCTTTGCAATAATCCGCAGAGCCTTAACGAGGCTAAGGGACCAACTTGCCCAAAGTCACACACCTTGCATTAGCAGGACTGAAATTTAGTCCCGGCCCTGATTCGTGACAAAGGCCATGATTTTAGGCATTGCACTAAAATTTGAAGAAGTTGGATGGCCCAAATGAATGCCTCCATTCTCCCTGAGTGTGAAGCCTCCCTTATCACAGTAAGGGAAAGAAACAGGCACCAGGAAGCGCAAACTGACAAAGGAATATAACATCTTCGATTTGGAAAATTCACAACTCATTAATTTCACCCTCCTCCACCCCCATCCAATATCGAACTCTTCCTGGTACAGACCTGAAAGGGGCTCTTGTGATCTCTGCAGAACCACTTCTGGGGTCAGGTTGCCAGTTGCAGGCAGGATGGGTCACTTCTCTATCTTCCCACAGTCGGGGCTTGCTGGAATAAGAGAGACTTCTTGCTGCCTGACTGCCTTTGAGCGGAACATTGTCTTTTCCTCACCTTACATTCAAGTGTAGACAGAGGCTTTTCTTGGGTCTTGAACCTGCTTGTACTGGAACTTATACTACCAACTCTTCCGAGTCTCTGGCTTGTTAACTAACTGTAGGTCTTAGAATTTGGCAGCCTCCATGATTGCATGATCTAATTCTTCCTAGTGAGACTCTTCCTAAGTATATACTATGTTACCGACCTATTCTTTTATATATGAACATATAAAGATATATGTGTATATGGACACACACATATATGTGTGCACACATAAACATAAATGCACGCATATGCCATTGGTCTATTTCTTTGGAAAAAAAATAAAACGATTAACCCAGAGGTCAACTGAAAAGGAGAATTTGAATTAAGAAGCAATAAAATCGGCATCCCTTTTGTATTTGTATTTGTGGTTAAGCTTGGGATGGGGAATTTCCACAATGGATGACCTGCATTTTGCTGTCTGCTTCTCTCTTTCTGTGTGTGTGTGTGTGTGTGTGTGTGTGTGTGTGTGTGTGTGTGTGCGCGCGCGCGCGCGCTGGTACTAGGGCTTGAACTTTGGCCTAGTGCTGTTGCTTACTTTTCTCTCCTGCTCAAAGTCAGTGCTCTACCACTTGAGCCACACCTCCACATCTGGCTATTTGGTCAATGGAAGGTTAGAGTCTCATGGAACTTTCTGCCTGGGCTAGTTTCAAACTGCTATCTTCACATCTCAGCTTCAGATTATCCGGGAGATCCACAGGTGCCCAGCCTGATTATATGTCTTATTTAGAGGACTTACTGTCCCCATCTTTATAAGGGAAGAATTACAAATAATCGCAACAAGGAGCATTATAAATAAAGCAGATGCAATTCATCACACAGTGTTTGGCGATGAGTTAAGGGTGTGTTAATGTCATCGGGCATTTGTTACTTCTTGGTAGAGAAAGAGTTTGATTAAAAAACAACAACAACACACACACAACAGTTATCAGTTCCTTCCTGATAAGGAAAATTTGCTAGTAATCAATTACTAGCAATCTTGGTGAAATAGCTTATTTTACCTTCCTCCTAAAGGAAGAAAAACTAGAGGGGGAAAGATGAATATCTCTTCTCATTGTTATTTTGTTGGAAGGGAGGTGTGAGGAAAAAAATGGCTTAGGAGACCACATAGGCCCCGAAGTGTTTGCAGTCATTAGCAGAGCTGGGTAGCCGGGTTGAGGTGAGTCAGTGTGTAAAGCAACTGGACAGCTTTTGCATGCAAATCCTCAGTCCTTTGGTCAGTGGATGTCTCAGAGGCAGAGGAGGGCAGATCTCCAGGGAAGCCTGTGGGGACAGCAATTATTTCTCACAGTCTGTGGTTTATTCAAACAGAAAGGCCCAGTGGCCTGCTGGTGGCCAGGGAAAGGCATTTTTAGGAGCTGATACACACGGCTTTGGTACTTGGCGGATGGGATGACCCTCGCAGCTTCTGTTAGCTTTAAAAGTTATGTCTTAGTACCAAAAAAAAATAATAGAAAGCGATCTCTTTGATGTGTACATTAAATGTTCCTAGAGGCATCTGTGTCTGCCACAGAGAATCTGATGGTGGAGATTTGAATGTGAAGTTTGAACATCTGTCCAACCAGTCCCTTTCCCCACGTGGAGACTTCTCTCTCTTGATTTTCTCACATTGAGGGCAAGCTAGTCCAGGCTCTGCAGGTCATGGTATTGACTGCTGCCTCTCAGAATAGCAAATATCTATCTACATATCTATCATCTATCTGTCTGACTATCTGTCATCTACCTACCTACCTAGCTACCTGTCTCTTCTGTCTCTCTATCTTTATCTATTCTGTTTGTCTGTACATATTTAATCTGTCTGCTTGTCTTTCCATCTTATCTCCCTTGATCATTCATAGAGTTCAACGGTGAGATATTTCCACCAACATATCTTGAACTCCATGTTTCATTTATTCACCTAATTATTTTTACTCCAAATGTAAAAGCACGTTAATCATATACAGTAATGGGATGTGCCATCACATTTTCATACATATACACATGATGCACCAATCATGTCTACCCACTCTTCTTCTACCCTCTCGGTTCCCCCTTCATATCTCCCTCTTTTCTCCACCTCCTCCGCCCCTTTTCCACTCCCCAGTAATCCCTCATCTACTTTCAGGTGATCTTTATGTTTTAAGCTTAGAAAAAAACACGTTTGATCGTTTTAATTCCCATTTTTCTATGTCTGACTTGCTTCCTTTAACATTTTCCTAAAAAATGACAGGATTTTCTTCTTCTTTGTGGCTAAATAGTATTTCTTTGTGTATATATACCACATGGTCCTCATTCTCTCATCTGCTGCCATGCATTGGTCCAGTCCATATCTTAGCAATTGCGGAGAGGAGCATAATAAGGGGGAGTGGAATGTTTCCTTTGTATACTGACTTTATTTCCTTCAGCTATACACCCAGGATGAGATGGCTGGATCATATGGTGCTTCTATTTTTAGTCTCCACCAATGGTGTTTATGGATTCCTCTTTCTTCATACCTTACCAGCAGTTCTAAAATAATAGTCAAGGAACTCTACAGTTTTATAGTCAAATGCTCTGATATTAATCATTTCATTTTCTGGATAACTCCAAACCATATTTCTGTCAGAAGCAAGACTCCCTGTGCCTTCAGGCTCCTAGGCCAGGCAGTCTGAAATCATATATCACTTACCTGACTTTCGTGCCTTCCTACCATGTGTGCTTGCAAATGGCTCTCACATCACCTTTCTCCATTTCCACAGGGTGGGTGTTTGATACTGTATCCCTCTAACCTTGATATTTTTTTAAATACATCTTTTGTTTTTATTTTTGGTGGTACTTGGCTTTGAACTCAGAGCCTATGCTTGGTAGTCAAATACTTTACCACTTAAGACACACATCTAGTCGTTTTGTGTTTTCAAGTTTGGCTTCCTGCTTTTGCGCAGGCTGGCCTCAGATAGCAATCTTTCTACTTCTACATCCCATGTAGCTGGGGTTACAGATATTCACAACCACATGGGCCTCAAGTTAATCCTGTAAAATGCTCCCTAGTTCTTACACTTTCCTTACTAGAGACTACCGAAACTTCTCCCTAGATTCAAACTCCCCATATAATGCTTTCCATATAATGCCCCCTTTTCAGTCCAATTTCCCTGTATTTTCTGTCCTGAGTCAGACATTCCGTCTCTTCCACTTCCACCAGGTTTGTTCCCCTTTCTCTGCCTTTGTTCCTGCATTCAGTAGGTATGTAATGAATGTGTCCAGCTCAGGACTCAATATGTTCCATGACCTCTCTCAGTCCCTGCTGGAGTCCTAGCCACACTTTATCACTCTCCAGAATACTCCAGCCCTAGCTATATTTGGATCCCATTTTTACTGTAGTTTAAATTTTAATAGCACTAGTGATATAATCAAGGTGTCCTTCTAAAGAGAACTTGATAGACCAGGCTACAATTTCCTATGACCACTTGAAAAGGTCAATCATGCCCCTTCCCCCCATTGTCCAGATACTATAGTTAACTCCTTGTGAGGTGTATGTTCAGATATATTTGACATTTCTGTATGTGTGTAACTATGGAGAATATGTACTATTTATATTGTATGTGCCCACTTTTTGTATAAGTGGTATCATAGTTATACATTGTGTAAGATTACTGGGCATCTCTCTTTGTCAGTCTGTTTGGACTACCCTTGCATGACTTCATATACTCACCATGTCCGTGAGTATTACGAGAATGTTCTGGGGTTTAGGTTTATGAACAATGTTTCATTGAACACCTTGGAGAGCATCTCCTTTTGCATGTATGAAAATTATATTTATGGACTCTATATTCTTTTTTTCTCAGAATCATACAGTAGGATGAAATCCACCCACAATGTTATTTATTGAATGTTCCCAAAGTAGCAAGAATCAATATAGACATTGGAACAGAAACTTTGAGCTTCATGTTATCATTTGCATTGAGACTTAAAGAGGAACGGTGCTGGGGCTGGGGATATAGCCTAGTGGCAAGAGTGCCTGCCTCGGATACACGAGGCCCTAGGTTCGATTCCCCAGCACCACATATACAGAAAAACGGCCAGAAGTGGCGCTGTGGCTCAAGTGGCAGAGTGCTAGCCTTGAGCGGGAAGAAGCCAGGGACAGTGCTCAGGCCCTGAGTCCAAGGCTCAGGACTGGCCAAAAAAAAAAAAAAAAAAAAAAAAAAGAGGAACGGTGCTGTCTGGGAATTAACAACCAATCAGAATGTCATAGGACTTGACCAATAAAATTTCACCTTCCCAAAACCTATTATAGAGGAAAAATGACACCCAACTTAGGACTTCACAGCTATGCTCTGATTGGTCAGTTGTTCTATCCCTCATTTGCATATGGGTGACCAATTAGAGCACAGCTCAGTGTATTAAAATTCCCTAGACACAACCAGAGTCTAGGAAGAAAAGAAGTAGCAGCTTCCCACTGACATTCTCTTATGAATAAAATTCTTGGTACTGAAAATAAAAAAAAAAAGCTACAGAGCATCAGGTTGTGGGGTTTTGTTGTTGTGTTGCAGTGTTGGGGATAGAACCGGACCTCATATTTGTCAGGCAAATCACCTACCACTGAACTCTAACCCCAGCTTGTAAGTCAGATTTTTAAATCAGACTTAAGTTCTTGTTCCTAGCAGTTTTTCCTCCTGATCTCTTCTCCCTTAACTATATTGTGAATTCTGTGGTAATGTAGAAATTGTGCTATACTTCTTTTCACCTTTTAATATGTCTTGATTACATAATAAATCTCAATAAAATTTGATTGATTATTTGGGAGACAAATGAATGCTATTGTCTTAAGTAACAGGATATTTTGCCTAGGTATTTTAGCAACAATAAGAAGATGCTAGCATCTTAAAGTAGCTGGTTAAAATATTATTAGAAGTTAATTCATATTTTAGCAGATAATTCCTAATTAATTTGCTGTAGTTATCTTGTTAAATGTCAATTTAATCTCTTCACATCCCTTACAGGTTTCTGCTATTCATAAAGTGTAATTATGCAGCTATTGCTCATGTACTCTTTATTGCTTATACAATCTACCAGTTAAATACAAGTCAAGAAGATTTATCTCCCAACTTCTTAATAACATCACTAAATGTTCTAATTAATAATCAATAACCATTTGCATAATTAATTGGGGAAAGAATCCTAATGGGATGGAGCTTCGCATCTAGCCAAGCTCAAGCTGAAACTTTCATCTTTAGTAATAATCCCAGCTCAGAGTAGAGAATTTTATTAGAGTGATTCAGATTCCTTCAGGGCACAGAGAGGTGCTAGGCTTAGCACTAATGATGAGAACTTGAACAGTTCTGTTGAGAAGTCCTTATTTATGTTTTTCCTTAACAATACATGATGTAAACATCTCTCCGCAATGTCACCTTTCAGTTGGATTTGAGTTTTCACTGACACAGGCTCATATAACCAAAATGGAGTGACTTCAGTTTTCTGAATCTGAAACTGCCTGATGTCAAAACTTAATGCAGTCACCTTCAGATAAATTTAGTCTTGTCTGGTATAGATTATTTTGTAGATGGCTTTTAGCTGGACAAGAGGGTGGTTTTACACAGAAAACAAAGGGGCATGATCTCCCTGATATATGACTGTTAACAAAGGGAGACGGAGAGACAGTAGAGACCAAGTCTGTGAATACTGTGTATGTTCTTGATACATTGTATATTGCATATATGTCAACCTGACCTAGACAAGGGATAGAAAAACAGGTCGTAAGATATCACAAGAAATGTACACACTGCCCTACTATGTAACTGCACCCTCTTTGCACAACACCTTGTAAAAAAATTTATGTCCAATTAATAAAAAAAATGAATGCATATAAAAAAAAGAGGGTGGTTTTACAATGCTCTCTACCATTCTGCAACCAACTGCCTTGGCTATAGGCTGTCATTCTGAAAGATGTACATGGAGGTGTGGTCTTACAGAGAGCCCTTTCTACACTGGTTCTACCACACGGTGTTCAATCGCCCCTTTCTATATTTACTTTGTTCAATATCCTTCATCCAGGTTCATAGGCTTTCCTTCATTTTCCTTGTTCTGACGTCTAGACTCCCAAGCTCCCCTCGGCCATTTCTCAACCCTACTCACCCTTCTTGGGGGACCCAAGAAACACTATAGTGCAGTCAAGGACCCTCACTCTACACAAGGTACCTTACAGCCTCTCCACTTCCTGTTTACACACACACACACAGAGGCACGAGGGATGCTGAGGACTATATCCCCAAGTGAGCCCAGGGAAGCACAGATCTCTTCTTTCTGACCCCACAAAGCCAGTGACTCTTGTTCAGCACCCTTCTTCTCAATTGTCTGGGTGGTGGTAAGCTCATGATATTGTACTTACTAGACTTCCCCATCTTCTTCTCCCTCTATCTTATATGTAGGGGAGGTGCTTGGGGTAGAGGTGGTTCTAGGTAGGCCAAGTCCCTCTCTTGTATTTTCTGTTTTTCACCGGAGTCTCAGCAGTTTGTCTTAGAAGCTGACAACATAGCATCTCTGTCTTCAGCTCTGGGTGTTAAAGATGGCCTCTAGCCAACAGCAAGGAAAAGGATGATCACAAGGGGGTAGAGAAAATAAATAGCCAAGTGACCTTTCAAAGTGTTTCCCTGACACATCATTATCATGTCTGAATGGAGGCTGTGTATGCTGTAATATATGGGGTTTTCTGATGTGCACTCCAAAGAGGACCAGTGACTCAGAGGCAAGGAGGTGACTTGGCATTCTGAGGGTCCTGTGACATTCAGCTTGTGGTGAGTTCACACTCGAAGTCAACAAGACGAATCAATGGACCCTTCAAAAGGGACTTTCAGTCTTTGACAAGTTTTCTGAGATTCCTGTATAGCACAGAAAAAAAGTGCTCTGCTGATTTGTTTTTCACTCCAATTCTCTGGCTTCACTTAAAAATAAGTTTATGTGCTTGAGGCTGTGAGCTGTGTCTTCTAACAGCTTTCCTACATGCAGAAAAACTGGATTTGAAATAAAAGTCATATCAATGTTCACTGAACTACGAATTGCCATTGGTGGAAGAAAATAATATTTTGATTCAGAAGAAGCAAACAGCACCGCCCAGGCACATCGAGAACCTCAGCGTGCATTTGTCTCCTGTCAGCCACACTTTGAGGATGCGACCATACATCAGATCACCCAGACGTGTTCTCACCCCACTGAAAAGATGATCACTTGTCATTTTCCATAAGTGTCCACCCCTTTCAATTGTCAACAACGAGTCTTACCTCTTCATTCCTGCTTATTCTTCCTCCTGATTGCATTTCCACAGGCATCGTTTACAAAGAGACCAGGATAACAGAAGTGTGATGAAGCACAACTCTTCTGCTTACAGAGCCTTGTTCAGCACTAGCCCATTGGACAGCAGCCCAGGCCAATCTGTTCAAATAATCACCTGGCCCATCTTCCATCTTCTAGAAAGACGCTCTTCAACTCAAGCAAGAGAGGTTCCTCTCTGACCTGGAAAGTCTCTGGGGAGGAACATCCAGCCTCCCGCTGTTGACTGTGACAAAGGCATCTATATGGAATGTTTCTTTCACTTGACCCTTCTCCTGATGTCTTTGGCTTTCTTTTCTCCTCATGTGGTTTACCCATGAAAATATTATGAAGCAGGTAACGGTTATTTGGGGTGCTTTCTCTTTTCTCCTAGGACATTCCGGGTCTTGATTGTCATAGAGAAAGGTTGATGAATGGACTTCTCCCTGCCCAGATATTGGTCTCTTGCAAGATAAAACCTATAAGAAGAGAGGGGTGCTTAATACAGAATGTTGAATTATTAATGATGACATTTCAGGACTCTCAGAAAAGGAGACTGAGGTTAGGATGAACTTTGCCCACATCGCTCAAATAATGTCATACTTTGTAAGATTAGCCATCTCTGCTGAGTCAACACAGCTAGTGTAAACCTGGGGAAAACTGAATTGGTGACATTTTAAGAGCTGTGCTGCTTTGATCAATGTATTAAATCTCTATGAGCCTCATTTTCCTTATCTGCAAAATGGGAATGATTGCTGAACTGCATAGGTTTTTGTGAGGATTCCATGAAATGGTATAGGGGGTACACTTTCCATAAAGTTTGCTAGTCATATCGTTCTGAATACAAACTGGATATTAGTATCACTCATGGGTTATCTTTCAAGGATCAACCGAAAGATTTTCAGACAGTCTAGTGGAACACCAAGAAACCAGTAGGGAGACGTTACTTTTTTCCACTAATATATTTGGTAAATATTACTATACAGCCAACAAAATATCTTTCTTTCCACTTAGGATACAGCAGTGTAAAACAGAAGTGAAGGAAAGAGAGGCACAGCAAAGTGAGAAGTTCCCAAGAACACAGTAAGGAACAGTGCTCCAAGCAGGAGTGAGCCAGACAGCTCCTTTACGCTAGGAACGTTTTGTGATTTTTTTTTCATTAGTTATTGTGAATGTCAGGAAGTTGTGTTGAACCCGTGCATATTTTACATCTCTGTATTTTGTATTTCCCATGACTGACCCATGCGCAGCCTCTGTCGTTCTGAAATAGAGTTTTGCTTAGCATATAGCCAAGTAGATAGACAAGTCGTGATTTGGTGAAACCTGGAAGAATTATGAAGTGTAGCAAAAAATAGTCAACCAAGGGCTCACAAGGCACATTTTCTTTTTCCCCTGGATATCGGTAGCTATGTGCATCTTCAAGCATCAGAGAAATAATCAAGCACTCCATATATATTTTCCCCTCTTTTTATGGTTTTTATTGGTATAGCAACATTATTCAAGCTAGGCTTTTCCATCTCCCAAGCCAATTTCTTTTGCATCTGTTTTTATATTGTTGCTATTCAAACAATGATCTTCTACTATCCTGTCAGCTTCATCGTGCATTTCACATATTATGAATTTATTTAAACAAAAATCATTCTCTCTTAGTACATTTCTTTCCCATCTGTTTTTCCCCCTGCCCCACACTATCAATTCTCATTTCCAAGCAACACTGTAATATCACTTATTGTCATTCTCTCCTTTGCCTATGCTGTTTATATAGCATTCAGAGGGGAGAAGGTGATAGGGATGTATAGAGTATTACTGATTTACAGTCAAGAAGGTGTTTCTTACTCAAACTACTTACTTCTAGATCATCTTTTAAGAGCAATGAGGGGCCTCATCAATAACTCCACTTCATATTTTCTGGGTGATTCCGAGTAAGGTTTTAAATATGCTTTCACTAAATGTCATTTTAGGAAGTTTGGGAAGAAGGGAATGTATCCAGATTATTCCAAATGTCCAGATTTGCCATAACATATTGCAGAATACACAGACAGATGTTGGACTGAATTGTTCATCCTTCTGTAAAATGCTTGATATAGTAGTGACAGAGTTAATTGCCTACTAGAATCATACTGAAGTGAGGCTATGGGTAGCAATTATTTGGCATTCTTTTGTTTTTATTTATTTATTTTTATTTTAAAAGTGATGTACAGAGGGGTTACTTTTACATAAGGAAATGAGTACAATTGCTGTTGAACAGTGTTACCCACTTACTCATTTTCTCCCACTATCCCTAACCCAACTCCTCCTCCCCCCTGCCAAGTTATAAAGTTGGATGAAACAATTTAAACATGGAGAGGGGAATCTGCCCAGAATAGGAATCTATCTTAGCCTAGTAATATTCTCTCAAGCTTTCCATTGGTTCGG
The DNA here is from genome assembly GCF_023159225.1 of Perognathus longimembris pacificus. NCBI lineage: Eukaryota > Metazoa > Chordata > Mammalia > Rodentia > Heteromyidae > Perognathus > Perognathus longimembris. The sequence continues at coordinate 55,029,617 of NC_063171.1, forward strand.
AGGTTGTGTCCTGGTTTTCAGGCTCAGGAAGACCTGTTAAAAACACTTTAACTGGGCTGGGGATATAGCCTAGTGGCAAGAGTGCCTGCCTCGGATATACGAGGCCCTAGGTTCGATTCCCCAGCACCACATATACAGAAAACGGCCAGAAGCGGCGCTGTGGCTCAAGTGGCAGAGTGCTAGCCTTGAGCGGGAAGAATCCAGGGACAGTGCTCAGGCCCTGAGTCCAAGGCCCAGGACTGGCCAAAAACAAAAAAACAAAAAAACAAAAAAAAAACAAAAAACACTTTAACCCTTTCTAAATCTGTGCACCTATCCCTGCATAGACACACAGCTAGCCCATGAGAAGGAATTTATTCTCATAATCCCTACAAAGAATAAATTTCCTCCCTCCGCTGCCAGCCTAGCCCAGATGAAAGATGCAGAAGTTTCTGAGTGCTCTCGGGAACAACTATGAGATTTTGGAAAAGAAAGAAGCCTTTTTTAAAAATTGGTCTTCGAAGAAATATCTGTGGAATCACAGTTTGATGGGCAACTTCCATAGGTGTTCCCTATGAACTTCTTAACTCTACTTAGAAAATGTGCCATTTTCCCCACTGCTAGAGGGAAAATCGGGCAAGCTAAGTTTATGGCATGCCACCCCAATCCTTGAGATGACTGATGTCTTAGTGACTTGTAAGTCTCCTTTAAGGGCACATGGGTTGGTTAAAGTTTATTGCATGTGGAAAGAACACGAGTGCCACCTTCACCCAGTCCGACCAATCAATACTCCTGAGCTGGATCCTTACTCTACTTTTTCCTGGTTAAAGAAAGCAAAAGGCTTCCAATTGCTTTTCATCTGTGATGGTTTTATAAGTGGGGAAGGGCTCATACGTCTCTTTTACAGTTCATTACAGCCAAGGAACCTTATTAAGTCAAAGGAAATTTCTCTCTGGGGAACGGTTAGAATTAGCAAGGAGTAAAATCCTTTGGTGTGGAAAATACTTTCGACATGTTACAGAAAACAAAACCCACATTCCCAAACCTGGTCCTTAATATGATTTCCCATTTGCGGGCAAGAGAGTCTTTTCCATTTCTCAGCTCAGCCTCCATGAGCTTTATTCCAATTTGATTTCTGCTCTCCTGATCTTGTTTTCCATTCTCGGTGGCTGGGTTCTTTTTCCATGGATTGGATTTCATTTCCATAAAAAGCATTGACTTTCTGAAAGTTGGAAGATTCAAAGATAAAACTTATTTCTCCAGTCATAGCCACTGGGAATTTTTTGTTGTCCTTCAGAGAGGCTGGTCGACAAGTCAGATACTACTTTCCATTCGAAACTTGCATGATAGTGTTTATGAATAGGTGATCCTGTCACAAGTCACTATAGACATGTTTTTGCAGTCTTCACCACCAAGGATTTGTTTCTAGAATCTTCTATTAGGCAGTCTTCACCACCAAGGCTTTTGTTTCTAGAATCTTCTATTAGCACATCTTTAGACATGTGCTTAACTATAATTTCAGGGCATTGGTAGAGGGTCTGATTTCAGGCAGTTTTCAACTCTATTTTGAGTCAGCTCTCAGCATGTATCACACCTTTCCTAAATGCATCCTGAGGTACATGGGGGTCAAGAATGGTTTTGGAGTTGAAGGCATGCTTTCAAACGCTCTGTCTTGTGTTGACCAGTTGTGTTTCTTGTGGTAATACGTGCAAGGGCTCGGGACTGATTTCACATTTGGAAAATCTGGATGAGGTGGGTGACTTTGGAGGAGATTCATGAGCTGGGAGAGCACAGTTTTAAGTTGACTGTCCTGAGAATGAGAGTTCTCCTACTTAGTTAAGCTTCAGAATCATCTGGAAGATTTCTTGGTTCAGGCCAACAAGTTGTATTAGGTCACCTTTCGAAGAAGAGGTAAGTATTTCATCAGTGCAATGGATGCTTCAGACTGGACAAGAACTCCAGTACAAGCTGAAAAAATACCACCTAAACACTAACTATGGAAGTATAATTCAGTCACAGGGCCATATAATTCACAATCTCCTCATTAGTACTCAAAAGTTCCTTATGTTGGCACCAAGGAAAGGCTCTCATTGAGCCTAGAGTCTGATTGTTTGAGATGAAAACACCAAAGTGGAAGTAACAGACATGACTTCTACCAAGAATGGGTAGGGCAGAGGGGAAGCTTGAGGGCATGGAATAACTGTGGTGGGGTGCTAAGAATGGGAAACTGGTGAAGGGAGAGGCGGGGTAACTCAAAGACGAATTTCACCTGTCTTCAAATTTTTGTTACAAGCTCTCTTCCAAGATCCAGCCAAGGAATTGATGAGACTTAGGGGACTACAGAAAGGCATTGGTGAGAGTGACTAAAATAACAAATGCAGAAAATCAATTCCTGAGGACATTCCCTGAAAGACAGCAGGTAAGAAATACATGATTAAGAGATGGCTTGCTTCGGCAAGTACCCTTCGGTGCCTGTCTGCCCAGAAGATGCAGACAATTCTTTGGCCATATGGCATCTGTGAGGTGATGGTAGCCATATACATTGTGTGAACACAGCTCTTATGCTGAGAAAGTGCGTGAGAGAGAGAGAGAGAAAAAGGAGAGAGATAGGAAAGTCCTGGAGGAGAGGGAATGGAGCTAAACAATTCAATATCTCTGTCCTAGTTTCAGCTCCATTGGTGCAAGGGTAGGGCACTGAAATTAGCCTTCAATCCAGTTTATTTGTCTCTATCTAAATTCCAATTTATTTTTTTTTTGTCAAGCCAGTCCATTTGCATGCAAGGTGCCTAGCTCTAATCTACTCTGATAATGACTTGAGTAAGCAACTTGAAAATTTCTTACTCTTCCCTAAAGGCTCACTATGGAAAAGGGAAAAGTAGAAAACAGTCTTTCCGTAGTTAAACAAGGAAGAAAATGACATCATGTTTTTCTGCTCAGGATTTTTTCTTTCTTAATCTCTCACAACTTTGGAACCTGAGCTAAGCTTGTCAGGGACACGGGCAAGAAAAGATGAGTGACCTTGTTTCTCGCAATTTGAACTTCTCTTCATCATGAAGATGCTAGCAAGCCAATTTCTGCATTAAACAAACACAAATGAAAGGAGAGGAACATTATTTAAACTCTACCTAGCCAACATCCATTCATAATATAGATTTGTCCTGAATCTAAATCACACAGATAGCTTATTTATCTTTCTTTTTCCCCCCTCAATGTTGGATTTTTCTTTTAGATCCATTGTCAGAAATATTTAATTCTTTCCACTCACTGGTGGGATCACAGTGACAAGGCTAAAAAGCATGCGTGGAAAAAAAAATCCATCCACTTCCTTAGTCTCGATTTCATTCTGAGCCTTCCTCCCTCATGCTTCGTTCTAGAAGTCACTGGAACCACATCTGCATGGCAGAGCCAGCTGGTTCACTCTGCCTCCATGGTGATGGTCTGGATTTCATCCGTATAAAGGTTGAATTCCCTTCATTATCCCATCACTAACCTTTTCCCGCCTCCCCAGACGTTTACTAACATGGAGTAAATGGGATGCATGCATTCACATACAATGCCAGGGTCTAGGTAAATGGCCAGTGTAGGGGGATTACCAGAAGCAATAACTAGAAAATTAAAGAAACAGGCAATCCAAGGAAAAATCTAGGAATCAATAAAAAATTTTCATCTTCCTTTTCATGGCTGGGTTTTCTGCTCTCGTGTGGTTCCTTCCTCTTTGGAGGCCACTTGGAGAATGGGTACCACTATCCCGTGATTCTGGAATCTATGCATGGAGGTCAGTATGCTGTGTAGCTCCATCTAGAAAGACACTGACCTTCCGCAGCTACAAACAGCTGCAAGTAGACTCTCTTTTCCTAGATGATGACTACTTAGGACTAATAAAACCAAAGGGTTCTGGAAAACACAGTGCTAACATGTTCTTTTTTTCCCATACATTTTTGTAATTTTAGCGACCTCAGAAATAAATGATGCATAACAGATTAAAGATATTTCCTTTATAAAAAAAAAGAAATGATGCATAAATGAACTTGAGGTACTGCAGAAGGACAGTTTTTGAAGCAGGTATCTATTCCTTTTGGCACATACCAAGTATGTGTTGTTTTCTATTTTATCCCTAGTTCAAATCAGTCTTGGCTCTGGCATCGTGAGAAACTCCAAATTGACATCTTATCTGGGTGAATGACCTCTCCATTCTTTTTATGCAGCTAAACAGCCAAATGCCCATTCATCTAGCAGATGTTTACTGAGTACCTCCTATGTTGTAGCCTGTGTGAGGTGCCTGAGATGCAAAGGATGAAGGCAAGCAAGGCAGCAAGTTCTAACCACCTGAGTTTACTTTGTGACTTCCTGTAGGTGAGAAATATTGGCCCAATGAATTCCATCTATTAAAACCAAAAAGAAAGAGAAGGCAAAAGACAGATGGGGAAGATAGGGCACACACTGAACTTTATCCCTACTGTTCTCTTAACCTGGCTCTGGAAGAAAGGATTTGGAAAAGCAAGATGAATACTGAGTCAGACCTAGCTGACTGCTGAAGCATACTTAAAAATCAAATTACCATTTTAATAGTATGCATCGCTTCCATATCAAATGATGACATTATTGGCAAAGACTAGAAGGTGACACAATTCTGAGTGCTTAAGCTGTCCCAACAATAGATGGAGTTATCTTAGAAGGACTAAAAGCCACTCTGCCATCTGGCATTCTCTCTCCCTGGCCTAGTTAAGATGGGCAAAAAGTTGTGAAATGAACTCAGCCTCTACCTTAAATATATAGATTGAGGAGGGTCTCTTCCACCAGCTGACATTCTTCTTCCAGCAGGGACTGTGTAACAGGGTTGACTTCCTGAGCAAGAGTCTTACAAACACACTCCTTCTTATTATCACAAATGCATCATTTTCTATGGAAAACACAACAGAATACAAAGCAAAGCATACAAGTCATTCATAAACTCTGAAAATAGCTAATATTGGATGTTTCAGTGTATGGCCTTATAGTCTTCTAAAAAAAAAATCCTATGTGCTGTGTGTGTGTGTGTGTGTGTGTGTGTGTGTGTGTGTGTGTGTGTGATTAAAGCAAAACAGAGCGCAGATGCCAATTACCTTTCCCTCAGTGGGCAGCCAGTTTCATGAGCATGCTGAGCATGAGGCTCATTGCTGTGGCCATCATGAATTCTGTCTTTGAACCTGAGTTTTGTAAGTGAAATCTAATAGGACTTGTGGGAGTGGAGATGATTGTACCGGATGAGTGCCTTTGTTCTAGCCTCCCTGTGTGCATGCCATCTTCACAGTGTTCCTTGAGCACGGAGTCCCAGTGGGTCCACAATGCTAGAGAGTTTTGTGAGACTGAAAGCGAGTGCAAGGCAGTGAGCACATTACAACATCAACTTAATGCTCACAGCCATGAGCACTGAGCTTTGAGCCAGAACTTGCTTCTCATGTGAGAAGAAGACAACTGGGTTTTAAGAAACATAAAGACCAAGAGATCTCACGGCATCTCTACTTCCTGTGTTAGCCAGCCACCTGCAAGGATGGTGTGCAAAGAAAGGAGAAAGAAAGGCAGCTTTCCTTGCTCACTAATAAACCAAAAACTGTATGTGGGTAGATTGTGTGTGGGTCATTCGGGGAAATAAAAACATCTGAGAGCATTTTGCATAGCATTCCTACAGTTCTGGTAAGAAAGTTCTGTGGAAGAACTTTCAAGAAAAAGAATTGCACCATTTTGGTGATTTTTTGCAAATGAGCTACATGGTTTAATTTGCATTTAAAAGTTGCACAACAAAAAAAGATGAGGTTCACTGCATAGTAATAGTTTAAATGTTTAATTTTTATTAACACATGACCTCATTTAAATAACAGAAATTGTCAAGTCAGTTCTGATGAGACACCACAGAAGTCAGGAAGGATAATGTTTTTCAGCTTATTATTAATGTATACAAGCTTTTTATGTACACAAGTACATTTTTATGTATATAGTACAAGTACATTTTTCCATTGAACCCTGCAAATTATACAGGCAGTCTTGATGGACTGATAGATTGTGATAGTTTTCTCATCATTAGACATAATGCATTATTTATCAATTTATTTATATATCTGGCAGATGTTTTAAAGAGCGGTTTTAGGTTCACAGTAAACGTGAGCAGAAGGCACAGAGAACTCCTACACGTGCTCTCTTCCTGTCTAAGCATAAATCCCCCGATCAGTGTCCCCAGAGTAGTACATTTGTTACAGCAGATGCACTTCATGACAAATCATTAGCACCCAAGTCTAGTTTATGTTAGTGTTGTACTTTCTCTAAGTCTGAATGAATTTATAAGGACACACGTTCACTGTTATTGTATCTGTAACAAAATAGTTCCACTGCTCTACAAACCCTCTGTGCTCCGTAAACATGATTTTAAACGGTGATTACTAACATCTGCCATAGTAAATGGCTTCAATGGATGAATTTATTTAAGTTACCTCCTATAACATTTGGGCAACTGAGACTCAGCTTTACAATGTATTTACAATTAATTGGTTACAATGATATTATGGAAAAATTGTGGACATAAATCTTTTTATGTATACATGGCTATTTCCTAAATCGAGAGACAAAGGATAAAAAAAGACAAATGACTCCAAAAGCAATACTTGCAAAACCATTTGGTGTAAACCAACTGAACAACTCATGGGGGGAGAGGGAAATGGGAAAGAGGGAGGGGGGAATGAGGGAGGAGGTAACAAACAGTACAAGAAATGTACCCGAGGCCTAACATATGAAACTGTAACCTCTCTGTACATCACTTTGACAATAAATAGAAAAAAAAAAGAAAGTTCTAAGTGGAATTTCCTCTCTCTCTGTCTCTCTCTGTCTCTCTGTCTGTCTGTCTGTCTGTCTTTATCCATCCCCCCTCTTCCTCTCCCTTTCTCTATTTTTGCCAGTCCTGAGGCTTGAACTCAGGGCCTAGGTGCTGTCCCTAACCTTCTTTTGCTCAGGTAAGTGTGCTACTACTTGAGCCACAGTGCCACTTCTGGCTTTTGTCTGAGTAGTTCATTGGAGATATGAGTCTCATATACTCTCCTACTCATGCTAGCTTCAAACCATGAGCCTCAGATCTCAGCTTTCTGAGTAGCTAGGATTACCGATGTGAGCAACCAGTGCCTGGCTTTCAAAGTGAAATTTCTAAGGCAAATGAATTTTAAGAGTTTGCAGACCTAGTGACACATGTTTCCAGGGAAAGTTTTTAATAATTTTCCCAATTGAATACAGCAAGGTCATTCAGTCCTTCATCTTTCCTTCTGGTTCCTGTTCCTATTCACTGATTCTGTCACTGGCATTTTCTCATGCCTTTGTTCAGTCAACACTGATGGCTCTTAGGTGCCAGACATTGTATCAGGAAGGTACTAGGGCTAAACCGTGAGCAAAACAGAGCTTGCCTTCATGGAACTGACAACCAGGTGGGAAGAGTCAGATGTTAAGCAATGGCATCAATGTCTGTGTACTTACAAACTTCTATGGTTCCTGTGAAAGTAAAGGATAGCTCATTTATAGAACATTATAAACTTGAGAACTTGACTTACCTACAGGTTTCCCAAAGGAAATCTTATCTAGATGCAATAAGAAAAAAAGAGCAAGAATAAAGAAGGAAAGGAGAAGACTAGTGGCCTCACAGACAGGACAGGAACGGGCTGAAGAAAGGCCTGTAGGGGAACAGGAAATGGCACAGTATTGGAGCCCACAGGGCAGTGTGGCTGGAGCACGGAGTACATGGGAGAGTGGAGAGAGTCGCATCAAGAGCAATCATCCTGAGCTAAGTTAGGGACCAGAAAACCTCAGCTCTCAGGCCAGCCCCACCTGGCTCTCTATTGTTATAAGTAAAGGTTTATCAGAATACAGGGATGCTCATAGGTGTGGATATTACATATGACTCACTTTGAGTTCCCAATGGCAGAGATACTTGGCAAGAGAGACCACAAGCCTTAAACTACGAAGCATGCCCTTTACAGAACAATTTTACTCACTGTTGGTCAGGAATATGCAAGGACTTGAAGTCTCTGTCTACCCCGAAGCAATGGGAGGCAATTGAAAGACTGAGGTGGGGGAGGGGAAGGGATGAGAAGTCTTGGACTTCGGAGTGGATTGGAGGGCTGATGACGCAAGAGAACAGGGAAGACCTTCACAGTGTTCCAGGTAGGACCCAATCCCCCTGGGAACAGCGTAGTGGCTTTAGAGATGACAACTGGAAGGCATTTGGGAAGTCCAGTGCAGAGGAAATGATATGATGGATGAGAGAGTGATGGACCCTGAACTATTCCTGGAATTCTCTAACACAACTCATGGTTTATGGTGCCTTTCACGGTGTAGAGAGAAGGCTTTGCAGGTGCAAATGAGTCCATACCCGAGCGGCCTCTGACATACAAAGGATTTTGAATAGACAGTCAGATAAAGGTTTCTATAACTCAGAAAGATAGAAGATATTCACCCATTGTAGTTTGTCCCAAGACGTGCTTTGTGCCTTATTATATGTTTTCTATTGGATTTCTATTTGCCACTGGCTTTTTCAATGCAAAGAACATGTATCTGGTCTCTGTGATACAATAAGCATTTGTGAGTTCCTGTGAAAGGAAACAAATAGGAAGACGACAGGCTTTCTGCTCCCAAGGTTACATGTACTGTGATACAAAGCCATTGCTAACGAAGAGCAGTAAAGTTGAGCCAAAAAAAAGTTTTGTATTTTTTTTAAAGCTACTAGAGCAAATAAAACCTCAAGCCATAGGGGAATAGGGCAATACAATTAATTTGGAGTAAAAATCCCACGGAGGAGATAAGATTGGAGCCTGGGAGGATTGAGAGGGATGAGGTTGATGCCCTCCAAGGTGAAGAGATCTGCACGATGAGACAGGAGACCAAGCATTCCTGGAAGTGGGATCCACCCTCATTAAATGTGAGCCCTCCCCCACTCCGCCCCTATTTAGACCGTGCTAGTTCTCAGCACCCGGCTTGTGTTAAGGGCTGACTCTAACTTCTGTGTCATGTGAGTATACAGTCTTCGCCACTCATATAGTAGTTAAGAGATCTTATCTGGCTCATACCTTATGCTCATCACAGAAATAATTAATTGCTTAATTACATTGCTTTATCTTTTATGCTGAACATTGCCCTTGTCACATACCAATGGGACTCAATACACACAAGTCTGTTTCTTTCTCCCAGGACCTGAACTTCCTAAGAGTTACTGAGATTGTCTCCATCTCTGGCCCCCAGGTGCCCACCACAGTGCACAATCACAAAGCAGCCCCAGCACGGATGACCATAGAGGATGCGCAATTGAACAGATGCCAGTAACTTCTGCCTCCAGTGCTGGCGGTATGATTGAGCCAACGAAAAGTCCCAGGCCCTGTGCTGGTGCGAACTGGGAGCTCGAGAAGAAATTGAATTTGAATAATTGAATTTTAAGAAGCAGGCATATGCTTTGGCTGTAACCTCCCCACACCAGACAGCCTAGCCCAGATGCAAGTCAAAATGCATTATGTATTTAATGTGTCTCCTGGGGTTGGCGTCTGAGATAATAGGAAGAGAAGGCAAGGATTATAATCAAAGTGGTACCATCTGAAGGCGTTTAGCTGATGGTGAAAGGTCAGGGCATCTCATTAGATATTTAGTCAACCCCGTGCTAAAGACGAGTAGATATGATGGAGGGGTGTGTGTGTATGTGTGTGTGTGTGTGTGTGTGTGTGTGTGTGTGTGTGTGTGTGTGTGTGTAGCTTAGAAAGAGAAGAAACTAGTAGCAGTCTCTGGATCTCTTGCAGGAGTTGAATATCAATTCTGCTCATTAGTATTCATATATAGGGCTTGAACTCGGGGAAGAATGAAAGCATTTTTTCCTGGAAGGACTGTGCGCTGTTTATCAAAATCTTCCAAAGTTAGGAAATGGGATTTGGTGGAATCACAAGGAAATTATATGATTCAGAAGAGGGAAGATGTCTAACACCTGCTTCTGCAAAACGCTTTATTATTTTCATTTATTTGTTTATTTATTTATGTATTGCCTGTCAAGGGGCTTAAACTCAGGACCTGAGCACTGTACCTGAGCTTCCCCTCGCTTCCTCCCTACCCCTGCTTAAGGCTAGCGCTCTACCACTTTGAGCCACAGCTCCACTTCTGGTTTTCTGGTGGTTAATTGCAGATAAAGAGTCTCAATGTCTTTCCTGCCCAGGCTAGCTTTGAACCATGATCCCCAGATCTCAGCCTCCCGAGTAGCTAGGATTGCAGGCATAAGTCACCAGTGCCTGGCCTTTCCTTTCATCCTTAAAGGCATATAATTATGCTCACTTTACATTTTAAATAGCAGGCTGCAACTGAGCCATGATCAAAGTATCAGAATCTCTAAGAGAAAAAATGGTGGATCAGAGAGGTTGTGTGGACATCCCCAGTGTCACACCGTTTAGAACACACAGGGTGGTTCCAATCTAGATTTGACAAACTCCAAACCCCCTGACTTTATCATTACCTCCTTTCATTCTCCTAGAACCTGAGATCAGAAGAGGTATCTGTACAACTTTTATGAAATATCCTTGTTCACAGATACTTGAGTGGCAGGAGTGAAGGAAGTAGGTATTGGCACAATATGGCCTCATTGTTAGAGAAGGCAGTAGCCTTCTGGGCTGAGCTCTGGGCTCCTCCTTCAGCTCCACAGCCTTCTGGCAAGCAGGCCCAGGCTCCCTTCTGGGGCTCACTGTCCTGGAAAAGCTGCAGTTACAATCGAGCCATCAGACACCAAGGTGAGAAGAGACAGAGGAGAAAGGATAAAGGAAAAGGATCATAAGAATCAACTTAAAAGATGCTTTTGCTGGACCCTGTGAATATTAACGAAAAGTCCTCCAACTTTGTATCTGTCCCCTTTGATCCTGGACTATTTTCTACTGCCGTCCCTTTGCAATCACACTAGGCTCCAGGCAGAAAGAGAAGATTCACAGAGAAGTATCTTGTGTGAAAGGCAAACTGCCCCTCAAATAGACAATGCCGTCTTCCTATCATCTTAAAGGAAACAGCCCAAATCAAAAAACCCCACACAAAACAAAAACTCAGAGGCTCACCCACCAGGCCATTATGTTTCTCTTCTACTCTGGTAATACAGTAATACTTTACCTCTGAGGACAAAGATGGAGACATTGGCCCATTGGGCCACACCTGCAACTTGTGACTATTTTAACTGTGCATACCTTTCTCAGCCCTTGCCCCCATCCCCAAGTCTCCCTATTTAACCTGAAGTCAATGATTGCATCTCTGAAGATGGCTGAGGATGTACTGAAGTGCTCTTTTGTGGCTGCCTTGTAATACATCTTCCTCTGCCCTTCACCATGTCTCTTTATTTGACATATGTGGACCAGTGGGCAGATCTAAATTGAGACTCCTAGAATTTGGGTCTGGAGTTCAGGATACAGAAGGCAGAAAAAACTATAGTTATGGTGTATGACAAACTAACTTCAAATTACTTAATGCAATGCTGTTTTATTGCAAAAAGGTAAATTCATTTGAGATGAGCTCTGGAAATTTGTGATAAAGAAAAACCAGTTCATTCTTACGATCTTTCTAGAGTTCCTTTGAACACCTTTGTTCTCCCAAAAGTACATGGCTCTTGTCATTTTTCAAGCCTTACTCTCAGATAGTTTTCAAATCTAAGACCCTGATACAGTCTTCACATGATCCCTTATTAGATTTCCCATGTCTTGTTTTGTTTTTTTTTAATGTATTTTCCATTGAAAAGTAATAGTCTTACCATAAAAATTTCAAAAATAAAAATTACTAGAAGAAAAAATAATTTTATATTCTTTCATCCAGATCGATCTACTCCTAATATTTCAGTGAGATTTCCCTTTCAGTGGTTTTCAAATGCATCATTTTTATATTGCACCATAAAACTATATGAAGAGGACAGCTTGGAACTGAACTTGAGACGTATAGGTAGGTATGTTTGACTTTGTGAATGGCTCGTGTGTGTGTGTGTGTGTGTGTGTGTGTGTGTGTGTGTTGGAGAGAGAGTGGAGGGAGTGGTAGGGAAAGGATGGCTAGGGAAGGTAGTGTACCAACTACCCCTGTAAAACCCTAAGGTGCGGGAGACTGTGTAGCTCTCTGCAACCTAGAGGCTGTGAATCCTCTTCGGAAGGGAGTGCCCAGCAGTCCCACACAGCTTGGGCAACTCACATTCTTGGGTATCACTTTGGTGATGGACAACTGGGGGGAGGGGTCAAATGATGACTGGGTTATCATCTTGTCTAATTCTATTGTTACCATTCATAAAACCTGCCCAGGGAAGAGGAAGAAGCAAAGCGAAACAAAAATTGCCTCCCTCGGAAGAAAGGAAAGTCAAGCTCCTTTGGGAGCTCATCAATGCCAGCTTGTCAGCGATCACAAGCAGTGATTGAGAGATCAACAACCGAGTGGCTATGTCCTTGGCTTTCTCTGTCCAGGAGGAAGAAAGCCCGCCGGCATCAGGCTGGAATCCCTTAGGTGTCCGGGCCAGCCAGAGGACAAGCTCTCTGGATCACACAGGGCATTGCAGCGTCGCTTGCTATCTGCGCTGTTTTTTCACCACCCGCATCCAAAGCCTTGCCACCTCAGCCAGCTGTCTCCCTCAACCCCAGTGTTTCCCGCCTCTCATGCTCTCTCACTTTCTGTCACACAAAAGAGTTCTGTTCACTAGAAGCCTTTGCAATACACAGAGAGGTCCTGCTTGTGAGAGCCCCGATGCTGTGAGCCCCACATTGGCCCTAAGCTGATGGTGGCTGTCTGAGGCTCCAGACATTTTTTGAGATCAAAATCAGGGAGAAAAAAAAAAATCAAACCACATTTTGAAGCAGCTGCTCAAGCTTTGTCTGCCGAGCTGGGGCTCCTCCCTACTCAGAGCCTGGGGCTGTGTCTGACCCCAGCCTTTTATGCAGTTAGACTGCAGAACATTTCCAAAAATACACACACGTTAGCAGGAAGTCATGTATGCCAGTGCTCCTTTGGTTGGAAGAGGCTGTGTAAGTGCTCCAGGCTTCTTGCTGTGTGGAAGAATACAGCTGCATTCCTTTGCATAGCAAAGGCTGGCAGACCCCTTGCCTCTTGCTCAGCACTCACGCCAGGTGGAGCGGAGGCTTCTGGGTAGAATGGTGGCTTCTGGGTAACATGGAGGCTTCTAGGTAGAATGGAGGCCTCGGGGTAGAATGAAGGCTTATGGGTAGAAAGGCAGTCTCTGGGTAGGATGGTGTCCCAGGGGGTGGGGTCACCCTCCTCTAGCGGAACTTTTGAGAATCTCTAGGGCTATGAACTGCAATGAGGACCCCAAGTGTTCTTGATAATGGATGGCTAACAATTTGAATGCTCAGATTCGCTGCTTGATGCGATCCTGGGCAAATTGCTTAAACAGTGCCATGAGCCTCTGTTACTTCATCTGTGAATTGGGACTGAGGGTAGCTCTTGACTAAATGCTTGAGAATTGGATGAGCAACCGTTGCTGGGAACCTAAGACACTGAACACACAACCCACCCATGGATGCAACGCTCTGGGGCCCTGTCTCTTGTTGTCCTTTTCTGTCTATATCTACTTCCTCACTGGGCATTCTATGTGACTTGCCCTGCTTCCATGTGAGAATCTATGGACTGAAGAGAGTGAATACTACATTACAGATCTGAGCCACAGAGGTGGTCCCATCCCAAGGCACGGGCACAATTGTGCACTAGGCATGGAAGGTGATCTGTGGGATTCATGAGGTAAGAGTTAAGGTCCTTAGAAAGACTTTATGTCTCCAAAGATTCTTTCTCCTCTGCCTGGTTGATGTTGGAATTTCCACTGAAGTCCCTTGAACTTTTATAATAAACAGGATCTCTATTATAGAAAAAGAATTCCCCAGAGTAGTAGCATTTCCCCCCGGCATGTGACAGAAGGATGCTGAATGACAGAGAGATAAGGAAAGAGGGTGAGGGAGGGAAAAAGACAGCAAACCACTGATAGTTGAAAGTCAGAGAAACAGTGTCATAAAAAGCCCGAGGCTCTGAAAACCCATCCATGTGGAAGTTTCTGGAATGTGTCTCCAGGCCATGCACCTCCACATTCTCTCCATCCCTTTCAGGATATGAATTTTAGATTAACCATATCTGTCTGGAATAGTAAAGAAATTCCTCATGGCCACATCATGAATGGAGTTTACATAGGATGGCAGGGACGTGCTTGGTCTTCATCCTTCCAGCTTAGCAGTGTAATTAGGGGAAGAAGTCTCTCATGCCCAGGCTGCCCCTCCATCTTGCTGATCTTTCTGGTACCTACTGTGGGGCACAGGCAGCCCTTGCTCTGACTGTCACTTGTTTGCCAGAACCCAGAATGGCAGCCTTTACTTTAAACGCACACTTCTATTCATGCATAGCAGTGCCACAAATATCCAAAAAGGAGCACATTAAACAGAGTGCCCCGAATGTTCCTTCTTCACTCTTCCTTTTTTTTTTTTTTAAATCAGAGACAATGGAGAAGACTGCCATCCACTTCCCTTAGACACCCCAATTCTGGCACATGTAGGAATGAAGGGCACAGAGAGTTCACTCAGAAACTAGTCACCAATGTCAGCAAGAGAAAGGAGTCACCAGTAGGGCAATTATTCCTCCAGCACTGGTTCTGAGTCGGTAAGCAGTTGTTGGAACAAGTGTGGCTGTTCTGTGCTATGTGATGATGATGACTGAAAGAGCCTACAAGAACATCTGCCTGCAGGAACTTAGGTGAGAGCAGCCACAGGACTTTAGAAGCACAACAATGCACTCAAACATGCACTCAACAATGCACAAGACAACAATGCACTCAAATCCACGGCATAGAGAGAATTGGCAGCAACCAGAAACACTGCTGTAAGCTCAGAACAGGAAGTGGACTGCATGGTGTGGACCTCACTGACCGCCTCGTCAGTTGATGGAAGTGTGGATAGAATGAGGATGACTGGAGAAAGGGGTATGGGGTGACTCTGGATGATGCAGAAAGCACAAGGCCCCACCTACAGTCAGAATCAGGTTCCTAGAGTCTTGGATTGCACTCCAGAGCAGCCTAGGCGGATTTGGAGACGGAGAAGGAAGTTTCTCGAATTCCAGGTGGGGTTATATAGGCCTGACATGTTAGATAAGGGTCAAGTATAGTTGGTTACTCAACAAGTATATATTATAGTTTTATCAGTGCCAGGCACTCTGCTGCCCAATGTGACAAAACTCATCAGTAATGGTGGGGTGTCAGAAGGGAGAGCATATAATCAGATGAGCAGAGACCCTTGTCCAAACTTCAGACTATGGGGAATGAGGAGGGCCATGAAGATGCTTCTGAGAGAGAAGACCAAGTCCTTCTGGCTGACTAGATGAATAAAGAAGAGAAACACCCAGAGGGTGATTCAGCAGGTCTTAGTGGTAGATTTAGGAGCTTCCGATTCCTCAAAGGAAGGAATCATATGAAATGTTATTTCATGCTGCGGCAGCTCCCTGTACCGCAGCAGCAACACACTAAGTGGCTCTGGGAAGCAGGGAGAAATACATGCAAGTGTCCACTGAGCGGTGTCCTGTGGAACCTGAGCGGTGTCCTGTGGAAGCTGAGCAGCAATGCCTACCGCCCTGGCATGAGTGTCGGCCTCTGCATCCTGGTTTTTGAGTACAGAGTAAGAAGCAGAGGGACAGAGGATGGACTTAAATCCGAGCTGAAGTTGTCTTTCCTTCATTCAGCCAGTGCTTACTAAGGTCAAAAGGGTGCAAAATGTCAACCAGCATTGTGGACCTCGATGTTAATGATCTAACTCTCTGGGTATTGTGAGACTCTTAGTCTACACATGCCTGGTCCTTGGCTATGATTTGTGCGGCTAGTGACTGGTTGAGAGAAACATTTGATAGGGGTTGGATAAATGGATATATTGGGTTAAGGAAGGAATCAATAAAGAGGGACACCAGAGGTGGGAGAATGCAGGGACTTCCAGGGGAATATGACTATTACCTGGATGTGGAGTATGAGTGAGATTTTAATAGCAGGATGACAATTCTCTAGGCACAATAGAGTCACAGAAGCAGAGAAGAGAGGATACAAATTTAGCCCCTGGAGGGATAGGAGAAGTTGCCTGGTGAATCATGATTCCCTGTCTGTAACTCAGACATTCAGCAAACGGTGGTCTATCTTATCAGATCCTCCCTATAGGTCCCCTGAATGGTGGCAAAGAGATTAATATTTAATCTACCATGGTCTAAAACATGATTCATTTTGTTAATTTCAATATTCCTTGAAGGTAATAGTCAGTATTGGAGGATAACATTTAGTCTGTCCCATTTTTTTCCTCCTATTCTTTTCTGAGATGCTGCCTGGGGTAGGAGTGGATGGGAATGGAGGACTTGTTTGGCTCTAGGATGTCACAATGTCCTCAAGTCCTTCCGGTTGCTATGTGTTCTTCTGGCTGCTGGTGATGAGCCAGTAGTTGGTGTCACTCCCCAGGTTTGATCTAGGTCAGTAGCCCCTTCCTAGCTGACATATCACCCAGTCTCTACCCAGCCCTGGCCTGCATGGTTCAGCACTCTGTCTCTATCTCTGGCGTGTCTGCCATGTTCTTCTCATAACTTCCGTTGCCCTCTCTCCTGCCCCATGGCAGGGCTAATGGAAGATAGGTCAGCAGTCTTGGATGCTATGGGAGCCTCTGGGTTCAGCCACTGTGCTTGTTTGGGCCATACTACATTGCAGTACAAATCTGTTCTGATCTGGCTGCACCAGGATAGCCAGCAAGTCATCCCCAAGGATAGAGTCAACACTAAAGACAAAGGCACAGCCACTCTGCGCTAACCTAACCTCTTCGTCCTGTCTCTGCAATGTCCATAAGCCTTCTTTCCCTCAGCACCCCGTGGCCTTCTGCAAAATAACCCTGCCCCCAAAGCACTGAGAGCCAAGGCTTAGCTGCATGAGACACTGGGCTGCCTTCTGCAGTTGAAGGGAAGATTTCGTGAGCTGAGACTTCAGGCTTGATTCTGGCTAGACAAAATAAATAAACAACAAAAAGAAAAATCAAGAGGCTCAGAAGAGTGTAACTCAAGACAGTGTCACTCATCTGGGTACAAATTCTTATTTCTGAAGCCCTCCTCACTCTTCCTTTCTGCGCGTTCTTCTGTGGTGAGCATCCTTATCAATCCCTGGGCAAATGGAAAAATTGAAAGTGGAGGGAGAAAGAAAGGAATGAAGAAAGAAAGGGAAGGAGAACAACAACACAGAGAGCAGCCCATTGAAACATACTGAAGGTGTTTAACAACTTTTTTTAAAAT
The DNA here is from genome assembly GCF_023159225.1 of Perognathus longimembris pacificus. Lineage (NCBI taxonomy): Eukaryota > Metazoa > Chordata > Mammalia > Rodentia > Heteromyidae > Perognathus > Perognathus longimembris. Next base: position 55,046,879 of record NC_063171.1, read on the forward strand.
TTAAATTTATTTATTAATTAAACAAAAATCTTTTGATAAGGCGTTGTGCAAAAAGGGTACAGTTACATAGTAGGGCAGTGTGTACATGTACATTTCTTGTGATATCTTACACCCTGGTTTAACAACTTTTTTTTTTTTTTTGCCAGTCCTGGGCCTTGGACTCAGGGCCTGAGCACTGTCCCTGGCTTCTTCCCGCTCAAGGCTAGCACTCTGCCACTTGAGCCACAGCGCCGCTTCTGGCCATTTTCTGTATATGTGGTGCTGGGGAATCGAACCTAGGGCCTCGTGTATCCGAGGCAGGCACTCTTGCCACTAGGCCATATCCCCAGCCCAACAACTTTTGATCTTCAAAAGAGCGTTGTCCATAGATGATGAGGGCCAAGTCGTGGGAAAATTAAGCCATGTGCTCAGATCACGTGGCTCCAAGGGTCTGACTTGAAATTTTGATCCAGGTCTTTGCTTCTCTGCTTGCTGTTCCCCGTAGTTCTGAAACGCAAATCCAAAGCAAGGATCACAATTGGGAGCCCCATCTCAAGTGAACTTAGGCTGGATTAGCAAATGGGAAAGGGGACAAAGGTTGAGAACAAATGGAGAGGATAAGGTGTAAGGAAAGTTAGCTGGGAGAGGAAAAGGTGGATCAAAGCACTGGTAAAGGGAAATCCCAGCATGGCTTTCAATCAGGTCTAAGGGCAGGTCCTGTTTGACGGCCTTCTGGGAGAGCTGTTTATGGTTGTTTTTGTGTATTTAGTTTTGTGCTGGTTCTGGGGCGTGAACTGAGAGGCCTGAATGCTGTCCCCTAACATTTGCATTAAAGGCTGGGGTTCTATCACTGAAGCCAGAGCTCCATATCCAGCTTTTCAGTGATTAATTGGAGATAAGAGTCTCACAGACTTGCCCTGGCTGGCATTGAACCATAATCAGCAAATCTCAGCCTCCTGAAGCTAGAATTACAAGCGTTAAGCCACCGGCACCTGCCTAATGAAGTGCTTTTGAAACAGGTCTCTTCCTGGTATTTTTCTTGGTGAGATCCCTGTTTCTGAGCAACTCAGGCCAACAACAGGGCAGTCTTCTCTCTTCTCCCCTGGGCAGCGGTGGTAGGACAGGGCTGAGTGACTCCCTTGTTTTGCTGAGCCTCTCTCTTGCTTCTAAGCCTCCCCAGGGCTGACCCATTCTGACTGGGTGTTTTTCACTGGCACCTTGGTGCCGCCAAGGAGAGGAGCACTATATAAATGCTAAACAGACAAGGCTGCGCCTGTCCCCAGGATAAATAGACCGCCAGTTCTTGCTGCCGCTTCTGTACCTTTCATGAACACAGACGCATCTCCCAAGAAGGGGAAGACGTGGATGTCGCTTGCCCATTTATTTTTGCGATTTACTCTCAATCTTGCAAACAGAACGTTGTGCTCTGATTTTCTTTTTGTTGTTTATGATTGTTTTATTTCTCTTTGGTACTATTTATTTCTCTTCCCCGCCCCCCCAAAGGATCTTTATGGCTTCTTATTTCCCTTTTCTGAATTCCTATTCAGAAAATGGGATGCTTTTCTTCTGATCACTCTTCCAAAATAACAGCAATAATAACCATCATTCGTCTACTGTCTTCAAATGAATTATCCCATAAACATTCATTAGACCTGGACTCAGAGGAGCTAGATTATGGTCTCAGTTGTATGTGCCTGTTTGCTGTGTGACCTGTGACACATGACTTGGCCTCTCTGAGTCCTGGTGAATTTATTTGGGCCACGAGTAGCATGAAAGATCTGTCCTTCCTCGTGAAGGCGTGTGCAAAGAGTACATAAGGGTAATTTATATGAAAACTTAAGGTAGGTATTGATTTTTAGATGAGAAATTTGAAGCACAGAGAAGCTAAGTGGTTTGCTTCCAGTGCTGTAGGATATGAGCCGCAGAGGCCGTATATAAACACAGGGCTTCTTACAATGGGTGATCTATCCGTGACCCCAGCACACGACACATAAACAGATGGACATAAAGCCAGTACCATAAAACACAGTTACTCACACTAGCCCCTCTTCTAAGGATGCAGCTGTGTGGCCTCACCACCAAGCCAGGGTGATCACACAGTCATCTCATGAAGATTTAGCCACTACCCAGGCCAGGAGGCTACCGTGAGTGCCGTGGCCTGGCTGGCAGCAGGCCATGAACCACCACCCCCATCCCGCCTTTCTTAGACCAAACCCATCGCAGGTCCATGCAGATCATCGTGGGCCTTTGCCTCAAATCAACCCAGGAAGAGGTGGAACCAAACCAGTCTCAGCTTTTCAAAGATGGTAGAGGAGGGGGACTAGGGTGGGGTGTGTGTGTGTGTGTGTGTGTGTGTGTGTGTGTGTGTGTGTGTGTGTGTGTATCTATCTCCCAAAGGCATCCCAAAGTCAATCCTGAGTGGCTGACTCTCTAGAACAGCCACTCCACCTTAGAGGGCTGTGACAGAATCGAGCACTAGGTTTCATCTCTGAATTTCCCGGCTTGGGTCTGGGTTGGGAGAGATGAGGCACCTTTTTATCACATTCTTAGGTGATGTGGATGCTGCTAGCCAAGGACCACATTTTGTGGGGAGATGAGAGCCTTGAAAGTCAGAAAAGACAAAGCCTAGGGAAGTCCTGGCCCCTCCTCCAGGGCTCCAGGTGAACTCACCTGCATTGGAATAAGGAAAGTCATTTGTTCTGCAGGTGCATTCAATGGATTTCTGTGACAGTGTTCAGGACTCATGGAAGAGCTGGGATGCAGGGTACGCATCCGGACTCCTGTGCACTGCGGGCTGGGGGCAGTGGGCTCTGCATTATGGATGAGTGAGCTCCGAAGCCCCCCACTACAGACTAAATAAATACAAACAGCCACCCCGGACGCAGGGAAGGCCCTGACCAAGCCCCCCTAGTCCTCCCAGACAGAACCTTTCCTTCAGCTGCTGTTGTTTTGCTCTGCTGCTGCCTTCTCGTCGCCTTGTACTGACAATAGTCGTAAATAACCACGGTGCTGTAGAGAAATCATTTTAACAGCGGAGAGTCAAATAAATACATTAGACCTGACAGCTTAACTACGCGGAGTCCATTTGTATGTGGTGGCCAGCTGCCTCTGCCACCTGCGGGGCTCGCAGTGGCCACGAGAGGGCGCGCCGAGCCCACTTAGAGCCAGAAACAAGGCGGGTGGCTTCCCAAATGCACACCAAGTGTGTGAGTGTGTATGAGTGTTGGGGGTAGGGTGGGGGGTAAGGGGGTGATAAGGGTTTCTATACCCCCGACACAAAGGTTTCAGCTCCCACCAGTGCGAGCAAACCATGCCCTCATTCCCTAATAAGATGCAGATTTTGGAGGGAGTTTGAAGTTACGGATAGCTTTGTGCTGATACTGGATGTGTCATCTCTAGGGGTGATGGAGGAGACAGCAGTAACAGCAGGGGCAGCAGATGCCGGTCTGTGTGCCATCTCTGTGTGCACCCCGGGCCTGCCCAGATGCTCAGGGCTTGTCCTTCTCCACCCTGACTTTTCTTTTATCAGTTGTAGCTTCTGTCTCACTTCTCAGATGTGGTCTGAGAGCTTCCTCATGATGAAGGCACAGCCAGTACCATCCATCCATTCATCTACCACCCACCCACCCACCCACCCATGCATCCACTCATCCCTCCCTCCTTCTCTCCATCCTTCCCTTCATCCCTCCCTCCATACCTTCCCTCCATCCATCCATCCTTGGATTTGGCAGTCTCCTCCTCTCTGTAACCCTCTCCTTCCCCCTGTTCAGTGCTCCTTAGTCTCAAATTAACAAAGCTTTCTAGTGAAAAGCTGGCCAGGGGTGAGCAGGAGAGGGGCTCTGGCTCTTACCACGCTCACTTCAGGCCTGCTTGGGGTGCGGAGGAGGTGGGAGAGGGGAGTGATATTTGCATCATCCCGGAGTTCTCCCAGGGCTGGGTCTATCTTTAGAAGCACGCAAATCAGCATCACCAGATTCTCCCTTGCTAAAAGGGTTGGGGTTTGATTTTTTTCCCCCCTCTGCTGAGATCCTGGATGCCAGGCTTCAAAGTCCTTGTCAGCATCCGCTCGATCTTATTCCCTGTGAAGGGCCTAGAATCCATCAGAATGCTGGCCACGTGGCAGTCCCACTGTCAGAGCTTGATTAAAGGTGACAAATTTTAAGAACACTTAGTAGCTGTCTTTGAGTCTGTGGTCATGAGGTGAATATTTCATGTTCTCTAAAGGGAGTTTAGACAATGGCAGGTCAGGTATCAAGAAATACTTCTTGACAATAAAGTTATTAGATGCTATAACAAATTCCAAACAGAATCGTCTTGCTCTTGGGGACAGTTTGGCTCACACCAGACGGCTACCTCCCTGGGACTGGTATATTTCTCTGTTGCTGTTAGTGCCTCCCCCCCCCCACCCCTGCCCCTGAGACATGGGTGCCCATGAGACTTCTACACTGCACCATTCTTTTGGGAGAGGGGCTTAACTCCCCCCTGCAGGCCCAGTTACAGTTCATTGGGTGACAAGTTGGCATCTGACTCAGGTTCAGTTTAAGCATCCCAATGTCCTAGAGTCTTAGCAATTACCCCACAGTGGACACCGCCTGTAGCAGTTTGTATTCTTTCCTGGTATTTTGGTGTTGACATTGGTAAGAAGTCCGGCTTGCTTGAGGTTCCTGATCATAAGATTGACAGCTAACTGGAAGCCATCTTTCTCCTCTTCCAGACAAGGAAAGCAGAGGAGAAGGTCTGCAAACAAACACACCCTGTATGTAGAAAAGAGGGATGCATGTGTGTTTACTTTTGATTGTTTCTGAAGCCTCCCATCTTCTCTGTCCTTGATCTTCCTGAGGTTCCTTAGGACTTACATAATAAAGTCCTTCCCCAGCCACACACACACACAACCCCGGCTTCAGCCAAGTTCTAGTTCCTGCTAATCCAAAGCACCTGGCTGACTTCCACACAAAAAGCAATGGTCAGGAAGAATCCAATCAACTTTACAACTGCAACTTCCAATATCCTCCATCAGAGGTAGTTATCATTACGAATGGGTGCCGTGTGTGCTCTGCCTTTGGTGTACATCTGTGTGTATCTTCTTTGGACAGGAATCTACAGGATCCCTTCAGCCTCCTGTAAGATGTCCCCATCTCCCAAATCTGTCCCAGAGGTCAGGGAGCTTTGCTCATTCCTTGTAAATTATGCCTTACAAGTTATTGTCATTTGTGTGATGACTCCAAACACAAAGGCAGTGTTTGGGGGCGGGGGGGGGGTGAGGCTCACAGCTGCCAATGGCTTTATGGCCTCATGGCCAATAGCAACCACAGGATGAGGTCTTGACAAGAAGAGTGGGTCACATAGGATGAACACAGCCAAGAGAATATCTCCAGCCTTTCCCTTCTTTCTTACTCCTATTAAACTTTTCCTTCTCTCCCTCCCTCCCTCCCTCCCTCCCTCCCTCCCTCTCCCTCCCTCCCTCCTTTCCTCTCTCTTTCCTCCCTCCTTCCCTTCCTTCCTGCCTCTCTTTATTCTTGCACTCTCTCTCTCTCTCTCTCTCTCTCTCTCTCTCTCTCTGTATGTGTGTGTGAGAGTCTGTGTGGGCCCAGTACTGGTGCTTAAACTCATGACCTGGAAACTATTCCTCAACATTTTTGCTTAAGTCTAGCACTCTACCACATGAGCCACAGCTCCATTTCCAGCTTTTTTTTTTTTGGTGGCTAATAGGAAATGAGAGTCTTAGAGCCTTTACTGCCCAGATTGGCTTTGAACTACCAGTCTCAGATTTCAGTCTTCAGAATAGTTAGGATTAGAGGCCAGAGCCACCGGTTCCAGGCTTCCTCATTAAAATTCTTTCTTCCCATTCTCCAGTGGACACTGGTGCGTGTGCGCGCGCGCGCGCGCACACACACACACACACACACACACACACACACACTTTGCCTAGCCTTCCTATTGTCTGGACCTGGCTCCTTGGCTCACATCTCAGTATCTTCCAAACTGTTGAATTCAGAGTCCCTTCCCCACCCTCATTGCCAGAGGGAATCCTTCTACTCCAAGGCCAAAGAGAAAAGCAAAAGAATCAAGGAGGAAACAGAGACAGGAGGTAAGAGAAAAAGTAATATCCTATTTCAACATTTTTGTTCTTTGCCATGGAAACTTCCAGAGGCATCAACTGTACAATTTGTATGTTTTGTATCATGTCTGCTTCCTGTGGGAGTTTCATAAATTGATGATGATAACACAGCACATTTCTTTTAAGTCCTTAGACATTCAGTCTTTATTGCTTTATAAATTCTGCTCAGGGCACAGATGAAATGAAATGGGAGAGATTTTGCTCTGTCCATCCTGGAAATTCCGTCACAGAATTTGCACCTCGATGAACCTTGCTTGGGGGTGGGTGGGGGGACAGTCCCGGGAGGTCACCTGTGGAAATCAAAGGGTCATCTCAGTGCCTGGTTGGAATGGAAGAAATTTGATTCAGGGTCATTCTAGAAAAACACTTGGCTTTCAACAATGACCTGCCATTTGGATTCTTTTTTAAATTATGCAAAATTCATTTTCCTCCAACCCTAAAAATAAAGTGTATGCAATATCTAAATAGCAGGGTTTCTAATGCACAAGTCATAATATTCACCTGCTGTATTTAATTATTGGAATACAATGATATTTTTTCCACAGCTGAATAGCTGCGCTAATAGGAATATTACACTGATGGACAAACTCACTCTCTAAGCCAATATATTTTTGGCTTTTATGTTGATTTCCTGAAATACAAATGTGTGTCATTTGTAGTTCTCCCCAGCAAACAATGAGTTCTACAGTATGTCATTACTTGCCTATGGAGAGGCTGGCTCTGAACTCTGGTGTGGGTGAAAACCCTTCTGTGGTTAATAAAAAGGAATCAGACCTTTATGGACCTTATTATAAAACCGTGGGACTGATGAAAAGCATCTCAAACAATGGATTTTCAGTTTGGGTATCCAGCCTCGATCGCCCCACAACACACACACACACACACACACACACACACACACACACACACAGTATTTCTTCTCTTCTTGAATGAACAAATTTATTCCTCCAGTGCACGGGTGACTTAACTCATGCTGGTTATATGCAAATCACAAGATGGAGTTGGTGCCTTTTTGTCATTTGAGAACAGACTGGATCCCAGTGGAGTGGACCAAACAGAAACGTGACGCCCAAGGCGCCCCAGCCCCATAGCTTTGGCCTTTCAGCTACCAATCTCCCACAGCGAAGCAGCTTCACCTCCCGGAAAGACAAACTAAAGTGATGCCTTTCACTTTTCCGAGTATCTTAAAACACTGCACCGGGTTCCAAGGCCTGGTGAAGCCACTGCTTTGATACAAAGTGGATGCAAATGGCTATCAGCAGGACATTGTGTATGCATTGTTCATCAATATAATGAAGTTGCATTATGGCCGGGCTTGATGCGTGTGTACATTCACTTGTCAAATAAGATCCTGCATGCAAAAGAGCTCCCCCCACCCTTCCCTCTCCCCTCCTGTGCTTTGTAAACTATAAAATGCTGGAGACACACGGTTTTGCCATTATCAGCATTGTGATTATGAATCCCTGAAGGGCAGACGTTACAGCAGGCAGACCCTAGGTGCTCTCAGACAGAGCAGGCTGGGCTCCAAATCAGAAATGAGCTTGAGATTTACTGATTTTATTATAGGGAATAAACGCTTGGAGACAGAGGGGGGATCGTTTATGACTGCCGTTAATATCTTACTCGGGGAAGCCGCACGTCCTGTTGCCTGCCATCTAGTGGCAAAGGAATACATTTGCAATTCCCTCAAGTCTGGAAAGGATAGATTGGCTGTGTTGGGAAGCAGAGGGTGCAAGGAGCCTGTGTGTGATTGGTGGTTGTCACTGCAGGGCCTGAGCCCAGGTACCACTGCAGCCATAAACTGACATCTCTTCTGTGTAAAGCTCCAGAACCCAGTGGGCCATTTCAAACACTAAATAAGAATCACAACAGAAATGATTGGGAGGATAATGATAATATTAAGAAGCATAAACAGTTATAATCATAATGCCAGATTTCTTCCCCTGTTCCTTGTTGGGCTCTGTTTAGTAAACAGACAAAAGGCTGAAGAGGGAGAAGGAAGAAACCCAAGAGGTGGCAAATAGAATAGAAAAAAAATCCTTGGTTTCCTAAACTCTTCTTTCTAGAAAAATGTGCTGAATTCCAGCTCTGCCTTTGGCACACAGCTGTTGCAGGAGACAAGGGAGTGGCTGTGTGGATTGAACCCCATTCACCCTCTGTAGTGACCATGGGGCCAGGCTCTGCCTTCTCTCCCTATGCACATCCTTGGAAGTCTTGGGTAATCATTTATACTATAGTAAGAATTGAGTATTTGCTCTTTGCCAACTCACTACCTTCTCCTCACTGACCACCTCCTGGTAACCTCCAGAATGATACGCAGTATCATCTTTTGTCATTCATAACAAGCCTCCTCCAACCTGTATGGTAATGAGGTGACTGGAGAGCTTCAGGAGGAGGGGTGGTCCCTACCTTAAAGATGGCGTTCAGTCACCAAGGCTAATGACTCAGTGGATCAAGGCCACCCATTGGAAAACTCCATGGAAATGCTAAATGACTTGAGTTCAGAGAATTTCCATGTTGTTGAATCACCCAGTTTCACCCAACTCCTTGGGGACAGAAGCTCCTGTGCCCTGGATACTGATGGAATTCTTCCTATGAACCTCTTCTTTATCTTTCATCATATAAGAATCGAGGTAAGTAAATGTTCCCCTGATCTTATGAACCATCCCAGCAAATGACTACACTAGAAGAGGACAGCCATGGATACCTCCCCTCCATTTATATCTGGCTGGTCTGAGCTAGAGCAGGCACCTCAAAGCTTACAAAGGGTGTCTGAAATGGGGCAGTCTCTGGGACTAGTGGCACCTTTATTAACTCCTGAGAATTTAGGTCTAAACTGGATGGGGATGAATGGCATCCAGTTGATGCCTAGAAAGTTAATGAATCAATTGGTATGAGAGAAAGAGAGAGAGAGAGAGACAGAGAGCTCACATCTGATGCTTGAAGCATGAAGTTCACTACAAGACAGAAACAATAAATGCAAGCAAATACTGGTGGGGAACTTACTTAACTATTTCAAACTACTTTGAAGTTGTCCATGGAACATAGAGCTCTGGCTGCAGAGTAAGACAGTTTATTCTGGAGCGAACATGGGGGTCCATATGACGTGGGGTACCCTGAATGACTTGCTCCATTGTGGAGAAGATGGCAGAACAAAGGAAAGGCATAAAGCAGAATTGGTGAAGCCATCAGGTAGGTGGGTTACAACAGAGAGGGGAAATGTCTCCTGTTATAAGATTCTTATTTGTAGGGTTGGTAGAAATTAGTGTGGACTTGCTAGCTTAATAATATATCCCCAAAGTTTACCTAAGAATCCCAAAGCTGTGACCTTAGATAGGGAAGTTAGTAGTCAATGGCTATTAAAGGAACTCTACATATCCTGAGACACAGAGCCATCTGTGGTGGGTTGCACACCAGAATTGAACAGTCAGTGAAGAAATAAGGCCCCAGTGAACACACACATATGTGCACACACACACATACACACACATCATGCAGTGGTGTACACTGAGATCCAGTTGCTCACTTCTCCCTTGCATGGGGCCTAAGCAAATACGCTGTTGTTGTTCCAGCCAGAGTTAAGCAACAAAACTTAATTGAGCTGGTTTTTGTGCTTCTGTTTTTAATAGCTGGCAGCAAGCAAGCCAGCAACAATAGCTTCCTGTAGTGCCCTTCACTGCCCCGCTAATCTCATGTGCACAGGGACTCATCTGCTTTGGGGAGGCTGGCTAGAACGTTAGGGAAATACAGGAGCTGCGGAAAATGTCCACGTGGGGAGGAGGCTTTCCACAAGGTATATAAGAACGAACAGGCTAGCTCTCCTACAATGGAGTACCAGAGAGAGGATGCCTTACTTCTGGAAGGGTCACTGACTCCCATGGATTTGATTCTCCTATTGACTCCTTATGATAAGAAGAAATGACGCCAGCAACCCTGGCTCCTGGCTTGGCCTGCGGCTCTCTAGAGGTACTGCTGGTTATTGGAGGACCTGGGTGTCTGTGTGTAGCTAAATACTCTGCTTCCCACGAAAGTGAAAACATTTATCTGGCCAAATGAAGCCACTGCAGACTATTCAAAAAGCAAATGTCCTTTAGCTATTTTGTGTCTGATGTTTGTCTTCCTGTGTATTCTCTCTTATCTGGGGACGTTGTGGATTTTCTGAAAAAAATCAATATAAGAGGCAGAAAAGAAGTTAGCACAAGCTACCCATAAAAGGTACATTAAAAAGAAGAAAGAGAGAGAGTGTGTGAGAGAAAGAGAGAGAGAGAAGGAAAGAGAGAGAGAGAGAGAGGGAGAGAGAGGCAGGTAGACAGACAGACAGACAGTTAGACCGAAAGTCAGAGAGAGGATATTAATGAGATCTATGTGCCCAACTCTGCTAGGTATGATAGTAATACAAAAAATAAAGGCTGGCTCAGTGCTTATGGAGCTCACAGGTATTCGAGTAGACAACACAGCAAAGAAAGCCAAAGCAACCTCACTAATTAGAAGAACCTTGGCTTAAACATTAGACCATAGTTACTGAAGAATTAAAAGCTTCATTACTGAATAATAAACCACTTCTGTACTGTGGATCTGAATTTTCTCTTCTGGGGTAAAAAAAATATATGTTTCTTAACTCATGAGAGTAAGGCAGAATGAGCATGCAATCTACAAATACAGCCAACAAGTCAAGCTCAAGTTAACAGCATGGCAGATGGTTATGTGTGCGGACATTCAGTTTGACCTAATGAAAATGAAAACTTGTGTATGTAGTAAGACGATTATAAATATGTTAACAAACACACACAGACTGGTGAACTATCATCAATTGCATCAACAAAGGCAATTTATATACCAAGTATATATACCAAGCATATAAAAAATGTCTACAATTCAACAATAAGCCACGATTTATCTTTAAGTAACTCAATTCCATATAAAACTGTACAGAGGATCTGAACAGGGGACTCACGTGCACAAAAAGGTAAAAAGAAAGAAATTCAGATGGCTTTCTTGAACACAAGTAAAAAAGATACTCAATTTTGTTCATAATAAGATAAATCCAGGTTAAACTGGAATTGACATTTGTTTCAGATATTGTTTGAAAGTTTGAGCAATTGGGCGAGATGTGATAAGCATCTCCATTATACAGAGTTTGTAAGCAATTTGGCAAAAATATATTAAAATTACAAGCATGTAGAGATATGGAATACCCATGAGTCTACTTCAGAAATATATTCTGTAGATGTATTCACCCCTAAAGAAACACTTATATATTATCACTGTAAATAACAAAAGATTGATAATAATATGAATATCTTTTACTGAGTAATTCCTTAAGTAAATTGTGCTACATCTAAATAATGAAGTACAATATCTACATAAAAAGATTACCAAGGATTTTAGAACTGTCTCTAAGATATGTTAAGTAAATGTTAAGATGTGTTTGTGTTTATGTGTGTGTGCATATATATGTATATATACCATATATGCATATATATGTATGCTATTCCCATGCAAATATAGTGTATTAACATATATTCCATATGAAGCTGGTTCTCCAAACTGTGGGTTTTGTAGCTGAGATTCAACTAACCATGGATTGAAAATATTCAGAAAAATAAATCCAGAAAGTTCCAGCAAGCAAAATTCAAGTTTACCTCATGCTGGGCTTTATGTTTAATCCACGTGAATGAAAGGATGTGTAGACACAGATAACTGGAGCTTTCTACCGTCTCACAGTTCTTTTGTCTCTCCAGAGCACTTGCATATCAGGCCCATTTGCTCTGCTTTTTCTCATTCACGCACTTCCCACTAAGGCCTGTGACATTTGTGTCTGAGCGGGATGCATGAAGATCTTTTTCCCCCTGTCATTCCCTCAACATGAGTAATGGAGATGGGCAGAGAAAGGAGATGTAATATACATTGGTCATATGACAGGAAGAGGCAGAGGAAGCATCCCAGCTCATCTTTGTAGGACAGACTTCAGATTGACACTTCACTGGAGAAAGAATTAAGGCTGGGTAGAGGGGAATGAATGGGATGCATAACTATTTCACAGCCTTAGTGGTGGTTAAACATGTGGTCCAGTTTCTCATTCTTCAGATTGTACAAGCAAGATCTAGTCAAGATAAGAAGGTCACTGTTGTCTAGGACAGGGGTAACTTTGACTCTTGTCTCATTATGTTTATCCACCAGTCCTGTCCTTCCTAGAATCTGAAGTGGTTATAAGGTGATTACAGAGATAAAGACTCAGAGGAAAGAAAGATGGAAATGAATGAACAGCAGTCTTGTATCCTGCTTGATGGTACCCATTGGACAATTGCAGGTCCAAGTGAAGAATCTGTCAGTGGGTTGGTTTTGTTTGTTTTTCAGAAGCAGTTCTAATGAGGGAAAGAAAGGGGAACTGTTAGAAAGGGGTGGACATCATATGTGACATATATATGTGGGCTGTTGTGATGCCTCTTGTTCTCTTACTGCCTTGGGCTCCCACTCAAATGCTGCTTCCTCCCATAATGACTTAGGAGCTGCTCAGCCCATGAAAAGACTGGAGACAGTGCATGCACAAGCCATCAGGCAATCAGCAGAAACCCCGGGGCCAGAGGGAGATAGATATGAGAGGAGCCCCATACGATAAACCCAGCCTCCAAGAGGGCTCCATTGGACTCCATTTTGGGGATTCTTTCTTTCGAGTGTCTCTAGATACTTTCCTTTTTATTTCAAATAAACTTGCTATGTCTGCTTTGAAAACTCCTTTGCCTTTTAAGTCTTTAGTGGACAGAGAAAACAAACCCCTCCCCTAGACAATATCACTAAGCACATGCTACAGCAACAGCAGAGCATTAAACCACATGTGGGGATGTGACAACTGTCATGGTTATGTACTCACAAAGCCAGCCTGGTCCATATTCCACTTGCTGCCTTCCTCGGTGTAGCAATGGAAAAGGGTTGATACCTTCCTTTGCCCTTCAAAAAGGTCATAGCTGACACTCCTACAAGAGATGATGGGTTAACAAGAAAGCAGCATGGCAAATTTTTCAAAGCTTTACATGTGCCTTCAGAAACTAAGACCTGGGGCTGAGGGGAAAATGCCGATGTCTCTGCTAGGTTCTGTGCATAATGGACAACTCTTTAGAAATGGGATTAGACAAAAGGGAATAATCTAATACTAATAGATTCTGGGGATGTGCAGGATGGGGTAGGGGCACCCAAACTGGCTGTTCAGATTCTTTCTGACTTTTCCCTGTCAGTCTTCCCTCTTCCCAGGAATGAGGCAAAACCTCTGTGGAAATGAGGGTCTTGAAGGGAGAAGGGAGGTAATGGAGGAGTGTTTCTTATGGCTAGCTCTGTGTGGGTACAGGAGTTCTAGTCTTTATGAGAACCTTGGGGAAAAGGCATTGTAGTTTCTTATATTCACTCTGAGGGAGAAAAAGACGCGAGAGACAGGGTAGACCGAAGGTCAAAGAGACTTTACTTCTAATCTTTATTCAAAGTATTCAGTATGCAAGTGTCATACTTTAGAAGTATTGTTTTTTTCCTGAGCTCTTAGAAATACAAACCAGTCTGCAGTTCTCTTGGAGCTGACATTCAAATTGGAGAGGATGGGTGGTGATACATAATAAACAGACAAGACATCACTATGTGCCAAGCCGAAAACACCAGTGCTGGGGGCTCCAGAAGGCCAGGAGTCCAGACAGGTTCTTCAGTAAACACTTGCCTTTGCCAAACCAAAGGCTTTCCTAAGTTATTTGAATATAGAATTGTTCGTGTTAGGGGCTGGGAATATGGCCTAGTGGCAGGAGTGCTTGACTCGCACACATGAAGCCCTGGGTTCTATTCCCCAGCAACACATATATTGAAAACAGCCAGAAGTGGCACTGTGGCTCAAGTGGCAGAGTGCTAGCCTTGAGAAAAAAGAAGCCAGGGACAGTGCTCAGCCCTGAGTCCAAGGCCCAGGACTGGCCAAAAAAAAAAAAAAAAACAAGAAAGAATTGTTCATGTTATTCAGTACTTTCAGATTTTTCTGCTATATAATCTCACCATCCTTTGGACCAGAGTTCTGAGAAACTCACTGGGCAACTGTGCTCTGAGTGAATTCTCTCCCTTATTAGATGAAGGAGCAAATCCCCAGAGAGGTTAAGGGGGTATGGTTAGTGTGGCCCACTGTTCAGTGTGGCTGAACAGTGAGTGCCAAACCAGAGTTTTATTCTTCAGGACTGTCCCTCTGTTCTCTATTATATGTCAGGAATAACCAAGGCATTGCTAACTCACTCGATCTTAACATACCTATCTCAACAGTCAAAGAGATTTTCTATAGAACTTGCTAGCATTCTGCACTTTCTTTTCGTATCTATCTACCTACCTGCCTGCCTACCTACCTATTCCTTGTACCTGTACTAGGGATTAAGATCAGGGCCTGGTGCTCTCACTTTGCTTTTTCTGTCCAAGGTTAGTGCTCTATCTTTTAAGCCACACCTCCCATTCTGGCTTTTTGCTAATTAACTGGAGATAAGAGTCTTATGAGCTTTTCTGCTCAGGCTGGCTTTGTTTTTGTTTTTTTTAAAAAATAATTTATTTATTAAACAAAAATTTTTGACAAGGTGTTGTGCACAAGGGGTACAGTTACATAGTAGGGCAGTGTGTACATTTCTTGTGATATCTTGTTTTTCTTTCCCTTCCCTAGGTCAGGTAGACATATATATATATATATATATATATATATATATATATAATACACAGTGTGCCAAGCACATATACAGTAGCCACGTGGCCTATGCCAAAAAAAATTCACCTAGGGCTTTAAATGTAATGTCGACAGTAGACAATACGTCGACAATAGTCTTATATGAATGTACATACATAGTTTTTGAGCTATTGTGATCCACTGAGAGATCTATTTTTGACCTTTATATGTTGAGTAGTTGTTTGGTTTTAGTTACATAATGTAAGGTCGCTGACCCAAACCTGTGGGAGATACCATTTGACAAGAAGTTTTTGGTTTCGCAGACCTGGTCTCTACTGTCTCCCCCTCCCCCCTCCTTAACAGTCATATATCAAGGAGATCATTCCCCTTTGTTTTCTGTGTTCTAGGCTTGTCTCGCTCAACATTATTTGTTCAAGTTCTGACCATTTTCCTGCGAATACCAATATTTCACTATTTCTAATCGCTATGTAGTATTCTATTGTGTATAGGTACCATATTTTTTGGATCCATTCATCTGTGGAGGGGCACCTGGGTTGTTTCCATATTTTGGCTATTATGAATTGTGCAGCGATAAACATGGAAGTGCAAATGTCTTTTTGATATCTTGGGACCTGTTGTTCAGGATAGATGCCTAGGAGTGGTATGGCTGGGTCATAGAGTAGGTCTATATTGAGCTTTTTGAGAAACCTTCAGGCTGGCTTTGAACTTCAATTCTCACATCTCAGCTTCCTGAGTAGCTGAAATGACAGGCATGAACCACTGGTGCCTGGCAGTTTTCTGCACTTCTAGGTGATTTAAGTTTCATTTCTCATTGCTCAATGATTGCAGAATATTCTGCTAATCATCTAGTAAGACCCTTTCTACTTAACCTTTTTTTTCTCTCACCTTTCCTCCCCCCCTCTTTTCATTCTAGACCACACATGTACTTGGTGTTTTCTGAAATGTAAGCCAATGTTGTACTTGATTCGATCTTAAGAACTAAAGCTTTTACTTCCAAAATAATAGGTTCCATTAAACAACCAACAGATGTGTGAAGGAAAGAGTGCAATCTTTGCATCTAAGACTAGAGGCTACGTTTTGTTTTGTGTGTGACCTGGGGTGTAGAGAGAAATACAGGAGAATGTCTGCGGCAGGTTACATTTATTTACATTAGAAAGACACACACAGAATTGTGCCACAGGCTCTCTAAGTTGTTGAGATTGGGCATTTTAAAAACATTATCTTAACATAAATTTTGCCTTACATAACTACCTTCAGAATAAATTCTTCACAGCCCTGGGCTTCTTATTAAAAGAGTGGATTTTAGTTCCTTCTTATTGTATTTAGATTAAGTTTTTGAATGGAACTGTGATTTTCTTGACTTCTTTTTATAAATGTTTTTGGTTTGCATTGACCAATGCAACTGGCTGTTTTGGATTCTCTGAACTTGGTGTCAGCGTGCTGATGCAGCTGAAGAATCATAGAAATTAATTTTTTTTTAATGGTGGTGAAAGGAATAAGATCCTAAGCTGGAATCCGTGCTTGGTAGGCTAAAACGGATCAATTTCCCTGTCCCTAATTAAAATAAGCCACCAATACAACAGCTGCAGAAAATCCAGGGCTTTTCTCCCTGATGAATGCGACCAGCCTGCAAATTTGTCCTTGCTGGGAACAGAGATTTCCTGGGCAGCAGCAGTTTAAACAGAAATCTTCTGGGCAATTTGCATTTGATAATCCATGTGCACCTACTCAGTGCTCAAACCTCCACACCAGCACCACACACAATTCCATTCCTTGCAAAAGCACCCATTCAGTCAAGCACTGGTGACTCACACCTGTAATCCTAGCTACTCAGGAATTGTGTCATGAGGATCACAGTTCAAAGCCAGCTTGAGCAGAAAAATCTGTGAGATCTCTTCTTTCTAATTAACCAGCAAAAATCCAGAAGTGAAAGCACAGTAAGTGTTAGGTGTGAAAAAGACAAACAAGAGCACACAGCCCCAAGTTCAAGCCCCAGTACAGGCGTGCGCACACACATACACACACACACACACACAGAGAGAGAGAGAGAGAGAGAGAGAGAGAGAGAGAGAGAGAGAGAGAGAGAGAGAGAGAAAGAGAACCACAAAGCACCTGTTAAATTAAACCAGTCAAATTAAAGATGATGATTTTTCCTTTTCTAAGTATGTGTCCTTGAAGGGGTCCATTACTGGCCATTGAAGGGGTAGGCTATCTATTCTTTCATATTGTCTCAGTTGTGAAAATCTGCCTATGTGTGAACCATCTGCTTTTAAGTAGAATCCTAGCTTTCCATCAATTAGCACTATAATTTCAGATGCAAGGTAGGTTAACTTTTGATTGATCTTCAATTAACACCAGTTCTTAGCCACTTACTTTATTTCAAATTCATTTTCCTCTTCCAGATCTCAGGAAAGTGGCAGGATGACCTTCCTGCTTTTGAAATGTTGATAGCTCTTTAGCATGAAAGAACTCACTTTCTACCCACCCTCCCTTTATCCCCAGTAAGTAAGAACTCAGGTGTATAATTGTATTTTCCAAAAGAGCATTCGAGAAACTTGTAAGGAAGACCATATCGAATGCAAAAATGGCTTTCATTTTTAAATTGCATTAAAATTTTCATTTTATTATTTTTGTTTAGACTTTGGAATTTTCATAAGTCACAATTTTCCCCCAAAGGACCCCACAAATGACACTTGTAAAATCCTTTGGTTCCTCTCCTAGGGCACAAACTTCCAGGAATTCCCACCAGAACACCCCTTGCCAAATGGCCGGCTAGCTCATCCTTATTGGTTTGAAATTCTGGCTGCTGAAAATATTTACCAATTGATATTCTTTAGTTACTTCTTTGGCAATCTAGAATGATAGGCCATGTTATTGATCATTTCTATAGGGCTTATAGTAATTTATGACTGTGGTAAGTTACTCAATGTTGCTTTTATGAATTTGACTCAGAAGATTTGTTATATCCTTATGCTTCTTCAGAAAAAATAGGTATAATTGGTTTTGTAATGGCTATCTTTACAGAAATAGGATTGGCTTAACAATCACTTCTGGTACAACTAGCTTCCTGAAAGCTTTTGTATCTGTTAGCAAGGAATCATTTTTTATGAAGAAAGTATATAACTTTTCCTTTTTATTTTATTTTTTTAATTTATGTCCATCATGGCTTCTTTTGTTGGTGTGTTGCATTGAAATCAGAAAAACAAAGTTCACTTCACTGGTAAGATCAAGTAATGCTTGCTGCTATAATAAATACACCCCAAATCTCAGTGGCTTAACACAGTAAAAGCTTGCTTCTCACTCATGCCACAGGCCAGCAACACATTTTTCTCCCCACCAGGGGATCTGTATGTATTACAGATCTATAGTCCTCCAGGGTGTTCTTGAAATCTTCATTCAGCCAGAATGGGGAAAGGGGAGAGAATGGGAATCAGTGTGGGAGTTCTTAATGGGCCTAAAAATGGCATTCATCATTTTTTTTATCTCTCACAACATAGGTAAAACTCAGTTCCTGGT
The DNA here is from genome assembly GCF_023159225.1 of Perognathus longimembris pacificus. Classification (NCBI taxonomy): domain Eukaryota; kingdom Metazoa; phylum Chordata; class Mammalia; order Rodentia; family Heteromyidae; genus Perognathus; species Perognathus longimembris. The sequence continues at coordinate 55,065,178 of NC_063171.1, forward strand.
CTCACCTAACTAACTGTATGTCTGACAGGTTTACTATCCTGTCAAAGGTATGAGAGAAAGAAATCAGATCAGCGAGCCATGAACATTTCCCACCACAGAGGCTATTAGTACCCTAGAAACTTGCTTGTCTAGACATGGTTTTTGGATTTCCCTTTCCTTTTTTTTTTTTTTCCTTTCTTTCCACCCTTTCCTTTCCTTTCTTAAAAATACATTTTAATTATCTTTAAGTAATTCCTCTCCCTTCCTTTCCCTTCCGCTTAGGCAAGTGCTCTACAATTGAGTTACATCCATAGCACTTGGTTTCTGGAAAATACTGCAGTTCAGTGCCTTGTACTCTAGAGCCCAACCACTGATGTGTGTGACCCTGGGCAAGGATCTCTTTGCATCAAGGAGTTGAATAAGGAAAACCACTACATTGCTGCCACTGGAGAACAGCTGAAGTAGATGCCTTGCCTCTGTGTGCGCCCCTATAAGCCTTGTCTGGCTGGAAAGGATTAACAGCCTTCTTAAAAGTAAACTTGAAGGTGCTTCATAAATTTAGGCCAAAAGTCCTGTTCAATCTTAACCCACTAGAGAATGTGACCGAAGAAATGGGTCCTGTTGTGGGAGACTGTCTTAATTGAGCAGATCACTAGCAGTTTCCGAGAGCATCTATTTTATCGCCCTGGCTACACTCCTTAACATTGGAGATATCTTCTTCCTGATTATTAGGTTCCATTCCCAACACATGTGAAAGACTGCCTGCAATCTAAACAACAGTAGATATTCTTGTAAGTTCCACATGACTTGCAGGCCATCTTCCTTCTCACTTTCTTGCAAGTGGATTTACTACTCGTCTAGTCCTACCATTGAAAGGTAGGAATGTTTGTTCTTGCTGTTATTGTATTTTTCCAGTCCAAAGTGAATAATTCTTATTTTTCTGTTTATTTTTTATTGTGGCAAAATGAACACAACATAATATATTATTATAACTATTTGTAAGTGTATACTTCACTGGCATTAAGTACATAATGTTCAACAACTAAGACCCAAGTTTTAGACCTCAGGCCTAAACTTCAGGAGCTTCACATAGAGAAGAAATCAGAGGACTACTTGTCCAGGGCTATTAGACCCTAACTCCGAATAGGAAGAGGACCATATGAGAGTGCAGATGGATGGACCATGTCTTGGTATCCTGAGAATTCTGAGACATGCTGAACCCTCTCATGGTCAGGGAAGGTCATTGGTTCTGCTGTCTGGTTTCTGGATATGTGTGCTAGGATGCCCCACAGAGAAGTGGCATCCTGGAGATAAACATGGCGCTTAGGGGGTGTGTGGCTAAATGCCTAAGTGCTTAAAATTGATGCTAAAAATGAACAAAACATTGAGACACACTTGTGAAATATTTGCTGATTTTTATATGTGATGGTTCATCTTGATTTATTGACAGGTGTCGAGGAAATGAGTAAAGAAAAATCTCTGGGGCTGGGAATGTGGCTTAGTGGTAGAGTGCTTGCCTAACATACATGATGCCCTGGGTTCGATTCCTTAGAACCACATACACAGAAAAGCCAGAAGTGGGCACTGTGGCTCAAGTGGTAGAGTGTTAGCCTTGAGCAAAAAGAAGCCAGGGACAGGACTCAGGCCCTGAATCTGAACCATAAGAATGTCCAAAAACAGAAAGAAAAAAAGAAAGAAAAAAAAAAGAAAAAGGAAAAATCTCTGGGTGTGCAAGTGAGGACATTTCCAGAGACCATTCACTAAAAAGGATGGGGAAGATCTAGCTCGAATGTGGGCAGCACCATTCCATAGGCTGAATGGTTCTGAAGAAACAAAAAGAGGGGGGAAAAATGAAACAGAAATCTTTGAAAAAGTCTCAGTTTTCCCAGAAAAGAAGTGTGGGTAAATTTGGAATTAAGGATAATATAGCTGCTGAAAAGACTCCTGCCTATAAAAAGAAGACAAGTATTTGGTGGGAGTATAGGAAAGATGTCTTGAAGGTATTTCAGGACGTGGCCAGCTTGATTCAAGGATGAAAAGAAGTCAATTTATTTCCAAGAGTTTTATTGGGGAAAAGCAGGGGATTACTTAGATTAAGTATTCTTTTGAGTTCTGTTGTCCAGCCACTCAGAGACCACTACTGTGACAGTCCTAGGACAATGCCTCTTTGGAGGCATACTGTTTCATCCACGGTTTTTTTGGTTTGTTTTTTGTTTTTCTCAGTTGCGGGACTTGAACTTAATGTCTGGGTTCTATCCCCGATCTTTTTAGCTCAAGGCTAGTGCTCTATAGCACCACTTTTGACCCATGGCATCACTTCAGGTTTTCTGGTGGTTAACTGGAGATAAGAGTCTCATGGATTTTCTCGCTTGGCTGGCTTGGCACTGCGATCCTTAGATATCTCAGCCTCCTGGGTAGCTAGGATTACAGGCATGTACCATGGGAGCCTGGCTTGTTTCATCCATGTGGTGTTGGCTTTGAAAGGATGCAAAATGTGGATTTTAGCGTCATGGCAGCTTCCACCCTGATTTCCAAGGAAGGCCTTGCTTTGGTCAGATTCTTCCTTGCTATTCTTCTCTTACTCCTTTTTGGAATACATAAGTTTACCCTATGCCATATCATGTTAGGAGCATGTAAATTGTTTCAATTTTATAGGCACTCACAGCTAAGAGTTCATCTCGAGTCTCAGAAAAGAGTTTGAGTCTGGGTTAAGACTGGTGACTAAGAGATGGAGTGAGTATGCTTTACAGGAGCTTTTAGGGGGAGGGTTCAAGGGTGGAATGTGTTATAAGGATATATGTGTGAGTGCCAAGGTTAATGTTGATTGTCACTTTGGTTAAATGGAGCAGAATATAGATTAGAAAGCATATGGGGGAGGGGGTGTGGAGGAGTATGTATGCATGCCTGCACATGTGTGTGCATTTCCAGAGATTAACTGAGGAAGGAAGATTCACTGTTGGAATAGAAGAGAGAATGAAGAAAAACAGCTCTCTCTCTCTCCTCTCTCCTCTCTCTCTCTCTCCTCCTTTCCTGGTGACCATGTAGTAAGCTATTCTGTTCTGGCATGTCCTTTACACCACAATGAACTAAAACCTCTGAAACCTCAGAATCTGTGAATAAAACTAAACCTTCTCTCTCTGAAGTTGTTCTGCTCTGGTGTTATTTTCATAGTGATGAAAGTCTGGCTAACACACCGTGTGAGCCTCAGTGTGTCTATGGGGAAATGACCTAGTCAGTTAAAGAAAATCCCCAATGTTACTTCTCCTATTAGCATTCAGATTTTAGTCTTTAACAGGACCAAAAGAAAGCATCCATGGCTCAAAGGCCATAACATCTGGAAATGTAGACAAGAATAAGCCAAAAGACAGACCCACACTATAAATCGAGAGGCCACCCATGGAATGCGGCAGCTGGGAAGCAACCAGCAGCCAGGAAAAGCATCAAGTTCCACAGAGAAGGGTTGCACGGGACTGGTACTCCCTTTCCTTGGCGTGGACACCTGAGAGTTGGCTTTGTTACTTCTGTACGGTGGCAGGGAAGAAAGAAAGCCAAAAAGAGGGATATAACCCTGCTATCAAAGCCATGTTGATTTGTCTTGTTCCTCTACAGAAACTGTGGATCTTTAACTGTGAATTTAAAAATGGGGTAATTGGGGCTGGGGATATGGCCCAGTGGCAAGAGTGCTTGCCTCGTATACATGAGGCCCTGGGTTCAATTCCCCAGCACCACATATACAGAAAACGGCCAGAAGTGGCGCTGTGGCTCAAGTGGCAGAGTGCTAGCCTTGAGCAAAAAGAAGCCAGGGACAGTGCTCAGGCCCTGAGTCCAAGCCCCAGGACTGGCCAAAAAAAAAAAAAAAAAAAGGGGGTAATTGTCCTTCTAGTAATTGTCCCACCACATCTGATCTTCCTCCAAGGAAGGATTCAGATTTGATGCTGAATCCTTCCCTCCCTGCCTCCCTATCCTTGACTAGAGACTTCCACCCTTCCTATCCTTTTGGCTATTTCTATATTTTACTCTTACACATGAGCAGCTGTGTGTTCACTTTTTCACTGACCTATGGCAGTTTTTATTTCCTCTTTTCCAAGAGACAACCAAAGACTAAGGTTTTTTTCTTCTTCTTCTTCTTTAAGAAGCCCATCTGAGCTCATAGTGTTAAAATTTGAGTTTTAGGAAGTTTGAGAGGAGCTATTCTTAAATAAGTAACTTATGTTGAATAAATAACGTGACGGAGTATCTGGAGGACATCACAACAAATCAATTGGGGCTGTTACCTGGTGAACCATCAATGGTAAATGACATAGAACTTGGGATGATTTGGTCTTTTTCAATGAAAGTGTGAAGTCTAATTTTATTTTTATTCGTTTATTTATTTTTTGATGCTGGTCTTGGGCCTTGAACTCAGGGCCTGGGCACAGTCTCAGATCAGAGCTGTTTTGCTCAAGGCTGGCATTATACCATTTGAACCACACATCCTTTTTCTGTTTTGTTTTGTTTTTTCTTTCTTTCTGGTTAATTGAACATGAGAGTCTCACAGACTTTTCCTAGCCCAAGCTGGCTTCAAACCATGGTCCTGGCATCACAGCTTCCTGAATAGCTAGGATTCCAGGCCTGAGCAGCTGTGTGGTCCCAGCATGAAGTGTGACCTCTGACATGTAGGAATGTGAGACTGAGCCATCCCAGAGGGGATTCATCCCCACTGTGCCCATCACAGTGCTGAATCACAGTGCCTCTTCAGCCCTGGATGTGTGGATGAGCTGATGGAAGCTGGAAAAGGGATGGGAGGGGAGGAAGGGAAGGAGGAGGCTGTTAGGTTTTAAGACACTTTGGGATGCTTGGAGTGCGTGGAGAAGACAGAGGTCCATGCATTGCTAGGGAGATAAAATCCCAGCATTGGATGGAAGAGGAGGACTGTCTCCCAGAAAAGTAAGTTAACCTCTGACTCTGTAAGGAACTTTGTAAGAAGGTGGGAGGATAAGTTGTCTTCCTCTAATCCCAATAGTGGAGAATAGGATTGTTTTCACAGTTTTTCTTTTTTAATAGTTCTTTTTCTTAAGTGAAAGCAAAGCCTTCCTACCCGTTCCCTCTCCCCTCCTCTGTGTACTCCTGCCAAGTGCAGGGCCCTGGGCAGGCATATTCAGAATACTGTGCAAGAGCAATAATGAGCCCTTTCTCTAAGGGCTGATTTGTGTGCAGGAAAAGGAAAAGAAGTCATCAGGTGTCCATTGTGAGGCGTATCCTCTTCCCTGAACAATGGCGCTGATGAAGCTGCTAGAAGGTTCTTAGCAGGAAGAAAAGCCTCCCAGCAACTGGAGAAAGGGTAAATGGGGGAAAATTAGAAAAGCACACAAAACCCCAAATCATCCTCCAGGTCCCATGCTGTGGCGGCCTGTCTGAAGGCTTGCTCCCTGAATGCCAAGTGACTCTGCTGGTCAGTCTAAATGAGCCTCTAAAGAGAGGCAGGCATTTTACTGGGTGAGAGAAAGGGTGGGGGTGGGGTGGAGCTTTCCTCAGGCGGCTTTGAGTAGGGAGTGGCTGGCAGGCTAGGTTTACACAGTGGAAATTTAGATTTCTCAGCCTCACCTAAATGCCAGTGGTGTTATAGAAGCTTTCCTCTGGACTCTACCTAAGCTACTTTGTAGATCTAGGTCTTAGATCATTCATTGGATTATGGGAAGAAAAAAAAAGATCCAATAGAGCCTTGACAAGACTCTGGGGCCAGTTTTGTAGGTTGCAGATACCTAGATTCAGAAACAACACCTTTTTTTGGAATGTGGTGGTGTAAGATTTCAATGAGCACAGGTCCGAAATAAAAAAACCAAATATGCCTAATCACTCAATTACCAGCTAATGCACCAAATGTATTACCAGAAAGTTTAGGGCAGCTAAACAATCTTTGTCATTGCATCTGGCAAGAGAAGAATGCAGCTAAGATGCAAACAGAAGTAAAGGTGATAGGAAAAGTATTAGGGGGGACAAAAACAGAGCAGAGACAGAAAACACATGGCATAGATATGCCACAGGAAGTAAAGACTTCAGCCAATCTGTGCCATCATGATTGTGTCCCTTATTTTTTTAATTAAATTATCATTAAATAATTGTACAAAGGAATTGCTATTTAACAAAGAGGTATATGAATATAATACATCTTGATCAGTGTCACTCCTTCCAACTTTCCCCCCCATCCCTCCTCTGCCCATCCCTTCTCTCACTCTTCTTCATTTTTGTAGGATATAGAGCAATGGCCTTTAGTTAAATGGTAAGAATTGGAGTGCCTGAAGATGGCTTTCTGGTTGGTGGGCCTTCTTTTCCTATATGGTTGTGATGCCAACTGTCTTTACTGTCCTTCCCTTATTTCCTCACTTTATTTGTCCTTCTCATTTCCTTATTTTTTTGTAGTTCTGTATCCCCATTGCAAGTGTCAGATAGGAGATGAGAATTGAAACCAATTTCTTCTACTGAATATAGTTCCATGCTTTACTGATTTGGACTCATTTAGTTCTCATTGTCTCCCCAGAGTATTAGTATTTATCACTTGATTAGCGAACCCTGATCAAAACCCCACTGCTATTGCCCCCTGTCAAAATATAACACTGTCTCTTTATACTTGAGTTCAATTCCATCCTTGCTCTGTGCCCAACATTTAAGCTTTTGCAATATGCATACCTTGCCTCCCTGCTGTATCTCCTGCTATTGGAATTCATGCAGCTCTGGCAGCAGTGTAATGGAAGCTAAGTCCTTGATGTTCTTCTATCCGGACCTCCCCCATGCAGCTCCATGGCTTTGCTGATGCTCCCCACTCCACATGGGGAACACTCTGTCATCACCTTAATCCTGTGAGTGCTTTTCCTTCATGAAGTCTTTTTCAAAACGGAACTATCTTGTCTCTCTTTGGAAATCTCAGACTACTTTTCCATTCCAAGAGTCTTTTCCTCCTACACTTAATCACTTAGTATTTTACCTAGACTCTAATAATAAAGTGTAAGTTTTTCAAGGGTGAGGACTGTGTCTTGCCTATCCTTATTTCCCGATGACTGGCACACGGTGGCTATTAAATAGTGATCCAGTTGGATTTTCATTGGCATCTGGATTTCCTTTTTTTGTTTTTTTTGCCAGTCCTAGCCTGGACTCAAGGTCTGAGCACTGTCCCTGGCTTCTTTTTGCTCAAGGCTAGCACTCTACCACTTGAGCCACAGTACCACTTCTGGCCATTTTCTATATATGTGGTACTGGGGAATTGAACCCAGGGCTTCATGTATATGAGGCAAACACTCTTTGCCACTAGGCCATATTCCCAGCCCCCTGGATTTCTGTTTTTGAGATCACATGAGATTCCTTTTGCCAGTACCAAGTTGGTTTGTGAAGCAACTTCACAAGGACTCTCTGGCAATATTCATGGTCTGGATGGAAGGCCATGAAGAAAGAACAGCTACTTGCTGGGATGTTTACTAGGGACAGAGCATTTATGTGGACTTTTGGCTCTGTTGAATTCTTCTGCTTTTCCTGTAAGATGCAAGTTATCGCACAGTTACCTATGTCTAAGCACTTTCCTAATTGTTATACATCACTGGCTTGTTTAATCTTCCTAACATTGCTTAGAAGGAGACATTATTTCTATGGTACAGTTGCGTAAACCAAAGTACAACAAAGTTAAATAACTTGTTTAAGCTCATATTGAGAACAGAGTTTTAGACCCTAGGTCCAAAATCTAGGAATTCCATATCAGTTCTAGCCACTTACCCCTACGAGCCAAATAAAGAGACATAGTAATGGGCAGAGAAAGGAGATTTATTATTATGTGACAGACACAGCCATCCTGAGAAAGAGAGATAGAGTATAGTACAGGCATTTTCCTTAGGTCAAGTAGATGGCAGAGAGCAAGAAGGTATACAGTTAAAACAATTCCAAGTCACAGGTCTATTCAGAGATAGCCAGAGATGGGTCAGAAGTGGTCTAACAGTCCATTGTTTCAGGATTTCGCAGGTGGGAGTCTTGTTACAATAAGAGTTGTTGATACTTGCCAAGTGGGCCATTCCTTTTTAGCTTTCAAGATTGCTGCAAAATGATTGCAGGAGAGAATGGCTCAGGGCAAAGGACATCTATTCAAAATGGAAGAAGCTGAGATGCCTAGCTTTTATCCTTTTTCCAGTAAGTTTTTGAGCCCAAGTAAAGAGTCAAGATTTCTCAGCACAAAGCAAGTTGTAAGCACCTCCTGAAGTCTAGCTCTGATGTTGCCTCCAAACCCATGGATTTGCTCTCAATGCAGAAGCATTGCCTTCTGAATTTGAGCCTGGGGTTTTTCTAGAACAGGAATAGCTAGGAAACTGTGCAAAATGCAACCGTGTGCTAAAATGACATGTTAAGAGTACTTTAATAATGTGATAAATGGTAGCAGGATGAAGACTAAGTATTTACTATACCTCACAGTACTTGAGGCATTTCTGATTATTATTAGATCTAGGAAGCACGGCTCTGGTAGAAAAATATAAATATAATAGTTGGAGAACTCCAGTTCTAAATCCATCTCTGCCACTGAGCACTCAAGTGATGTTTAAGCCCATTAGGTAAACATGGCAGCCTCAGTTTTCTCGTCTGTGGAATGGTCAGTTCAGTCCCTTCTGGGATGTTTGCTGAAGGTGAGATGGTAGATTAGTTAGGACCCATGACATCTGGATTGCATGTTGCCTTGGCAAACAAAATATCTAATACTGTTTCAAAAGTAGTTCCACCAGAGAAGAAATCATCCCGCCTCCTCTTGTTCTTCAAATTCCTGTAACTTTCCCATGACCCTGGGGATAATATTTGCAGACAGGACTTGATTAGGAATTAACAATCAATTAGAATCTTGTAAGACCCAACCAAATAAAAGATAACCTTATGACATCTAATTGTAGTAGGGGCAACCAATCAAAAACAGCCTAGGATATAAAAACCTCTGGACTCAGCTACCTGGAGAGACAGCAAGTAGTAATCTCCATCTGAGATGCTTCTCTTCTGATAATTCTGCATACTTTCTTTGTTCATGGATTTTATTTATCAAGTTCCCCAAACAAAAACTCAACAATGAAATGAAGCTGCAACACTGGGCAGACTCTTCCTGCTGCTGAACGGTAACACTAGCAGTTCACTTGCTACAGAGCTGCAACCCTAAGGTGTCTGATACCTTCAGTGCTAAAAGGGCTGTAAAGCACATGGGTTCTAACTGTAAAGCAGTTAAAAAGAGTCATGGTCATTTAATGACCACAAAGAAAGGAAATTGTTACCATGTTAGTTAAGACACTATATTAGGTGAAACAATCTATAACCATGTTTTGGTTTTTTTTAGATTTGACTTCATATTTCTTCGAAGTGAACAACTCCAAGTAACAAAACATTTTATTTCAATCCATTTCCATCTGTCTGCAGGAAGTTTTCCTGACCTGGCCCTAAGCTCACCAACTGCCATTCAGGCTAGCCCAGTTACGTCCTGTGTTCGTGCCTGACCTTACCTGATTCTGTAATAATTTCAATAAGAAGGACTTGTCAAGATGGCCCTCAGATGTATCAAGAGAATTAACAGCATCCCTGTTTTTCTGTGCCCGTCCTGGGTCTTGAATTCAGGGCCTGGGCCACATCACTAAGCTTTTGTGTTCAAGGCTAGTGATCTATCTCTTGAGCTACATCTCCACTTCTGGATTTTTGGTAGTTAATTGGAGATAAAAGTTTCACAGAATTTCCTGTCTGGGCTGGCTTTGGATCCTGTTCCTCAGATCTCAGGTTCCTGAGTAGCTAGAATTATAGGTGTGAACCACGGTTGCCTGCCCTATCAGTATCTCCATTTTTTGAGAATGATAAAATGTTTAATTCCTTTACTGCAGTCATGTGATTAGTTGCAGCCGTACTAGGGACTGGTTCTCAGAAATTGGCCTACTGTACTGCAGGGGCATGGAAGCTTTGAGGGGACCTGTCCTGACCTGGGCAGGGGTGACAGTCCAGAGGTAGATGAGATTGATTTTTTCCTTCTTGTTGTTGTCCTTGGAGCATGTTAATGGCTTGGCAGGAACTTCAAAATTTAACTTGTGAGAGCCATCATGACTATTGAATCTTCAGGCAATTATAGTAGCTGTCAAAGGTTTTAGAGCCAACTGCCAACCTGACCCTGTCTAAATGACTCAGAGGTGGCATTTTAATGAGAAACACAAGCAGGAAAGGTGTTTTTTAAATGAGATTTTTATGGAGAAGTTGGCACTGTATTTCCTCTCTGTCCTGAGGGAGTAGGTAAGTGGGGAACACAGCCCAGCGCTGCTGGCTTCTGTTTGTTACTTACACTCCCCTACTCTCAGTTCCTGGAAGTGGGCAAGAGTCTCCAGAAACTGTCACTCTTTAGAATGAATTTGGAGTAAGGGCTCCAATCAGCTCCTCTTTTTTTGATCTTTGAGCCTAGTCATGTAGATCTTTCTGGGCACCATTACTGAGCTACTTTTATTATTTTTTTAAATATATAACTCCCATAAACTAAAATTCATCCTATTAAAGTGTACAACCAGTGGCTTTTAATATATTAATGAAGTGGTACAGCCACTATCACTATTTAAATTCCAGAACATTTTCATCATTCCATAATGGAATCTACATCTCTAACCAGCCATTCCCCCTCTTTTCTTTCCACAGTGCTTGACTGTTTCCATTTACCTATTCTCTATATTTTGTAAAAATGAAATATAATATGTGTCTCAGACATCTCTCTATTATCATGTTTTCAAGTGACAAACTTGGAGGAAACAGTCTATAAAGACCTCACTCACTTGTAATCCCAATTGTAAATTTGGGAGTCTCAAAATCAATCAGATTAAATAATTTACTAGAAAACTCATAACATTCATTGAACGCTATTATGCTCATTGTCATGGTTTCTTACAGTTTTAGGATAAGGTTAGGAAGTAAGTGGCCAAGGGAAGATGTGCATAGGAGAATCCAGGAAAGGAACAAATGCAGAAAACTTTTAGATATCTTTCCCCCTGAGTTATTGACACCATTTCTTTTCTGATGAAAGCATTCAAGGAGTACAACCAACCATGCTAGGTCATTAGAAACTTGGTGTTCAGGCTTTTTTTAGAGCTAGGTCATGTAAATCTGGTGGGCTGCTTGGCTGATATCAGTCTCCAGCCTCTCTGGATCAATTGATACCATGTACCCCAGAGCTTCCATTTTTTATTTTATTAGTCATATCTGGATTGCTCAAGCAAACAAAGGCAATGTTATCAGGCAGGGCAGACCACAGGATAAAACATTACCTCCTAGGACCCAATGGCAAATGTCAGACCTTCTTTAGGTGAAGGTAAATAAAAGCTCATGGTGATGTAACCTATATCAACATTTATTTCCTGCATATAGTGGATTAATGTTTTCTTGTAGGGATGAACCACATTTTGTTAATTTGTTCTTTCATTAAATTGATGGATATTTGAGTTGTGTTCACTTTCTGGTTGCTGTGGATATAGGTATCTTTCTCTATGCAGAGAAGATAGGTTGCTCTACCCCAACATTATAAAATCTATTGATGTTCAATTCACTCCTATAATATGGCACAGTATTTGTGCATAACCCACAAATATCTTCACATATATTTTTTAAATTGGGGTGGTGATGGTACTGGGTTTGAGTTCAGGGAATTGAGCTTGTAAGGCTCTACTGCTAATCAGCCTAACAGGAGGCTGTGGTACATTATGCCAACAGACTATTTTCTTGATATAAGGTGATATGTAAGGCATACATACACTGTTTGTAGGGACAATGCCAGGAATTAAGTATACTAGTAAGGATTTTAAAGAGAAAGAGATCTATAAGAGATAGATGATAGATAGATAGATAGATAGATAGATAGATAGATAGATAGATAGATAAACAGATAAACAGAAAGACAGATATATGGATAAATGATAGATGGTTGATAGATGTTATACATGATAGATCGATCATGGATGGATGGATGGGTGGATGGATGGAGAGACAGATAGATAGACGTGAGACGGTGTATTTTATGAATTGGCTCAAGTGAATATGAAGACTCAGACGTTCCACAATATGTTACCTGCAAGCTGGAAAACTTCAGTCCAAGCCCAAAGGTCCAAGAAAGAATACTACTAATGTAGATCCTATAGTTCAGGGCTGCAGAATCTACAGTCCTAATGTACCAAAATAAGAGTGTTTCAGATCCAGAAGAGAGATCAATATACAAGTCATCTGCCTTTTATTGATTGGATGGGGCTTGCCATCCTTTAAAAGTGAGTGGGTGTTTCTTACTCAATCCTTAATAAAATGCTGATATTTAGCAACACCTTTATAGTCAACACCCTACAATAATGCTGTCTTAGTTTTCTAGGTACCCCTTAGCCCAATCAAGTTGATACCTGAAATTATCTTTTACACTGTGCTTACTAAATAAGAAGGAATGCTGCTCTGGAAGACAAAGTCAGAAAGAATGGAGGGTACATCTTACATACATCACAGTGTTACATCTGTCTGGATTTGAGTATAGAAAAAGTAAAATTTTACTTTTCTCCAACTCAGGATTAATTTTCCTTCAGTAAGAAATACTCTAAAGACTTGCTATGGGACAGTGGCGAAAATGACATTAGACAGGCTTTCTTATCCAATTCCTTTGAAAAGAGAGAGATTGATGTAAAACAAAGCAAACATTTTCCTAGCACAGATGGGCATTGCATTTTGCTTGGGGCTGGCTCCATCCTAGCACATTGGAGACCACTCCAAGAACCATATCAGCAATGCTTTAGGGAGCTGTCTTGGAAAGAAACCACAATAGGAACTAACTATGGATTGGCTAGCTAATCATCTTTGATGGGGAAACCAAGCAAGGTAGAACAGACTAGACGCTGTGGGGGAATTTGCTGAGCTCTAAGGGATCATGTGAAGCAAATGTAAGGTGAAGGACAATTGGGGAATAAAACGTCACGGCAATGGATTCGCAGGAGACAGAACACTCTTTCTTTCCTTTCTCCAGACATAACATATTCCTTGTATTTCTTGTCTATGTCTTTTTAGTGAAAGACATCCAAAAAGACAACTTGAAAATTGCCTGAAGAAAGACCACACAGCACATTCTAACCTAAACAGATGATGCAAATAGCAATATCTAGGCCTCGTCCCACGTTCATACACCTGAATAGGCATATGCCACGTGGAGAAGGTCTTTTCCATAAAATGCTGAGGTTTGTAGAGGACTAACCTGTCCTTTTCCTCATCTTGTTTTTGCTTTCTGAGGGAACAGTAAGCACAAAACTGAGCATTTTCAACTGTACTTTTAATTCCATGAGACTTACTGTTAAAAGAGATATCACGGGTCCCCTAGTGCATATAAGGAATCATTAGCATGATAATATGTATAGGTTATATATATGTATACGTATGTATGCATACATGTGTATGTACTAGAGATATCATAGATTCAATTTGACAGTGACTACTTTTAAAAAAAGCAATACAATTCTACTTGTGAATACTGTCACCAGTTTGGGATGCTGTAACAAAGGACTATAGACTGAATGGCTTTTATACAGTAGAAGGTTCTCATAGTTTTGGATGTGAACAGGGTTCCAGCAGAGTTACTTCTGGTAAGGGAGAATCTCTTCTGGGTTACAGACAATTTACCTTTCTTTGTATCATCACATGGCAGAAAAAAAAGAGTGAACAATCTCTGCAGTGCTTTTTTTTTTTTTTTTAAATAAGGGCACTAGTTCTGTTTAAGTGGGTTCGATCCTCAAGGTCTAACCCCCTCTCCAATGATCCTAACCATCACATTGGGAATTAATTAGAATTTCAACATAAGACAAAAATGCAGTTCATAAACGTGATCTCAGGCCAGATTCTCTGACACATGTAGGGTTGGAGGTGTTCTCTGTCACTGAATGAGAGATGAGGTTGGGAGGCGGGGCTCTTCAGCTTCCCAGTTTCCATGTATAACCACAGAAACTTGACATCCACACTTGAAAAGAATTTCAAGATGTCTTACAACAAAGAAAGACTCACATGGTAGAAGCTTTATTTTAGTATAGCAGGATAAAATAAGAAGACATGAAAAAAGAGAAAACACATTCATGCCTCTCCCACGACAGGAAATGGGCATAAATATTCAAAATGGTAGTTCTTACCTGTAGCCTTTGTATATTTTGAACCTGTTGAATATATTTAATCATGTTGACTAGCAAGCCCTAATAGTTAGACAATGGTTCTAGGTAACCAACATGGATGTGGTTCCTTCTAGAACATGGTGAGGGCAATAGGAAGAGTCATACTGAAGAAGTATACTTTAAATAGACTGAAAGATCAACCATAGAGTGAGAATGATTTTATTAGCATTCAGAGTTTTAATTGTTATTGGGATTATCTGAAAAATACCTAATCCCTGGTTCAGCATGTAGAGCTGAGTTTAGGTATGCAGCGATGTGGCAGATGTACAGAGAATTACGCTTGACACCTATGGCATGGATTAGGGGCAGAGGCAAAGAAAGCTAACCTCCCCTCAGTCCTTTTTGCCAGTGTCTCTGAAGCTGGAGGACTTGGCTTTCTACAAGGAAGTGGAAGCTTGTGCCTGGTTATTTATGGTGAACACCCTTTGAGCCTGATCCTGAAGAAACAGCCCTGTTCTATTACTTTGCAGAGATGGCTGTAAACATTTATGAATCCCGAGCACTTTGAACACCTGGCAGACCAGTGTTTTCAGAAGCAGATTGTTCACTTGCCAGCATACCTCAGGCCATCGTAAATACTGTCTCCCTGGAAATCGTGCTGATTTCCATTTCATTTTCCGTCCTTTTCCTTTGACTTTGGGATCTAGTCTTTCAAGTACAGTCAACTGGTCAACTCTCCCTTCCAGAAGGGGAAGATACCATCGGGTTAAAGGACTGCTGTGTGTGTTCACCAGTAGCCTTAGTCTTATTCTGTGAAGAGAGCCTCCACTTTGGAGCAAGGATTTATTCATGACCTTGTGAAAGAAAGCTGGTTAATTAGGAGGTAACCAGACTCCTCTGGAGCAAGAATTAGGAGGCTGAGTGACACGCATCCAGCCACAGATGTACTCATTTAATTTCATGCCCTGACATCAACTGCTCCTCTCCACTTAAAAGGGACATTTGCATCCATCTGTCATCATCTTTCCCTTTCATTTTAAAATCTCTTTGCTTCTTTCTTTTCTTTCATTCATTCCCCTACCACAATTTGATGAAATAATGGGCTACATTTAAAATCTAAACTCAGGCAATTCAAATTCTGAACCAATGTGATTTTGTTCCACTCTAAGTCAACCTGGAAGGGTGTCTGGGGAGTGGAAATCAAGGGGCCAAACAAAAAAAGCAAGTGAGAGAGGGATTTTGAATGCAAATCAGCCTTCTCAACCCATTTGAAACAACCTGCTGTGAACTGGGCTAGAACGCATGGCCCATTAGCACCTTGTTAGGCTGTCAGAGTGGGAGCAGCTGAAAAGGGCTCTAATGGGGAAGAAATGCTGAGACCCCCCTCAGAGCCTGGCCCTAAGCTTCTTGGTATTCCAACCTACCTACTTCAGGGTACCTGAGGACCAACTGGGTTGGGTTACTTAGAGTTGCTCAAGAGTAAAGCAAGGTAGCAGAAAACAAGTCAACCTGTTAAAATCAATGCAGCAAAAGCACACATTCCTGCCCAGAAAAAAATAGATATACAGGGATTAACTTATGTTATCCAAGGAAGAAGGCAATAGGTTTTTTTCGAGGAAAGAGGAGTCATTTGTGCTGGTTATCTTTTATTTTATTTATGTACTTTATGCATAGGCTGTTAGGATGGGCTGAATCTTCACAACAGAAAATTCAAATGTAACACCTATGGTTAACCCTTATATTAACAGACATTCATATTATACAAACGCTTTCAACAATGCAATATTTGTTCGAGGAGTTGGAGAGGGTAAAGTATACCAGAACATTCTCCTTACCTACCCTTACCAATAAATTGAAAGCTGGGGACAAAACCAGCATTGTGACATGTAAAGAGGTCTTTCTGGTGACAATATTTATTCTTTGCTGTGTAAGATATTAGTATTCCATTACTAGACAATGAGAGTATTTTCTTTCTTTCCATCCTAAAAAGTGAAAATAAAATAATATGATTTAGCTGAGCCTTACTGACTTTAATGGTCCATTAGAAATGGTGACTAGATAAAACATGGTTACAGGGTTTTGCCAAAGGTTTCCATGGATTGGTAGTACTCATGAAGCTGTATGGTCAGGCTTAATGAGATGAATTTGGACTAATTTAAGATAGTCAGTGATCTTATGTATTAGGAGAGAGAGAGTAAGAGAGTAAGAAACAGAAACAGGAAGAAACTGAGATAGAGAAAATGTGAAAAAATATGAGAGAGAGAGAGAGAGAGAGAACAAAAACAACAACCATGTGAGTCTGTAGAAGTTGGGAATAATCTCTAGACTAGTAGAAGTTGATAATCTTTGGTTTTGCAAACCTGTCATTTTCAATCCAAACTACTTGAAAGTATTTTAACCTTGTATGGTCATTAGCTGAACCATCTCTAGTAGTTTTGTTTGGAGTAAGAGGATAGATTTCATAACTTCTTAAGGTGAGCAGAAGGTTTATTGTTAGCATTTCCCCCTGCCTCAGGTCCTCAGCTCCTCCCACTAGCCCCCAGATCCACCCATACCTTATGGGCCACCCCTACTCACTACCTACCTACTTCCCCTTTACCCCCAGAGAGAGAAGCTGCCACCTGGATAAGGTGCAGACGCCATGGAGCTCCCTCTCCTGTGGAAACTATGGCCCCACTAATAAACCTCTTTGTGAACCTTCTTCTCCTGTCAGTGATTATCTCTGCATGGTCCTCTGGGATGGCTGGGACACATCCTTTCAGTATTTGCCTTTATAACCCAACCCTGAGCATGGCCTGGGGTGCACAGTCCCAGCTCTGCAGTCTGGGCTGTGGCCCTGGCCTGCCAGTCTGCTTTTTACGGTCGCAGTTCCAGCTTCTGTGGCCAGTCAATATACTTTTTACTTCCTCAATAAATCCATCTTTTTACTTGAGACTGTTTCTGAGTGGTGGACTCTTGGAGGGATGGGGATTCCCCCCCCTCGGGCCCCATTACATTGTGGTCCCCTCCCTTGGGGGGACCCCATTACACTTTGAGTCCCTAGAAACAACAGGCTTAGACAAAGTAGTGGGCCTGGGGAAGGGAAAACCTAAACCGAATAACAGGAGCCAAAAGCAGCTTGACCTAGGCCAAAGAAAGGAATGAGGAAGACCACTCAGTTTAGGGGAAGTTCTAAGAAGAGAAAGCTTAAGGCTAAGACTAGTCACTTCTACAACCAGGAATTGTATTGCTTTGATTGCCTTGTTTACTGGAATTCCAGAAAACTTACATGGCCAATTTAAAAAAAATCCCAAGCGCGCCCCAAAGCCTGTGCACAATTGTCTGTCTGTCTGTCTGTCTGTTGGTAAAACATGTAAAAACTGGCATCATGGTTTCAAAATTACTTGCTTTTGACTACTATTTTAACGTACTTTTAAGTCTTGTGTTCAACTGATCTTTGCAGCCTGTGGGTGGAGTCACAGTGAACAGCCTGGAGGCAATCCTGATTCTTATCACCGAATCCAAGCCAAAAGAAAAAAACACCCAGGTTTTAAACCCAAACTGATCATGTTTGGGTGCAAGCAAATGTGTCTAAAAAAACCTCCAAAGGGTTCTAATATGCAGCACGTGGTACAAGTACAATGATGTTGAAATGCTCAAGTTCGGATCCTCCAAGAGACCACCAGAGACCAAGACCAATGCAAGCAGCAAAAAGGGCGTTTATTTCGGGCTAGCTCGGTCCTCTGCACACTCAATAAGCTGGTGATGCTAAGAGGCCCTGAGCCTAGGGCTTCCTGCTGTTTCATACATTCTTTGGGGAAGACAGGGACTTAGCATACATCATAGCATCTTTTAAAAAATCAACACACACCGCGGGAAAATTATAAAATAATTCTAAAGCATGTTTGGCACATTTGGCGGTGGGAAGGAATCTGGAAAGGGTCATTGGTCAGATCAAGGGACCAACACATTTAAAACTGATTGGTTAAGCCATAGGGGTGTAGCAAGGGTATATGTGCACAGCTGCAGGGTTTTAATTAGATACTGGAAACCACCCCTGGATGGGGGAGTTCTGGAGTAACTCCAAAACTTTGTTTTTCTTCTCTGTCGGTCACACTTGTAGGTGTTTATGGTTTTTCTGATAACTCTCTGCCCCAGGGCATTTTATGGTCTTTACTGGAGAGTGAGGGGTGGGGGGTAGGGCTTACAGTAAGGTCAGTCAGGTACAGAATGGGGTCTTAGTATAATATGGAGTTACTCTGGTCCTTCACTCTGGCACTTCAATGTAAAACAAGTGTGTTATTCTTTATGTCCATCTATGCTAAAAGTCAAGTGTACATCTGATCCTGACAATTCTTTGGTATAGACTAAGATTTGCTTCTCCATTTTCTCTCCTGTGCTCTCATAAACTCTTTAAGATCAAGGGACCAGAGTCATTTTGGAACAAGTGTGCAAATGTGGTTGCTAACCTCGATTTTCCTGACCCAGGATTGATATTTTGCTTTATAGGATGTAGGTTGACATGTGTGCTAGCTGCATGGACTGTGGCAGCCCATGGCTACAGGAAGCTGCCTCCACAGTCTGCTCCCAACTGCCTGGTTTCACTACTAGTGATTCCTTATTCTTTCTCTTGCATGGAAAACTGCTCAGGGAATCTAGGAGTCCTGTGAAGATTTTGACAGGCCCAGAGTGATCCTGCCCTGGCTCTGCTCCCCTGCAAACCACCCCCCCCCCTCAATATTAGAGTTGGGCTTATCATGACAGAGTTGCAACTGAGACTTACTCCAAGGTTAAAAGCATCAGAGTTGTGTTTGGTGGCCACAGGGTTGCATTGGGGTAACATTGGTGTCTTCCCCCTCCATGTCTCAGAAACTGTCGTGGTTACTGCAGAGAGCAGACTTGGTTGGCCTTTGGTCTGTGTGGATTTTGTGACTAGGAAGATGGTTACAGGCCCAAGCCTTTTAAAATCTTTTTAAAGTTGTCACCCTGCTTAAACCAGTAGGGCACCAGCCTACAAAAGCCAGAGTACTCAGAATAAGCAACCAGGGAATACTGGGAGATTTCAAATGTCTTTAACCAGTCTGTGTAGAATTTTGCAGGCAACCCAGCAGGAGGTGTGACAATCTATCCAGGGGACTCTGAGATGCCACTACAGCCTCACCCAGATCCAACCCATCTCTCCTGCCTGCCTCCATCACACCTGACTAACGAAGCCTGCTGATTAGGGATGGAAAACACAGCCACTTCGGATCTGCTGAAGCTGAGACTTTTACATTGTCCTAACACTTTGCCCTCTTGATTGTTATTCATTTGTGTTCTTTTCTACCTGCCGGTAAGGTTAAATGATATGATTTGATTTGATGGTACATAGATCTCATTCAGTCTGCTGTTCTCTAAGTGTTACAGCAGAACTCTGGCAAGTATTTGTTGGTCAATTCTCAACAAGTTACAGGTAAGCTCTACTCCTATTGTTCTCCTGTTGCTTTAATTGGAAATAAAAAAGGGCTTTTATGGCTAAGACTCCTTGGATTGCAGTTCAAAGCCAGCCCAGGCAGAGAAAAAAAATATCCCTCTAAAACTCCATCTCCCAACTAACCAGCAAAGAGCCAGACTGGAAGCTTGGCTCAAGAGAACCAGCCAAATGCTGAAAGTGGCACCTTGGCTCAAGTGGTAGAGCACTAGCCTCAAGCAGAAGTGCTCAGGGACAGTGCCCAGGCCTTGAGCTCAAACCCCGTGAATGCCAACTGGGACAAGCTATCCAAGCAATGAGCACCTAGACCTTCAGGATGAGGTCAATCCTGACAACGAGGAACCATGGGGAGGAGTAAGAGGAGATGAAGTCTCATCTTAAATGGAGTCAATTTAAACTTGCCCTTTCAAAATTAATCAGAGCCGGGAGATCAAGAGGAATAGCTGTTTACCCACCTAATGTCCATACCTGTCCATTTTCCATCTGGACATAAACTTGCATTCTTGCCTTTGTTACTTGCTTTTTGAATATATATTAGCTTCTGACTGCTTACTCCCAACCAGTCCCCTATCCCTAAACACTTCCTTCCTGCCCCCAGTCCAGTTAATCCTCCTTCCTTGTAATGGGCCACAATTGGGTTTATATTCCAAATGGAACGTTTGTGGCTTGTGCCCAGGTGTGTTCTCCCATGTCATTCATGTTAACTGGTCCTGTGAACTTGTCAGCCTTTTGCCTGACCTTTTCAAAAGTCTCTTAACAGGATAACATCCCTCACCCAGGACGGCACCTGGGAACTTGCAGTTCAAGGCCATCCTCTTACTACACTGCACTGCCCAGCACAGATCTGGACCCTGAAGACCCCAGCCAGCCCCAGTGACTCCTTGATGTGCCCAAGCTACAGGAGGTAGCCAGAGGAGACCATGACACCCATTGGCCCTGATAACCATTCTCGTGGAAATGATGAGGACTTTTACCAACCAAAATGACAAACAAATACTTCTTGGACAGTACCAGGCCAAATGACAAATCAGGGACCCCTGACTACTTCGTCCCTTTACAGCAGGAAGTAGCTCCAGAAGAAACATACTCCTGGCCTGGTACCCCTCCTCTGTTATTAATAAACAACAAATGGGGGAATGTTAGCATTTCCCTAGCCTCAGGTCCTCAGCTCCTCCCATAGCCCCCAGATCCACCCATACCTAATGAGCCACTCCTACTCACTACCTAACTACTTCCCCTTTACCCCGCCCCCCCCAGAGAAGCTGCCACATGGATAAGGTGCAGACACCAGGTAGCTCCCTCTCCTGTGGGAACTATGGCCCCACTAATAAACCTCCTTATGAACTTTCTTCTCCTGTCAGTGATTATCTCCGCATGGTCCTCTGGGATGGCCGGGACATATCCTTCCATTTATGAGCTCTTGGGCATGTGTAAATGTCAACAAAAGATAAATAATCCAAGGATAATCATTGAAGTTTTAATTTCAGATTTAAGGAGGAGATTAGGATTTACAATATAATTGTCTCTCTGTCAGGATAAAAAAGTTAGAAAAAATAACCATATACTTAATTTTTATCAAAGTGCTAAGTAAGGGTAAAAATTTTGCAAATGTCTAAACAGGACAATGTAAGTGCTGAATGCAAACAGTCTTTGGCTTCTTTTCTGAAGGGAGCTTTCTCCCATGTTTCTCTATAGGCCAGATCCAGCTTTGCTTAAGGGATATGAAAATTTCTCTAGGATAGCTGTGTTGTACTGGCTTAGGAGCCCACAAGGTTAATGAACACCCACAAAGACTGAGGTGGAGAGAGAGCATTCTTTCCTAGATGATTAGCATGCCTGCATTCTTTCCTTCATGGTAATGATGGTCAAGAAGGTTCCTGGTGATAGAAGGGAGAATGGAGGGTTGCTGCTTCTTCTACCTCCAATGCTTATTAAAATTCATTTCTATTCAAATAGCCATCCTCTGATTTCTATCATCAAATAAGCACACACTGTACATATTTAACAGGCAAGAGACCTGTGCTGAGTTCATGTCTTTTTGAAGTGAAAGCCTGTTCTCTTAATGAGTGTCCATGCTTATCTGTGTATGTAAATTCTCTCTCTCTCTCTCTCTCTCTCTCTCTCTCTCTCTCTCTCTCTTTCTCTTTCCCTTAGCCTCATCCACTTCATTGCTATCTCAGTTCTGGGATCTTTGATGGGCAGCCTAGATGCCTATTATAATGATAATTCATTTGGAGCAGAATGGAATCTCCTGTCTGGTCTAACTCATTATAAAGGTGAAGCTCTTGTGAGGGAGGGCAGGCTGGGAATGAACGGCTTTATATAGAGGGTTTTTTTCTTTATCTACTAGAGATAGCAGAGGCAAGTTCCTTCTTTCTCTTGGCTTTCTCTTGGTGAGAGTTGGTGTTGTCTTTTGGTGCTCTCGAGGACTACCATTAGCTGCAAGATATTTCAGCAGCTCTGTGCTGAACAGCTGCTGAACAGCTGGGCCTGTTCTACTGTCATCAGTGAGAAACCAAGTGTCAAAGGTTTGTGTGATCTGATACCTCAGTCCAACACAAAGCTGGTGCCCTTACCCGGGATGCACCAGGTAGACCCTGGTAAGGCTTATTTTAATTGTTTAAACATGAGACATAAAAAATAAATCTTTGAAGGTTTTGGAAGTCTCAGAGATCACAGAGATCAGAGGGCTAACAATGAACAACCAGATACACAGCAAGAGTGCTATTAAATTTAGGGATTTTGTTTTCCAGACTGATTCAGCTTGTAAATTAGCTCTGTGTAATTAAAGACCAATCAGGGCATGATAATAAACAACTTCCTTTTGTTTTATTTTTGTTTTTCTTTCAATTGCTCTAAGTAAGAAAAAAAAAAAGAAAAAAAACTTTCAGATCTGAAATAACCAAACTCAGTCTCCTAGGCTGAAAAATCCTCCCCCCCCTTTTTTTTTCATCTGCAAAGAACCTTGCTGAGGAGAGTAGTGAGATAAATTAGTTTTACAAAACATATCCTGAAACAAAATATAAATTAACTGAAATTTAGGGTAAAGCAAAAGAAAATATTTCTTTCAGGGTCTGGTTGTTGTGTTTCATTCCTTTTGTTGAAACATACTGTTTCCTAATTATATAAATTTGATTTTTTTTTCATGGGATGTTCATTCTGATTAAAGTGTATCCCCATTTTCTCACCAAGAAATTGGACAGGTTAAGGTAGGGGTTCTAATCTTTTCTGTCAAAATGGTTGCTTTATATATATTAAAAAAAAAAGAGCACTCCCATTTTAAGAGTAGCCACCATTCCACACTACTTTAGTTAAGTCACATTCTGTTATGAGAATTGTTTTCCCGAGGACCAGAGGTGTAGCATAAGTGACAGAGTGCCAGATGAGTAGGATTTTTTTTTCTAACAAGTTCCTACTTTGTCCAGGTGGTTTGGCCCTCATTGATTGTACTTTAGTGAAGACATCCTGTTGCAAGTTCCGTCCTGTTCTCATTATATTTTAATTAAGCAACATCTTGTCAAATTGGCCAATTATGTAAGGGGTACTACTGCACTAGGTATAAAACTTAGGCAGACTTCCTTCCCAGCATATTTACTTGCTTTGTTTCTGTCTGCATCACACCCTGCTACAGAAGTAAAATCTTGTCTTGCTGAGTACCTTTCAAGTTGTCATCCTTATTTCTATGTGACACCCCAATATCCCAAGACATTTCCAACATTTAGAAAGTTTTCTAATCTTCTTCTATGACCGTAGGGAGAAAATAGCTGCCTCTAGGGATGCTTCAGTGGTTGCTGGGAGCTCATTTTTAACCTCAGGAGCTCTCAAGAATTGCCTGGCCCAGCATAACTTAGACACCAAATGACCTGACAATATCTGGTTCTTTATTGCTTGGTCCACATTGTTTTATACTTAGGGACCGCCACTCATGGCTTGTTGAACAATAAGAATAAAGTTGTATGGAGGTAGAATTATTAGAGTAGCTGCTTCAATCTCATCAATATCAAGGTTGGCAAACATTCTCCTTTCTTATCTGTAACAAAAACCAACCAAAGCAATGTGAAGGATTCTGGGAAAGGCAATATGGATGAAACCATTTATTAGATTTATAAGGGCTGAAGGAAAGTGTGAGGCTATCCATCTTCTATACTTTATTGAGAAAAGGACCAATGGCTTTGGCTATCAGGACAGCATCTCTGAGGCAGAATTGAAATCTCAAGTAAGCAGTGGGTAAGTGTATACATTTTAGGAGAGGAGAGATCAAAGGCAGGAGTAAGAAATGTATGTGAGCCTCCAAATATGTTGAATATAAATGCCTGCCACAGTTATGCGACAACATGGCTTTGTAAATAGAGACCTCATTTCAGGAAGTTTTAAAGATTGATTTCTTTTTATTCCTCTATTGGAAACCATAGCCCCAAACATTAGGTGACAGTAGGAAAAATGATTACTTGGGTCTCATGAGATGCATGTGTTAAAATAAATAAGACCAGAGATGGTGGGAAAAAAGACATAACTATCATTCAATTAAGCAATTGCATGAGGCAGCTCTTCTTTTTCAACATAATGCAATTATCTGAATAAGTCAAACTGGCTGAAAGAAAACCTCACCTGCGTTTAAAAGTATCCTAGAGAAAAGAAAATTTCAAAGAATAGTTAAAATAAATGAATAAGTGAAAAAGTATCCTGGGCACATAGGAGTTTGGAAACTGGACAAATCCAAAGAAATTCAGGTTTCAGACCTCAAGTCCAGTCTAAGGGTCTCACTCACCCCCATACACCAAATAGAATGATGAAGGGCAAAGAGAGATTTACTACATGGCAGCTATGGGAGACCATCACTCTAGTACAACTTTAGTTCATTGGCTTTGGGTTCAATAGGGAGACCTGGGGACAGGGAATGAGAAGAGGGTATTCACGGTTAAAATAGTTGCCAATCATTAGTGTGCTCTGGTTGACAAAGCTCAAGCTTGGTTGGTTCCTGGAGGAGGTCTGGAGAATTCTTACCACTTTATTACAGTTGTAGAACAGAAACAAGTTGCCTCTTGGATGAACAACTGAGTCTTTGGTCATTTCCTTTCAGATGATAACAAAATGGCATTGCCTGTGCAAGGAGCTGTTTGCCTTCCACACAAGATGCTTATCAGTGAGTCTGGTCTTTCTTGGAGTCCAGGTGATTGTATAAGATAGAGAATAGATGAGATCATAGGGCACAGATACAAAGTAAGAGGAATTTTAGTTAATTCACAAGGCTCAGCTAAAGCATCTTTTAGGTTGTATTTTATATAAAGACATTTGCTTTAGAACTATGACAATTCAAAATTCTCATATGCTCCTTAATGGTTTCATGTTTTTTAAGTACAGGCACCGATTTCAAAACCCATTTCCCCTCTTTCATTCCAGGCTGTGCTTTGCTATTTACAAACTATGATCCAAGGCAAGTTTTATTCATTCTTTTTTCTCTTAGTTTTGTCTTCAGCACAGTGGAAATAATTATAGTCCTTGCTACAAAAGTACAATTTGATAATAAAATTAAAATAGTTAATGCAGTACTCAATAACCAGTGTAAGCTGTTATTATTATGAATATTTGGAAAAGAGGGTGACAGAGGCCTAAACCATTCCATAAGTGAGCTCTCTTAAGGGAAGAAGAAGGCTGTCCAACCAGGAAATCTTTGGCATGTCTTATCATTGGATAGAAATGAGTATGTAGTCTTAATTCCACTGAATTAATACTGTGTTTCAACTCATATTCAGTGCTTTCCTCTAGACTGTATTCCCATAATGGAAATCATAAGCCCAAACAATTTCTTTTGTTCTAAGACAGAAATTTTCATTGATCTAACACATATTTATTGAATGCCTAACAGATATTCTCTTGTGTTGTAAAGATTCAGCAATGCAGACGAATTGCTTTACTTGGTGGAACTAGGAAGCTTTGAATGTATGTTCTTTAATTTTGGAAGAAAAACATACCTAAACTTTAGGATGACAAGTAATCACTATTTCTGAATAAATATCTTAAGGTCTAAATGCTTCACTTACCTTTATCCAACAACCATAAAACATAGCCATTTTTCAAACTGAGAAGATGATTAGAGACAAAATTTTCAAGTCAAAGAGATAAAAATCTTACAGCAAAGAAGGTACATTTTACTGTATTCCTGAACTTATCCTCATGTCCATTAAGCTTTCTATTTGGCATAAAGATAATAATTTACCCCATTTGAATCACACCTATATCTTATCTATATATTTCTTCATCTCTCAGTATAATTTGCTCAGAAATACTGTACTCCATCTAAATTCTTTCCTAACTAAGAATCTGTATTTGATCTTCTAACTTACTTTCTTGAGACATTCCACCATTTCCTTCCTACATTATTAACCATTTCCATGGTTCTGATAGACAATTTCTCTCCTGTACTCAAGGATGCAATTATAAAATAGTCCCTGATAATGCTGGCTGGATTCCATCATTCTCTTTGAGGGAAGAACATGGAAATCTAATGCTGAGGGATCCTTCCACTCTGTTCCTAAAGTGCAAAATTATTGAATTAAAGACAGCATAATTATTACCAAATCTGGTGACATCATGAATTTTTAAAGTATTTTGTTTATTGGACAAGCACATTTGTCCTTGCTCTTCCTAAAGGCGACATGTGTACTAGGCAATATCGATCTTCATTGAGTTTTGAAATCCCAGCAGCAGGAAGAAACCAGATGGCCCCCCCAAATGAAGATGAATGTGTGTAATTGTCATTCAGAACTCTATGTCAGGTTGCCATATGCCTTAAGGAGTCCCAGTTTGTGCAAGTAGGGAAGTAATGAATGTGTGTCGCTATCCATGGTCCTAAAAAGACTTGGTCCTGCCTTGACTATAGTCCTTGCTACAAAAAGACTTGACTACCTGTGCCGTATATACTCACTCCCTATGGGAGTGTCATTCATAAAGAGAGTAGTTAATATTACAAAAGTGTTTAAAAGCAGAGTTCTGGTTTATTACTATTTCTCAGAGATATATCCCTCATTTAAAGCTATTTCACACAGTGCCGATAAACTAACAGTCTCTTTTTAATTATCATCATCATCTTTTTTTCTCCCTTAAGTGACCTTGGGTCATGGGAAGAAAATGTCAACATTTGCAGAAGGAAAGGAACTTGTATATTTTTTTTAAGGCAGATGGTTGAACTGTAGCTACAATTTGTCTCTCCTTATTATAAAGTCCTATTTCAAAGGTTTTAAAACACAATCATAAAAATGGTACTGTTGGATGCAAGTTAGAAAAGAAATGACTCTTTGCAGACTAACTAATGAGGGGAAAGCTCTGTAAGCTAAAAATTATGCTCATAGCATAGAAAGCCGCATTGAACCCTGAGGACCTAACTCTCTACCACCCAGTGTGTGAAATTATAATTTGAAAATTGATAACTAAGTAGTGTATTAAAGACTTTTCAAACACCAGGGTTGTACTGTGCTAACCAATTAGGATTGGTATTCAGTGCAAACAGTTGACAGTGGTGCCAAGAACTGGCTGAGGTATTGAAGTTCATGTGCCAGCTGCCATGCATCTGTTCCTTTTTTTTTTTTTTTAAAAACAACACCACAGTATTATTATGAGGAAGAGGTTAGTGAATTGGCAAGAAAATCCAAAGCTTTGTGCTTTTGAAATCATTAAATAAGATGACATTATTTTATCTTATACTAGGTCCACCTGAGCTCTGCTAACACAGGTATAAGAATTTCCTAATGTAACAGAATTTAAGACTAGAAAATGGGATATATCCAAAGTCAAAATTTCTGGTAAAGAAGTTTACATATCTATATCCCAACAGAAAACACAGAGGAAAAGCTTGAAGAATTTTTCTTCGAGTGGTCAAAAATACCAGGAATTCTAATGTGAAAAATGTTTGAAACTTGTACTTAGGACATCTATAAACATTCAAATGTTTGTGGTGGCTATGAAATGACCGGCATTTGATTAATGGTAAATTCTTTCACAAGGTGTGACTCCCCAGATGAAAGAGAATAGAAATGATAGTTGTGTGTGAGGGTGCTTCACTAATTTTTATGAATTGGTTAATTTATTAAATGATATACACTGAGCTCTGCAACAAAGATGTAGCAAGCCCTTTACTATAAATGTGTTTTTGTTGTTGCTGATAGCTATTTTCTTTATTTATGTTGTCATTACAACCAGAGGGTCAACAGGATTATCCTCTAGGCAATGCATTCAATTAATTGGTTAATTATAATCTGCAGGTGTTTAGACAGCCTCCTCCCTTCATTGTCCTTCCCTACATCTCTACCCTATTACCTAATGACTCTTCCTCCATAGGTAGTTTCTTGTCTTCATAAATTTGGTCTGAGCTACTGTACCTTAAGTAAAAGCTAAAGGTGAAAAGACATAAAATGTCTATGTGGTCTGCTAGTAGCAGAATGTTCTTTGACTCAAATAATAATGATGATCAGAAAATATAGCCAGGCTTTTAGTCTAGGATCCGGAAAATAAAGTCACAACCTCAGTTTTGAATGAAAATAATAAGACCTGTCCCAGTGTGTGATGGGAATGAAATCACATTATCTTCAAAGTGATTATCCTGATCCTTGGAGTGTGTGTGTGTGTGTGTGTGTGTGTGTGTGTGTGTGTGTGTGTAAGTTTATTTTTCATCTATGGGGAACATAGGGATGCTCAGGGCTTTGCTCGTGTTAAGCACAAACCGGTATCACTAAGCTGTTTTCCCCAGGTCCTTTATTATTCACATGTTTTCTCAATTGAGCTAGAATGCACGTGGAAATTTCAGATTCTCAAACTGGTCTTCATAGACACCAGAGAGTAAAGTATCAGCAATTCATTCTTCTTAGGTGGTAAAATAAACTCAGTCTCTACAGCTAGAAAATAATCATGCCAGGTTCCATTTTGTCTCCATTTTGTATATATGTATACTATAGGCATATATATGTATATAAAGACACACATATATGGTCTTTCCCCCCCTCTTAAATAGTGAATTTCCTTCTAGCATGCCCAATCAATTATGGGGCAGGTCAAGCTACTGTTCTTACTTGGAAGTGATTTATGGGCTTCAAGGACTTGTTGAATCTACAAAGAGACTTTTGAAGATAAGGCTGGAGATGTAGCACTACTGGAGATGTAGAGTATGTGTTTTATCTGTGCATTGATGCCCTAGGCTCAATATCCAGTGCCATAAATAGAAGAAGAGTTCAAATAACCTGTATATTCTGTGTCTTAAAATTGTGTCTTAAAATTCTGTGTCTTAAAATTTCCCTGAGATCCTGACCCTGGGTGTGGTCCTGATACGTCAGCGTCTTCTTGCTCAACAAAATCTTTTTTTAAAAAAAAATTCTAAAATTTTTTGGGGGGTTGTACCACAACTGAAAGAATTGGTGGAAGTATTCATAACTCAGATGGCTTGAATTAGTATTTTGATCTATGCGAATGTTATATTGGTGCCTTCTGTTTTCCACCATTGTCTTCCCAGTAAGCATGTATTTATCATTACTGAAACTTTGGGTATGCTGGACCCATATCATGTACTTATATACCACAAAGTGGAATGGGGTAGTTCATGACTGTAACCCCAGCATTTAGAGGCTGAGGCAGGAGGATCACAAGTTTGAGGTCTGTCTGAGCTCCACAGGAAGATCTTGTTACAAAATAAAAGAAGGAAACAAGCAAAGAAAACCAGGAAATTCTATACAAGTTCATAATCCTTTAACATCTGAAGTTCAAACTTTGACTTGGTAATTGATGGTTTTAGTGGTGTTTTTTATTTGTTCATAGATCCTGGAAGACACAGGGGCAACAGAAAGGTAGGCGATAGGAGAATGGAGCCCTAGCTAATCCAATGCGGCTTGGTGGAGTCTCATGAACCCCAACATCCTCTGGGGAAATTTCCTGACATAACCCAGTACAGCAACCATGAAATCACAGCTCAGAAATCATCTTTTTATCTTCTGAACATTCTTTTGGGCTAGCTTACAAACTTTTGTTGTTGTTGTTGTTTGTTTTTGTCAGTTGCGGAACTTGAACTCAGGGCCTGTTCCTGAGTCTCTTTGTGCTTGAGGTTAGTGCTCTACCACTTGAGCCACAGTGCCACTTCTGGGTTTTGAGTGGTTAATTGGAGATAAAAGTCTCAAAGGGACTTTTCTGCCCCAGCTGGCTTCAACATGTGATCCTCAGATCTCAGCCTTCTGAGTAGTTAGGATGTTTGTTTTAATATTTCAGAAATACACTTGTACAGCTAAATTGTTTTGAATAGTCAACTGTTGAATCTTGGCTACCCTGGTGTGTAGAGTAAGAAGATAATTGCTCTGATCCCAGGGAGAACCATCTGCTGGTACAAATTGCTCTTCTATTCACTTCACTGAAACTGTAGTGTTCGTTATATTATGTTGAAATGTTTGTGAAATGTGGCTTATACTAAACTGTGTGCTTGGAAAATTTGATTCTATAAATGGTCAGAAGACTCTTCATTGCAAAGGCTCTTCTCTCTCACTATTTATTTATTTATTTATTTATTTATTTTATATTAAAAAAAACTGTTCTGTTGATTTGCTCTTGGGGTCTAGAGAGCCAACATCTGTGCCAGTGGCTGAGTTTGTATGCCCCGGGGAATAGTGCAGTGACAACTGAGATTTACAACATTTATAATACCTCCTTCATAAAACGGCATTATTGACATCAGAATAAATACATACACACACACACACATGTTTGTTTGTCTTTGTATTACAACATCATTCTAATAGTCTTTTATGTATATGCCATCCCTGAGACTTGAACTCAGAATCTGGTACTCTCAGTTGGCTATTTTTGGTCAAAGTTGGCATTCTACCACTTGAACCACATCCCACTTCTAGATTTTGCTGGTTACATGGAAATAAGAGTCTCACAGAATTTTCTGCCCAGGCTGGCTTCAAACCATAGCCCTCATTTCTCACCTCCTTAGAAACTAGGATTGCAGGTAGGAGTCACTGGCTGAATCTCATTGTTCTTGTTGCTTTGTTTTGTTTCTTGGTCATATGGCTTGAACTCATGGCGTAGGCACAGTACCTGAGCTTTTGTGCTCAAGGCACTACCATTTTGAGCCATAGAGCCACTTCTGGTCTTCTGGTAGTTAATTGGCAATTGGAATCTCATGGGCTTTCCTTCCTGAACTGGCTTTGAACTGTGATACTCAGATCTTAGCCTCCTGAGTAGCTAAGATTAGCTGCCAGCTCCTGCTTCATTGGTTTGATTTCGATATTTTAATGAGAGATTAATAACTGTGATGATGTGAGATGAGATTTCTTTTTCATTTGTTGCTTTCTCTAGGTTTTTAAATGTCATATAGATATGCAAAATAAAATGATGGGAGAAAATAAGGATTTAAGTAAGGCTTTCCTTAACAAGATGCTGTTAACATTTGTAGGTGGATTTCCGAATTCTCCAGGCATGCATGGCAGATGTAAAATGGGTAGAAGCAGAGAGAAAATATTGGGATATTAGCAATTTCTTTTTTCCTTAATATTTCTTACTCTACTATGAATACATCAAGTGCTAAATTGCTGATACATCAATTCTTTCAATCACATCTTTTTTAGTTTATGATAATTGTTATTATTTTATTATTATGTAATTGTACAAAGAGGTTCCAATACCATAAGTCAGGTTATGAGTACAGTGCATCTTGATCAGTGTCACTCCTCTTATTATTCTACTCAATATTCCCCCTTTCCATCCCTACTCAGGAGTCATGTAGTTCCATGTTTATATTATGTAATATATAATGACATTTGCTTACACTTCCTCCTTCCATTTATGTGTGCCCCCCCTCATGGCCTGCCCCCAAACATATGTCCACTTCTTGGTATTCATTTAATTCATTAGTTGTTCAGAGGAGATACACCAGTGGACTTCTCACTTTTCAACCACAGTTTAAAAAGCCTTGATACAAAAATGCAGATGAGCCAGCAGCGTTGCTGTCACTCAATGTTTCAGTGAAGTATTTGTTACCTGAAGTCTTTTTTCAACATATGCATTTGACAGAATTCTAATTCTCAAGTTGGGTCTCTCCTACTGTTTTCCCATTGATCCACAATGATTTGTATATAGTAGCTATTTCTTTGGGTGGAATGATTTTTACCAATGATGCATGCAGATTCTATTTCCAAGGCTAAGAATGAGTGAGTTGCCCCAGTTTTAAACAAGAGGTTATATATGTGACCAGTGTGAGTTTTCCATCATTCTCTACTAGGCTAAACTAGACAGAAAGGAATTTAGGTCCCAGTGTGGTGGAGTTAGGTTTAAAATTCCTCCTTTATCTTCAGACCTATTTTAGACAGCTGGAGCTAAGAGAAGAGCCATTGATTTAAAATATCTATCCTCTCTCTCTCTTCTCCACTCTTCATCAGTTTGATCCCCTTTTTATTATCATTATTTATGTTTTGTATAACTAGAAAAATAACTTGTCATGGATTACATCTTATTTGCAAGAAGCTCTAGGAAAATGGCAGCAAAGCATGTTCCATATATCATCGTTTAGCAGCTTCTTTTGTAACTATACTGAAGTAATGGTGGAAAAAATACATATAAACAACTCTGAGGACAGATTTTGAATGATCCAGTAATTTTGATTTATACTTGGTATTTGATGGAACTGTATTAGCAGTTAAAGTCAATGGCTAAATGATTCCCAGCACAAAATGAGCCAGAAGTACAAAAGAAGCTTTACAATGCACGATAGAGAGCACCAGAGCCTCCCAGCTTAGGTTTCCAAAGTGCAGCATAAATTACAGGCTGAGTTGTCACTTTTAACTAACAATTCTACCCAATATGCTCTAGCTAGGTAATTTGTCCACTCTTCCTTTATGAAGCAGTAAACACCAGCGTAATTCCATTGGCTTTTCCAAAGCAAATTGTTTCATTTCTTGTATCTACTGCAGAGGAGTAAATCTCCCACCTCTGATGGCAGTCCGTCTCACTCAACTAACAACATGTGGAGCCTGGGATTGGTTACAAAGACTCTCCATTGCTGTCAATAGGGTGGGGTTCTGGTCAGCTTGAAGTGATGGGACGCCACCCCTCCCCCCACTGCCTACACACACACACACACACACACACACACACACACACACACCCTTGCTCTTGATGGCAGGACTCTTCCTTGATTTCCTCTACTGACCCTCTAGGCACTAGATGTTCCTTTTACTCATTTTCTCTACAGTTTTTCCTATGCCAAAAATAAAGGAATGGAAGTTTTGGAAATCAGAGTGAAGCACTCTAACCACCAATAGGAACAGAAAGAGAAAATCTTTCCAAACATTAGTAAAGGCCTCAAATCTAACCAAGCAAGATAGGCAATTAGGTAGACAGATGCTGATGTAGCAGCAATGCATAGAGACTGATTTCTGCCCCTGCATTTATATAATTTGCTAAGTGGTGTGTGTGTGTGTGTGTGTGTGTGTGTGTGTGTGTGTGTGTGTGTGGTGATGGTTTGTTGTTATTGCTGTTGCTGGGAATTCAATCCAGTGTCCTGTATATGTTCAGCAAGCACTCTACCACTGAGCTACATCACCAGCTCTTTTATCACATTTTCTTTGGTCCTTCCAGGACAAGTGGAAAAACTAAAAGATTTGCATAAATGCTTCTAAAAGAATCTGTTCTATGGCAGTAATATGGACAGGCTTATTCAAGAGTCTAGATATGAAATTTGAATCTTCTTCCTTTAGAATAGCAGAGCATAGCCATGCCTTTGATCCACCTCTTGATTTTGATTTTCTATCTTGAATCAAAGGCCACAACCTCTGATACTCTTATTTATTTGAAAAGAATTATTATAATCATCCACTCATTTACTCACAATAATTACTAAACTTTTATGTTTGCTAAGCATTACAATTGGCGTCAGGCTCAAGGATGTAAGCATGAACACTTATTGGCCACCATCCATTGAGAACTCAGGGCTTAGACATGTAAGTAGGACCACAGTAATGAGAGTAATATGTGCACATAATAGACACACCAGCCACGAAGCCTATGAACAGACAGTGAAGAGAGAAAGCAACTAACAGAGAAAGTTAGGAAAGAGTTATAAGAAAAAGTGGTTGTAGGGTATGCCTTTTAAAACACTTTTAGGAATTGTAACTTTGGGGAAGATGCTAGACCCAAAGAAACATGGACTCTATGGTTTGCCTAATAGGGAATAATTAGCACAGGTTTAGGCAAGTCAGAGCAGAGGATCACAAGAGCCCAATAGCTATCTATGCCCCTATGAATGCATAAGATGATGCTAAGTGAAATGAACTCCATGTTATGGAAATGAGTGTTATATCATTGTTGTAATTACTTTCAATATGCCATGTGAAACTGTAGATTCTTTTGTTGATCCTCTTGTATCTCCCTTCCTGTGGTGGTACTCGCGCTATCACTGTAGCTCATCTGAATACACTGGATACTGTATATACTGGTATTGGAACTAGGGAAGTGAAAGGGCATATCAAAATCGAGAGACAAAGGATAAAAAGACAAACGACTCCAAAAGCAATACTTGCAAAACCATTTGGTGCAAACCAACTGAACAACTCATGGGGGGAGAGGGAGAGGGGGAGGGGGAGGGGGAATGAGGGAGGAGGTAACAAACAGTACAAGAAATGTACCCAAGGCCTAACGTATGAAACTGTAACCTCTCTGAACATCAATTTGACAATAAAATTTAAAAAAAATTAAAAAGAGGATCAGGTTATGGGACTACCACTCAGTCTGGGAGACTTCAAGGGCTGATTATTGTTTTCAGCATGGTTACACCAATAGCTCATGCTAATGCAACTGTATTATTTACCACATGACCTTCCAGCCACCTGTCTCCTCCAGGACAGAAAAAGAGGAGGTGGCATTGTGGGGTAGAGAGATGGACACTTGGAAGTTCATTACCTAAAGGTCATTTGGACAAGATGAATGTGGTCTAGCTCCTCTTTGGAAGTGCATCTTCTACCATGCTGCCAAAAGTGCTGCCATTTAAGAAGACACTAGCGGAGTTTTTACTCTTTAATTTCTCTGCTCATTAAGCCTTCACTTCTGAGGTGTGAAAATGACTCCAGGCTGGTAATAAACTGCTGGAGAAGTCATTATTTTAAAAATGATCTTGCTCCCCAAGGGGATGGAGTGGTACAAAGCACAATTGCTCCAAGATCAGCTCTTCTGTAGGACAAAAAAATTGTTCAAATGTTTCAGTTATCATAAGAATAAGAAAGGGCTGTCTAGTTACAGTAAGAAAAGATGAAGCAGCACAAAATACTCAGACCTACTCAATAATCACAATGGCCTATTTTTTGGAGAGGGGAGATGGTACATTTCAATGGCAGAAATTGTGGTATTGTTAGCCTGGATATTATAATGCAAAGGAAATGGAAAGGGCACAGAAAGGATGCAAGGAGACAAAAGTCACTTTGAGGGAGTTTTGTGGTATTAGATAAGTTGCAATAGCAATGGTGTTATTAATAATAATAACAATTAATTATTATAGGTGATAATAACAATAAAAAATGACCTATTATATTTGAGAGATCTCAGACTTGGGCAGACAGGATCTCAGTTTTGCTTTTAAAACAAGATGTTCATTTTACCTACTAAATAGTGAGGGGCAAAGAGTTTCTTCTGACCAATACTCTAAATAGCTATGCCCTGGACCCTAGGGAAATTGACTTTCTGTATCTTTCCCCTGTTCTGGTTTTCTACTTTTTTTTCCCTTCCCCCTTCACTTTTTATATGAATATTTATTCAAGGTTGTGGTTGTATCTCTCTGTTTGACATTAGTCCTTGAAATGTTGTCTGCTTTCCTCTTTAAGTAAAGTGAATTAATACAAGTTGATGTTGGGAAGTTTTTTTGAGTCTTTTTAGAATCAGATAATCAGAGAGTCCCTGTGTTTTGGCTAAATGATGATTGTGTGTGGGGGGGGCGGCTACAAAACTATTGCGTGGCTGTGAATAAAATGTTATTCTGCTTTTCGTCCACCATTTTTAATGCCTTTGAGCAATCAGCCTCCCCTGCTTGAACCAGCTCAGGAGCATGATTAGTGAGAAATTGAAGTTTCTCACTAGGGAGGCTAGGATAATACTTCTCTTTGGGAGGCAATCTCTCTGCTGCAGATGCAAATTGATTCGGGCACCTTGCCTCTGACCCAGAGTGAATGGTCCTCTAAGGAGGGTAGAGAATAGCAAAACCGCATGGGCTATGCAAGGTTCTCCATTTTTCTCTTGAGATTACTAAATATTTCCTCCTCCTTGGCAATTTGGTCATCATATACTCACTTCAGAATCATCGGGGACTTGTCCTTCGTCCCCAAAGAACCATTCTCAGGTTTCCTTCTGCCACATAGAGGTATACAGGCTTTTGCAAACATATCACAGATGATTTTTACAGACATAAAAGGACTAACGGATATTTTGGGAGTTGCTTTGGGATTCTGTGTTCCAAATAGCACTTAAAATATCATCTTATAGCTTACCTCTTCTCAGTTCCGTTATATGATAGGGGCAATTCTTCAACCATTTGATGGTCAGTTCAATCCAGCTGTGAACAAATGAGGAGTCTGAATTTGGTGGATCTAAATAGAGTATAAGGTCATGTGCTTAACAAAGCAGGCAGAGTTCAAAGACACTACTGAAAGAAATAAAATACTTGCAGATTATATATCTGATAAGGGATAACCAACCTATAGAAGGAACACCCATTAATTTAAATAGTTATTTCTCCCACCCCCAAAAGACATAAAAATGGTCAACAAAGTAAGATCACCCAAACCATAGGAACTACCTATCATCTGAAATAATGAAAAGCAGCAAGTTCTCATGAGAAATTCACTAGTGGAGAAACTGGACATTGCATTTTTGGTAGAGCTGTGAAATAATGCTGCTGTTATGGGAACCAAAAATCCACAGAAAATAAAATAAAGTAACTATCAGATGATTCAGTAAGTTTACTTATGGATATTTATCCTGCAGAAGGATAGAAATCAGGACTTCAAAGCACGTTTGCATTCCCATATTCTTTGCAGCATTATTCACAATAGCCAAGAAAGACAACTTAGATGTCCATCCAAAGATGAATGGAGAGCCAGTGATTCACACCTGTAATCCTAGCTACTTAGCTTGAGTATCATGGTTTGAAGCCAGCTCAGAGGCAGTAAAATCT
Organism: Perognathus longimembris pacificus; assembly: GCF_023159225.1. Classification (NCBI taxonomy): domain Eukaryota; kingdom Metazoa; phylum Chordata; class Mammalia; order Rodentia; family Heteromyidae; genus Perognathus; species Perognathus longimembris. The sequence goes on from NC_063171.1 coordinate 55,101,923, forward strand.
TTGAGACCTTTATCTTCAATTAATCACCAAAAACCAGAAGTGGAACTATGACACAAGGGGTAGAACACTATAGCCTAGAGCAAAAAAGCTCAGGGACAGTGTCCAGGCTCTGAATTCATGCCCTTGGACAGATGTACACACAAAGAGATGAATATATAAAATGGGCTTGAAATGTGGCTCTGTAGTAGAGATTGTGCCTAGCCAACATGAGTCCTTGAGTTCAAATCCTAGTATTTTAGTTCATATAATTTTTTGTTTGTTTGTTTGCTAGTCCTGGGCCTTGAACTCAGGGCCTGAGCACTGTCCCTAGCTTCTTTTTGCTCAAGGCTAGCACTCTACCACTTTAGCCACGGCACCACTTCTGGCTTTTTCTATATATGTGGTGCTGAGGAATTGAACGCAGGGCTTCATGTATGCAAGGCAAGCACTCTACTACTAGGCCACATTCCTAGCCCCTTAGCTCATATAATTTTTCACCAGATCTTTTTTACTCCCATCTTTCTTCTTGATCTAGGTTTTGTTTGTTCTCTTTTTTTTCTGAATAATTATTTATTGTCAAAGTGATGTTCAGAGGGGTTGCAGTTTCATATGTAAGGCAGTCGATACATTTCTTGTACAATTTGTTACCTCCTCCTTCATTCCCCCCTTCCCCTCCCCCTCAAACTCACCCCCCCCCAAGTTTGCTCTTTTGTGTGTGTCTTAGGGTATAAATTGAGATTACTGTTTATATGAACTTCTTTTTGAGTGGGCTTAACCCTACTAATGTTCTAAGCATTGCTTTAGCCACATCACATAAGTTTTAATAGCTGCGTCCCGATAAGTTTAGTATGTATTGATTTTCATTCATCTCAAAGAATTTTTTTGTTTACCTTTGAAATTTCTCCTTCAACCCATTACTCACATACAATTGTGCCTCATTTCTACATTTATCTCTCCCAAGATTTTAATGTTGATTTCTAATGTCATTCCATGTAGTAAGAGAACATTCTTTATATACTTTCAGTTTACTTACTGTTTACTTACAGTTTAATTACTAAGGTTCATCGTATTATGATAATGGTTTATCTTATCATCTATACTTGGATATGTTTCATGTGCACTGATAGAAAACAGTAAAAAAAGTGACTCTAGCCTCTATAAAATGATGAACAAAACTGACAACACTTGGTACATTTACTAGGGGAAAAGGGTGATTGAATTTATTATAAATGGAAGAGGAATCAGATGTTTTAGTACATACTTGTAATCTCAGTTACTTGAGAAATGGAGAATCACAATTTCAAAGCCAGTTCCTGCAAAGGTAGCAAGACCCTGTCTCAAGCACCAAATAAAAAGGAAAGGTCTGGGAATATAGCATGCAGAAAGACTTGGGTTAAATATCTAGTACTGCACACACACAAAGGAAAAAGTGAAAGTGGAAATAGTACTATTTATCTTGTAGAAATATCAAGTAATATGAAGAACTACTGTGAACAATTGTTAATAAATTAACTACATAAAAAGGCAAATTCCTACAAAACACAAACGGCCAAAACCAACAAAAATAAACTAGGAAACCTGAATAGACAAAATAACTAAATGTATAAAGTAAGAAATAAGAAAGGGCCCACATAAAGCCCAGACTCAAATGACTTCTGAGACAAATATTACAAAACCTTAAAGAATTCAATTTATTCACAACTCTCCCTCCCACAAATACAACAGGGAACATTTCTGACACATTATACTGCATAGAATCCCAAGAATATGCTCAATGAAAAATTGAGCCAAAAATGACTACTTATGATCTGATTCCATTTTTATAAAGTGTCCAGAATTGGCAAATATATTGTGACAGGACTTGCTTACGGTGGGGTGGGAAGGAAAGGAATAGAAATGGCTGGGGACAATAACTAAAATACATGAGTTTTCTTCAGAATTTGCTGAAAATGTTCTAAAATTGTGCCAAATGAATACATAGCATTCATATACTAAAACTCACGAATTGTGTGGTACATAACAATTTCAAAATATAGGAGGTTGGACAGTACACAAATGTCTATCAATTGGAAAAGGAATAGCTCTACTTAAATGCTTTGCAAGCATTAAAATAGAAGACTATATCTATAAGTATATTCTCACCTAGTTTGCATTAAAAAACTAGTATCACAATTAAAAGAAAAATAAATAAGTGTAAAGAAAATATGATACATACATGGACATTATTATATATAATGGGTATTATTCAGACTTAAAAAAGGAAAATACCTTGTCAGATTCAGTAGCATGGGTAAACCTTGAGGACATTATACTAAGTGAAATAAGTCAAATACTGAAGATAAATTATGCGTGATCTCTCTCTCACACACACATACATACATACACACACACACACACAGGAGACACGGAAGTCCTCAAATTCATAGAAGCAGGAATCAGAATGGATGGCGTCTGTTAGGAGCTGGAGGAAAGGGAAGACATGGAGTTGTACAATGTACATGGTATCAGTTTTGCAAGATACAGGTCTGCGGACAACATTGTGTTTGTAGTTGACAATAATGCACTGAACACTTAAAAATATTGAGAGGGGAGATCTCATGTGTTTTTTTTTGAAGCCTCAAAATATGCACACAAAATGTTTTGCAAAAGCTATGGAAGGGTGGTTCCTGCCTGTAATATTAGCTAGCAAAGAGACAGAGATCAGGGATGATCGTGCTTTGAGGCTTGCTCCAGAAAAAGTTTGTGAGATCTCATGTCAACTAATAAAAAGCTGGACATGGTGGCCTGAATATCTGATCTCATCCTAGGAAGCCAGGAAAGAAAAACCACAGGCCAGGCTGGCTCACAGTGGGACCCTATTTTTTTTTCCAAATTTTTATTATCAAACTGATGTACAGAGAGGTTACAGTTTCATATGTTAGGCATTGGATACATTACTTGTACTGTTTGTTACTTCATCTCTCATACCTCTGTTCCCTCGTCCCCCTTTCCCTTTCCCCCCATGAGGTGTTCAGTTCACTTACACCAAACAGTTTTGCAAGTATTGCTTTTGTATTTGTTTTTCTTTTTTTACCCTATGTCTCTCAATTTTGGTATTCCCTTTCAATTTCCTAGTTCTAATACCAGTATACATGGTTTCCAATATACTCAGATAAGATTACAGAGATAGTGTAGGTACAACCACAGGAAGGTGATACAAGAACATCATCAATAATAGAAGCTACAGATACACATGGGATGTTGAAAGCAGTTACAACTGTGATATAACAATCGTTTCCATAACATGGAGTTCATTTCACTTAGCGTCATCTTATGTGATCATAAGGGTATAGCTATTGGGTTCTTGTGATCCTCTGCTGTGACTTGCCTAAACCTATACTAATTATTCCCAATAAGGGAGACCATAGAGTCCATGTTTCTTTGGGTCTGGCTCACTTTACTTAGTATAATGTTTTCCAAGTCCTTCCATTTCCTTACAAATGGGACAATGTCATTCTTTCTGATAGAGGCATAACATTCCATCGTGTATATGTACCACATTTTCCTTATCCATTTGTCTACTGAGGGGCATCTGGGTTGGTTCCAGATTCTCGCTATGACAAATTGCGCTGCGATGAACATTGTTGTGCTGGTGGCTTTACTGTGATTTTGTTTGTGTTCTTTTGGATAGACACCCAAAAGTGGGGCTGCTGGGTCATAGGGGAATTCTATATTTAGCCTTCTGAGGAATCTCCATACTGCTTGCCAGAGTGGCTGAACCAGTTTACATTCCCACCAACAATGAAGTAGGGTTCCCTTTTGGCCACATCCCCTCCAACAATTGTTATTGTTAGTTTTCTTGATATATGACATTCTTACTGGGGTGAGATGGAATCTCAATGTTGTTTTGATTTGCATTTCTTTTATGGCCAGTGATGTAGAGCACTTTTTCATATGTCTCTTGGCCATTCTCATTTCCTCATCAGAGAAGTCTCTTTGTAAGTCTTTAGCCCACTTGTTGAGGGGGCTATTGGTTCTTTGCGGTTTTGTTTTGGAGGAAGTTATATTTTTTTAGTTCTGCATATATTTTAGATATGAGGCCTTTGTCAGTTGAATGGCTGGTAAAGATCTTCTCCCAGTCTGTGGGCTTTCTGTTTATCTTGTGTGCTATGTCCTTTGCCGTGCAGAAGCTCTTCAGTTTGATGCAGTCCCATTTGTCCAACCTTTCTTTGATTTGTAGCCTTGCTGGGTCTGGGACCCTATTTTAAAAGGAGCCAAAGCAAAATGGGGTAGGGGTGTGGCTCAAGTGGTCAAGCACCTACCTAGTAAGTATAAGGTCCTGAGTTCAAGTTGAGTACTGTCAATTATTTTTCTTTCTTAAAAGCACAATGGAAGGAAGGAAGGAAGGGATGAAGGGGGGAGGCAAGGGAAGGGAAGGAGGGAGGGAGAGAGGGATGGAGGAAATATGATGATCATAGCAGGAGTGTTATGATGAATGTTCTACTATTTATTTTTTTAGCCCATATTGATGAATAAGGTTCATTTTTTTTCCTAATAAATTTGGCCAATAGAACCTTAAGCGCCAAATGGAAGATTTCAGAACATTTTACTAACCCAATAGCTGACAAGTCAACCACCATCTCTACTTCTGCCACTACTGCCACGAAAATCACCTCTGCTGACTTTACCCTCACTGTCACACACCCGCCTCCCCCTCTTTTGTAACCAGCTGCCTGCCCATCACCGCCTGTGAAGTTGCTTTGCCAGTTTAACAGCAGTGAACAAACAAGTGAAAGTCTTCTTCTTCTATTTCAATGAAGCACCTGCACAACCTCTGTGGACTCGCAGCTGATCAAAATTTTACTCACTTAAAATTTTCATGTATTTAATTTGCAAAGAAATATGTGACTTTCATTTTTTTTTATCAGACTCAAGATATCACACGTGGTATAGAAGTGAAAATTCCCATCGCTATTATCTCTAAGCCTCTCCATTAAAGCAGTTTGTATAGAATTCCATAGCAAGCCTGAATATCTACAATATAAATAAAAAACCCTCCTATTTCTCTGTCTCTCCCCTCTCTGTCTCTGTCTCAGTTTGTCTCAGCCTTTCTGTCTCTCCATATATGCAATCTATTTATAAAAATGTTAGCAGGAGACATTCACTATTTATGATTGTTTCTTAATAACACATCTTTGGGATCATTCCGGAAGAGTACATAAAGAATTTCAGTCTTCTTCCATTAAAAAAAAATTAAATTTGGCTTCCACTTATATGGATTCTTTCACTGTATGTTACTGGGGTTTATTTTGCCATTTTTATTCTAACTTCTGAAGGATTCTTACTTATTTCATTGATTTTTTTTTTTGTCCTTTGGCTTTTCTCATGTAAACAATTATGGTTGTAAATTTATGTATCTATTCTATCGGTTTCATTCCAGGTCAGCATATTATGTCTTATTTTGTTATTTTTTAGTAAAAGTATTCAAGAAATTCTATGATGCTTTATATTCTCTGACCTGTTTGGAAGTGTATTCCTTAATTTTCAGAAATAGGTCTCTTCAAGTTATCTTTTCATTATTGATTTTTTGCTTAATTGCATTGTGGTCAGAAGACAACAGAGTTTGTAAAGTTTATTTCATTAAAACTTTCTGATATTTAATTCATGTTCTAGCACATAATTATTTTGAAAATGTCTTCTGTTGAAAGTAAAATACATTCTCTGGCTATTGGATCGAGAGTTATACACATATCTATGAACTTAAGTTTACCAATTTTGTATTATTTTATTTCTTTAGTGGTTTCTTTTCTTTTTTTAATCAATTCCAGGTGGCTGTAATTTTTCTTTGGCTTTATTTATTTGGATACTATGTTATTAGGTGCATGCAAATGTGAAGTGTTCTATTTTTCTGCTTAAGCTCAGCTTTTACTATTAAAACATCCTTTTTCTTTAGATGTGCTGTGAATCTAAGAAATCCTCTTCCCTATTATTTAATATAGCTACATATGCCCTCTTTTTAAATTTCAACATTCAACAATCTTGTATTCCTTTTAAATGACATTTTCCTCCATATATTTTGAAAGACTTTTATCTAAAATATTCTGCTCATTTATGCCTAACATAGATCCTAGAGCAATGCAATTTAAAGTCAGTCTTTTACTTCTTGTTTTGTGTATCTCATACCTGAACTAATTTTCATTCAACATCTTCATTTGGCAAAATTTGAGATTGCCTTCTTTTTTTCTGGGTAGATAAATCTAAGCTAGTCTTGAATTCACAGTCACATTTGGAATTCTCAGCCTTCAAAATGCTGAGATTACAAACGTGTATCACCATACCTGACTGAATTGACATGTTTTTGTCTTGTATTTTCTTCTCTTCTACAAGTTTAGATGTCTGAAACATATTTTCTATTATTTCATTTAAAGAAGTAAGGATGGGCTGGGAATATGGCCTAGTGGCAAGAGTGCTTGCCTCGTATATATGAAGCCCTGGGTTCAATTCCCAAGCACCACATATAGAAAATGGCCAGAAGTGGTGCTGTGGCTCAAGTGGCAGAGTGCTAACCTTGAGCAAAAAGAAGCCAGGGACAGTGCTCAGGCCCTGAGTCCAAGGCCCAGGACTGGCAAAAAAAAAAAAAAAAAAAAAAAAGGAAGAAGTAAGGATTTACAGAATAGGAGCTAGAGTTAAAATCATATTTTTACTTCCCAGGTAATTGGAGAATCTCAAAACATTTTTCTGCTACTTACACTTCTTATGGATTATTTAGCTCTTTTTTTGTTGTTGTTGTATATGTAGCTGCCAAGTATTTTAATATTTTTCAATCCAGTAACTCCACCCAAGTAGTATTAATACTGTTTTAGGAAAATTATGTTCAGAAGTATCAGTCTATATACCTCCCACTTTGTTCTCATTCCTGCTTACAGATGAGATTTTACTATGATAGCCCCATTTTTATATCTTCCTTACATATCATCCCTAGGTTCATTTTCCTTTAGAAAAAAATATGCTTTTATTCCCTGTGCTGGTACTCTGGCTTGAACTCAGGACCTTGTGTTTGTTCCCCTGTGCCCACCTTAGCTCATGGTTGGCATCTAACCCTTTGAATTGTACCTCCGTTTTCCTGCCCAGGCTGGCTTCAAACTGTGATCCTTATATATCATCCTCCTGAACAGCTAGGATTACAGGTGTGAGCCACTAGTGCCTGGCTGAGAATCCTGCCATTTTAAAATGCCATTTTAATTTCTTTAAGAAAGATAAACATATTGATGTTAAGCTTCCGTTTCTAATGTTTTCTCGTTTCTGAAGTCATTGTGGGTTTGTTTCTGAACTTTTCTGTGCCTGTTGCTTTTCATTTTGGACACCTTGTTTCCTTACTAAATAAGTGACACTTTCCTGTTTCTCCCTTGGCCCCAGAGCACTGTACGTCCGTTCTCAAATGCTCAGAGTGAAGATACCATGCTGCAGAGTCGAGTTGTTCTGAATGTGCCTTCCACACATGGTAGTTTTTTTTTTTTAATTTTACTCTCTGCTACTGCATGTTGGTGCAATTTTCAGTGGACTTAGACTTGTTATACTTCTATATTCTGATGTGGAGATTTATTTCTAAAATGTCTGTATTGTTAAAGGGATGGACGTACCTCTTTCCTGGCTTATGTTTTGTGTATGTGTTGTTTATGTTTGCTTGCATATGTATGCATGTATGCATTGGTGTGTGTATATGTAAACCTATGCATATTGTGTTTATGTGTGTGCATACATATGTATATATGAATGCTTATATGTCTGTGTGTGCCTGATGATGTTGTTCCACACTCTACTTGCGTTTTCAGTCCTTGCCTTGTGCCTATAGACCCTACCTAAACATCAGTTTTGTAGCCACTCCTCTCAGCTCAGAATGCCAACTTATTCCTCTAAGATTTCAACTTCCTTTATTATTAAATTTTTTTACATAAAGAGATGTTTTGAAAATAGTTTATCTGACATTTTATTCATTTTCAGTCAGAGCTTTAGTTCAAATAATGCAACTTGTTATTACAAGAACCAGATATCCCAGTATTGCATCTCCTAATTGTGCCTTGATTAGACTTTAGTACCTTGTCCCAACCAGTTTCTTCCTTTTACTTCACTAGTCTATGAAGACCATCTCAAGGTCAGAACTCAGAATTATTTCTTTCTTCCCTTTTCTTCTTTCTTTCTTTTTTGTGTGTGCCAGTACTATGAACTGAGGGTCTCATGCTCTCCCTAGGCTGTCTTGCTCAAGGCTGGCATTCTACCACTTAAACCCACAGCTCTACTTTCAGCTTTTTTGCTGGATTATTGGAGATAATAGTCCCATGGACTTTTCTCTTCCATCTTGGCCTTGGATCTCAGATCTCAGCCTCCTGATTAGCTATGGCTACAAGCAAGCCACCAGTGCCCCACTAAGGTCCTAATTGTCAAGAGCCTGGTTTAAACCATCTTAGTTAATCTTTATGGATGTTTATTGGACCCATTTGACTGGTACTGGTCCATGGCAGAGTGGACTTGAGAGTGGCAATGAGATGCTAACTTCATGTAAGTCTCCGTTAGGCATATAGTCCTGGAGATACAGATTTCAGAGTTGTTCCTTTGTATATCTAACCTCATCTTGTTTGTCTTCAAGTTTTTTGTTTCACTGTGGATATTCTTATCCTTGAATTCTTACCAACTTTCCAGGCCTCTTTTTCCTTTTCTCTTTAGAATTTTTTTTTTTTTTAGAACTCAGAGTATAGCTTGGTACATCTCTTGCCTAGCAAGTACAAGGTCCTGTGTTCAATCCCCACCACTGAGAAAAAAATAAACTCTTGTGTAATATTGTTATTTTCAGACTGTCTACTAATTTACTACTCCTACTCCTCTCTCAATCTCTCTCTCTCTCTCTCTCTCTCTCTCTCTCTCCCTCTCTCTCTGCACTACACCAGAAGTCTAGACAAACTGGATCCCAAATCAAGCTGTTCTACTTTTTAAGTGAGATCATCTGATTGAGTCACAAACAGTAACATTTCTTGAGGGCTGTTATTTGAGCTACATGGTTTGTGAATTATCTTGCCCAATACTTACCTGTTTTATATTTTTGGCCACTTTGAAGATTAATGTCACATGTTAAAGAAAACTATGTCTAATCTTAGCTTACAAGAATATAATACCATAGGCTTGTGGTTTAAACAACAGAAATTTATTTTCTCCCAGTTCCAGAGGCTGGGGAATCTATACTCAAAGTTGTAGCATGATTGGGTTTGGTTGTTTTTAACCAGGTTCATTTTTCCAGCCTGAGAAAGATGACTACTTTCTCAAAGAAGAATTAATAGAGCCAAAAATAATTGTTACGCAAAAATAAAAGAGATCCTGTAAGTCAGATTCCCCTAATGTTAATATCCCATTTGGCCATATTACAATGACCATAACTAAGAGGTTAACATTGCAATCGTACTGTAGACTAAACTGTAGGTGTTTATTCAGATCTCACCAATTTCTCCACTAATTTTCTCTTTCCATTTGAGGATCCCATCCAGGGTTTCGTGTTGCACCTAGCTGCTGTTGCATCTCCTCAGTCTCCTTGAGGCCTGTGACAATTCTTTACTTTTTCCCTTGTCATTAATCACTTTGACACTTTTGGAGACTTCTGGCTAAGTTGTTTTATAGTGTTCATTCCTTTTTGGTTTTTTGTCTGATGTTTTCTCATTACAGTATTGGATTGAAATTCTTCAAATTTGAGGAAAAGTACTATAGACACGATGTGCATTTCTCAGTAAGTCATGTCAGAGAGTGTGCTGTTGATCTCTTATAAATGGTGATGTTGGTCTCAATCATTTGGGCCAAATCTCCTTTGCAATGAATACACATTCTAATTTGATAGGAGATGCTTGGAGACCATGTAGCTATTTCTCCCAAACCTTTGCATTCATTGATCTTTTCTTCTTGTATATATTATTTTTTAAAGAACCATAGCATACCTCTCTGAGAGAGAGAGAGAGAGAGAGAGAGAGAGAGAGAGAGAGAGAGAGAGAGAGAGAGAGAGAGAGAGAGAGAGAGAGAGAGAGAGGTATTAGTGGGTGATTTTACATTCGTTCCCCAAACCAGGGTAATGAGTGATGCAGGAGTAGTTTTAGGTTGAAATCAGAAAAGAAATTTGATGTGTGAGTGTGAGTTTCAGTGTCAAAGTAGAGCAAAATTTGGAAATCTGGACCAAAAGTAGAGATGAAACCCAAGTGCACCTACAACCAGAGTTTAGGACAGAATGCAGTATTAGCAGGGAATTAGAGGAAATGTGGACAAGATATATGAATTAAAAGCATATGAAATAATAAAAACAGATAATCTGTATATATTGGTAGAGGGCAAAATGTCAAAAAAAATAAGTGGGGCTACTAAAGGCCATGGGTAATAACTAAAGAGAGAGAGGTGTTTGAGGAAAAGAGAAATCATGCAAGAGCTTGGGCAGGCAGAAGTTTGTTTTAGCCAATCCACCTAAGTCTTCCTAGTAGTAGAAAAACAGCCAGTGTAAGCAGATGTTATCATTGTTTATGGAGGATCCTGATTAGGTGTAGCCATGAAGAAATGGGTAATTGGAGCTCAGTTGTCATTGCTCTTCCTTTGCTCCTAATGGCGTCTTCTATTCTTTTTCCATTCTAAACATAGAGTAAGACTTTGATAAAGGTCATGAATGGAATGACCCAAAGAGAAAATGCAGAAAAATTCTCTACTTTCTTTGGATGAGATGATGCGATGAGATGAAAGAGACAAAGGTACAGTTATAGCATTGCTCATTGGCTTTTGGCTACCTTTCACTCTTCTGTTTGGGAGAAGGCTCTTAGCATCTGCCAAAGAAGCACTCTCCAAGGTTTAAGAGATTTTTGAGGGACTAAAAAGATGGCAGTAAGGTGAGAGGAAATGAGGGAGTAGAGAAGGGAGGCATGCAAATCTTTCTAAATCAGATATTTGAAAAGTGACTGGTTAAGGATTCTAGAAGGGTTGCAATGGGCTACAGCGTTTTGTTGACATGTTTTACAGGAGCCTAAGAAATAAAGAGTGGAGGGTTAGATGGCCAGTCAAGGTGAGGCTAACTCTGTGGCCTGGGGAATCCCTCAGGTTTTGCTGTTTACCTTTGGGTTGGTAATATGAATACCATGGTCTTAAGTTTGACAGTGGCAAGGAGCAGTTCTTTGGAATTAGTATCTGTGTATCAGAATTTTTTTCACAGTTTTCCTATGTGTAAAAATACAACTTCTATGGGCACTGGCGGCTTATGCTTCAAGTCCTAGCTACTCAGAAAGGTTAGATCTGAAGATTGCAGTTAGAAGCCAGCCTGTGAAAGAAAACTGTGAAACTCTTACTTCCAATTGGCCAGCAAAAAAGACACAAGTGGAGATATGACTCAAGTATTAAAGCTCCAGCTTTGAATGAAAATGCCAAGCAAGAGCTCAAGATCCTGAGTTCAAGCCTGAGTACCCACAATATATATTACATTATATTATGTATCATTAATATGTTACATATTATATATTATGTAGATTAGATATGTTATAAAATATTTATATATGTATATATATATATACAAATATACCTATATTTTTAAAGCAACTTCTCCTGAGGAGGATAAAATAGCCAGTCCATGCTATGTTAAAATGCACCAGCTTATGGGACAAAAACTAAAAATGTTTATTTTTAGAGCACTTAAGTTTTTATACTATTAGATTTCTATTATTTTTAACAAATTGTATTATATTATCTCTGTAGTTTGAAACAAATCACCACAAAGTGAACTGCTTAAAATAGCCATTTATCATGCTATAGTTTCATTAGCTTAGGAGCCCGAAATGATTCTTATGGAACCAGAATCTAGTATGTGTTCCTTAGCCAGTGGGCAGCTCCCTGGGTTCCATTCCTTTGCATGTGGTTATAGCTTGATGGCTCTGTTTCTTTTTTGCTTTCAGGGATTTTTTTCAGCTTTTGGAGTATTCCTGTATGCCTTGTCTCATGTCTTTATCATGAAATGTAACAATGAGCTGGCCAAGTCCTCTGGCTTCTCCTTTTGCCTCATTTTTCTTTTCTTTTTTTTTTTTTTGCTAGATTTCTTTTATTGACTCTTGTTGAGAAATTATTCATCTTTTAGGGGATCAACAGATGAGATTAGACCCACCTGACAATAACAATAATGATGATGATAATGATGATATTGGTGATGATAATAATAATGTGATAATGCAGAAGAATCTCCCAATTTTAAGGTCTATAGCATTAAATAAAACCTTCGAAATCCCGTCTGTCAATGTAATGTAATGCATCCACAGATTCCAGGTTTTAAGGCATGGACACCCTTGGGAGAAAAAGCTACAACAACAACTATCATTTGGCTTATGTTGTTCAAATAACCCAATGTAAAAAGGGTTTAAAGGAGCATGAGGGCAAGGATGCGGGGGCAGATTCCATCCAGGAGCATGCCTGCCTATCAGCCAAAGGACCATTAGTAAAATGCCATGGTGGGCACCGGCACTGAGCCAGACACTATCCTCTTGAGTGGGTGGGAGATAAGGTCTGCAAATTGGAGAAATCCAGTTGGATTTCTTAAACATAATGAGGCCGACTGTGCTGCGAAAAGGCAAAGGAACAAAAGTGGGGTTGGTATTTGGGCCACTCAGTTCTCAGCGGATGTCTACCTCAAAGAGATAAGCGACACAGAAGGAGTAAGGAACCTGTTGCTTTGTGGGCACAGCTTTGTGGCCATCTGTCAGCACTGCTGGCAGTTCTGGTATCTCAGTACCCTTTTTCTGAGGGTACTTGTTTCTAAGAAGCTCTCATCACACCCTCTGCATTCATGCCTACTCCTCTCTCTGGGCTCTCCTTCTTCCTAAAGGCACCTCTGGTGCCACTCTGTCTTGGGAAGCCAGGAAGTTAGGTTTGGACCCCTGTGGCACACTGGATTTTCATGTGCAGTGTCTCACATCTGCTCAGACCACATTGACCCCAGCCATTATGAGGACAACCAGCTTCACACAAGTATAACACATTAGCCAGCTTCCAGCCTCAGGATCTTACAATAACACCATGAAGGCACTACAGAAGTGAATCATGATCTACACACACAGCTTAGAAGCAAGCAGGAGTTACACTCTTCGAACAGCCTTTGAGAAATGAGAGCTCGAGACAAATGGCTACCATTTCCTTCCCTAAGGTGGGTGTTTATGAAGTTTGTTGTACACCAACCTCTCAGAAGGGCCCAAGGAGATTGATGTCCAATTGTCTAAATGAGTAGCGTGGTTCCACAGCACTCCTTCATATAGGCTTTTCACCATTGCCTATTTTATCCTTCCTGTTCTCTGACTTGTGTTTCTGGAAATCACTTCTAGAATAAATTACCTACAGGTTCTGCGAAGGCATATACAAACTATATGAGCTTGGGAAGCTAAGGAAATCCCTAGGCAGGATCAAAATGTTTTACTATGACAAGGCTTAGTTTCTGAGGCACGAGGCAGAGTCCAGGCCTGGGAGAAAGCCTGTGGTATCTCTCACCCTGACACCTGGCTCTTGGGGGCGATATATAGCATGGTAATGTCTTTTTTAACAGCAGGCCAAGTGGTAGATGCCTTGCCCGTGTAAATAAAAAGAGGCAGAGAAGCATAGAGCTGGCATTGTATTGCTATTGTAAACAGCTTATATGGATATGATAAAGAATCTAAATAGTGAGAAATCAATTACTAGAATGGGTTAATTGTTGCCTTATAGGCATTGTTCTTATAAGTTGAGAGGAGGCAGAGGAATGGAGGCACAAAGTTCATACAACTTTTGTCTAAAAATGTACAGTTGGACTGAGGGCATAGTAATAATTTTGTCCTAATGTTATGCTGTAAGAATCAAATGACATTTGGCACCGATGGCTCACAAGTATAAACCTAGCTACTCAACCTGAGATCTAAGGATCACTTTTCAAAACCAGCCTGAACAGAAAAGTTCATGAGACTCTTATCTAAAATTAACCAGCCCCAAACCATAGGGAGAGATGTATGGCTCAAGTAGTAAAGCCTCAGCCTTCATTCAAAAAGCCAAATGAGAGCATGCATGAGTTCAAGCCCCAGTACCAACATACATGCAGATAATGCCCAGTTATAAAATATAAAAACCCAACTTATCATATAGCAGATATGCAATTAAAACCAATTATGTACTAATACTTTCTTGAGCACTATGGAATATAGAGATGAATATGATGTGGTATGTGATTTTGGGGATCACCCGAGAGCAATGAAGACACAAATGCATAGATGAATGTTTGGAAGGCAACACATGAATGAAGGAAAGAATCATCTGACAAACCTAGCCGAGAAAAATAGCAATTTTCTTATTATGGGAAGGGATTAGTTGAAGTTGAATCTGTTAGATCAGTAGGTTTCTTCAGACATAGCAAAAAATGAAATTTGTTTTTGTGTGTGTGTGTGTGTGTGTGTGTGTGTGTGTGTGTGTGTGTGTAGACAAGGACATTTCAAGAAGGTAAAAGAGCAGAACTAAAGGCATATGGTGTGCAAGTCAAATAGAACAAAAAAATAATAAGCTTATTTGGAACTTGATAAATACAAAATTGCAGGGAGGCCCCCAGAGTGCTATTATGTAGTAAGTAGTTGCAATTAGAAGTCAGAGGCTCAGGTGAGGGAATGGAGCTGGACATAAGGATTGGGAAGTCATTTGCATGTGCATAATTGTTGCTATGAGAGGGGAAAAAGTGCCTATAAGAAGTGAGTGTACTGAGGGAAGACATAATTGGCTCAAGGACAGAAACCTGCGGAATACCAATATGTAATGGCAAGGGAAAGGAAGATAAAATAACATGTTAAATCAAAACTTTTCACCGAGACATCAAGACACAATGGACATAAACCACACACTATTTATTACATGGATCAGAAGGCAGACATTTAGAAGTAGGAGGCCTGAGAATATGTTCTAGTTCCAAGTCAACAAGGAAAAAACAAAAACAATTACTAGTGTTTCTATGGGTTGGGATTTTGATGTTTTGTTGTGAACTCACAATTTTCTATCATCTATATGTCTATCTCAATACATACATATATAAATGGAAACATATGTAAATACACACGCACACACACACACGTGTACATCTATTTTCCAGTTTTTCCCATTAAGAAGTCTTAGAACCAAAGACACTGCAGCAGCAGTGGACACATCTAGATATTGCTTTCTAAAAGTTATTCTAAAAGAAACAAGGACTTTTTAGAGATATACTTGATACTAGAATTGTATCATGGAAAATATGAATCTGTAATACCTTGGTAATTGTAAGAGACTTGTCAAAGATAATTAGGACATGACATATGGCTATGAGCTTGCTTCCTTGAGCTTCTACTGCCTAAACTTGGAACAATTTGAACATTTAAATAAAAATGAGTCATGAAATATCTCATGAAGAACTCATAATTTCATGCTAATATTTTTATTTAAAGTAATGAGTGAGAAAAAGGGGAAATTTGTACCATAGAATAGAACGGCCAGTAATGTTGAAATAATTGTAGCAAAGAAAATCACCATTTATCAGCCACAACACTATTAATAAACTCCAGCAAGAATCATCAATGGGCCTTAAAAGTAGTAAGTTAAAACTGGAATTGGAACACAATGTTTATGTTCACCCAAACCATCTCCCACACATTATTTATTAATTAATAAGTGCCAAAGTTGCACTAAATAACTTCACAGTAGAGATATCTAATAAACTTCAATCAATAGATGAAGGTTAACACAATCAGTTAATGGGACAAATAGATATTTAATACTCCATGACACATTTCACTGACAAAGCCTTAATATTGTTTTATTGTATTTCTGCAAAGTATTTATAACCATATATAATTGCAGCAAAACATTAAATATCCAAATTGAAGTCTTCTTTGCAAAGTAACTGGCTCTATCTGGCAATGATTTCTTTTTCCTTTGTTTGTTTTTTATTTATTTTTAACCAGTCCTGGGGTTTGAACTCAGAGTCTGGGAGTGTCGTATAGATTTTTTTTTTTTTTAAATCAAGAATGGCTCTCTATTGCTTGAGTCACAGATCTACTTCTGGCTTTTCGATGGTTAATTGGATATAAGACTCTCACAGACTTTCTTGGCTTGAGCCAGCTTTGAATCATGATCCTCAGATCTCAGCCTCCTGAGTGATTGAAATTATAGATCTGAGCCACTGCTGCCTCATGATATTTTTTCCTGTAAGAAGCAGCCAAATGAGTTGCCAGCTTCACATTTCTGTTCAATATAGAAATTGGAAGCTTTCAAGGGGTAAGATAAAAGGGAAACAGGAAGACAGAGTAGGCTAGGTTTTATAATGGCTCCTCTTCATACTTTTTTTTATATCACTTAAGGGCTTGCTTTATGTTTGATGAAATCCTTCTTTAGGACAACACTCCCACCCTCCCCCCAAAAAACCCACTTATGAGAGTTAAACATTCTATTATCACCTTTGTACAAATTTCTTTAATCACATAATTGAATTGCTCTCTTTTTGAACACTTATCTCAGAATCACCAGCTGAATTTTTTTTCCTGTTTTAATTAAATTAGTTTTAAATTAGTGGCAGTAACTTAGTGCATGTGTTATTTAAGGGAAAACAGTACCCAATTGGAGAACAGGGGAGCTTTGGGTACCCGAAGGGCAGTGGAGAGACCCAGCTCTCTGCGGACGTGAGCAGGAGGGTGGAAAAAGTTAAAGACCAAAAGAAGAAATCCCACCAAAGTTTTGCTTTCTTGCAATTTTTGTGATTTTGTGGACTCAGCGCTCTGCTTTCACGCCCTGGAAAGTCACCCAAATGCCTATGGGGAGAAGGTGATTATCAGTCCTTTGAACAGAACTAATAGCCAGTCAGATAGTTTCCCAAGGAATAAAAATGGCCAAGTTGCGGCAGTCACCCATCCGATCCGAGTACTAAAGAAAACCATTCTCATTCAGGAGGGGATGTTGCCCTATCAGATATATTTGACTGAAAATATCACCAGAGTCCCAGAAAGTTTGTACTCACAAAAAGCTACGATTATGTTGGTTCTTCTGTCTCAGAAGATCACCTGAAGGCAGACCTTCAAAAGTACACTATCCTGGAATGGAATCTAGGCACTGAGTTGTCAGAGAAATTAAAAGTAAAACAAAGTAAAAACCTGACCTTGCAGTCACTTCATAATTCTTCTGGTTATGTCCAGGAAGAGAAGAGACTCTTCTCATCAAGTAGTGTCGGGACCCCTTTCACCCTCATCCGTATTCCGCCCTGTCCCGCTGGGTGGGAAGCTGGAGTGTGGCCCAATGTGCAAACCTTGGCGGTGTGTAGTCACGAGACGCCCCTCCTCCCCTCGCACACTTAAAGAACACACGGGAGTCACAGGGGCGTTTCGGGGTAAGCTTCTGGAACTTCCATGGGTTTTACTCAGGGGAGGGTTTTATATAACAGTAATGGCGGCAGGAAGGGGAGGGACCTGGAGGCGCTAGCTCAGATTAGCGACAGGCTAATCTGAGCTGTCCATCACAGTGATGTCACGGAGCTTCCCTCAGGGGCGGGGATCACAGCCCACAGAACCGCTCTCTTGGGCTCGGCTGGGCGCCATTATGATATCCACACGTGGCCGAGGCAGAAGGCGGGGCTGGTTTGCTATTTCTTCGGGTTCTGGACCCGGAAGGGGGTAGGAGTGGATAACAGCCAAGCAGCCCCAGGGCGGGAGAAGAGGCAGGCCTCTCGGGACTGCCCCTTAAAGGTATAGCCAGAGCCCAACAAAGTAGTATAGGAGAACGAAAAAAAAAATCTTTAGAATGACTGGCTTTTAATTCCATAGGCTTCTCAGATTCAGGGAGAGAAAACCCATCTCCTATTGGTATAGTCTGGCTAGTTGACTACAGACCCATTATCTGTATGGTTCAGTATGACTCAAAGGACACAATAAAGACCCACAGTTACATCTGATGGTTCCAGCAATCCAATTTACTAAGTGGGAATGTTATCAGTGTTCCTGTGCTAAAGAGATTCATGTTAGCATGCTGGAGGATGGAGAATAAATTTTAACTGTCACTTGAGCACAAATTAGAGTTGCCAACACATCATAGTTTGACTAGCACATTCCTGGGTTTAAACCAGGATATGGGTCTTAAATCTGCACAGGAGTTTGTCACTCTTCCAGGAGTCTCTGTGATTTGTAAAACTTTCCCAACTCTGAAATTCTTTCGCTCTGATGCTTCCCGATCTAAGTTGAGTGTTGTTTTCATGAAGTGTGCAATTGGAACATCAGAAAATGATGGTGGCACTAGTTTGGTTTGGAGGGCAGAGCGCTGGATGGGGAATTGGTGCTTCTACCAATAAACAACACTGAGACCATGGGAACACTCTTTTCTTCTTGATTGTTTTATTTTTCCCCAAATGGAAAACATCAAGTGGGTGTTTTATAAGACTCCTTCCACCCCTATCTTCCCCTGGTTGTTTCTTATGAATTTAAAGGGCCCTTTGGGAGTCTTGCGAGGAGGTCCTTGCATAGCAATTCTCTACTTTATCTTTGTGTATGATGAAGATGGATAGGGAAAGCAAGTAGGCAGAAGGAAAAATAGAATGTAGAAAGACAAGAAAGAATTTCAAGAGGGATTCTGAGTTTTTATTCCAAGGATATCAGAAGCCATATTACCAATGTATTGGATTAACTACTACTGAATTTGACTTAGGAGTTCATAACAAGCCAAGTTCCTTCCCCCCCTTCAGCTCAGAGAGGGAAATAAGTTTGTTCAAGGATCACAGGATATTACCAGCAAAGGTAGAAATAGAGTTTGTGTCTCCAGGATTGTGCTGCTTTCCTGCCAGACTGCTGTCTGTAAAGTGTCTCTAAGTAAGTAGCTATTTCTTTCCCCTTTCATTTGCAAGCAAAGTGGGAAGTGTTATGGCTGGTTAAAGAAAGCACAGTCGACAGGGACTAATTTTCAGGCTCCTGATCTTCTTCCAACCCACTGTCCAATCCTTGGCATTGTTGACAATTTGAGATATGGGTTAAATACAGCAAGGGGCAGTCAGTGCTACACCTTAAAAATTAATTGTTCAAGTACTAGGTCATTCCAGAGTAATGCACCGTGAAATTATGTTATTCTCCAGAAGAATTTCCATAAAGTTTAACATGCCATGACACATTCTTTTTCTGTCCATTGGGGTTAGTTTTTTTTTTTCTTAAAAAATAATGAAAGAATCTTTAGAGTTTAAGGGTGCACACAAATCTCGCTTCAGACAAAATAGGATGTCAGGCATGGCGCTCAGAGTAGCAGATGCTGCTGGGTTGACCTTATTACCAAAACTCATCCCCTAAAAGCACAAGCAGGCTGGCGTTCATGGAGGCAAGCTCCAAAGAAGTCATTAGTCTTGATGCTTTTTTACTGTTATTCACACTGGGATAATGAGATTATTGGAATTTCTTTTTGTCCTAATGAGAATGAGACAGAATACCTTGGTCTTTAAATGATTTAGTCACAGAAGGAACCCATTACTCTTCCCTTGATTGCTGTCAAATGCTGGAAAATTGGAATATCATACTGATATTTATCGTGATGGGCAATATTTTTCCTGCCTTCTCTGTGTCAAATGAGATAGGAAAAACATTTGTCTGAGAAGCAGTCTCCTTTACAAGGTTTACAGAAAGACAGATGTAGAGACAAAATGAAGAACCCAGAGCAGAGGTTAGAAGGAAGGTAACTCGAGAATGATATTTTCTATTTCTTTCTTCCTCTTCCCCTGCTTTGGTAAAATGATCCCATTAAAAAAAAAAAAAAAAAGAGTGTTACAGACTTCTCTTCCAGTTAGCTCACCAGAGTTTAGGACTAATTAGGTATTGTTTAGATTCAGAATAGAAGGTCAATTTCAAGGGGAAATGGGTTTGGGTTGGTCTGTAGGTCATTAGAAGCAGCTAAGTGAATTTATGTTTCTTGGAGGGAATTGTATAGTGGGCATGGAGAATTCCTTGCAAGGACAAAGAAAAACTTTTCTTTTTCATTTTTTAATTTTCAATCGTCTGTTACCTGAGACCTGTCAGCTCAGATTATAAGGGCCAGTGTGGACTAATTGGTGGCTGGGTGCGGTGAGATTCCATGCAGGTCATACATAGCGGACTTTGCAGCCAAACCAGACCAAAGAAAATCCGGAATTCTAACTCCTGGTCCAGCTCCACCTCCAAACTCATACCAGCAGGTCCTGAGATGAAAATAATCATAACAAGTGAAATAGTTCTTATCATTGTTACTTGTGACATGACCCTTTTTCAACATCACAATCAGGCAATTTTAGTGTTTGTGGTGAGACAGGTAGGAGAACCACACAGCCTAACATTGCTTCTGTGACTTGCAAACAGTACTGTTAGATTCACTTGCAGTCCCTGCTTTTATGAATACAGGGATTCAACCTCATAGCTTGTGGTCCTGAGTCATTGGGTTGAGGGTCTTTTTTTTTTTTAAATCATCATCCCACTCCCAACAGTTGAGAATGAATGAAGTATGCCAGCTTCTTTATTGTAGAAGAGGAGTCCGTTTTTTGGGAAGGCAATTGACTTATCCATGACCACACAGCTAACAAGTGACAAAACTAGGACTTCGTCCCCAGGGGCAAAATCTGATGGAAAGATTTGATCCTTGCTGAATCCCTATGTTGTTTTAACTCCTCAGCGACTTGAGCAGAACCTTCCTCTATGTCACCACTTAACAATGCCAGGTGCAGTGTCAGCAATAATTGGTCCTTGAGCCTTTGTTTGCACCCTGTTGTGTTGCCTAGCTGTGAGGCTCTGGGGCAGTATCCAGCAATTTCATCACTAGGACCAACACACAGTCACAGACCTAATGATGGCTCTTCCTGAGAAGAGACACTTTAAACACAGGGCACTAGAAGAAAAATAGATATGGAAGTTTATTGAGCGAGATCACACAGTTGTAGCTGTAGCACCTCGTAGATGCGCCTGGAAGTAGCTTTACATTTCATCTTCAACTCTAGGTCATTTTGTAGCACTATGTCCTCTGAGAATAAGAATCATATTTTACCATGAATTGCTCAAAAGGAAAAATAAATCCTTATTGCCAAGAAGGAAAGCAATCAAGAGTTTAGACGGTTCTCCAATTCTAGTCTCTTTCTGAAACGTCCTCCCCTGGCCAGTAACAACTTCTTTGACACTCTAATGCCTTCCTCTAAGGTCACTGTAGAAATTTCTATCTGGTACCATTTTTGTGTCAGGGAGATAGCCCCAAGTGAACTGGATGCAATTTGAGGGCAGAAGCCATCTGTCTTGTCATCGGTGTGTCCCATCACAGCACATTTCTAGAGGGCCTTGTCTGTAACTGATGTCCAGTCTATTTGTGGGCAAGAAGTGCCACAGAAAAGGCTACCTAACACAGCACAGCCCTCTACTGTATCCTGTCATATCCTTGTGACTGTACCTTGCGATGTCTTTCTTTTCCTACTTTAATGGTTTTGCAATATCCCTGCCTCACCCTTTTCTCCTTTAATTCCCTCTCCTTACTTCTATTCCTTTCTTAGAGAGTCACCAGGAGGAACTTTATTTAGCTCCCATCAGCAGGTTTATGAGATTTAACAGCAAACAAACAAACTTGATTTCTTTCTCTTACTCTTATAACACAGAATAACTAATTTTGCTTATCAAAATCTGTATGGGTTTTTCCCAGCCGGTGAATTTTGCTGCAGGTGACTGCTGGGTTTCCTATAATTCAATTTATTTCTCATACTACCTGTAGAAAGTACCACAATCCATAGATTTGAGGGAGTTAAAATATGCTGAATTGGTATATTGATCATCTGAAAGTACTTAGGAGATGTAATTTCTAAAGAGCCATTATGGTCATCTTCCCTTATATGATGTAAGGCATAAAGATCCGTGAGAGAGATGCCCTTCAAATGCCAAGGCTAGAAAATACCCTTGATAATCAGCAACTCATAACTGGGGCTGCACTGAACTGGAGAGTACATCTCTTCCAAATCTATCCTCATCAACACCCTTTAAACATTTCTGCAGCACAAAGGCCTGTTTATTTACTGTTTCTCCATGAAGACTTTATTCTCCCTCCAAAGAGCATAAAAGCATAGTGTTTGGTCATTTCTTTAGATTTCACTCTATTGTGAAGATCTCCAATGCACATGTAAAATTAGTAAAGCTACATGCCTTTCTCTTTCCTAATCACCTTTGTACTAATTTGGTTTCTATCTAGCCCAAAGCCTATATAAGAACTAAGGCAAGACTAGTGGAAGTTTCTCTCACTTTTCAAAGGCTCAGCCATCTCAGGCTCTGGTCCCAAACAGTAGCTTGTCTCCTTTATTTCTGACTGGCTGTCCTTTGGGTTTCCACAATTGTCTCTGAATTCTATTAATATGCTACAGTAGCTCATGGGTTTCAGGGAAATGTGTTACTTGCGTCCACAGGTTTACTGTAAAAGATGCTGAAAATGATACAGGTGAAGGTAGAAGATGAAGGAGCTGCATAGGACAAGGCAGGTGGGCAGAAACAAGGAGTTTCTATCCTCTTCCCAGGTGTGCCAGCATCTAGGTAACTCTACGTACTCAGCAATCTAGAAATTCACCAAATCCCAATCCTGGGGTTTTTATGAAGCTTAATAATGTACACATAACTGACTGCATCATTGGCCATTGGTGATCAACTTAATCTGCAGCCCTTTTAGTCTTCTCTAGAGGTAGAGAGGTGGGGCTGAAATTCACACCCATCTAATTACACTTTGGACTTTCTGGTAACCAGCTCTCCCCACTCTTGATTCTGAAAATGACTTAGGGGCCGCTGCAGCCATCCATAAGCCAATGAACATATGGATATTTCCAAGAAGATCTGGAGCGTTCAAGGGTTTTCAGAATTATGAGCAAGGAAAAGGGGAGGGCCCCAAGACTAAATATGCATTTTCCAATAGAGTAATAGTGAATGATGCCTATTGCTGCTGAGTTGGGGGTGGCAGGGCGAGGGGAGTCTAGTAACATTTTGCATCAGAATGTAAATGACTTCCTGGGAGGAGAGTGATGGTGTATTCCAGTCATGCTTTGTTAGCTATCAGATCGCTTGCATCTCCTCCCTAGTAAAACCACTTATTTATAATCTATCAATGTATTGACAAAGTCAGAAAGCAAGATTGTCCTGTGGTGAGATGGAAATTCCAAAGAGGTGAGCACTAATTGTTCCAGTGATTGTTTATTTATTGGCTAAGACATAATTACTCTCTTTGGGGTCATGCATTTGCCTGCATTTGCTAGGTGCTTGTGGCTTTGGGATCAGGGCTGGGGCAGAATATGGTCACTGAGACTCTCAAAATCTCCAAACTCTAAGCAAGAATTTCCCAGGGATGGTGACAGGTCTGTTCCCCATGAGCTTTATGGGGAAGCTTAGGTTTCGACTCAGCTCTGGAGACTTTTGTTTTGGGGCTTTTTGGAATGGTCCAAGTGATCAGTAAGGTAAATGGGGACATGACTGTGTTCATAGCAGCTGAAGAGACTAGGGTCCAACATTGCCCATTGCATAGGTCTTTCATTTCACAAAGACCTGAATGCTTATGGTTGCATAGATCGTGATACACAACTGAGGGGCGATGCAGGATTTTTGGGGGAGGGAGTAATGGGATCAGAATTCAAGGCTTTGTGCTTGCCTAGGCAGATACACCTGGGACTTGAGACATGGCCCCAGATCAATGCAGGAATTTTGGTGGTTTTTTTGTGCATGTGCCAGTCCTGGAGCTTGACTCAGGGCCTGGGCACTATACTCAAGGCTAATTAATGCTCTACACTTGAGCTATGGTTCAACTGGTATTTATTTGGTAGTTACTAAGAGAAAAGAGTCTTATGGGCTTTTCTGCCAGGGCTGGCTTTGAACCATGATCCTCAGGTCACAGCCTCCTGAGTAGGGAGGATTGCAGATGTGAGCCACCAGCACCTGGCCCAATGCAGGAATATTTTTAAAAAAGTACTTTCCGGGGGCTGGGAATATGGCCTAGT
This sequence comes from Perognathus longimembris pacificus, assembly GCF_023159225.1. NCBI lineage: Eukaryota > Metazoa > Chordata > Mammalia > Rodentia > Heteromyidae > Perognathus > Perognathus longimembris. Next base: position 55,125,894 of record NC_063171.1, read on the forward strand.
GGCAAGAGTGCTTGCCTCCTACACATGAAGCTCTTGGTTCGATTCCCCAGCACTACATATATGGAAAACAGCCAGAAGGGGCGCTGTGGCTCAGGTGGCAGAGTGCTAGCCTTGAGCGGGAAGAAGCCACGGTGCTCAGGCCCTGAGTCCAAGGCCCAGGACTGGCCAAAAAAAAAAAAAAAAAAAAGTACTTTCTGGTGTCTACCTGCCCAACTGGAGAAAGAGAGTGCCAGGCTCTGTTTTTAGTGGTTAAAGTTGTTAGTTCCTGGATCTTCAGGAATCCTCCACCAATCTGTGGGGTCAGGGAAGATGAGATGCTTGCGGCTTGACGGCCATAGCCTTCCATGTAGGCTTCAACGTGGAGGCAGATAGATCTGTCAACTTTCCAATTAATGCATCCATGCAAGGATCAGCACAAAGCCTGAAAGAAAGTGGGAAATGTTGGTCACATCAGCTGGCCTGCTGGGCTGGCCTGCATTCGCCAGGGCCCTGCAGGAGAGAGGGGCTGGGCATGGGCTGAGTTTTTTGTTGTCTTACATGGCTGGCATCTCTCCCTCAGAGGGCAACGAGCTGATGAAGGGAAATAGCTGAGCATGGGAGAGATGGGTTTCCATCCTAGCAGTTTGCTCAATTTTTATTTCCTTGTACATTGTTAAAGCAGATGTGTCGCTAGGAAAAGTGCTGGCTGGACAAAGCATTTTCATGCTGTACATTTGCATTCCCTTCCCCTTGAATATTTGTAAATGTCTCTGGGTGCTTCATCTATTTGACATGGACTGGCAGAGAAACCGAGGCAGTCTGGATGCCCAGTTCTCAGCAGTGGAGGCATTGCTGGCTTGCTGGTTACCCTGCCTGGCCAGCTCCAGCCCCGAAGGTCCCACACCACAGGCATGCAGCACCAGATGGAGAGAGGGAAGACAGACCCAGGGCAAGTCCTCGGGAAGAGGAACTAAGGCCCAGTCGGGGAGAGATCATGCTGGACTAGTTGGACAGGAGCCCAGCTTGGAACAGCTCCTCCCATTTGGGGGAAATAAAATCACAAATGAGATCAGCAGGGGGCCAAGAAGCAGCTGGAAACAAAGGGGTGTTTGCTGCAAGGTGGGGGCTGTGAGACTAGAGATGCTCTGATGAGATGTTCAAAAGTCTAGCTGGCCACAGCCAGACAGCTGCCACCAGAGCTCCAGGCCTGGGGTGTTGTCATGAACCCAGCAAGTCAGGCCATGTGCCTTAGCCCAGGATCAGGAAAAGCTGATGAGAAAGCGAGGCCTCAGGCTTCCTTCTGCTTCTTGTCTTTCAGCCTTCTCCATCCATCCCTGGTCACTTAGTTCTTAGGGCCAAGATCTCTCCGCTTAGGAAATGGGCAGCAGCAGGAGGGTGGAGATAAGATTTTTTTTTATTAATTAAAAAAATTTTTTTGACATGGTGTTGTGCAGAAGGGGTACAGTAACATAATAGGGGAGTGTGTACATTTCTTGTGATATCTTACACCCTGTTTCTCTTTCCCTTCCCTAGATCAGGTAGACATATATACAATACACAGTGTACCAAAAACATATACAATAGCCACGTGGCCTATGCCAAAGGAAATTCACCTAGGACTTTAAATGTAACGTCAACAATAGAGTTTGCTTATCCTTGTCTTATATGAACATACATACATAGCTTTTGAGCTATTGTATTCCACTGAGAGGTCTATTTTTGACCTTTATATGTTGAGTAGTTGTTTGGTTTTAGTTACATAATGTGAGGTCGCTAACCCAAACCTGTGGGAAATACCATTTGACAAGAAGTTTTTGGTTTGGTAGACCTGGTCTCTACTGTCTCCCCCTCCCCCCTCCTTAACAGTCATATATCAAGGAGATCATGCCCCTTTGTTTTCTGTGTTCTAGGCTTGTCTCACTTAACATTATTTGTTCAAGTTCTGACTATTTCCCTGCGAATACCAATATTTCACCATTTCTAATCGCTATGTAGTATTCCATTGTGTATAGGTACCATATTTTTTGGATCCATTCATCTGTGGAAGGGCATCTGGGTTGTTTCCATATTTTGGCTATTGTGAATTGTGCCGCGATAAACATGGAAGTACAAATGTTTTTTTGATATCTTGAGGCCTGTTGTTCAGGATAAGATGCCTAAGAGTGGTATGGCTGGGTCATAGGGTAGGTCTATGTTGAGCTTTTTGAGGAACCTCCATACTATTTTCCAAAGTGGTTGTGTTAATTTGCACTCCCACCAACAATGGAGAAGGGTTCCTCTTTCCCTGCACCCCCTCCAGCATTTGTTATTGCCTGAGTTCAGAGTATAGGCTATTCTAACTGGAGTGAGGTGGTATCTCAGGGTTGTTTTTATTTGCATTTCCTTTACTACCAGGGATGTTGAACATTTCCTCATATGTTTCTTTGCCATTTTTATCTCTTTTCTTGTGAAGTCTCTCTTTAGCTCCTTTGCCCATTTCATAATTGGTTTATTGGGCTTGGAGGGGCTTAGTTTTTTTAGTTCTCTGTAGATGACAGATATTAGGCCTTTGTTGCTGTGCTGGTAAAGATCCTTTCCCATATGGTTGGCTGTCTTTCTAGTTTGGTGGCTATGTCTTTAGCTGTGCAGAAACTTTTTATTTTGTAGTAGTCCCATTTGTTGAGTCTCTCCCCTATCTGTTGTGCCCCTGGGACTCTATTCAAGAAGTTCCTTCCTGTGCCTATAAGTTCTAGTATCTTTCCTTCTCTGTCCTTCAGTAGTTTCAAGGATTCAGGTCTGATGTTGCGGTCCTTGATCCATTTTGAGTTGATCTTGGTGCATGGTGATATGCTAGGGTCTACTTTGAGTTTTCTACATATGGCTGCCCAGTTTTCCCAGCACCAGTAGTTGAAGAGGCTATGCTTTTTCCATTGTATGTCTTTAGCTCCTTTGTCGAATATCAGCTGACTGTAAGAGTGCGGTTTTATTCTGGGTCTTCAATTCTATTCCATTGGTCTTCAGGTCTGTTTTTATACTAATACCAGCCTGTTTTTGTTATGATGGCTCTATAATAGAGCTTGAAGTCTGGTATTGTGATACCTCCTGCACTGCTTTTTTTGCCTAGAATTGCTTTGGCTATTCTAGGTCTTTTGCTGTTCCATATGAATTTATTGGTTGCTTTCTCTATTTCAGTGAAGAATGTAGCTGGGATCTTGATGGGGATTGCATTGAATTTGTATAACCATTTGGGCAATATGGCCATTTTCACTATATTGATTCTGCCTACCCATGAGCATGGGAGGTCTTTCCATCTCCTTGTGTCTTCTTTGATTTCCCTTTTTAGATTTTTATAGTTTTCATTAAATAGGTCCTTCATGTCTTTAGTTAGGTTGATCCCTAGGTAATTTATTCTTTTTTTAGCTATTGTAAATTGTATTATTTACATAATTTCCTTTTCTGCTTGTACATTGCTGGTGTACAAAAAAGCTGCTGACTTTTGTGGATTGATTTTGTATCCTGCTACTTAGCCAAAATGGTTTATTAGGTGTAGGAGTTTGGGGACTGAGTTTTTTGGGTCCTTCAGATATAACATCATGTCATCTGCGAATAGGGATAGTTTGATTTCTTCTTTGCCAATGTGGATCCCTTTGATGTCCTCCTCTTGCCTTATTGCTATGGCTAGGGATTCCAGCACTATGTTGAAAAGAAGTGGGGAGAGTGGGAATCCTTGTCTTGTTCCTGAGTTTAGGGGGAATGATTTTAGTTTCTCTCCATTTAATACGATATTAGCAAGCAGTTGGTCTGTTGTATATGGCTTTTATTGTTTTAAGGAATGTTTCATCATCTATTCCTGTTCTCTCCAGAGCTTTTAATAAGTATGGATGTTGTATTTTGTCAAAGGATTTTTGGGCATCGACTGAGATAACAATGTGATTCTTGATTTTAGTTCTGTTTATGTGGTGAATTACATTAATAGATTTATGGATGTTGAAACATCCTTGTGTCTGTGGGATGAAGCCTACTTGGTCATGATGTATAATTTTCTTGATCAGTTTCTGGATCCTGTTAGCTAACATTTTATTGAGGAGCTTTGCGTCTGTGTTCATTAGTGATATTGCTCTGTAGTTCTCTTTTTTTGTTGGGTCTTTGCCTGGTTTGGGGATGAATATAATATTAGCTTCATAGAATGAGTTTGGGATTTCTTGCTCTGTTGCTGTTTCGCGGAAGAGTTTGAGGAGTATTGGTATTAGCTCCTCACTAAGGGTTTTGTAGAATTCGTTGGTGAATCCATCTGGGCCCAGGCTTTTCTTTGTTGGGAGGTTCTTGATTACCTCCTGTATCTCACTATAAGTTATTGGTTTATTTAGTTGATTTATTTCTTCTTGGTTCAGTTTGGGCAGTTTATACTTCTCTAAGAATTGATCCATTTCTGTAAAATTATTGTCCACTAGCTCCTGGATTAGTCTGCCCTGGAGTTTAACTGTTTCTTGGAGTGTGGTAATTTTCTGGTCCTTATCAGCTGCATCGTCATCCAAAAGAGAGATTAGGGATTTGATATGATCAATTCTTTATGATGTGGCTTCGAGTGTGGAGTTTATGGATGTCAGCGAGCTATTTATGGTTGCCAGATCAGCTCTCATCGTAGTGATTTCTTCTTTTAAAGAGTTGTATTTTGAGTCTATTTTTTCATGCATTTCATTTCTCAGGATGTTAAGGTCTTCTTTAATGGAGAAGTGCACTGTATCAATTTTTGCTTCCATTTCTTTCTTGATTTCCTGTAGATTTTTTGAGACTTCCATTCTAAGCTCCTGTATCTGTTTTCTGAATTCGGTCCTGAGGCTTTCGATCATTTCTTATATCTTCTCATTTTTTTTTTTTTTATTCTCCATCTCCTCTTCAATCGTACTACTTTTTGGAGCTGGCTAATTGGCTTGACCTTTCATGAAATTTGTAATATTTCTTTGTGATTTGTGCATCTGGAGATGTGTAGGTGGTGATCTTGGCTTGGCTTTGTGCTGGTTCCTGCTGGTCCATCAGTGGAGACTTGTTTGTGTCCTGGCTCTGGGTTTGAGTTTGGCTGTTGAACCTTACTGCCCAATGGGTGAGTGTGACCATCTCGGTTGTTGCCGAGGCGATCACCCTCACTGCACTTGGGGGTGGGTAGGTTCTGTGACTTTCTCTGCAGGACTGTGTTCTGCCGCTGTGTTGTGCTGACCCTAGTGTGTCCCTGATGGGGGTTTGCGGGTTGCTGATTCAGTGTGGCGTGGAGACTTTTCTCTTCTTTGATTCTTTTCCCACTAGGTGCCGTGATCAAAAGAGCTCACCTCTCAGATTGAGAATTGTCGCTGAGAGGCGGCTTGCCCACCTGTGCGAAGTGCTCCTGTTGGAGCAGGTGTTGCTGTTGATGGGTGGCCCGCCCACCTGTGCGTAGTCCGCCTATCAGAGCGGGTGTTGCTGCTGAGGGGGCAGCTTGCCCGCTTGTGCGCTCCCATGGGGGGTTGGACAGGAGATCCTCCTGCTGGAAGGCTAGCACACTGACCCACGCTGGCCCTCTGGGGGACAGATGTGTGTGCGCTCTAGTGTTTCCTTTGGGGGCGTGCTGCCCTGAGTTGTTGGAGGGTGCTTGTGCCCTCTAGCGAGTCTGCTGTGGGGGGGGGTGGTATGTGTGGACCCCAGCAGGTTCAAGTGTCTGGGCGTGGGTTGGTGTCCACAGACTCTCTGTACTTCCTCTGGGGGGGGCATGTGTTCGAGCCCAGGTGTCCCTGCTGGGCTGGTATTGCACACCAGCAAGCCTGTGACTGTTGTTCAAAAAGTCTGTGTGGACCAGGGCGCCTCAGGTGTTGTTCCAATGCCTCCCAGTCCCTGGGTCCCTGCTGTGGGGGGCTGGTGCGGACAGGTTTGGGCTCCTTAGCTGGGGCTTTGGGGGACGCCTGTCTAAGGTGTTTCCCGGTCACTTTGTTGGGCGCTGCTCCACCTCTGCTAGCTCCCCTGTCCTCCCAGAGGCTGTAGGGTCCTAGAGCCGCCAGATATGGGGCTCCTTTGTTCCCTTGGGGCAAGGAGGGGGAGGGAGGGAGGGAGCTCTAGCTTCTTTGTAGGGTTTGGGTCTCTGCTAGAGCTGGTCTTCCATGGGGGGTGGGGCAATGGGGAACTTATTGGTCCTGGATTGTGTGTGTGTCCGCGCTGCTGTGGGATTTTTGGGGTGGGGTGCTGGGGTGTGGCAATCAATCGTTTGGTGGTGGTGGTCCCGGCTCTCCCCATCCTGCTCTCCCTGTCTGCGCTGCCCGGTTCCCCTGCTGTAGTTGTCTGTTCCCTGCCATTTGGTCCCACACCTCCGGTCCCGCGGTGCCATCTGTCTCGGTGGATCTGCGCTCCGTCTGGGGGCAGTGGAGCTCCTGCGGTTTGGACTCTGCACTCCTGGCGTGACTTTTCGGCTGTTGCTTCTCTGGTCACTGACGGTCTGCGGTCCCGTTTACCAGTGCTGGGTCCCCTTTCCCAGCCTGGCCCTGTTTGGGCCAGGGTCGGCGGCAGGGGCAGGGGGTACCCCGGAGATTTTCCAGCTCCGTGCAGGTTATAGGCTCTTCTTTTTTTGTTCTTTTTCATTTCCTGTGTTTCTCTGTTGCTTCTGGTTGTTGGGTTTGCTGGTCTCTTGATGGGGTATTGGGTGTTGGAGTTCCCAGCTCACTATTCCATTGGAGCGAGTTGGGGTGCCTCCCTATTGTGATGGCGCCATCTTCCTCTGATGGAGATAAGATTTTGAGGTTTGGGAAACATACATTTTTCAGACCACAGCTTTTCTTCATCATACTTACTCCTGGGACATTAACTGTCTACCAGCAGCTCAAATAGAACTAGAGATCAATAGCAGGGGGTAAGGGCTGGGCTTTAGCTGCCCCTGTCATGTTGGGCAAGCCACTGACTTGGTTCCATTCTTGACTAGCAAATCATCCCTCTTGCATACTGTTAGCACTTTTCATCCAGAAAGATCCTGTGACATGCTCCAAGTTAGAGAGCTTCTCCTTGCTGCCTTTTATCACACATCTCAGAAGATTAAAGACTTCTTCCTCCTTCTCTGCCCAGGAACCACAAGAACAGGCAGTGCCATTTAGCTGTTCCTTGTATTACGTGGTGGCCATTACTTGATTCATTTTCTTACTTGGATAAAGATGGGTAAGGCTTGAAATGAGAGTGTCTCATCATAGGGAAGAGAGCAAGGCTCTCTCTTAAGCACATCATATGGTCTGTCCACATGCACACCTGTGTCTATGTAGACATGGAAAAATCCTGCAGGCAGGGGTTATTAGATTCACTCCTCCCTGTGTCCCACTTTCTGCCCAATGAATGAGAAAATGACATGGAGGAGCAACACACATAACTTCCTGTGTTGTTCTGCATCCTAACCAGCCCTCCAGTGACAGTGATTATCCTTTCTCTCCCCATCTGCTCTGATCCTGAGTGAGTGTGTGTGTGTGTGTGTGTGTGTGTGTGTGTTAGAGTTCTTCTGTGGCCTTTCCTTCCTGAATGAGACAGTAGCAGTGGACACCATACTGGGAGAGATTCTACTACGAACCCTCCTCTCCTTTCAATCCAGCATGACCATGACTTTCTGCTCATTAGCAGTGTTGTCACAGTTTTTCAGCAGGGACAGAGACAACTGCAAGACAGACAATTCTTTGTTTACAGAGGAAGGGCTGCACCCCACTCTCTCCTGTTCGCAGAGGCTGCACAAGCCTTTTGAAGCTTCAGACTAATAAGGATTTCTCTCCCTCTCTTTTTTACTTTGTATTAGGAATTAATTTTTGCCTCTTCTGTCTTAGCAAAAGAATATAAAACACCCAATTTCTTCCCTAAACTCCTCTTCCCTGTCACATGCACACACTCAATTTGTAGGTCTTTCGTATTGTCATTTTTTTCTGTGATGCATGTGACATCTTAATAATTCTAACACCAGCAGTAGAGAAATGGAAAAAAGAAAAAAAAAACATGACAAAATACTTCTGGGCCATTTTGGAATTAGTGATATTTTTCAAGGGTGATCAGTTACATTACTTAACTGGAGAGCTTAGATTATAAAAGAGAAATATAATTAGTGGCAAATGTGCTGAGATATATAAAGACAGATAGTGGGCTTGAGGAATGGGACCTCATCAATTTCTCTAGGTTCCATCAGTACAGCATGTGTTTGACTGCAAGATTCCATTTAAGTGAGCAGAGAGCAAAAACAAGCTTCTTCGGAGCATTGCCAATTCTGAGGGAAAGAGTACATCATGGAGCTCATCCTGGCCCACATCCATCTGGCCTGCCATGATATCAGGGAATTCACCAATACTGCCTGTGTCTCAGTTTCCTCCTTTGTATCACAGACCTGTTCTGGGTTGGATACCAAGGGCTTTCCGAAAGAGCTCCTCTGTGGAATGCCGAGTCTTCAGTTGGTTTCACTATCTTGGAAGGTTCTAGAAACTTTAAGAATTGAGGCCTAGTGGGAGGAAATAGGTTAATGGGAGTATTTTCTTGGGAGCTACCTATTATTCTAGGCTCTCTGTCTGTCTGTCTGCCCCCCTCTTCCTGCCCACCATGAGATGAGCAGCCCCCTCCTCCACATCCTCCCACTGTCATGATGTTCTGCTTCACCACAGGCTCAGTATTAACAAAGCCAAGGGCTGTGGATACAAACTGCCCTAAGTCAGATTAAATCCTTCCATGCTGAAGTTGTTTGTGTAGGTGGGTTTTTTTTTTGTTTGTTTTGTTTTTCCCCCAGAGCGATGACAAATTTGACTAGTACAAAGGCTAATGATGCCTATCCTTCTGGCATCCCTTGGAGCTGTGGTGAGGCTTAGGAAAACCATTTGAATATGGACTGGCTTTGAAAATTAAAAAGCCCTATTTTTATGTGAAGAAAGATTTGAATGGTGACTACCACTCAATTTAGATCTTTCTGAATAAGTAGGATTTGCCTTCTTGGAAACAGAATGGGAGATACAAACTCAAGTGTTCAACACAAGCAAGATATCAACCCTGAACATTAGTTGGGCATTATATGATCTTTAAACAGAATTGGAAAATATTATACCCAAAATGTAAACTGGAGCAAGAGGAGGGTGGCTGTGGAGTTTGAGGTTTTTTTTTTTTGTTTTTTTTTCAAAGCAAGCACAACAACTACCTAGTTTCAGATAGAAAGACATGTTGCATACAGCTTTGTAGAAGGACAGAGCTATTGGTATTCAGTAGAAGATGTTTATTGGAGCTAGGGGGATGAACTTATTAGAGGCTAAGATGGGAAACAAAGGATGGCCATGGTAGGTAATAGGATGTAAGTGGGGAAGCATTGCTGAAGAATTACTTGGAATAAGTGATAGGATGGATTGAAGTGTCAAGGGAGGAACATGATAAGGGGAAGAAGGAGGGGTCAAAGGTCTCCTGAAGAATAGGAATCTAGACTCTTGGGTGGATAGGTAAGTCATTGATAGAAATCTAGAATGCAGGCTGGGGGCACTTTGGATTGCAGATGGTATACATAACAAATACAATACTGCTTATTTTGCGTTTAAGATGTTCGTTGGACCTACAGCTAAAGTTGCTCCCTCAATGTAGAAAATCTCCATCATCAGAATGGCTTGAGGCATTTTGAAATCATTAGAGGAGAGGAGAAGAAGAAACTGGGTATAACTCCTTGGAGACTTTGAGAAGAGACAAGAGAAAGAAGGGAAGGTTTAGAGGCAGTGTTTTGAAAGGTGAGCTTGGTACTTACTCACTGCCTTTCCCACAGTCCCTCAAAAATGTCTTACTTTTTGCTAAAGACAGTAAAGAAGGAGATGGTGTTATGACCTTCTGTGAAGGGGCAACCTACTTTGCCACAGAGATTGTTCATAAAACATCAGTCAAGGAGAGACAGGTCTATAGCTCTATCAGAGCTCACTAAAACCCTGGTCAGATAGACTGGCTTTTGGGAATCTAGATAACTCTGAAGCCAATTAGATGTATCCTCAAGAATTAATACAGTGGTTTTGTTCCCTGTGTCCAGAGCCAGGAAATTAGCTCTTCTCTGAAAATACATGGTCTATCTGGCTGCCATGTTCATAGAAAGCTACAATTCTCCTGCCCAGAGTGTTTCATAAATCAGTAATGTCTGGACATGGAGGAGCCATTAGCTTGAAACACAGTCACCAACTCAAAACTGCCATTGGAGAGAGCAAGCTAATTGATGACCCAATAGATTGGAAAGTGTAGCCACCCACAGCTTTCTATGACACGTCTGAAAATGCTACCACTGTTTCCCAACATGAAAAGTGGCACATTTCTTCTGTATCTCCCAGTGTCTAGTATTATTTTCATTGTTTTGCTCATGTCTATGCATGTGGGTGAATGTTTATTGTTGAAGTCTCAGAGACATGTTTTACAGGAGGAGTATTGGTATTTCGAAAGTCATTGATGTTTTGGGTTAGTGCATACGAGGGTCAGCGCTGAACAAACTGACATAAACATTATAAGGCTTGCAAACCTGTTTTCAAGTGAGATGCACTAAAGTGGTATTTATAGCAGAATTATGACCTCAAGACATCTAAACGTGATCCATTTTTGAAATCTTGTTTTTTCCCCCCTCTGAATCCTTCAATCTAATTAGGCTCACATCAGTATATTATTACGGAGAGTAATCATTCTTTTCTTCTAATAACATTCATGGATAATTTTATTTCTCATTTCCAGCCTCCTACTCCTGTGGTGTAATTAGTGTCTTTGGCACCTCGTGATGTTCAGAATGAGTTGCAGCTGCTAATTGCTAATTGAAAAATTAGAAACTCAGTTAGAAAAAGGATCTAATTAAAATGAAATTAGATAAAAATCCCTTCAACCAGTTCCCCCCTCACTTTTCTTTGTTTTTCTTTTTCCCCTTCTGCCTTCTCTTTCAACCGCAGAACTATTAGCACTTTCAAAATATGTGTAATTGCTGAGAGCAAATACCTTTCCATAAGCAGACTCTTCAATGGCCTTTAGAAAGGAGCTAGGGAACGGTTTATAGCAATTGAATTACATTTCAGAACCTGGCCTTTCTCTCTATTTCCAATCTACTAATGAGTGTGAATTCCACCATATCAATAAGCTTCCCTGGACAAGTGAATAGCCAGCTCTCTGTGCTTTTCTAGCAGTTGGAAGGGTCATTGCTGCTCTCATGACTGTGAGTGATAGGTATCCACTCACTTCTGGATGCAGATCTACTCCTATTCTCTTCGTTACTGCATCCTCCCCCCAGATAGATAATTATCTAGTAAATGCTGGGCGCTCTAGGAGATCCAAAAGGAAACCAAGGTCCCTTATGTCTCCAAAGTACTTACAATCTGTTGAGAAGTCTAGACAGATAGGAATAACAGACTAAGAGAATACATAATCAAATGCAAAATAACATTTCAGATACGCAATATTTGGTTTAAGATTTCAGTGTTTTTCAGTTTCTTAATATGTGCTAAGTACTCTGGTAGCGCCTGGGCATACAATGTACACACCAATATAGTTTCTACCTTTAAAGAGGATGGATTTATATGAATAAGTGAGTTTTAATCTTACATGATAAAAGCAATGACAGCAAATCTTGCAATTGCCATGTATGCAGAGATATACATGATGAATGCTGGTGGGCAAAGGTGGCCATGAAAGATAGTTTATGTTGAGGAAGTGACACCACTCTAAGATTTTATAGGATAAATAGACATTAACCAAGTAAACAAGCATTTTAGACAAAGATACTAAGTCCAAAGAGACAGACATAGCCCAGTGCGAATGGCTCACACCTGTAATCCTAGCTTCATAGAAGGCTGAACTCTGAGGATCGAGGTCCAAAGCCAGCCTGGGCACCGAAGTGTGTGAGACTCTTAATTCCAATTAACTAGCAAGAAGCCAAATAGTAGGGTGTGAGTAAACCTTGTATTAAAACCACACACACACACATCCCACCTAAGGGAAAGTGTCCATGCCCTAAGTTCAAGCCCCATAATGGTGCCAAAAGACAAAACAACAACAACAACAACAAACACAAAGCAGACAAAAACGAATATAGTGACTTCTGAGACTACAAGTGATGATCTGGCATGTTTGAAGCCTAAATTGAGAAATACATGGAAGGCAATGAAGTTAGGGAAGTAGAGAGGGGCTACATTCCAAGGAGAGAGCTTATTCTCTGCACAGTTAGCAAATGCTGGCAAGAGTGGGCCTTGGCATTCTTTTGGTTTGCCAGGCTTTCTTGTTTGAACATTAGTGGCAACCACTACCAATTGATTGGTAATCCTTCACTTAGAGGAAGCTATTCTATTTTCTTAACAATTCTAAATCAAGAGAAAAGCAAGAAGATGAGTAATGTTAAGTTGTGGACTAATAGGCAAAGAGAATCCTTCCCCATGTATGATGGAGAAAGGAGAGAGAGCCAGAAGTGCCTACTACCAAGAACTTGTTCGCCATTATTTTCATGGGTCTGTAAAATTCCAGGAATCTCTTTACTACTTGAAGAGTAACTGCCCCTAACTACTTTTAAAACATATATATTCTCTTATCAAAATTTATTCCAATCCAAAAAATGGTAACCCAATGGCTTATAAATAAGATTTGCCTTCAAGAATGTCTTCTTTTTAGCTAACTCCTCACAGTTTTCATGCTGCAATTAAGCTTTCTTCCCTTGAGTTGATCCCAATAACTCAAAAATCTGACGCTTTTAACAAACCTGTATCTTCCAGACTAATGACAATACTCTAGTTGCAGAGTACAGCTAGGGCAGATATGTGGGAGAGACCCAGAGTCCTGTGTGAGCTTTGTACCTGTCTACTTGTGTTCAAATCCTAACTCCTCCATCTAAACCCTCAGTGATGATGACGAAGAGGTAAATGATGGCATTTGGAATGGAGGCAATGAATGAGGCAGTATAGTAAGTGTTCAGAGCATGTTAGAAACTTTGTAGTACATAAATGTTAGCCATTTTTATTGTAGTTGCTACTGTTAGGGGGACAAAGAGTGGGTATGAAAAGGTACATGAGGAGCAAAGGAAAGCAGAATTGAGGAAAGGAGCTGGCCTTGCTTTTAATAACCAGCACTGGGTGTGGCCCAGGTAAGTCAGCCATGTTTATGGCTCAGCTCTGGAATGGGAGAGACATGGAAAGACTCATGGATTTCTTTGATTTACTGCATATCATTTTTAGTCACTTAGGATACACAAGTCAGACTCCTTTGATGGAGTGAGATATTCTAGAACACTGAGATAGGAGTTGACGTGGTGGCAGTTTCTCGCTTGTCATTTATGGAAGAGACTGAGTGAATAAAGAGAAAGGACTGGGGATGTAATTCAATATTAGGAGCAGTGCCTGTAGTTGCCTGTGTAGGTCCTTTCATGCTTTTCCATCCTGGTCAGTTTCCTGATCTTTCTTTCCAAATTTACTTGTAATTTCTCCAATTTTTTTTTTTGGGGGGGGGAAATCCAATAATTAGTAAACACATAGAGAAAAACTATGAGAAAGTTAAGTGAATAACTATGTAATGGGAGGAAAAAATTAATGAGAATTCTTTTTTTAACCTATGTTAATTTCTCCTGAAATGCATATTTTAAAAAGAGTTCTTGTAGCCATTCAGTAGCCCTTAGCTCTGATCTCAGGAAGCCCACTGGGTAAATTTGTCTATTTGCTACACCATTCCTCTTTCTCTTTTCAAAGCATTATTGCAAATCAACACGAAAGTATTTCAGTATCATCTATTGCAGGGGAAGCATCTCCTCTCCTCTCCTCTCCTCTCCTCTCCTCTCCTCTCCTCTCCTCTCCTCTCCTCTCCCTCCCCTCCCCTCTCCTTCCTTCCCCTCCCCTCCCCTCATCCCTTCTCTTTTCTTTTCCCTGTCCCTCTCCATTTTCCTCTCCCTCTCATTTTCTCTCTCTCTCCCTCCCCTTCCCCATCCCCATTCCCTCCTCTCTCTTTTTCCAATCAAATACACCTACACCCAGGGACTACCTTGCTTCCCCAGATGTCAAGTGAAAAATGAGAAATCACACATCAGAAAATACAGAATGTGAGGTACATCCATATTCAAAACATAGTCCTGTTGGATAGGCCATCTCTTTTGGGGTTCCTTTCAATTCCACTTCAACAACCCACAAACTGCAGCCAAGATGGCACAGCTATTGCTATTCTGCATCATAGCAAAGGGATTTTTCAAAAAAAAAAGGTCACTTTGAAGGATTGAAGGTGAAAGTCACTGTCAGCTGGCAGAGCTGGCTGTTTGCAGAGAAGGAATCCACCAGGGAATAAAGAAAGGCTGGGGGCTCTGAGTCCTTGATATGGCTAAGCTTCCCATCTGAGGGAAGCAGGTTGCCCTAATTATCTGTCATGTCACTCTAACTCTCTATAGAGACAGATAGTTTTCTTCTCTTTGGTTTTTCAAAATCATTTATAGTAGTGGAAAACCCTTTCCATCCCATTTTTCGGAGAATTTAGGAATAAGAGAAGAGGTGGTACCCACTAGAAGATTTTTTTTTCTTCAAGGACTTTAGAATATGTTAATATTTCCACAGAGAGGCAAATGCTCTAAATCAGTCCCTTCGATACTTTTTAATGAATAGATGCTGTTTTATGGTCTCTAACCCCTGGGGAGAGAGGAAGGAAAGCAATGCTAAGGGCAGACTTAAGCAAGGGGAATATGACAGTGTGTTATGAGACCTGTGCAGATAAGATATAGGTCTTGGGCAGTCCCACTCAAAGGGCACCAACACAAAACACTCTAGTGAAGCTAGATTCTATCCTTTGCAAGCACCTTGAGAGGCTGTGGAGTAGAGGAACTTTCACAGAGAAGTCAAAACAAAAGGAAGTGCAGAAGAATCTTACTAGGTGGCTTGAGGAGAGCTTAGTAAACTCATCGAGGTGTGGAAAATACCCATCAGCTTTATGGGTACCATTGTTTAATATCTGAGAGCTTAGTGGAGAGATTCATGCTATGATCAATCACACAGGTATTTTTCAATGATTCTTCTCACTTCATGTTAATTGCTCAAAGGGTATTTCCATCCATGCATATGGTGTACTTTGACAGACTTCACTCCCACTATTATGCTTCATATCATCCCTCTCCTCTTACACCTCTTCCCCATTTTTAGTAGGTTTTCAATGGGGATGGTATTTTCACATATACATATCACATGCATGTAATGTACCTTGATAATATTCACAGTCGTGTCACCATCTTCTTTCATTGTCCTTTCTTCTTTGACTTCTCTCATCAAAGATGGATCTTTTACATTCATGTATTAATATTGTTGTTGTTGCTGATTTTAGGTCTAGATTCTGAAAATGAGTGAAAACATGAAGTATTTTGTTCTTCTGAGTTTGGCCTATCATAACCCCAAATGATGGTGGTCTCCAGTTCCATCTATCTTCTGCGAGTGGCATACGTTTTGTTTTTTATGACTGTATAGTACTTCACCATGTACATATACCCTGTATTCTTTTGATCCATTGGTTGCATGAACACCTAGGACATAAGAATATTTAACACAGCTCTACCTACTGTGTGTCTTTCACAGTGCCCGGACAGGGCAGGATCCAGTCCCAGGAAGAGACCTAGGTATTATTTATCTTTGAATCTTCAATGCCCAGCTTTATATGCTAAGTGACAAAATAAGTGACTGGTTGGCTGGCTAGTTTGTTGACTAGGGAGATGGGGGGTTGTTATAGATAGATGGCCTGCTTTCTACTGCGTCTGTCCCAAATTTCACACTGGCCTGCCCAGGCTGCGTGAGGTTCTGTCTCATGGTTCCATGTCTTAAACCCACATGTCTTTTTTCCAGTAAGTCTATTTGACACTGTCACAAACGTCAAGATCATTTGAGCATGTGGACACCTGTCAACCTCCAAGTTCTTCATAAGCTCTCCTCGCTGCAGTAAAACATTTGTCACACTCTCCCTTCTTCATGGATCTTGAAGGTAAATTGATGACATCTCAAGTTTGAGACAAACTAAGAGTATTTTCAGAAAGAATTTTTTTTCTTTCCCACTGAGAAAGCTAGATGAAGACATGATTGCTGTTGGACAGCCTTATGGATCGGGTTACTTTATGCAAAACCCACAGAGCACATGCCAGGGACTTTCTTCCTGTGCCCTTGTCCAATTTCCACTGGGTAGGTGCATCCTCACCCGTACCTGAAGTGCAAAGTTAGAGAAATGATCAAGGTTGGATTTATACAGATAAAAAGTACCCCATTCTCATCCCTCCCCCCATACATATTTCTTTCCTATAAACTCTCCAAGTACTTCATTATCTTATTATTTTCTGTTTGATTTGCCCTCTTCCCTGGCTAACAATTTCATTGGGGCAGCTCAAAATTACTTCCCACAGTTTCTTTTAATTCATTTAAAAACACCTCCCCTTCATGCTAGAGTTGGCTTTCTCTTCAACTAATCTCTGTGGTAGCAAATTAAGGTCAATGTACATTAAATAGACCACCAATCAGAGTTTGTAATGAGAACCCTTCCAGTTATTAGTTTAGTTTTAAATTAAGTGCAATGATCAATGGGAGGGACGCAGAGCACTGAAGACCCCATTCTAAAATCTCTCCATGGAGGAGCCGGGAGAATTCAGAGCACGGACAGGCCCAACTTCACTTGCTTCCTTTTAGGTCTGTCATAAGGAAGCTGCCTTCTGCATAAACTGCTTTATATGGAGGAAAGGATGTTCTTCAACCTGCCCACCAGTTTGGGGGAGGGGGTGTCCTGATCCTATCACTGGAGAACCCCAGGGTAAAAGTGCCAAATGGAAGTTTCCATTCTAGATGTTTAGACATTTAAACATTCTAAATCGAACAAACTCACTGTTAGGTCAATACATTTTTGTTGTTCTTGTCAGTCATGTCATGAGGCTTGAACTCAGGGCCTGGGTGCTGTCCCTGAACTTTTCTGCTCAAGGCTAGTGCTCTACCATCTTGAGCCATAGGTTCACTTTCAGTGTTTTGATGGTTAATTAGAGATAAGATTCTCATAATATAAGACTTTCCTGCCCCAGCTGGCTTTGTACTGCAATCCTCAGATCTCAACCTCCTGTGTAGCTAGGGTTACAGGTGTGAGCCATCAGTGTGGTTATACCCAAGAAACAATCAGATAACTAGGCTTACATTACATTTAGGATCCTTGCACTCGGGATTCACAGAGCGCCCTCTTGAATGTGGTAGAACGGGGCTCGTGGCAAGGCCTGGCTCCTGCCATCATCTTCCTTCTTCCTACTCCCGGCTCTAACTTGTACCCCGGGGCCTTTGTGAGTATTTATGTGGTGTCAGGGCTGCATATACAAGCAGGCTGGGCCAAATCTTCATCACCTAAGCTCTGGGAGGGGACACAGAGTCTGGGTGGACCTGTCCCCTCACTCCAATGGATGGCCTCTTCTCTGCGGTGGGGGGGCAGTCAGAGGAGTGGGAGAGTGTGGGACTGGTTAAAGTGTGGGACTCAGGAAAGAGGCCAAATGTTAGCACCAGTGTTGGAAGCTCTGTAAATTTGGGGCAGAGAAGTTAATATGAGAAGAATCAGAGCTGACACAAAATTATTACTTTGGGGATATTTCCATCTTATTTTTATTAGGTAGTTTCCATTATAAGCAATAACCATTCTTATTAAATTAATAAGCATTATACAAGCTCAAGAATTCTCATAAATCATTCTGACTACTGCTGTTTTAAACAGACAAAATAATCTGCCAGCTTTATAACTATCCACCTCTTTCCTGAACACACACATACACACACACACACACACACACACACACACACACACACACACACACACACAGCGACAGAGACAGTTTCTAACCTAAAAGAAACCTAAGAAGTATGACTCACATTAATAAATATATCTGAGCAGAAAGCATGGGACATCTCCTTATAGCCACACATTTCCCTTCCTAAGGGAAGCAGTTTCAGACACCAGTGCTTTGCTTCCTGGCCTTAATTGCAGAGCAAGGATAGCACTCAGTGTGAGTATGCAAATGGAAATATTGGAAAGATGGACAAAGTGATTCTAAGGATAGAAAAGTGGCAAAGTGCTGCCTCTTATCCAGTCAGTAACTACAGGGATCCACTAAAAAATTTCACCTTTTCCCCTGTTGTAGAGTATACCTTGGTATACTCTTGGAGGAAATTAATGACAAGCAATAAAAGTGTAGTCAGTTGGCTCCAGAGAGAAGAGATAGTCTAGAATGCTTCCAAGATCTGGATCATTATTTTCTCAAGACTAGAGTAGATATTTCCCTCTTCTTTTCTTCTTTTTTTTCCTCTTTTTAAAAATTTTTCTTTATTTTCTCTTATATCTTCCTCTTCTCTCCCTTTTTGTCTTTCTTTTTTAAATTCAGAACTATAGAGAATGTTTACATAGAGTAAGAACCCATCAGGTTTAAGAGAACACGTAGATGAGGTTTGATCAATATTTAGAGTGCTCATTATGCTTAATGTGTAATATGTAAAGATGGAACTAGATAACTTAAAGGTCGGAATGGGGGCGGGGAAGGGGGAGAATGATGGAAGCAGTGGCATTGATCACCTTGTACTCATAATTTGACTTATAGAACTGTGAACTTGTACAATTATTAATATATGACAGATAAACAAACACAATATCAACTTGTTCAGCTATAGGATATTCCTGGGGACTTTGGGTTGGGATGTTAATCATTTTTAACAGTGACAAGTCTATGTATATAGATATTTTCTCTCTTTTCTTTCTTTCTTTCTTTCTTTATTTCTTTCTTTCTTTCTTTCTTTCTCTTTCTTTCTTTCTTTCTTTCTTTCTTTCTTTCTTTCTTTCTTTCTTTCTTTCTTTCTTTCTTTCTTTCTTTCTTTCCCTCCTTCCCTCCCTCCCTCCCTTCCTTCCTTCTTCTCTTTCTTTCTTTCTTTCTTTCTCTCTCTCTCTCTCTCTTTCTTTCTTTCTTTCTTTCTTTCTTTCTTTCTTTCTTTCTTTCTTTCTTTCTTTCGATGACTGTCAGGATGGAAATTAATTATTTTGGTTAAGTGTGCGCTTAACATTATAAAACACTACCAAATTGTTTCCCGAAGTGATGGAAGATTTTGCTGTGTGTGAGGGCTTCAGCTGGCCACGTCCTCCTCTCCAGAATTTTGTGTTTTTAACAGTTCTGTATGTGGCTCTTCCATAAGGTGTATTCTGGTAGTACCTTGTGGTTTTAACTTTCATTTCCCAGTCATTAATGGTATTTGGCATCTTATAATACGCTTATCTATATATTCATACGTCTTTTGATTTTTGAAATTACTTTTTTTTTACCCAATTTTTAAATTGGGTTGTCTTTTACTATGTCTTGGCTGGGATGATTGAGTTCCTAATATTTTGAATTCAACCCCTTTTTGTCAATTATATTTTGCAAATACATCTCCTAGTCTATAGGTTACACAAATACACGTGCACATACACATCGTATAAATAGCAAAACCTTGAAGAGAAACTTGAACATTTACAATTTTTTTCATTTGTAGTTTGTGCCTTTTAAATTGTTTAGGCTTTTTATTAAATCTAAGGTTGCAATATTTGCTGTATTTTTTTCTATAAATCTTTAAAATCTTACACACACACACACACACACACATATGTATATATGTTATACCCACAGTATATTTCGTTTATCCTAACCACATTTTAATTGTTCAAATACCTTATTGTGAGTAGTGGCTCCCTTACAATGGTCCAAGACTTGAGGTGTTTCAATATTATTGATCTTTTCAAAGAATCAGTCTATGATTCTTTGATTTTTCTACTGCTCTCATGTTTGAACTTCCTTTATTTGTGCTTTCATCTTTTTATTTTTACCTTTCTTATACTTTGGATTTAATGTTGTGGTCTTCATCTAATTTCTTTCTTTTATTTTTTGGCCAGTCCTGGGGCTTGGACTCAGGGCCTGAGCACTGTCCCTGGCTTCCTCTTGCTCAAGGCTAGCACTCTGCCACTTGAGCCACAGCGCCACTTCTGGCCATTTTCTGTATATGTGGTGCTGGGGAATCGAACCCAGAGCCTCATGTATACGAGGCAAGCACTCTTGCCACTAGGCCATATCTCCAGCCCCCATCTAATTTCTTAAGATAGATATTTAGTTAATAGATTTGAGAGTTTTTTTCTTTTCCCCATAAATTTTGATGTATTTCCTTTTTATTTATACACATGCCGAGATATATTTTGATCTTCACCTTGATTTCTTCTCTTACCCATGTGTTATTAAGGACCGTGATTTTTTGTTTCCAAATAACTTAAAGCTGTCTTATGCACTTCCATTTTCATCCTATAGTCAGACAGCACATGCTTTTAATTTTCTTAAATGTCTTTGATCCATGTTTTATAGCTCAAACTATAATTGATCTGGACAATAGCACATGTATACTCAAAACCAAATGAGCATTTCATGGTCACTGAGTGGAAAACTATAAATGCTAATTGCTCATGTTTGTTGATCTTGTAGTTTGATTATTTCATATCCTTGTTGTTATGAGTGTATAACTAGCTAGTCTGTCTATCACTGAGAAAGGAATATGGCAATCTCTCAGTAACTGAATTTGAATTTTTTTCTTTTAGTAATATCAGTTTTGTGTCATATATGTTGATGTTCTGGTATTAATGTGCAGGCACATTTACAAAATTTGTGCCCTTATGGACTTTTTGCCTTTATTGCTGTGACTGGCCATTCCCCATCCCTGCTTATATTTCTGGGTCCAAAAGCCCCATATCTGAACTAATACGGTAATACTGATACACAATTTCTTCTTATTAGTGTTTGTAATATATGTATGTATATATTATACTTTGGCTTACTCTATTATGTTACCAGGTAATCAGTCTCAGGGCCTGGAACATACAAAGCATGCGCTGTATTATCGAGCTACATCACCAAGCCACCCAACCCTTTAACTTTTTAATATACGTGTGTTTAGCTAACTAGCTAGCTATCATCTACCTACCTATCTTATAATTAGTCCTTGTTTTAAAATCCACTGCTATAATTTCTATTTTTCCCATTCACATTTATTGTAAATATCCGCACAGTTGGCTTTATGTCTACCATCTTTCTTTTCTTTCTTCTTCAAAGTATTTTTGAAATTATCTTTAGTTGTACAAAGGACATGCCATTCAACAAAGCAGTTTACGAATACAATGTAACTTGATCAATGTCATCCCTTTCATTGTTCTCAACCGACCCTCCCAACTTGCTTCTCCCTTCACGGTTCTTAATTTTGTAAGGTATAGGTTGAATTTCTTTGACAGCATTCTCCTCCTTTCTTCTCTTTATTTATAGATTTCCCTCTCCTGTCCCCAGTTCACCTCTCCTGGTTTCTTTCGAGTACCCATTTTCTGGTGTTTCTTTTGTTGAACAATGATTTTGGCTTTCTAAGGAATTACACTGTTTCAGTACGTCTCTGTGTTTATTTTCACTTAATACATTTTTGTATACTTTAATATTATCCAAGATTTTATCTTACATTTATTAACTAATTCTAGCTTCCACATATGAGACAAAACGTTTGTCTCTCTGGACCTGACTTACTTTCCTTACCATTTCTATTTGTCACGTTGTTCCTTTGCTCCTGTTTTTGTTTTTGGATTGATTGAATCTAAGGTTTTATTATATATCTACTTTGAGCTGCTTATCCATAGTCTTTTTGTTGATGATTCTAAACTTTCCATACAGAGTTTTATAACATCACAGTTCGTCTTTAAGTGATATTAATTGACTGCATACCCAGTGTAAGTCTGTTATCATTCTCTTTCCTTGCCTCTCTTTTGCTAATTTGTCATTCATTTTACTTTTTC
Organism: Perognathus longimembris pacificus; assembly: GCF_023159225.1. NCBI lineage: Eukaryota > Metazoa > Chordata > Mammalia > Rodentia > Heteromyidae > Perognathus > Perognathus longimembris. The sequence continues at coordinate 55,147,653 of NC_063171.1, forward strand.
TTATAGTCAGATCCATGAATTATATCATAATTATAATTCCTATAAATTGCTGATTGTTGGCCAGAGATTTAAAGGGAACTTCCTTCATATCTAGGGACTCTTCCTGCATTTCTTCTATTATGTACTTCCTGAACATTCTAGCTACTTTGGTTCCCATGAACCCCTACTCCATCTCTTTGTCTGGCAAGATCATCCAGCTCAGGTTGGGTTCCTTGCTTTCAGTAGCAGCCTAGATATTTTCCCAAACATTAATCTTCTGAAACCATAGGGACTACCTTATTTCTTTTACCTTCCATGTTTATATCTTATGACTCATAGTGTGATGCTAAATTATTTCAATGGCTAAAATATATATTTCTTGTATTTGTCTTTTTTTCTAGTTGTTTGGGCCAGGAGTGTAAATCTGATTTATACCATAGTCAAAACCAGAAGTCCTTAGTACTAGACATATTAGACAACTTACCTCTTTCTTAAAAAGGTAAACATGGATCATTTCTGCACTATAAATTTAGCTGTGTTTTTGATATACTTAATTGCTGGTAGGATCAATAGCTCTTTGACTTCTGAGAGTTGTAGAAATTAAATCGATCATTATCTTAAGTACCAGACAATGCCCATTTCTTCATGACCAACCTTTTCTGTTTTGCTATTTGTCTTTCTTTTGCCAGTAAAGCCCTGTTGGTCTTTGAAGAGTAAACATTGGCTAAAAGTCTTATGGAAATAAAAGTATGGAAATAATATTGCATTGTCAGCATATGGACTCCTTATGAGTGGTGGCAGGTCCTATTGAAGAAGGCTCAGGTCGGTAGAGTTTCAGCACAGTTCCTAGTAAGGGCTGGAGAGCTGTTTTATTTGGAAAAGTCATCATTGCATTCCTACCTGTGAGTAGGCCTGAATTCCCTAGGGCTTTTACTTTAGAACACTCCTCTTACTGATATTGCAGGATGATAGGATAGCCAATGTGAGACGTCAGGAGTCACCTCCCCTAAATCTATACTGAGTACTCAGAGACCGCACTAGGGCATGCCAGAAGGCAAGTTGCTTTATGGTTGAGTTGGGACTGTTAATTTGTTCTTCCTCTTAAAGTTTTCAACCTATTTTTAGGTTGTAGCTCTGGTTGAAGAGTGGAATACAGTTCTGTAGGAGGTTCAGCTCAGACTTCTGGTTTTCTCAAGTCTTTCACATGTAGTATTAAACAAAAGACAAACTAAGAGATCAAATAACATTGAGAGGGAGATCAACTTCTTAAAAAAAGAATATAAACATTAATTACTTTCAAGCTTGCATTTTTCACCTTTCTTTATACCTCTATTTTTACATCAAATATTTGAGTCTGCTTCCCTGTGATTGTATTTCTGATTTAATCTATTACGTAGTCAGTGTTTTTGTCTAATGTGTATGTGTGTATATGTACATGTGTATAGATGATAGATATACACTGCTAATTATCACACACTTTGGATAGTTTCCTATCCAAAGATGGGCTATTTTGTTTTACATGTGTTATTAGAAAGACAGATCTTTGTTATGCCTCTTTGATAATTTATAAGAATTTTTAGTCTTAGGTACTTAGAAAGTTAGGAAAACAGGAAACCTTAAACCATGGAGAATGAGAACGTACTTCAGAATAGACTGTAGTTATGACAACCAGGTCATATGTTCTTGGCAGGCAGACAATTGTCTGCTACTCTCCCTCATGTACTCTGCTGTTAAGATCATGACATACTGTGGCTTCCCTTTCCTTGTTTCTCTGTATGGATTGGCTATCTCCTGTCTTACTCATGGCATCTTCTCAGTGATGGCTTTATAGAATCCTATATCTTCTGCTCCATACCTTCTTGTCTTTTCTTTAAACATGTATTTCCTTTTCTGTCCTTATGTTTTGTCTTTTTAATATTTCAGTATTCTGATTGGGCTATAATCTCATTCTGAGTGGCAACACAGACAAGTCAGCATGGGTGTTGAGAGTAGTCTAGTCTTGTTCCAATCACACGGCAGGAATATGTAGCACCAACTTGGTGTTCTGTCCATAAGGGATTACTGAGAAGTGTTCCCAAATGCTTGAAGGTCCTCTGAGAAATTTCAAATGAACAACCATAGACGTCAATCATCTTATATGGTCTACATAATGTACAGAACTCAACTCATTTATTGCTGTCTGAATTGATACAGTGAATAAGAAATCTATTGTATTCGGAGTGAATGGACACAGCTAAACATCCCCTCTGCTTCCATCTTACCCTCTCTCTCTGTCTCTCTTTCTCTGTCTCTCTCTTTCTCCTCTCTTTCTCTCTCTTCTCTCTCTTCTCTTTCCTCTTCTCTTTTCCTCCTCGTGACTCAATCTGAAGTTGGACAATGAAACAGATTCCTTATTGTAGAATGAAGTAAGGTGTTTCATTTTCTGTTGCATCTTATCTCCTGGCAGCTAAGTGCCTCATTCCTCATTTGCTTCATGGGATGAAGTGAGATCTTTATCTATATTCCTCAAACTCAATGTCTGTATAGAGGAAGTCCTTAATAAAAGCTGGGTATCATTTTTCTATTCTCCTCATGATGCATTTTTCATTTAAGCATATCTCAATCTCTAAAATTACTTTAAAAAGATTGCCCTTTTATATCAAGAGGTTCTTCTTGCTTCTATGCCATCAGTCATATTGGGAGTAAATAAACTAGATAGGATATTGCTAAATTATGTTCCTCTCTTTATAAGTCTTGGTTTATTAATGCCAAAGTGGTAAACTTAAATCCATTATACTTTTAGTAAATAGGAGTTGGATAAGGGCATCTCCTTCATGCATATTCAGTCAAGGAAATGCAGTGGGAAACACTTGTTCTGGCTGATTTGGCTGTCTTCGTTCAAGCACTGAATAAATCCAATCAATAATGCTAATGTCAAGTTTAATTTCCACAACTTCTAGAAGTCAAGGACCAGGCCTGTGCATTATTTTTGCTGAGACCCATCAGCAATCAAGCACTTAGAAAGTTTACCGGGCAGGAATGAGAAAGGTTTCCTTGTTTTTGAAAGGGGCAAGTCAAGGAAGATGTCGATCTAATTAATGAGACAATGAAAACAGAGACCAGTTTCCCAGCTGCTCGTGCCCCAGAGCCCTTCCACCTTGTCTCTCTTATCAGCTCTGCCCTGGACCACTATCTTCTGCAGGAGGAAAGGAGGAAGTGGAGAGGCAGCTTTGCTAGATGGACCCAGGCTCTGGGGCATTCAGGATTTTCCCTATACTAATCACTTGGCTTTCCTCATTTCAGGTCAACGTGCTCCTGGTAAACTTAGCTTGGCTGTCCGATGCAGCAGCTTTCTTTGGGACATCATTCTTATTAGTTATTTTAGTAGTGTTTCCGTTGTCTGTGCAACCAAGCAGAAATACCACACTCTTCGTGAAAACCTGAGGTCAGCACAACTTCTTCCCAGGGAAATTATAGCCTTTGTGCTGCGATTGGAATGTGTGGGTTAGAAGAAGGGAGAGGGGAACCCCCCCCCCACACACACACAAAAAAAAAAAACCAAAAACCTGTTTCTGGTTCCCCAAAGCTCTCATTTCTTTCCAGAGCACCAGAGCTCAGATCACAGGTTCATTCACAGCAGAAGGGCAGCTCATGTTTCCCCTAAGAGAATGCAGAGCTTTTCACAAGTCACAGTGTCAGGCATGTTTATGTCAATATGACATAGACATTGGGGTTTCCTGAGATTTCAGTCTTGCCTTTTGTATTCTCACCCGTATGCAAAGAGTGGCTTCCTTTCTCTAGGTCAGTTTCTCTCCACCCTCAAGACTCAAGCATTCCAAAAGGTCTTTCAGTTAAATTTTTAAATTTATAAATACACCCTCCTCCATTTACCAACTGGATTTTCTCAAAGCCTCCTGTGCTCATTTCTCATATCCACACAACTTATCTACGTCATCATCTTCTATTCATCATGGGCCTGTGTCTTGTACTGGTCCATATAAAGCAAGGACCCTATTTAACCCACCACATTCATCTTGTGTCTTGAAGCCCCAGGGTTTAGTCCAAAAGTTTTGGAGTCAAGGACTGTGTCTTACTACATTCATGACATCACTTCCTTCAGTCTACAAACTGAAGGTCATATTGCCTTAAAGATGGTGGTAATTTTAAATATACACCCTTTAGTTTGTTATAAGGGTGTATTTTTATTGAGTAACTGTTGGTTGAACCTCAAGAGCCTGTTGGAATCAAAAAGAGATTTCACACACAAAAATATTACATATAGATTGAGAAAAGTATAATAAAGAAAGGAAGGTATGGATATAAAGTAGACAGACTCTTGATTATACACACACACACTATACACACACACACATATAGATATGGATATAGTAAATGTTTAAATGTTTGTAGGATGATATGGGCTGTTACTAAACATTTTGGTCTGCCAGGCTTACATAGCACAAGGAAGAACCCCTCTGGTCAGGTATAGGCTGGCAGGCTGCTTCCTCCTCCTCTCAGTCCCTGACATTAGTGGTTGCCTGGGATTACCAGGTTTTGAAGTGTTAGAATAAGGTTTTTGAAAGTTCTTTTTTTATTTTATTTTATTTTTTGGTTCGGATCTAAGCTTATATATCATAGTAGCTGGATCCAGTTCCTTCCTTGGAATAGTTCTTTCAGTTTCAATGGATTTCTGTTTTGTTTTTTTTTTTTGCAAAAACATGTTAATTGTATTAGTTGATTTGATGTCTCACTTTCATTTTCTTTGTATAGAATTTGAATTTATTGCTGGTTGACTTTTTTATGGAAATATATATATATTATTGTAAAGGTGATATATAGAGTGGGGTTACAGTTATTTAACTCTGGTTACGAGTACATTTCTTTTTGGACAGTGCTATTCCCTCCCTCATTTTCTCCCCATTATTCCCTCCCAACCACCCCTCCACCTTAAACTGTATAGTTCATTGCCAATGTAGTGTCTAGTAAGTATCGCTGCTGCCTTCGTTCCCCTTTTTTCCCACTGTTTCTGTATTTCCCCTTCCCCTCCCCAAATGAGTTAAGGGTGTAGAAATCAAAAACAGTGACAAAAGTGGGGGGGGGGGGGAAAGAAAACAGAAGAAAAAAAGCAAAAAAAAAACAAACCCCAACCCCACAAACAGTATAATAAGAAACCCTTTCATTTCTTAGAGTTCATTTCTTCTTCTTCTTCTTTTTTTTTTTTTTTTTTTTGCCAGTCCTGGGCCTTGAACTCAGGGCCTGAGCACTGTCCCTGGCTTCCTTTTTACTCAAGGTTAGCACTCTACCACTCGAGCCAAAGCACCACTTCTGGCTTTTTCTATATATGTGGTGCTGAGGAATCGAACCCAGGGCTTCATGTATATGAGGCAAGCACTCTTGCCACTAGGCCATATTCCCAGCCCCTTGGAGTTCATTCCTATAAGCATCATTTTATATAATCATATGCACAGAGCTCTTGAGCCCTGTATACCTCACTCTTCTGAGTGAGTCTCTTGGTGAGACTGTCCATCCTGAGCACACTAGAGAAAGCAATAGCTCATCAGATATAAGAAGGCTGGGGAGGAAGGTGAGATAGTGGTTGTCAAGAGTCTGCTTCCTTAGATCTACGTGGAAAAAGCAATCCGTGAGCAATTCTGACAGCTGGCCACATTTTACTGTGTGCACTCCTTCTCCCATGCTTTACTACATATTCTTTTATAGATGAAGAAGTAAAATCAGAGCTGGAGCGACTCACTCAAAGCTAGATGGGAAGTAAGTGGAAAAAGCTAGGATTTGAACCCACAAATTCAAGTTCTTTCCTTCATTCTCAGCTATTTCCCCACAGGAGAACAAATCCTGAGGTATAGCCTAACCTATAATTTCATGACCTTTGGGGATAACCAGGAGTCACTTGTGAATCTAAAATAAAATATGATTCTCTCTTATAGGAAAAATGGATACAGGTATCTAAATTTGCATCACATTTCAAGGAGGAAACAGAGCCTCAAGTCTTATTCATGAGCTTACTATTCAAGAATTTTTGTTTTAGTCTTCCTCATTAGGTATGCACAATTATCGCATGCTAACTAAGAGTGAAAAAAATGTTTCAATTTTGCAAACAAATGATCATTTTACTTCTTGATAAACCAATACTTGAGAAGAGAGAAGAAGAAAATGTTAATGAGTCAGCTGGGGAAAGAACCCCAGCCTTTCAGAGCTTAGCCTAGTGGTATTTTACTGCTCAGCGGATCTTCGCACACTTAACTGTGCATTGGGGGGGAAAAGCCTACACAAGAAAAGAGTTAAAGTCAAGGTGAGGGGAAGAAAGGGCTTTAATTAATTACCTAATCACTGTTTTCCAGGCTCAAATAATTATTGGCGGCAATGGCTGAACATGCAGATGACTTTTACTCCTTCCGGTGTTTTTTTTTTTTTTCAGTCCATGAAGCCTGAATTCTCAAGGCACCTCATTTACTAAGAGGCAGTTTAGACCCACTGAGAACTAGCCACATCAATATTCTAGCCTTCCCTTGTGCCCTGTAGATCAATGGCTTGTTCTTATCTGACAGCATCCACTGACATATTTCCCTGGGATCGAAGAAGGAAGGGAAGAAATTGCAGGTAGGATTTGCAGCTGGCTGGCATATCGTGTTTTTATTGAAAGGCTTTAGTGTCCCCCATTGCTTGGATTCCCCCAAATCCATGCAGTCAAGAGTCTCAGCATGCATGGAAAAGTCACGGGATCCCTGGGAGGAAACTTCCACCGTTCAACTCTGGTTTGTTCCTTACCATATTGGAATGTCATATTCAAGGTCTCTGCCTGTTACCCTGGCAATTCTGTGGGTTTTTTTCTTTATTAGAGAGTAGGTAGAGGAAATCCACATGGAGGCTAAGAGCCACACCAGATTTGACTCGGGCACTCCCTAGAATGAACTACATAGATGGTTGGCACAGCTTCTGTAAAGGAAAAATAAATGCATGAAGCTACTTAGTCATTTTGTATAACTGTCTGAAAACAACAGTCAGGGAAATTGTTGTTTTATAAATTTTCATTAAATATATGCCTGCAACTAGGTTAGGCGACGCAGATGCAAGCTGAATGAGATCTCCGGCTCCGTTTATTTATTCGCTCCTCCATTCATTCAACCATCCATTCCTTCAAAGGGAGAAGAATTGTCCTAGGGACTCCCCAGCAACAGAAATAACGTAAACTAGAAATCAAATTAAAGCATCAAGTAGAACACATGGTAGAAAATGCGGTTGTCTGGAATTTCACAATTGAGTGAGCGCATCCCAAATAAAAGGGGGGGATTGGGGTAAGATGAGGAAGACATTCATCTCATGCAGAAAGGACAGAGGCACACTTTTCGTTTAGTTTTTTTTTTTTAATACCTTTATGCTTCTGGTTTTCTCCAGGTCATATGCATCAAAAATACCATTTGGAAGTATATCACTTCCTTTAACAGACAAACCAAATTGCTTTGCTCTTGGGCATCCCAACTCTGGAAATATAAGAATAAAATATCTGTTCTTTATAAATTTCCCAGACTCAGATATTCTGGTAGAGCAGACTAAAGGAGTAAGACAGGGTTGTTTTCTTTCTTTCTCTTTTCCATCCACTTCCATCCACTTCCATATTGCTAGTGTTGGAAACGTGTTAAGTAGAGTGATGGGCCAGGGAGAAAGACTGGAAAATTATTCAGAGGCCAATCACAGGGAACTTTATGTGCTAAACTAAGGAGGTTGAACTTTATCTTGAAAACTAAGGGGAGCTATTGAAGGATTTTAATAGAGGTGTATGGCAGAATCAAATTTATGTTTTTGAGTGGTTTAGTCTTATCTGCAGGGAGGGTGATGTGTTGGAATGGGGCTCGTGGAAATGAGTAGATGCCTATTGCTTTAATCCCTATGGGATTCAGACCAAAGCAGGGAGGTAGCTGTATTAAAGAGTTGCCTATGAAATAGAAGCTAAAAGACCTCAACTACCTATTTGTTTGAGAAAAGGATTAAAGCTCTTATAAAAGAAGCATCATACAATTTTAGTTATTTTTTAAAAAATATTCTTATGCTTTTAGTCTTCTTCAGGTCATATAGCATCAGTCTATCATTTAGGAAGTGAATAGCTTTCTTCAACAGATAAACCAAACTGTCTTGACCTTGGGTATCCCAGATCCCAGAAATTTGTAGGAAGAAAGGAAAGAACGAATCATGGATCTTGCTTTGGGAAATTCATCAACATTGAGAATATCTTAAGAGCAACATGCAGAGACAGTGATACAAAGAGGAAATAATGATTTTTTTTCTAGGATTTTGATGTAAGATTTTGAAAATATTCAGCTTGTGAATTGAGCATACCGGTTGCTTATTGTAGTCTCAAAGAAGAAATCTGAGCTGGAAATACAGACTGTGGATTCTTCCTCCCTAGATGGTTTCTGATAAGATCACTTTGTGAATATAAATGCTTAGAGGAAGGAAGGAAGAACGTGATGCTCACAAGAGAGTCTGGAGCGCTCGAAGGATAGAAGGAAAACTGGAAAGCAGCAATTTTATGAGAATCATATGAGGAGGCTGTTTTTGTTAATTAAATCATTAGTGCTGATATGGGGGCTTGGATTTAGGGCCTCACATTCTCACTTGGCTTTTGCACTTGTAGCCAGTGCTCTGCCATTTGAACCACACCTCTACCTCTGACATTTTGCTGATTAACTGGAAATAAGAACATCATAGATGTATCAGTCTGAGGTGTCTTCAAACAATAATCTTCATTTTTCAGCCTGCTAAGTAACTAGGATTACAGGTCTGATCCATTGGGTGTTTGGCCAAGAAGAAGATAAAGACAGAGAGTTGGTCATATGAAAGGCTTTGGTGTCTTCCTATTACCATGAAGCAAGGAAGCCCTGATGGGGAAATTCTATGTTATTCCTATATTTGCAACTTCCATATTTGCACTTTCAGAGTGTTCTATCCTTTGAAGCTAAACCTTTTTTTTTTTTTTTTAAAGATGAACCTGGTCAGGGTAGCATTGTTAGTCATATTTAATGGTGCAAGGTGAGCAGTTCCAGAAGTGTTCCTGTGTCCATTTTAGCCTTTTGAACATGTGATACACACAACCTTGAGCTAAGCATGCCCCAAATGTGTCCATTATTATATTTTTATCGAACTATGACCTTAAAGTGACCAAGCTTGACAATATATATCCTTAAACCGAGCCCATCCCTAAATTAATTTCCTATATAGCTACGCATAGGGGTCTGGAGGGCACTACTTTTGGAATAACAACACTGTTCTCATTTGCTACAGCTAATAAATCTTTCTCTACTCTTTTATCATCTGACCATGCTTATTGGCTTTGTACTTGACCATAGAAGGACCCATTGCATTTGATTACACTACAAAAATATTCATATCTGGAAAGAAGTAGTATTGGAAGGCACATTATAAGGACATGAATACTGAGTGAGAGAAATTGTAAATGCTAGTAAATAGAAACAACTAGTATAGATAAAAACTTTCATAAAGTTTTGATGGGACAGGGTGAGGTTAATGCAGGTGCATTGTACTCAAAAACCGATATGTTGAGTTGAAATCCCTTGGTACAATAGTAAACCTTTCAAGCAAGTAATAACTACAAGGAGAAGGTAAAAGGATTGGGTAAGAGGGTACTGTTTGATCTGTATTGTTTTATTTTGTTTGTGAGTGTGACCTGAGTGTGTTTATTTGCTCAAGAGGAAAAACAATACAAAGGGGGAAAATGGAATGCACAAAAGAATTGGAGATAAAAAGGGGTGAGATCTGAACTATGTAGACAAAGTTTGCTTACATAATAAACTAGAGAAAGAAAAGCGAGGGTGTAAGATATCACAAGAAATGTACTCACTGACCTCTTATGTAACTGTACCCCTTTTGTGCAACACCTTGTCAACAAAATTTAATTAACAAAAAAACAACAGCAAAAGTAAAAATAAATAAATAAACTAGAGGAAGAGGGAAGGAATGGTATTGGGGGAAGGAGTTGAGCAGCAGTTGGCTATTGTTTTTTTTTTCACCAGAATACCATAAATGAGGACACCTTTGAAAGAGACTAGGAAGCTCCCACGGAAGGAATATCTGGTCCTACAACTAATGGGAGGTCATTATAAGAAGACCTAGCTGAGATGGCAGGCCTTGATGTCATAGTGATTCCACTGTGTATGGTAGTGTTACTGGCTAGGCACTGACCACACCTCCCTCAGCAGGCTGAGATCCAACCCTCCGCTTTCACAATGTCAGTGGGGCATGGCAGGTGGTGCTCTGAGCCAGGAACCTGGGAAGCTTGTGTTCATCTGACCAGACCACAGCTTAGCCATATGACTGAGAGCTAATAATAGTTTCCTGTTGAGTCTCTTTATTTTTCTTATCCATAAAAAGGCTAAGATTTGGGTGTCTCAAAGTGGTAAGATGTTTTACCCTCTTAATTCCTTAATGATATGTAAAAGCAATGGTGTTTTTTTTTTTTCCAGAACATGAAAAATGAATACAGAGCTGTCCTCACAATCTGATATAGAATGGAAGGAAAGGGCAGGTGACATAGTTGAAATGCAAGTTGAAAAGGTGTGGGCCAGAAAGAACTTGTGAGAGGGAAGATGAAGGCCCAGGAGAGTTTCTCCTTCCTTTTTGTCTTTGTTTGAAGTAAAATATTTTTTAAAGTTACAAGATAAGTTACAGTATCCAAAGTACAAAAAGGATTTTCTATAATAATCGCATCAGCCACGGGGTCTGAAGGATATCTCACTGGCTGGCTTGGAACCAAACATAGAAAATAAGGAGGGAAGTGATGGATGGTGTTGAAGGAACTGTCAGAAGCCTCTGCAGAGAACTTGGTTCTAGAATACCTTTCAGATGCCAAAGGCAGTGAAGGAGGTGGTCTGCCATTCTGGGGAAGCTCTAGAATGTTATCTGAGGCAACTCAGTGTAGATCCTTTCTTCTCTCACAGATGAAATAATCTGGTACTGCCCCACTTGGATTGGGACCAGAGCATCATTTCAAATGGTGATGTTGATGATGATGTTGATGATGATGATGATGATGCGTATGTCCATGGTGGCTCCTTGCACCTGATATTTTCTAGATACAAAATGAATCCTCTTTCCACTGTGGATATAGAAATGTGTATATCGAATGCCATTGTGTGCAGCACAGTTTGAGTATGAAAGAACAAGCACCTAACTTAACAATTTAACCAAATGAATACCAGGAAGCTGTTTTATAGGGTGGGGAGGAAGGATCAGAGGAGGGAGGAGACAAATGAAGAGAGGAAGGGTGGGCAATTGCAGTCATCATATTCAATGTGTATTTCTGAAAATGGAACCACATAACTTGAGGGCATTGGTGGAGTCCAGAGAGTTAGGGGGAGAAGGATGGGAAGAGGTGACATTGACCAAGATGCACTCACAAACTAACATGTCAAAAGCAAACCCCCTTTGGACAACTACTTAAGGACAGCAATTATAGAACAAGAGAGGGTAGAATGCAACCTGAAATGAGGTTATGAGCTACAGGTGATAAGAATGGTAGAAATCCCCAGGAAGGGTTTGGATATCCATCAGGAACTAGACTATTCAAGCTTAGAGAATATCAAAATGGAAAGGGCATCTGAAATATTACACAGTTTAAAAAAATGCCAGCCCTTCCCAAACATACTTCCATTTTATAGATGAAGAAACCAAGGTTGTTAAAGTGAAGTGACTTGCCCGGGGTCACAAAGGGAGTCCTTGCAAAGCTGTACTAGGACAGGGAACACTTGGTAAGAGGGGCTTTGCAGAATGATGTAGTAATTCTAGTAACTATTACAATCAAAACAGATTCTATTGTTGGAATGCTTTCCACATACCAGTCTTGTGGTCGCCATTATATATTCATTGTTTTCTCTTAATATGTAGGACAGCAACATACATACATAATGAGTACTTGCTCACGCTCCCTTTCTTCTTTTAAAAATATAGCCATTCAGAATCTTTCTTAGGTTTGAAGAATCTGCTTCTTTTTTGTTTGTGGCAGATAATAACTCTCTGTTGACACTGAAAATGTTAGGTAATAAGCAATATAGCATCTGGATACTTCAATTACATTTCTTGGTTTATCTATGCCTCAGTTTCCTTTATGGTGAAAATGAGTTACAAAGTGACTTGATAGAGGGCCTGTAAGAAGTAAGTGAATTAATATATGATAATATAGAAAAGTCCTTGCCACACAGCAGGTGATCAAAATTGACAGTGGACATGATCATTTAATTTTCCAGTTCTTTAGTAGCCAGGCCATGGGCTCATATAGGTTACACCAATCAAGAAAGTTCATTCCACGTAATAACAAGTAAAAGCAGGAACTTTCAGAACTAATACTTGGTGATCACTAGGCAAGCAAGAGGTCTTCAATTTGAGCCACTCTATTCATCCACCCTCCGAGCTGTGTTTACATACAAAAATCACATTCACAGGTTTGGGCATTAGAACTTACACATACCATTTGGATGTCACAATTCCACATACAACATGGATGACAAACCAAATCTAAACCTGAAAATGTTTCCTTAAAGCATCTGTGAATTTACAGAGGAGATACCTTGGCCAAGGTGAGGAAGAGGTAGGTAGGAACATGGAAGGGCAAGGGACCTGCTAGTGGATTTGACTGATCCATGTGGGAAAGGGTTCAGCACCGTTAGACACACGGTGATTGAAACATCACCATCACTCTCTCGATGCTCTCTGTCAAGCCACTGCCAAATACAGTTTTAAGACCCCAAACTTAATTTCCTTGGCCAGACATGCTTATACATTTCTGTAGTCTCAGCTATTCAGAAGGCCAAAGTAGGGGGTCAAAGTTCAAAGCCAGCCTGGCCAATGGGCAACATTAACAAAACATCCTATCTGAAAACACTGGAGGTAAGAGGACTGTGTACATGGCTCAGCTGGTAGAGTGCAAGGGGCTGAGTTCAATCCCCATTATGGCCAAATAAAAAGGAAAGAATGGCATCGAAAGGGGTGACATTGATCAAGATGCATTATATTCATAAACTGCTTTCTTAAATGGCAACTCCTTCATATAACTACTTAAAGATGATAAAATATTTAAAAAGAAGCCAAAATTTCTTTTTCGGTGGCATATGTACCGCTTTTAATAATATATAGGCTCAGGCTATAATACATATGCTTATTTATATAGCTTTACCTCTTGCCTTTTTCTCTTTGCCTTATACCTCATCACAGCAAATCCAATTCCATTTTAGCCCTTGTTATTTTGACCTACAATTAGCATTTCTATTTTTTTTTACAGTGAAAGAAAACATCAATGAACAAACATATACAAAAAGAAATTTCTAAGCTGGGTACTGGTGGCTCATGATTATAATCCTAGCTACTCAGGAGGCTGATTGTGGTTCAAAGCCAGTCTGGGTAGGAAAATCCATGAGATTCTTATTTCCATTAACCATCAAAAAACTGGAAGTGGTGCTATGGCTCAAAGTGGTAGAGTACTAGCCATGAGTAAAAAGAGCTCAGCAACAGAGTCCAGGCCCTGAGTTCAAGCTATACAACCAACAACAATAAAATAAAATAAGAAGAAATCTTTGTCTTTGCACTCATCTACAAATAATTCTTTAGAACTGGTCCTGGCAAGTGTTTTTTCACTGTGTCGAAGGGTATGCATTTTAAAGTTTAATGTATACTACAACCTTATAAAAATTAGTTACCAATTCATTCTCTCACAAACAGTACACATTGGGAATACTTCTGTGTACTCTTTGACACAATAATATATTTAATTTTAGCAAACTGATAGGAAAAATATATTTTTTGTTTCTTTCTTGTTGCTGGTGTGTTTGAGTAAGTTTTCTAATCTCTTTTGGTCATTTGTTTCTTCCATGAAATGCTTATTCATAACTTTTCCATTTGTGTGGAACTATTTATTGTTTCCACACAAGTCTGTAGTTTAAATGTATGTACATTTTGTGATCATTGAGATTATTTTCTTGAAGTCTTTTTTGATGATTCATCATTATAATTTTTTGAACTGCAGAAGTTTTATAGTTTTAATTTTTCATTTAATGTATTTATTTAAACAGATATTCTACTTGTGGATAGTACAGGGTTTCGATTTATTTTTCCAAGGAAAAGCTATTGATTTCAACTCCACTTATTTAATAATCTATATGAGATGCTGGAAAACTTTGGCCTATGGGGCAATATTGGCTCAATACCTGTTGTAGTAAATAAAGTTTTCTCAAAACACAGCAATTTGTTTAGTATTGTCTATGGCTACTCGTCACTGAAATGAAAAAGTCAAGCGGGCTCAACAGAGACTGTGTAGCTCACAAAGCCTGCCTGAAATATTTACCATTATGTCCTGGGAAGAAAGTTTCCTGACCATCCTTCCCCTTTATTCTAAAATACCTTCTTAGGTCTGCTAAAAGTTTTTGTGTGCAATGATCCATCCTGAGCTCTTTTCTACTCTAAGGAACTCCATATCTTCTTGACTCCATGCCATCTCATATCAGTATAGGCTTATGGAATGTGTTGGCATTTACTGTAGCAAATGTCCTCATGTATTTATTGTTCAAAAATTCCCTTGCTCTCTTGCTATATTTTTATATAGAATCAGCCTGTTTTTTTGTGGATGGTGAATCAATGATTAATCCAACAATAGGGGAAAATATTGTTTTAAAAATTGTGACTCTAATTGATCATGTAAGGACTTTTTTCTTGTCATTATTGCCTAAACAATAGACATTTAAGTAATATTTTATCGTATTTACATTATAGAGATGGTTGAACCTGGGAGACTATATGCAAATATTTCATATATGGGACATGAACAATTACAGAGTTTGCTATCTGTATGGGATCCTTGACCCAATTCACCATTGATACATAGAGATGACTATCAATTCTAAATTCACCTTGCCAAATTTTAAAACAAATGAACATCCATATCTGATCAGGAATCTGATCAGAACTTCAGTTTGTAGGTGTGGAAAGGACTGTGTCTTGGCAATGTTGATGACGTTCCTTTAGAAACGTGATAGGCCTCATTGCTTATTCTATACTTCCATTTCCTTAAGGGAAATTATATTGTTGTCTTGCATATTTCTGATTAGACTTGTGTACAGGCATTCAATAGATTGTCATTGATAGTGCAATTTGGACATTTGTAATTTTTTTATTTTGTCATCTGTATTCCTTTGTTATTTGAAGAAAATAAATAACAAGGTACAGGGAAGGTGGTTTTTGTTTTCTACCTATATCTTACTACCGAAGAGAAATAGGAACATATTCTATCTCCTTATCCCAGACTGCAAGGGAATGGAAGCTTGGAAAATGAAATACTATCACCTGTGACTTTTAAGATTGGTTTTCATAGTCAAAATTGCCTTGGACCTTCAAGGCCAACTCTAGTCTTGCAGTTGCAGTTATCCTGTTTCAGTATCTCATTAAGAGACTTTTTGGTGTGGAAAATGCTTGAAGGTCAAAGTATCATTCAGGGACACACAGTAGATGGTGTGGGGATAGAGCAGTCCAACACTATGGCAGCAAGTATTCAGTGTTGGTGATGTTACTGGTGAATTGCCCTTGGTGTGACCTTGATTGTGCATTACTTGTCTTGGTTCTGCCTGAATTTGTTCTTCCAATCAATTCAGTGAGCTACCTGATACCTTTCTAATGAGCTGTGTTTCTACCTAATAGAACCAGAATCTGCTTCTGTTGTTTATAGCCAAGAACCATGACAGGAGTTTTTCTTACATTAAAATTTATAATTGGTTATTTTTGATGCACATACAACCCACTAATTTTGGCACTAGTCTTAGGAATCGTGGTAAAATTAATCATTTCACATTCATGTCATTTGTGTTTAGAAGATTCTGAAGCTGTAGGAGTCCTGTGAGCTCCTGGTTCTTGAACACCTATTATTTGTGTCAGATATTGAAATTAATATTCTTGACTGCAGTCTGTCTGTTATGAACTGGGGCGACTGGCAGTGTTGTTTCTGCTTTTACAAATGAGGAAATGAAGTTTTAGAGAGATTAAGGGAGATGTCTATGGTTATGTAATGAATCAGGAATGGAGCCAGACTCTGAATTCTGTTCTACTACTAAGCCAGTGATCTTTTCGGTCCATCAAGCTGGCTTCCTAAATAGGCACTGTCTTTTAAATATTTACTTCAGAGATATGCATATGCAATATTCATTACCTTTCTTCACTAAAAAGACAGACATGGTCCCAAGTCTTTGGATCTCTTGAGTTTTGTTGAGCTCATCCTCTTTGCCCTCTGATGCCCTGTACTTGGAATGAGACACGCTTTGTTCTGTCATCACAAGCACATAATTCTTTCTTTCCCTTTCTCCATTTTTACATATTTGGATTCTCCATGACCCTTCTATGAGTCTTCTGGCTTATAACATTCTTGCTTCCTTCTCTGAACTTCTGCTGCATATCTCAGTTCCACTCATTTGGCACTTATCCTTGTGCAGCTTTGCATGTTTATTGGCTTTTTAAGCATGGCTCCCTCATCACTCTTACAAGGCAGTTCTACTTCCAGAAGGCAGAAACTTACCCTGTTCACCCCTGAGGTCCCCACTGCATCCATGTTAAACAGATTGTCTGTGATAACTGTGGCGTCGTCAACTGTCTTTAAGGCTCTGAGCTCTACAGAAACAAATCTAGGCTTAGTGACACTCAGCCTATGTAATACCAGCAATGAGGAGGCAAAAATCAGGAAGATCAAAAGCTCAAGGCTGCCCTGGGCTACCTACTGAAATCACATCTCCACAAACAAATGAACAAAATCAACAATAATGAAACAAATGGACTTTTGTATGAAACGGTTGAACAGTTCTGTTGTTCTGCAGGAGCTCTGTCACTTACCTGTCTTGGTTCCTCTTGAAGGCGGTTTTCTGACTGTATTTTTACTTCAGCCTTGTTGGATTTTCTCACAAACATCTAAGACATGAGCTGTGTATGGTAGACAGACATGCCACTATACACCCTAAAATGTGAAGGATGATGGCAGAGTGGCAATGACAGCACATGGCAGCGGGGTAACTGGCACAAAATCTGTATAGCCTGTACACACGTAGGGTATAGGTTTTGCCTGAAGCAAGAATTACTGGTGGTAAGTACACAGCCTGAAGAACTTTCATACTCAGAAGTCAAAACATGGTCATCAGTGATGTTTTGTTCATCCATAGAAAATTTAACAACTAAATGGTCTTATCCTCTGAGAACTTTATATTTACCTAAACACCAGAGTGATAAATGTATCCAAGGATTGCTGGCTGGTAAATCTCTTAACTTTTAAAGGAGTTTTAAGATTCATTGTTCAGAGGAGCTGTAGGAGAAGAGAGGCGAGGGCTGGTGAATCAAGTCTACCACCGACTATAAATGGAAGGAATCAGCCCTAAGAAATCATACTCAACCCTTTTCTGCATGTACTGTGAACACTCATCCTTCTCTTCAACCTGTGCACAACTCTCTCACTCTGTGTCTCTGCCTCTCTCTCCATCTAAATTCTGCTACCTTTCCTCATTCTTCCTGCCTCTCAAATTCACTACCACACCACAGGTTTCCTTTTCCAGGAGCCAAGGCCATCTGCTGTTTTAACTACCAGAAAGGTTAAACAGGATCTCATCCCTCTGTGTGTGTGTGTGTGTGTGTGTGTGTGTGTGTGTGTGTGTATGTGTGTGTGAAAATAAGCTTCAGAGCTTAAATAAAAGACATTAATTTGAAAACTAAAACCAGACTCCAGAGGTAATTCTGAGATATTACACCAAACACTGCTGCCAAAGCCTAATTTTATGTAAGGCAACGAGGGACCAATGGCACATTATTTAGAAGTACTTTAGAGACAGCTGCTTTTGTTGTTTCTTTTTCTGAGATAGTGTCTTGCTCTTGAACTCAGGCTATCCTTGAACTCATGATCCTCCCATATCTGCTTCCCCAGTGCTAGGCTTACAGGTATAGCCACTGTGCACAGCTAGAAACCAGCATCTGTTTTCAGTCACTTCTTTCTGGGATAGATACTAACGCATAGCGTGTGGATTCCTAGCCTGGCTTAGATTTAACAGAGTTTAACTTGAGTGACAATGGAGTTCTTTGTGTCTCTTCTAAACCTCAGGTCAGTGGCCCTGTCTGGCCTTCAGGACATCTTGCTGGGCGTGAGGAGGTGCCCCCTCCGCGTGGGAGTGTGAGGCTGCCCTTTTCCCTGAAAAGCATCCTAGGAAAAGCAACCCACTTCTCTGCTTTTACATATGCTTCTCAGCACAACAGAAACTGACACTGATTTTGAGACATTATTTTCCTCTTTCTAGATGTTTCAGTGTCTTTACAAAAAAAATGATTTATTTGTCTGAAGAATATTCATCAATAGCACCAGGATTGTTTCAACCCTCTATGTTTGCATGCTGATCCAATGTCCTAAGGATTTGATGGCCGTGTTTTCCAAACATGAAATTGGGATACACGGGCTGACAAGGTGATGGAGCACTGAAATTGGGACTGACCTAGAAAATTCAGGACAGGAGGCTGTCATACATAATGGCTATGCGGCCTAGATAACACACACTATTTTCCCTGAAGCCTGTCCACATCGTGACAGCTACATTTGATGGCCCCAGATAGCCTGTCTCTTTCTGTTTGGGGTCACCCAGTTAGTAAATCCCCATTTCCTCTCAGAGGGATAAATCTGGTGTTCAGCTTATTTGTAGCCTAGGAATGACTGACAAGCTGGGTACTCAACTCCACCTACTTCCAGAGGTCAATGTGGCTGTACACAAAGGAGGGGTCCTCCAGACCCTCTGCTGCCTGAGGGAATCAGCCTAGCCACATTGAAACTCAGTATGCAAGACTGGTAAGAATTCCTGCAGATTCCCTGACTAAATTAATATGCATGGGGCAAGGATAGAGACTCTACTTGGGGCATAAAGGAAAGGAAGGAATATAATGCATGGACCCTTGGAAAAGAGACAGAAAAGAGAACAAAGTTGGGAGAAGAGATGTTCTAATGAGGAGCTGGAACTGCCCTTGGGATAGCGAGGGTTACATGGTTAGTTTTCTCTGGAAGCGTGGTGAAATCTTGTGCATGAACTCTGATGTTTAGGATTCAGGTAATACTATTTCTGGAGCTCAGGCACATCTAGGATTTATGGTCTGGGAAATAGGAGAGAATAGCTGGCAGGGACTGAGCTGTGTCTGACTTAGGTTTTGAATCCTTAGCTCCCATCTTTAAGATGACTGAAATTAAATAAGTTGCAAGATGGGGCTTTTATTCTTTTATGGAAGAGGAAGATACCCTTGAGTCCTGGATCACTCCACTGAGGGTGGGCACAGCAAGCAGGCTGCCACCAGCAAGTCAGGAAGAAAGACCTCATCAGAAGCCAAACCTTGTCAGAACCTTGATCCTGGGCCTTCTAGTAGCCAGTGGGGTGAGAGGATAATCAAGGCCATGCGGTATCATCCAATTAAGTACATCCAAAAAATATGGCTAAGTCTACTGGAATTTGAATGAATGTCAAGTAAGGGAAGAAAGTAAAATGGATATCCTGGATTTTGCAAGGTAAAAGCTATTAGTAACACAAGTATGAATGTTTAAAGGGACATGAAGAGAAAAAAAACTTCAAAAAGGACTTGGAGAAGACATTATTGAATGGCAATTGCAGACTTCACAGAAACATGCAGAATGTGAGACCAAGAAAGAAGACAGTGCCTGCACATTGGGAGTGAGGTTCTCCCCATGAAGCCAGGGTAAGACACACAACATCAAAAGAACAATTTGGAAACCAGGCTCTGATGGCTCATACCTGTCAATCTAGCTAATAGGAGGCTGAAATCTGAGAATAGAGGTGCGAAGCCATCCTGAAAAATCTCTGAAACTCTTATCTTCCATTAATCACCCAAAGGCTGTAAGTGAAAGTATGACTCAAGTGGTAGAGTACCAGCCTGGAACAAACAAGTCAAGCAAAAGACTGAGGCCCTGAGTTCAGTCCCAGAACACACCCTCTCTGTCTCTGTCTCTCTCTGTCATCTCTGTCTCTGTCTCTTTCTCTTTCTCTCTCTCACACACACGCACACATTTGGATTATAATATTCTTCAGTGGTTCTTTAATCGAAACTGAACTCTGTCTATGAGTGACTTGAGGTCAGAAACGACTTTGTCAGGGTTGCATAGAAAAAGAGTGACCAAAGGGGATTAGAGCTCTGTTCAGAATTGAGTCTACCCCTTCCTGCAGTCTATACTGCCTCCTCTTATCTCCTTATTCTTGGCAAACGATTCGAGAAGAGAAGTATGGCTCAGTTGTCGGGCAGCATCTGACACTTCCCACCTGAAGAAACTCATTGGAACAGACATAAGTGACCTGTAACTCACAACAGGCGAGCCAGGGGCAGAAATAATCAAGCCTCAGCCTCATCATTTATCAGCACCTGAACATTCGCTTCTGTGGCTGCCTGTCTCTTCCAGTTGCTCGTTCCCAGGCCGCACGGCTCGTGCTCAGTCCTTCGGTGGCAGGAGGACTTCATAAATGACATTTGATTATGCTCAACACAGCAGCCAGGGGCTGTACACCAACTTCAATAAAGACAGCAAACACTAGCGTTCTTCATAAAACATGGGAGCCCCGGGGAATGGAATTGAAATCTTAATGTAGAAATCCACGGCCACCAGGAAGGCAAATGACAGCAAAATGTGAACAAATTACAAAACCAATAATAATAAAATTCTTGCTTGCGCGGCCTGTGAAGCTTCCAGCTCATCAATATCGCCTTGGGGAGCACAGCCAGCTCTCCGGGGGGTCCGTGGCGGCCGCCATTAGAAACTGGCTCACGGGGCCTCTCAGCTGGAACCCAGGGCTGCTCAAATTGCTTTGTGTTCAATTGAGTTCTAGCCTTTGAATTCTGCCCTCTACCTGAGGGCAAACCTAGGCAAATGCACCCTTATTCCCCCCAACAAGAATATTCTTTGAGACCTGTGAATCTGGATATTTTTTATTTTTTCAATTATGCCCTGGTCTTGAATGCAAGTTTAGTTTTTCCAGGCTAAAGGAAGCTACAGCCATCGCTTAGCTGTCCCCTAACTCTTTGCTCACGCACACAAAGATCTAGAGACTTGGGAACATTTGTCCCAAATCCCACTTGAGATGATGCTTGAAGTGGAATCTGGGGCTCTGAATGCTCCAAGGCAGATGCAGTGAAGGGGAACTTAGTATTAAATAAGGAGCTAAATATAGATGCTTGCTTTTTCTTTTCTTTTTTTTTCCATTTTAGGAAAGAAACAGCATTCACCTCGGGGAAAATTTATTTTGTTTAGAAACACTCTTTAATGTTTGTTTTTTTTTCCTACTTGGTCATAAAAGGCACAGCCTTGGGTCTCATCTAAAATAGAGACGTTCACTTGTCTGTATAAAACTACACAAAGTAAAAGTATATTCTCCCTAGGGGTCAGAGAGACTGTTGTGATGTATTCCGACAGGGGAGCATGGTAAGATTGATTTTTAATTCCATGGAAGAGCTCTGGTAGGTTCTTTGCTTTGTGTCGGAAGGGAGAATGGATTAGCTGGAGTGAGGACTGAAGGTAGAGTCTGCAGATCCAACCAGGAGACCTTGAACTACAGGTGGCTGCAGACCTTTCCTAGGCTATGATACTATTACCCTTCAGTGGAAAAGGTGGGTCTCATGGTACAACATAAACATTGTAAAATGTAAGCCAAATAATGGGCTTCTGTGCAGGGTAGATGGAGTGGTCATCTTCGCAGCCCTTCCTTCAAAATGTAGAGGCCTGGGAAGTAGCTGAGGGATCACAGGAAGAGGAAATGGCAGCCCAGGACTCAGATCAGCAGAGGGAGGCCCTGGGACAACATAAGCAGGATGACCAGAGCCAACCACTAGCAGCAGCAGAGCCAGTCAGGAGGGGGAGCCTGAAGGCTCAGATGGACATCTGTCCATGAAGTAGTAAAAAGGGTCACAGGGATTGATGGGAAGTGGGAAAGAGTAAATTCCGTCTGGTGAAAGTAGCATGTGTATAGATAATAAGTATCAGATGTGACCCTACCTTTGGGTGCTTGGCTCAGTCACTTAACTTCATTGAACTTCACTGTCCTCCTAGATTTGTGTTTGTCAGTCACTGCTTTGACTAAATGGCAGAATAGTTTTACAGTGTTATAGACAGCACATACTATTACTTAGTTCTCTTAGTGCTTTTCTATGCAGTCTTTGTCAACCCCAAAGCCAGTCTGTCACACAATGAGTGTTATAACTTACTCACCTCAGGTCTCTGGACTCCAAACTTTCCTCTTAGCTGTGATCATTTCACACAGCAGAGGAGCAAAGGTGTTGGGCATGGAGAAGATTCCAGTTTCTCTCTTTCTCGAAAAGCTGAACACTTCTCTTCTTTCATGCCTCTTCCTACTTGGACTTTTAGAATGGAAGCCCAGGGAGCTGAAAACTCCCATGTTCTGTATTTTGAAGTGAAGCTCTTAGAGATAATTTACATTGTAAAAAATAAGGAAGAGGAGCCAAGCCGTCTAATCATGGGGTATTGACAAGTGGTCAAGGGTAGTGAATTGTATCAGAAGGATGGAACAAAAACAGAGAATCTGAGGGAGTTTATCTTCTCACTGGCTTTCTCTGGAGCTTGGGAGAAAACACCAATATGTATTTTGAGCCGTGTACGTCTCATTTCACTGTTTAAAGGAAAATAGCAAGCCCAGGCCACAAGGGGCCTAAACAGAGAGAGGGGGCCTTGGGGTATGCACACACTCAATACTGTGACCTTCTCAAATATAAACATTCTGGAGATGAATAGTTTATGACTTCTGCTGGTGCCCGAGATAGCTTCATAAATGAATGAGTTAGGTTTGGCCACAGTAAATACCAACTGTACAAAATGTGCAAGGCCAGCAGAGGAAAAAACAAAAGGAGGGGAGGCTTCCAGAAGGCATTATAAGAAATATGATTATTTCTCATTTGTAGCCTATGCAATATGTATCAGGTCTAAAGAAAAAAAAATAGAGAAGAAAGGATTCTCACTATTCATGATCTGCCCGGCATATCTTGTCTCCATTTCCTTAGTAGTAATGCAACCATGACATTATTTTGGGTGACAGAAGGCCCACTTATGTCCTAGCCCCATAGTAATGGCCAGTTCTGCCCAGAATAATATGGACACAGGAGTGCTAGGGAGAAGAATAGATTCATCTGGCTCTTGCATATTTCTACTCACTCACCCTCCTGTGTTTTCTAAGAACTGAAAGCAGGGAGGTGGAGAGGCTCCTTTGCTTTTTTGACCATGAAGATGACAGTCACTGTGGTGGCAGTGTAGGGTACGAGCCCAAGGCATGTGGTCCCTGCTGGTGTCATTGAACCATTGAATTGTTGCTTGGCTCTGTGTTTTTATAGGAGAAAAGTTAACCCCTTACTGTTGTATTTGTCCCTGGTAGCCCACAGCAATTCTGTTCGCCAATTCTGAGAAGAGCCTAACAGAGCACTTTCATCATGGCTTCCCTCCACAATGCACAGAAGGGAAGCATGCTGGCGGCTGGCAATTTCTTCCATCTGAGCACCCTCAGTCAACAGGGTAAGAGGGGATCAGCTGGCACCCTCTGGCCCCTCATTTTAGATTTGTCCTAGAATGAAAAATGCAAGCTGCCAATAGCTGAGTTTACCTTCGGGGTGATGCAGTGTGTCAAACAGGAGAGTATTTAACCAGTGCTAAAATCTCCAGCTCCGCTCTTGTCCTATCATCTGTAGGAACAACTTTAGAAAAACGAGACCACCAGTCTGGCACTTCAAATAGCAGCTTCATGAGCATTTATTAGGTGTTTTTTTATGCTAAGATGAAATAGGTGGTCCACAAGATTTGGAGGGGTTGAATGGAGTCAGAAAACTATGCAATATCCCAGAAAAATTGCCAAATTATGGCTATTGATAGGACTGCAGCTGTGTTGATAACAGGCTGGTGGCATTTTCAGGGCGACCCTACATTGACACAAGAGGTGGGTGACAGGCATTATATATGATTGGTAAATTGAGTCATATTTGAAAGATAGCAATAACAAAAGAAGCACAAAAGAAGCATGCCAGATACGTGGGTGAACTTTTTATAAGGTGAATCAAAGCTTCTTTCCCAATGTCATTTGGTGTGCTCTCTCCTCTCATCAAGTTTGCACCCCTTGCTTGTTAACCATTGCAGTTCAGATTAACTTCACAGGGGCATGTAATTGGGGGTTATTTGTGACCATCCAGAACAAGCAGGACAGCCTCATCAAACCCCTAAGGAAACACCAGCAGTTGAGTGGTTAAAGGAAACATTGGTGAGTAGAAGAAGGTGAAGGCAATTGTAGAAAGCTTTTATGAGCTTTTTGAAACAGTCTGGGAAGTGATGCTCTCCTTTTGACTGCTAAGCTCAGCCTGAATGACCAAGAGAAGGTAAATACGCTTCCAAATTGTTTCACCAGTGCAGCTGCAAGGTGACTTTTTTTTTTTTTCAAAAGAAGCATACTGGAGATAAAATTAGGTGACCTTTTAATGTGCTTCTCTCAGTCAAATTATTATGACTTGCTTTTTAACAAACAACACCGTGACTAGCCTCTCCAGAGATGTCCCTAATGTTGCCTCCAGAAATCTAACTTGGAGATCTGATGGAGACCCTTTGGAAAGAGCAGCAGCCATGTGTGTGAACAACTCCCATTCTATGAGTCCTTCACATACGCAACACACAAAAAGGGAATTAAAATTGATGTTCAGTGTTTTGGCAGCAGAAGACTGCTGAAGAAGACGGGAGACTCTAGTCCCTCCAGCCACATTTCCCAGAGAAGACATTACTTAGCAGAGATGGTTAGCATCACTGATATCCCAGATAAATAATTTATGTAGAGAACTAATAAAGTAATGGAGTACTTCAGGATTGGTAATAAGCAGGCAAAGCCACGGTCTCCTGGACAAAGGCATGAATGTACAGCTTGGGTGAGCTGCTTTTCCCCAACTCTCTCTGCCCCCTCTGATCCCTTCATGCAGGAAAGGCCATTCTCTGACTGTACTTATTTGTACTTGAACCTTGCATAAATATTCCCAATACTTTAATGAACACCTCAACTTTCTTTTATAGCAGTCCAAATTTACCTTCTTAACTTCAATTTCCACAGAACTCATGCTTATGTGACTTATTTGTTACCCTTTTTATTTAGCCATGGGTTAACCTTTGCATTGCTCATTCATTTTATTTATTGTTGGTGATAATTAATTTATAAGATCCATTCTTTTCCATTTCCTTTGTGGTTGTTGTTTGAGATAGCGATGTGCGATGCATCTCTGGCTGGCCTGCTCCTCCTGTGTCTGCCTTCCAAGTGCTGGGATAGCAGACTGCACTACTATGCTCCCTTTATATTATTTGCTCTGTAGAGGCAGGGGCATGTTGGAAAGGCTTTGAAATCTAAACAGCATACAGAACACCATTGTGTATCTTCTGTTTGCACACATTCATTGACTCACCTCTGGTTCACGACACCTCTTGAAGATCATTTCTGCTTACATATCAGTGTAACAGGTGACTGATGGTATAAGTGTGTTATATTTTAGTGGCATTCTCAAAGGCAAAATTTATCTTACTTTTGACAATGGACTTTTGTGGGCAGCCTGTGCTCCAGAAATAAAAATATCAGATTATTCAGAAGGAAATTGGTAAGAGCCGGCAAGACTGTATTTAATTGTTTTAAAGTTGTTCTTAGATCTTTTGTTCCAGCTTTCTTTGGGTCAATGAAAAGACATCAAAGAGAGAGAGGTCCCTAACTGAAGAAACAAGATAATGGTACCCAAGTGCAGCTCTAGCTATGCTCATAAGGCTGTCTGGCTCCTTTGTTTGATGCCTCTTTGAATCCTCATCTCTTACCTAGGGGCCTTCTTTGTTTAGCAGGGATCTTTCACAAAATCTTCAGTTCTTAGAAGCAGTTACAAACATTTCTCTTACAGATTCCTGAGCGGCTTTCTCCCCTGCACTTTCCTATCTTCTTTGCCAGTTCAGGAAATCCCAAGCCTTGGGTAAATGCAAATTCTCTGATGTTTCAGATTCACTCATATTCTTATTTCTCTGACTTTGGAATCCTTCAGAAATCTAGCATTCTGCAGTTCCAAATTCATGTGATTTTTTTTGTCCCCTTTGGACACTGGCAATTCCTATAGTTCCATATGCGAATTTACTGTTATCTGGCCCCAGAAAAACTACAACATCCAAAATATACACTGAATTGGAAGACATGTAGCCGATTTCTATATAGGATCTCAAATTGTGGGGAAAAGAGAGAGTCTTTGGTCACCAAGGGAATAAAGTATTAGAGAGTTTTACAGTTGTTTTTGTCTCCTAGAACTTTAAGAAGAGGCTATAGCATTGGGTCCAACACAACCTAAAGGAAGTCTTTCTTGAAAGCAAAAAGAATTAACAGCTCCTTCTGTCTTTTTCCTCCTGCTTTTCATCTGGATAAAGATTCACATGATCATTCCTATTGTGGAAAATTATGCTTTTGCACAATGTGTACTTACTTACTTAGCAGAGATGGTCTAGATTGTTTCCTTGATCTATTGACAACTGTCTTGAGTTAGTCTACACAATTTGCAAAGCACAATGTAACCCCAAAGCTAGCATCACAAGAAGATAATGGAAACAGGCTGAGAATGATCATTCAGAATTAATGAGCTGGCATTTTATCATTGGCATTTTCTGAAAAAGAGCCTCTCCATCTTCCCAGGGAAGCACATCTTCAACAGCAAGTCAGAAAGGTATCCTTACATAAAACAATGTGTAACCTTGACAGATTTAGAGTACCACGGTAATAGTTTAGCGCATGAGATTTGAGGTGTAAGCCACCATCTTTTTTTTTTTAATTTTTTCCCCCATAATTGCCCCAAACACCTTTCCTATTTGCAGTATTTTAGGCTCTTGTAAATTTGGCACATATTATTAGGTGACCTCTCTAGGCATTGTGTTATGTATAGATGATACTATAAGGAACATTTAATTATGGTCTCTGCCTTTCCCGAGCCTACATTTGAGTTGGATGGAAGATCTTATATATAATGCAAGCAGTGTAATTCTAGCCTGTACCAAGGGCTAGGAAACTAGTAAGCAGGTATGCCATAGTGCAAAAGTAGGAAGGGGCTTCTTTGCACAGGTTGGTCCTGATGGCTATCTAGGAATCTGACATTGAAATGGAAGTGTAGTAGGTAGGAATCAATAGCTAGAACAAAGCAACAGACTCACTGATGTACCTAGGCAATGCCATTTCTGCCTTTTCCTCTGGGACCATTGGCTAACCCAGATATACGCATGTGGGGCAGGGGACCATTGTCCTCCCTTGTAAATGGTTAGATTCCAGAGTTAAAGCAGTGGAGGCTCCTACACTGAGGGTCTTATAATAATTGGTGGTGGTTTGAAAACATTTTAGGGAGATCCTTGAAGATTACAGAAACTCTTCTTTTTAAAAAATCTTTAGTGTAAAGGTGATGAATGGGGGGTTGCAGTTATATGAGTAAGGTAATGAGAACATTTCATTCAAAACAATGTTACCCCCTTCCTCATTTTCTCCCACTTTCTCCTCCCTACCCTGCCCCAAAGTTTTAAAGTTCTTTTCCAACAAAGTGACCAGTGAGTATCATTGTTGCATTAGTTCATCCTTAGTCCTGCTGTTTTTGTGATTCTCTTTCCCTTCCATGGATCAGACAGATTTATAGGCAAGACAAAAGGTACAGAAAACTAAAACAGAAAAAACAACAACAAATAAGTGCACACAGAGCATTATAAGAACCTCTTGTTTCCAATTCTTTGAGTTCATATGTCTATGATATTCTTAGTAGGGGATCATAATAGTCTAGTCATGGAGTGTATAGGACCATATACAATGAAGTGCATCAAAATAAAGCTCTTTAATAGTGTTGATTCAATATCAGGTGAAATGTGAAGGAGACAAAGACAAAGCTTGATAGCTTGATGAAAAATTTCCAAATGTTTAGGCGCAAAATTAATCCAACCCCCGTTTAGCATATTAGATATACGTAATATGTCTGTAATAATGATGTGTCTGTAATAATGATGACAAAATCAATGCAGGCAGGAAAGGGTGGTGGCAATATACCCATAGAAGGATGGGAGCAATATCACAGCAGAGCTTCTAGAGACCCTAGAGAATGACCTCCTATTGTCATATTTAGTACTTCTTTAAGGCCAGCTAAATATCTGGGTTTTCATATGGCATTATTAATTTCCAAATGTTAACTACTGAGGACCAAATTGCTTTGTGCACTAAACACTGCCCTTGGTGGATTCCATGCATCACCTATTGTCCTATTCCCCTCTCGTTCTGGAAGAGAAGTGAAAAGCAGTTTAGCTTATGTCTCTCATTGATGTTCCCCCAACACACACATTTCTCCCAGACAGTGCCTGGCTCCTGTATGTCTCTAATCTACACAGGTAAGTGGCCACCTGAACACTTCTCCTCTATCTGCTCATGCCTGGCTCATCCAAACACACTCCATCTTCTATTATCTTAAGCCTTTTAAAAAATCAGTTTAACAAAAGAGAGTCAGTTATAATTAATTCCCCTCCTTTTTGGAGAAAGAAATTCCAGTATCTGATTTCTTTCAAATTTAATCATATACCCAAACACTTCCAGACCTCTGTGAGTCAGAATAAGGTTTTTAATAGATTCCGGTCCTGTCTATAAAGCAGCCATCGAGAAGTAGTTATTTTCCCCCAGTCTGGCATCTCGGGGTATTTTTTACCAAACATCTAATTAATTAACCTAATTAATTGTAATTTAATATCGCTTTCCAAATACACGGCAATGTAAAGCTGTCCTCTTTCCTGGGTAGGAAGATTCAGAGGAAGCTCTGCATTACTGTTAAGAACATAATATTCTTAAAGCAAGCACTTGTGAAGACTATGAAATTGTTCAAAGAGAAAATCAGGAGAAATTGTCTCTATCAAGTGGCACAAAGCTATTTAGGTAGAATTACTTTGTCAAGCCACCGTTGAGCTAAGTTATTCTTTTGTAAGATTTCTTTTTTGCTTTGAGCATCTTTTTTTCTTTTCTAAATCACTCTCCCCTCCATTCTTATCAAAAATCAATATTTTCTGGAAGAACAGAGATGAGAGTCTTTGGAGGGCTCCACCTCCTGTTTGCTGCAGAAACATTAATAAATGTCACTAGCCAAGTTGGGTGCCAGGGGAAGCTGGGTGACCTCATGAATATATTTTCTAAGGAGCTTAAAATGTCCATCTTGTATAGTATTTGTCCCTTAAAGAGGCTAAGAGCTATTGATCCCTTCAACTGCTGCAAAAAGCAATTTAAATGCACAGAAAGCTCTGAGTATGTATGCATAGGCATAGCAGTGTCCGTTTAGTGTGGCCTCCAAATGTCCACTTTCTCAGTGTGGTTGACCAGGCTGGAACAAAGAATGCCCCTTTGCAGGGCAGATGGTATCACTGAGTCTATTATGGAAAAAGAGGAGGAAGTTGGCTTAAAATGCTATCATTTTAGATTAGCTATGTTAAAGTTCATCACCTGATAAAAACTGATTTTTTTTTTAAATGCACTGGCTATCACTATAGGGTTACACCCTGACCTTCTAAAGGGGCAATTGGTGAACGTCATGAGCCATGGTTCCCCTCTTCCATGCGCTCACTGAAGGGTCTGTGTTGCAGAATTGTGTACAACACAATAAGAAGCTATGGACAGAGATCAGGTATCATGTACTCTGAAGGGACCATTCGACCCTAGGCCCTATCACTGGCAAATATGTCCATCCCTCACCTGTGTGGTGTACTAGGTTTCCAACCTAGTGACAAGATGCCCTTTTCCTGTCTGCCAAGGGTGGGGAGGGGGTGTTGGGTACTGAAGTGTGACTAGTAATGTTCTCTGAGATGAGTAGTGTACTTTTCAAAGTAAGGCAAATGTAGGTCTAAGTCCACATTTCTAGGATATAGAATTCTTTTTAACCTTCAGCAGTTCCAAGGTTCTTTGAAACAATTGGTTCTGACTTTGTGGCTGCAACCTGAGGACGGAAACTAAGCCTTTCATAGGCGCTCAGCTTCTCTTACCATTTCCTTATTGTACAGAAATGCATTACCTAGGGAGGACCTGAATTTTTAAGCTCAAAGTCAGAGGTATTTTATACCTCAGTGGGGAGAATGCAGAGCAAAGGGTATAAAATCAGGCTGGAGGAAACTCGCTTCTTGTTTTCCACCTGGGTTTATCTAGCTACATCAACTTGGCTAAGATCTTTTCCTCTCACAGGTGCCCACCACTGCAAGGAATCTGCCGTAAGCTCCTGAACAGAGCCGAGCTGATGCTGTTGCCATGCCCTTGAACCTGTAGAGCTGAAATGAAACTCTTTTTTTCTACAGTTACCTAATTTGGGGAATTCTTTTTCATAGTAACAACAACAAACAACAACAACAAATGGAATCATATAGTCCTCAAACGGTTTTTAAGAAAGATTTTTCAATTGTTATTTGTGTGTGTGTGTGTGTGTGTGTGTGTGTATTTTAATTTATTTGTCAAAGTGATGTGTGGAGTTTTATATGTAAGGCTGTGAGTACATTTCTTATCAAGCTTGTTACTTCCTCCCTCATTTTTCTCCCACCTTCCTCTGTCCCTAAGTCCCCTCTCCCCAGCTGTATAGTTGCTTTACAGCATATTGTCTTCTAAGTATTGCTGTCACATTGGTTTGCTTTTTACTCTGTGTTTCTCCATTTTGATGTTCCCCTTCCCTTCCCTAGTTCCGACAAACATATATACAATACCCAAGGTACCAAAATCAGTTATACTGACATCAGGGGTAAAACAATGGGGAAGAAAGACAAAAGAAAAAGGCATAATTTCACATGGTACGTTGAAAATAATAACATTGTAAATGTAACATACAGAGGCTTACAGTTTCATAAGTTATGTAACGAGGACATCTCTTTTTGGACAATGTCACCCCCTCTTTTGCTCTCTCCCAATTTTCCCCTCCCATCCCTACCCAGAAGTTGTATGGTTAATTTTCAACATACTATCTAATGAGTTCCACAAGTGTTTTTCACCCCTTGTCCCTCCATTCCTATGCTCCCCTGACCCTCCCAAGGACAGATAAATTAATAAACAAGACAAAAAGAAAAGAAAAACAACAACAAAGAAAAACCCTTTTGTTTCCATTTCCTGAAATTCATTTCGATATATATGATGAGAGGCACAGGGCACTTAGGCATTGTGTCTTTGTGTTCGTCCCTTAAGAATATCCTCCTTTGGTCTCATTCTGAATGCCTAGAGTCCTGTATAATTTACCAGGGTCTCATACATTTTAGATCTAGCGCCCAAATATGAGAGAAAACATGTACCATTTTTCTCTCTGAGCTTGGCTTACCTTACTTAGCATGATATGTTCTAGGTCCATCCATTTTCTTGTAAATGACATAATCTTATTTTTCCTAATGGCTGTGTAAAATTCCACTGGGTGTATCTATCACATTTTTGACCCACTCATCTATCACAGAGCCTCTGGACTCTCGTTCCACAACTTACCTCTTGTAAATAGTGCAGCAATGAACAAGGATGTGCAAGTGTCCTTATGGTATCTTGGTTTGTGATGTTCTGGGTAGAGTCCCAGGAGTGGTATGGCTATGACCTCATAGAGTTTTCAGGCTTTCTCTCTGTAAATGGGCAAAGATGAAGCACACTGTTAAAAGGTGTGCACAATAAATAGAAAACCTAATTTACAAGACAGGTTAGTCACAAACAATTGTTTTTTATCTTTGGGAACAATTTCCAATTGGTTTCATTTGGCTCTTACCCGTATGCCTCACAATCCATCCTTGATCCTCACTCAGCCTCTTTTTAAAAATTTTCTGCCTGAACCATCTCACTTTTACCACCTTTTCACCAACCCCAGAGCGAATAAGAAAACTCTTAATGCTAATCTCTTCTTTAAGTAGATGTTTCTGTACCCATTAACCAGAACACCTCTAGGATTCATTATATTGTAGCTGAAATACATGGATGTGTTGTATGTTTAAAAACTGATCTTGAGTTAGTAAGCAAATGGTTTTACTTTGTACCTTTGGATTAGCCTCTTGGTCAATGGTAGATCCTTTGCTGCCATTCTATTTGCTGAAGTATTGTCAAGTTCCAGCTAGCAGCTACACAGCCATGGAAAAATCTCTCAGGTAATCATATCTTCTGACTGGACAAAACATCACTCAGTTCACAAAAATTCAGTGCTGGAAGGGAGTAGGTTTTGTTTTTGTATAAGAGTTTCTAGTTTTCTTTCTCCTCCTCATTTTCTTCCTCTTTTTTCTTCTTCTGGGAGTATAGTACCAAAGACTGAACTCAAGGCCATATACTTGCAAGTCAAGGTACTGCTCTACCACTTGAGGCATACCACTAGCCTCTTTCTACTTTGGGTTTTTGAAGTGGGGTCTCACTTGATGGCCAGGCCAGCGTGAGTTGTAATCCTTTTACTTGTGATTCTCATTGTTGAGGATGGTGGGTGTAGACCATTGCTTCCTACCATTGTACATGCCTGTGACTGGGATAAGAGGCTCTTACCATTGTGTCCAGCTATTGGTTGGCCTTGATCTATGGTTGCCTGATCTCCACTTCTCAAGTAAAAGGATTGTAGGATTAACCACTTATTTCCAAGCCTTGTAATTCATTTTGCTTAGGATCACCTCATAAGTGGTTTGTCTTGGTTGTTGTTATTTCCAGTGTACCTTATGAAATCATGCCTTTTTCTTTTGTCTTTCTTTCTTATGGGTTTACCCCTGATGTCACTGTAACTGACTTTGGTACACTGGGTATTGTATGTATGTTTATTTGAACTAGGGGAGGGGAATAGCAAAATGGAGAGACAAAGGGTAAAAGATGAATCAGTGCAACAGCAGTAATTATAAGACAGTATGCTGTAAACCAACTGTACAGCTTGGGGGAGGGGGAGGAGGGAACCTGGGAGGGGGAAGGTGGGAGAAAAATAAAAAAGGAGGTAAAAAGTTTGACAAAAAATGTACTCACTGTCTTATGTATGTAACTGTAACCCCTCTGACTGTTACTTTGACAATAAAAAAGTATAAATAATAATAACAAAGGATTGCAGGATTGAGCCACTGGACCTGGCAGAGGTTTCTAGTTTTCTAATATACTCATAGGCACAGCCAGGCAAACAGGCTTTGTATTAGGTGAGCAAATGATACCGAAAACTATACACATAGCTCCTCAGTGCTTGGCAAGAATAAAGCCAGACCTTTGGTTCTTCTCTTCTAACATTCTGATGTTTTTGACCTCAAAAGAATTGGGATCTCCCATGGATTCTTCTAATTTTTATTATTCATTCATTAATGAAAGCCTCTTTGAACACAGATATCTCTCTTTTCGAGGCTACGCTACACCCACAGGGTAATTGTCACCCAGCTACATTTCTACTATGCAAGTCTGATTATGCTATTACACTGCTTAAAAGACCAATGGTTCTTTCATTTATTAATCTCATGGCTTTGTTCTCAGAAATTCTCATACCTGGGCTGGAACCCACCTTGCAAATCTACCTTTTGTCCTCCCCTGTCCTTTATCATCCCTGTTCTCATTGCTTTCTTATGCTTTTCTTCTGGGCCTGAAATGTTTTGTTTCTTCTTGATGATATAACCACTGTCAGTCTTCCAAGTCCAGATTAAATGTCACCTCCACTTTGAGGTCTGATGATCTACCCTCGTCTCTCATTACCATGCACTTCGAATACCACATCATGCTCATTCTTTCCCTTCCTCCCTCCCTCACTCCCTCCCTCCTTCCCTCCCCCCCCTCTCAATTTTCCATCAGGAACTGAGCTACATCTTATTCATTGGTGTTTTCCAAGAGACTAGTGGAATGCTTAACACATAATAAGTTTCTAGGAATTATTTTTTTAAAAAGAAAAGAAATGAAGAATCAAATATTGCCAGGCACTGGTGGCTTACACCTGTAATCCTAGCTACTCAGGAGACTGATATCCAAGGATTTCCGTTCGAAGCTAACCTGGGCAGAAAAGTCTGTGAGACTCCTATCTCCTACTAATTACAGAAAAAGCCAAAAGTGGCACTGTGGCTTAAACGGTAGAGTGCTAGCCTTGAGCAAAAAGGATCCCAGGGACCGTGCTCAGGTCCAGAGTTGAAGCCTCATGACCAGCAAAACAAAAAGCAATCAGATATTTCCAAACACAGACTCTTTTACTGATTTCAATTTTACTTTTTGAGATTCAAGAGTTACCCCCTACCCTTTGCCTTACCTTTCAGTTGGTGAATACTTTATATTACAGTACACCAGTTTTCACATTCTGCTGTCTTTTACAGAATTCAAAACACATTCCCACTCAACCTCTTTTTTTTTTCCTTTCCAGATGTCTTTAATTTTTCTGATTCATTTTCCTACGGTGTATCCTGTTGATAGTTTTAGTTGTTTTCTCTGGAGCTTCCCACTGTAACTTCATCGCTTATTAAATGAGGACAGGTTAAGCAGTCTGAGCTGAATACAGGATTCCAAGAGTGGAAGATTTGTGGTTTGTACAAGGGTACAGTGATTTTTTTTTTGTCTTATTACAATATCTTCTTGCCTCTAAAGGCCAGAGGCATGCTTGGGGGATTGATAACAATGCCTTTTGAATCTCCTAACCAAGTTCAGTGATCACTCCGAGCCCGTTCCCTTTAAATATTGATAGGCCTTTCCTCTACAGTCATAGCTTTGTCCTTGCCCCTGCACCTTTGGACCTCCTCATGGCCACTCCTAACGTTTTGCAGAATCACATCAACGGAGATTTTGTTACTCCTACAAAGAGATTCTCTATTATCTGCAGACTTGGAAATCTAACTAGACATTATTTCTTCTACCTCACTGGCTAAAATTTTACATTACTGATCTTACTCTTAGCATTTCATCTCAGAATGCCCTTTCATTTCAATCCTTTCATTCTTGGCTCTATGCCAATTCCCTAGCTTTGAAGAACAAGAAATAGATCTCTTTAATGCATCAGTGTTTTTAGAAGGGAAAAAAATAACGTATTGCATAACTTAGTCAAAGGCTTTTTGAAAGTAGAAATAATTGCAACTCTTAATCCTATTTTTACTGAGTTCTAATTTATTCTTTCAGAAATGCCATAAGACTCAGGTATTAGGCCAATAGAAGAGAATAGATCGAGTTGCTGGCAGTAGCCAGAAATACAATGAGCTGTAGGAAGGTTGAGAGATTAAAAGAGAAAAGAACCAGAAGATGAAAATGCAGAGCAGAGAGGTACAGTATTCATAGAGAATAGAGACAGGGAACCGTGCTGCTCCCTGTAAAAGACAAGTAAGGTAAACAAGCATCTAAGGAAGACAAGTGCCCAGGGGACCAAGGTCGATGGGAATAAACAGCCAAAGGATAAGAAGCAGATGCAGGTGGTGAGGAGGAGACCTTTTTCAATAACAGTAATGTGAAAGAGCTGGGACTTCAATTACTTAATCATCTTTAGGCAGTTGTACAAAGGAGGTGCCATTTAGCAAGGCAGTTAATAAATGCAATGTATTTTAATCAGTGCCACCCCCTTCACAATTCATACCCACCTCTGACCCACTCCTTTCCTTACTGTCCTTAATATTTTCGATGTGTCATGGGCTCTTGGCTGAATTCTCCTTCTTCCTCCCACCCCCTCTTTATTTGTCTATCCCTCTCCCCTTGGCTCCACATCTGTTCTTGTAAATACCCATTTCCTGGTAGGGGCTTGAGTTAGAGTTTGTCTTTCTACAAACTTGCACTAGTTGAGCTCTCCATAGAGAATACTGTACTTCAGTTAATTCACTTTTAACCACATGCATACCAGCCAATGCATGTTGTTACACGTTTTTAAGCTCATCCTATCAACCATAAATGAAGAAAACCATGCAACCTTTGTTTTTCTAGGTCTGACTAACTTCATTTAATATATTCTTTCCCAAATCTTTCCATTTCCTTATGAAAGGTAGTATAGTATTCTTTGTGATGAATGAGTGAAATTCCATTGTGCGTGTATACCACATTTTTATGATCAATTCGTTCATTGTGGGGCATCTGCACAGATTCTATATCTTGGCAGTGGTGAACTAGGCTGCAATGAACATGGTTGTGCTAGGCGCTTTACTGGAATGTTGTTTGTGAGTCTTTAGATAAATGCTCAGGGGTGGAATGAGTCATATAGTATATCTATTTTCAGTTTTTTTTAAAAAAAAAACTTCCATACTTCTTTCCAGAGTGGTTGAACAACTTATATTCTCACCAACAGTGTAGTAGAGTTCCCTTTTGGCCACATCTTTGCCTGCCTTGTTATTGTTCATTTTCTCAATAATGACCGTTCTAACTGGAATGAGGTAGAATTTTAGTGTTGTTATGATTTGCATTTCCTTTATAGCCAAAGGTGTTATGCATTGTTTCTATTGGCCATTTGGGACTTCAATTTTTAAGGACACTCATTTGCTTTAAATGCAGGTTTGCTTCTAAAAAACGTACATTTCTTAAGGCTGGTTCTTTCCTTGCTGAAATGGTGCTATTACACTTTAAACGTCCTTCCTTCACTGCCTATTGAGTCTATTTTTAATTGTCCAATGGACAGATACTCTGCAAATAGGTGTAACTGGTAAGTTATTGCAGAAAATAACTGGCATGGAGAGATGTAGCTCTTCCTTGACCTAAGCAATCTAACAATTTCAGCTAGGAAGATAAGACAAGACACACACGCTGTGCATAAGGTGAAACAAATGTCACAAGAAAGGCAAACACAAAGTATTTCTGAGTACTGACATTTCTGTTTAGGAAGTTCTTATTGCCATTAACATCTCTGGTTGTCAACAAATGGTTTCATTCTCCTAACCAGCTCAAATGCCACCTGTCCTGGGAAGCCTTTTCTGATTACTTCCTTCTGTACACATTCATTTACATCTTCCTTGTGGGATAATCTGTTCTGGCCAGCTACAAGGATTCCAATTTCCATTCATACTTGATGTTTTTGGACAGTTCCAATTTTATGTAATTGAGTATGTTTTAATAGAATGAGTTTAACTTCATATAGTTTACAATTTGAATATTGCCACTTGTTAGAATACATGTTCTGGATCTTACTATAATAATGTTATCACTTTTGTTAGGGTTAGAGTTCATGTTCAACAGATAGGACTGGTATGCCAGTGTTTAAGTTAACATCTATTCTGGATGATTGGCCAAAGTCTACTCTGCTAACTGGATAGAGCCTCTGATATCTAAGTTGTTAAGTACTTTGATTTTTTTTCTTGTTCATGGCAATGTAGATTGATTCAGGAAAGTATCAGCTTATATGATAGGTAAGGAAGCAGAACTCTTAGTGGGCACTATAGTGACATCAATGGTTTTTACACGTCTTCATAGGTAAAGTGAC
This sequence comes from Perognathus longimembris pacificus, assembly GCF_023159225.1. Taxonomy (NCBI): domain Eukaryota; kingdom Metazoa; phylum Chordata; class Mammalia; order Rodentia; family Heteromyidae; genus Perognathus; species Perognathus longimembris. Next base: position 55,185,036 of record NC_063171.1, read on the forward strand.
TCTTCTCCACACTCAGAAAAATTCCTCCTGTCAGTGTCGCCATCCTTTTGCATTTATGTGTTTTTTTTTTTTTACCACTTATATAGTTATTCAGAAAGTACTTATTGAACATCTTTGTGGCAGAGAATGCTTTTTAACAAATTCCATTTCTTATGCTTCTCTGCCTTCTTTGCAATTAGGTGTGCTGGTCTGACTAGACTCTGATATGATATGACTGGGATTCAGAGGCACCCTTGAGCAACCTGCAAATAGTGTTTAATATGCCAAAGTGATCACTGTCCTAAGGACCAGTATGACCTTCTTTCCACTTCACCAAGCTGCCACCAAAGTGAACAAAAGTTTAACTTTCATTTACTGAACCACAAAGTATTTGGAACCATTTACTAATGTATCCTAGTGGTACACAAATTAATACTGGGTTATATAATATGATTTTTTTAGCTTTAAAAGTATCTTTAAGTAGTTGTATAAAGGGGTTTTATTACAATGTAAGCTTGTGAGTACAATGCATATTGATCAATGTCACCCTTTCCATCATTCTCTCCAAATCCCACTTGTCCCTTGAACTCATCTGATTCCATTTTCTCATATATACATTGGACAGTATGACTATTTTTGCTCAATCTTCCTCTCTTATTTCACCATTTTCCTCCTTAATTCTCCCCTCCCAATAACACATGTTTCAGCTTCCTGATATTCACTTTGTTAAACTGTTAGTTGTAATACCATACTCTAGTCTATTTGTTTCTGTATGTCCACATATGATCCTATATATGTTTTCATGTCTAATTTAGATTTAACTTCCACATATCATGTGATTTTTCTTTTCTTTTCTTTCCTTTTATTGGTCGTGGGGCTTGAACTTGGGGCCTGAGTACCACGCCTAAGCGTTTTTGCTCAACGCCAATGCTCTACCAATTTTAGCCATAGTGCCAATTCCAGTTTTCTGGTGGTTAATTGGAGATAAGAGTCTCAAGGACTTACCTGCCCATGCTAGCTTGAAACCACAATCCTCAGATCTCAGCCAGCTGAATAACTAAGATTATAGATGTGAACCCACCAGCACCTGGTAGTGATTGTTTAAATATATACTCAATGATTGGAACCCCAGATTTTTCTTATCTGTGCTACCTGATCATTGAGGGTTGTCTGAGGAATTTCCTCCCATACAGTGTTCTCGTTTTCAATTTCCTCTCAGTCTCAGCCTCATGAAGCACCCAGCACCCACACCTGGTGTGTCGTTCAGCCAAAAAAGGAAAAAGTCTTAGTGAGTCTTATATTCATTATTAAACCATCACCCAAAGGATTACATACATCATTCCAACTCCTAACTCATGGTAAAATAGGGATACTGGGTCTAACTGGAGCCATCTTGGCAACATGGTGGATGATAGGGCATTGAGTCTACCTGGTGCCATCTTGTCTCTTGGTGGGGGGAAGACGATGAGCATGCCAGAATTCCTAGACATGGGGAGGGAGGATCTGGGCAATAAGTTACTGGACCTGCCAGTCCTGTGCCATGAACTCCCAAGACTCTCAAGCTCCCTGTGACCCTGCCCCCTAACCCATGACCTTATTTAGGCTCTGACCAGCTCAGCCACCATTTTGTGCTGTGCTGTGTGTCTCCTGTCTCTCCTCAGGTCACTATGGTGTCCCTCTTCAGCTCAAAGTTAAAGTTGCTCAGGTTTTTTGCAATTGTTTTTCTTCCTTTTCTTTGCTTTACTACCCTCATGGCTCACCTTTCTAATGGTGTTAAGTGTATTTGAGGCTTCAAGTTATTTGGGGACAGGTGTCTGCTCACATTTGCTGGCTTTCTAATAAAGACTTCCAATTTGACCTCTCAAAATAACCTCTCTGTAATTCAGTTTGATAATAAAAAAATTAAAATATATATATAAATAAAAAAAATGTGGCTTCTCTGTAGCTCACAATTGGTCATACTTGGCCACTTGGCTCTAATCAAGGCCAGGAAATACAATCTTATCATGTGCTAAAAAAGCTACAATTCAGAGAATTTTATTAAAGACCACTATTCCTAAAGTTGGAGGCATGGCCCAAATAGTAAAGTATACATGATACGGGCCTCTGTGGGCCTCTTCCAGCACAGGAGAAACAATACATGAAAATGGAACTGGGAGACCTTAAGAAATGTATAAGGATGGGGTAGACAGGGGAGGGAAGAAGGAGAATGTGGGAAGGGGTAAAACTGTTGAAGACACATTGCACACACTAATGGACATGTTAAATTGTACAACTATGTTAAATTTGTACAACTATTTGGAAACAATGATGATGGTGGTGATGATGATAATAAAATAACATAATAATAAAAATAGAAATAAAATAGGCAAAGACCGAACACAATGTGTCCTGGGACCTTCTTCAGGTCCCAGGATCTGTTCTTGGAAACTTTGTTTGACTTACAATCATTTTTGAAAGGTAATGGAGCAGTAGTTTTCAAACCACCTTGTTCTGAAGTGAGAGATGAAAAGAAATGTGCTTCAGGCAGAGACCTAGCAAGCAAGACCCCCAGGCCTTCCATCTCAACTCTAGGCAGATAGCTTCACTTTTGACTGATTTCTGTATGGAATTCCCCATATAGCTCTGTTACTAGAAAGTTCTTATTTCTTGAAGAAGATGAGACAATTTAATGAGTTGCTATTTCAAAATATCACTGGGACCTTAAGGGAACTAACAAAGGCACTTCTGTAATAAGTCCTAGACTTTGAGCTCTAGAATCGACTTAAAAATAGCCAGCTTCTTTGGTGGGAGCTGCTTTAGTGTATAGTTCATTATTCCACTTGGAAAGTGCATAAAATCTCAGTCTAGATGTCTGTCATTACCCCATACCACAAGTCCCACAAAAGAAGCATTGACACCCCCACCCCCCACTCGTGCCTTGCAAGCATTAAATAACCAAAGAATGTTTGTAGAGGAACAAAACAAAGAATTAGAATCAGTGTTCCATAAAATGGGTTTGGGAAAACTAAAACTCAAGATTGGTGAAACATTTGGCTCCAGGTCACACAGTACAAACAAAGACAACGTGAAGAGACAATTCTAAGACTTTTATCACTAGATTATATCATGTTGACTCCCAAACGACAATCAAATACATCCATACTTAAGGTCTTACTTCCTGTCCCCTTTTTTTTTTTTGTCTCCATATACATGGTAATGATGGAAGAGAGGCAATCCTAGTTCCCATTCAAATGACCAATGGCCTTGTCTTTCTGCTATTTCTGTTGCTACATGTGAAACATGCCCTTCTCCTTAGTCTGTCTCCCTTGCTTCCTGGGGTCTAGGGAGGCCAGTCCAGTAACAGCAATGCAGGGGTGGGCTCAGCAGAAGTCCTGGAAGGCAGTGTATGAAACACTGTGCTGTTAGGTTGATGTTAAGTTGCTCTGCTTTCTCCCTCCTCTGTGGCTTCCTTTGCATCACTAACAATTTTATTTATGGAATGCTAGTGTGTTTCTTTTTTTTAATTAAAGTGAGTAAAAATTCAGTCTAGTATGAGATTAAGAGTGATGACTCATCAGGACTGCTGAGTGCCAAATGAGTTCCTGTAATCCCATCTATAATGGTTTCTAACAGATGCAGGCTTTCTGGCTCATGGGGAGACTGCTCCCCAGAATGCCCACCTGTTCCATGTAGCTCTTTCCTAACTCAACCTACGGTGCCTGCCTGTCCACAATTGCTAACACCAACCAAGTGAACCCAAGTTAATCAGATCTTGCTAATTTGAGCAAAGAGGTGAGTGCAAACTAACAGAGATAATGCAATTTTGATTCAATGGTCTTTTAGGTGATCAAAATATTAGGCTTTTCTAGAACAGTAACACATCAGAGGATCAAGAATTCTGAAGGTTGGGGCTGGGGATATGGCCTAGTGGCAAGAGTGTTTGCCTCGTATACATGAAGCCCTAGGTTCAATTCTCCAGCACCACATATACAGAAAATGGCCAGAAGTGGTGCTGTGGCTCAAGTGGCAGAGTGCTAGTCTTGAGCAAAAAAGAAGCCAGGGACAGTGCTCAGGCCCTGAGTCCAAGGCCCAGGACTGGCAAAAAAAAAAAAAAAAAAAAAAAAAAGGAAGTCTGAAGTTGTGAATTACTTTAAAAATTTTCTATTTTAACTCCTTCCCAGTTACCAGTAAGGAAACAGACCTAAATCAATTTGGCAAGGGTTTATTGACCCTCAATTTCAGTATAAAGGATTGTGTTAAGTTGTGTACCAAATGGCTTTTTTATTTCAAAGTCTCACAATTTATTGATGACAGGCAGAACTAAACTGTAAATGGAACGACTTGGAAAAAATTATACTAAGTGAAGTGAGCCAGACCCAAGGAAACATGGACTCTGTGGTCTCCCTCATAGGGAATAATTAGCACAGGTTTAGCCTAGTCACAGCAGAGGATCACAGGAGCCCAATAGCTATGCCCTTATGAATGTATAAGATGATGCTAAGTGAAATGAACTCCATGTTATGAAAACAACTGTTATATCACTGTTGTAATTACTTTTAATATGTGATGTGGAACGTAGCTTCTATTGTTGATGATCCTCTTGTATCCCCTTCCTGTGGTTGTAACCCGTACTATCACTGTACCTTATCTGAGTACACTGGAAACTGTATATACTGGTATTAGAACTAGGGAAGTGAAAGGGAATATCAAAATCGAGAGACAAAGGATAAAAAAAAAACAACAAGCAACTCCAAAAGCAATACTTGTAAAACCATTTGGTGTAAACCAACTGAACAACTCATGAGGGGAAAGGGAGGGGAGAATGAGGGAGGAGGTAACAAACAGTACAAGAAATGTACCCAAGGCCTAACATATGAAACTGTAACCTCTCTGTATATCACTTTGACAATAAATAAGAAAAAAAAACCTGTAAATGTCCACACTCTCTTTCAAGTCTTTCCTCCATCTTACAAATCTATAGATTAACTTACTGTTGTACCAATTTTTCTGTCTACAATTCCTATGCTGGTGTGTGTGTGTGTGTGTTGTGTGTATTCTGTATGTGTGTGTGTGTATGTGTGTGTTCTGTGACCATATAGATAGAGGAGGGAGGAACATTGCAATCTAAACTAGAAACACTGAATAATGCAAGAACTGGTTTGCCAAGGATTCATGTCGACCTAATGGTAACAGCCCTGGTCTGTCCACCTACTATATAACCATGGCATAGCCTCAGAACCATTTTGAGAATTTTTCAAATGAAGTTTATAGTAAACTGCATTTGATATTGACCTCTAAGAGTATATTGAGGGAGTCTAGTTATTTTTATTTATTTATTTTTTTGGCCAGTCCTGGGGCTTGGACTCAGGGCCTGAGCACTGTCCCTGGCTTCTTTTTGCTCAAGGCTAGCACTCTGCCACTTGAGCCACAGCGCCACTTCTGGCCGTTTTCTGTATATGTGGTGCTGGGGAATCGAACCCAGGGCCTCATGTATATGAGGCAGGCACTCTTGCCACTAGGCCATATCCCCAGCCCGAGGGAGTCTAATTATATCTTTTATAATATTTTGGTATCTTGGGGCCTTGTTGACCTGGGGTAACCTCCCACCCTGGCTCCATTCCACAGACTACAGACAGAATCAGCTTTTCTATCAGGACCTCCCATTTCTGCTTAAGGTTCCCCATCCTCATCATCTCAAGGCCAGACACCACACACTGAAGGCCAACTCTTCCACCCAAGAGCCTGCCAAAGTTATTCAAACTAGCCAGTCCTAAGCATTCTTACCCCCATCTCACCTATTCTTTCCCAAAGAAACCATAACAAAGAATGTTCCAAGTCAGGATCTAGGGGCTCACAACTGATTCTAGCTGCTCAGGAGGCTGAGCTGCAAGGATCAAGCTTCAAAGCCATCCTATGCAGGCAAAACTGTGAGACTCTTATCTCTAATTAACCAGTAGAAATCCAGGCCTAGAGGTATGGCTCAAGTGGTAGAGTACCAGCTTTGAGTGAAAAAGATTGGTGCGAGTGTAAGTACTTGAGTTCAAGCCTCACTAAGGGCATGCAGACAAAGAAAGACTAATGTTTCTTCATGTTCCATCCATTTCTTTCCCCTCCTGAACAACCTGGGTGCTTCCTTATGCCCCCTTTTCCATGGTGTGGGTTTGCATCGTCCTCGTAGGATTTACGAGTAATAAACTATTGTGTCAGTAGTAATTGTCTGCTGATCTGTTGCCATCACCATACTTAATATAGTCGGTAGTTTCAATCACGGGGTGTGTGGCAAAGCAACTCACATGTAAAGGTTTTCAATAAATTCCTTCATGTAACATAATGTATTAATGGCCAACTATGTGTGATGTCTCTGAGTTATACAGATATAAATAATACCCATTCTCTCTTTCAAGGGACCTAATTAGAGAATGGAACGTAGCAAACCATAGAAGTAAGGGTGGGGATTTAGAAATGATTCTACGAGAGGTAAAGAAGTAAAGGCTTTAAATGATGAACCAAACAAGGACTCAGCTTCAGTTTTCTGACAACCCCCTCACCCCAGCCCAGCCTGGAGTTTTTCGTGGGATCTGCTGCTTCTTAAAGAAAGTGAGACTTTGGAATTTAACACTGGCTCATCTGCACTTAAAGGAAACAGAGCTTGCTTAGTTGCTCCTAAAATAATTCCCATTAGCAACCAGCTGATTCTCTGAGGTTTGTCCGTGTAGTACTTAAGACCAAACACTCGTTTTTCTTTCGGCTTCCATTCCACATTCCATATTCATTTATTTTCAATAAACACTTTCAGATTTTTCATTTTTCCCCCCTACAGCTTACAAATAAATTTTTCTGTCTTGCCTTTCTTGCTACATTTACATAAAAGCCACAATGAAAAATTTATAGCAGTAATGGAAATCTCAGGGAAAACAAAATTCTTTCAGAATATATGCTATCTTAACCCTTTAATAAGGAGGAAGGAGCACCATTCACGAAGGCTCCCAGACTGGCTGATTGCATGGGAAGAAGATGTAGGCAAAGATATTCAGAAAAGCCGAAATCAATTGGGGGCAGTCCTCATGATTTCATTCATCAAATTCTTTTAATCAGTATTTTTTGTTACCAAGGAAGGAGATATGAATTTAATTACTACCTTTTGAAACAGATGTGTAAATTGTACAAAAGTTTATTCTTCAGAAATCTTGAGAAGATAGATTACATCTTACAGCAACATAGAACTTCATGGAAAATATGAGTAGCAATGCCCTTTTTAGGTTTACAATTTAACCACTCTGAAGTATATTGCACATAAAATGAAAGATAAAAATCATCCCTCCTGTCATCCATGAGCAGTTGAAGAACATCCTCTGTGAGTCTAACCCACAAGAAATAGAGAATTCAAAACAATCCCAAAGATGCACCAGACTAGGAATCATTAACAGAAGGTTGAAAATAAATCAAATAAGTGAAAATAGGGGCTTATCTTTACAAAGCAGCATGATCGTGGACATGATTGCACACGTGAGAATTAATTCTCAATACCTAGAAATAAGAAAAATCTTTCATTTATGGTCTGTTTAATCGATAAAAGTTTCTAATTTGAGGTTGAATCCCCCTTTCATTCAGAGACAGACAAGATTTGAGCCTTTGTAGTCGATCTAATCACTTGCACAGTGACTGCCAAGCCTACATTATGAAAGACAGACTCAATTAAGCTTTGCTGACGTGTTTGACATTGTCCTCATTCAGGCTCCGAGAAGGACATCAGTCTCTCTCATCTGGTCCCTTCAAGTATTTCCTTTCTTTAAGCAAGTGTGAAGGGTAGATTTGAAGTTTTTGAAAGCTCTAAAAGGTGGGAAATAATAGCATTCAAATGCTCTGCCCAAAATAATCAGATTTAAAAAAATCAATATTTAGGAAGTTCTAAATATTTAGTCTAGTTCTCTCAATCTCTCATCTTTCTTTCTCTGTTCTTAGACAGTGGTGTGAGCTGATACCTGAGCTTCCTTCAGTGTTGTGCTCTGGAAGGAAGCACCATTCTCTGTCATTGCTATTCCTTTGCATGTGCAATGCCATCTTCATGGAGTTTTCCACCTATCATTTGAGATTATGCCTTCTTTCTCTCAAAAAATATCTTCCGGGTTTATTTTCTGTAGGAAGTCATTTTGTGTTTGAGTATATTCCTTCACTGTGACTTCTAAACTGAATCACAGTTGCTTGTCTTGTTGTTATTACCTACCTCCCATCCTTCCTTCCTTCCTTCCTTCCTTCCTTCCTTCCTTCCTTCCTTCCTTCCTTCCTTCCTTCCTTCCTCCCTCCCTCCCTCCCTCCCTCCTTCCCTCCCTCCCTTTCTTCCTCCTTCCTTTTTTCTTTTAGTATGCTTTATCTCTTCTAGGAAGCTGCAAGTGTCTTGAGGCTAGCTTATTGTCTCTTCATACCTTTGGCCTCTAACATAGTATCACAAGATATTAAGTACTAGCGAAGGTTTACTGAATGGCCCTTCTGTCAAGAACCATCATCTCCATCATCTGAGGTCTGGATGCTGAATTCTTTGTTGAATTAGACCCACTTTTACAGACAGTGAGCCTCAATTGGACTTCAACACACTAATCGAAACTGTATTAGCTATCCAGAAACCTCTCAAAGACCACCTCTGTCAATGTAGTCAATTGCAGTTCTTAGACCTATTCTGGTCCAAATACCAATTCTATCCTCCTTGGTAGGTGCTCTGCGATATGTGAAGTGGGTCTGTGATGCATTTAACAGATCAAGACCTCTAAGAAACAAAACGCATTGAATGTACTCAGCCAGCAATATACTCATTCATCAAGGTTTTCTTTTCTTTCTTTCTTTTCTTTTTCTCTCTCTCTCTCTCTCTCTCTCTTTCTCTCTTTCTCTCTCTCCCCCCTCCCTTTCTTTTTTTTTTTTTTTTGGTCAGTCGTGGAGCTTGAACTCAGGGCTTAGGCACTATTCCTGAGTTCTTTGGCTTCTTAGTGCTCTACCACTTTGCTCCACTTCGTTTTCTGATGGTTAATTGGAGCTATGAATCTCAGGGTTTGTCCTGTTCAGGCTGGCTCATCCTCAGATTTCAGTCTCCTGAGTAGCTAGAATTACAGGTGTGAGCCACCAGCAACTGGTTCATGGAGGTTTTCTAAACCCAGAGATGATTTCTTTTTTTTTTTTAATTAACTTTATTTATTTATTTATTTATTTATTTATTTATTTATTTATTTATTTAGGCCAGTCCTGGGCCTTGGACTCAGGGCCTGAGCACTGTCCCTGGCTTCCTTTTTGCTCAAGGCTAGCACTCTGCCACTTGAGCCACAGCGCCACTTCTGGCGTTTTCTATATATGTGGTGCTGGGGAATCGAACCCAGGGCCTCATGTATATGAGGCAAGCTCTCTCACCACTAGGCCATATCCCCAGCCCCCAGAGATGATTTCTATGGCTTGTAAGAACACAGAAAACACTGTGTTTTGTTCAATAACTGCTTTCTTATGCATTTGTTATGTCAGTTAAGCTTCATCCTAACCCTGGAAGGCATTTTTATATTCTTTCTCTCTCTCTCTTTTGTTAAGAGGGGGATCATAGGAAACGATCATGGTCCCAGAACCAGATTTACTTAGCAGGGGATCTCATCTCTGTCAATTATAGGCTGTATGTCTTTAAACAAGTTAGTTAAGCTCCCTGAGCCTGAAGATCTTTAAGTAAGAGGATAGTTTAACCATATCAAATTGAAACTGCCATTTGACTATCATTTAAACTTTAGAGATGTTTCCATTTTGCTGTAAAATTGAAATGGAAAAGAAATAATGCTAATGAAAATGGGAAAAATTACAAATGATTAAATTGTGCAATATGGAACACTGATCAAGGAATTAAATTGGTTTAATGGAGTTCTCTAGAAAAAGTACATTTTCTACCCCAAAATGACTTAATGCTAGTATGATTTTAGTTAAAATACATGTATTTGAAAAGCAGTTGGGGTAAAAATGGAGAATAAAATAGTGAGTACAAACACCCTGGTCCCTACTCTTCATGAAGGTAACCCTAATACAATTAATTGATCCCTCTTTCAAATGTTTTACATCTAGTCATCATCAAAGTGCAGAGGGTAGACTGTCATGTGGTCCCATTTTGAAGACATGAAGCCAAACCTGGCACATGTTGAAAATTGTATTCACCATAACACCTTTATCATAATCATCTTCATCATCCTCATTATCTCAAAATCTCCATCCTGATGTCTTCTGGTGTTTCAATTCCATCAGAACAAAATTGGCCATTGTTTGAATATTGACGTTCCCAAAAGTTCATATGTTAAAAACTTGGTCCCTAAGATGGCAGTTTGGGGAAGTGACTAAAAACTTCCTGGGCTTGGGTCTTAGGGGAGGTCATTAGTTCAGTGTGGAAAGCTGCCATTAAAGACCAATTATGGGACCTTCTCCTCTTTCTCTTGCTCCCTGGCTTAGGAGGTCAGTGTTGCTGCTCTATATTTGCTCCTGTTATGATGTGTGCTGCCTTACTAGAGACTGGAAACAAGCTGTGTGATCACTCACTTTTGGACTGAAACTTTCAAAAACCTGAGCTAAACTTGTTTCTTTGTTAAGTTCATTATCTTGGGTGTTTAGTATAGTAATTTGAAGCTGATAAATATAAAATCAGTTTTTTCTTATGGTATTGGGATTGAATTCAGTGCTTTACCAGTACTCAACCCTGAGCCACACTCCCAGTCCTCTTGCTTTTAGTTTGTTTTTCAGACAGGGTCTCACAATTTTGTTTGGGCTGGAAATCCTCCTGCTTCCACCTGGTAAGTATTTTGGATTATAAGCATGTGCGCTAACATCTGGAGTTGATTAATATGAAATCTAAGCTTATTACTAGGATCTATGTGGCTCTGCCTTAATTTTCCTGCCTTTATCCATGTTCAGCTATATTTCCTTCTTGTGCCTCTTGCATCTCCTGCCTTATTCCCAGCCTTGTTAGAAACGCTCTTTCTCTGGGTAGAGGCCTGTTCTTTCTAGCTCCCAGAGTGGGTTTGTCTGATAACCTCTCTCTGCTCCAGTCTTGTCATTATCTGTTTACTTATGCTAAATGTTTCCCTTTTTTGGAACTTGGATATTGGGTAAAAGTATATGTTAATATTTTATGTTTATTTATTGTGTGCTTCTCAATGAACTCCCCCTCCCTTCTCTCCCTTCTTCTTCCTTTCCCTCCCCCCACCCCTTCCTTTGGGTGGTGCTGAATCCAGGTCCTTGATCCCTCCTAGGGAAATGCTGTCTATTGAACTTCAGATATAGCTTCTCTCTTTATTACTGAAATACACTTGCAATGAAGAAAGGGATGTTCTTTTCCTTCTCGATTGCTTCAGCTCTAGAATCCAAGACAGTGTCTGTTACATAGTAGGTGCCTAATGAATAATAATTGAATGAAGAGCTAAATTAATGAGGTCTTTATATATAAACACATTTTACCAGGCACAGGTGTCTAAGGCCTATACTCCTAGCTACTCAGGCAGCTGAGATCTGAGAATCACAACTTGAAGCCAGCCTTAGCAGCAAAGTTCATGAGATCTTTGTTCCAATAACTTATCCCAAAAGCCACAAGTGGAGCTATGGCTTAAGTAGTAAAGCACTAGTCTTAAGAAAAAGAAACTCAGGGACCGAACCCATGCCCTGAGTTTAGGTCCCAAGACTAGCAAAAACCAACAAAAAAACGACATAAGACATGTTTTTGAGTGCTTATTACATACTCTGTCTCCCATCTCATAACTTGCCTGAGAGCCCTGGCCCAAAGAATCTGAGAAGGGACAGTCTACCTGACTGTCTGCCGAGCTTTCCTCTGCCCATGAAACTGCCTGGGACTTCCATCATTCTAAAAGAGGATGGGATCCTTATCCTTACCAGTCAGTGTTCCTCCTTTTAGTTCCAACCCGCCATCTTGGGAATGACATGACATAGAATCTACCGATAAAACACAAAGTCACTCCTCAAGAGTCCAGTGCCACTGGATTGCTTTTATTTTCTCCAACAGATTTTCATGTTATGATTATGGGAGCAATTTTTTTTGTGATGGATTTTTATGTTATGGTTGTCAGAACCATTTTTTTTTGGGGGGGACCTGCAGAGTATGTAAATAGCTGGTGCCCCTGTGAGGAAGACTGGGGAAGAACAAGGGAGGGCTGGCTTCCTCACAGACCTTTCAGCAGCATCAGTGCCCAAGCTGCTGTTTGCTGCTTTACAGATTGCTGATCTCATTGCTATTGACAGACATTGCACGCCTCATGGATGTGGTATATAAGATCTCCCAGGCAGAAATTGATCTCAATTGAATAACCAGGAAGTTGGATTTACATGACTGGCAAAACCAGCTGCCTTTTCTCTTCAGATTAAAACAAACAAATAATAAAGAAGATAATGAACAAGGCATGTCAATGTGCATGAAGAGAGGTGAGTTTGAATGAGAAGAGGAAAAAAAAGTATTGATTAAAACCAAATGAAAATAGTGAAACCAGCCTAAGATCCTTATTCTGAGCAGAGTACAAAGGAAAAATGCTTTTTGTTAAAAAAAAGAAAGTGGATTGAAACAGGCGAAGCCAAACTGAAAAATAACCTAGTGCTCTTTATTAGATTTTGGAATATTTACTTATGCAACTAAAATTTGAAAGAGGAGAAGAGAGAAGAGAAGCAAATCAAAGATCCTCTAATTCAACACAAGAAATGGCATCTAGGTACAGAAAGGGATTTGGACTTTCAAGTTTATAAAATCACTTAGTGTTTTCAGAAAGGTCTGCTCTGACTTGGCCTAGAAGCTGTATTTTAAATGTGAATTAGAGCCAGATTGATTGATTACCTGCACATCCATTGGAACAACTTTGGCTGTCTCAGGAATTCACTAACCGTTTGTATCATGAAGTAGCCACTACATGAGACCAAGTGGAGAAAAACTGGAATGAAAGCAAAAGAAGGCCAAGTCAAAAGTAGATGAGGGGGCGCGATACTATAAAGAGTAACTCTAGGATTTGCTAAGGGGTGTCAGCAAGGAGAGATACCAACAATGAATTCCACAACTGGGCGCATGGACACATTATCCCAAGATGAAACCTGGGACAAGAAGAAAACACAACGATCTTGCAGATACAGATTTCTTTTGATCTTTCTAACTTTTCAAAATAAAGAAGGGAATAAGTTTAACCAGACGTATTTTACAAACTTTTCTTTTAAGGGAATCATGCATGAAATACTTCCTTTGGACATGCTGCTCCAGCATGAGACTTTGACCTCCCACCTAAGAATATACCTGCTTTAATCACAGGTACACTGTGTCCCAAAGCAGCCAATACCCAACATATCCAAAGGAATATGATAGTCTTTCCAAAGAAAGTAATGTAGTCAATCAGATTTATTCTCTCTGGAGTTCGAATCGGGAAACTAAGAGATCCAAATGTGTTAAGGATTATAGGAATCAGATGGAGGCTAAACCATGAGGAAATTCAGTGAACACAGAAAAGCTGTAAAACAGGAAATGGCATAAAGGTATATATCAAAGAACAAGCAATTAAGTAATTAAGAGACTAAAATAGATATACAGAAGAGACAAGGCACTATGAGAAATTGCTTATGTGGCTCTCCAGGAAGAGAAAGAATAAATGATTCCCAGAATTGCATTAATTTCGATAAAATGGAACCAGTGTCATTCAAGTTGACATGTACAGAAATATCTAACGCAATCCTTTTGGATCATCTCAAAGTAGTTTCAATGAATTTCTGTTTTTATGACCTTACTCCCAAATAAAGCCAACCTAAAATTAAACCAAGGGAATATGAGCAGGGGTCACAAGTTGTTACCTCCTGTGTAGCAGAAATTTAGGCCCCAAACTTTAGGCATATTCTGTGGCAAAGATGCTAATTTCTGGGACATTGGATCCTTAGTTGTAAGTGATGGAATCCTACTTAGTTCAAAGTCATATCACTTAATATCCAGGCAGGAAAGCAGCATACATCCTAAATATGTCAAGTTGAAGAAATTCTCTTGAGGTACTTGCTTACAGAATTGTTGCAATGACTGAAGAAAAGGAAAAGTGTGAAAGATGTTGCCTGTAATTTTAGGGAATTCTTCTAGGGAGATACCATTGTATCTTGGGCTAGAGGAACAGAATAGAGGTCCGTGGAGGCATGCTGGTCAGGGAGACTGCTGGGGCTGCCTTCCCACTGAAGGTATGGTACTTCTGGTACCACATGGCAGGGCCCACAGAAGCATGAGTTAGCTCCCTAACTGGTATTCACCTAGGAACCAATCTATCAAAACTTTTCTTCCTGATGTAGTCTTAATGGAACCATTAGCACCTGATGGCCCCAATGCTGACAACTCAGAATGACTAGGTCAGAGAGGAAGAACCAGAGATCTTCGTGCCCTTATCATCCCTGTGAATTAAGTCAATCTGCTATTTTGTGACTCATTTCCTGTATTTACTTCTATCTATCCACTTTAAATGTCTAAATTAACTTGTCTTTTTCCGGCTGCATAATGAGTTATCAGCCTCCCAAATGATTATGGCTCAGCAGAGATGCACAACTGGAACTTCACTGCCCTGGGAGAAAAGTCGTCCTGCTGGCAAAAAAAGAAGGAAAATAGAGGTTAGTATCAGTGAGCACGAACGTAGAGCCTACTTGGTGGAGGAGACCTCCTTTTCTAATCTTCTGTTTTCATCTTCCTTCCTAAATTATATTATGACTATATGGATTCACTTAGTAGATATAATAGAGAGATAGGATGTTAACGGTCCTTACCACCATAATATTTTCTTTCATGACCCACTGAGGGACAGCCGACTTAATCTACTGTGTTTGAACACTGCATTGTTGAGGCTTCATGGCCACACTATTGCTACTTCATTTGGAATTGTGCAGTCAGAGAAAGAGCTTTGAAACCACACTCATCCTCATCTATAATGCTTTGGTTGAAAGTATTGACTAAGCCTGTCCAGGAATTGTTTCTACTATTGTTATGCTTTCTAAGATCTCTTTCATTCCAAGTACTGACCCAGTGTAACTGTAAATTGGGGAATGTAGGATTTCATACTATTGAGTTACAGAAGAACTAGAAGGAAAGTAAGAAAGGAGCCAGGAACCAAGGGACTCCAGAAATATACCACAGATTTTGTTATTAATTATAAGACATTTTGATCTATGTGAATGCTTGGCATTTTATTTTGACAGTCTACTATATAATGCTGGCTGCCTACTTCCTACTTAAAATGCTAATCTAGGTTCAGTTATCCAATCATCCAATGCCATGGGTTGAATATGTGTTCTTTATAAAATTTGTATTTGGAAATCTAATCTTCATTGTGATGGTATTAAGAGCTAGAGCTTTCTGCAAAGTGATTAAGTCATGAGGGCCCTGTGCTCCTAAGTGAAATTCATGCCTTAAAAGAGGCTTCAGGGAGCTTCCTGGTTCTCTCATTTCTTCCTCCATGGGTGGATTCAGTATTCTCCATCCAGGGAGTAGGTAGCAACAAGATGCCATCTCAGAACTGAAGTAGGCCCTAACCAGGTGCTAAATCTGCTGATACCTTGGTCGTGGACTCCCCAGACTTCAAAACAGTGAGAGGTAAGTGTATGTGGTCTGTGAACTACCTAGGCTAAACAATTTTGTTATAGCCCTTTGCATGGAGTCAGATGCCCATTCACAAGACTCAAGGCAACTTAGGCCTGGCTCTGATGGTGGCCTTTTCTGAGTTTAAGTCTGGTCCTTGGATAAGAGTTTGTTTGTTTGTTTGTTTTGATCAGTGATAGGTTTATAATTAGCAATATAGCCAACCCTGGTCAATGGCAATATATATGAAGGGCCTGTTCAAACTATGCTAAATAATGACACCTATTCTAAAATCATGGAAGGTATCAAAACTGAAGGTGATCTGTATGTGGCTAGATCCAGAAAGAACTAGGATCCTGGATGCAGTCAATGGGCTACCAAACAAGCAAATCTTAGAACCGCCTTCCCCCTCCCCCCCCCCCTCTGTATATCATTACTGGGGCCTGAATTCAGAGCCTGGGTGCTGTCTATTCATTTTTTTCACTCAAAGCTGATGCTCTACTACTTGAGCCACAGCTCCATCTCTGGCTTTTGGGTGGTTAATTGGT
The DNA here is from genome assembly GCF_023159225.1 of Perognathus longimembris pacificus. NCBI lineage: Eukaryota > Metazoa > Chordata > Mammalia > Rodentia > Heteromyidae > Perognathus > Perognathus longimembris. The sequence continues at coordinate 55,201,128 of NC_063171.1, forward strand.
GGTAAGAGACTCACAGACATTCCTGCTTGGTTTGACTTCCAGCCCTGATCCTCAGATCTCAGCCTTCTAGTAGCTAAGATTGCAGGCTTCAGCCACTGCTGCCTGGTTCTAGCACTGCACTACATTTCTTATAATACAAGTTAATTATATATATATATATATTAATATTTTAAAAATTGATTTGAGTTGGAGTTTTTGTTACTTGCCACAGAAATTACCATAATATATACAAATTTATTCAAGGTTATCTCTCTAATAATACCCATAAGCCTCCCAATGGGAAATAATGAAGCAGAGTTGTATTGAAGATACTTGAAAGTATGTGTAACACTAGGCACATACATAAGACCATGACCCATTTTATCCCTATAGTCCTTAAAGTATCATCGCCCCAAAAGATACAAAGTTTAACAAATTTGGAGAAGCTCAAAAATCATGCTCACTTGAGAGAAAATGTTTAGGTGAGAGCTGAATAGAGTTTTGTGGTAGCTTACTTTGGGGTTGTCCAAAATGGGTAGAACTACTTGTAGACTAACACATGGTTTCCTTGTCATTGGAGATACTGAAGCAGAGATGCACCAGCCACTCTGGAGTGTTGTGGAGGAATGCTGCGATGTGGGAGGGGGTTAAGCAAGATGATAGTTGAGGGATTTCTGCACCATGCATGATTTACCTCCAGCTGTATTTACCATAGAGCCTGTAGAAAGAGCCTATTTTGTCTTTAGGATAAATTGCTTACAGGCAGCTCACGTTACTCATGATGCCAAATTTAGAGTTGCTAATATATTTTATGCTTCAGACAAAATGTATAAAGTTAAAGTAGAAAGCTAAAAGTGCTTTATCTTAGGGAGAAAGTTGAACTTTTTAGGTCAATAGTGAGAATTTCAGATTTCCCGTCTACTTGCCTTCAATTCAATCTCCTTGACTGCTCTAAGAGTGGCTGAAAGTTCGCACAAACCTTATCACAACTACAAGAAAATATATAAGAAGCCCCAAAGTAGTGTCTACAGTACTCACCTCAAGAAGCACGCCTAGAAGTCAGCACAAGAGTAACAATTAAAATATCACAAGATGAGCTGCAGCCCCAGAAGTTAGAGCTTCTTTGTCTAATGACCTTTCTAGTAGTGTGATAGCAAATACAATGGGCTGGCCTCATAAATCATACCTCCAGCAAGCTTCCACAAGGCAGACTTTGACACTGTTTGCATATTCAAATGTCAGCCTGATCATAAGAGGAAAGACAAAACACTTTTTCTCTCTCAAAAATGTCAGCATGGCTGGATTAGAAAAGATAATTTGGAAGTACTTCTAGACAATAATTACCTCTGGCACCTATCTGCAGTGTTCTTAATGAATGGGAAGAAGATATATTTTTTTAATTTTTAAAAGTTATGATTATTACAGTAATTAATCAGCTGCTCAGTGACAGCTTCCTTGAGGGAGAATAAGCACCTCAAAGGCCATCTTGCTTCTGTAGGGCATTTTGTTGATTTCACATCACATATGCAAAACATAGCCTATTGTTATTAACAACAAAAATGCTTGTGGAAGTACTATTAGCCTGGTGTTCTTAACTAGGAAAGCCATATTTCACAAGTGAGAGGAGAAAAAAAAAACATCCTAGTCCCAAATGCTGGTTGGATTAAAAAAAAAATGCTTCAGACTTACTCAACTGTGATTGTTAAACCAATCTCTTCCTCTTAATTACATGCAAAAGGTTCCTAGTTCTAATTATGGACCTTGGGGAAATAGTCCATCTCCCGGAACCAATAACGTCTCATGTTAACTTCAGCTTTTCTGTGCTTAATATCCAACTGCTGGATTTCAGCTTCCCTAGGTGATCTGTAGAGTTAGCCTTTTCTACTTTAGTTTTCACAGAGCTGCATAGAGCAGGGGCTGGGAGACCTCACTTTCCCCATTGATGCTTTTGTAACATTTCTTGCTACTTAGGTACAAAATCCTCTCATTGAAGGTATCCATCAGAGGTGATCCTTGCCTTCCACTGTGTTCTTCCCTGTCTTTTTGCAGCTCTTTGTCCTCCAGGGCTGTATCAAAGGATCTGAAGTGGTGTGAATGCAGAATGCTTATAAGGACCGCCCCCACCTCCCACCCCCCAGTCCCTTGTATAGAGGTAAGTGAGGGAAGCTCCCTGCGTTATCTAGTCCAGGAGCTTTTCTAGTGTTGGGCTTGGCGTCATTGAGAATCCTGAGACCAAGCCGACTGGACTTTAGCACAAGCTGGCTGGGCATTAAGAAGCACAGACTCAGTATCTCGGTGGCATGTAAGAATGGGGGAAAACTCTCACTTTTTCAGACCGGGAGGCTGAGAGCTACAAAGGGAAAATAATTTGTTTACATCCCAGAGGCAGTTAACCACAGTCAGAGTGACAGGAAATGTCTCCAGATGTTGGGGTGTCATGTAGGAATACAGAGACCAAATTGAAAGAGACTTGGCAAGGCATGATTTTACTTTTGCAGAAGTATGTGCTGCTGCTGACCGCAAGCCAGGTATGTAAGCACACTGGGTAGGTCATCTGCCCAAGTTTTATACCAGGTTTACAGCCCCTTGTTCTACTTAGTCAGAATTTAGGTTCACAGTCTTGCATAATTGGCTAGTTTGAAAGGGTTTAAAAGTATATCTGAGCAGTCAACCAAAGCTAGGGTACCTGGCCATAGAAAGAACTTGTTAGGAAAACGAAGAATGTGGCTTAAGATGGCAGCTTCCTTTAAAATTGCAGTGCTTATGTCAAGCGACCACTTTGGCAGAAAAGATTCGAACTCCTACAGGACTGGTCACGATCTCTGCACACTCCAGGGCTACTGTTTGGGAATCCTTCTTTAGCTTTACCCTCATCCCACATTTAAGATGACGTTCTGCGGTCAAGAAAGGGTTCACTTGGGGCTGGGAATATGGCCTAGTGGCAAGAGTGCTTGTCTCGTATACATGAGGCCCTGGGTTCGATTCCTCAGCACCACATATACAGAAAATGGCCAGAAGTGGTGCTGTGGCTCAAGTGGCAGAGTGCTAGCCTTGAGCAAAAAGAAGCCAGGGACAGTGCTCATGCCCTGAGTTCACGGCCTAGGACTGGCCAAAAAAAAAAAAAAAAAAAAAAAAGAAAAGAAAGGGTCCACCACTGTGTCTTTGGTCCCATTGTTACTTCTTCTGTTGAATATAGTTTTCATATTATAAATCTCAGTGTCTTCACTAGTGAATGGGATTCTATGACCCACTATTCAATGATACTGCTCAGAAAAAGAAAGAAGTAGACAGATGTGAATCATTTTCTTGATGAACTAATTTTGTGGAGATTTTATAAGTATTCCACAGAAGACCATTTGTAACATTTAGAACTTAAGTATGAATAAGTACTTTGAACAATAGTTAAACAATGATGTTCTCATATAGAATGTGTATAAGTATGTGCAGGGTTTTTTGGGGGTGGGGGTGGTGAAGGTGTCACTAGGGTTTGAACCAAGGGTTTCATGCTTGAAAGGTAGATGCTCTACCATTTGACTCTGCCCTCTAGTCCTTTGGTTTCAGTTATATTTCAGGTCGGGTCTTGAATTTTTGCCCAGGACTAGCCTCAGACTGTCATCTTCCTGCCTATGGCCTCCTGTATACTGAGATGACAAACATGCATGGCCATGATGGGTTCTTGCAAACTTTGCCTGGATTGACTTCAAACTGAGAATACACTACACCCAGCTCTATGCACGTATGCTTTCTAAGGAGAAAGTCAAGGGCTATAACGTTTTCACATTTTATACGTAGGCAACATTTACCATTTTGCACCTAGCAGGTGCTCAACTCTATACCCTTCAGTGAAATGAATGAGTGATCGTTTCCTGCTAACTCCTCATTTTCATGAAGCATCCAAATCCTCCCGTTTCCTGAGGTCACTCTAAGGATCCCTAGCATGACCAGTCCTCACTGATTTCTCCCGTCTGTGGATTAATGAGTCCTGTGCCTAGAGCCAGCACTCTGCAATCTAGAGGCAGGCTCTTGATGATGGACAATTTTCTGTTGCAATCTACTTCTCTCATGTGCTTCACTTCTTGATGAGACGGTCCTATAAGGGAAGGAGGGGCTGTGTGTTGTAATTCTGTGCGAGGACCCCCTGCACCTGGCACTGAGCTCATTGCTAAGCAGGAAATCAATCCAGCTGGAATTCACTGATTGTTGCTGACACTATAGTCTTTTGGAAAACATATGCTTATGAGCATATATGGAATTTGTTGGCTATGCTCTTTGTTAAACATTTTGTTTGGCCAACTCTTAGGTAGGTAGTAGGTGGCAGTTGCCTGCTAAATAATTTCTGTTCTTCCAGGAGACAGAATATCTCCGAGTCACAAGTATAAAAACACACTAAGAAGAGCCAAGAAATCTGAGTAGAAATCTAAGAATAGTTAGCAAATGAGGAAGAATTGGGTAGACAATAGCAACCTGATAAGACTTCTAGTTAGAGACTAGTAAAATTCTATTTGTTTCTGTTTGGGGAGGTACAAGCTAAGTACAAGCTAATATTTGCCATGGATGGTTAGAACAAGTTAGCATGAATATTTAACCAAAATGGGTAAGAGACAATTTAATTCAGTAAATTCATATTGAGTGATCAAAATTCAGATTTCTGTCTTGTTCCAGAGTAACAAAGGGAAGATTACTAAATTTTACTCCAAGAACAGTAAAAACAAAATGTGCATCACAAGATAAACAATGAACAGACAGCTTAGACAGAGATATAAACACCAAATCTGAGAGCCAGTAACTCAAATAAAATAAATATCTTTTAAAATTGAAGATAGGACCAAAAACTTGATAGATACATGTAAAAAAGACACGAGCAATTCACAATATTTTTCAAATAATAATAAAAGAAATGTTCAAGCTTGCTCATAGTATGTGTCAAAACAAACAGCTCTGGAAAATATTTCTCACTGATCAGATTGACAAACTTTAAAAACTATGCATAGTCTTTCTTTTGGAGGAAAAGTTACCAACATTTAACAAAACTGCAGAGGCATTTGCCTTTTGACTTGCAGTACCAGAGTTCTCAATCTACTCTGAAGATTTATCTGTAATGATAATAAAAAATATACATATACAATATAAGAATATATATTGTAGCATTGTTTGTACTTGCAAAACAACCCAAATGCCTATTTATAGAACAGTAGTGATACAATTCACATTGGTTCTGTACAATGAGTGCTACATGGACAGTTTTAAAAAGAATAAAGAAAATATTTGTGAGCATATATGGGGTGATTCCTAGGACATGCTGTTAAATAAAAGAACAAAATGTCAAAGAATATACATATATATAACTATATATGTGTGTATATATATGCATATATATGTGTATATATAAGATAGTACTCTTTAGGTACAAAAGAGAAGGTAAGAAGATTCACACATCTGCATTTGTGCAAAAAAAATCAATAGGGATAAACCATAAAATCAATGAAGATAAATCACAAATTAAAAAATTGAGTCCCTAACTAAGGTGTATGTGGGGGGAAGAACTAATGCAAATGATCTATAATTTTAAATTTAAATCAAAATTACAGATTAGATATGCACCTGGGTTTAGACATTGTTTTATCCCACATTACCCTCTAACTGTTACCTATTTCAATGGAAGAGGTGAAACTGCTCAACTCTTGCTTTTCATTCTTTGCCTTTCTTCCTTGCTCTTGGCCTTTCCTTCTTTATTTCCTTTGCAAATGCACCCTCCCAAACACTGTTCGTGGTTAGAATTCCTTAATCTGTGATTATTTCTGTTTTGTATTCTCTTACTCTACACCTTTTTTAAGAAACCCTATCTATACTCAAAATCTTCTATCTTAAAATATAGAGGATCATAATTTTATATTTCTAGTTTCTTATTTGAATCCCATGTCCATACATTCTTGAGATTTGCATTTTTAATAGACCCGAAACTTAGTAGGTCAAAAACTAAGCTCACGATTTAGCATCCTCTCCTAAGATGATTTAATATATGTCTGTACGTTATTTGATTCATCTTAAAAGTAGAGCTTAATTTTACCTTCTGTGATTTAGACTTAATGATTCTCTTTTAGGAAGCATAATAGTACATGAAATCAGAGACTAAGTATAAAAAGGCACTTTATCTTCTTGCTTCCTCTCTTTTAGACCACTTGCTTTGGCAAAAACAGATGCGTGTCCTCTTAGGGAGAGGTCCAAATGGGAAGGAAGTGAGGTGTCCAAATGGGAAGTGAGTCCTCCATCTGAAATCCTCCTGACAATGTGTTGTCCCAGTCAAGCCTTTGAATGAATGTAGTTCCAACTAGCATTTTGTTACGTATCAGGGAACCCTAAGGCAGAACCACAAAGCCACGTCAGAATTCCTACTCCTCAGAAATAGACAACAAATATTTAGTTTAAAATATGAAATGCATAATTTAAAAATGATGCTTTATTTCAGGGGCTTTAATTCAGGGGCTCCCACTCTTGCCCATCTTTTTGGCCCACAATTGGTGCTTTACCACTTGAGCCACACCTCCAGTTCCAGTTTTTTGTTTGTTAACTGGAGATGTAAGTTTCTCAAATGCATGTGCCTGGACTAGCTTCAAACAGAGCTAAGTAACTTTGAGCCAATCTCCTAAGTAGCTAGGATTCTAAATGTGAGGCACTGGCACCTGCTTTTATGACAATTCTTTATGCAACAATATAGGTGATAGCCTGCTCCCAACCTTAAATAATCTATTTACATTCTAGTGCTTCTTTTTTAGCAAACTACTCATTATATCTCCATTATACAAGCAGAAAAAGAAGAATCATTATTGACAGCTAACTCCCTATTCATTTGCCTTTTTGAAATTCATTATTAAAGCCGGTTGATGTTAAGAGCTGGGTATTTCTCCCATGTGTTCACTTTTCTCTCATCTTCCTTGCCCTTACATGAATCTAAACCACCAGTATTTTTTTTTTCTTGCCTGCTGTCTTGTTGCAGCCTTCTCACCCCGAAATCTTCTCATAGACTCAGCACCTGAGTGTATGATAATGATATTTTCACAATCACCATTTTTAAACTAAAGTCTTGATATGGATCCCAGAATCGCACATATACTTCCAAGCACAGCCACAATTAATAAAATGTATTTTGGCCACCATTTTGGCTGCTATATTGGCAGTCATCTTGGAATGGGTAAGTGGCCTTTGTTCAACTTGATTATTATTACTGGTTTAGAGGTATACATTTTAAAACACCCTTATATAACATTTATATGCAATATATGTGGGAAGTTGTTTTTTTAATCTAAAACAAAATATGCATACATTAAAAAAAAGAACATGAAAGTAATTTCTAATTCAACCATCTTGATATTTGGGCTTATTGCTATCAAACGTTACCCTATGCTTCTAAAACCTTATTAAGATCATTCTGTATATTAATGTAATTTTTTATTCCGCTTTTTTTTGCTTAAGGTTATAAGATTTTTCCATATCATTAAAAACTCTATGTAAATATCATTTTAATGGCTGTTTAACATTCTGTGATATGAGAAGTTTCATTTTGAAATTTGTCTTCTTGCCTAATATCCAAATGAATAATTTTACTTTGGAGGGGGTGTGAAGTGTCTATCTCCCTGGCTTGATGACATTGGAGGTTGCTATTTAATATGTAACAAAATCATCCTTCTCTCTAGTTATGGCCTCAGTCCAACATGGAACAGATACTCTGCTTGTTGGTTCCAGCACTTCCTAACGGCATTTACTCCTTGAGGCTTCTAGAGCATTAATGCACACTTGGCTTTCCAGTGGAGAAGCCAAAAATGTTTCTAGATATTATCCAGGCCACAGAGAGAGAGAGAGAGAGAGAGAGAGAGAGAGAGAGAGAGAGAGAGAGAGAGAGAGAGAGAGAGAGAGAGGAGAGGGAGAGAGAGAGAGAGAGAGAGAGAGAGAGAGAGAGAGGAGAGAGAGAGAGAGAGAGAGAGAGAGAGAGAGAGAGAGAGAGAGAAAGGGAAGAGGGGAAGGCAAGAAGCTGCAGACAAAGCTGCCATAAAGTGCACAGACACACATTTAGACCTTCAAGAAACCAAACCTAGCTGCCTATCTTTTCTTTATAGTGTGTAGTAATTAGTAACCCATAATTTAAGGCTCTAATGAATTCGTCTTCCCTTTATTGTGAGGGGAGACTCACACAAGCATATTACTTGACAAAGCTCAGATACCCTGTTCCATGGATTCCCTGATTTCTTTGCTGGGAATTCATTTTGCAAAACCCATTAAGCTGGCAGGAAATGCAGGGCACTGGGAAGGGAGGCATTCCACCTCCATTCTATCTTTATAGATCTCAACCGATACTCTCCCTTACAACCAGCTGACCAAATCCAGGTATGGGATTTAAGACTTTTAGAACTTCATTGAGGGCCTTTTCCATAATATGGCTGAGTCCTTTATAATTAGAGACATAACACTGTTTCCTGATTAGAACTTGAGCTGAAGAACCCTCTAACTGGACTCTGACTTTTTTTAGTTGTTACTAAATGCCAACCAAGAGTTACTAACTTAGGGGTTACTAAATACCAAGGATATACAAACTTATTTAATGCTGTTAGCAGCTCACTGGGGCAGATATTTATGGTTAACTAGAGTGGATGTTCCTGATGGCAGAACTCAGTTACATTCACGACTTTATTTTCACATCCTAAACCCTGCATGATACAAGGGAGTAAGTATTCCATTAATCTTTCTTGAGTAGACAGCCATTTGAATCTGAGAGAATTGAGGCTTGGTACTAATAAGTGCTAACGTGAAATTCAAAAACTCTTACATGCTAGTTCCAAAGCTCATGCTCTTAAACATCACTTAAACAGCATATTCTTTTTTTTTTTTTAGTTTTTATTATAAAACTGATGTACAGAGAGGTTACAGTTTCATACGTTAGGCATTGGATACATTTCTTGTAAAACAGCATATTCTTAACTTCTGCAGAAGTTGGATTCTATGTCTTTATTTGTGGTAGGATAAAGGTAATAAATGTCCTCCAAATCAGTTTTGAATTCAGAATGTAATGTAGACACCAAGTGTTAATGACCACTGATGCGGAGTTGGGGCTTGAGCCAGGTGTAGCTGGAGATTGATAATGGTGATTCCACTGTCATTATCACAATGATCATTGCTTGCCTGCAGAGGAAACATTTACTTTTCCCTACCCTAATCTACCCCAAGTGTTCTAAGTCCCCTTTCGTGTGACAGGCTTTGTCCATCTTCAGATACTTTCCCCCACAGGTAAAGGAAAACGACCCAGCTCTCCAACCACAAGGATAGATGCCCTTTCTTACTACCGCACCTTTGTCCCTCTGCCCTCTGTGGTTCAACTTCATTTAATTTCTTTCTGATCAACAGATTGATGAAAATCTTTCCTCTTCTCTAACGTCTTCCTAAGCCCCAGACTGTGGCCGGGGTGGGTCATGTGAGAGCCGCTCCCGATGCCATAACCCAGAAAGGCATTATTTACATATTTATTAGAAACTCTGTCCTGCTGGCAAGAGAGGCTTACTTCTGACTTTAATTCCGATAAGTAAACAACCCCATTGGCAAGGAAGATGGGAAAAAACAAACCAGAATCGTTTGCACAAGATCATACAGTAAAGCAGAAAAATACCTATAGTGCAAAAACCATTTGCAGTGCAAAGCACAAAAATAAAAAAAAAGGGGAGGGAGGGAGGGAGGGAGGGGGAGAGAGAGAGAGATCTATCTCCAAAGATTGGCTTGGGTTAAATACTCCAAAGGAAATAACTACAAAGTAATTCAATTATATTCGGTATCAGTTTCCTCACAGGCCAGTGGAATGACAATTAATCCCAGGCTACTTTTTTATTTTTTTTAAATAATACTTCATAGTTTGTTCAGAATTACCCTCTCGCAGTTAACTACACTCAGCACTTCTCTGGCTGATTGGGTCTCTCCTCTCGTCCTCATTCATTCTGGCCTGATAATGCCCCACACCAGGGAACTATTCTGCAAGTTCAACCTTCGCTGACCTCTCTCTCAAACTGTCCAGCATCCTAACATTTTTCTTAGGTGCCCTCCTGTTTCCCCTTAATTATATTGCTTTGTGAGAATTGCTACAGTCGGAGAGTTTAGCATCCTATGGCTTTCTCCTAACATCCCAAATTGAGCCAACATCATCATTCTGTGACAACACAGTGAATTAAATCCTTCTCAGCATCAAATGTCTAGCTAGCTCTGGGGGAAAAAAATTACATTTTAAGAACATTAAAATGGACTAGTTTTAATCCACAATAGCAAAGGAAGCAAGAGATAGGGCTTAAATCCTGCCTGATGTTCTGACCTGAACTTATTTTGCAGATAAAATCGCGTTGAATTCTCTCCATTTCTATAGCTTCTTTCAATCAAGGATTGCACGGTACTTTACACACAGTAATAAGCACCACAAGTTTTCTTTAATGACACTTCCTAAGTTACAGGAAGGGGTAATCCATCAGAAAACTGGATGGGCAGAAGCAGACAGATCCAGACAACCTTCCCAACTAGCCCTGGTAGAGAATGCAAGCATGTGGTAGAAAGCACCATTGCTGACATCTGAGAATCGCTGAGATCTGAGAATCATGCATTATCAGATCTCAGCCTCCTGAATAGCTAGGATTACAGGTATGAGCCATTACTACACAGCTAACAATTTTTTAAATAGCCATACAAATGGGGAAAAGAAACAAACTTATCTTTACAGATGATATGGTATTGTATTTAGAAAATCTGAAGGATAAAAATGGACATAGTAAGTGGAAATATAAGATGGATGTACAAAAATTAAGTTTCTACATGCTAGCAATAAAATACATGAAAATATAAAAAAACATTGCATATATGAGCTACAAATGGTACAGTATAATAGTATAAATAATATGATATATAATATAAATAATATAAAAAGGTGCAATATAATAATAATATAATAACCCTAGCTACTCCAGAGGCTGAAACCTGAGGATTCCTGTCGGAAGCCAGCCTGGGAAAGAAAGTCTATGAGACCCTTATTGTCACTTAACCAGCATAAAGCTGGAAGTGGAGCTGTGTTTCAAATGGTAGAGTGCCAGGCATGAGTAGAAAAGCTCAGGGTCAGCATCCAGGCAGACACATTGGCAGACACAAAAAAATGCGAGACAAAGCTATGCTTTGCTCTTCAGTGATCTGCTTGGCCTAAGGGCATGTGGCCCCAACACACAATGAAAATGATTTTTTTTTTTATCAAATATGTATCTCTTCCTTCACAGTCACTCTGAAGTTCATGAATGAAGTATATCCTCAACAATTGGATGTTTCCACAATATAATACCACTGGATCAATTAGTCAGATGAGTGTGTTTAGAGCTACAGAAAATAGCTTAGCTAGGGTGATAAATGCTACAGGATAGGAGCATCATCATACCCTTTATGCATTAATACATAATCACAAAGACAGTGATATCATTTTCCAGACAAGTACTGAGTGTGGATTACCTTTTACTTTACACAACCAGTAAGGGGTAGAGCTGGTATACTTACTGAGGTAGTTTGGCTCTGAATCCAGTGTTCCCTAAATGTGGTACAGAACATGAAATACACACTCTGAGGGTGCTTGAGGTAGGAGAGGGTGTAGGTTCAATGGAAGTGGTTGGGCAGGTGGTTGGAAATATTGCTTTATTTTCTACACACAGCCACTCCAGCTCTTGGAAGAAAATTGCACTTCCATCAGCATCCTACAATGCTTAGGCGTGTCGATACTGAACTAGACTGTTTCAGTCTAGATTCCTGGTTAGTCACTTGTCAAATCAATTACTGTCTCAAGGTATGGTGAGAAGTATGGTAAACTGGTGCCTGCAACCAGCTTATAATGGTGCTTTGAGCACCATGGATTTTCATATATTTCATGATTAGTAAGTCTTCTAGGCGAGGTCTATCTATCAGTACTCTAAGTACATCTGCTTTTGTGCTTCACAGGATTGGAGAAACGAAAGTGTTGGAGCAATACTAGAAAAGATGGGTACAACTTTTAGTGATCCATTCTATCCTGGTTATTCTGGCTTAATTGAATTTGTATTCAGGGCACACCCTCTTATCCTTAAATACCAATCCAATAACTTGCCTACACATTAAATCCCGTAACAGAGAGCTGAGCCTTTCATTGTTCAATTGGAGAATATATTTAAGAGGCAAACTCCCACGGCTGAAGGATATTCCCTTTCTCATGATTACTGGTGAGCAAAACAGGATACATGCTTCTCTCATGAAGTTTTCTGTTCCGTAGCAAACAGACCTATAAAGGATCACACAAATAAAGGATAAACTACAGCTGTGGTGACATAATAAATTAAATTGGAGTAGATAGGGAAAACACATAAGCTGGCCCAAATGGCAGCCTATGCAAAAATGTCAGATAAGTATAATTTCATCAACCATTATGGAGCACCTGCTCGGTGTAGAACACTTTGCTAGATGGACATTACATGAAGACAATTATAGTCCAGCAAAGAAGAAGTATTGAAATGACAAAGTATCACACAGCAGCTCAGTGCTGGAAGGAAGGAAAGATAAAAAGAGAATTGAAAACAGCAAAGTCTGGTTTGAGAAGAGAGAGACTCAGGCAAAGAAGTATTTGGGTTAAAACTTCAATGATTCATGAGTTTACCAGAAACAAAGGTAAAAATTGGGTATACTTATTGTGGAAAATTTGGGAAATGCCAAAAAAAAAAAGTGAAAGATCCCAAGCAATACAGATTTCCCCATCTTAGATCCTATGACGAATAATGAAAATATTGATGGCATTAAAAATCATTAGCATAAGTTAACTGTACAAAGGAATCTCATTGTGGTTTATACACATGCATATGAGGCACTCTAATCGATTTGACTCTTAAGTTTTCCGCTCTCATTTTAAACAATTTTCAGTATTTTATTTTCATACATAATTTTTTAATAATAGAATTTTTGGATTACAGATATGTTGTTTCATTGTTTGGGTACTTTAAAAATATTTATTATTATTAAGTATTTGTACAAAGGCATTTCCATTCCAGAAGTCAGATTATGAGCACAGTGCCTCTTGGTCAAGGTCACCCCTTCCATCATTATTCCCCATTTCCCCCCATCCTTTCCCTACTGTTAACTTTTATAGTTTCTCCCAACATTTGTATACCCTTCCTCATGGTCCTCCCCTCCCCCTGAACATATTTTAGCTTCCTGGTATGCATTTTGTTAAATGGCTCATTAGTCATTTCTGTAGATTTTAAGGAAAAGGTTTAGGGCACAGAGCTTACTTTCCCAGAGGAAGAACAGTATGACAAGATTCTGGATTTCTAGGCCAAGCTGCAATCAATTTTTATAATATTTATATATATACATAATGATCTACATAAACTACAGGTTATTTTATTAACGATCAATTACTATGTAACAAATTACTTCAAAGCCTAATGGCTTGAAACAAACATTCTCAACTTCACATTTTGGAAGGGTGAAATCTGGGCACAGCTAAGCTCAAGGTCTTGTAAGTTCGCTGTCAAGGTGTTGGCAGGAGCTCCCTCTGTCTCAGCTGTGGACTTGATTGGGGAGGGATCTGCTCCAAGTTAGCTCCAAGTTGCCAGCAGGAGTGTTGGCGAGATTGAGTTCCTGAGGAATTGTTGCACTGGGGTCTCTGTGTTCTTGGTTGGCTGTTGGCTGGAGGCCACACTCCAGTCCTCCCCTGTGGCTCTCCATGGGGTCCCTCACCACAGGGCAGCTGGCTTCCATCACAGTGAGAAAGTGGGAAATGCTATAAAGTATGAGCAGAGAATCTAATCTGGAAAGGGACTCTCCATCAATTTCCCCTCTACTCTTGTTATTGTAAGCAAAACTAGGTCCACTGTACAACCAGGGGAAGACTTCCATGGCCCAGGCAGCACTAGGAATCATTCAGAAGAATCAATCTTTCTCTCTCTGTATCTCTTGTTCTGCTCTAGCTCTTTCTCAATCTGTATGTATCTATCTACATTCCCATCTATTTATCCATTTTTCTCTTGCTCCAGCTATCTATATAAATATATTATTTCTCAGAACTTTTTTTTAAAGGATGGCTGTGCAAAAGCCTCTGTATGAAGCAGATGGAAGTTTTTTTTTTTCTTTATTTAGCCACAACAGTGGGTCAGTGTCCGTGAAAGTCCAGGCTCTGCTGATACTCTTCAATGCCAGCCCATTTGAATTTTGGTACTACTAGTACTTCTCTGAACAAGGGAGACATGGGAGGCCATTCTATGGAATAAAGCATTTACTCCATGCTGTTTGGGAGTTCAGAGTTGATATAAATTACAACTTTGGAAATAGGGACCATTGATTTTGGCATTTTCTTGGTGGTGCTGTTTGCTGACATTTTTTTTTCTTTCTGAATCACATTGCTTTGTCCCCAGAGAAGCAGTGTATTCAAGCTACTTCAGGTCAACGTCAGCTCCATTCTTGATATGTTCCAAGAGGGCTCAAAGCCCCCAAACAATTGTACTTATCTGTTCAAGGACACCTTGCTCCTGTTATCAATATACCTTATGATATTCTTTGATCTCTCAGACAGAGTACAACAGAATATCTGTCAGAACAAAATATGTTCTGAAAGAAATGTCTACCTGAGTGGCATTATACATTTCCTATAAATAGATATCTGATTTAGGAAATTGTAGTCAAGGCAATAGAATTATAGGTCTCCAGGTTGTTGAGATAAAGTTTCGGCAGTCACATGTGAATTGTGTCATCACATCACTTCCCTTAAGATGATACTATGGCCACTTCTCTGAACTGAAAATTATCCAAAGCATCAGAATTTTATTCTACTTCCAGTCCTCTTGGGACTCCACAGGTTCTATCAAGAACAAAACAACAACACTGTTTCCTTTATTGACTGTCCTGTTTTGCTGGAGGTGAGGAGGTCAACCTCGCACTTCTTCCAGGTTCTTCTTTCCACTTCTTCCTGGTGCGAAAGCACCAGGAACAACATATATGCAACCAACATAAGTTAGAGCATTCTGGAGGAAATGAAGAGTCAAGTAGCTTGAAATAAAAAAGGCACATTAATAAAGTCTTTTTGTTGTATTCCTAAAGATTCAGGGGTAGATTTTATTAAGAGAAAAATAAATTTTGAATAAGCAGAGGTTAGTGACGAGCAACTGGATTTCCCCTAAATACATGTTCATGTTCTCCCAGATCAGACTCCTCCCCTTCCCCCAACATGTCAGATGACACTAATCTGTTTCATGTATTTAAAACACAGTCTGCACATAGACAGGGATCACTGTAAATTACACTATATATGAGGAAACGATATCCAATAAACAAAAAGAAGATCCTCCTTGCATGAGTGAATCTAAAAACTGTAGTATTGTGCATTGCTTTGCACTAAAGAGAAAATAATACAATAGGTCTTTGTGTTCTCTTAATTCCTATGGATTTGGTCATAATAGAATGGCAGGATGCTGAAGACTTCTTGAGGAAGAATGCTGATTCAAGGAGAAGGAGAGAGCTCCTGAAGATAGAAAAGAATATTTCCTTTATGAAGTTCTTTGTGTTTCTTACTTGGATTAAGGAACAGGTATTTTTTTCCCCTCTCTGGCTCTTATGTGGTAATTCACTTTAATTACCTCCTACATCAAATTGTTTCTGAAGTGGCATACAATACTGTAGTCCTGCATAAGGCACTGCAGAAAATAAGAAGAAAGCACAGAGAAATGTGTCCTTTCCATGTCGACTTTTCTGCTGAGATTTTAGAAGGTCAAGACCATCATCTATAGAGAAGTATGATCTCTATCAATGGGAGTCACACACGGTGCTAGGCAGGGACCAAATAGGGAGGGAGGAGCAGGAGGAATAGAGAAGCACCTGTCACACGGATGACCTACAAGCGGATCTGGGTGCTTCCAGAAAAGCAGAATCACAAGGACATATATGTAGGACTTTGTTTTTCCCTCCATTAACCTCTAGCCAAGGATTACATCTCACAATTTTTTAAAGACTTTTCCAAGTTGTGATGGTTCTTCTGCCTTTCTTCCCTGTCTTCTCATGTCCTTGACACTTTTGAAGGACATTCATGAGTTGCATGGGTAGAAAAGCTCTCCACTTGGGTTGGTTTGTGGGATAGTTTTTTTTGTGAAGGGAATCACATGGGGGATGTACCTTTTTAAATAAATCATCATAGGAGAGGGATATGATACTAATAATACCCCTTAATCATCACCCCTCATTTTTACCTTGATCACTTGGAGGAGGTAATGGCTGTGAGGATTCTTCACCCTAATGGTACCATTTTCCCTTTGTAATATACTAGGTACTGTGGTGCTGAGTGTGTGTGTGTGTGTGTGTGTGTGTGTGTGAGCATGTGTATGTGTGTTAATTTGACACTGATGGATTTTCTAAGAAAAAGAACAAATAAAACATGAACGTGGTAAAAATTTACTTTTTGTGAAAAATTCTGTGAGTTTTGACAAAGGTAGAGATGGAGTTGATATATAGATTTTGTGCATCACCATAATTGCATGCAGAAATGTTCTGCCACACCTCAATTCTTTTGGTACTGCCTCGCTATACACACAGGCCCCTTCTAGCATCTAACTCCTGGAAGCAATTATTCTATTTTCTTTCTTTGGAGTTTTTATGCCCCTACAGTACAGTATTATATGGATTGATCACTTAACTTGGATCTTCTTTTGTGTGTGTGTGTGTGTGTGTGTGTGTGTGTGTGTGTGTGTGTGTGTGGCTTGAACTCTTCAGTTCAAGGCTAGCACTCCTACCACTTTGAGCCACAACCCCCCTTCCAGTTTTCTGGTGGTTAATTGGAGATAAGAGTCTGGTGGACTTTCTTGCCCTGGCTGCTTTAGAACCATGAACCTCAGATCTCAGCCTTTTGAATAGCTAGAAGATGGGTATGAGCCTGTGACTTGGATCATTTTGAGTCTACTTTTCGCACTGCACCTGGCCAACTTGGATCATTTTGAGTGGACTTTTTCTCACTTAGCAAAATATACTTAGGGTTCATCCATGTCATTTTTGAGTCAACAATTTGTTCCTACATACTGCTACGTAGTATTCCATTGTACAAATATACTTTATCTTGTTCTTTTGTTTGCTTGCTGAAAGGAAGCCAGGCGGCTTCCAGTTTTTGATGACTATGAGTAAGGTACTAGGAATGTTCATACATATGATTTGACAGGAACATAAATTTTCATTTCTTGTAGATTGATAACTGGAAGTAGAATTGATGAAATGTATGGTAGGTATGTGTTTAATTTTGTAGGGATTGCCAAAATGTTTTCCAAAGAATCTATAATAGTTTGCATTACTACCAACTATGTATTAGCTTGCCAGCTGGTCAACATTCACTACTGTCATTTAAGAAATGATCCATTACAATCAGCACGTACTAGTATGACATGGTAGCTTTAGTTTGCATTTGCCTGTGATTAATGGCATTGAACATTTTGTTGTTGGCTTATTTATACCCATATATCTTCTTTAGAAAATGTTTACTGAGAGAACAAAGGGGCATGGTCTCCTTGATCTATGACTGTTAGGGTGGGGTGGGGGTGGAGACAGTAAAGACCAGGTCTGCGAAAAAAGAAACTTGTTTTCAAATGGTATTTCCACAGGTTTGGGTCAGTGACCTTACATTATGTATCTAAAACCAAACAACTACTAAACATAAAAAGGTCTAGAATAGACCTATCAGTGGATCACAATAGCTCAACAGCTATATACACATGATCATATAAGATGAGGATAAGCAAAAACAACTCCAAGAGAAGGACACAGGAGGATTCTATTGTTGACGCTACATTTAAAGTTGTAGGTGAATCTCCTTTGGCGTATGCTACGTGGTTACTGTATATGATTTTGGTACACTGGCTATTGTATATATGCCTACCTGATCTAGGGAAGGGAAAGAAAAATGAGGGTGTAAAATATCACAAGAAATGTACTCACTGCCTTATTATGTAACTGTACCCCTTTTGCACAACACCTTGTCAACAAAATTTAATTAATAAAAAAAGAGAAAATGTTTGCTGAAATATCTTGCCATTATTTAAGTTGGATTGTTTGATTTCTTACTGCTAACTTTCAAAAATTCTTTATGTTTCTTGATAGAATCTTCCTTTTGCCAAGAATATAATTCACAAATATTTTCTCTAATCTATGTCTTTGTTAGGTGTAAAGCAAAACTTTCATATTTTTATGAAGTACAATTTGCCAATTTTTTTCATTTACAAGTTATTCTTTTTTATTTTTATTATAGTGGTGATATACAGAGGGATTAGAGCTATATGAGTCAAGTAATGAGTACAATTTTTTGAACAATCTTTCTCCTTACTTTGTGCTTTCCCTGTTTTCCTTCCCATCTCCATCCACAAGATGTACAGTTTATTTTCCATATAGTATCTAGTGAGTACCACAGCTGTATTTTTTCACCCTTTGTTATACCTTTTCTATACCCTCCCTACCTTCTTAAACAAACTAATAACCAAGATAAAGAGAAAAGAAAACAAAAACAGCAACAATAGCAACTTAAAAATCTCTTATTTCCTTTTCTTGTTGTTTATTTGATAAAGTATTATTTTATATAATCATATGCCCATAGTTATTGAGCCTCTGTGTTCCATTCCTATGCATATCTTCCTTTGGCTTCAGTGTGTGAATGTCTCAGTGTGTGTGTGTGTGTGTGTGTGTGTGTGTGTGTGTGTGTGTGTGTGCTTAATCACTCATTGTGTTTACTTGCAGATTTATAGGCACATTCTAGCTACTACATTTGAGGGAAACTATGCAACCTATGTTTCTTTGGTCTGTCTTACTTCACTTAATATAATATTTTCCAGTTCTATTTCTTTACAAATGGTACAATGTCATTCTCTCTGATAGATGAGTAGAACTCCATTGTATTTATATACCATATTTCTTGATCCATTCATCCATGAAGGAGCATCTAGATAGATTCTGTATCTTGGCTATGGTAAACAATGCTATTTGGTTGCTTTAATGTGACATTGTTTGTGTTTTATTCAATAAATGCCCAGGAGTGGAATTTCTGGGCCCTAGGGTAGCTCTGTGAAACCATTCTTTTGAGGATGCACTTTTTATTTTCTAATCAAAGTTCACACAGATTTTTTTCTCCTGTTGCTTCCTAGAAGTTTATATGACACTACATTTTCTATTTATGCTTACAATCTATTCAGCGTTAGTATTATATAAGCTGTGAGACACAGGTTAAAATTATTGTTTGAAATTGAGCACAGTTTGTTGAAGACATTGAATTTTTTTTTCAATTGCACATGTACCTTCATGAAAAAAAATCAGCTGTCTGTCATTTACTTATATGGATTTCATTTCTTTCCTAGTCTATCCACTGATCCATGTGTTTACCTTTCAAGACAGTCACACACTCTGTTGATTACTATGGCTATATAGTAGCTCTTGAATAAATTGAAGTGTACTCTATCTCACTACTTTCTTTCAAAACTATTTTGACCTTGCAATTGCGTTACTTTTCCATATATGTTTCAGAATTGCTTTGGCAATATTTACAAGAGCATATGCTAGGATTCTGTTTACTATAAAAATTGAATTGAGAAGAACTGACCTCTTAGAAATATCAAGTCTTCAGATCAATAAACATGGGGCTGTCCCTACACAGATTTAGGATTTTAACTTCTTTCATCTGTGTTTTTTAGTTTTTAAAATACAGATCCTACCCATAATATGTAAAATTTGTTACCTCTGTATTTTCTTTCTTGTAAATAGTACTGTTGAATTCCAGTTGTTAACCTTGTTTTCCTTGGTCTTGATAAACTTAGTTTGAGTTTGGGGAGTATTTTTCTAACCTGCCTTTTGGGATTTATTTTTTACATGGACAAAGATGCCATTTATAAGTACAGTTGCTTTTATTTCTCTTTTTTGATGCATATACCTTGTACAATATTTTTCTTGCTTTATTGCAGTAGCTAGAACTTCCAGACAAATACTGAGAGGACATTATTGACTTGTTATTGACAACAGGTAGAATCAATTTAATTATTAATCATTAACTGTGATATGCTTGTAGCATGGTGAATATACCATGAACATTTTGTTGGGCTAGGAATCTATTTCGTAGAGAGTTTTGCTATAAACTAATGATGCGTTTTGTCAAATGATTTTTTTTGCATCTATTTGTGGTTTTAAGACTTTTATTCTTTCCAGATGTATTGATTTCTGGTTTTATTTTTATTATTCTTGTCTTAATTTATTGTTTTTTTTTTTGCCTAGTTTGCCTTACTATTTCATTTTCTTGAGGTAAAAGATGACACTGACTTGAAATCTTCCTTCTTTTACTTGTGACTGATTGTTGTTTGGTTGTATTGCATATATCTTAAAGCATTGTATTTTCACTTTCTTCAAAATGTTTAAATTATTTTCAAGACCTCCTCTTTGATCTGTGGGTTATTTAGGATTATATAATTCTATTTTGGAGACTTTAAAAAATACCTGCTTACAATGTAGCTGTAGTTCAATACTGTTATGATGACAGAATATGTATTGTGATTTTTGTTCTTTTCTGGGGTGTGTATTAATTGTAGAGGCAAGGTGTACAAATTGTGACATTTTCATGCATGTAGATAATGTACTTTAAACAAATTCACCCTCTTTACTACTCCTCCTTATCCTCATTTTAAAAGCCATTTTAATGGGTTTCATTATTCTATTTTCATAGACATGTTTAAAGTACTTTGACCATAATTATCATCATTCACTCTCTCCCTTTGCTTGACTCACTCATGTTCCTTCCTATCCTAATCACTTCCTCTGTTTTTCACTCATTTTGGTTTTTCGGTCTAAGTTTTATATATGAGAGAAAGTGTGAGATATTTGCTTTCTTCAGTATGGCTTATTTAACTTAGCATGCTGACTTCAAGTTCCGTTTTCTTGCAAATGTTATAATTTTTTTTTCTCAGAGTACTTGGACTTATAGTTAGCCTCCTGACACTTGCTAGGCAGGTGCCTTACCATTTGAATCAAGGCCTCAGCTCTTCATTCTTCTTCTTGACTGAATATGAAACTCAGATGTGTGTGTATAGCACATTTTCTTTATCCATTTATTGGTTAATGGATACCTAGGCTGATTCCATAGCTTGGCTGTTATGAACGTGGGTGCTTAGTTATCTCAACTGTACGCTGACTTACATTCATTTGGATCACATGTAGGTCTATTTCAGTTTGGGAGGGGGGAGGACTTTCATTATGGAACTGATTTCCATAATGGTATACTCATTTACCTTTCCATGAGCGGCACCAAGATCTGTTGTTTTATGTTTTCTTGATGATTGTCTTTCTTCCTATGATGAGACTGGATCTCAGTGTTTTTTGTCTGTTTGTTTTGACCTTATTTATCTTCCCTACATAGTTCAGAATGCTGTATGTTCCTGTATATCATTATTGGCTAATAAGTAATATCTACTTTGCCTTTTGAAAAGCATCTGTTCATTTGTTCATGTCTTAATTTGATTGCTTATTGGAGGGGGGGGTTAAAATTTAGAGCTGTTTATGTATTCTGGATATTAATCTCTTTGCAAAGATTTATTCTCCATTCATCAAAAATTGGAAGACTGTACCCGTGTGGGTTTAATTTGGGGGCTTCTGTTATATTCTCTTTGTCTACTTGTGGTAGTACCATGATATTTTTAACTATATCTCTATATTATGATTTGATGTCCAGGATTGTGACAGCTGCAGCATAGCCTTTGCTTTTCTACTTTTCCAGTTTGACGTTTTATTTAGAGTAGCAAGCACATAGCTCTCATTACACCAATATGCTGAACTGGGGAGTCATTTTAGGGATGTAGCCAGTGTTTTCCACTCCTGTTCTATATCCTGAATGAGGGGCACAAGCGCCAGTTATCATTTTGCTGATTGAAGCAATGCTTTGCAACCTCTGAATACTCCATCTTACATATATGGAATAAGCAGTACGTTTAGATATATACCTTGTTAGCTTGCTATCATGCTCCCCTTTGTCCTGGGTGAGGGCCCCAGTCACCAGCTGGCTTCCATTCAACCAGAGCAAGGCTCAGCAGCCTCTGATGGTTCTACTTTGCAGAGAGAAGCCCAGCAGTTGTATATGTATACATATGCTGCAACTAACAGGGAGTTTCGAATTGTTACTAGTTAAGGGTTACTGCACCAGGCTTGTTCATTCTTGTACCTGCTTGTTTTTTCCTCTGGGAAGGAGGAAATACAAATTTTATTCGATTCTTATACTTGATTTGGGCTGAGGTGACTCTGGACACAAATATACTGGGTGGTAAGTCTAGGGAAAGAGCAGATTAGGTCCTAGTTCTATAAAAGTTTTCTTTTTGTTTCTTTTGTACATCTATCTATCTATCTATCTAAACATCTACAAACATTTATGTGTGTGCATATTTATAGTGTTTTTCTAGACACTGACTCTCTATTTTATTGGAACTTTCCCCTGCATATTAACATGTTCATCTTTCTTTGTAACCACATATCTATGTCTTTATACTTGGTTTGTGGATATACAGGAATGCACGAATGTGATGAGTGTCTGAAGTCTACAGTGTTTTTGTGCATTGAACTTTATCCTTTTAAATTCGCTAAAATTTACTTTGTGAGCCTAAAGAAGGCCTATCTTTGTGGATGTTTCATAGACAAGAAAGTCTATTTTTCTCTTTTGGGGGTAGGATGTTCCATTAATGTCAATTAGGACTAATTGACTGATAACGTTTCTCAGGACCCCTGTAGTCTCATTCTTTTCTCTCTGTATATTCTATCAGCTTCAAAGCCAAGACAGAGAGTCTCTACTCAGTTATGGATCTGTCTATGTTTCTTTCGGTTTTCTTTGCTTCTACCTAATAAATTTTGCAATTCTGATGTTATGTCCATATACGTTTGAGATTACTGTGCATTCTTGGAAAGGTATTTTCTTGATTCCTTCATCGTGTTATAATATGCTCCTTTATCCCAGATTAAAGATATTTCTTTATCCTTTCTCAAAGTATGTTTTGTTTTCCATCAATTCAGATTTTTTACATCAATTTCAGATTTTGTTTGGTTAGTATTTACATGGCATTGTTTTCTCTCTTTTTTAACTTTTAATTTAAACATGTCTTTACATTTAAAGCTGATTTCTTGATGAAAGCTTATTTTTGGGTCTTGGTGTTTGATTCAACTTGGTATTCGTTCTTTTTTAGTTGATGCATTCATAGTTAATGTCATTAATTGATATGATTGCATTAAAACTTACCATCTTTCTCTTTAATATTTCGTATATCTGCTTTTTATTGATTCTTGTGTCTTTTTCTACCTTCTTCAGAATTCATTGTTAGAAATTCATTCTATTTCCTCAATAGATTTGTTATTCATGGTGTTTTAAAATGGTTTAAGTGGTTGTCCTTGGGTTTGAAAATAACTTTAATTGCATAAACTATTCTCTTGTTGGTTGTGCAGCTTGAACTGAAGGCCTAGGTGCTGTCCTTGAACTTCTTTCAGTCAAGACTAGTACTCTACCATTTGAGCCACAACTCCACTTCCAGTTTCCTGGTGGTTAATTGAAGGTAAGTGTCTCACAGACTTTCCTGCCTGAGTTGGCTTTGAATGGCCATCCTGAGATCTCAGTCTCCTGAGTAGCTAGGATTATAGGCATGAGCCACTAGTGTTTGGCTTCTTTAAACTTTTGTTTGTACAAAAGTGTTACACTACTAGAAAAAAAAGATAGACTATTCCTGACTTTTATGATAAGCTGATATAACTCAATTTCATTGAATGTATATCATGTCAGATATTATTCTAAATATTTTACATACATTGATTCATTGTTTTTTTGCAACACTAAAAAGTGCATCATTTGTCTCCATTTTTTTGATAAAGACGAAACTGGGGGGTGATTTTTTTGAGCTGCTTAAAAGCAATGTGTTATGCTGTTGTGGATTAACCTAGTAAATTGCCACTTGGAATTTTAAGACTGTTACTTCCAATGAACAATCTTTTGCCAGCATTTTCTCCCACACACACTGAAGAAAATTGCCCTCTAGAGGGAGTGGGATTTGCAGAGAAGATACAAATCAATGCTTTGCCTCCATTTCTATGCTGCACTTTGTAAATCATAAAATGATTGCATTTTTAATCACTTAGGTTTGAAATCGAGAGCTTACTTGGATATCAGCCAATGTTCTCATTTTGCTGATAGGGAAAACGAGGCCCTCTGAAATTACATTTCTTGCCTAATAATTAGTGACAGAGTCAGAACTTGAACCTATTATTGAGCATCCTCCCCAGAGCTTGACTACAGCTCTCCCCTCTGCTCCTATACTATTTTATGCTTATTTCTTACCATTGAACACATCATGCTGTGGCCTATTTGTTCTGTTACACATTATCATCTCTATTAATCCTTAGTCGGTGGGAAACTTCTATTCTCATTTGGCAGTATCCTTAGCAACTCTCAGAGTATATGACACATAGTAATCATGTGTAAAAAGTGTTTATTGAATGAAAAACCCTCGTATTTTTTGGTTCCTAACTCTATTCTTACCACCATTTAATGTCCCATGAAACCCGCAACCGTCTTCTAATTTCCAGGCAGGTATTCAAATATTTGGAGCAGATCAATGTGGCATGGGAGCTCTTCTAAGTTGCTCTGGTCTGTCTTTCCTCTGAATCCCCAGCCATACAGGAGCCCCCATGCCTTCTAAAAGCACTACATCCCTCGTAGTTCCCAGAATTCTCTCTGTTTTTATGATCCTTGGTGGCCCATTCAGCTTCTTCTCCCCAACATACTTTCATCATTTTGGACTGGCTATTTCTTCACTGTCTATTTTTCTGTGAACTCTTTGCCAGAAATGATGCTGTCTTTGCTAATCATGGTGACCCTGACACTGGAAATGGCCTGATCTGACAAATATTGCCAGTATTTTCATAAGGTGGTTATTGAATCAAAACTCAGGGGCTCAAATTTATGGCTTCTTCTTCTTTTTTTTTTTTTTACTGTGTCTTTTGGTAAGATCATTAATTTAAGCCTCCATTTGCCCATTTTTAAAAGAAGGTGCAACATATACAAGGGGAAATTAATACCAATTACTTTGTAACATCGTTTTGAGGATGTGAAGCCCACTAAGTGTCTGGCACATGAACAATCAATTTGATGCTACTATCCTATTATTACTATGTCATCATCATCATTAACAACAGTATCAAATTAAAATGTGGAAGAAGTGTTATGGTGACTTTTCATTTTGTAGCTTTAAATGTATATATTCTTCTTAAAACAACTTGGCATATGGAACCAATTAACTCAATAAACTTAAAGCTCTCTAGGCCACCTAGGTCAGGACAAAGGTAACTTTATTTTTCAGCTAAAGATCAGAAAGAAAAGGAGATGAGTTTTTAACGCCTGTCCTAGGTATGGCAAAGGAACAGTTTAACTACAAATCTATGTTCCTTAAAAAGAAATCCTTTGTACAAAGAATAAGTAGAGAAGGGTTGTGGCTCAGGACCCAAGAGGCCCCAATTACTGGGCTCTGTGTAGGAGAATGAAGTGTCAGAGGGATGCTGAGAAACTCTTTCTCAGAGGTTGTTTCCAACACCTGCTCAGTTGGAGCAGAGCTCTAAAGAGAAGCGGATGATATTTGCCACCCAAGATTATCTGACCGATCACTCCAGGGATCCTGATGGAGGTTAAGTACTTCTGGAGAAAGTTGTGGAGACAGGACACCTTGGAAGACTGCATCTTGAGGTTTTTAATTTTTTTTTCTCAGTGGTGTTATTTTCTGCATCTCCCAGGAAGGCTTAAAAATGAGGGAGGAGGTAACAAATTGGATAAGAAATGTATGCACTGCTTTACATATGAAACTGTAACCCCTCTGTATATCACTTTGGTAATAAAGAAATGAAAAAAATGTTCCTGAAAACATATATCCTGTATGCCCTTACTCAGTGGGCAAGGGCCTCTAGGAGGGAGAGACATACATTCTGAGCAACAAGACACAGAGTATCAGAGCTACCAACACCTGAACTGAGAAATCAAGCTCAGGTCCCTGAGGAGTAGGTGAGGACATGCCCAGCCCTGCATGGATGAGTTTTTCTAAGGCTGAGCTGAGGCACAGGACTTTAGGGAGCTATCTGGACCCTGAGATTCTCCAGGGGCCACCTCCTAATGGTTTGTAAGTTTCCTAGTGAAGAGAGAAGGTGGAGGAGAATGGGGGAGAGAATGGGAGACAGAGACAAAAAGAGAACTTCATGGCAACAGATAAGGCAATGTGAGTAAAAAGAGGAAAAATCATTTGGGTGACGTGAAGTTTTTGCTTTTTTTTTTTTCCAGTCCTGGGGCTTGGACTCAGGGCCTGAGCACTGTCCCTGGCTTCTTTTTGCTCAAGGCTAGCACTCTGCCACTTGAGCCACAATACCACTTCTGGCCGTTTTCTATATATGTGGTGCTGGGGAATTGAACCCAGGGCTCCATGTATACTAGGCAAGCACTCTTGCCACTAGGTCATATCCCCAGCCCCTGAAGTGAAGTTTTATTTTGGTGAACCTCAGTCATGTGTTCAATAAGTCCCATTACAGGTAGAGTGGAAATCCTTTATTAGTGTGCTCCATTCTTGAAAGAGCATTTGTCTCCAGGAACATTTAATTATAGTTAAGGTTTACAATACAAAAGCTTTCAGCCAAAGCTCAGCTTCTCACTGCACTTGGTCTTCTCTCTCTCTCTCTCTCTCTCTCTCTCTCTCTCTCTCTCTCTTGCCTTCTTTCTTTATCTTCTTCCTTCCTCCTTCCCTCTCTCTTTCTCTTTTGCTTTCTCCCTCCCTCCCTCCTTACCTCCCTCCCTCCCTCCCTCCCTTCACCTTCCCTCCTTCTTTTACCCCCTTTGTGCCCCTCAGTGGATGAATGTATCAAGAAATTGTGGGATACATAAACAATGGAATTCCATACCTCTATCAGAAAGAATGGCATTGCCCCATTCATAAGGCACTGGAAAGACTTGGAATAAAATCATACAAAGTGAAGTGAGCCAGACTCAAAGAAACATAGACTCTATGGCTTCCCTCATTGGGAATAATTAGTACATGTCTAGGATAGTCCTAGCAGATCACAATAGCTCAATAGCTATGTACATATGACCACATAAGATGATGGTAAGAAAAATGAACTCCAAGTTATGGAACTAAATCATTTCTCGTTGTTATTTTCAACATACCATGTGAAATTATGCCTTTTACTTTTGTTTTTCTTCCTTATGGTTTTACCCCTGATGTCATTGTAATTGATTTTGGTACCCTGGGTATTGTATCTATGTTTTTCTGAATCATGGAAGGGAAGGAGAACATCAAATTGGTGAGACAAAGGGTAAAAGGTAAACCAGAGCAGCAGCAATACTTACAAGGCAATAAGCTGCACAGCAACTGTACAATGAGGGTGGGGGAGTGGGGAGGAGGGTAGGTGGGAGAAAAATGAGGGAGGAAGTACAAGTTTGACAAGAAATGTACTCAATGCCTTGTGTATGTAACTGTAACCCCTCTGTACATCACCTTGACAATAAAAAAAACACAACAAAACTCTAGTGTGAAAACCATAGAGCCTCCTTTGTCCCAAACATGAGTACCAGACTCAGGATTTAATTATAAGTAATCAATCTCTGAAGAACATTAGACAACAGCCTGGACAGACCTGTAGGCCAAGGTCAAGGCCCAGGTTGGCAGATATCACAGGGGGCATCCAGGATGACACCTCTGACATTTTTTAATCTCCAGATTCCATAGACCCTGGTGACCTTGAGAAGTGACTACTACTCCTGTGAGGAGAGAGAACTCCTCCTTGCTTGAGGACAGTGCATAGGCCACATTTGTGTCTTCCTGCCACCTCCAAGGTTCTAACTGTTCCTTCCCTCCAGGTCACTAGACTAATACTTAGGGTTCCTGAACATCATGTATGTTCTGGTATATTTGGGAGTATGACAGAGGGCACAGGGAGTGGCTCTCAAGGGAAAGGCATGACCCATTAGTATGTACTAGGAGGAACTGAGGAAATGCTGGGACTGGAGTCTCAATCTACTGAGCCAAGGTCAAGGAATATAAATTGTGTTCTTTAGACTGTTGAATTTTAGTGTATGAAAATAAAACTAAATATTATCTATTAATTTTATAACCTGAAACTTTACTGAACTCTTCCATTCTAACAGTTTCCGGTAGACTTTGTTTTGTTTTGTTTTGTTTTGCCGGTCCTGGGGCTTGAACTCAGGGCCTGGACACTGTCCCTGAGCCTCTTTTGCTCAAGGCTAGGACTCTACCACTTGAGCCACAGTCCCACTTCTGGCTTTATCTGCTTATATGGTACCCAGGAATCAAACCCAGGGCTTCATGCATGGTAGGCAAGCACTCTATTACTATGCCACATTCCAAGCCTTCTGGTAGACTTTTAAAGAATGTATGTATGTAAGACCATGCCATCAGCAAACAGAAATTTTACTTCCTCCTTTTCAGTCTTTCTTTTTGGCTACATGTCAGATATCGCCTCTATCATAGCAGCATATCACACAATAATGCTAATAAGGTTAAATCATATACATGAAACTCCTTTCATATACCAAGTATCAATTTTGAAATTTTCTTTTCTTTTTTTTTTAAGACAAAACCTTTAATATATGATTTTAGCATTCTCCAGCCTCATTTTCCAGGGCTTGATAGTTTTAGTAAAACATTTTTAGTCTTAGTAAAACATTTTAGCACACCAAATAATTTTCTGCTTAAGAAGGCTGGGTGGGGGTCCCCCCAAAGTTATTTTTGCGGACACTCACACTGATTGTGAGCTGTCGCCTGTACGTCTCATGCAGGTTAGACACAAAAGAGAATGTTAGACTTACAAACACAGACAACAGCGCTGCACGGTGGGGTCACTCCCCACCGCCTGCGGGTGGCTTGGGCTGGCCCCGTGTCTGCCCCTGTTGGCGGCGACTACGGGTCAGGACTCGGGGCCAACAGTTCAGTGCCCTGGGCTGCCAGAGCCAGGACTGCTTATCTCAGGTTCGCGTGGTAAAGTGAGGTTGGCGTGGTAAAGTGGGGCCTGACTTCAAAGTCTGGCACTTCATAACTTGACATCACATACCCTAATTCTTCCTCCTGTCCCTAATTCTAATTTATGACCTGTTCTGGGACAGAATGAAATCAACCACATCCTTTTTTATTTATGTACAAATTCATTTTTTAGTCTATCCAGAAGGAATAAAAATACCTTTCTCAATCAAAGTTATTCTGCATAGACATTCTTCCCATCTGGCTCTTCCACCAAGAAAAAGATCAGTGCATAGCAGCATATCATAGCAGCATATCACACAATAATGCTAATAAGGTTAAATCATATACATGAAACTCCTTTCATATACCAAGTATCAATTTTAAAATTTTCTTTCTATCTCTCTCTATCACACATATAAACTTTACCTTGTAATTTATGACATAATGAGTTTCTTCATTTCTTCTATTATTTTTTCAACTAAACATCTACTTGTAATAAAGTTTTCTCCATAAGGATAGCGTTAACCTGGGAGCTGCTGGTTCAAGCCTGTAATTCTAGCTACTCAGGAAGTTGAGATATGATGATTGTTATTTGGAACCAGCCTAGACAAGAAACTCTGTGACTCAGCTTTGTGACTCTTTTTTTTTTTTTTTTTTTTTTTGGCCAGTCCAGGGCCTTGGACTCAGGGCCTGAGCACTGTCCCTGGCTTCTTCCTGCTCAAGGCTAGCACTCTGCCACCTGAGCCACAGCACCCCTTCTGGCCGTTTTCCATATATGTGGTGCTGGGGAATCGAACTGAGAGCTTCATGTGTAGGAGGCAAGCACTCTTGCCACTAGGCCATATTCCCAGCCCAGCTTTGTGACTCTTACCTTAGCAGTTTACTGAGATAAGGAACATAAATTTAAAGAAAAGAGAGTATATCAGTATGTAATATGCATATAATATGTAAGGGTGTGTAATATGTCAGTGTGGATATGTTGTGCATTATGAACACACAGATGTACTAATTTCTAGTAACTCACAAAAATGATTTTCTACATTAAATGAGAAACAGAAGCCTACATAGTGACAGTAGTAGTATCATAGTACAGTAGGAGAAGCTATTACATAACAGGGTTCATCGATTTATAGATAAGGGCATACTAGAACACCCTAACCCATAACCCTAACTCCCAAGCAGTAAGACCAGGCTAAGCATCGTCTACATAAATCCAGTGAGTACAATTAATATAACACAGGAGAGGTATCAAGGGGGAGTGAGGGAATATGACTTTTGAAAAGTTAGCGAAATGATGAATAGAACTTAGCATCTCTAGAGGGCAACATATACAGGCAGATAACTAACAGGCATCAAGGAAAGTGGTCACAGGTCGGAGGTCAGACATTTGATAACTGATGACCTTCTTCTCAATATCTAGTTTTTACAATGAGAACCTGCTGAATCAAGAAAACACTGTAACCTGAAAATGGATGGGTCAATGGCTCACAAATGGCTCATTACTTCACTGTAAAGAAGTAGGAATAAGCAAGCATTTCAAGGACTGGTAGATATAGGTTGGTAATGATGGTAGAAGGTTCATCAGGATCCCTGTGTTGGAGCAGGACCTAGGAGAGCCAAGGCCCCCACACAGAAGTTCCCTCATCTGCACGAACCCATTGAGTTTAACAGTTTTATTGTTTTATTTTTATTGTTATTGTAAAGGTGATGTTCAGGAGTTACATATATGTAAATCAGACAATGAGTATGTTTCTTTGTGGACAGTCACCTCTTCCATCATGTTCTCCCAGTTTTTCCCTCCCAAACCCCACTGCTACAAGTTGTAGAGTTCATCTGCAATTCTAATAAACGAATTTAGTAATAAGCACAAACTCCAGATTGAACCATTACCTGATGGATTAAAAACTTTCTTTTCTCTTTTTCCTCACTGTATTAGGACTTTACTAGGCCATACTTGCCTTACAAGGAAGTTTCACTGTGATATTTCCATACATACATACAATGTTCCCTCATTAATTATATCCTCTCTGTCAATCAAGGACTTTCTAGTGGGAAAGGACAAGCAGAAAGCCATGAAACGACCTCATCCCTCACTCTCCACCTTGTTTTAAGATAGTAAATTTAAGAAGAAATCTTTGTCCAATATGAATGGCTAGAATTAGTGTCACCCTTAAAGGCTGCTAAAAACAAAACAGGAATAATGATCTCCATCTGTCTCCATTCACTTCACCAATATAATTCCTGCAAGAACTAGACATATCCATTAGAGTGACTACTGCAAACACAGCCCACT
This sequence comes from Perognathus longimembris pacificus, assembly GCF_023159225.1. Taxonomy (NCBI): domain Eukaryota; kingdom Metazoa; phylum Chordata; class Mammalia; order Rodentia; family Heteromyidae; genus Perognathus; species Perognathus longimembris. The sequence continues at coordinate 55,232,454 of NC_063171.1, forward strand.
AGTAGATCCAGTGGCAGATGTTGTAGCTTTGCTAGAGCTGATTAGCATGGCATCTGATGAATTATGTGTAGCCACATGAAAATGAACTGGAAAACACATTTTTTCCATCTTTAGGAAAACAAGAAATTTACTTCCAACAGACACCATGATACATTGTGAGTTTGCTCTAGGGCTGTGTTAAATCCTCTGCCCTTTGTTAAAATACAGTATAAAGAGAGTCAGGCCATCTGGACATTTCTGCAGAATATCACATTTGTTTAGTATGATGACATTGTGTTAATGGAACCAGACAAGCAAAAAGTAGATGTAAGATGGGGACTTTTTAAAATTTTTATTCAAAGTAGTATGTGCTCCATATAGTAGAAAAAGAGTGTAGTTTGAAGACCTGCTGCATCATTAATGTCATGGATATCTAATGTTCGTGGTCTGATGAGAATTACTCCTTTTCTTCATAAAAGAACAAATTATTGAAACATGTATTTTAAGCAGGGAGCAGGAAGCTGAATGCCTTGTAGACTGCTTCAGGTTGTGAGAGGCAGAATAGTCCATAACTGTGGACTCTAAACCCAGTACTACAGAAGGCTGCCAGATCTGAATTGATCTCTCTCTCTCTCTCTCTCTCTCTCTCTCTCTCTCTCTCTCTCTCTCTCTCTCTCTCTTGCCAGTCCTGGGCCTTGAACTCAGGGCCTGAGCACTGTCCCTGGCTTCCTTTTGTTCAAGGCTAGCACTCTGCACGAGCCACAGCGCCACTTCTGGCCGTTTTCCATATATGTGGTGCTGGGCAATCAAACCCAGGGCTTCATGTATACCAGGCAAGCTCTCTTGCCACTAGGCCATATTCCCAGCCCTGAATGGATCCTTTCTGACCCTTGGATCAGGAGCCATCCAGTAAGAAAATGCATAATCATCTTGGCAAAGTAGACTAGCATGCTGTGATATACCGAGAGCAGCCAGACGATGCATTTGAATATCTGTTAGTATTCCTATACTAAATATTGATAGCAAGTCAACAGTGAGATAGCTCGGGTCTGAAAAGATCCCATTAACCAGAGAGAAAATTAGGCCCCAAGGGATGAGAGCCTAGTTCACAGCACAAGGTACATCTTGAAGACCACCACATGTGCTTCCTAAGGGTGAGGGGAGTTTCTAATGGGGTAGCAGGGAAGGGAGATGTTGAGGATTCATTATACCCTGGAGATAGCAACAACGCTGGGGAATGGGGTGGTTATCACAGTATTATTTCTCCTTTTCTAAATTTTTTTCCCACTGGATTGTGAGAAGTGCTATTTCTAGAATCCAATGAATCTATGCAGCTTAAAGTATGTTCTGTAGAAAGTACTATAATATGCTACCAGATCTGTCTTCACTAATGAAGGACTTACTCCTTAGCTGCTGCCAGTGTGGATAGCAGCCTTCTGGAGGGAGCATCCAAGAAGGATGCATTTCCAGAAGAAGCTCACCTCACTACAAATCACATGTCTTTCCAGGGCAATTCACATCCAGGAATGGCTCAGTCACAGGTAGAAAGTCCTGTAACTGAAACCATTATAACATATACATATATATGTATAATATACATACATGTATAAAAATATACAAATATGTGTGTAAGTGTGTTGATTTAAAAAGATAAATATAGATATAGTTTGTGTAATAGTCCTAAAAAGATTTGAACCAATTTCATAAACTGATGGATCAAGAAGTCAATTTTACTAAGGTTGAAGATATCTAGTAGTACAATTATAACTTTTTAGCATCAACTATATTCCTCAATCTAAGGCCTAGGAAATCTATGTGATTTTTTTCTTTTTTTATAGCATTTTAAATGTTGATTTATATAGTGTATCGGAGTTCTAAATACTTCCAAATAATTGATATGATTCAGAACATTTAATCTTAATCTTTCACAGTACAATAAAATTAATTTATTGGGCCCTTCTAGACATACCATCTATGGAAAAGAAACAGTACTTGAATCAATGTTAAAATTTTTCTATCTTCAAAGGATACCAAGCCTACATAATTTCCTAAAACCTAGAAACCTGAGATCTTATTTTCTATGTTATCCTAGTCAACACACACAGAGAACAAACTTTTCATATAGTAACACAAGACTACCAAAAATGAGATTCATTGTTCAATTTCACTATGTTATTGAGGAAAGGGGAAAAATATGAACTTCTCAGTCTACATAAAAAAGCATTTTGTATAAGTCAATATCCATCTATACCTTAAGGAAAATAAACCCAGTAAATCCATATTAGAAAGGAACATCCCTTATGTAATAAAAGCATTATCATGAACCCAGAGAAAAATTCCTAACTTCACGGGGCAGAAACATTCACTTTGAATTCAACACAAGAAATTTAGATAATATGAATTCTCCAGCAATTGATGGACACTGTAGCCAATTAAAAATGCAATGAAAAGAAATGCGTGATGGAATTATTAGGGAAAAATCATTTTTGTTTGTGGATGGTACCATGGTTCACATATGAAATGCAAGAATCCACAATATACTAAAACTTTTTAAATTCAGGAAATTTTCTGGAAAGGGGTTTAAGCACACAAAAGCAATTTGTTTTCATATGGAGCAGACCCAATGCTAGTAATAATTGGGAGAGAGAAAACATTACTTTTAAGTACTTTGTTTACTATTGTGTTCAAATTTGCATGGTGCCTGAGGGAAATAATCTAAAAATGGTATTTAATAGTTTTATGGGATAAAATTATAAAACTATACAAGGTCAATAGGATCTTGGTTATAAGTATGCAAATTCAATATCATGAGCATGTTCTATAAATTCCTCCAAAAGTTAATCAACAAATTCAATGTAATTCCAGTAAAAGCCCCAACTGTCCAGGAAATTAAATTTTTTTCTCTATGAATAAATGTTCAAAAATAGGCAGGAGATGCATGAGGAATAACTACAAGAACTTTGTTCTTGACATTATTTTGAATAAATTAATAAACTATTTTAAAGCTATGGCAACTGAAACCATGTGATATATTTACAGGGTTAAAAGCATATTAACCAGACTGATTTGAGAACTCACAAATACTCTCTAGATTGTATGGGAACTTGATTTATGAGAGAAATAGCCACACAAACCAGAACATTTAGAAATAGCTATCTGTATAGAAACAAAGATTATTAGAACATAGTCTTTCTATAAAAGCTAATTCCAAGTATAGTAAAGGCTTAAATTTGGTTTAAAAAAAGGTATAAAACATAATATAGGACAACTTTATGATCATACAGGGACCATTATAGTGAAAAATATGTTTACATAGAAAAAGTGCACAATATGAATTTGACAAGTTTGCATTAAAAATTAAATACTTGAATGACAAACATTAAGCCTTAAAAATCTGTATTTTTGCAGTGTACATTATAGACGAAAGTAACCTATCCAGAATATTGAAATGCCTTCTTTCACCTGTAAGATAATAATAGCTAGCATTTGTTGATCACATTATATCCTGGAATCACTCCTAATTGGGTATGATGTCTTAACCTGTTGTCTTAACTACAATAATGAAACAATGAGATGTGAGTGGGTTGGGGCATTACTGTATTCCCAGCTAATTAGCAGAGGGATACTGGAAAGATTGTGGTTTGAGTCCAGCTTAGGCAAAACATTTAGTGAGAGCCTAAACTTAGTGTGATCCAAGGCTGGCCAGAGCACAACCTGCTAAGTCGTATCTAAGAAATAACTAAAGCTCAAAGGTTCTAGGGCACGGCTCGAATGGCAGGAGACCTGCCTATTAGTGCAAGACACTGAGTTTAAACCCTAGAACCACCAAAACCAAAATTATCAGATGTATCTTCATTATACCTTTGAAGAACCTGAGCCACAAAGATATTAAATCACAGACACAAGTACACACAACTCTCCAGTGACAGATTGTATTGAAACTTCTGTTGACCAACACCAGAGTACTGGGCTAAAATGTTAAATCATGCCAGGCATTAGTGGCTCCTGCCTGTACCTAGCTATTCAGGAGGCTGAAATCTAAGAACTGGGGTTTGAAGCCAGCCAATGCAGTAAAATGTAGGAGACTTATCTCCAATTAAGCACCAAAAAGAAAATAAAGGGGGCGAGGGGGCTAAAAGTGGAGCTGTGGCTTAAGTGATAGAGTACTAGGCTTGAGCAAAAAAGCCCAGGAACGCTGAGTTTTATTATTGTCCCTGTCCTGTGCTGTCAGGTCAGGCACCAAAATAAAACATGGGTCAATTAGAAATGAACTACTGAAAAGTAGGCAAAAGCTTTAAGTACGTTCTTTATGGATAAGAAGGAAAGCCAGAATTGCCAATAAAGATAAAAATATTCAACCTCATTCATCAAGAAAATGCAATTTAAAACCTCAGTGAAGTTTTTCACCCATCAGATTGACAGAAGTTTCAAAAGTCTGAGAAATGCCAAGTGTTGACCAGATTTGACAAGAATAGGAATAGAAAGCTACTGCTGCAGGGAGTGTAAATTGGAATACAGACTTTGAAGAACAAAAGTTGACAACATCTAGTGAAAACAGCACAGCGCATATCTAGCGAGTCGAGTCAGCAGTTTCACTTCTGGACTGCTCTCAGGCAAAGGAAATGTGTCCAAGAGTGTCCAATGCATTGCTATATACATACATGGCTATGTGTGTCTATGTCTGTGTACATATATAAATAAAACATGTATACAGAGCTTAAATGAAAGTAGTGGAGTGGGTACAATAAATCACAGTATGTTGATAGGATGCAAAAATGTATGTTAGCAATTAAATCGAAAGTATTAAATTTATATGTCTCAATTTGGAGGCTCCTCTAAGATTACAATATTGACTAGAGGAAGTACTATGCCAGTCTTATAGATCTGTAGACTAGGACACTATTTGTGTTAGTTTCCAGGGTGAGAATATACTGCATGTTATTTTGGCACATTTACACACATGAAATAAAGATATATGAAGTAAGTAAGTTCATTTTTAGTTCTGGAAGAAAAAAACAAGGACAACAAATGAGTTGTAAGAGATACACACCACCTTTTTACACAAATTAGTGGGTTTTTAAAATGTAGTATTGGACTTGGGGTCTCGGCTCACTTGCTTAGCACTGCCTTCTTGGATGGTACTGTACCACTTGAGCCATGCTTCCAACTCTGCATTTTGGATGGTTATCTTGGATATGGTCTCTTGGACCTTTATGCCTTTTTACTGTGCTCTTGCAGATCAGCATCCTGGGTAGCCACCTGTGCCAGAACAAATTAATGTCTTATTATAAGCAAAGGTATATGGTGCATGCATGATGATGTTTATCTCTAATGGTAGGTTAGTGAGCTGATTATTCTGTATATTTTAGTATATTTTTAAGGTCCCAAACAGAAATATTGTACAGAAAAGGCAATGAAAATATATTTAGAGTCAGGTACATGGGTTCATGTCTGTGATCCTGGATTCAGAGGAGGTAGAGATGGGAGGATTTCAGTTGGAGGCCAGCCCAGGCAAAATATTTGTGAGCCCCATCTCTAACAGTGATAGTTGGGGCAAGCTGGCACATGCATACATTGTGTCTACATTAGAAGTGTAAACACGGGCTGGGGATATGGCCTAGTGGCAAGAGTGCCTGCCTCATATATATGAGGCCCTGGGTTCGATTCCCCAGCACCACATATACAGAAAATGGCCAGAAGTGGTGCTGTGGCTCAAGTGACAGAGTGCTAGCCTTGAGCAAAAAGAAGCCAGGGACAGTGCTCAGGCCCTGAGTCCAAGCCCCAGGACTGGCCAAAAAAAAAAAAAAAAGAAGTGTAAACAGGAAGGTTGTTGACCAGGTTGGTCTGGGCATAAGCATGAGAAACTATTTGAAAAATAGCTAAAGTGAAAAGAGCTAGAGTTATGACTCTAGTGGTAGAGCACTGGCCTAGCAAGAGCAAAGCCCTGAGTTCAAACCTCAATACTGTTAAATGGAATAAATAAATTCTTTGCTTGTAAACTGACCTCTACTATTATAACACAGAGCTCTGTGAGTAAGTGGAGACTTCTTAAACAATAGAGAAATTCTTAAACAATAGAGAAATAGCGATCATAAGGCATGAAGCTTGCTGTCTAGCAAGCTTTCACTTTGTCCCTTCCTGGGTTTCAGCATTTGCCTGAAGATGGGAGACAAATAAGAGCTTAGGCAAGACTCAGCTCTTATTGAAGCCCCTTTCAGAATACAGGGGGTAAGTGAGGACTACAGGACAAGAACTGGCCTAAGATGGAGCCATTGAGGGATGAAACGTAGACCTTCAGACTTGCAGAAGCAAAAGCTTATATTGAAAGCCAGCAGGCAAAATTAGGCCTCAAACAAGGTCGTGCTTGACCTATGTGCAGTTTCATCCTTGTAAAGAAACATGAAAATTAGTATTAATTGTGTGTCAGTGGTTTACTACAACCCCCTTGCCTTCCTTTGCTCTTACGTTGGCACTATTCATTGATGTTACCTAGCTGGTCCATGTATCTATCCCTGTTGTAATCCTCACCAAGAGGTAGGTCTATGCCTCCTTTACCCTTTACTATAGTCATTGCATGACCTGCATCCCTAATAAGTGGGTCCACCTCTGCTTGGACACTGGAGCTGTGTCAGGTTTACCAACTCTCAGCTTTGTCTGGCTAATCTTTCAGCAGCTCCAACCATTAGGAAGTTCTGCTTTTTTAGAGTCAAGATATGTACACTGTGACTCATCATTTCTGGTCAGCCCTTTAAAGATGCATTCAAAATCATTCAAATTGCTCATCAGCAAATATTTGATCTAACGTACTCCTTCTTTATCTATGATCCTCAGAGCTTTCCTAGAGTGGCTTACTTGGTTAACCTCTGGCACTGCCACATGGGAAAGCCAAGGAGAGAGGTTGTTGAAGGTTGTCACCGTCAACACTCATCACCTGCTGCTTAAGCCATCCAACCACGTACAACCAGACTAGCATGGCTTCCTCCTTCCCTTCCCCAGTCCCACTCTGCTTCCCCCTCTCTTTCTTTCCCTTGTAATAAATACACACTGTTTGCATTCCAGCAGCAAAAAGCTATGTGAATCATCTAATGTGAAATATTTCAGTATGTATACGCCCCTGGGAAACTCAACCCAGCTTAAATATTACTGTCTTTTGTAAGACTTTCCTCAGCACGAGCCCTCTCCCTTTCTCCTTTCACACCCCAGTCTAAATGAATCACTACATCCCTACTCCTGTCCTTGCACGATTCCCACTGGATTATAATTCTGAGTTTATGTGTGTATCTTTTACTCATTTAAATTATAGCCTCCTGGGAGGAAATATCTGTGTCCAGTCCTTGTAACTGCAACATAAAGCACAGAGATTAGCACCCAGAAGGTACTCAGTAAATACTTGGTGAATTGAAGGCGACTCTGAAACCACTGTATATTTTGGACAGATTCAAGTTAATTTAAGGTCAACTTGAGTTTTCCCCACTTTCCCAGTATAATTGAGTTGCTCCTGCCCAAGAATTCTGATTCGATTTTCTTATTTGTATAGCACCAAGTATAGCTCCCATTGTCACTTGGATGATTGTGAAAGGAATGAAGATGGATTCCTCTTACAGTGTATGCTCTACATACTCATTGAAGCACCATTTATTTTCTCTTACACCTCTCTTACACCTGTATTTGTACACAGGAATACCTGTATACAGCTACCACTGCATAAGTGTGTAGATTCAACAGTGCTGTGTTTGTACACTCCAGCCTCTCTACAGCTTTAGAATTGCAACGTGGGCTCCAGCTTATTTAAAGTCCTGTACAATATGCCTGACCTCCCAGGCAAAGTTTCTTGTTAATTTCCTTTGCCTCCATGAATGTATGATTTATTTAAGGAAACTGCCATGCAGCAAATTAAACAACATTTGTTTTACCTCCAGGGAGAGTTCCCCAACATCACAGAACAGACAGGCCCAGTTATGCAGAGGTTTATGTAAGAGTAGAAGCCCTACTCGGTATTACAACCATGTCTCTTAGACTTTTCCCTGTAGTTAGGTCTGGTGTCTAATTAATGAGGGAGGAGGGGATGAGGAAAAACTAAAAGTGTTGTCCTAGCAATGCCCTCAGTGGTTGATCTTTCCTCTCCTTTCCTTTTCCTTCCCTTGTGCTCCAATCTTCACCACATTACACGGATCTTCCTCTTTCCCCTCTACTTATCAGAAAGAAAGCCTGGGTTTTTATTGTTTAATCAGTGAACACCAAACATTTATTCATCTGTTTCAAAATTTTTAGAGAGAAAAGGAGACCTCGGGCCATCCTCATGTGAGCCTCTGGGAATTAATCCAAGAGACATGAGAAAAGCATCGGACCTGATGTTCACTCTGCTCCTTTGCAATCTCAGCCCAAATTAAAGAAATCATAAACTAAGCTGCAAGGTAAGGAATGTATAAATTATTAACTATCAACAATTAACATTCTTATCTGGCTTAGCAAATACATATCAGCCTCCAGCAAAGCCCATTAGCTGACCAGCAAAAGGCAGATTTGTTTGATGAATTCTGATAATAATATCTTTTATACCTAGCTTCCCTGGGGCTGGACATCTTAGGGGATGGTCCATGTCGTGAACGTCACAATGAATGTATATCACATCTGGGCTCAAGACTGGACATATTAAAAAATTTAAGTATGATATTCATTCATACATTCAACTTACTGAAGCCTTATTTTGAGAGCACAAGCACAAATGATAAAGTTCCTATCTTTCGTAGTATTCCAGGTAGCTATTGCTTTATAATGAGCCACCCAGAAATATCACCCTTTAATAATTTGTCCCATGGATTTCTTGGATAAGCAATTCAGAGAGAAGCAGGGGGCAGGAGGGAGATGATTTGATTCCCTTCTACCATATAGGTGCCTCAGCTGACAAAAGTTTGGGGTGACAAAAGTTTGGGCTTGGGCCGATCAGACCTACAATCTTAGCTAGTCAGGAAGCTGAGATCTGAGGATTGAGATTCAAAGCCAGCACAGGCAGGAAAGTCCATGATACTCTTCTTTTTTTATTTTTTTCTTATTTATTGTCAAAGTGATGTACAGAGAGGTTACAGTTTTGTAGGTTAGGCCTTGGGTACATTTCTTGTACTGTTTATTACCTCCTCCCTCATTCCCCCTCTCCCCCATCCCCCTTTCCCTCTCCCCCCATGAGTTGCTCAGTTGGTTTGCACCAAACAATTTTACAAGTATTACTTTTGTAGTCGTTTGTCTTTTTATCCTTTGTCTCTTGATTTTGATAATCCCTTTCACTTTCCTAGTTCTAATACCAGTATATACACTTTCCAATGTACTCAGATGAGATACAGTGATAGTGCAGGTACAACCACAGGAAGGGGGATATAAGAGGATCATCAAAAGTAGAAGCTATAGTTTCACACGGCATGTTGAAAGTAATTACAACAGCGATATAATCTCCAGTTAACCACCAGAAAACCAGAAGTGGCACTGTGGCTCAAGTGGTAGAGCTCTAGCCTGGAAGTGAAAAAGTTAGGGACAGTGCTCTAACCCTGAGTTCAAGCTCCACAACTGACAAAAAAAAAGGGGGGGAACAATTTAAGGCTTAGGACTGACATCACCCAAAGGCATATTTGGCAGGCACACGCCTAGTAATAGATTCTGTTGGTGTGCTGGGAGATCACTGGGGCTGTTGATCTGTGTGTGTGGAGGGGGGCGGGGGAGTCTCTTCATCCTCTTAACTTTCCTCAATGCAAGGTGGCCTTGGTGTACTTGAGCTGTTATGGGATTCCTAAAGAAGAAGTTCTAACTATAAGAGACTTTGTGTCAAGGTTTTGGACATTTTTTTCTTAGCTGTCAGGCAGCAGAACTAACTTCTCAGCATTCTATGGTTTGCACAAACCAGTCACAAGCTTCTTGAAATGTTGGGCACTGTGGCTCATGCCTGCAATCCTGGCTACTCAGGAGACTGAGATCTGAGGATCATGGTTCAAAGCCGGCCTGGAAGGAAAGTCCATGAGACTCTTATCTCCAATTAACCACCAGAAAACAGGAAATAGTGCTGTGGCTCAAAGTGATAGAGAGCTAGCCTTGAGAAGAAAAGCTCAGGGACAACCCCCAGGCCCCGAGTCCAAGCCCCATAATAGACAGAAAGGAAAGAAAAGGAAAGGTTCTTGGGACAGGGACATGGATCTCATCTCTTGATGAAATGTGTGTCAAGGTACCCTTGTAGAAGAGCATGAATCATGAGAGATACCTGTGCAACCATCTTTGCAAAATGCAGTCTGCTACAGGTAGCTGATAGCTTAGTAGGGATGCAAACAAATCGTTTCAAGAAAGGATAATTGTATTTTATAGTTCATTGAATGTAGGGAAATATCTGATCATACCTACAGAAAAGGAGCCCTTTCATTTAGTAGATGAGTCACTTGTAGTGTGTGAATGAATTGTACAAGGGTGTTTCATTCCACCATGTCTCTCTATATGTACATGATGCTCCTAGGTCAGACTCATCCGCCTTTCCCCTTCCCAAACCAATCTTAACAAGCTTCATTAATCCATTCCCACATATCTACCGTTATTTTGGCCATGTTCACCATCCTTCGGGGTTTTATATAGGCTAGGCAAGTGCTCTACCATGGAGCTACATTCCAAGCCTTTTTTGTTGTTGTTGTTATATTTTGAGACAAAGTCCTATTCAGTTGCCTAGAGTGGCCTCTGACTTTCTATTCTTCTTCTGCCTCTAGTGTAGCTATGCTTAGAGGCATAAACCACCAAGCTTGGTAAGACGACTCATTTTTCTAATTTTTAAAAATTTATTTTAGGGTCTGGGAATATGGCCTAGTGGCAAGAGCGCTTGCCTCCTACACATGAAGCTCTCGGTTCGATTCCCCAGCACCATATATATGGAAAACGGCCAGAAGGGGCGCTGTGGCTCAGGTGGCAGAGTGCTAGCCTTGAGCGGGAAGAAGCCAGGGATGGTGCTCAGGCCCTGAGTCCAAGGCCCAGGACTGGCCAAAAAAAAAAAAAAAATTATTTTAAAAGTGATGTACAAGGAGGTTACAGTTACATAAGTCAGGTAATGAGTACATTTCCTTTTGAACAGGGAAAGATGAATCTTAAGCTAATTATAATACACACATTTTGGTAGAAGTTGCTAAATTTTCAGGTTTTGAAGTACAACTGACATAAAAACATTCTTTTGCAGTAACATATATATATACTTAAAATATGCCTTATATTTAAAAATACATATTCTGGGCACCGGTGGCTCATGCCTGTAATCTAGCTATTTTGGAGGCTGAAACCTAAGACTGAGGCTAGCTTAGGCAGGAAAGTGTATGAGATGCTTATCTCTGATTTACCACCAAAAAGCCGAAAGTGGAGCTTTTGCTTGTGGTAGAGCCCTAACCTTGAGCACAAAAGCTCAGAGATAGTGCCCAAGCTGTGAGTTCAAGCCCCAAGATTGGCACAAACAAAGTAAAGTAAAATGGATATAAGCAACCTCTCAAGAAGCTCCTGCAGTCTCCCATGCCTCTCAAAATCCTTAATGCTGTTTGGAAACCTGGTTTGAGAGGAGGGGACAGGACCTGCACGGTGGTGCATGCCCTGGGGCTAGAGTGAGAAAAGGAAAAGATGAGAACTACAATGTGCTGGGCCATAGCATCATGACCTGTCTGTGTAGAAGCTCCTGGTGTTGTGAAAAGCCAACAGCTGAAGGATGTCCAGACAGCCCTTTCACGGTCCTTCCTAAGACACATCTTTATTCCACCAGAGCAGATGTTGCCCTGGGGGGTCATCCAACTCAAGTTGCCATCATTTTGATGGGTAACCTGCCCTCCCCAGGTCATGGGACTTGATGAAATTTTGGATTTACTGAGTCTTTCAGGGTTGGTTCCCCAAGGGATCCAACTGTTTTATGACTTGGTTTAAGGGGGAAGGTCAATCTCCCCAGCTTAGAGATGCTCAGAAGCAATAAGAGAAGGTCCTGTGTTCCTAAGCGAGAGAAGGGGCAGCACCCACATGGGTGTGAATGTCCCACAAAATAAACTGGAAAGCTGTTGCTATGCGTTCTTTCCCTTGTGTTATTAAAGGAGCATCACCGTGCCCTATGTGCTGAGCCAGAGCTTCTAATTCAGTGGGAATGAAATTCCAGCCCAGTGTGTGCCTAACTTCCCCAGCACCGTAAATCTGTTTCTCGCTTTGTCTCTGCCTCATCTCCTTCTTTGTAGTGGAGAGATGTACATCGCGCCAATGAAGTCTGCCAGTGGGAAACCACTCCGGCAATTTCTGAGTGATGTCTGAAGAAATGAACAGAGCGCGCTCTCCTAGAGCGGAGAAACAAGGCCGACCATGCTTTTATTGTCACTGCTGGGCTTGTGATTTGTGGTGTGCTGCTTATCTATGCATATTATTTTCTGTTCCAACACATAAAGAAAAAAAAAATCTTGCCCAGCCAGATACTCCCTGGCTTATCACCTCATATCAACTCCAGAGCAACACAGGTTTTCAATTTCTCCGTTTGCAAATACAACCAGAAGTTGGCACAATTGCTCTATGGGAGGAAAATGAGCAGAGGTGCAGACTGGATAGTAAAAATAGAAAGTGTCTGAGAGGTAAAAGGGTGCAAAGGACCTGGAAATCAGCTCCCTCTCTGATGCCTGAAAGACCTGGCCAGCCATGTTAATATTTTTTAATGACTCACCCCTGAATGGCTCATACCTATAATCCTAAATACTCAGGAGGCTGAAATTCAGAAGATTCCTGTGTGATTTGAAGTCAGTCCTGACAGAAAAGTCTATGAGGCTCTACCTCCAAAAGAACTAGCAAAACACAGGGCTGGAGGGGTGGCACAAGTGATAGAGTACCAGCCTCCTTGAGTTCAAATCATGGTTAAGAAAATAAACTGTTTCTATCTGCACACGGCTAGTTCTGATTCACATCTGTGTGTTTGCTAATGTTCTTCATGCCTGTTTGGAGTCTTCTCTCTTCTCCTATTAGACCACATCTTCCTTCAAGCTCCCTCATCGTCTTCTAGTGACAACTCTATCCTCAAGTTCAATTTTTACGTTACTTCTTATGGGAAATCTTCCCTGCCCTTTCAATATTTGATTGATCCCTTCTGGATTTTTTTCAATCGTTTTTTTCTTATGGGGTGATAAATTTTCATCTTGTTTTTCTTATTTAAGTCCTTCACTAGACTATAAGGTAACTAGAAACAGGAAAGTTGTTGCTCTGATGTTGTTTTCCTTTTTTAAAATGTTAAAATTATCTTTAAGTGGTTGCATACGTTTATGAATACAGTGTCTATTGATCAATGTCGCCCTTTTAATTATTATCACCCATCTCTCCAAACCCATCCCTTCCCTTGCTTATTTTAATTTTATGTTACGTGTTTTTTTTTACAGTTTAACAAAGCAGTTAATGTGTTCAATGCATCTTTTTAAACCTAAATTTACTGCCAAGGTGATGTCCAGAAAGGTTACAGTTACATACATAAGGTAGTGAATACATTGCTTGTCCAACTTCTTACTTCCTCCTTCATTTTTCTCCCATCTTCCTTCCTCCCCAACCCCTCCACCACCAAATTATACAGTTAGTTTACAGCATACTGTCTTATAAGTATCACTGTTGCCTTGGTTCACAATTTGCCCTTTGTTTCACCATTTTGATTGTTCCCTTCCCTTTCCTAATTCAGATAAACATACATACAACACTCAGGGTAGATCTTTGTTATTAACATCTTCATTCCTCTTTGACTCAATTCTTCCCTTGTATTTCTCAGTTCTGTGGTATCTACAATGAATTCTCGCCTACATTCTTCCCCCTACCCCCTTCATTCTTCTATCCCTTTCCCCTTAGCCCCACCCATTCCTCTTGCAAGTACTCATTTCCTGATACTTATATTGTTGAGTTTCAACTTCATCTTTTTAAAGGATTATACTATTTGTGCGCTCCATAGAGTCTATTCCACTTCAGTTATTTCATTTCTAACCCCTTGCTTAGCTGGTGTGTTTACTTGTAGATTTATAGGCACATTCTAGCTACCACAAATGAGGGAAATCATGCAACCTATATCTACTCGATGGAAGGTGCTCAAATCTGTACCAATAATGCAGGAAAATATAGGCCAGAAGTCATAGAGAAACATGTCTAAATGGATATGTGAGAGGATACACAAGGAAGAAGATTTGATAACAAGGTTTCTAAATGGAGAAGACAGTGTGCATTAGTCACCTAGGGTTCCCATAATTATAGACTGGGTAGCTCAGATAACAGATGTTTATTTATTACAGTCTAAAAGACTGGAAAATATAAGATCATGGTCCCAGGAGCTCTGGTGTCTGATAAGGATTCTTGCTGGCTTGCAAATGTACTCCTTCTCGTGTGGTAGAAAAACAGCAAGCACCTCAGAGTCTCCTTCTCAAAAGACACTAATTCTTCCACAAGGGTTACTCCTTTCTGTTCTTATCTAAACCTTTCCCACACGTCCTATTTCAAAATAGCCTCCATTGGAGGCTGGAGCTCCTGGTAAGGATTTGGGGTTGAGGATGCAGTTCAATCTAGAACCTAGTGGCAGCAATGGTGAAATCTTAGAGAAATTATTATACATATTTCAATGACAGCAATACTAAATTAGTATGGTATTTGTCAGAAAGAAATTTTTCCATGTGAATCAAAACTTCCAAAATATTTATATGAAACTGACTCTATAATCCTCCTTCTGGGAATATAATCTAAAGAAATGATTTTAGGAATGAAAAGTTATATTCACAAATATAATTCATTATAGCATTGTTTACAATACTGAGATTCTGGAAACAATTTTAACAGTATAGGAACAGTTAAATCAATGACAGTATCAAACAACATAATACTATATTATACAGTCATTAAGATGAGAGATTTGAGGCTTATTTTGTAACTACACCACATTTATTACATAATTTCCCATTAAACAATGAAATTGTACCTATACCATGCTTAAATTACACAAAATTATGTCCTTGAATGGTTAGGTTCTGAATAAGAATAAATGAAAATAGCTGTTTACTAGCGTGCTTGAGTTTTGTACAGATTTTAGCTTTCTTTCATGCATTTTTAGTGCTTTAATTCTACAGGCATGACTTTAACATAATTTTCTTAAAGAAAGATCTGGAGAAAAGCACTGAGGGTTGAATCCTAGGTACAATACGTTCTTTCAAAGTATCCTCCCAGGGTGGATTTGTTTCACATAATCTTGGCTAATGGATAGCACCTCACTTTTCCCATCTCAACTTGGAAACTTCAAGATTAAATCAGGAAGACCCAGTATTTGGATTTTTGGATGCCTTTGCTTCCATTTTTACCTTCTAGGTAGACCAAATATACGGTTGGGAGTTCATTTCTCAGTTTTCAAGCAATTGTGCACACAAACACATTGCAAGTGTAACACAGACAACCATGGAGAAACTACCAGACCCAATTTTACCTCTTCCTACTTATTCACAAAGGTACTTGGGGGCAAAGACTAGCACCTTAAAATCCCTTTCTTTTAAGGAAAGACAGCAGCAGAAACACATGTGGGACAATCTTCCTGACAGCCTGAGAAGCAACTTGGGGTAATGGGGAGACAGCGATAACACTAGCGACAGAGACAACCTCAGCTTCTTTAGGAAGATGAGCATCAATTGGCAAGTTAGGCCATCTTCTGGGAATCACTCTCTTCATTTCAAACCTGTGGGACCAACCAACTGCCTTATGCAACTCAAATGAAATCACAGTGAGCCATGTGTCTAACACACTCACTCCAATATCTACCATACAGGATCCTCTTCTTCAGTTAAATACACATTGATTGCATGCTTACCATATTCTACACTAGACTAACTGGGAAATTATATATAATTACATATAATAATGTATAATGTATATGTATAATATATATGTATATTCTGGACTAGCTAACCACTTCACATAGGCTACTTGTTGTGCATAACAAAGTCTGGATCTTGAGTTAAGGCCAAATAGCAATCACAAGTCATATGAATTTAATACAGAGCAACAGGGACCCTAAGATGACTACTGTACAGCAGCAGTTGCCTGTACAATGCATCAGGGAATAGCTTCAGACTGATCCCTTAACCCCGTGAACAGCGCACAGGAGACAGTACTGTGACCCTGTAAATGAGGCACCTATATGCAATATTTATAGAAACAAATTAAACCCATGCCTCATTGATCTAGCTTTGTCCCAATTCAGGCTTCGTCTCTTTTTAGCACTGACTCTGCTTGTGCCCAGGAGTACTTCATCTACTTAGAAGTCTATCAAAAGAATATTCTCTGCTTCTCCAAGTCTCCATTGTTTGGAGAGCAAAAATATTATTTATTGTAATTGAAAACTGAGGAATTCTAAGTACAGACATTCTCCCTACAGATGCCTTTTGTGATTGGGGCAATTTTCAGACTTATTTGCTCTTTATGTTATAAATGGTGCTACTACTTCTCCGAAGTTCTTATTCACAAATAATTCCACAATGAGAAAAGACCAGCAGAGATGGCATGGTGAGCTTGAAGGAAGGCAGTATTACTCAATCTGTAATCCCACAGATAGGAGGTGCTGAGATGTCTGTATATTTCTACTGCTCTAGTACTAAACATATGATCAGATTAAACAAAATTAGATTCTTGGCTATTATTTCAAGCATGGCACTGTACTTTTTTAGAGAACATTCCATCCATAAGAAGAAAATGTCGAAGGACTTTGAAAAGAGAAAGAGGGGAAGGAAGAGAGGCAGAGGAGAAGGAGAAAGAGAATGAATACAAGAAGGAAACAGAGGATGAGGAAGAAGGAAGAGGAGGAAGAGGAACAGGAGGAAGGGAAGGAAGAGGAGGGAAAGGAGGAAGAAGAAATCAATTTCTTTTTCCATTTATAGCCTACTGAGAACATGACATTTGTGGGTCACTTTTCTCTCATTTGCTCCTTGTCAGCCTGACTTCCACAGCATCTTCTATCACGTTCTGCAATGCCGCAGCTATGGTCTCTTCTTCCGCTCCCCTCAGTCCACATGACCACCAGACAGGTTCCCTAATGGACTCTAGAGTCTGTGCTTACGTCTCTTCAATTCATAGCAGCCCACTCTTCTTTAATGCTTCTCTTTGAGTCTTGGTTCTTTTTGATAGAAAGAAAAAAGAAACAATTCACTTCCTATTTCCTCCTGCAAGAAGTCTGGTTTTTCTTTCCCCGGCTCTGAAGGATCTTCTACACTTCGGCCTTTTCCCAATTCCCTCTCCTCCTTGCTCCCCTGTTCGCCCTGCAGCGATTCTCTTTTCGGACCAATTGTCACCTCTGTCCCACAGGACCTCTTGGTCTCATCCCTCAGAATGTCCCGGAACCACCCCTGACCTGAGCAGCATTCTTGGTCATCTCTTCTTTTCATGCTACTGGTTTTGAGGAATCAGCCTGCAGCCTTTTTTTTTTTAAAATTTTTGAAGGGTATCTTCTCCTTCAGGGATCTGAAACACTGGACAGCAGACATCGTTCTGTAGAGGAATGCTCAGTGATCTATCAGTTCCTGTCTTCTTTGTGATTTCTTCTTTGTTATGATTTCTGAAAAGGATGTGAGCAAAGTTCTCTTTCTGGTCTTGCAGATAGTGTCATAAAATCGACTCTCATGGTAACTTGGACATATTAGATTTTATTCAGTCTTTTGCTCTCATAGAAGAGGAAGAAAAATTAATTTTAGTCAGACTGAGGTATGGGGAAGGGTGAAAGCTTTATCCCTACAGCTTCCTGACCAAACTCCCTACTCATGAGTGTATCTGTGATCGTGCTTGGCACATGCCTTTCCACTCAGTGGTTTCCTCAAGACAGCAAGATTAGGTACAGAGCCCTTTTGCCTCTTCTCCCCACAGTATCTTCATGATCAGCTCTCTCGTTTATGCTAAACACTCATAAGAAATTTGAATGTCCAAAGAACGGGGCATATTCAGTCCCACCAGAAACACAAGCCCATCTGTTTCTCCCCTTATTCCCTGCTTGCCTTTGTTAGACTACTTTCAGTGGCCCTATGGGATTGAATATACCCCATTCTTTGGACCTTTAAGTCTCTTGTGGGTGTTTAGCAAAAATGATTTGGTTTTGGTGGTGATGGTATTGTTTTCCTTCTCTACTCTATCCCAGTGTGGAAGCCGGACTTAATTTCTCTAATCTCCTTGGAATTCCAGGCTGTGACCCCTAACTGAGGCTCCATGACCAGATGCACACCCAACACATGAAATGGGTCAGTTCATACTCCCTGAATACAGTAGCTGGAGGTGTGGAGAAGATTTTTCACTCTGCTGTGGTTTCCCTGGGATTGGAAAGTCACTGAGCACAAGGCCCTGCATGCCAATAACTGCGTCTCTGTACCCCGGCAATGGTATCCTTCTCATGTCCATGCTGGTGCTGTGAATGAACCAGTTCTTCCTAGACATGCTGTCTTGGCTCTGGCTTCTCAAGACAGTTCACAACCTGATAATCCTTCCTTAGTCTGCTTTAGTTAACCAGAATATATTCACTCTTGCTATGTTAATATAATATACCTGTGTGTATACCCGCATATCTTTGGTCCGAATCACTCTTATGTACAATTTATGAGTCTGTTTTAAACCTTTGATCTATGGTTGCTGGTGACTGACAAAATGCCTGGCTTTCAAGCTTAGTTCTACCCAGACACAGATTCTTGTTCCCTTGATACATAATCAAGACCCTAAGAGCAGTTTGAGAGGTAAAAGGTTGCACAGGACAATATTTTGAGACGAATACTAAAATGCATCAGTTTAATATTGTGGCATCTGTTCCACTTAATTCCCTTGCTAGAAAATCCCAAATGTACTCCCATTATTCTTCCCAAACCACTCATCTTTTATAATGATGGCCAAGTGCCACGTTTCAGCGACTTTAATATCCATTGACTTTTCTCCTTTCCACACTGGATTATCATTTAAGAGTCAGTTGACATGATTTAGAACTTAATCATGGCAACACACATTATGTAATGCAATGCATACTGAAATGTCTATGTATATCATTATGTAAGTTAATCCTTAAGAAAGAATCTCACAGGTATAATTCCTCTAGTTTTGCCCAACTAGAAATCAGTTGATTGTTATAGGCAAAAAAGTCAATTCATCATGTGTCATATGGTATAATGAAAGTAGCAGGAGGGAGGTTTAGTTCTTCATCTCGGAACTCTAAATTTTCATGTTGTCATGTGGCTATCTGATAGGCATTGTGACACAGTATATCCAGAGCTGAGCTGACCTGCTATCCTCCACCCTCCCTGGACCTGCTTCTCATAAAGTCTCTCCAACCCAGGAAATGGCAACTTCATCCTTCTAGTAACTCTGGCTAAAAGCCTTGGACCCATTCCTTTCTCCTCTTCCTCTCTCCACGCTATCGAATCTACTTGTAAATCCTAAACATGTCCATTTCAATGACATTTAGAGTGCAGTCACTTCTCACCAGCTATGCAGCCGCCATCATCTCCATTGCGGATTTTGATAAAGGCCCCTTCACTGACTTCCCCAGTTCAGCCTCTGCCCTCTGCCCCCAATCGCAGTGTATTTTCAGCAGTATACTCAGAACCAAACGTCTCCAAGGATATGTCTTATCATGGGACTGGTTCCATCAAAGGCCTCTACTGATTTCTTGTGTCACTGGGATTCAAAGCCAAGGTTCTTTCAATAGGTAGTGGTTTAGATGACGGAGCTGGTGATTACTTCCTGTTCTCTGGTCCAAGGCTGTAGTCACATTAGCATATCTGCTGGAACTCAACTAAGGAGAGCCACTGCCACCTCTTTCTGTTCTTTATGCTTTTATGGAAATGTCCTCTTTACCCCAGATTTTCAAATAACCACTTCCTTATCTTTTGGGTTATTTTTTTCTAATGTCACTCTATCAGTAGGTCCTTAAATAAGCTCTTTAACCAAACAACCATTTAAATTCCCCCAGCATGCCCCCTCTCTCTCCTTTTGTCCATAGCATTGATTACAATCTGGCATATTACACCCCTTCAAACGTATCTCCTCCCATTAGACTGTAAGCTCCATGATGATGCAAATGAGAGTAGTAACTGGGAATCACCGGTTCTCAATTAATAGTTATTAAGTGAACAAATGAGAAGGTGAAGCGATAGTACTAAGCATCAATTACACTCTGCAGGATTCTAGTTAGAAATCGTACAGAGTTTTTGACATAGTTTACATTTACACACTCTTTTGAAACATATGAAAGATAATGCTTTAATTTTTATTTTATTATAAAAAGAATTCAAGAGAAAAAGTCCTTGAAATAAAAAAGGAAGTGCATTTTTATTCATTCATCTTTCTTTTTGTTTGTTGCTTATTTATTTATTTGTGTCAGTTCTGGTGCTTGGACTCAGGGCTTGGGCACTATCCCTGGCTTCTTTCTGCTCAAGGCTAGCATTCTAACACTTGAGCCACAGCACCACTTCTGGCCTTTTCTGTTTATATGGTGCTGTGTTTATAGGGTGCTGAGGAATCAAACCCAGGGTTTCATACATGCTAGCAAAAACTCTGTCACTAAGCCACATTCCCGGGCCATCTTTCTTTTTGTATTAGGAATTGAACCAGGGCCTTAGACACGCTAGGCTATCACTTTACCCCTGAGCTATATTCTTAGTCCTTTTTAAACATTCTTATTATTGTATTTTGAGACAGAGTTTCACTTACTTGACCCGGCTGAATTCACTATGTATTCCAGAAAAATCTTGACTTTTCATCTTTCTGTCTCGGCTTCCAGGGCAATTGGAATAACAGATATATGCCACCAGGCCAGGATGTAATTTTAATATAACTGCTAGTCCCTCCTCACTAAGAAAATAAATAACAATAAAATGCAACGTCTAACATTAAAAAATGCTAGACATTGAAAACCCTCTCAATGAGTGGCCATGAGGAAAATTTCATACATGGACAGATTGGATGTTGCCTCTCACTTTTTCCTGGACATATATATTTTTTTCTTTATCTCTGTTTCTCTGTGTTCCAATGAGAGCAGGCCTGGTATATTTTGAATTATAATATATGTTTTTTATAAAAGCTTTTGTACAGTGCATGCTGTCTCTGTTGTATGCTTCCTTTGGAATCAGCACACACATACTTTCTGTCATCTTTGTACATTTTTATCTGCACACTGTAGCTCCTGTCAGACCTTCAACATCTTCTCCTTATTGAATTCTCTACATTTCCTCTGGCAATCTGAAGGAGATGAAAAAGGTTTTATCTTACTCCTTTTAGTGGGAAGAGTTATTTATTTGCTTGTTAAATTTTGAACTAAAAATATTTCATATATAGCCTCGTAAGGCATCTACTTGTATGTTGAAGCTTCAAGTGATTACAGTGGGCTCAAATAGACCCTACTCTTGTGGGAAAAAAGGTATTTATATGGGTGCTGGTGGTTCACACCTGTTTTCCTAGCTACTCAAAGAGGCTGCGATCTGAGGATCATGGTTTGAAGCCAGCCTGGCCAAGAAAGTTTGTGCGAGTCTTATTTCCAGTTAAAAAAAATAGCAAAAAGCTTTAAGTAGAGCTGTGGTTTAAGTGGTTAAGAAATAATCTTGAGCACAAAAGCTCAGGGACAGTACACAGGCTGAGTTCAAGCTGCAGGAACAGCACAAAAAATTAAAAGCTATTGATAATGTTAATGATGATATTGCTCTCTAAAGAAATTGTAGTTTACTAAAGGACTTAGAAGTAAATACTTTTATTTTTTCCATAGGAGAGTGTGTGTACCCATAGTTCTTAACAAATACTTGCTCATCTTTTTGGTCAAGTCCTGATTCATTTGACAAGTACACGTGTGCACACTATATGACAGATACTTTTCTATACAATAGCCCTTGAATACAGATTTCTAGGATTCAGAGTTAGGGGGAGAATTATGAAAGGTGTGACATTGATCAGGATGCATTGTACTGATAAACTGGCATGTTAACTTGAAACCGCTCTATACAACTACTTGAAGATAACAATAATAATGAATAAGGAGAATAAGAAAATATAGGTTTCAACACCTGCTCTCATGGAGTTTACATGCCAGTGACATAGGTAGGCAAGGAGAAAATAAGTGAATGTGCAATATACCAAATGGTGAGTGAGTTCCCAGGGCAGGGCTTACTGACAAAAGAGGAATTTCTATTCTAATTAGAATATTAAGAATTAAGAAAAACACCGATGGTACATGAGGAGAGACTTGAAGAGTGTAAATGGAAGCAATGGTTATGCCTGGAAGGTCCTAACAGGTACAGGTGACAAACATAAAGGGCTTCAGGCAGAGATATGCTTCAATTCTTAGATTCAGGGGCAATCCCGAAAGCCATTATAATTGTAAGGAACACAGTGGAGAGCTGTAGCTACAAGGTTAGGGAGGCTGGGAGTGGGTAGGGGAAAACAGACCTGAATGAAGGTTATTAAAGGAATGTTATATTTTACTCTTGGTAAAGGGCAACCTACTGGAGAGTTTAAGATGGGAGTAATGGACTAACTTACATTTTAAAAGAGTCATTTTTTTTTTTTTTTTTTTGGCCAGTCCTGGGCCTTGGACTCAGGGCCTGAGCACTGTCCCTGGCTTCTTCCCGCTCAAGGCTAGCACTCTGCTACTTGAGCCACAGCGCCGCTTCTGGCCGTTTTCTGTATATGTGGTGCTGGGGAATCGAACCTAGGGCCTCGTGTATCTGAGGCAGGCACTCTTGCCACTAGGCTATATCCCCAGCCCAAAAGAGTCATTTTTTAATGCTGTTTTGGGAATAAACAAAAGATCATGAAGGAAGTGCCAAGGAAGTTAGTTAGTTAGGTAATAAATTGTTATCCTAATCCCAGAAAGATATCTTGTGGCTGAAATCAACAGGGAACTGCAGAGGTGGTAAAAAAAAAAAAAAAGATTCTGAATATATATGGGGAAAAGAAAGGAGTGGGGTCACAAAGATGATTCCTCCATCTTAGATTGAATAGAAAAATGATTGGCAATTATAGGGTGATTGTGCAATTATGAGAACCTTCAATCACAAGAGGAATTTGATGTTACAGGGAGATGGAAGAATTGCCCCAGCAGGTAAGAGAGAGTAGAAAAGCTTCCCAAACACAGAGATGATTCATCCCTAAAGACAGAAAGGCAAGGCACATATTCTCTGACAGATGCCAGTAAGTGGTTGGGATTGCTTCCCTAGTGACGATGTCTTCTGATGTCTTAGTTAAGTGGTCACCAAGGCCATCAGTCAAAGACAAAAAGGATGGAGATAACAGACATTTGAAATGGGAGGAAAAGAAGAAAAAAAAACAAAACAGAAAACGGCTACCTACAAAAATGAAAGATAGAAAGACTATGGGAAATATAGACTGGAAAAATAAACCCAAAGGCTTAGTTAAGATCATGAATATATTCAACAAAATTATGTGTTTTTCTCTAGACACATTTAGATGCTTTGATGTGACTTTTGCTAGGAGATTATGGTGAAGAGAGAAAAAGAGAAGAAATTATAAGAGTGTTGAAAATATAGTCAAGGGAATGATTATAATTATTCACCATAAAATTTAAACCCAGACAAAGGCAATAGTTACATAAAAGAATGAGGGAACAATGAAAAGTGTGTGAGCTCAAGGGATTTTTAGATGTAGTTCGACAAGTTTGGGAGAAAGAATTATTGTCATTGCAGTGCTTTAGAATTAGTGTACAAGACAAGAACTACTGTTGAATAACAGGATGCTTTAAGCTTATATTTAGGAAGAGATGAGGTTATGGCTAATGACAATGTCTAGAGAATGACCATGGTTTGCGGTGACTGACACAATGAGAGACTAAGCCATAGAACTGAGAGGCCATGGTATTGAAAGCATTCTCGAGTATATTAAAATGAGGAAGAATTGTATCAAATATGTTGGCAAGACTATCAGTAAAACTGTTGTTAAGGTAGGCACTGTTGGTTGACACCTTTAATCCTAGCTACTCAGAAGGCTGAGATCTAAGAATCATGGGTTGAAGCCAGCCCAGGCAAGAAGAACTACATGAGACACTTATTTCCAATTAAGCAGCAAAAAGCTGGAAGTAGAGGTATGGCTCAAGTGGCAGAGTGCCAGCCTTGAGCGGTAAAAGCCAAGTGAAAGTGAGAGGCTCTGAGTTCAAGCTCTAGTACTGACATAAAAACAGAACAAAGTAGAACAAAAAGTGAACAACTGTGGCTGAAAAACACTGAGGAATGAAAAGGCTTAATCCATTTTAGGATCTGTAGAAAAAAGTGGCATGAACACCAGAACTGGAGAAGAGAAAGACAGAGCTAATAGACATAAGGGTTGAACTCTGAAGGTGGCAGTCAGAAGCATGGGAGGCTCAAAGTCTACCTCTTCACAGTGGTACAGTGGTATGCAGGCCTAGAATTTTTCAGACTTTTCTTAGTTAATCCACCTGATGGCTTCAGGAAGACAGTTTCTTCAGTTAAGTGTGAGTGTCCGTCAAAATGGAGTTTCAAAGTAGAGTTTGCATAAGCAAGACATCAACAGATGGCCCTAGAAATGCTTCAGTGCACATCTAGTGATTCGGAATCTTGTTTAAATTTTGACGATCTGTGTACTGTAAATATGCTATGTGCTGGTTAATACAGAACTCCAAATAGTCCCATTTGCTGAGTTACTGCTTGGGGTCCATTATCATAAAAAAAGAATACACTAAGCTTAGCTCCCTCCTCCAATTCCTTCTGATCCTATATGTAACAATGGGAATGATCTTTGGCCTTTCATTCTAGGAGCATAATCAGACTTTTCCCCAGAGTATCAAAGTACTGGGGACCTTTGTCTTCTTCCCTGGACTGAAGCCTCTAGCCTAGATGAAAAACAATCAACTTTCAATTTTCTGTGCTTGCTTACTTTCTACCCAGAATACACAGAAGAGATATCTGAGCAAACTTTTGGGTTAAGTTTCAAGGACATCTTTCTAGTTGTGCCTACAAGGATTTGGTGGCCAATTGCTCTTGGGCCCCAGGGGCTTGTTTTTATTATTTAAATGTGGATATCTTCACAGCAAAACAACCTCCACCATTCCACCCAAGCCCCTCAACCCCCACCATTAGCTAAATGAAGCAAAACACCCTAATAGCCTTAATGATGAGGATTTATCTTTTAACTGTTGTTTTGAGATCACAACAAATCATTAAAATCATTCACTCTTCTGGCTAAATTCGAGTTGGCCTCTAACAGAGTGCCTGGCCTGTGTGGCTTTTCCCATAGCACCCCCACCCCACATGCCCTTATCACTTAGGCTTCTTGCATTTCAGCTATTACTAATGAACTTGCTCAATACCTTATACAAGAATCTAGTCACTCCCATTTCCTCCCTCCAGGCTCATTTCATTTCACTGTTCCATTCCCCCCCCCCCCCCTTTACCCCAAAGACACATTCTGAAGAAATGTGGAGAGCAGATAACTAAACTACGGGATTTGGATAGGGGTTTGGCTCTGGGAACCCAAACAGGAAATGGAGTCCTGAGGATATCAGAATAAAGAAAGGCCAGAAAGCCAACTCAACAGACCTACAGGCTTTATTTGGAAACGAAGGCTGGGAAGTGCAACTAACCGAGTCTTCTTCAGTCTGGCTCAAGGGGAAATGGTGTAGCTCCCTTACAACTCTGCTCTCTTGAAATACTAGGCAGAAAGAGTGGAATTGGGGTGGGAGACCAGAAGGAAGTGGGTTGAAATGGGGACAGGGTGGATGAGATGTTATTTTGACTGAGGAATGTCAAGGTTTCATCAGCTTCTGTGTGAGTCAGGGGCATCAGATCAGCATCAGCTGTGCCCTCGGTCTCAGGCTCTCTTCCAAGACCACAGGTACATTATTAGTTCAAGGGGAAGGGAAATGGTTCAGCATGGTCTGCAGCAATGACAGATCTAAGATATGGCTGTCAGGGGGTAGGTAAATGTGTCAGGTTAAGCCGTTTTCCATTACTCATGGAGTTTTGGCATCCCCACCACTCCTGTGTAAGTGGAGTGGAAGTTTTCACCACTAGATGCAGAGGAGGTGGAACAGGGGTGTGCAGATGCTACTCAGAACCAAGCCAAAGTAGAGTTTGGATTTCCTGTTTTCTTAGGTTCATCACTTGCTGTCACCCCAATCCAGTCCTACAGAGTGGGAGGTAAGGACACATATCTTTTCTCTTGAGCCCAGGGATTGTAGAAGGTAGGAAACACTTGACCATGTGGGGTCCATGGAAGTAGATGGGGTCTTTGGGACCTATAGGTCATGCTGGAGAAGTTTATGTTGGTATTCTAAAAGATCCTTCTGGAAATAAGACAATATATGGTGCTGGAGGAACTCAAGGATGGCATTTGTTTCCATCTCTCTTTCAGGTAGATGCCATGTGTCTGAGTTGGTCCATTGAGTCCAGTGCTTGATAAGGTTATGTACTTAAAAGGGTTTAATAAGTGGATTGGTTAAATTCAGCTGGATTTGACGATGTCAATTTATCTTACACTAACAGCTGAACAGTTAGGCACTAGGAGATACCCAGTTAATTAAAGTTGGTTGAATTAAAAACTGTACATAACATTCTCCTTTCAAGGTCTCCAGTTTCCTATATTATACTCACCTTTTTAAGGAAGTTAATTTTTAAAAATCTGGTCAGCTATGTGCACCTGCCAGTTGTCTGATGTAGCTTTAAAAAAATAATCCAATTGTTTGAATTGAAATGCAGATCTGATTCCAAGGACTCTATTAATGCAGCCTCTTCTTGGAAACATTTTGCTTTGATTGATCACTGACTCATTTCCAGTCTTCAAATAGATTCACTTAGAAGATTCTGGAAAACTGTAGGCCTCTACCCCTACTAACACAGCCTTCCTTGAGACAAGAAGTTATATTTGAAATCTAAGTGTGTGCAGTTTCTTTCAAGTCATGCATGTGAATAGGACTGGGGAAGCACTTTTACTATGAAGGCCCTTTTCTGGCTACCTTTGGTCGGGGGCGGGCGGGGGGGGGGGGCTGTGCTCCATAAGCTGTGTTGAATAAGGATAGGGAAATAGAAAGAATGGTCAAGCAAAGCAAAACCAAACCAAGCAAAAATCCAAAAAATCCTGGTTGGATGATATGGTTAGAAACCTTCAACTTACCTCCAGTGTTGGAATTTCTACCCATACAGGAGTGGTCATTAAAGCTGTTGTAGGTTTTAATTATACTAAAGGGCATGTGTGTAAAAATCCATTTATCCCCAAATAGAACAACTTGCTATAAGTTGTATCTTTCATATTTAAAAAGAATAGTCTCTTATCAAGCTTTTTCTGGGGCCAAATGAAGGACTGTGGAATATAAAATCACTGACCTTTAATAGACAGGTGAAGATCTGAGAGAAAGAACTTCAATTCTGCTCTAAGCTGCTGGTTGGTAGGAGAGGAAACCTAGGGAGGACATAAAGGAAAGGGCTATTCCACATGGTAAGGCCAGTGATAAGTTCATTAGTCTCAGCTCCCTGCTAGCTCTTGCTTTAGATTCCTCTCTGCTGCAAAAAGATGTTGCACAATGCACTATGGTATGTTGCTCCAGACCTCACACTGGCTTGACTGCTTTTCTCAGTCCAGTAGCTGGTGGGAAAGGCTAGAAAGCTTGTGAGAGAGTTCAGAGCAGCAGCTGAGCTAAGCCTGCGTTCCCACTCACAAGCCCGGCTCCGTGCTTGCCATTTTCTAAGTGAATCTAAGCCTTCTAGGTTGCCTTCACCTCAGTGCTGGGAGTCTCCCAAAGCGGCAGCTGGTGGGATGTTTTACAGCCCAGTTGTCTACACTGGGGCTCTTATAACCCAACTGTGCTGCTCCCTAAGAGCCAGGGCAGGCACTGATCCTGTTTTGTATGTGTGTGTGTTTTCCCAGTTCTGGGTCTTGAACTCAGGGCCTGAGCACTGTCCCTAGCTTCTTTTTGCTCACGGCTAGCGCTCTGCCAATGGAGCCACAGCGCCATTTCCAGCTTTTTCTATATGTGTGGTGCTGAGGAATCGAACCCAGGGCTTCATGCATGCCAGGCAAGCACTCTACCACTAGGCCATAATCCCAGCCATGGGCAGTGATCCTGTGGCAGCTGTCTGCCTCTGTTTCCCCCCCTCCCCCTGCACCCTGGGCTCAGTGTCACACCTCCTTCAGTCCCTGTCTCCCCTGCTGTGCCCTGCTCCGCTCCCTAGCAAACTCAAGAACCCTGAGAAAGAAAAATACCACAGCAAAGGATGAAACACATGTAAGGCACCCACAAAATACTCTTAGTGTCCTCTTCACACCAATTAGGTAAAGCATTAGAACCTGTGTTTTATAGTCCAGGAAACAGATTTAAAAAGTAAAGTGAGGGCTGGGGATATAGCCTAGTGGCAAGAGTGCCTGCCTCGGATACACGAGGTCCTAGGTTCGATTCCCCAGCACCACATATACAGAAAACGGCCAGAAGCGGCACTGTAGCTCAAGTGGCAGAGTGCTAGCCTTGAGCAGGAAGAAGCCAGGGACAGTGCTCAGGCCCTGAGTCCAAGGCCCAGGACTGGCCAAAAAAAAAAAAAAAAAGTAAAGTGACCTGTATGAGGCCACAGAGCTAGTATGTCAGGGCTGGAATTTGCACCCTGAGGGGCCAAGCTCTTACTGTAGGACTTTGGTAACCACGTGTGCAGCTTGTTTAGATCAAGGCTTGATTATACAGAATTCTAGACAACCTCTAAGGACAAGGAATAAGCAGGGCATATAATTACGCTAGTCCCAACACACACACACACACACACACACACACACACACACACACACACACGAACCCGCATGCACCGTCCTACCTGTAGTCACTTTCCCTCACTGAGGAAATTATGCAAATATCAGGTGTATATTTGCATATCCAGGTATATATTTGCATATTCATTAGCCCATTGGGACTGCAGCCTTAGGATGCATAGGGCACTAGGCACACGCCAACCAAGGAAGTGTTTGGCAGTTGGAAGCTAAGAGTTTGATCATCACATTTTCCCCTGCCTTTAAAAATTTATTTTGGTAGTGGTTGTCTTGGGGAAAAGCAGGCAATGAGCCCTAATCCATATTTTTGAATGAGGTCACAACTTGACCACTGTCACAGCTGTGGCCTCTGGGTCTCCATTTTAAGTTCGTCTTGGATTGAGGAAATGTGTTTGTGCTCAGCCTAGCGCTTGCCATGCAATACTACCTTGCTAAATGTTTCTCTCAGAAGCATCTTCTCATCATATCATTGTTATCACATAACTTTTGATACACTTACAGTAGCTGCTTGTCTCCTGCCCTAAGAAGCTCCCATCATCAACCTAGGCAACGCAAAACATCCTCCTGGGCTTCTTCCTTCTCATTCTCCATCCAGTTTCTCTAGCTAGCCAGCCTCCTGGCTAGTTGTCCAAGAATAAAGGTTGCCGGGCTCTGGTGGTTCTCGCCTGTAATCCTAGCTACTTGGGAGGCTGAGATCTAGTTTTGTGGTTCAAAGTTAGACTGGGCAGGAAAGTCTGTGAGACTCTTATTTCCAATTAACCACCAGAAAACCGGTAATGGCTCTGTGGCTCAAGTGGTAGAGCATTAGCCTTGAGCTGAAGAGATCAGGGATACTCAGGCCCAGAGTTCAAGCCCCATGACTGAGAAAAAAGAAAAAAAATAAGTTCAAGACTCCAGTTCCCTTGGCAGCTTGCTCTGTTAGAGCCTTCTGGGATTTTCCTCTGAGCTAAATAAACTGCCTGGCACTGACTAAGCAACTCCAGGAATCAACCACATAACTATCTTCTGTTGTAATCTAAAAGTTTCGTAGTAACATCTTGAAAATTGTAAACCCATCAAGTATTAAGGCCATAGAATAAATGCTTTCTGTAGTACCCAGAGTGCTAGCTCACTGTGAGGAATATAGTAGAGATTTTTAAATATTCAAATTATATTAAATTTCTCTTCTAATTAAAGTTTATATGACATAGTATTTACCAATCCTGAATGCATGATCTCCCTTTAGAGAAAA
This sequence comes from Perognathus longimembris pacificus, assembly GCF_023159225.1. NCBI lineage: Eukaryota > Metazoa > Chordata > Mammalia > Rodentia > Heteromyidae > Perognathus > Perognathus longimembris. The sequence goes on from NC_063171.1 coordinate 55,262,419, forward strand.
AAATTCTCATAAACATTCGATGTTTATTTTTATTGTCACTTAATCATACACATAAAACTAAATATAAATTCCTAATGCAAGATTAAGGTTCTTAAGCCACTATAAATCCCAAATGAGCTTATAAAATTAAATGTAAATAATAGTTTAAACACCATTGTGAAATTCAAGCGAACAGTATTGGTTTATTGTGATAAACTGTGCTTGCCATAACCAAACCCTATCTCGAAACTGCTGCTATCCAAATTCTTTGGCATTTTTGAACTTAGTAAAAGAAATTCCTTTTGCCACTTTGTCTTGTTCAGTACACATAGCAGTAAGATCCACATTCTGGAAATGTGGTATCAGGTCAGTATAGGACCATATTTAGCAAAATAGCATCATCCTTATCAAGCTTCTTCTTTTATTTCCCTGGACTGAGAGCAGAAATCATTTTCTAGTGTTTGGGTTTATATAGATTGTCATCCGACATATTAAGATAAGCTGGTGTTAATTTATGTTTTTCTGTGTACGTGTGCCAGTCATGGGCTTGAATTCAGTGCCTGGGTGCTGTCCCTGAGCTTTCTCCCTCACTGCTCATGTTCTATCACTTGAACCACAGCTCCACTTCTGACTTTTTGCTGGAGATAAAAAGTCTCACAGACTTTCCTGCCCAGGCTACCTTTGAACTGCAATCCTCAGATCTCAGCCTCCTGAGCAGCTAGGATTGCACTTGTGAGCCATCAGCAAGCACCCAGCTATAATTTTTTTAAATTAAGATTGGAATTATACAGCCAAATTAAAATAAACTACAAAGAAACTTTTGGACCATCATGAATCTATCAAAGCCAGGTACTGGTGGCTCATGCCTGTAATCCTAACTACTTTGGAGGGTGAGATTTGTGGATCACAGTTCAAAGCCAGCCTGGGAAGGAAAGTCCATGAGATTCTTATTACCAATTAACCACCAGAAAAATGGAAGGGGGATATGACTCAAAGTGACAGAGTGCTAGCCTTGAGCTGAACAGCTCAGGGACAGCACTCCGTCCCTGACTTCAAGCCCCATGATTGGCAATAAGTGAGTAAGTAAATAAATAAAATACATCTATAAATCCCTGGTGGTATAACCCTGTCAAGACACTAATAGATAAAAAATTATTTAAAGAATAGGAAAATAGAATTATTGTCCTTCCTTTCTATAAGATACTATTGGTTGGAGACTCATCTGATTTTTTTCCCTATTACTAAATCTGTTCTTTTGCCATTATTAATAAAAAAAATTTTCTCATAAGAAAGTGATACAATTTTCACTGAAAATTTAAAAAGCCATTGCCAAGCCTAGAAAAGAAATGAAGGGCCCAGTATTCTACTTTCCAGAGGTAACAATGAAGGTCCATATTGTAGTTCTTCATCTCCTTCTATTGACACAAATTGGTTAACCACATACCAGGAAATGTTCAAAACATTTAGCATATGTGAATTCATTTACTGTACACAGCAACCTCATGGTGCAGGTGCTATTAGCATTCCTATTTTGTACATAATAAATTGAAAGCTGAAGAGTTTTCATTACATTCAGGCAAAAAGGGCTTAAGTTATAGAGCAAGAGTACTGAGGCAAAATAGAACAATATTTAAATAAAATAAATGAAATCAAACATGATATTACATTGAATTCAGTGTTTATGTCTTAAAATACTATACCATACCTCACACAATTTTTTCTTTTAGTAACTAGTAGCTTTCTTGGTCTCAGATGGGTATATCTTATACAACTACATCACATTATTCAACCACATCACAACTACATCACATTATTTATCAACAACCTTCTAGGTTGTCTGCTTGCCTGCCTGCCTTCCTTCCTTCCTTCCTTCCTTCCTTCCTTCCTTCCTTCCTTCCTTCCTTCCTTCCTTCCTTCCTTCCTTCCTTCCTCCCTCCCTCCCTCCCTCCCTCCCTCCCTCCCTCCGTCCCTCCCTCCCTCTCTCCCTCCCTCCCTTCCTCCCTTCCTTCCTTCCTTCCTTTTTTTGCTGGCCCTGGGGCTTGAACTCTAGGCCTGGGTGCTGTCTGTAAGCTTTTTTTTGCTCAAGGTAAGTACTCTTAACACTTGAGCCATAGCTCCACTTCTGGCTTTTTTCTGTGATTAATTGGAGACTAGAATCTCACAGACTTTCCTGTCCAGGTTGGCTTTAAACCACAGTCCCTGGATCTCAGCATCCTGAATAGCTAGGATTACACATATGAGCTACTGTCACCTGGCTGCTTTCAATTCTTAACTGTTATTCTAACAGTACTTAGATAAAAATTTTGTATAAGTACATATTTATTTGGAGAAACATTGTTATTTCTTATGGCTTACTTGAAAGTCTAAGAAGAAAACCATACAGCTACCTCAGTGTGCACAATAATATTCACTGAATAAGTATTTGGTTTCACATGATATCCAATTACATATATTTGTTTAGCATTCATTCAAAGTTTAAGTTTTCCCCAATACCACCAATTATTTTTCAACTGCAAGTACACATGGGAATAAATTAGTACAAACCATACAATAACATTAATATGTGACCTAAATTTTTATAATTAAAATGTTTCTGTTCAGTTATCCTAAGCCAAAAATTATTGTTGCCTGAGAATAGTTAGCACTTCATTAGGTGTATTTATTTTAAACCTTGCCTTTACTTGTTTATTTGGAGGGAAGGGAGAAAGAATGGAATTTCCAGAATCACCATGAATCTCTGCTTTTTAAGCCATGAAATTTGGGGATGATATGTTCCTCACAAAAAGCTCATGTGTTAGTGTCTTGGTTCCAAACACAATGATCTAAAGAGGGGTGTAGGGAAGTTATGGATCATGACTTAATCATTGATCTATCAATTGCTTAAGAATTTGATGTTGTATTTGGGACATGGTAAAAATAACAAGGCAGAAGATGAAGATCCCCAGGGAGTATGTCCTCTGAAGGATATGTCCCTAGTCTCTCATTCTTGTCTCTCAGCTCCCTGTCTTCCATGAGGTGAATAGCCTTGCTTCACCAACTCCGATTAGCCATCGTGTTCTGCCTCACAGCCAGCCAACTGTTTACTGGAAGCTCTGAAAATGTGAGCCACAATGAATCTGTCCTTTTAAAAAAAAATAATGGTCCAGGTTAGTTTGTCACAGTAACCAAAAGAAAATAACACAGAAATGAGCCTAATTTTAAATCTTAGTCTTAGGAACGTTTCATTTATTTTATCAAAATAACATAGAAATAGTTATTATCAAACCAGTTAGGCATACCAAAAGAATTGGGGGAGGAAGGCTGGTGTTTTCTCCTCATCTTCTCCAACTCTCCACACATAACAGCTATACTTCTACATCCTCTTTTTGTGTGTGCTAAACCTGGTGCTTGAATTTAGGACTTGCGAATTAGCTATCACTGAGCTTTTGTACCCAGGGCTAGCTCTATCACTTGCACCACCACACAGCTCTAGCTCTACTTCTGGCTTTTTTATTGGTGGTGGTGGTGGTGGCTAGGTACAGATCAAAGTTTCATAGACTTTACTGCCTGACATAGTTTTGAGTCACAATCCTCAGATCTCAACCCCCTGATTAGCTAGGATTATGGGTGGAGCCACCAGTGCCTGGCTGTCTTGTGGGTTTTCTTCTTTTCCTCTTCCTCCCTATCACCTTTTCTCCTCCTTCCTCCTCTTCTTCTCCCTTTCCTTCCTCTTCTCTTCCCTGTCCTCTTCCTCCTTCTCTTATTCTGACTTATTTCTTACAATATCTATTCTGGTTTCATAGAATCCATTTTTTTCTTTATCACTCTGGCAATATTAGTTATAATTTATGTTTGTCTTCTCTGTTCTGATTTATCATTCTATTGAGTTCTTTTTTATTTTTTTATTATTTTTATTTTTTTAATATTAGATAATGTTTGGATGTCTAGTTCTATTTGTGATTGAAGCAACAAAAGGTCCTTTTTCTTAAAGTAATAGGCATTAAAAAAAGAATGTCATAGAACTTGGTGTGCAATGATGATGGCCTATATTAAATAACAATCAAAATTAGTGTCTGGAGGTCTGTAGAGTTAACTCTCCAAAATGTCTCATGGTTTGCCATGGAAAAGCAGTTAATTGGCTGGAGAGGGTGAGGACTGGGATTTCACAGAGAATAGTTTCAACACATACCCGGTACACCTGCCCCATCCTTTATTCCTGCCGATTCTGTTGTCTATCATGCTAAGCCTCTGTGTATAGCTGTTGAGTGAGGAGGCTTGCTTTTCTTTGGAGTCCTTCTCTCTGTGCAATTGAATTTCGAATTTATTACTAATTCTATCTCTTTCTTGTTTTCATTCATTCTGTCTGTGAGTTACAGGCGCTCTACATTTATTGAATGCAGACTTTTCCTCTTGTTTGTTTTTGTCTATGTGTGACATCTGTTATCTTCATGCACTTAAGTCTAAAATTGCTCCAAATATTTAAGGTTTCTGCAAAGTAAAGCAAGAAGGCTACTATGAGAACATTTTTGAGCCAGGGTTAGTGGTTCTTGATACATACATAGGAAGAATCCAAGCCCAGAACAAGAAATTAATTACTTTATGTGATTAAAAAAACTTCCTTTGTCTGTGGGTGTGTATGTACGTGTGTGTGGTATGTGTTATATTCCATTATTAGGTAGATAACTTTCATATATATTAAAATCCCTGATAACATTCCATGTCCTCCATGAAGCCATCTCTGATCACTGTAACTCATAAAAATCTTTCCACTGTGAACGACAAATCATTAGATCCATCATTTCCTTGCAATAGTTACTAATTGTATGCCCTGAATTGCCATTGCATGTGAGAATTTCTCACAGGGTATGTTTTTCCTATGAATTTAATATTTGCTCTGAGAATTGGATTCCTATCTTATTCACTTTGGACTAGCTCTAAGTGCTGTGCCTGGAAAGGACAAGGTAATCAGTAAATGTGTACATGTACTATGTGTGCACAAAGGTGCAAATGCATAGGGGTTGTACCGGTTCTTGCTCTTTGAAAAACAGAAGGCACATGTTAAGGCCCTTCAATTTACTGTCCTTCAGGAAGTTTAGAAAGAAAGAAAAAAGTGCATTTCTTCCCTGGAACATGTTGTGCTCTGAGACTTAACTGTTACTCTCCTGCTGTACTGCACATGGCTATCTGAAATTTGTCTCTGAGATTGCTAGCTTCTTGAGAATAATCACAGCAAGATGGGTAGAATCATAAGCAAACTGCTGTCAGCAAACCTTGCTTTGATTGTCTTGCTTCTGTCTTGCTTTCTCTGCTTTTCCCAGTGACTCGGTATCTAGAATCCCTTTGAGATTTGAATAATGAGAATGAGTATGATTTCTTGGGTTGAACAGATGTGGGTTTGAAGTTTGCAGCAGCTATCACTGCTGGGCTGGGCAATGACCGACAAGTGGGTAAATCATCCTCCACATAAACATCTTCCTGTGTCAAATGGAGAAACCATTCTCTCCTACAAAGTTGTCATAAAGGCTAAACAAATGACAGATGAAAGTCTTTATGAAAGAAAGGAAGTGGAATAGATCTTTCTCCTATTTCCATTTCCTAATGTATTTGTTACATATTTTTTTCAGGAATATGGACATTTTCTTAAACTGCTTGGGTAAGATATGGTGATTTTGTATGCCCAGGACTTCTGAATGTTTGTAAAATATTCATTTTAAAGCAACTACAAGTACAAAATTATTTTATATAGCTTCTAATCATGTGTTGTGCTGTATTGCTTTTGTTGTTGTTGTTTTGAGATAGCATCTCCCTGTCTATCCTTGAACTTGCCTTTCCTGGCAGTTGTTCTACTACTTGAGTCATGTCTGTACCCCGTTTTGCTTTTAGTTTAGGATTTTTCTTTGTTTGTTGCTCTTTGTGTGAGTCAGCCTAGACCGTGATTCCCTATTGATGTTCTTGAATAGCTAGGATAAGTGATGTGCACCGCCACGCCTAATTACTGTTTGAGATAAGGGAGGTCTGTTCTACTTCTTGTTGGGATATGGGTGGACTCCAACCTGTGGATCCAGATCTTCCCAAACTCTACCTCCAGCATAGACAATGGGATTATAGGCAGGGGCTGCAGGTAACTAGCTTGTAGCTGTAGTTCTTAAGGGAGAAGAATATGTAAGAAATACTACTCAGAGTGGGAGGCAAGAGAAAATAAAATAAAAAAGAATCAAAATAAAATAAAAGGAAATGAAACAAAACCAATATTCTTCTGTTTTGCTTGGAATTTTTTTTCCCCTCAAGAATGCTTGCTTTGAGCAAGTAGCTTTGTTTCCTTGGTCTGTCTCATTTTCCAGGTTTATCCCTCAGGGGGTGTGAGAGTAGTCTTACGAGGGCATAGCCTAAGGGTAATGTTGCTCTGTCTTTCGAACCAGTGAGTCCCCAGATGATGGGATAAAGGGAAACTTTGTACCTGAAGGAAGATGGGAGTATGGGTGTGGGTGCTGGTTGCTCTTGTGGAGACTTGTTTTGTGAAACACTTCACTGAGTCCTGGAGTGTTTGGGCAACTGGTGTCTGACAAGATACAGCTGGCTTCCAATGTGTTCTGCCAGGAGCTTTCCCTCCTGTTCTCAGTATGAGTTCTGAGACTCAACAGTCATGCGTTCTGCCCATGTACTTTTCCCTGCATGAGGACAGAATGGCTTTTTCTTGTCACAAAAAAACTGTAACAGTCTTTGGGAAATCCAACCTACTCGATTTCTACCATTAATGATAACTTTTGGTATCTGTCAGCTTTGTCTGTCTTTGTCTCTCTCTTCTTCCTCCTTTTCATCTTCTTCTATGTCTCTCTCTCCTTTCCTCCCTCCCTCTCTCCCCCTTCTTCCCTCTCTCTTTTTCTCTCTCTCAAACAAACTTCAAAACAAACATGGTTCAAATGAACTGTTACTTCCTAACAACAGAGTCCATCAAACTCTAAAGAGAGGCTAGAATTTTCCCTTCTAGTAATTCACTTAGGATGAAAACATGGGCCATTCTCTTTGGAAGGGGGAATAGTATCATTTTGGGGGGGAGGGGTGTGATCTTTTGATCTTAGATGCAGCCATAGAGTGACCATGAGGCTTATTAATGGCTACCATGTACAAGGCACTCCAATTCAAACTCCCAGATAATTTGCCCACGGGTCCTTGAAGAAGGTGCTCATATCTTCATTTAAAAAATAAAGAAATTGACCTAGCAATGGAAATGGTACATATGGTGACAGAACTCATTTGGGGACAAGACAGAAACTCACTCTGGTCTTTTGTCACTGTCATGTGCTTTTTTCCAGAATGAGATGGGCAGATTCATGAAGAATTCCTCAAACAAATGTTTAAAGATAGGTGTGAGCTCCAGTTTTCCACTAGCTGGCTGTTCTCTTACTGTCCCTCTGATGGGCATCTCTTCACCAACATCATTTCACCTTCTTCCTGAATGCTAATAGTGGGGGTAGGAAGTTTTCCCTTTCTTCTTCTGCTCCTCAATCTCCACCTGAGAAAAAATACGTTTTCTCCCAGAGAGAAGCAATGGCTTTGTCACCATCTGGTGCTATGCCAGCATCACCAGATTGCAGGCATAAAAAGCCCGAGCTACAGGATTTTATTTGCTGCTGCTGTGTGGGTCCTACAACCACAGCTTCTGAGTCCTTAAAAGACACACTCACAGTTCAGGAAGAACCTAGGCAGTGAGAGGCCATAACTGACGTGGATTAGCCACACACACATACCCTCCCTGTCTAGGTCATCCCTACAGGCAGCTGCTCCTCTGTCCTTTATGAGCTGAACAGCTGAGCTACTGGTCGCATGGACATACAGAAAGCATTCACTGTGGCTGTGGAGTGGCTGGTAGAATGTCTCCCCCAGACCTTTAGACTCCCCCAGACTCCAAACCTGGTCACATCTGCCAAGCTGGCAGATGTGGTTCTCCCTGCTCCAATCTGGCAACCGTAATGGACACAGAACATCAACTAATCTTTTCTGGTTACCTTGAGCCAGGCATTGGCACAAGGCAATGCTACCAGCAAATGGGCATTTTTGGGCCATTTGTGAAAATTAACTCCCCTAATTAACTTACTCATACAAATGCACGCAGGATGAAGACATTAGGATGATTACCTAGAAAATTACTACCTTGGTAGAATTCCCCCATGTCTCTCCCTTTATTCCCTCTTCGGTGTGCCAAGAACAAAATTGCTCTGATGACATTGTCAGATCTCTGAGAGCAAATAACTGGTGAATGAAAGAATGATGTGGTTTGCATTGTTGGCAACTTTAACCCTAATTTTAACTCATAGATTGTGCTCAGCATGGGGTGGCCAAGAAGTGATTTTCTCCTTCCAGAGGGGAGCATTGGTGAGGATCAGAATGGCTTCTTGGTGACTGTTCAACCACCTTCCTTAGCACAAGGCTGCATAGAAATTATAGCTTAATGAGTTTTGCCTCAATTAGGGCAGCTAGGAGGGGAGAACAGTGGTAGGCCCATGTGTCTGATTTCAGAGATTCTAAAATCCCATTTGTTTACAAGGAGCTTTATATTATTACTATTATTGTTGTTATTACTACTACTGCTGCTGCTGCTGCTACAAACACAGATGTTTTCATGTATAGGCTTCAGAAAATATAAGAAATGCCTATAGCTGTGTAATTTTGTTCTTTGTAATTCCCTCTGCATTAATGTTGGTCATTCTTGTGTGTGTGTGTGTGTGTGTGTGTGTGTGTGTGTGTGTGTGTGTGTGTGTGTGTGTGTACCAATTCTGGGGCTTGATCTCAAGCCCTCATGATCTTGTTTAACGTTTTCACTCACAGATGATGGTCTACTCCTTGAGACATGTCTCCAGTCTAACTTCTCTGCCGTTTAATCGGAGATAGATTCTCATCGATTATTGTAGCCAGGCTGGCCTTGAACTGCTGTCCTCAGATCTCAGCCTCTTGAGAGGCTAGGATTCCAGGGGTGAGCCTCCAGTGTCCAGGTGAAGTGTGGGAGTTTCCAAGACTTCTGGAAGTTTTCCATCATTTCTGTGTTCCATTATATCATATGAGTGTCTTACTCTAGAAAGAAAATGTATGCCTCCTCCAAATATTGTTCTATCAGAGGTGAAGAGAGAAGTCAGAAGATAAAAGGTGAATTTCAGGGCTCTTGATAGATGGGGGTAATGGTGTGTACTCCTTGCAAAAATTAGAGATAGACTAAAGTTTTCTGAGAGATTAAATCAAATTAGAATCCCTGGGTGGTGTGGTTAAGAGATCTCCAAAAGTCCCTAGTGATGTTTCAGTGACAGTTGAAAATCATTCAGCCATTGGTTTGTGTAAGTGTAAACCCATCATCTACTAGATACTAGTTAGTCTCACGGAGCTTATATACCCCATGAAATGGATTTTAACTCACCACAGACAAGATTCATCAATAAACAGCATTCTAGGTAAGTAGCTTGAAGGTCAGTAGCAAAGAGTAAAATAAGGCAGGGAAGGAGGGTATTGCCAAGGAAAGGGAAGGCATTGCAGGTGTTCAGAGAGGCCTCATTAGAAGGTGATATTTACATAAAGAGCTGTAAAGAATCCTTAGGCAGAGGGAACAGCTTAAAGTAGAGACAGGCCTATTGCAAGGAAAGCAAGGACTAGCGTGTAAGCTGCAGGTTTAAATGAAGAAAGCCCACAATTTAAGTGTAAGATGAGCCAAGCTTCACTTGTTTGAATCAAGGAGGAATGAGTACAAGTTAGATGAGGCTAGAGAACTAAATAAAGAAGGGAGAGGCAACTTCTGTTTGTGCTGATGGGAGCTGAGGCTGGGAGGAAGGTTGACTAGGGCTTGTAGCCAGTGATGACAGGCATGTGCTAAACATCAGGATACAAACGTGACAGCTGTCATTTTCCTGTGACATTCATCAAGCTAACTTATTTATAAAAAAAAAACAAAAACGGGTCTGGGAATCTGTCTAGATGATAGGGAATAGATGTGCTGATTGGACAATGTGAATATGTCACCCTCCCGCCTATCAATTCCTGTGAGGTTCTGGATATCATTCAAAGTGGACTCTAGATCTAGTAGTATCCTTCAATCCAGATCAATCTAACCTTAAATACTAAGAAGGTAGTGTCTCAGCACCTGTGTGTTTAGGTCGTGACGTCTGAATAAGAAGACTCCTGCCACTTTGTGGAGTGGCCCAGGAGGCTCCAGCCTGTTTCTGACTTTGTTTGTGCCATGTGGCAAAGTATGGCCAGGGGATGGCACATTTTCCAACCACAGGCTCAGCAACCTGCTCAACCCTGTCTTAGCCCTTGGCAGTTGTCTTTTGGTAGTATAAAGGAAAACATGACCTCGTATCTCTCTCTTTAAGGTAGTGTGAAAATTAGATGCGATGATGGTTGTGAAATTTTTTTTTTTTTTTTTTGGCCAGTCCTGGGGCTTGGACTCAGGGCCTGAGCACCGTCCCTGGCTTCTTTTTGCTCAAGGCTAGCACTCTGCCACTTGAGCCACAGCGCCACTTCTGGCTGTTTTCTGTATATGTGGTGCTGGGGAATTGAACCCAGGGCCTCATGTATAAGAGGCAAGTTCTCTTGCCACTAGGCCATATCCCCAGCCCGTGAAATTTTTTTTACATGTTAAAATGTTGTGTAAAATAAAGTATCATCTTAATGAATAACAAGAAGACCAACTCCAGGAAATTGAGAGGCAGAAATTTATCAGGACCATGTTGTCTAGACCTGATGTGAGTGTATGTGTGTAAATCATTCTACATCTCAGAGATAAATATATTTTATATAAAACAAAACATATGTATAGAGATATACATTTGATGTGTATAGATACAAACCAACATATTTTGGAAACTTTGTGTGTCAGAATCAAAAATCTGAATAAGATTTTATTCTTTCCTTTTTTCTAAAGTTTGCTTCTTTTTTTTTGTTTGTTTGTGGTGCCAGGGATCAAACCTAGGGTCTTGTGTAGACTGAATAAATGCTCTACCGTTGAGCTACACCAGAGCCCTTAGTTTTGGCAAGACAGTGTTTTACTATGCAGCCTAGGTAGGCCTTGAATTCACTATGTATCCCAGGCTAGCCAGGAGTTTGTGATCTTTCTACCTTACCTGCCAAGTGTTGGGCCACCACACCCAATAAAACAGTTTATTTTCATATAAATATAACTATTGATATTTGTGTGTTCTACATATTTAATATTGGAGATATGGCCCTATGAAAATATAAGAATGCAAATTACTTTTAAAATAAATGGAGTGTGTGAACTGACATCACTGGTAGTGAGCTGGGCAATCAGGGCTGTAAGGCAGAGCTTTCAGATGTCAATCAAGTAGCACAACAGTACCCTAGAATTCTGAATAGCCAGGTGCCCATGGCTGGGCTGCCCTTTGAATCCAAGCTGGACTGAGAAAGTTGTGGCCACTCCACACTCCATACTAATATCAAAATGCAGAGGCACCAAAGGGATACATTAAGTGCGTGTGTTTTCTTTTCTTTCCCAAGTATTAAAAAAGAGAAAGAAAAGATGGTATTAAAGATGAGACAGGCATTTTATACCTTTTAACAAGAAAACAAGTCAGGTGATATCAATTTCTTGACTTCAGCTAATAAATAATTGGCCAAAGAACTTAACAAGTCAAAGAAAATTAAGGATAGAATTTCTCTTGCTAGGGCATAAGGCAGCTGTGAAGCCAGCCTGAATGAATGAGAGATAAATGAAACAGGAATAGATTGGGACCGTTCTGCTCCCTATAGAATCAGCTCCTGTGTCAGTTTCTAGAGCCACAGAGGTCAGGGCCACCAGACCAAAAGTACTAGAACACACCTGTAGTCAGAGGTCAAGTCATCAGATTGCTGTAGCAAAGGACACACACATTGTTGACATATGTGCACATTAGGGAAAGATTCTAAAAAATATGAGTCAGTTAGAATTAGCCACATCACAACTGTGGCAAGGATTGGTTGGACTTTATAAATGATCCAGTTGCATGCTCCATTTTCTAGTCTTCAGAACACTTGGGTGAATACAGAATTACTGTAAGGACAACTTTTCTTAAATCATCTAGAACACGGGGGACAGAAAGCCCTGTTGTTACCGGAAAAGGGTAAGTTTGCATTGGGTTGGTATAGTTTTCTTTCATAGTATGCTTTGGTGCAGTGGTTGTTTTTTATGTATCATGATATATTTATGCAAATTATGTCTTCGGTTTCAATTCTATTCAGTGAATATATCTCATGGGGAAAGCAGAGGATAAAAAGTACAGTAATTCCTTAGAGGGCCCAAATTGAAGTTCAGCAAAATAAAACACAGAAAAGTGGGTACTCAAAAGGTGGGTCAAAGGGAAAGAGGTAGACAAATGAAGAGAAGAGGGGGAAAACACAGATGAGAATCAAATAGATATCCTACAAAATTATAAGGAGGGAGGGGAAAGATAGGTATGGTAGGAATGAGTCAGAATGTTGAAAGCGGTGACACTGATCAAGATATATTCATAAATTACTTTGTTAATGGCAATTCTTTTGTGCAACTAGTTAAGGATAATAATAATGAAATAGAAGAGAGGAAATAGATTTTTGAACATCCAGTCTATGACAAGGGATAGTCCTTAAAGGTGTTGTACATATATTTTGTGCATTTTTACTTCTCTCTTCCAGTGACCTTTCTTCAAATCCATTTCCATCAGAAAGCAATCAGTTAGCACTAGGAAATACTTCTGGAGAGGGTGGGTTAAAGTAGGTCTTTCTTCTCGTTTTCCATCTTTTATAGATGCTAGATATTGAACAAAACTTTCCATTTCTTCTTATCCACACAGGAAGTTTTGTTCAACTTGGACTGTGTCCAAGTTTCCTAAAGATCTTAAGAACCATAATATGACCATCTTACAAATGCCCTGTGGGAATTGTTTTCATTCATATAGTGCTAGGACTTTCTGATCTCTGTCCATTTTTAGCTCCATGAAGGCATCTTCGTCATGAATATGTTACTATAGCTTATATCACTGCAGCGTTTTATCTTCCTCTCAAATATTTTACCCATTGGGTCAGAAAGCATGACCCATGAAATCGACCCCACACGTATTTTTGCTCTCCTTTTTCCAAAGTTGGCATGAGATGTGTGGGGTACAAAAGCTAGTCCATATTCCTCCCGGCTGTCCATTTGATGCAAAATGTGAGGCTACAACTGACATTTCTACAGCTTTCTCTTAGATCTTTCTTTAACCTCATGAACACACCCAGAGATAAAAGGATAATGAGGAAACTCTTTCTGGTATTGCTAAATAGGGGAGAGAGAGGGAGGGAAGGAGGAAGGGAGGGAGGGAAGGAGGGAGGGAGGAAGGGAGGGAGGGAGGGAGGGACAGCTTCCCTGAAATCTCAGACTAGAACTAGAAGTAGGGGCCAAAACCTATACTAACTCTTGGAATTCTGTTATGGGCATCTCAGTTGGGCTTTTGTATTCTTGATTTCCTTTCTTCTACACAAAACTGAGAACCATCCCTCACCAAGAAATTATTAAGGAGCCACAAGCATTAACCTTTCATATAAATCCTAGGAAGTAAGACACTGCAGGAGTTGGAGATAACATTCAAAACAGAGAAAGCTGAAAAGCAGCTGTGGCCATTGGCCTTTTGGGAATGATTTTCCTCCTTGACCCCACCTGACTTTCCCCCTCACAACACACTTTCTCACTGGGAAAAGATGGCAAGTTGAAAATGGAGCTGCTTCTCTCATTTGATTTCTTCTAGTTTTGGGTTCCATATTTCTTTCTGGTAAAACACAATGCCCTTTTAGTTCCTCTTACATTGGTGATTGTTCCATCATATTTCAGACAAAATACAGAGAAATCCAAGAAAACATTTCAGTAGCCACCGATAGTTTTTCATTTCAGAATGTGCAGAGCAGGTGGTAGATCCCAGATAAATCACAGTTTACCATACAGCCAGGTGAAGAATATAAGAATTGGTTAGCATAGGGTGGCTGATTTGTCAAATCAAACTATTTGTTCACTTTCTTTAAATAGTGTCTTCCTTGAGTGACATGTAATGGACAGGAATGGAAGGGAGCCATGTTTTGTACAAATGAAACAGACCTTACAGCCAAAATCCTGGCCTTTTATCTTAGCAGTGAGTCCGCGGCTCCCTGGTGCTCAACCAGATGAGCTGAATGTTAGGGATATTTCCTGGTTGTCCTCTGAAGGAGAACTTGACAAAGTCCTATCCTGGTTTTACGCAACAGCTTGAAGACTTTCCCTTTATAGAAATCCGTGCATGGCATTTTCACTTTGTGCTTTACCCTCTGAAACTTACTTGTTGGAGAAAGGATGATTTCAGGTTCATTGAAATGAACCCAAGGCTATGTTGAATGGCCTCGCATGGATTTCCCAACCTCAACAACCCCTAACTTAAGACGAGAAACCATTATACAGGTCAGCGCAATTCAAGATCTGAATTCATCTGCCTGGTTTCCAATATTGATAGCTGAGTTATTTGGATAACTTGTGTCTTCTGTGGATCTCAGGATCATCTTCTATATACAAGAAATCTAAGGGTCCTTTGATGCCCAAATATTCCTTCTAATGCCAAGAGCAGTCTTAAAATGCTAGGAGTCTCTATGTCTATGGTAGACCAAAGCAGGCCATCCAATTAAGGCTCTTCTTCACCTATTAGTTGTGCAAATGGAATCCCTGCCCCCCTGCTGTTTAGAATTTATTTTATTATTAAAATAACTGAGGGGAATATTGTTTTTAGTCTTTTGATCTCTTTGCTCTCCAGTCACATAATGAAACTCCACTTGTGCTATGTGGTGATACGGCTTGGGTGAACTCACTTATGTACATTGGCAAAGCAGCAATGGACTAGAGAGGACACTAGTATAAAAGCCAGGCATTTGGGGTTGGTTCCTAGCTCCAGTACTAACCAGCTCTCTGGACTTGGCCATATGATAGCCCATCTTTGGGTCTCCATTTCCCCATCTATGAACTGAGGGGTCTAAACTAGCTCATCTTTATTTCTTTAATGTTTGCATTCTGTGAATTCTAAGCAATGGACTCTCCCTAGAGAATGAAAGCTGAGTGGAAACCTTGTGTCACACTACTTCAAATGCTGCACAATTAATTATGAAATCCTGCAATCAACTCCCCCCTCTGCTCCCTACCCCCTGCCAGCCTGCTTTAATGGCATTTTCAGAGCCTTCTGCTTGGAACAAGCCATTCCCACACTAATTGGCATCTTTCCATCAATGTCAGAGAGCCAAAAAGGTCGCTTGCTTAGAACTCTCCAAATTCTTCTCTCTGGGGTGGGAGTTAATGCAATCCTATCATCTCCCATTCTTCCAATATTGAAATGTCTTTCCAGACTCTATTATCTTTTGTTTCCATGTCTTCAGAAGAGAGCTTATTTGAGAAATCCAGCCAACAAGGACATTCTATAATGTGTAGTATTTGTGGCTATATCATATCAGCTTGTAATACCATGCCCCAAAAAATCCACCCTGGAATTTAAGAAAGAAAATAAAGCAAGTATCTTGTTAGTTCCAATATTATGTAGAGTTCAACAGCATGACTTTGGAAGATGATTCTGTCTTGGTTTAAAAGTTCATTTCTGAATGAGTTAGCCACAGAAAGGAGAGAAATATACTTTCTCTGCCTCTGTTTTCTCACCTGTAAGGTGGAGCCAATAATTGAAAGTACCAACCTCATAAAATAAGATAGAATAATAAATGTTAATCAGTGTAGTGCTTAACACATGGCAGCTTTTAAGATTAACATTGTAGTATTTGCTTGCTAAACAGAGATCTAGTGTGCAGTAATTTGTTAGTACCATATTCAGTTTTCGTCTCTTTACTCATTTTCTTTAATGTTAATAACTTGGGACTATGCAATGTGCAGCCGAAGCAGATAAGACTTTCCTATGGGTGAGGGATTGTGAGAAGTAAGGCAATCTATTTGATGTGTTTTTTGATTGTATAGGATGCCTCTACTCCATGGGTTCAAGACACTATGTGTCTATCTTTTCAAGGCAAGTCCAAAACAGTTATGACATCTTTATGGAAATTCATAATTAAAATTAAATGGAATATGAAGCCATCAGCTAAAATGAGTTGTCTCCTCATCAGGGCTTCTATTCTCTCTCTCTCTCTCTCTCTCTCTCTCTCTCATTGCCCTTGAAGAAATCCCTCATGTGCCTTCCCCAGGATGGCTCTTGGAATGCCAGCATCAGTAAATGGCAGAACATGTCCACATCTTAGAACAAAATTTAACAAGATCCATGATATTAACAATGCATCACAATTAGGAAGTAAATATAAAAACAAACTACGGTGTATAAAAATTTTGTCTGTATTTATAAAAGTAAGAACCTATGATTAACAGCACTCCAATGAAGTAAACACTCTGTATTTTGGTTCTGGTGGTTGGGGTCAACATCGGCATTGTGGGAGTAACTTCTGGAAGAACCGGCTTAAGCAATTCTGGCAGTTATCTGTGAGTGGCTATGCAGGCCAGGAAACTGGCAGAGAAATGCCACTTATATAGACAAGGTGAATAAAGTTATGTGGGGAACTTTAGAACTGGGTGTCTCTTCTAAGTATGACACAAGATAAGGAATGTGATGGAATGTGGTTCGAGTTTGTGCCCTAACCCTTACATCTCCCATCCCGACAAGATGACCAAGGAAGACTTTCTTATGATCCAGGTGTGTGGGCTGAGGCTGACCTTGACATGGACTTGATTACCTCTTATTCCAGTAAGGAATTCCCATGTGTGGATTCATAACCACTGAGACCATTTTAGGAACCAGTTTGTCCTGAGCCAGGGATGGACTAGGAAAGATAAGTACCTCCTGGGGTAGGAGGGAAATGCAGATGATGGAAGTCCCAAGAGATCACAATATTTTAGAAAGAGATCCTATTTTTCTGCCTACTCTCAACTCTTTTCTGAAAGACCAACAGCTGGGCCCAAGCTGCATGCAGATGAGGAATTAAGACATTCCCAGAGGAGGAAGAAAACTGAAAGCAATTTATTTAATGTATTTTATTGATTTTACGGCTCATATACTTCCTGAGTTCAAGATAGCACAAACCCGTTCTCTTCAGGGCAACTTCAATGCACCTTTTAGCATCTTTATAGCCTCCATTCTTCCAAAGCCAGCAGACAGCAGAGGAAAGGATGGGGACATTAGTGTGCGTGTATGTACACACACACACACACACACACACACACACACACACATTCTTGTTTTCTGAAACCCTCACATCTGTATTTTGATCCCTTGTGTATCAGTACAAAATTGCCCGTGTGTGTGTGTGTGTGTGTGTGTGTGTGTGTGTGTGTGTGTGTGTGTGTGGAGGAGGTAGCAGGAACAGAGAAGTGAAAGAGAAAGAGATAGAAGGGATGAGAAGGAAGGGAGATCATAATACCTTTAACAATTGAAAGTAATTATCTTCTTTTTTAGATTTCAGTTTTATTGGAAAGGTATATAAAGGAGTTACAGTTATATAAGTAAGGTAATGACTCCATTTCTTTGTGTACAGTGATAACCCCTCATTTCTCCCACTTTTTTCCCCTTCTTATTCCCCTCTATCAAATTGTAAAGTTCACTTCCAAAATAGTGTCTAGTGAGTATTACCGTTGAATTGGTTCACCCTTTGTCCCACAGTTTCTGTGATTCCCCTTCCCCTCCCCAAATCAAGTAAACATATATATATATGTAAACATATGTTTACATATATGTATGTATATATGTACAAACATATATATATGACAAAGGGTACAGAAATAAAAAAAACAGGGATAACCACAAGGCAAAGAATGAAAGAAAAATAAATAACTGCAAACAGTACAATAAAAGAACCTCTTGTTTCCATTTCTTGGAGTTTGTTTCAAAAATTATATGAACTGAAGTAAGCCAGACCCAAAGAAACACAGGCTGCATGGTTTCCCTTATTTGTAATCATTAGAATATGTCTAGAATATTTTAGGAAGAGGATCACACTGGCTCAATAGCTATGTGCATATGACCATATAAAATGATGTTTGTTGAAATGAAAGCCACTGTTATTTGAAGGGAACAGCAGGGTCTGAAAGAGATCAGAGCTCCAGGGTAATGCTGTCTTTAGGAAACAGGCTCTGGAATATTCAGGGGGTCCTGGGTCTAGAGTTAAGAAGAATAAGCATTTGGGAGGTTATTAATATCTCGTCTCTTTGCAAAAGGTGTCTCCTACTGCACAATAGAAGAGGCTCCTGTGAAAAGAGGGTGTGACTGACACATAACTGACTGATAACAGCACTAAGAAGAAAAACAATTTTTCAGATGGAGGAGTTGCGAAATGACTCAGGTTCAGCGTGGACTTGACTCTTGCTGAACTTAGTGTATTTGGGATACCAGGGGAGACAGGAGAGGGGATTTTTAGATTATCTCCTTCAGAAGGTTGAAAGAGGAGGTAACTCCTTAAATTGCTGACAGACCTGGGGTACACTAAAGACAGGGCTTATTTTGCTCCCAGAATCTCTGGATTTTGGGTTCTGAGACTCACTCACAGATGGAAGATGTTTCTACAGGCTAGTACAAATAGCTTTACTTCTCATGTTGCATACGCTAGTGACTGGTGATTTTCAGGAGCAAGGACATAGATCTGGTGAGCACAGGATCCTCTGGGTATCTTAAATCAATTACAGCTCTTCACTCTTGCTACAGATTTTAAAATGTAACTGGGATGATGTCAAACAGCATTGAGAATAGTCTCTGGGCATTAAATAAAATGGCAGTGACCTCCTTACCCTCAATTTTCCCTGGATGTCAGGCTACCCCTCCATAGGGTGAAGGACTATATAAATTTAATCTGCTTGCTCATAGCAGAGGTAAATGGAGGGACCAATCAATTGTCACTCTGGATAGTGACAAGCTCACAGCCCTGTCAGTCATGGAGCACAAGATGACATGAAGTGCATCTATGTCACTTGAGAAAGGAGTAAGTAAAGGTGGGAGAAGTGGTTTAGTAACACTGGTTTGTTCACACCCTGAGAGCAAATAAACTCCGAAATTGGGAGTGAGAAAGATCTACTCTGAGCCAGCTGATAGATTCCTAGTCAACCAACTTTTTAGAAGATGGCAAAAGGCAGCTACAGTACTCTGAACTTTCTTCAGTTCTCACAAACACCCTGTTTGCCTATAGAAAGACCAGTGCATTCTGTTTTGTTGTTGTTGTGGTCCACAAAACAACATTGTCAGTACCACTTGAGCTTGTTAGAAATGCAGAATTTCAGGTAGCCACAGATCTAAGGAATCAGTCCTGCGTTTGAGCAAGACTTTCAGGTGATTTATGTATGCACATGGTTAACTGTTGGGTATCATTGACTAAATATCTAGTTTTACTTTGAATGATCCAATAGATGTTGCTGTTGTCACTCAGACAAATGGCAATGACTTTGCCTTACATATTTATATACCTGATAAACTTTTTTTTTCAGTCAGTTCAGCTGAACTTGGAGGAGAATATCAGTTTCCACTGTCTTCCAGTTGCAGTTACCCATGGAAACCAGACACAAATGGAAGGGAAGGGAAATGCAAGGAACATTTCAATTCTTTTAGGCTTGATAATGGATTTCTTCCAGACTTAGGGTATTATTTTCATGACACTACTACTGAATAGTGTGTCTGAAAATAATGTGTGCATGCAAATATGGGTATGCATGCATGTTGCCCATATCTATCTATCTATCTATCTATCTATCTATCTATCTATCTATCTATCTGTCTGTCTATCTATCTATCTATCTATATATATATGCACTCTATTATCAAGTAAATTTTAGCTAAGGTAATTGGCTTTTCTCTTTGTCTCTTCATTTGCCTTTTCCTCCCTTTCATTCCTTGAAACAATGATGATGTCCTTTGCCACAGATAAAGATGCTTGTGAAGATACAGAACAAATGATTTAGAAATGAGTTAACCTGTCCTGTAAAGTTGTCTTCCCTCTTATGTGCCCATTTCTACCTCTTCCTTTTTGTTACCAACTCTTCTGCAGCTGACGTTATCATCCTTGTTACTAGATTTATTCTAAGGGAGAATTTGAGCATAGTCTTTATCCATAAGAAGCTAGTAGGGCTAAAGGACCCACAGGTGGTCAGGGAGGACGGCATTGCCGAATGCAAAAGCTCATGAATAATGGAGAAAAACACAGAGGTGAGGAGTTCACGTGAAGTTAATTTTAGTGCTCTTTTTACTTTTTTCTGCCTCATTGGTCGCTAACATGCTTAGTAATCAAGATCCCAAATGAGGAATCCTCCTCCACATTTCACCCACGATTACAGTCTGGTCTGAGATGCATTGCTTTGCATTCATTCAAATATTAACTGTGAGCTCCAATTAGATTCTAGTCTAAAATATCCAAGTACAGAAAAATATATATCAGAGTCTTGACAGTATGTGTCTCAGTAGAGGATGGTGAAATGAGTGTGGGCATTAAAACCAAGCAAGCTGGATTTGAGTTTTGACTGACATTTTCTTGTGAGGCATTATACTTTTTGGTACCAAGTGTTCTCTTAAAAATCAGATAAAATGAGCGCAGGGGAGCTGGCTCATTCCTGCAATCCAAGCTATTCTTGATGCAGAGATCTGAGGATCGGAGTTTGACGATAAACATTCTTTTGCTGTCGGGAAAGTCTGTAAGAATCTAATTTCCAATTTATCACCAAAAAGCTGCAAGGGGAGAAGTGACTGGAGTGGTAAAGTGCCAACATTGAGTGAAAAACCTTTGGGACAGGGACAGGTGCCAGGAGCTCACACCTGTAATCCTAGCAGTTCAGGAACCTGAGATATGAGGACCTAGTCCTAGAGTTAAAACAAAAGCTTAGGTAGAGGGCATAGGCCCTAATCTATGTGCCAGAAATCACGCACACACACACACACACACACACACACACACACACACAAATTAGATAGAATATATTCATCTTTAATATGACTATAAAACAGACGTCTCATATCTTCTTAGACACAAATTATTTGCTTAGTAAATACTGACTAAAGCAAATTGAACTTTGAGTACAATTAAAGAGCAATATGATAGAAAAATGTGGGTTCACCTGTGTTGACAAGTAGCTAAAAATTATTAGATAAATCCTTTGGCTGTAATTTTATCTTCTATATACAAAACCAAGTAAGTTGGAACTTTCAAAAAGTAGCTTCTAGAAGTTCTAACTCATGATTTTCCTCCAGGAAAATGCTGTACTACTTTCCCACAACAAATAAGATATTCATAATTTACTGAAATTTTCTTAGAGACACATAACACACAAATGTATACATATGCATCTATAACTACAAATACATATCTGTACACATATACATGTGCACAGATTTGGATATAGAGGTATACAGATATATATATGGGTGTGTATATGTACATCAACAATATATATTTACATGTGTTCAACTTCTGTATAAAATATTGGATATTCATGAGAAATTTCAGTAAAGATAGGTCTTAAAATAATGGAAACCTCAAACTTAATTAATCCAGAATGCTCAAGTGTATTTTAACTCCTCAATTTTTAATAAAATGTCTACTAACAACACCTTATCTGAGCATATTCAACAGGTATCAAATCCTTTCATCACCTAAATATTCAAATCTCTCTCCTCTCTATCTGCAAATAAGCATTAAAGTCCATGTCATATAGTAACTTGCTCCATCCCCAGAGATTGTCACATAAAATGACTTGGGTGCAGATTGGAATCCCTAGAGCAAAGGACCCTATCCCAATCCCTCTCCAACTCATCATCTAGATAGGCCATCTTCTACTCATGGGCATTACCCCCAACTCCCCATTCTGACACATTTGCTGCCTTGTGAATTCACAGTAATCCTCAAGAACATTAGGGGTTAAGTGTAAGTACTGCTGCTTTCAGATGCCTCCAGGCATCTGATACCCAAACTAAAGATGAATCATCATTCTTTCCCTCAAGACATCTGGTGTTCTTTTCACAGTGATAATGGCAGACAATAAACAAGCCCTTTCAATCTCCTTGGTAAGAGTCCAACTTCTCTGAAGTGGGGGACATGTACTTGGGAAATATGTCATGATTTTCTAAATCCTGACATTTGGCCAACAAAGTTCAACTTTTTTTTTTTCCATTTTAAAGATGACCTAACAAAAGGAAGCTATTCCAGTCTATTCCTAATGCCAGAACTCATCCTGGCACAACTATCAAGGTAAAACGCCTTGCAGTGCAATGGAATTGTTTCTCAATTCCCAATGGAATTGTTTCTCAGCTCTGGCCTGAGATCACCTGAGGGTGAGAAAATTAAAGGCATCTTTTTGAAGTAGTCTTCTCCTGAGACCTGAGTGAGACAATCCACCTAGCTTTCCAAATGATACCTTCCCAATGGTTTCCTATGCTATGTTTTGACAAGTTTGACCCTGGGGATGGCCCCCTAGTGGGTGCTGTTGGCGGTTCACTGGAAGAAGAGGCTGTTTTTAAACTCAAATGATATGGGCCTGTTTGGAAGCAAAGACAGTTTATTGGCCTCTAATGTTTAGCAACTAATTAAATTAATTTTTAAAGAAGCGCTACAATAGGAATATTGCTTTCACTCCGTGGTTTCTTGGCTTACTAGAATACAAAATGAGCCAGATGTAAGATCTATGGAGTCTCCCCCAAGAGATGATTCATGGAGAAAACAGAGTAGCAGAGCCAAAAATTGAGTTTTTTGTGTTTGTTTTTTTTATTCATCAGAAAGCACCTCAATACCATGTCTAGCATTGTGCTGTCATTGTGTGATAACCAGAAAACACGTGACCAGCTGTTTCCAATGAGCTGTCTTATTTTCAACCTAGAAAATTAAAGTTGTTGAACTTAAAATCTGAAATTGGAACTGAAGGACAGAATTCATTAATTCACTGCAAGTCAACTATTGATCTTTAAATGAAGAAAGTCACGGCCATCAGGGCTCAAGAAGTTTTGCAAACCATCCTTCTACCCTTGCAGCTTTCTTTTTTTTTGTCACCAGGAAAATGACAGAGGGGTGACTAATAGTGACTTCAGTTTTCAGAGATTGTTGCATCCATCATACTGGTGATTCTACTTTCTCTTTATAATATTATTGATGATCAGTTGGTGGTATTATCCATGATTGATGAAGCCAAAAGAGGGTTCGTAGGAGAATTCTGTGAGCACAGGTGACACAGAAATGAGAAGCTAGGCAGACAGAAGTGTTAGACAGTCATCAAATTTCAAACCTTTTTGCAGGAAAACCAAACTGAGTTAGAATTGATAAAACTGGACAAGGGAAAAATCTATGTTTTGGGTAATAGTATTTTCCTTAGTGGCAATAAGCTCACACTGCAACAACCACCACAACCAAAGAACATCTGAAAAACGAAATCAGGAAACTAAAACTGACTACAGTCTGTCTCTAAAACAAACTGCTGGATAAATTGGTTATCCAGTGAGACAGAATTTGTTCTTGTTATATAAAAGTACTCCAGTTTATAATTCCTTAAGACACAAATTATTTAAAGTGGATTTTATACCTTTGAGAGGGCAGAATTTTACTTGAGATCACAGACAGTATCCAAACCATTGGAACAAATAGTTCTGTTGATTTGAGATCTGTGTCTCTTCCAATGTTTATTTATTCAATTGATTCACTGTTTATTATTCAATATGTTATATGTTAAAGACTTAAAGACCTATATTAGATGACCCGTTTTCTTTCTGCCTACATAGTCAGGAGTTACCCAAAAAAGAGAAGACCCTTTTTTTATTTTTTTCCTTTTGTTGGTCATGGGGCTTGAACTCAGAGCCTGGCCAAAAAAAAAAAAAAAAAAAAAGTAACACAGAGACATAGCATCTACATAGAACATAGAACAGTGCTGGAGAAATATCAATGCCAAATGTATAAACCAGTTATAAAAACAGCTTGGTACTGGCACAAGAATAGGCTTGAAGACCAATGGAATAGAATTGAAGATCCAGAAAGAAACCCAAAGACCAGTGGCCACCTAATCTTTGATAAAGCAGCCAAAAACACAGGATGGAAGAAAGACAGTCTCTTCAACAAATGGTGCTGGCAGAATTGGCTAAACACATTAGCTAAACATGTGTAGAAAACTGAAGTTAGATCCTTATATGTCACCCTTCAACAGAATCAATTCCAAAGAGATCAAAGTTCTCAATGTAAGACAGATGCCCTGAAAATATAGAAAGAGATGAGGGAAACATTAGGGCTCCTTGGTACAGGTTGAAACTTCCTATGTGAAGATCTAAAGATACAACAAATCAAAGAAAGGCTAGATAAATGGGACTGCATTAAACTGTAGAGTTTCTGCATGGCAAAGAACATAGCTAGCAAAATAAATAAAAAGTCCACAGATTGGGAGAATATCTTTAGTAGCTGCTTAGCTAGTAAAGACAAGGGCTTCATATCTAAAATGTACTTAGGGCTCAAAAATTAAACCACCTCAAAACAAATCCTAAACAACGCCATTAACAAGTGAGCCAAAGACATAAAGAGAGACCTCTGCGGAAAACAACTAAGAATGGCCAATAGACCCATGAAGAAATGTTCAACATCTCTGGCTATAAAAGAAACACAAATCAAAACTACATTGATATTCCACCTCACCCCAGTTAAAACGGCCATTATCAAGAAAACAAATAATAACAGATGCTAGCAAGGATGTGGCCAAAAGTGAATGCTAATACACTGTTGGCAGGAATGTAAACTGGTTCAACCACTCTGGAAAGTAGTATGGAGTTTCCTCAAAAGGCTTAAGATAGAGCTCTTCTATGACCCAGCAATCCCACTCCTAGACATTTATTCAAATGACCACAAACCAAGCCACACTGAAGCAACCAGCACAACCATTTTCATTGCAGCATTATTTACCATAGCTAAGATATGGAACCAATCCGGATGTCCCTCAGTAGATGAATAGAGAAAAAAATGTGCTATATATGTGCAAAGGAATTCTATACTTCCATGAGAAGGAATGGCATTGCACCATTTATAAGGAAACAAAAAGACTTGGGAAAAATTATATTAAGCAAAATAAGCCAGAACCAAAGAAACATAGGCTGCATGGTTTTCCTTAACTGAAATAACTAGAATATGTCTTTGATATTCTTAGCAGAGGATCATAATAACTCAATAGCTATGTGCATAGGACCATATAAAATGATGCTTATTGAAACAAACTCCAAGAAGTAGAAACAAGAGACTTTTCTAGTGTACTGATTACACTTATTTCTTTTTTATTTCCCCCCTTGAGTTTATTACCTGTTGTCATTTTTATTTCTGTACTCTTTGTCTTGTATGTATGTTTATCTGATTTGGGGAAGGAAAGGGAAATCACAGAAACAATGGGACAAAGGGTGAGCCAATGCAACAGTAATACTAACTAGACAATATGTTGGAAATGAACTTTACAACATGAGGGGTAGGGGAGATGGGGAAAATGGAAAAAAAAATGAGAGAGGGGGTAACACTGTTCAAAAATAAATGTACTCATTACCTTACTTATGTGACTACAACCCTTCTGTTCATCATCTTTACAATAAAATAAATTTGTTTTAAGAAATTAAATACTGTTGGGAGAAATCAGAGTTTAATAGCGTTATGTGATCTTAAGCTAACCTTCCTGAAAGTGGCCTAATGTTTCTCTTTTAAAATGCACAGACTTCATGATTTTTAAAAAATATTTCTTGTTAAGTTCAGGTTCACTACTATATTCTGGCTGATTTTGTTTGTTAGAAGGGTGACTGTTGCATATAGTGGACATATGTGAACTTTATGATTAAATCTTGATTATGGAACTATTCTCACATCAACAAAACAGCTAAGCATAATGTTAGGGACTGTCATAGTAAGCCATGTGTGTTCAGTTCATTCCAAGAGCCCCTTTGAGAGACACACTGAACTTTAGTGCACTGTGATTTCCTGAAACACAGGCAAGAACTCATGCATCGAACCACCTTCCCTCCTGACCTCCTGCACATGTCAGCAGGGAAACAGAAATGTGAGCTGACACTGCAATCAGGGAAACACACACCCTGACAAAAAGTCTGCCAGTGGAGCCTGACCCCCACTTTTTACACCTCTTCCGGCACATGCTGCAGGGACCTGTTAATAGCTTGTATTACAAGAATCCCCAGGGCTAGGTTCAAGTTTAGAATCTTGAAAGAAGAAACAAGATTTGAACATGTATGGAGGTGCTTGAGAGCCAGGGTGGATATATCCTGGAGTTTAAGGTGAATAAAAGGAGACTTTGACAAGCAGTAAGCCTACGCATGTTTGTTTGTTTTTTCTGCCAAAATATGCCAGGATATTTTGTCTCATTTGCTTCTGTTTTTCACTTCATTTCCTTGCTATCTTTCCCATTTATGTACAGCCAACACATTTTTCCCTCAAATTTCCCTGGGACATTGTCTTGTTATCCCTTCAGTAATAGCCTCTTGGATGGCATCATCTAATAATCCCTTAGGGCAGGATGCTTCTTAGAGCAGTGCTGTTTTCACAGGGGTCCTATCAGTTTGGAAAAATTGTTGGAAGAGATGGAAGAGAATGATAGAAAGGGTAACAGTGATTATGGGGCATTGTATTTATAAACTGGTATGTGGAATCTAAACCTCTTTGTACAATTACTTTAAAAAATTTTAAAAACTTCAATTTTGTTGTTCTGGTTGTAGAGCTTGAACTCAGGTCCTGAGCACTGTCCCTGAGCTCCTTTGTGCTCAAAGCTAGCACTCTACCACTTGAGCCACAGCACCACTTCCATTTTTTGTTTCTTTGTTTTGTTTGGTTTTGTTTTGACTAGCTAATTGGAAATAAGAGTCTCACAGGGACTTTGCTGCCTAGTCTGGCTTTGAACTGTGATCTTCAGATCTCAGCCCCCTGAGTAGCTAAGATTAGAGGCATGAGCCACTGGTACCCAGAAAAAAATTTCAATACTTTAAAGAACCGCATTAGAACTCATATAGAATCCCCCCTTTCATCCCACTGTATATAATTATCTGCTTCCTCACTCCCAGAGTCAAGTACTTTCTACTATATTTTTGCCAGGTGAAAAAAAAGGAATATCTCTAAAGTAAAACAAGTATCTGGGAAGGTGAGCTATAGTTTGGGGCAAAGGTAGCAGGAGATAGAGGTGAGCCTTTGGATTTATTTGAAGAGCCACTTAGTGAGTGTGTGGATAATGTCTTTCATTTGGAATTTACTCTGTGTTTCCAGTCACCAAGCACACAATGAAAAGAGTGCCTGAGTCTGGAAGGAGAGTGCTAGGATCATTTTGGAACCAGTTACTCCTAATCTTTGTCCCACCCTTTTTGGCTCCCGCAAGCAGATGCTGAGTATGCTCTGAGCAAAGGGCTAGGGGTTTCCTGCAAGCAGCTGCAGAAGCATCTACAAACTACAATCACAGAAGACATTTCCCAGAAGGTTTTAGGAGTACAAATCTCTTTAATTAAAATGGGAAAAGCCATAGCGAATGAAATGAAAGGAAGCTGGCTGACAGTGGAAGGGGAGGAGGGATGAAGCGAAGAAAGCAAAAGAGGGGGAACAAAAGCAATAAATATTTTACAAATGTTTTCAAACACTGGCCATCTAACACCCAGTGGAAAATGCCACTTGATGGATTATATTTTGGGTTGGAAAGTGAGGCTAATTCAATGTAATGAGAGGTGAATGGGACTTCAGGCCCTTATCCAACCACAAGAGACCCCTTACAAAAGAGTCTGCTCTTTCAGTCATTAATTTTTTATGAAGTTTAATAGGCCTGAGCCTAGAGACCTTCTGTGGTGTTGATTAGCTTCATATTTCTCTCATTAATGTAGAATCTGATTAGCTCTTATAAAAAGCATTTCATCTCAGGCCTAGGCAGGGCAACTACATTGTTCTGATATTAGGAATTGCATGTCTGATTCACACGAGGAAAGAAACACCCACAGAGACAAAGGCCTTGGCATCTAGCAGCCAGAAGCTGAGTAAATCTGTATGGTGAGTGACCCCTCCGATTATGCTGACTGCCAAAAGGAACCCACATTTGGATTGGGGTGGCATGATTGGAGGCCAGAAAAACCTGCAGACCGCAAAAACAGCAGCGGCATCGCTTTTTGGGACCTAGAATAAGGATAAGGATGCATGCCTCCTAGGGATTGGATCCTAGGCCATCATAGGAGTCTTACAGCTGCTGTGAGATCTGAAGTTGCTATGGACAGGACAGAACTGCAGGATATGGATGAGAGCAGGGACAAGTTGCAACTCCTGAAGATGAGGTGGAGTCCAGAAGGACAAATAAAAACCCGAGTTTCCTACCGTTCCAAATGTGACATCACAAGTGACAAGTGGAAATTACTATCCTTGAAGCTGGATATGTGTATGTGCTTGGCTGAAGACTTAGGAAAACTGAAAATCTGGCTGTTTCTCAAAGAACTGGTGCCCAGGAGCTGGGCTGCCTTAAGATAGATGATGGACCAACAGGTCAACATCACATTGTCCTGCCATTTTAGAGAGTGAACACAACCAATATTTCATTTCTGCCTTCCAAATCTCATGACTCTTAATGGTCACACTATCCAAGAGCCATATAAGAGAGGGAATTTTGGGGAAATGCTCCAGGGTAGATAATTCAACACTGTCCAAGGCCGTATAGGCAATCTGGAGTAAAACACATTAGCTTGGTGCCAGTTGCTCACACCTATATGCCTAGCTAACTCAGGAGGCTGAGATCTGAGTACCATGGGTGGTTCAAAACCAGCCTGAGCAGAAAGTACACGAGACTCTTATCTCTAATTAACCACCAGAAAACTGGAAGTGGCACCGTGGCTCAAAGTGGTAAGAGACTAGACTTGAACACAAAGAGCTCAGGACAGAGCCCAAACCCTGAGTTCAAGCCCCATGACCAACCAAACAAACAAACAAACAAAAAAAATCACATTAAATGCCAATGGCTTTATAGCAATGATGGTTTCTTATATGTAAATAGGGGGCAAATGAGAATGGTAGCATTCAGTGATGACCTAGTTCTGGAGAAACACTGGTAGGATTTAGACTGAAGTACTTTTAAAATTCTTTCACTAATAAGATATAAGGCACCAACAGCTATCCATGCCTACAGAACTTGTTTAAAATTGCAAAATCATATACAATATATCCCTAGTCTAATATCTCCTCTACTTCCCCTAAAATTTATTTCATTTCTTCTATTCCATGTTTCTTCTCCATCCTCAATGGCGGACCATGGCCTACATCACTGAAGAAACAGAGGCATTTAGAACATCAAGGGCACCTACCACTACCACCTCCACTCCCCTAAGCAAAGATGCATGCTTGTGTGTTGCCTTATCTCTGTTTTTCTGTCATCCATCTTGCTAAGCCAACACCACCTCCTAACTCTCTGCCTTGCATATGAAAGTACAAGGCTCCTGCAAGTTTCCCTGTGGCACCTGCAACCTGAGCTTTCCTTCTCTACTTGGTCATTGTCATCAGCTTACAAACCGGCTTTGACTGGCTCTCCATCACAAAACCAAATGTTCTTTGCCATGAAATATGTGATATCCCCATCAAAAAAACCCAAGGTGGGGAGCTGGGAATATGGTCTAGTGGTAGAATGCTTGCCTTGTATACATGAAG
This sequence comes from Perognathus longimembris pacificus, assembly GCF_023159225.1. NCBI lineage: Eukaryota > Metazoa > Chordata > Mammalia > Rodentia > Heteromyidae > Perognathus > Perognathus longimembris. The sequence goes on from NC_063171.1 coordinate 55,292,002, forward strand.
CCCTCGTTTCGATTCCTTAGCACCACATATATAGAAAAGGCCAGGAGAGTGTTGGTGGCTCAAGTGGTAGAGTGCTAGCCTTGAGCAAAAAGAAGCCAGGGACAGTGCTCAGGCCCTGAGTCCCAAGCCCCAGCACTGGCACAAAAAAAAACAAGAAAACAAACAAAAAAAACTAAGGGCATCTTCCTTCAAGTTTTCTAACAGCCTGGTTTTTATCAATAGCATATTCATGATGCAGCCCAACATTTTGGGGTTCTTGTTCTTTGCTGTTTCTGCAAAGGTAGCCTGATGCAGCCCTGTCTGTCTGATCTCTTCAACAAGACTGTAGGTGTGAATTATTCTTTACAAAGATGGCACTCAACATCTATTTGTGTCCCTTTTTTTGTAATGTAGGCAACTACTGATATGGTGTGTGTTGATTAGCTTCATATTTCTCTCATTAATGTAGAATCTGATTAGCTCTTATAAAAAGCATCTCATCTCAGGCCTAGGCATGGCAACTGCATTGTTCTGATTGCACGTCTGATTCACTCGAGGAAAGAAACACCCACAGAGACAAAGGCCTTGGCCTCTAGCTGCCAGAAGCTGAGCAAATCTGTATGGCAAGTGATCCCTCAAATTATTCTGACTGCCAAAAGAAACCCACATTTGGATTGGGGTGGCATGATTGGAGGCCAGAAAAACCTGTATATTGCAAACGTAGCAGAGAGGATAGAGTTGATGGATTCTTTGAGTCTAAGCCCAAGGATGGGCAACAACAACAAAAAAAGAAAGCAAAGAAGGAAGGGAGGGAGGAAAGGAGGGAAGGAGGGAGGAAGGAAAGAAGGAAGGAAGGAAGGAAGGAAGGAAAGAAGGAAGGGAGGGAGGGAGGGAGGGAGGGAGGGAGGGAAGGGAGGGAGGGAGGGAGGGAAGGGAGGGAGGGAGGGAGGGAGGAAGGAAGGAAGGGAGGGAGGGAGAAAGGAAAATCGGGGCATTAACTTCTATGAGCACAGCTTAACACTACCTTCTTGTTTTACTTTAGTAAAAGCCAAATTTCTGCCAGGCACCAGTTGTTCACATCTGTTATTTAGGAGCTGAACTATTGATGAGACTGAGATCCAAGGATCATGGTTCAAAGCCTGCCTAGGCAGGATAGTCAGTAAAACTCATCTCCAATTAACCACCAGAAAACCAGAAGTGGAGCTATGGCTCAAAGTGGTAGAGCACTAGCTTTGAGCTGAAGAGCTCAGGGACAGTGCCCAGGCCCAGACTTCAAGCCCATGACTTCCCCGCAAAAAATAAGCAAACAAAAAAACCCCAAAGTTCTTACACTGGCTAGAGAGTCCTCATGGGATCTGCCTGTTCACTTCCTGTCTTACCACCAATCTTGTCCATTCTCCTTTCCCAGCCATCAGGAGTCTGCTTAGTAGCTGTTGACATTTTGGTCATAGGACTTTCATCACTGGTCAGTTCCCCTGCCACGACTGTTCCTTCACAGGGCCATGTTACTTGTCCTCTCTGTGCTATTCAAGTCTCTGATTAAATGCCATCATCTCAATGATGCCCTTGGTCACAACTGTATTTGTCCCTTCTGTTCCTGTATTACCTGTACCTTCTGGTATACTTTGAACCCCATTCTCAGTTTATGTGCTTTCTTAGCATCTATCATCCTCGAATATACGGTGCAATTTTCTTCATTTATTATATCAAATATCTGATGTGCCTCTCCAGATGATAAGAAGGCATAGGGATTGTTGTTCATTTGTTGACTCCTATATCCTTAGTTGATGTTCAACTGACTGGTAACAAGGAATTCAATAAATATTTGTTAAATGAATGCTCGCAAAGGAGCATTTCATTTACTCGAAATTTCTATTTCATTTTCTCCTTCTGACTGAAAACGTCTTTGAGCAATAGAAAAAAATAGAACTTAGTTCAGATTTCCAAGAGATAAAGGAAAAAAAATTGATTTTAGTCACTTAAGTAGACATTTCCACTGACCAATACTTGAGGTTCACTAATGATTCAGTCTACCATCTCTCAACTTGGTCTTTTTCAAGAGAAGCATATATTGAATGATTACTTGCCCACAGGCATTGTTCATGGAAATGTGTCTAAAAAGGACCAACTGGACACTATGACTATATAGATAGTTTTTCCCAAGAAATCATTGTATCATACCAGACATGAACAAAATGATTTAATTGCTCGTTATCTTTATTTTTATATAACTTGTCTTTTAAATCAAATGTAAACTACCTATATTTTAATGCATCAATGGATAGCCTTTTACCAAGTGCACACTAGCTTTTGTACATAATGGACTCTGATCAATATAAATATATATTAATTGACTTGTGACAAAAATGTTGAGCTCTCTGGAGATCAGGACAAGATGCAAACCTATGCCATTCAGACAATGAATGCCGTCCATGGGAAGAATTGATTGCATTGCCTTGCCCTTGCTGCGACTACCCCATATAGTAACAATCATGCGTACCTTCCAATGATGTATTCATCATTCTCTTACTCATGGTTTCCGTCTAAAGTTAACATTTAACTTCCCTTTCTTTGTCTTATTTCCAGAGTAGATTGACTAATGTTAACTGGAAGACCCCACACTTCCCTGCCCAATAATGAAATAAGACCTTGTTTAAGTCTCTCATGCTTAGCTGGAGAAACTGAGAATAAGGAGTTAAGGTGACAGCCTTTTGGGGATTTAATAACAAATTACACCTATTTTAAAATCTGTTTTTTTTTATTGTTGATTGGTTAAACCAGATACTTACAGACTACGTAAAACTGGGGAAGAAATAGTCACCTCCCATGCACTGAAACAAAAACTTGAGTATTTGCAGCTTTAATAGAGGAAATCACCCCATCTTTCTGTTTCTTTTTCTTCCTTAAGCTCTAAGGAAAAGAAGAGGCTGGAGCTCTGAATTAGGCTCCTGATGCATGGCTACTTAATCTATTCCTGATTCCACATTTACTTTGCTCTGTCTGGAAAGGATGCAGTATTTGCTATAATGAATGACCCTAGCAATTTCAGCTAATGGCCAGAATTGAAACCTTTGAGAATCCCAGGTGAATAATGTTGTCTCAACAGACTGAAGGAGTCTTTTACCTGTCTGACACAATGATAGATGTAATTAGTTAACAAGCATAGTCAGAGGTTTTAGTGGAGGCATTACGAGAGATTGCTGGGGTCATTCTTAATTATGCAAATTCTCCATCTTCTTCAGACAGAATACAAAAAAAAAAATAAGAAGAGTAAACACAGCTGGATGACAAGATTTCAAGGAAACCAGAAGCTAGGAAACTCATCAGAGAAGTGATTGTGCATCCTGAGGGCTGGGGAGAAGGAGAGGAAATAGTCGCAGACAAAAGCCTTAATTCTGGATAGTCCCTTCTTTCAGCCAATCCCAAACAGCTGGGATGCCTGCTAAAATTGCTGGTCCTAAGATGAATGTCACCTTGAACAAACATGACTGAAGAGAAGAATATTATGGGTGATTTTCAGCTATTCCTAAACAGCAGGGTTGTTTTCCGGGGAAGACAGGCAAATAAGTGACTTCAAGCATTCAGATGCTGGAGCCAGAGAATTATGACGTACAGTCAAAAATACAGGAAGGTATGGGGGTGGGGAGGGAAGGGTTCTCCCCCAGCGTTAAATCAGTGGTCACCTTTGAATATACAGTCCTTTGGCTTTCTCTGCCATTCCAATTTGAGACCCTACATGCCTCCAGTCTGCTGCCAGCAAGCAGTCACGGCCAGTGTCAGATCTGAAAGAAGGTGCATAATTCAACATGGCATCAAAAACAAAGCGCTCTTTGCATTCCGACATGTTTATTTTTCTTGTAAGGCTTTGACACATCAATGTTTGTCACCCTTGGTTGAGTGAGATCTTGGCATGAAATCAATTTGATGTCTCAGCAACTGGCAGCTTTCTTTAATGTTTCTAGATGAAACAAGATGGGCCTTGAATCCTTGACGAGACGCAAATGAATGACCTGGGGTCAATCACTCAGGCTTGATAAGGAACCAAGTGTTACCTAAAAGTAGTCAAGAGAAATAAGTACTGAGGTATCAGCTCTTCTTGGGTGGTTTGCAAACGCTTCTAAGTACCATACTGGGAGTCACAGATTACTCTTTGGCTGACCCAGAATTAGTCCTCTTAGTTCTAAAACTCCACTTTTTATCTTCTCGTGGCTTTCTTTTTAATTTCTTGGTAGTTTGAAGGAGGGTAGTCAATGAATCATCTTGACAATTTTAGGGAACTCTCAACCAATAATTTGTATGGCATGAAAATGTACTTTTTTTTTTTTTCTGTCCTGGGGCTTGGACTCAGGGCCAAGCACTGTCCCTGGCTTCTTTTTGCTCTCAAGGCTAGCACTCTGCCACTTGAGCCACAGTGTCATTTCTGGCTTTTTCTGTCTGTGTGGTGCTGAGAAATCTAACCCAGGGCTTCGTGCATGCAAGGCAAGCACTCTACCACTAAGCCATATAATTTTTAAAGGAAAAAGATGAATGGATTATGATTCACTGAAAATCAATGAGGATAGGAGAAGGGAGGTTGCTGGAGCAATTGGAATGCATTGGAGTAATGGGTTTTGTGTCCCGGGCTTAAGTCCAGTCTCTACCCTACATTGTTGGGTGTGTGACCACACAGAAGTCACTTAAATCCTCTGATACTAGGCCCCCTCATCTGTAAAAGGGAGATTATATTCCTTAGGAGAGCATTAATTCAGTTAGAATTTAATACACTTAGACCGTATGTCATATTTTTAAGAATTACTTATTCATTTTTAGTGTGAAGTGATGTACCGAGGGGTTACAATTACAGAAGGCAGGTAATGAGCACATTTTTTTTAACAGTGTCACCTTTTTCCTTGTTTTTTTTTCCCCCAGTTTTTCCCCCTTGTGGCCTCCCCTAGATTGTATAATTTCATTTTTAATGTAATGTCTAGTGAGTATCACTGGTGCATTTGTTCACTCTTTATCCCACCATTTGTGTGCTCCTACGGCTCCCCTTAAGAAAAAAAACAACAGATAAATGTACATATGGGACAAAAGGCACAGAAATAAAAAAAAAACAGTGACAAAGGAGAAAAACTACAACAATTAAAAAACCCACAAAAAGCAAAATAACAGAAACAAAACAAAACCTCTCTTACGAGTATCTTCCTTTGGTCTCACTGTATGAATGTTTAGAGTTCTGTTCAATTTATCTTGTCCAAGTGCAATTTTGTTTTGTCTTTTACCATCCAGTGTGTTTACATGTAGATTTATAGGCACACTCTAATTACTACAAATGAGGGAAACCATGCAAACCATGTATCTTTAAGTCTGGCTTACTTAATACAATTTTTTCCAAGTCTTTCCATTTCCTTATGGATGGTGCAATATCATTCTTTCTGATGGAAGCATAGAATTTGATTGTGTATATTTTCTTGATCCATTAGTCTATCAAGAGACATTTGAGTTGATTCCATATCTCGGCTATAGTAAACAATGGTGCACTGAAGATGGTCATGCTAGTGGCTTTAATGTGTCTTTGTTTGTGGTCTATTGGAGAAATGCAAAGGAGAGGAATTGCTGGGTCCTTGGGAAGCGCTATGTTTAGTCTTTTAAGGGACCTCCATACTGCTTTCCAGAGTGGTTGAACAAACTTTCATTCCCACCAAGAGTGTATTAGTGTTCTCTTTTGGCTACGTTCCTGCCAGCATGTTATTGTCAGTTTCCTTAATAATGGCCATTCTAATGGGAGTGAGGTGGGAACTCAGTGTTCTTTTGATTTGCATTTCTTTCATGGTTAATGCATATTTTTATGGTGAGAAAAAATTTTAATTTATATTAGAGACAAAACAAATCTTTACTACCCCCTTTTGGTTAAGTAAGAGAACAAAACTAGTGCTCAATATATTTTATGCAAAAAAAATACTCCAATGACTATATTCCATGTATCAGAGTCATATTTTTTGTTCTACTTTTGTCTTCAGTCTTATGTGGAGACCAGACTAATTCAGTTTATTAGTGTGGTTAACAAAACAAGAAGTGATCCAAGAAAAGAGGACAATTTAGATGAGTTACTCCATTTCCATAAGAAACTACTTCCTAAATAGACATCTGTAGGGGAAAATGATCCAAACCAGACTCCAGGGATTTACTTAACAACAACAACAAAACACATGATACTTACAAATGGCAGACGTTTGCTCAAATTGCTTTATAAATATTAGGCAAACCTAAACTGTAGGAAGGCAAGTAAGTAATTCATTTGCCATTTACAGAACAGAGAGCTGAAGAGCTAAGGAGTTTGGTAAATTAGAAAAGATCTAACAAAGCTGATATGGAAAGGGAAATGTAGGAGAGATTATAGGAACGGATGGCATTGTCCCAGAAGAAATGCACTCTTTATAAACTTATGTAACTTTTCTGCACATCACCATTATAATAATTTTTAAATGATTAAAAAAATAAGACCTCACCTCTGGGTTCACCCAGAGTCCTTCATTTCAGCCAGTGGGTTGTGCAATTTTCTCCACATCAACACTTCTCTGATACAATCATTATGACTCGTCCTGACAAATACTAGTCTATCTTCTTTTTCTATGGCTTGTTTACTTAGGACACTTCATATATGTGAATCATACAATATGTGTCCCTTCACAAGTGGCTTCTTTCACTTGGTGTACTGTTTTCATTCTCTTGTAAGGCTGAATAATACTCTAAGATACTGATAAGCCATTGTTTATCCCTTCATCGGGTGATAAACAGGTGAGTATTCATTCCTTTTCAGTTTTTTTTTCAAAATTTTATTATCAAACTGATGTACAGAGAGGTTACAGTTTCATACGTTAGGCATTGGATACATTTCTTGAAGGACAGGTATTAATTCTTTAAACCCTTGTTTGATTTCACCAGTGAAGCTGGGCTCCTGTATTCTTTAGACTAATGATATTTGTACCAGCAGAATCTTTATCACCAATGAGATCATGAGAAATGCAAATTCTCAAGGCCCATTCCAGATCTCTTGAGTGAAAATCTTAGGGAATAGTGAGACTTGGGTTTCCATGAGGTCTCAGGTAATTGCAATGTGTACTATAGTTCGATAGACACAACTTTAGACAAATTTGAAATGTTCTTCCATTTCTACTGCTCCAGCTGACAGTAGTTCTTGTGGCTTGTCCATCATTGGTTCTTTTGGTCAGGATCCTTTTGTGATCTCTCTACTTAGCCTTCAACCATTTGTAAAAAGCCAAATGGACACACGTACACACTGTCTTCTTGATAAATAACATCCATTTCTCCGGCAAAGCATATAGAGGATGGTATGATATGTGACATGGTAGAAAACTTCTTTTTGTTCTAGAATGCATCTATACCTGTAGAATAGTTCCTGGAGCATAGTGTGCATGCACTCAGATGGATGACTGTGAGTGGCATATTAGATTATTACGGTCTAAATACTAGCTTGTACTTCTAGTTGAGAATAAAAAAAAAACCCACTCAACCAGTTTATACAAAAAAGATGTCATTAATCAAACAATATGCAGATATGTTACAGACCTCAGGAACTCTTTTTTTTTGCCAGTCCTGGGGCTTGGACTCAGGGCCTGAGCACTGTCCCTGGCTTCTTTTTGCTCAAGGCTAGCACTCTGCCACTTGAGCCACAGCGCCACTTCTGGCCATTTTCTGTATATGTGGTGCTGGGGAATCGAACCCAGGGCCTCATGTATATGAGGCAGGCACTCTTGCCACTAGGCCATATCCCCAGCCCACCTCAGGAACTCTTGTCAGAGAATTCAGCGTGTGTGGAATCTGTAAAGTCTCTTCCCTAACCTGTCCTTTCTCCTGCATCTCTTCTAGCTCCCACAGGAGAGAACAGTTTCCATATCCTTAGAAGATGACTACCTTTTCATCAATTCCAAGAATGCTTGATATTAAAGTCTATCATGGAAGAGTTAAGTCAGACTAGACAAGATCAGTCTTGATTCAGCTTCCTGAGGGTAAGGATTCTGGTTTCCATAATTACATTGACTTCTTTCCTCAGCTCATCTTTACATTTGGCCTGGGATCTGGGGCCTCGATTGAACATGGCTGTCCTTGCTCACCATAACATATGGATAAATAAAGGCAACAAGGAATTAGAAGATGCTGCATAAAAACCAGAAAGATATTGAACATACACAAAAAGATGTCTGTCTAATCTTTTTGCTCATCAGCTAATAGCTTGATTAGTTGACTATTTCCCATGAGCCTCTTCTGCACAATGATCTGTGCTATGACTCTCAGGCCATCCAAAAATATGATTTAACCTTGGCTCAAAGGAGGGAAAAGTTTAGTTTCAAAGTCAAGCCCTGTGCACAAGAAACTTAATCTATAATCTAAAGTAATACATGGCAAGTGTCAGCCCAAATAGAACAGAAGATAGGAGCTATAATGACCTGTGTCATCAACACTAAAAGCAATGGCCATAACTCAGTCATTATTAGTACCCCACCCCTACAGAGGAGGACAAAAGGCTCACACCTTTTAATTGATACCTCAGCATATTTTATTTTAGGTCTTAAATCACAAACCACTGTGTAGCTTCTGAGCCATGAGGGCTTGTTATTTTATGACTATTGTGACTCTTAATATAACTGAGAAACCAAATTGAAGTAATACCTTTAACAGTTGTGGAGAGCTTTTGCTTTATATCATACCCAAACTCTATTCATTACATTTTCTATATGTTTATTTGAATTTCCATAGTTGTACTTTTATACTATAGTGTTAGTATATTTATTTCTACATATTGTACAATCTGTCTATGTTTCCTCAAGTTTGTTTTTGAAACAGGACATAACCAACTAAAAATCTTAAACATTATTTGGTTGAATCCATAAAAGCAGAACCAAAGGAGACCTTGTAACTAGTTTTTCCTTGATCCCTTTGAATCTTTACCATCTGCATTTGGGCAGGATAGAGAAGGACAAATTAACTGGGATTAAGTTACTAGAAACCCTTTTCTAGCATAATTCCTTATTTCCAATTCAAAAACATCCCTCACACAAAATAACTTTTTATGTGCTTTGCTATGAAGGAAAAGAAAAATACTGTTTAATAACATTGGCAGTTGCCCAATTCTCTGAATTCTTTTGGTGGCTTAGACACGATAATAGTTTTGAAGGGCAACCATTCAGCCGACGTGTTTAAGAAGGTTTCCTAGGAAATGGCAGAATTTGAGAACTCTGAGGAATGCCTTCTTTGCAGTGGCATTCTCTATAGAGAGCTCAGCTGTCCAGAGCATCTGTGTCTGGTTAGCTCAGTTAATTAGAGTGCCGTACTGATGACACCAAGGTCATGGGCTGCATCCCCTTGTGGACTCCTTGACTTTGTTTCCATGACTTGGATGAAGACTGTTCCTTGACATCTGTCTCAAACATGTGGATTGGGTGGTCCATGAGGGCCATTGGAGAGACCCTGTCTGGCTGGAGTAGTGCTTTATAGCATCTCTGGACCAAAGTCTTCCAAAAACTACCATATGGAGAGAAAAGGATGTCAAGGTTATCACTTAGCTACCGTCTATGGGCCAGTCCCTTCTCCCCTCTCTGTTTCTTCCTTCCTTCTCTCTTCCTCTTCTTTTCCTTCTTCTTTCCCCCCTCTCTCTTTCTCTCTTCTCGTTCTCCCTCAAAATGCATTTCATTGCAGAAAGTGCTGGAGGAGCCCATAAATAATTTGGGTAGCTCAGTCCCACTGCTGGAGAGGTACTCACCATGCTGATCTCCTTTGTGATGGGTCAATTACACTAACTTACCTTCTTTGCATGCAGAGAGGCCAGCATGTTCCTTTAGAGCAAGGCACCCAGAAAGTGGCCAATTCCTTCACTGGATACAAACACTCTGGGATCATCAATCAATTCTCATTTGATTCCACAAATCCCCTTCTCTTAAAAACATCCCAGCCTCCCAGTCTCTCTAACCAATACATTCATGGGACTCTACTGATTAATACCAATCAAGTTAATGGCTTAGCTGTAGTTAACGGTGCCTGCTCTGTAGCTGCAACAATGAGAATTAATAACAAATCTCTCCCCCCACTTATTTTTTGCGACTCAGAGGGAAGATGCTAAGGTCCTGACAAGCTCTAATCTTTTATGATTTAATGGAATCGTGTTAGAGGACACAGGCTGTGAAGTTTGGGAAACTGAAAGAATTCTCTGTCACACCCCTGGCTTTAAAGATCTGAGCTCTTTCTAATACTCTGTCAACAGCTTGCTGTCAGGGAGACTTTGCAGGACAGGACAGTGACAAACCATCTAGAAGAAAGATATAAGAGCAAGTGCTTCATTAGTGCTGCTAATACACATGAGCTTAATCTCTGTAGAGAGGGCACAAAATATAACAGGCGTCTTATCATAATGAGTTGAAAAGTGTGTCTTCAAGGCCTGAGGAAGATTCATTTTGTCTCTGCTGGTGACCTTTACCAGTTCAATATCACAGATACTCCACAGGCAGCACCAGAGAATTCTGCTTTGCCCTGTCCTTGGGATAAGAAGTTGAGCCTTTTAGTAGCTGTCAGTCACAAATAACCAACCACCTCATGTCAGGCATTAGCACTACTTAAGGTGGACTGTGAGGAATCCTGAAGTACTTGAGCATCAGAAGTTTGCATTGGGAATCAAGGAGCTTCCTGACAAGGAAGGTCAGCAATGGGATGGCCAAGGCTGATGTGAGGAGCCTGAGTGAAGAAGTCACTTTTTTTTTTGCCAGTCCTGGGGCTTGGACTCAGGGCCTGGGCACTGTGCCAGGCTTGTTTTGCTCAAGGCTAGCACTCTACCACTTGAGCCACAGCGCCACTTCTGGCTTTTTCTGTTTATGTGGTGCTGAGGAATCAAACCCAGAGCTTCATGCATGCTAGGCAAGCACTCTACCACTAAGCCACATTCCCAGCCCAAGGAGTCACTTCTGAGCTCATCAGGTGTGCCAGACAAGGCAGTTATGGCATGTAGAGGAGGCTGGTGGTCACCCTTTATTTCAGCAGCTGCCCTGAGCTCTAAGGAGTTTATCTTAGACTTATGAGGAGTGGATCCCAATGAGGAGGTGTGTGTCAAATGCCAGATGATATGGTGGCTGTCACAGGGAAAAAAAGGAAGTTCAGTGCATGTAGAGGAGAAGATGAATTAGATAAGTAGGATTTGAAACAGCTAGCCAAAAAGTTGTGGATCCTTGTAGATAACTAGAATCCTAAGGCTTGTTAACAACCAAAGAGATGAATGCAACTAGAACTGGGAGACATTTCTAGAGCTGACATTCAGAACCCCGACTAGGATCTATGTCAAGACAACGCATTATAGGCTTGACCTATGAATGAGGTAGAGGATCCCAGAGAGGATTTTGCCTGGGGTCATAGAGTCAGAACCAGAAAGGACAGACTCAAAGGGACAAAAGAAGGCAGCTGGATGCCCTGTGTAGAAACTTCCTTGCATGCTGTCTTTGAATATTACAGTTCGTGTAGAATTTCAGGGATTTTTTAAAATGTAAACTAGAATTTAACTTATTTTAGTGGACCCCATACAATAATCAATCTCACTCTAAGAACAAAATGTTTACTCAACTAAATCTCTTTGCTGTCTTTTGAATCCCGCTTTAATTATTTTCCCTCTCTTAGGAGTTTTTCTGGAAGATTTTCCTGGAAAATGTTAAATGGTTACAAATGAATCTGAAAGGAAATTGGAAAAGATGACTGGGAAGACTGGCTCTCTGCAAGGAATTATCACACAAAAGGTACATAAGGAAAAGCTGCAGCAGCAGATTTAGGCATGATTATTATGATTATGACTACTATGTTTATGATTATTATCGACACTGGTCCTGCATCCTGTCCCTGTACTTTTTTGCTTAAGGCTAGAGTGCTCTACCACTTGAGCCACAGCTCTACGTCTGGCTTTTTTTGGTAGGTAATTAGAAGTAGGAGTCTCACGGACTTTCTTGTATAGGCTGGCTTTGAACCATGATCCTCAGATCTGTCTCCTGAGCAGCTAGCATTACAGGTGTGAGCCCCTAGCACCTGGCTAAGGATCATGTTTAATGCTGCTCTAGCATTAAAATTTTTTCCATGTCCAGTTCTCAAATCACAAATGGCAGACACAATCTGGATAGCCAAGCTAAGACCAATGGCCAAACATACTGAATGAAACCAAGGCACCATCCTTGACAGGCAGATATGAGTGGAAGTCTGCTTGTGTACTGTTCATTTGGCTGGATTTGAATGTATCAAATACACCCCTACTGTCTTCATACTCCAGATTCCCCACAGAAATTCTGCTAACATTACTGGTGCCAAGGGAGAGCAAGCATGCAGGGTGAGATCATCTCCTGTTTCCTCTTCCGGTATCACAAATCCACATCTCTGATGACAAGACCAGATTTGTGGTGCCCAGTGCTGCAGCCACTGGCTGCATGGTGCTATACACATTCAAACAAGTTGACATTAAATTCAGTTAAGAATACAGCTTTTCTATCCTATAGGCCACATGCAAAAGGTTTAGTAGTCCTAAGTGACTGGGAGTTAGCATGTTGAACAGCACAGCCTGGCACATTTCTATCAGCATCAACCATACTACTGCATAGCCATGGATTAGAATATTCTTTCAACTCCAATAAACACCCAAGGAGGTTGGTGACCATCTAATATAGGTCTGCTTGGCTGGAACAAAGAATTTGAAGTAAAATGTTTTCTGCCTAACTCTTTCATCTCCCCCACAATTTATGATTCAGGCTTCCTGCCCATTTTCTTGTTGCTCTGGAGTCTTGGACAACTAAAGATGCTTCCAAGTGCAAACTTTAGAAAATCCTTCTTCCCCTTTCCTTCCCTACTTTCTCCTCCCCTTCTCCCTCCCCCATCCTCTTTCCTGCTGGTCTGTCTGCTTGCCCTCCTTCCTTTCTTCCTTCTTTCCCTTCCTTCCTTCCTTCCTTCCTTCCTTCCTTCCTTCCTTCCTTCCTTCCTTCCTTCCTTCCTTCCTTCCTTCTTTCCTTCCTTCCTGTTCTCCCTCCTTTCCTCCTTCCCTCCCGCCTCCCTCTTTTGCTTGTTCAGCCTGGAACAGGTTATCTTTGAACTGTCACTGAGTCCTGAGAAAATGTGATAGTTCTGCCTATTATTGAACAAGAACAACATGAGAAAGGTAATGGTGGTGGATTAAATGTGGGATGCTTGCTTGTGTTAGGTGTGTATGTCTGTCACTGGGAGTGAAAATGGACCCAAATGCAGATATGAAGATATTTTTGCAAAGGGTTAACTCATCCAGCTCTTCTCTTCCAGAGGACTGTTGAGAATCAGTACACAATGAACCTGGGTCTCTCACAGCAATCCCATATGGAAGATGGTATTTTCGGGCTGGGGATATGGCCTAGTGGCAAGAGTGCCTGCCTCATATACATGAGGCCCTGGGTTCGATTCCCCAGCACCACATATACAGAAAATGGCCAGAAGTGGCGCTGTGGCTCAAGTGGCAGAGTGCTAGCCTTGAGCAAAAAGAAGCCAGGGACAGTGTTCAGGCCCTGAGTCCAAGCCCCAGGACTGGCAAAAAAGAAAAAAAAGAAGGAAGATGGTATTTTCTACATTTTAGAGAACACCTTTAAATGGCTACTCCTTTTTAAGTTGTATGTGTGCCTAAGATCTTCCTTTTACTTTAGAAGAATTTGCAAATATTGGGGAAGGTGGAGACTTAAGCTGCTCATAGAGGTGACTGGTTCTCAACAGAGAGTTATTCTGAATTTAATATTTGACTTCTAAGCCCCAAGAGGAAAGACCTATGAGCACTGCTTTCAAAGAACAATAGGCCTGGGCCTATGAAGTCTTCTGGCAGATATCACTGGGGAAAAAAATGACAGAAGAAATTTATCTCTACTGTCCTGAAACATAGTTTGTCGATTTTGTGAAATTCTCTTTCATTAGCATGTTGCTAGCTACAGTGTAGACTAATTTAGACAAGATCCTAGGGGATCTGCCTTTTGTAAAATCCTTTCCAACAATTGAGGAGTCAGTACATGCCTGTAAGCCCAACTATCCAGGATTCCCAGGCAGGAGGATTATAAATTTGAGACCAGGCTGGACAGTGTTAGGGACTTTATTTTGAAAAATGAAAGGGTTGGGGAATGTGGCTCAAGTGGTAGAGTACTTGGCTAGTAGGTACAAGGTCCTAGGCTCAGTTTTCAGTTAGGAGGAAGGAAAGGAGGGAGGGAGGGAAGAAGGAAGGAATGAAGGCAAAAGAGAGGGGGGGAGGGAAGAAAGAAAAGATAAAGGAAGGAAGAGGGAGGGAAGAAGGAAAGGAACGAAAAGAGGAAGGAACGAAGGAATGAAGGAAGGAAGGAAGGAAAGAAGGGAAAAAAGGAAGAAATGAAGGAAATAAGAAAGAAAAGAGAAGAAAGATAAGGAAAGAGAAAAAAGAAGTAAAAGAAAAGAAACTTTCTAAGACAGGCTGCTACGTACTACCTTCTCCATTTTTGTTATAGTTTTTCAACTTTGGGCCTGGGTACATCAAGTTCTTTGGTGGAATTTCTTTTTTAGTTTCTGGTTGTAAGGTTTTCCCATAATGTGAAGAATCCAGATTTCTTCAGTGGTTCTCAGTCTTCTGTGTTCATTTCACATGATTCTCAAGTAATCATTTCCTTCTTACAGTGACAAAAAATATATATAGAAAAGTTGAAAGAGCTATGTATAAAGAAATCACAAATTAATCTGAAGTCTTGGGTTTCATTACTTTTTTTCTAAGAGGAAACGAATAAAGGAAAACATAAACCCAGATTCCAAACCCTCCTTGTTTCTATTTATTATGGTTGTCATTTTCTCTTCTTGTTTTATTTCTTGGTTTGTATATCTCTAGCTTTCAGGGTATAGAAATTATTGGTCCAGCATTGCAAGTATTGCCATACGAAATATACTTTATAGTCACTGATGTCAGGAAACACAGAAAACATGGAGCGTGGAAACCAGTGCTGTCCTTCTAAGTCTGAAGAGTTTGGGCACAAATAACTAAAACAAGTCAATGGTCATACTGATCACTCATGGTGAGGCAAATTAATGGCTTCATTTATTTTCCTCCCTCCAAATTCTACGGTATTTTTTTGTATCAGGTTTACGTTTTGTAGGTTAAAAAAAGGAGCAAAGATACAAGATTGTTTGGCAAATCATTGTGTGTGTGTGTGTGTGTGTGTGTGTGTGTGTGTGTGTGTGTTATTGTGACACAATCCAGTAAGAGAGCCAGGTTCTCTACTGCAGCTGTGTAAACAAACGTTCATGTGAAGAATGGAATTTGGCTTTCTTATTCTTGCTCATTAACTCAACAAACCAACAGACAGGAAGGAGCTCATATGAAACTTAAGTGCAAACCAGAACTATTAAAACTATTAACAATAATTAGTATTTTGAAGAAAAGACTCATCCATCCAGCAAATATTTAATGAATTCCTATTACGTGCTTAATACCTTCTGCATGAATGCTTTAGTGACTGATGCACAGAAATAAAGCCATGCAAAATAACCTCAGCCAAGACACGAGTGTTTCCTTCCTCCTCAATGTGGATTATCTATCTAATTGCTTCAACACTTTACCACTCCACGGTACCTTGCTGATAACTATTAATTTTCGGAGACCGTAGATGTAAGAAAACGCAAGCTAAAGCAATGCCCTCCCTACACATCCCTCAAGTGGGAAATCTACAAATCGAAAGGGAGTGATTGTTGCACATCAAGAAATTTGCTTTCAGAGGTGGACTGGTGTAACGTTATCCAGGATGACATTAGATCCATTAATTATCAAATCCTCATTTGTCTCATTAGCCATCTCAGAACCCTTTATATGCCTCTAATTCCCAGATCCTAAAGGTCTCCAAATTGGGACTAAGGTACTTTGGTCCCAATTAGGTCCATGTGTGGCATATTGTACTGCAGATCTCCGAAGTGTATTTACTTTAATTATGAACATTAATTACAAGAAAGCCCAGGGAGCTTAATGCCCAGTCTGAAGTCCTGCACAGAGCTCTGGAGTTTAAAATCTAGGGAACAGGGCAAGGTAAATCCTGATTGGGTGGAATCAAGACAGAAACAATTAGAGAGGCAAGGATAACTAGATTTGAGCACAAGGAAAAAAAAAAGGCTGATGATCTCCTTCAATCTGCATAAATGGGGCACAGGATTAGAGCTAAGCATTTAGCTAAATGTTCCTGAAAACTTTCTTAAGTCGGAATTGGTATCAGGGGACCAGCACGAGGCTGAGTCTGGCAGGTAAGCTAAATGACCTAGCTATCAAGAGAACAGAATTCCAGGCTATGACCAAGAAAGGGTTATACTCAGAAAAAAAGTAACCTGTATATTACTTCATTCAATCATGAATGAGTTCTGTACCAGGCATTAGTAGCTCATACTTCCTGTGTATTTGTAACAGGACAAGCACTATTCAAAGTCCTTTCCATTCTTTCCATTGTGGACTTCCACAGTGTATAAGTGATATTATTGTCTCTATTTCATAGATGAGGAAATGGGGGCATTAAAAATTATAGAGCCTGTTCAAGAACGCGGCTAGCATGTGTTTAAGGATCCTGATGGTTTTACAACTCAGGCAATTTAGAAACTAAAATCTGCACTATGCTATAGTGCCTCTGCTGGAAATTAAAAGGTAAGTAGAGCATAATCTCATCCCTGAGGGAATTTCAGTTTAAAGAAAATATTTCAGAAGATTATAATGAGGAGAAGATAAAGAGACTTGAAATGAAGTAAGGTTTCTTCACTTCATTGGAGCTGGTAAGATACCAATGGTCTTTACTACGTTATTTATATATAATGTAGCAACTGAAAAAAAACCTATGCAAGTAAATAACTTAAAATCACTATAGATATATTATAATTAAATGAGATGGAGGGTGAAGCAAAGCAGAGAAATACAGAAGAAAGAAAGAGAAATAGAGGTATTTTGTTAGAAAAAAGTAAACTGTCTCTATTTACAGAATATTCATGACATACAAAACATTCTGATAAATCTAATTTTTTAAATCCTAGAATTAACAGTGAGGCTAGTGACAAACACATAAGCACAAAATGGGTGCCAAGGGCTTAGGCCTGTAATCTAACCTACCCAGGAGGCTTAGTTCTGGGGATCAGAACTTAAAAACTAGTCTGAGCAAGAAAGTCTGTGAGAGTCTTATCTCCTTTTAGAAAAAGTGGAGATGTGGTTCAAGTGTTAGGGAATAAATGTGAACCCCTATGGAAAAATAATAAACTCAAACAGGTCTGTGGAATTGGCTCAAAAGGTAGAGTGCCTACCTAGCAAACACAGGCTCTGAGTTCAAACTTCATACTTCCAAAACAAAACAAACATAAGTGAGGTATTTCTATAGGGCTATAAAAATAGTATAGTATAGTATAGTATGCCTGTTTATATGGATTAAAACACATATAGAGGTGGCATTTTAAACCAACAGCATTAGCATAGAGTCATTGATTATGTAAGGGGGAAAATCCTGCACCATTGACAACAAAATCAGTTCCAGGTATATTGAAAAATAATACCAGAAATGAAAAATCATAGCTGGGAATATGCTAATAATCCTAACTACTCAAAAGACTGACTTCTTGAAGATTGAAGTTTGAAGTCAGCCTGAGCAGAAATGTCCCAAGACTTCATCTTCAAAGTAACCAGTAAAAAGGCTGACTGGAGGCATGGCTCAAGCAGTAGAGTACTGGTTGAGTGAGCTAGCAATTTCAGAAATAAGTACCCCAAAATAAATAAATGCATACATAAAATTTGAAAATAAAAATTCATTTTTATTAGGAAACTATTCTTTAGAAGTTTGCAGCAGAGAAAGGATTTCCAAATAAAACACACATAGAAAAGTGTAAAGGAAAACCCTGGGAAGTTGGAACATATTAAATTAAAATCCTGTACACATCTCAAAATAGCATAAAAAGATTAAAAGAATTTGTAATGTAAGATTAGCATCCAGGACATCAAAAGCCTTCCTCAAGAAAGCTTTCCAAGAATTAGAATACATATTTGAACAGGAAAATCATAAAAGCAGGAAAATGAATGGCCAGTAAACAAATGAAAAAGTTCACTCCCACTTATATTACAGGAAATATAATTCGAAGCAGAAGGTACAACTTAAAGCCATTTTGTGAAGTGAGGTAAATTATCATTCAGTGGCAGTGAGCATAAAACTTGGCACTTTGGAAAGCAGTTTGGCATTATCAATAAAATCAAGAACAGGGACACTAGAACTCAGTGGCTCCATTCCTAGAAAGTTCTTGCATTTTGCACTTCTGGTGCCATGCATAAAAATGCCTACTATGATGTAAGCAGAGCAAGATTAAAAACTTCAATGAATGAATTATTACTAAGGAAAGAACAAACTGTGCTTTGCTTATACAATAGAACACCCTCCAGATAAGAAAATGAATGTGACACATTTCTAGTGACATCATAATTAGCCTAAAAATATGTTAAAGGAAAAGTTGATTACATACCCATGCAGTATATATGTGTGTGTGTGTATATACATACATACATACACACACATATATATATATACATACATACATGTATATGCACATGTATTACAGGATGACATATATATGTATATATGTATATATATATATAGTATATACTGATGTAATATCTACCTGAGCACTTAAAATTGCATGAAGCAATAACAGATGTCAATTATAGGTATGTGGATAGATATGAAAAGTACATACGGCATGTTAATGACACACCATCAACTCCAGACAGAATGATCAGGATAAATGAGCCTGAAATTGATGAGCCATGGACTGTGGTCCTCCTATTTATGTTATGTAGCTGGGATTACAGGCATGAGCTACTGAAACCAGGAACCTGAAGAGGTCATTTGCATGCTCACACAGCCTTTTTTGAGCAAAATGCATTTATAAGTGAAGGAAGCACTGATTTTTTTTATAGTTGAGGCTTGCATTCTTGTCCTGGATTTGGGTGTTAATGGTAAAATCTGGCATGGCTTGTTTCTGGGTTGCTTAAACTTGCATATGGTTTTCTTAGACTTACCTCTACCTCAGCAAACCATCCCTGATTAAATTCTGTTGGGATGGAAATCTGGGTGGAATGTGATTTCTAGCTGTGACTCTACCTGCTTTCTTTGCGACACTGTTGGACAAAGAGACTTTAATATCTTCACATATTTTTTATTTTTATTTGCCAGTCCTGGGGCTTGTACTCAGATTAAAACACATATAGTCCCTGAGCCTCTTTGTGCTCAAGGCTGGCACTCTACCACTTGATCTACTTCTTGCTTTTTCTGAGTGGTTAATTGGAGATAAGAGTTTCAAGGACACTTTTCTGCCTGGGCAGGCTTCCAAGGAGATCCTCAGATCTCAGCCTCCTGAGTAGCTAGGATTACAGGCATGAGCCACCAGCACCTGGCTTATCTTCACATATTTTAAAGAGCATAGTGTAGGTTGGCTGGAAATTCAAGCCCAGCAAAGGATCTTCTTTTATCCTGTTGCCCTAACAGTGGAAAGCAATTTTTTTTTTCTCCCATCTATCCAAAGGAAGAAGTCTGTGGACTTCCCAGATAACCCCCTCTGGTAGAGAATCCTGATCATGTCTTTTTGAAAATTGGACCCTTGGAGGAAACTACCTAGTCTCTTTATTTCTTAGTTTCTTCATCTAGAAAAAAAAATGGGTGGAAATGTGACCCCACTCTCTCCTTGGGAAGGATTAAATGAGAAACTCTTGTTCTAAGGTATTTCTTAATATGCAGACTCAGGAGTCTGTGTAAACAAATGTAAGCCTTTTCCTAAATATTAGGAAATCTGACCTCCCAACACTTGCTGGCTCCAAACCCCTTTCAAAGATCCTGAGCATCTTCCTCCCCTCTTCCTTCTCTCATCTGTGTTCTTGGTCTCTGATCAACCTGAGTCTCACACCTTAACACAGCACATCCAAAAGGAGCCTATCTCTTGTAATAATAACAATAAACAAGTTAGGAAGAGCCACCCTCCCATCTCTCTTGTAAATGGCGACAGGTTCCATCATTATATTACAATCCCAATTAAAGAGAAATTCCCCACTAAGCCATAACCTAAAATGAAAAAAACCCTACAGGGATGAATAAGCCTCTTCCATGAACAAACCTGCTATTTATCCTTTTTTTTTGTCACCGCTTATGTGAGCTCAAATCCCGGCTGAGCCAGTCCTGAAAACTGATAAAGAAGTAAAGCTACAGCATGCATCCGTGGGGCTGTCAGGACTTTACTTTAACGAGTCTCCCATGGATTTGATTATTATTGGGTATTAATTATTAATGGTAACTTCTGCAGGAGGCCTGTGGGGGCTTCTTTCCCTTCAACCTCTAGTTTGAACTGGAATTAAAAAATAACCAAAAATCTTCCTCCCCATCTCCAGCTCTAGAGGACGGGGAGGGAGTGTGGCAGGAGCAGAGGAAGGAGGAGGAAATTAAGAGAATCCCTGGCTAGTCTTCACCACTGGTTTCACTTGTTATTCTGGGGCTCTTCTCCTCATTATGTGGGGAGGGGAGCAAATCTGTGCTGGCAGTGGTGTCCTTCCAGCTGTATCCCCTTCTTGAAAATGCACAAAGGAGAAACAAAGTGCCTTTCTTCCTGCCTCCTCTCCCCCTACCCTTGCTATATCTTCTCCTAACATTCTCTCTCTCTCTCTCTCTCTCTCTCTCTCTCTCTCTCTCTCTCTCTCTCTCTCTCTCTTTCTCTCTCTGGCAATTAATTTCCTCTGATGGTTATGTTACTTTTGATGGCTTCCTAATGATCAGAAATATTTTGGCAGATTAACATCATTTAACTTTCCTCTCCCGGTGGGGGTGGGGGTGGGGGAGGAGATCCAGGGAGGGGCGGAGAAATGGTGTGAAACAGCTGGGAGAGGTAAAACTGAAAAATCAGAATTCTGTGCCAAGCGTGTCTATGAGACAGAGAAAGACAATCACCCAGGAAAGCCTAGAGATATCAAAGTGTACTTAAGAAAAATAGTCATATGGCTGAAAAAGCAAAACCAGCATCTCACCCCCAACACACACACACACACACACACACACACACACACACACACACGCACACGCCGTCGAGTCCCACCGCCCATATGTTGCCTTCCCAAGCAGTGTGTTAAAGATGACTACACCTGTCAAGGTGTCTGGGAGGAAAAGACAGCAGCTGTTGAGATTTGTGCCAATGAAGGAGAAAATCCACCATGCCTAGCAGGAAGGCGCATGTTTCCCAGCCGCCTGAAGGGGGCGCTCTGCCGTTGTCACTCCCACCTTCTGTTCCAAGGCCTGGTTCCCTGCGTGGTGCCGCAGATGGGAAGATGGAATTTAATTTTACTGGCGTTCAATCAAAACAGAATAATGTGTTTAATATCCCTGCAGTGTAAGTGAAAGGAGAGATTCATGAACTCCTAGGAGGCAAGGAATTCCAAGCAGTGCTTTGATGTCTCCTCGTACATATAAACATTAGAAATTACAGTGAGGGAACAAAAATGGATGGATCTGGCTAAGATCGACCTCTCCTCCCCTATGTTGCTACTTGAAGTGTGAGTCTTTCTGACAAAGGTAGGGCACTCACTCGCCTAGAGAGTCACTGAAACGTATACAAAGGTAGCCAGGCACCTTAGCTTCCTCCTAGACATCCCCCAGACAGGGATTTGACCATGGTGTGAAGAAGAAAGGGATGAATGCTTTAGATGGACTGGAAGCTGCCTGCTCTCAAGGAAGCTGCTGGAAACTTTGGAATGGCAGGTATAGTGAGGCAGGATAGAGCCTCACATGTGCACGTGCGTGCGTGCACACACACACACACACACACAGCCACTACAAACTCCATCTCAAGTCTCACAACCCATTGGAAAACATGAGTAAAATGCATTCATAAAATATCAACATGTGGTGACGTAAGAGAAAGAAGTCTGAACTATCCCCAAATATCCCAAATGCTGCAAGAAATTGTATTTAAGAGAATTGTGCATCATCATCATCTTTTATAATTTTAGATTTTTTTCCTAATGCATGCATAGATATGTATATATGTAAACACACATCTATATCTGTATGTCCAAGCATATATATTATATTGGTGGACACATAGGCATTGTGTATATATGTTTATGCACCAGAGTTTCTCATTTTGGTGTGCATCAGAATCACCTTAGGACTTGTTAAAAATGTGGATACTGCCTGGGTCCTGCTTTGGAATTCCTACCATAAGTAAAACACATGAAATTTAGCGTAATAAACACTTAAAAGCCAGTCTTTTCCCCACCCAATCAAGCTTTCTAGTCCTGCTTATCTGGTGTTGAGTTTTCCTGGTGGGGAGCTGTCTATCAACTGCCCCATCTGAAAAATTATAGCCATATTGGTTCCCCAAGCTTATGCCAACAGAATATTCCACTTTCTAGATATTCCAGGAAACATTTTATAATGGTGCAGGTTATTTGGTTCTTTTCCATTAAAAGAATCTTAAATTCTCCACTCATTTTTTTCTTTTTTTAGATTTTAAACTTGGATGTGATTTTTTAATAGCCCAAGAACAAAGCCCAGTGTCTGCCAGAATCTCAACTTGCTGCTCTTCATCTCTCATAGATTTATACTGGCAAGGAAGAGCCTACACATGCACGCACATGGCTGCATTACTGTTATGCAAATTCCGTTCATTCAGTTAAAGAAAAAAATCAAAAGTTAATCAAATTTGTGGTTGATTGAATGATCCATTTGGGAGGATTAAAAAGAAAAACAACCCTGACTTCAGAATGTGTCCTGATTAGTCAAGAGAGTTGAATCACTTAATGCTGAGGAGGTTAGTGGCAACTGTAGGGCCTCTTTTATTTTAACTCTCTGGTGACAGAACGTGGTCACATAATATGGTCTCTCTTTTTCATTTTGGTAAGTCTGGTTAATGATGGCAATTGTATCAAGTGAAAAAACAGACAGTTTTCTCTTGGTTACAGCCCTGCCTCCGGCATGGTTGATTACACACACACACACACACACACACACACACACACACACACACACAAACACGAGAGTGCACATCAGTTGCTGCTGCATTTGCATAAAGATGTGGTGAGCTATGGGGCCTGTGCTTGTTAAAGACATTGTCAGTGGGACTGGGTGTGTATTTCCCGCACCCCCCAGCTAGCTGCACAGTGCTACAAGAAAAATGCCAAGATGCTTCATTCTGTTTTTGTTTAACCAAGAGCTACTGAGGCAGAGAGGGAGAGAGAAGGAAGGAGAGAGGAGGGAGGGAGGGAGCTCCCTCTTCTGCCCCATCTTCTGCAGATGCCACTAAATAACTGATGTTCCACTGAGTCAGTTGGCTCTTCTGTCATGACTGGACTTGGATTGGCTCTAAGAAGTGGAGCACAGGGTTCCACAACCAATTAGATATCAACTTCTTCAAGAAAGGTTTCACCCCTGTGGCTCTTTGAACTTGGATTCTTCCCACTTTTCCTATCCTGGGCCTTTCTAGGTAGGGGATACTCTTTCTGAATAATAATACCTTTTGGTGACTAGCCCTGGTCACTTCCTAGAGTACTTGCCATTCCACAATTTCAACTCATCCAACACTGTGGTTACAGTGCTCACTCATCCTGGAAACTCACGTGCAATTCTGATGGAGAGGTGGCAGGACCTTGGGGCTGCCAACTGCTCCTGGATCCTTTAGGTCTAGAAAAGATTGTGCTCCATCCTCTTAGGGTTCCTGGATAGGTCTGGAAAGACAAGAGATTAACAGGAGAAAAGCATGTACATGTATTGAATATGAGTTTTGCGTGACATAGGGGCCTTCACGGGGAAATGAAAATCTGAAGAAACGGTGGTATCCACCTGTCTCTGTGCTAGGATAGATGGAAAGTGCTTGGTTGTGGAGCAATGGCACCATTTGAAGAAGTATAAGAGTATAGGAGCCCAGATGAAGGAGATGATATAATGATAGCAAACTGGAAGGGGTGAGGAGCTTAGCAAGGAAGAAAGTATGGTCATTTCCACCTGGAACATAGAGAGAAATTATGGCCTGTTCCATGAGAATATTAGAAGTTCCTTCCTAGCTTTTATGACATGTTTCAGGGAGGAGATGGTTAAAATGGGACTATGAGAGCTCTGTGCGTCTGCCTTTTTCTCACATTCCCTCGGCCTCCAATAATATATCCAGGAGTCCAGTTTGGGGGGTAGTATGTCGTTAGATCTGTCAAGATTGACTCAAGATCTGTAGTGACTGAAAGCACTGCCTTTTGTCTATCTGACATCCAGTTTAAAGAAGTTTGTGTTCTTTGTCTTTCACTCTTGTTTCCATGGTTTGTAGAGCACCTTGGCCTTGGAATGCACGATTCACACAACCCGACCTGTAGTTTCAGCCTGATAGGAAATGCTGACAACAACCTGTGCTTGGCTTGTTATTGTAGTTAGTATGTGCAATAATTTCTTGAGTGGGTCGACCTATCCACTTCAGAAGAATAGGTCCAAGCTCACATGACTACAAAGAAATCAAGATTCAAGTATAGTTTTATCCAAATGTCAAATCACTGATGATTGCCTCAAATTCCTCACTCCTTTTTCCTACGAGGAGCTGCTTACGAAAACAGCATTCATGACTCTTCTGCTAAGATGAAGCCTATGACAAGCTTATTCTTTTGGACAGTCTAGTTGTTCCACCGGTTCATAATACATGTCGTCATACAAGGTCTTGTCTCTGTCACCTACTACACTGTGAACTCTTCATAGGCTGCTGCAGAATCTTCTTACAATTCCCGCACCTAGCAGTATGGACCATGTTTATTGACTAGGTGCACAAGTGAGCAGATATATACACCCTTGAAGTCATTGAAGGATGAACTTAGGACATTCTTCCTGGAAAAGCAGATGCTCATGTGTTTTGGGCCATCTGGGCTCCTGTACTCTTAGACTGAAATCCTTCAGCTTCACTCTTTGAGCCTTTCTAGCCTCACGGATGCAAGCAATAATCTTATAGCTCTACACAGAGGCTCACAACTGGGACCTCCTGACAATGATGAGAAGCTATTTCTTCTCTTTTCCTTTGTGTGGCCTCACAAGCATGCTTTCCCCTGGGAGGCTCTAACTGCAAGCTACTGCCAAGACCATGAATTTCCAAAGCACATGACAACTTTCTCTCATCTACTAAAGCCCAGTCTTGAAGGATGCTTTCCGTGTTCCTCAACCTATTTGTTATGAAAAAACAAAACAAACAAACAAAAAACCTTCCAACATTCCTTTCAATTTATCAGCTAGTACTTAGAGAAATTAAAACCACATTTTTAGGTGTCATGTAATGCCAAACTGTTATAAATGTTTCTAGAACCTTCCTCTGAATCTGTACTTACTCTCTTTGACCTTCTTTATGTGGATGGATGTCATTCTATAGATTACACTTGCATGGTCACCCACATAGAACACAATCTCTCTTTCAAGCAGCAGTGCCCAATTTAAATGGGAGTCAAAGCTAATAAGTACTTTTCCATTGCCTTGTAGTTGCCTTAATAAACATGAAAGGAAACAGGTGAGATTAATTTGAATACTATAGTTTATTGAACCAAGGAGTCTTTAGAAATATTTTAATATGTAATCAATACAAACAAGATGCTTTACATTCTAATTTTGTACTACATTTTAGAACACTGTACTGCATATTTTCACAGTTGATCTCTAGCATGGTACAACAACTTACTAATCATATGGTGGTATTGATACTCATATTGGACTGCTACTGTCTGGAATCTCATCAGTGCCCTACAGAAAGGACCTTTGTTATCTGAACATTTTAGGAATGCCCTGATCTGCTGTACATTTTGCATGCAGTTGCAGACCATCTTCTAGAATTAAACACTTTGTTTATAGTAAAGAAGGGACAGAAAAAATAAAAGCTACTCCTTTCAGTACTTATTCCCAAAGCATGTGAAACACAGGTGAAAACTCAGATATGAAATCTAGCAAGTGCTGAATAGGGCATTAGGGGTGTGTGTGTGTGTGTGTGTGTGTGTGTGTGTGTATGTGTTAGTGGGTGGTCTGCCCCTTTCCTATCAATCTCTACTTTGTATAGTTGAAGTCACAAAATCTTTTTTTTTTTTTAATTCTAAAGATCCTACGAATCCATCTAGCAGAGAAAAAGCATCTATAGGCTACCTCAGTTCAGCCCGAGGCAGGGATTGCTTCTAGTCTAACTTTGACTTATTAGGTCTGAATGAACTAAGTCTTCACCCTCAATTTGATTTCTGCCTGAAGAATAGATTGTTGTACTTGGACATGTCTACCTTCAATACTTACTTCCAAAGCACCTAGGTGCTGATTTTTCTTTCCTTTACACAGCTTCTTATTTTAACTGTCTTTGTTTCCCCTCACGAACCATCCTGTATGGGTGCATGTCCTTGTGAACTTTGGCTGAGGTAATTTGTGACCCATGTTTGCTCTCTACTGTAGTTTAGTCTTCAGGTTTCATTGAGCTTAACTCTTGATGTCTACTCCTTAGTGCAATCTTCACATGTACTGGAACGTGGCCTAATGTATGCCAGAGGTGTCTAGGTAGATCTAGCCTTCCATTGTTGAAACCCCAGTTCTGTGACAATTACTATCATAAAATTAACATGAGGAGAATGATTTATGGTTTAGTGACTGGTATTTAGCCTCAAAAACAACGTTATTTTAAAAAAAATCAATTAGCTATAGAAAGAAAAAAATGTCTTTGCTCCAAGTTCTTTTTCCATTTGCAGCACGGTAGCTGGTTAGCAGCTGGCTGTCCTCCAGACATTCGGAGCATTTCATTCATCATACATGACATTTGCATATTGCAAATATCATACTCTATGCACATGCCTTCCAGGCTAGTCTAGAGACTATGATTGCTGTCTAATCCTCACATAAATCAATGCACCAGGGAGTTCACTTCTAGGCATAGGGAAAAATCAACATCGCTCTGCCTTTAGCCTCTTCCTGCAACCATCTCATTCTCTTCACATCCCAAGTAAATCCAGTGCCATCATTTTCTCTTCTTTCTTGTAGCTATTAAAATTCTATTAGCCATTTGTGAATATTATTTTATACCATCTGCATTTTCTCTAAGTTGTGCTAGTGGCAGCTGCAATCATTTGTATGCATTCTCTGTGCAGGATTGTGTGTGTGTGTGTGTGTGTGTGTGTGTATTGTGTGTGTATGTGTGAATGAAAGAAGCAAACCTTTATTTTATGTGAGTGTGTATTCAAATAGAAAGATGAATTGTTTGTAAGTTTATTTCTCTTCCAAATATTGCTTTATTTACTGAGCAGAAAGAAACAGAAGATACTGAAAGGGGGAAGGCAAAACCATCTGATCTTAAATAACAAAATGTAGGTTTGCTTTATCTTGGATGACTTTTAATCAAAATTGACCTTATAACTGTGGTTGGACAGTGTTCTCTCTTTGGGACCAGAGAGCCTTCAAAGTATTTTCCCCATTTTTACTACCACTTAGAGTCTGTGTCCTTTCACCAAAGCTCAGCTAGCAAAGTCATGCATCATGGGGGTTCCTTTCTTGTGCAATAGTTAATCTCATTCTTCTTTGGGGAAGGTGTGAACTAGGATGGAAATCCAGGAAAACTAGCCCATAACTTACAACACCGAGAAGTAAATCTATGGACATCATCTATTTGTGTGTGTGTGTGTGTGTGTGTGTGTGTGTGTGTGTGTGTGTGTGTGTGTGTACTGGGACTTGAACTCAGGGCTTGGGCACTGTCCCTTAGCATTTTCACTCAAGGCTAGTGCTCTACCACTTGAGCCACAGATTGTCTTCCTTTTTTTGTGGTTAATTGGAGATTAGAGTCTCAGGGGCTTACCTGCCTAGGCTGGCTTGGAGCCACAGTCCTCAGATCTCAGCCTCCTGTGCCTTTATGATTACAGGTGTTACTCGCTGGATGGAGCCTGGCAAGGATATCACCCATGCTGAGTATCTCCATACACATTTGCACCACGGAACAACCTGGTTACATGCATCATTCTACTGACTGCGACATGTTTGTGAGGGGACAGACATTGGGTAGTAGCGGAATGGAGAAAATTCTCTGAAGGTCAAGGGCTCTTTATTTCTCCCAAACACAGAACACAGTTTAACCATTGTTGCAAGGTCAACTTTGAGTCAGAAGTAGCTGGGAAACAAAACAAAACAAAAATAAATAAATACTGCTAAACTCCACTCAGAGAGTAAGCTGACTTGTGTATGCAAGTTTCAAGATTCAAGGAAGTGTTCCAAGGAAGTTGAGCCGGATGGTTGTTGGCTGTGTCTTGATCCAGTTAAGAACTTAGTAACTACTTTCAACGGTGCTATGTGTAACTGTAGCTTCTATTATTGATGATCTTCTTGTATCCCCTTCCTGTGGTGTACCTGCACTATCTCTGTATCTTATCTGAGTACATTGGAAACTGTGTATACCGGTATTAGAACTAGGAAACTGAAAGGGAATACCAAAATCGAGAGACACAGGGTAAAAAAGACAAATGACTACAAAAGCAATACTTGCAAAACTGTTTGGTGTAAATGAACTGAACAACTCATGGGGTGGGGAAGGGAAAGGGGGGAGGGGGAAATGAGAGAGGTGGTAACAAACAGTACAAGAAATGTATCCAATGCCTAACGTATGAAACTGTAACCTCTCTGTACATCAGATTGACAATAAAAATTAAAACAAAAAAGAACTTAGTGACCACTGGGAAATGTCCTGGATGAGTCAGTGCTCTTTCTGTAACTGTCAACCTCTCCTATCCTAATTGCCTTTCTCTAATAAACACTTTAGGAAGCTTTTACTAACAGTCAATGGTTGCAGTAACCACCCTTATGTTCATGTTATGGCATCTGGGATGGTTTCCTATGTGTCTGTGAGGAAGTGAATAAGATTTCTTCCCATAGTATTTTGGGGAAAGGATGGGTGTCAGCCAGTGTTTGGTTTTCTTCCCAACATGCCTTTGACTAAATTTCTCTAGAATAATTTAAAGGTCATACTATGAACACAAATTTTTCTTCTAAAGTATCTTTTAAAGAAACATTGTCTAGTTTTACATAAGGTACATGTATTCCTTCTACTGAAATAGATTAGTTCTGTGTACAATTGTGAATTCCATCTGTATTTTGCTAGGTGATCATGTTCCCTTTTCCTTACACATAGGGTCATTTCATATATTATCTATTTTAGCTAAGATTTTCTCTATCTAAGACAACTGCAAAGAATGGTTCTGTCCTAAATAGCCACCCTCTGACCTCTAGTTTCTCCTCTGATTTAGGGTGAGGGTTGGGGCTATGCGATTCGTTCTGCTACCTCTTGGTTGGTCATAACTGTAAACATAAAAAGAAGTAGAGGTTAGAAAAAGAAAAATGAGATACAGTAGAGATTAATGAAATAGAAGTAATAATTTCACAGTGCCTCAAGGCAGATAAAGAAAATTGAGTCAAATTATAGCAGAACCTTGTGCCCTGTACACTTGGCTGGTAGAAAGCAAAAGGCTGTCTAAAAATGAAGGGATGTTACAGCCAGGTTGTACTGTTTTGATGAGTCCTAATATACTTTGACACAGAGTTATCTTCTGAGAAGCTAAAGCAATATATATTCCTGTGCCTTGGAAAGGGAGCGGGGATAAAGAATCATCTGGCATGTATGGAGGTTCTCCTAGTTTCACCAAGCTAAATTAGATGGCATAAGTCATCCACAGCTTCTTTTCCACAGAAATAGCTGAAGTACTCCCTGACTCCTAGTCTATTACTTACTACGTTGGGGAGTTTGGAGCTAATAGTCATCAGTGGTTCATCCTGGGGCTTGCACAAAAGAACTAGCAAATACCATAGAAAACTAGGACTAGGCTGATCCAAGGGAGGTATCTATGAAGCAAAAGGTAAACATACAATGCAAAAGTGAGTGAGTGGTGAGTGAGGGGGTAGGTAAGAATCCATACATTTTGCAATCTAGATACCTTGGGTTTTTCATCTGTGGCTCCATTCTGCTTTCAAATATGGAAACTTGTTTTATGGGCTGAGGGTGGTCTATTAGCACAGAATGATCAAATGAATACATGATTTATGTGTTTTATGTCATCAGCCACTGGATTTACTCATCAAACTTTAGTTCTTTTCTGTAAATTATGTAAACTGGACTATTTCCTATGTTGACATCAGTTGTGATGCCTGTGGGTGCTTTACTTTGTACTAGGTGACAATCGGAGACTTGAGAAGAAGGGCAGTGAAAGAAATGAATATTCAATGAGCACCTATGAGGTTGGATACCTGACTGACCTAGTGACAGGTGCTTATGCCCTTTGACATTTACCACCAATAAAGGCTGAAAAGTTAAAGCTTCACCTAGGCTTCTTTGTAGCTAATAGGTACAGCATAAGTGAGCAGTCAGCTAAGAACTCTAACCACAAGACTTCCAGCTTTAGTAGATGAAATACAGGAGACTGGGTTAAATTTGAATTTTAGATAAACTATGAGTATTTAGTGTTAAGTATGCCTCAAATGTTGCATAAAAATACTCATCCTAAAAGCTTATTCTCTTCCTTATTAAGAAAATAATGGGGGCTGGGGATATAGCCTAGTGGCAAGAGTGCCTGCCTCGGATACACGAGACCCTAGGTTCGATTCCCCAGCACCACATATACAGAAAAGGGCCAGAAGCGGCGCTGTGGCTCAAGTGGCAGAGTGCTAGCCTTGAGCGGGAAGAAGCCAGGGACAGTGCTCAGGCTCTGAGTCCAAGGCCCAGGACTGGCCAAAAAAAAAAAAAGAAAAAAAAAAAGAAAGAAAATAATGCAGTAAGTTTTACCAGGTGATGGTGGCTCATGGTAATAATCCTAGTTCCTCAGGAGATTGAGACCTAAGGGTGGTGATTCACAGCCAGCTTGGGCAGGAAAGTCCATGAGACTTCATTCTCCAATTAGCCATCAAAATACAGGAAGGAGAGCTATGAGTCACATGGTAGTACACTAGCCTTGAGTGAAAAAGCTCAGAGATAGCACCCAGGCCCTGAGTCCAAGCCTCAGGACTGGTGCCAAAACAAAACAAAGTACATGTTTACTATCAGAATAAGTAAATACAATTTGAAACACACATGCATGTGTGCCTACATGCATGGGGGGTGGGGGACTGTATACACACACACACACACACATACACACACACTCACACACAGAAAACTATTCCTATCCTTCCAGTTCTTATTAGCATCCCTGTAATCGTCAAAATTGTTCATGAATCTATTTACATCATATAACTTGTTTGACATTTTCTTACAGCTGAATCATTTTATATTTTAAGATAATCTACCCATTATAACTGATTAGCAATGTGAGTTTATTATGTAGGACATACATGTGTAAGTGTGTGGGTATATTTTTAGTTTGTTTTTTTTTTTGGCCAGTCCTGGGCCTTGGACTCAGAGCCTGAGCACTGTCCCTGGCTTCTTCCCGCTCAAGGCTAGCACTCTGCCACTTGAGCCACAGCGCCGCTTCTGGCCGTTTTCTGTATATGTGGTGCTGGGGAATCGAACCTAGGGCCTCGTGTATCCGAGGCAGGCACTTTTGCCACTAGGCTATCTCCCCAGCCCATATATTTTTAGTTTTATATGCTTTTCTATTAGCATATATTTTGTGATCTTATCACTTATTATAGTAATACTACATAGCCTTGTAATTTGAAGGTCTGCAATGGTAAATACCAACTTGTTAGTGTTTTTCATGTGTACTTTGCTGTCTGGTTTCCTTCTTTATTTTCACTGGTGAATTCTATAAGGAACTGTTTACCTGACATACAGATTTAACAAGGCATCTCGTACTTTATTTGAGGGCCCTGTTCAAGTGATGTGTTTTTGCTTTGCATGTAGTTTATAGCATCCTTTCCCCTTTCTTCCATTTTAAGGTCAAAATACAGTTGGCCCATGTTTTAATGGGTTCTCTATCCTCAGATTCACCCCATCCCAGACTGACAATGTTTAAAACAAAAAGCAAATGTCTATTCTTCATATGCAAAAAACTTCTGTCCTCATTATAAATCCCTAAAGCAACTGTTTCCACAGCATCTGCCTTATACTAGGTAGTATGAGTAAAGTAGAGGTGATGTTAAAGCACATAGGAGAATGTGCCTATAGCTTATCCTACATCATTTTCCATAATTTGAGTATTTCCAGGGGGTTTTGGAACATATCCTCCATGGACACTTGATGGACAACAGTCAGCTTGGAGATGCTGGATGTGAGTTCAGAGGTCATGAGTTCAGAGTTCAGAGTTCAGAGGTCATTGAATGTCAATCATATCCAAACTTTAGATTTTATTTGATCCTATACATTGTCATTTTTTCATGTTTTTCTATTATAAGGACATAAAACATCCTTAAACTGACAAACCTATTCATTCTGTGCCCAACATGATAGACCTTCTCGTTTTCTCTCATTTAAATATTTCTAACTACTTTATCAAGTGGGCACATGTTGCCTATTTTCAGATGAGAAAACAGAAATTCAAAGTAACTACCTTTCTCTACATCTCATTAAAGTTAATGGGATATGTTGGTTATGAGCTGAGTAGATTCTAACACAAGTGCTCATGTTTGTGTACCTCTGTTAACTTCATCCTTCCAACAATGTCTGGGAAAAGTACTCCCTCACTGTGCATTTTATAGAGGAGGAAACTAAAGCAACAGAAGGTGAACAGATTTACCCAGTATGACAGAGCTAGATTTCAAATCAGTGTGCTGGGGGTCTCAGATCCTGAACTCTTACCTCTACACTAGCCAGCCAGGCTAGAGTTGGTATTTACGCCAAGGTTTATAAAGCTAATGCCAACATCCTTTAAATTTTAATCAGATCACATACCCTCCCTTTAACTTTGATTACTAACTGTGCCCTTACTCATTCTTCTGAGCAATGTTCGGGTGACTAGTATTTGGTACAAATTCTGGATTTAGGCACAAGCTATGAGATACCTATATTAATTTACTCTTGAGATGGATATTAGGTGATTTCAGTGTACTAAGATCCTTGTTAATTGATTCCCTTGCTCTCCGGAAAGCGTTCCTAGGCTCCACTTTATTATTTCACCCAGGGGACTTGATCCCCCAAAGGCAGCTTCTTGCCATTCTCTGTCTCCCCTTACTCTCTGCCAGAACAGATTTCTGACCTGCTGGCAACTTAGTGGTTTGTTCTCCTATTCTTGAGCAGTGTTGTTCTCCTCTGTTTATTTCCCATTTCTGAAGCTCTAAGTAACAATTTTGGGAGGAATCTACTTTCTTGTCTCGTCTCTATCTGAGTATGCCTTTGTATGTAGCCTCTCTCCTAACTTAGCTTTGAGTCACTTTGGGTTCCCAGGTAACTTCTGTCAGCCTACCTTGACTGTAGTCAAACTCCTGTACTACAATACAAGCAGATACCTACTTCCTAGTTTTGCCTGAGGCTTGTTCTACTCTTGGACAGAGGTGAGGGTTTATTTTACTGCCCTGAAACAGCCTAAGATCAAACATTTTGCCTCAGCAGTGCACAGATAGGTTGTTTTTCTGAAATAATGCCCAACATCAAGGAGGCCTGAATTTGGCATTCTGCATACTAAATGAGAACATTGTTTATTCAACCTTGTTTTTTGGGTCACCATTCATTGAAATAATAATGTCCTCAGTGTCTTGAAATAGACTCTCTACGTCCTTCCAGAAGCATTATTCAATTTGTCCTTTCCAAGAGAAGAAGAATGTTCATAAAGAGAAGAACTAAAATTCTTTCATCTTCCTTTTTAAAAGTCATAGTGAAAGCCATTTACTCATCCAGGCCCTCTTCAGTTTTCATCTCAGGTCATCTCTGCTCCCTATTTTCTGTATCCTTCATAGATTCAAGTTTATGGTCTCCTTTTTCCTAATCAGGTTTGTGGTACTGAGGTACAAACAGAAGATACTAGTGGTAGAAAACTACTGTCTCTATTGTTCTTGAACTCTTTTATCCATGTGCCCCTGTTAGTAAATATGTAGAACCAGGAAACCAACATGCCAAAATGAAGGCTTTGGAAAATGCTTTCTGGATTCATATGCAGCAAAGTATTTGGTGGTACCATTTTAGAAGTAAAGGAAGCTGGATGCTAGGGTCTCAAATCTAGCTACTCAGGAGGCTGGAAGCAGGAGGATCGCAGTTCAAAGCAAACCCAAGCAGGAACGTCTGTGAGACTCTTATCTCCAAGGAATGAGCAAAAAGCCAGAAGTAGAGCTGTGGCTCCAACGGCAGAGCAACAGCTTTGAGTGAAACAGCTGAAGGGGAATGCCCTGGCCCTGAGTTCAAACGCGAGCACAGGCACGCATACAAATAAAATAGAAAGTACATGGAATTTGATTCTAGAGAGGTTGTTTTTGAAGCATCTTTACCCACACACTATTTTCCTCTATAGTGCATCTAAAGGTTGATTTTCTTTTTATCATTTACATGGACCTCTTTTTCTAATTATACAGTTTTCACACTCATTATGTTCTCCCTTTGTGGATGTAAACTAAACCATTGCGAGCTCCAGGTGGCATGTACTCTGAAATATATCGCTTTGGCCAAGAGTTACATCCATCTTTGAGAAGAGTCAGAGCTTTCAAATTTCTCCCTTTATCATATAGTCCTCAAATGAGACTTTTATTCTAAAGAAAGTTATACCACTTTCTTATATTGTTACCAATAAAAGGGGAAGAACATTTACTAATTTTTAATTGCCTTAGTATTTTCTCTCCAAATGAGCAACAGATTGTGGGAGGAAAAATTTGATAATCACAGTTGGTTGCTAGCTGCTTTGTTAGCACAATCTATTCTTGAGATTTTTATGAGATCTGGCTTACAAAGCACTGGTTGATAAATGATTCAATATTTAACCATGATTTACCTGTACCATGTGGATGAAAATTATGCTGATAGAGCTGAAATCACTGGAACAGAGATTTTCATTCCCATAGAATGTGTCAACATAGTGTTGAATGTGAATCACTCACTTGGGATACAAAGTGTTCCTCTCTTTAGAATCCAGGATGATATCTCAATATAAATGGCTGAGGGAAGTACACAAAATGAGCCCAGTGCACTGCCTGGTAAGAGGTGGTAATAAAAGATCAGCAATGAGGGATGGAAGGGCTCCCCTGCCATCTCTAGATGTCAAAGAAGTAGATTTACAACTCAGTGGGTGACATGAGCCTGGAAAAGAGGGAAACATTCAGTCCATATGGAAATCAACGCAGCTTCGTGAAAGGAAAGATGAGAAGCAGTAATTCCTCTTAAAAGGAATGACCCATGGAGGAAGCACGATGCTACCTGGCTCCTCCCTGAGGCCTCAGTACCTATATACTTGTGGGAACATTTTCTTCACCTAAAGTGATGAGCTTCAATCTGTTACAATTTAGGAAGTTTCCATCTGTGCCTGCTGGTACTAACAGTGGAAAGAAGATACCAATGAGGAGTCAAATCAAATTAGCATGGAGAATAAGTGGATTAATGCAATACTTACACTCCTGAATCCAGGGTGCTGAAGAAAGCAGTGAAGAAGGTAAACACTTTCTATCAAAGGTCAGTAGTAATACTTATCTACTGAATCAAATGTTTTATTTGTTAGACAATCAGTTCTACATGTGCAGGGTCACTGGAATAGCCTATATGTATTCTATCACTCCTGGCCCAAAGGAGGTTTTCAATAAATAGGTGTGTATGCACACATGCCTGCATATACATGTCCATATACACATCTGCTCATGCATGTAAGTGTATGGACATGTGCATACATACTTGCACGCATGTGTTTAAGTTTGCAGTCTGGCTTCTTAGTAAGCAGGAACTTTCAGCAGCAATGTAGGTTTGGGATGAGAAGTATCTTATGGCAGAATGTGAAGTAGTTGCTGATCTTGCTGTAGAAAAGAATGGTCAGGGTCCAATTTCCACTCTCATGATATTAATCCTCAAGTCTTGGACAGTCTTCTTGGGCCACTATTCTACCTTAAGGCCAAGGGACTATCTTGTGTGTTATTAGCCTGATGCATCTGAGGCCAAAAGCAAAATCTGGCATTGCGTTATCCCTTTTCTATAAATTCCCATCAAGTTAACCAGATTTGCAGTCACAGCCAATAAATATACCATACTCTGGTCTTTCTCAAGGCTCAAGGCATTTTACTTGGTGTCCAAGCCAAGGATTAAAATGAGATTTCAAGCCCCTTAAACGGATTCTGGGTCTTGCAGTTAGGCTGACAAATGACATTATTCTTGTAGAACCCAGGGAAGTGCCAGGGCCCTTATCCTGGAAATCTGATGGTTTTGGATTTATAGAAAGGACTGGATTTCCTAAAGCTAATAATATAAGCAACACCAATCAAAATATTGGGTCGCCATAGTCTCAGGCTTATTCGGGGCAAATTTTCTTAGATTTTGTCAGGTTGCAGGAAGCTTTAAAATCATAGTGCTCCTTGTATAACACTATGAAATATGGATGTATTTATTTCCAGCATTTGAACTAGGGACAATTTTACCAGCAGAAAATGACTGCATTATAGGTACAACACATGTGTGTGCAACCACCACCACCACCACCACAACAAAAAACAAGCTCTTAAGGGAGGCATGATCTGTTGTTTCAGAGTTTTGCCATTAATATTCATTTGCTGCCTGTTCATTTGTTCTGTTGTCTGCCTCTCAGACAAGCAGCAGAAGCTACCAAAGGTTTTAGAGAAATTTATGGGAGGAAAATTTAAAATTGAAAACACTATCCATTAAGTTATTGTTTCCTCTAAATTGGCAAGATGGCCATTGTTCAACTTTACGAGTGAATATTGTTGGAGCCGTGTATGCATTTGGGAAAGAAGAAATTGAGAAATACAGATGAAAAAGTCAGTATGTTGGAGTTTACAAATTTGAAATTCAGGGTCAGACACATTAGAACTTGAGTTACTAGCCTAGTTACTATCGTTATATTACTTAACTTTTGTTGTTGTTGTTGTTGTTTGTTTTTTATCCCTCGGCAATAATGGGTCTTAAACTTAGAGCCTCGCCTTAACTAGACTGGTCCTCTTCTACTTGACCCATACCTCCATATTATTGATTTGCTGGTTATTTGGGGTATACAGTCTTGAGGACTTTTCTTCCCCATCCAGCTTCACACTGTCCCATGAGGAGCTTGGATTATAAGCATGAGAGGAGCCACTGTGGCCCAGTTAAAAATATATAGCTTCTAAGTGAAATTATATACCATTGAAGATGCTGTCATTTTTAGCAAAAGAAATTAGGAGTCAATTAAGCAAATAAAATTTACTGGAAAGACACTGGGACTTTAAAAAAAGATTGACAAGAATCTGAAGAATCAAGCAGATGAATGAGGCTGAACTCTGTATTTCCTGAGTCTCAGAAGTAGAAAAGCTAATATGAACTTTGCAAAAGAATTCCAGGATGATCATACACAACAAATTGAGATAAATCTCTGCCATTCCGAGCCATTTTTTGAAACAGAGAGGAACATCGTGCTGTCCTAGATTAAGTCATGATGCCTCTTCTAAATTAAAGCCAAGAAGCATCTCTGATTACAGTTTACTCATAAGGCTACATGAGGAAGAAATTTTCCAATGAAGATAAATTGGAATAGTTTTGGAAAGGGGACATGAAAACAGGATGTCTTTTTATTTTTTTTGTTTGTCAGTCCTGGGGCTTGAACTCTGGGCCTGGGAGCTGTCCCTGAGCCTCTTTGTGCTCAAGGCTAGCATTCTACCACTTGAGCCACAGTACCACTTCCAGCTTTTTCGGATTAGTTTATTGGAGATAAGAGTCTCATTTTCCTGCCCTGGCTGTGCTGGCTTCAAACCACGATCCTCAGATCTCAGCCTCATGGATAGCTAGGATTACAGATTTGAACTCCTGACGCCTGGCTCAGATGTTTTGAATTTTTCAAAAATATCATCTATAGATAAGCCATATATAGTTGCCAATGCCTGGTAAGGTATTCGGTATATGACATTTAATGTCATCTTATAATCTCATTTACACCAGTGAGATGGTCCATGCTAGGTGCCATTGACTTGTGATTCCAGTTATTACTTTATCATATTTTGATATTAACCTGGGAATTTTTTAAGAGCATCAGAAAATCAGATAGCCCTGGCTTTCCATCTGTTCAGAATGAAAACTCATTATTCATTCCCAAGGAAGCTTTGGATTTAATGCCTTCAACAGGAATCCAAGGACTCCTGATACTGCAGTCTCTCAAACCTGGTCTCATGGAAAGTGCTAAGATAGAATTATCAGACCAATTAACTATCCTGATGGCTAGAGAAGTCATTGTTTCCAAATATACTTGTAGATCTACTTTTGGCATCTTTGAAAATTAGTTCTATGGTTATATTTTAGATACTTAAACCATAGATAGACTTTTTATAGATTTCTTTTCTTAGAATAAGCATGGATTTAAAAAGATAGCATACCTTCTTAACTCTTCTGAGGACAGACTAAAACTGAAAATATCTTAGAGTTTAACAAATGTGAACTAACACAATATGAC
This sequence comes from Perognathus longimembris pacificus, assembly GCF_023159225.1. NCBI lineage: Eukaryota > Metazoa > Chordata > Mammalia > Rodentia > Heteromyidae > Perognathus > Perognathus longimembris. The sequence goes on from NC_063171.1 coordinate 55,330,502, forward strand.
AATTCTACAGTCTCTCCTGGAATATCATGGGAATTTTACTTTGTGAATACATATGTATGTATATACGTATGTACATACATATTAGATATACACACACTATAATTTTTATGTATATGTGTGATTTTATTGGGGCTTGAACTAGAGGCACTGTGCTCAAGTGGTAAGTGCTCTACCACTCTACTACTTGTGCCATATCTCTAAGTTTTGCTGGTTAATTGGTGATAAAAGTCTTTCAGCTTTGTCTGCCCAATCCAGTTCCAAATCTCAGTCCTCTGATCACAGCCTCCTGAGTAGTAGGATCACAGGCATGAATCACCAAGGGTCACTGACTGGATATGATTTTATTGCTGACTAGATTCTAACCCCCCCCCCCCCCCCGCTCACACACCACCACCACCACCACCACCACCACCACCACCACCACCATTGGTCTCTTTCTCACTTCTTGTTCAACCTGGTTACTTTATTTCCTAAACTATGGTTTATCTTTTTCCTATACTCTACGTATTTTCACATACAAGGAGAAACCTCTAACTTGGCTATATTTTTTGCTTTACTTGATTTTTTGAAAACACTAAATCTATGTTCTTATGGCTACATTTTAAAGTGAGTGATTCCCTCATTTCCTCCCAATTAAAATTCTGGTTACTATATGATAAAAAAAAAAAAACACCAGTCTTTGGTGTAGGCTGTGCATCTCCCCGGATTTGCCTTGGTGACCAGATTCGCCCCATCACCTCTGAAGTCCTTCATTAAATCATCAGGACTCTAGTGTATTTAGAATTGATTTGATAGGGGACTCAGGGGCCATTAGAGCCACAGGGTTTGTATCACCAGTTTTCCTTTTCTTTCTTCCTCCTTAAATCAAAAAATGATTTTGGTTTGTCATGGCTTGACCCATCTATTCAGAAGTTTGTTCCATTAACTCTTTTAATAATCCCTTTTGCTGGACTCTGATGAGATTAAAGTCATTTCCCCCTGGAGGCTGGAGGGCTCCTGCCGCTCACCATCATTCATGGGCTGCAGCTCGTGGGGGAGGGGGTCGCGAGGCTGGAGCTATGCTGTGCAGTGGCTGTGGGTTATAGAGAAGGTGAAATTGTGGGCATTCTTTTTGGGCATTCTTTGTGGGCATTCTCCTCCACTGGGGCCTGGTGTATGAAGCATGGAGGGGCGGACTCCATCTGCCGCAGTCTGTGTGAAAGTGACTGGGACAATTCTGGTCCTTCCATAGCCCTTTTTTCCAGTCCCTGGATGAGTCCTGAGCTCCCACAGTTAGTCATTCATTCCTTGAATTTAAAGATCTGTGTTTCCCAAGATTTTCAGTCTATGAGCATATTGAGTTTTCTGAGCCATTTCTGTCTCATCAGGAATTTATTTTGTGCTTACTAGATAACAGAATTTGAGCCGGAAAGATGAAAACAGAGTAGAGTGAGTTCCTTGAATATGTAGGAAAAGGTAGACTAACAATTCCAGATGCTGACAAGATCATGAAGAATTATTTCGCCTTGCTTTATGTTCATTCCAGAGCTAACCAGCTTCCATTCCCACATTCAGCTATCATCTGAATCCATGACCTAAAAAATATGGCTTTCTAAAACCCAAACATTTACCAATGTGTGTGCACGTGTAGACACACAATGTGATTTTCTTTTTAGTCACAATTAGAGCAGGGAATTGCACATATTTCCATAAAAGAAGCAATAGATACTATTGTATTACATAGCATCAGCCAGGGGAAAGACTCAAAAACCAGGGAAAATGATTTTCTACATCTAGCCAGGATATAGAAAGAATAATACTGAACTTGCATTCCTGGCATAAAATATACTAGACAAATTGATGAAGTACGTGAAATAGCTCTTTCTAGACATTTGCTAAAAACAGCACAGGACTAGGATTCCTGAAGGAAGGTAATAAACTAGGCGAGCCCTGTAGTTCCCCTGGTGTTCTGACAGTAGCAAGAGTTGAAACAGAAGCAAATCGGAGATTTCTTCTTGAGTGGAAAAAAAATACCAAAAAGTCAACATTGATAAAGACAAGGAGACGAATTTGATAGAGAACTAGAGTAGAGGAAGGTACATATAGAAAACAAAACCTCATTGGGTGCTGGTGGCTCAAACCTGTAATCCTAGCTACTCAGGAGGATGAGATCTGAGGATTGTGGTTTGAAGCCAGCCTGAGCAGAAAAGTCCATGAAACTTTTCTCCAATAAAGTCTTCAGAAAAAAAAAAAAGTGAAGCTAGAAATGGCTTTGTGGCTCAAGTGGTTGAGTGCTAGCCTTGAGCAAATGAAGCCCTAGGACCAGGACCAAAAAAAAAAAAAAAAAAAAAAAAGGAAGAAAAAAGAAAGAGAAAAGAAAATCCCAGTAGAAACTGAAACTGGTAAGATGGCCTCCTTGAGTCAACGGCTGAGTTCTAAGTTGCATATGTATTTGGTAAGGCTGAGAAAGGAATGATCATTAGGAGAAAAGAAATAATGTATAGGGAGCAATAAGCTCCCTATTTAGATCAGTCTGATTAGAAAGAACTGGAAGAAGCACAGGTTAACAGTACAAAGGTGCACTGATATGGGGAAATGCTAATTGAGGAGATATACTTTGACAACATTTGAAGAGTTATTTTAACAGAATCTAGGGATATATATATATATACACATACATATATATCCATGAATATATATGTGCATATATATACAAGATCCTTACTCATTTTTGTTTCATTTGCTCAAATTATGTATGCTCTATTTCTGCTCTAAAAGAATTGAGGTTGATAACATTTCAATTGAATTCAAGTTCCCAGGATTTCTTAAACAATCTAAGACAAATCCAAGAGAAATCATGATGGATGTACACAAACCAAGTAATAAACAATTACCAATGCTTGACCCCTAGTCCAGAACAAGTAAATAAAATCCTAATGTGTGTTTAAATATTTCAGCAAGTGATTTTAATGAGCACTTTGTTGGACTCTCATATCTCAATTCAATTCTGTTCTCATATCTCAATTCAATTCAATTCTGTTCTCATATCTCAATTCAATTCAATTCACTCTTTAAAAGGAAGTTTTTTTAAACCCCGGTATTAAAAATGCAATATTTAGAATGTGAAGCATCTCGTTTAAACATTGCCAGACATGCTGGAAAATGAAAGAAGGGAGAGTGAATCTTGACATTTTCCTAATTACAACCAGAGATTTCTAGGCACCTCACTTGGCAAAGACAAAACCAGGTCCAAAGCAAACAGCAAAGATAGAAAAGCTTTGAGCATCAGTTCAATTAACTTACACCTACCCCCCCCACACACACTACCCACAAAAATGGAAATACAAATATTCTCTTAAAGTATAAATTAACATTTAGCAAGGTAGACCATACACAAGACAACAGTAATAGCTTTGATAAAGACTACTTACATGGGTTAGAGTAATTCAGAATGTGTTCTGACAATAATTGAACTAAATTGTATATAAGTAAGAGATATATTCTCCCTCAATATTTGAAAAGTAAGCAACAGACCTCAAAAATATACATTTCAAAGACAAAAATAATAGAGCAATGAAAATGTTTTGAACCTAATTATAACAAGCTCATTTTACATTGTGTGGGCACTTCTTAAATTGGTACTTAAAAATCTAAAATTTTGTATAAGAGGTGTCTAAATTTCTCAATCTTCTAGAAAAGCTACGGAATAAGAACAGATTAATTCCAAAGACAGCAGAAGACAGGAAATGAAATTAATGGTTGAAATACATGAAATAGAGAGAAAACAGAGCACAACTCAAAGCTATTTCTTTGAAAAGGTTAAAAACTCATTAAAATACTTTGTTAGACTCTGAAAAGCCTTACAAAGTTCTTTTTCCTTCTTTCCTTCCTTCTTTCGGTCCTTCCTTCCTTCCATCCTTTGAAGCTTCCTTCCTTCCTTCCTGCTCCCCTTCCTTCCTTCCTCCCTCCCCTCTCTTTCTTCTTTCCTTCCCTTTCACCTTGATCTTCTACTGGCTTATCACTCTTCTGAGGGCTGGAATTGTTTCTTCTTTTGTCTTCCATAGGCGTATCAACGTGCTGGAAGTAAGAGAATAGTCCATAGCTTGTGAGTGAATAAATGATAAAATAAATACAGAATTGAATTGAGATATGAGAGTCCAACAAAGTGCTCATTAAAATCACTTGCTGAAATATTTAAACACATACTAGGATTTTATTTACTTGTTCTGGGCTAGGGGTCAGGCATTGGTAATTGTTTATTATTTGGTTTGTGTACATCCATCATGATTTCTCTTAGATTTGTCTTAGATTGTTTAAGAGAAAACCTGGGAATTTGAATTCAATCGAAATGTTATCAACCTCAATTCTTTTAGAACGGAAATAGAGCATACATAATTTGAGTAAATGAAGCAAAAATGAGTGAGGATCTTGTAGCTAAAGATCTCAGGTCTTTTGATGAGTGGGCTAGTAACAAGTTTAGAAAAGCGTCTTTATAATATTCCCGAAACCTATGGCTTGAAACTTCTTAGATAACATTAGACATTATTTATCATGGAACATCAATAAACAATGAAGTAAGAGACTCCTGTCTGGAAAGTCTACATGGTATGCATACCAAATAGGTGTGGCTATGTTCATTCTGGAATCTCTGCCTGCTACAGATTGTAGCATACCCAATGAGGGAAGTGAAATAAGGAGAGATGCTAATAATAGCTGGTGTTGAACTGGGGTCCAAACCCATGGAGTACTTTCTGAGAGATTGTAGAGCATACCTCAAACTTCGACCAGAGGCAAGGCAACTGAGGTGTCCATCTCCTTGTATAATAATTTGAGGCCATTGCTGGGGTATTAACCCCTTTTCTCCTGCAGACTAAGGAAACACCTGTAACCAGAGAACAAAGGGATATAGGAAACAATTGATATTAGTGGTGGTGACTGTCTAGAGTGACATCCCAGGTAGACCACGGAGGTCCAGGAGGGAACCCACAGCCTCCCTCGTGCTGGGCTCCCTCTTCTCTACTGTTCTGGGCTTCTACCCTAACACAGCACCATTGCTCCTGATGCCTCTGATGTCCACACCTCCCTGACAGCCCTTTTCTACTTTCCTGCTGCCTTCCTTACCCCCCTCTGTCACTCTAGCACAATTCTTTCATCATATCTGAACCTATACCACTAACTACACCATATTTTCTCCATCACTTAAACTTATCAAGCTAATATTTCCATCTTTAAACATCCTTACCTCACCCTATGCCTATTTCAATCTATCGCCCATTTTTGATCAAATGTAATAGGCTGGGCAAACTTCATTCCTTAGTTGAATCCAAATTTCTATCCTTTCTACATGGACTTATGCTATTTTCTTGATAACCATACTAACATCAGCTTCTCTCTAGTCTCTTATGTCCAACCACACACAGCTGACTATCTTGTTTTTTCTTCTTTCTGTTTGAAGGAGCATAATCACTCAAAGAAAACGTTCCCTTAATGCCACCACTGTTACATTCTCCCATCTCGTCCGTGCCCACCTGTTCCTCTGGTACTTATCCCTAGGGTAGGGTTGCATGCCAGATTACTTCTTGTTCACTTGAGGAAGCATGGGATCCTTTGTTTTTTTGTGTGTGTGTGTGTGTGTGTGTGTGTGTTTAGTTTTTGCCTTACATTATGAATTTTCCCCCTTCCCTTTGGATCATTTTAATCAGCACAAACATGATGGTATTTCTCCTACCTTAAAAATACCATCTTAAAACCCCATGCCTCTTTTTCCTTGTTTCTTTGCTCCCTTTTATAGAAATAATCCTCAACATCATCACTGACAGTATACTTATTGTCTGCAATTTTTCCGCCTCTATGCTATCTTTCAAATCAGTGTCAGTCAAGCTGCCATCTCTAATATTCCATCAAACGCCTCTTATAAATGCCAACAATGACACCTACATTGCTCAGTCCAATGGCCTATTCTCCTCCCTCATCTTTTTTTTAGACTTTTATTTTTTCCAGTAAATATACACTGAATTTAACTATTTCTCCTAAACTGAGAAGAGCTATTTTTTGTGAAGTGAACATTTTATTTTTTCTACATTTGCTGTCCTTCTGCTTTTCTCTGCTGCTTTCCATACCAATTTGATATTATCCACGTGTTTTACTATACCAACAGCAATTTCCTTTCCTTTCCTTCCTTTCCTCCCTTCCCTTCCCTTCCTTCCCTTCCCTTCCCTTCCCTTCCCTTCCCTTCCCTTCCCTTCCCTTCCTTCCTTCCTTCCTTCCTTCCTTCCTTCCTTCCTTCCTTCCTTCCCTTTATTCCTCTTTTCCTTTCTCCTTTCTTTTATTCTTTTTTCTTGTCCTTGTTTCCTACTTTCCTTTCTACCTTCCTCTATTACTCCCTCCTTCCCTCCATCTCTTCCTTTCATCCCTTTCTTTTTTCTTGTCCTTTCCTTCCTCCTTTCTTCCTTTTTCTCATACTCTCTCCTTCCCTCTCTTCTTCCTTCCTTGCTTTCTTATTTTCCTAATTTTACTTTCTAAATAGCAATGTATAAGTAATGTAGACAAATAACAGACTTGAAAGAATATTTCCCAGGAGCTTAAATTTTAATTATGAACCTAAAATACATAGTCTGATACAAAGTAAAAAAAAATGACTCAGATCTAGTATCAGGTGCATTCAAGAAACGAGTATTTTAATTGTTACAGATTTGGAGACAGATTTCGTGGGAGAAGTAACACTTGATCTTAATCCTCAAGGATCTCTTTGTATATTGTTTAGAGTAATTAATGTTAACGTTAACAACAAACAAACACCCAAATAACGTGACCTTAATAATACAATAAGTGCTTGTTTATTGCTTATGTCACAATTTGGTGAGAATTGAGAGGCTTTTGCTGGTCAGTTTTCCATTAAGCTTTAAGACATATGGTCTTGCAGGTATGCTCTCTGTCATGCCTGATCTCTGCAATCACCACTCAGGGAAACACATGACTAGAAGATTCTATGGGCCACATTTATGTCCAGACCTAGAAGTAGTAACCACCACTTATATGTACATTCTGCTGGGCAGAATTGGACAACAGGACTCTTGAACTTGCAGGGGCAGGGTGTTCGGTGAGAACAAGGAGTTCTGCTAAAGGTGCATTGAGGTGGAAGAAGAAGGAAGCTGCTTCAACAAGGTGATTAGCAGGAGCTAAGGTAGAGAGCTGAAGAGGAAGGAGCCGATGGTGTTTATGGAGAAGAACACAGTGAGAGCCTGTGCAAGTGGAGTGGGACTGCAGGAGGGCTGAGGCTCACTAAATAATGATATTTTTATTAGAGTAATACAGACCCAGTGCAGGACATTTAGAAATACCTCAAATGGTAATTTAAATAGATAAATTTACTCAGTATCTATGATAAACAGAAAAGAGACTGTTATATTTGTTCAGTCCTTATACTGTATATGTGTGTACAAACACACCCACAACTTATAGATCTTACTCTACACACAATTTTTATCTTGCATTCATCCACTGGATATTATGGCTTCAGTGTTTAATTATACCAGTAAACATTACTGAAGTACTCATTTTAAATAGCTTATTTGCTTATTTACTGATTCTTTCAATACGTATTTGTCAAACATCTACTAGTGCCAGGTATTATAATCAGCTTTTGGGAGCCAGTTGATCTATCTGTAAACAGATGTATTTCTTTGTCATCACATAACTTAAATATTCTAGTTAGAAAAATTGAAGTGTACACAAGTAAACATACCAAGTGGACAGATGACATCAGATTAAGATAAAAGTGAGAGAGAATACACAAGGAAGAGAGGGTTGGTTAGTGAAAAGGCACAACAGAATTGAACCTTAGACTGAGTCCTCAGTATGGTTCTGAGCCAGTGGAATGAAAGGGGAAGGAAGAGCTGTTGAAACAGAAGGATTGGCATGGAGGATGTTGCTAAAGGAACCTCCTGGGTAGGCTAGGAGGCCACTGCTTACACAGTTTGTAAACAATTCAAGAACATAATTCAAGTTATCAGATTGGAGCAAAAGTACATTCAAGGGCTGCTGTTAGGAACATATTGCAATCATTATAAGAAAGATACTGGTGCTGATGGCTTAGATATATAGATATATAGTTAGCTTAAGAAGAATTGATAGGCACGTGCTGGTGGTGCATGCCTGTAATCCTAGCTACTCAGGAGGCTGAGATCTGAGGATAGTGGTTCAATGCAAGCCCAGGTAGGAAAGTTTGTGACTCCTATCTCCAATGAACCACCAGAAAACCAGAAGTGGAGGTATGTCTCAAAGTGGTAGAGCACTGGCTTTGGGCAAAAGAGCTCAGGGACAGTGTCCAGGTCCAAGTTCAAGCCCCATGATCACCACCATCACCACCACCAATGACAAAAAGAATAAAAAAGATTTGATGTTTTCAGAACTAAAGGGATTCCTTGCACTTTATTTCACTGGGCCCAGAATAAGTACTTTATAGGGTGAATGCAACGTCTTGATTCTTTGTGACCTTACTCAAAGAGCAATACTTGGATTTGTGGATATTTCCAGGGCTTTTATGAATGTGTATGCATGTCAAAGAAACATTGAAAAGACACAGAATATTATTGTCAGTGCCCAAAGAGAGTTTGCGGATTTCAGAGTGCAGAATTGGAAAACAATGATGGGCTATTCTTAACCTCATTATTACCTGACAAGCAAGAAGATGCCTGACACTGGCATGGAAATGTATGGGTCTGTTGAAGAGACAGAAACATCTATAAATCAGATAAACAGGTGTGCTTGGGATTACAAGTTCATTAATGAAGCAATAGACCTTTGAGAGAGAGCGATTGCATTTCAGCAATTGTCATAAACAGGTTTGTTTATGAGGAGGCCTGTGACCTTGGAGCTCAGGCAATGGCACCGCACATCTTTTGAGAAGATTACAGTGAGTGTAATTCTGATTTTAATGGGTCTCAGGCAAAGATTGTAAGGTCACCAGTGTGTTCCTTTTTATTCCTCCCCTCTCTCAAAAGGGTAGGTGCAGGTGATATGCTGAGATGAGCTCACAGGTTCATTTTTTTTTACTTAAAAGCATTTCATCAATAAAAAGAGAACAGAAATAAAATTTCCAGAGACCATGCCCTTAAATTTAGAAGGGTCCTGCATACCTACAAGCATAGGCAGCAGTTACCTTCCTTCTAAGTGTCTTTATGTTTCACCATTCTCACCTCTGTCCTTTTCCTCTGATCTTGATCTTTTCTCCTTCATTAGTGGAATCCTTCTTTCTCTTATATCTGTCCTTATTTCTCTGTTCTGAGATAGACACACACCATGTCAACCTGCACTTAAAAAAATTAGTAGTCAACGTTTGAAGATATTATGCCAGATGAAGCATATAAAACCCAAGCCATTGTTTGAATTCCATAATGCCTATAGAAGTCTGTGACTAGCTCATAATTTATGTAGCAGCCTAGATTAGACAAGCTGACCCTAGATTTCACTCACAGCTACTTCTGGTTACACAATGAGATGGTCTGATGTCTCCTTGACTTACTGCTTTAAGTACTTTCATAGCAGTAAAAATCCACTCACTCTGGAAAGGACTTTGAGAGGCAGAATTTTTCTTTAGTCCCTCTGTGTAGGAAGAAAACCATGTAGAGAGGTAGCTACAGGAGATTCTCTTCCTTTGAAGTATTTCTCTGAGGGAAAGAGGAAATGCTATGAACTATATAGCAGGTGCTTAAAAGTTGCTTCACTAAGCGTCTAGAGTTGCTTCACTAAAGCCTAGAGGAAAGGCATCTTTGCCTCCATTTGTTGTATCTGTGCTGGAAACCGCTGTCTCCACAGTCACTTTGCAATCACTTGGGAATTCAGGCAGGACATCCTTCCTACCACATCCATTGAGACCAAGTGAACAAGTTGCTGATGAGAGATGGAGGAATGGCCCAAAGAATAGAAACACTGGAACCTCTCTAGGGTCAGTGATAACAACTTCTCTGGAACCCCTTCTAATAAGGATTAAGATATTGATCCATCAGGCCATGGCTGTAAAGAGCACAATTCTGTAGTCATGCATACCTCTCTCCCCATGATCCCAATGAGAGCTGAAGATGAATAGAAGTGCTGTCTTCCCAGGACATATCTCTGCCCTTCCCTGTCTGTCTCTTTGTTGGGTATATTAAGCAAGTATCCAGTCTCAAATATTTAGAAGCCTAAGAACTTAAGCCTTAGGAAAAGAACTTAATTGTGTATTTCATATTTGTAAAGATATCTACAATGGCTCAGAAACCACAGCAAGCATTCTACCCACATCCGTTGATTTGAATCAGTTCACATTCATGTCAAATTCATTTAACATGCAGCACACAGAAGTGAAAGAGGGAGCAGATCAAGATATGGAGACTTCATAACTATGTTGCTGGAAGTTCCCAGCCTTGGTATGTGACAGAATCATGATCATGTCCCAGGCTGTTGACTGCAAGGTCCACATGATTGCTAAGTTCAGTGTAAAGCAATTCTTGATACACATCAGCTTCATTTACCCTCCAGGGAGTTCTCCATAGTAGGCATTATGAGCTCTATTTAATGAGTAAGGAATATGAGTTTTAGAAGTGAAGTGTTTAACTAAGACAATGCAGCTGGAAAGAGCAATTTTGTATTTCGGTTCAGGTTTATTGTCTCCCAAAGTACTCCTCTTCCTGGAATATTCTTCCCCTCCCTTTTCAAAGAGGATCCTTCTTTCTTACAGGCGAGGTTTTATTTTCAGTCTAGATTCCTCGGTAGTCAAAATAAGCTTGGGTTTTGGTTTTTTTTTTTCTTCCTCAGTATCAAATCACAAAATCAAAAAACATGACTATTGCAATTTTGAAGTCGAGCACTCAAAACTGAAAAAGAAAGACAAATAGGGACTGGCCCTTGCTTCAAGGGGTCATGGTCCTCATTGGGAAGAAAAACCGTTTCGTGATAAGTCGTGACTCTTCAAGTCAACAGGGAAGATATGACAGAAAGCAAGCTGAAGATGAGGGAGAAAAAGTGGGCAGACAGACAATTCTTCACAGTGCACCTTCATGCCCATGATTAAGGCCTTCAAGGACTCATCGTTTAGAATCTTTTAATCTTTGCTTGGGGATATTACCCTCTACTCTTCAACGTTTCTTGACCTCTCTTCCACCTTTCTCTCATTAAAAAAACAAATGTTGGCATCAAAAAAAAAATTCTGCCTTATGAGTGAAGACTGCTCTTTGAGGTTCTGTGTGATCTAAGGCTGTTCTTCAAACCATGGGAAAGTGCACAGGCAATAATGAAGAGCTGCTTGTTGGAGAGCAGTCAGGGGAGAGGTACACCTATATCCCCAGCACCCTTGTGGTTCCAAGCTTTATCCTCCCCACCCAAGGGATAGTGACTCTTATAGACGTGTGTAAGCATCCTCTAGGACACAGTCTTCTTACCCACTTAAGGAATAGTTTCATGGGAAAAGATGCAAAAGGAAGTAAGGCAGTAGAAAATGAGAATATTAACTGGTGGGTTGAGAGAATGGAAAAAATTTCAAAATCTTTGAAGAGTAAAGTCAGTTCAAAACAGCTGAAAAGCTCTCCTCCACAATCCTGCCAGGAACCAAACCTACTGAAAAGTTCATAGTAGCAGATATATGTATATATATATATAATATTTTATATATAATATTTATTTATATATAAAATAAAGCAATATATTATATAATATTTCTCCTTCAGTCAAATTGCAGACATAAATCTTATGTGATCAAAAAGTTATGCTGTCACAAATGTCCTCTGTCTCCAATCAAAGGTGACAGAGAGAAGAAAAATAGTCATGATAACCTTGAGAAATTCTGTCTCCTAGACAGCTTTCAGGCTCCATGTTTCATGGAAAGCTGTTTAGAGTCACTCCGTGTCCCTTCTTGTTGTCACCTAATAAGTTTATAACATCTACTGTGAAGTACTGCAAACAACCTTCAATTCATGTTCTCTATTAAGGGACTCAAAAAGATGTTCCAATCGCCTCGAGTTCCCTTCTATGAGCACACCTTGCTGTGTGCCGGGGTAAATGGGCAGTTGGCCAACCACATGTGTCACTTGACCATCCAAGTGGAGAGTCTGTGTTGCTGTTCCAAGGGACAATCAGGAAGCAAGCAAGACCACAGAGGTGTAGAGAGAGGACTCGAGTGCCGGACCTCCAGGTAAAAGACATGGAAGGTCAGCTGGAAGTTTGCTGCTGTCATTTGGAAGTCCTTTTGCTTTAAATAGTCTTTAAGTAGTGTTAGTAATATTATGGAAACATACCAAATAGGACTGGGATGTTTCAGGCATTTTCTCATGGAGTATATAAAAAAAGTGACATGTTTTATAAATTAATTACTGAATCTATTCCCCCATTTGTCCAAGGATACAAGAATGTATAGAGTGGAGAACTAAGAGGTAGCTTCAAGAGAGTTACTTTGGCCATGAACGATACTAAGTTGGGTCTTTTTTGTGAAGCACAGTGGTCTAAACTCAATTTTTTATGCTCTGTGCTATGCATGCAGCAGGATCATTAAAGGTAAATGGATGAATGAATGACTGGCTCACTTAAGGGACAATTAGATATTTTCCCCAACGCCATGGCCTGGTCAACCACAGCAGGTTGTGTCTGGAGACCATAGAGACGACCCTGTCCAAGCATGACAGTAACAAACTGCCTGAAGGTACATCATGCCGGAAATCATTTCCATCAGAAACTCTTCAAAGCACATCAGAATCTCACACTGGCTGTGCTTGCTGCTTCCTTCATAGCCCGTGTCATCTCTTACTTCTGCTTAAACCCATCTGCATGCTGGTTCCATGTGTAATCTTGCTGGCTGTAGGATTACTGATGACTGACAGCCATTCCCTGAGAACATCAGGTCTGCCTGTAGCCTGGCTGTGCATGGATGCTTCACGATGACAGGATTAAGCCAGAAGTTTCTCCAGGGACAGCCCATGTTCAGGATGTGTGTCTGAGAAACTGTCAGACATGGCAGCCAGGGGACTGGCTACTAGGCCCTGACGAGGCGCCTCCCCTGAGCATGAAAAGAATCACAGAAACAAAGCACCCAGATTCTACTTACTCTCTTCTTGCTTCTAGAGAGTGGCTCCTCCCTCAGTTTGTCTGTCCAGACAAGAAGATGTGGGCAGGAGGCAAATGAACTCCATCTGGTCTCACCTCCTTTATTTCCACTGGTGTGTATCTAGTCATTAAATGTGCTATTTCCTCTCAAACACAGCTGGAACCTTTTAGTCATATAACATTCTTCCTCTAGATCCAGGGATTAAACTCTCCGAACCAAATGCACGACAGGAAATATAAGGAAGGAACAAGGGATCAGGGAGGGTAACTGAGTGTTGGTGGCATTTTAGAACCATCAAAACAAGCAGGATTTAGCCACTGACAGAAGAATCAGTCCTCAGGATTAATAAGTGAGATTAGTACCCTAGTTTCTTACCACTCAACAGGGTAGATGGCAGAAGAATGTCTCATTCTTGGGAGCTCTTGACTTTCAGTTGTAAAGCTTAGTTCATGATAATGAATATTAAGGTTTCAAAGGAAAATACAAGTCTTGATTTTCTCCACTTACAATATAAAGATTCACCTTTTTTTTCTAGTATGATACAGTTACAAAAGGAGCTGGATTTAAGGGAAAGGATTCCCAGATGCTTTTGGTTCCCACGATAAGTTTTTAGCTAATATGGCCTCAAGATTTTGGATAAGAGGAGGTGTTACTTGATGTTAACATCCCTTCTTACTTGTCTCATTACGCACTGTCCTCCCATGACCTTCACAGCCCTCTAGCATCACACCTCTTCTTGCAAATAAATATTTCTTTTCCATTTTGACAATGGGGCTGTTAGTTCTTCAGGAGGAAAGAAGTGGAGCCATCTAAAGGAAACCTCTGATCATGGTGATTAAAGGTAATAACAGGAAAGGGAAGACTAAGCAGACCAAGCTAATTAGGTGGATCCTGACCACTGTGATTTGGTGCCTGTGAATCCTGTCCCCAGGTGCTCTATCATTTCTCTGGAGAGGTGACTTCCTCACTTTTCTCAAGCAAACAAATGGATCACTCCAAGAAGACTGGAGAATATGACACCAGCTTATCTCTATTTTGAGCTCATTCTCTTCCTGCTCCTGCTGTCTAGCTTCCCAGTAACACACATATACCCTCCCCTGTTACCCCCACACCCCACATGCAACTGCCATTGAGTATTAATGATCCTCTCTTCATTTTGGCTAGTTTCCTGAAATTTTTAGCCACCACAGAGATTGTGTCTCTTCCAGAAATCCTAGTGTGACTACAGGCTTGCTGCCAGGTACTCCTGTGGATGTAAGGTCATTAAGAATTAGACAATGATAGAGATCACTTATGCTTACCCTTTATAGACTAGGATACAGAGGCCAGGGATCTGTAATGCATTATCCAAATCTATACAGATAATTGTGACTGAATAGAGATGAGACTCTAGCTGTCCTAACTTTCAAATTGCCAATGGTTCTGGTCATTGAGTTCTCTACTATCTCTTAGCTCTTTCCATTGCTTTAAACTCTAAACTCCATGATTAAAATTCTTCTGCCTTTCTATGTTTGCCTGCTCTGGTGTCCTGCAGATCATTTTTAATCCATCGCGATCTCTATGATCTCTATGTCTTCATGTACACTTCATCTTTCTCCCCAATCGCTGAGCTCCATGAACATCACGCTGTTGTTCAATCCCCTTTTAGGAAAGCACAAAGAACTTGAGTTAATAGAAAATAAGTTTAATATTCCTTGCCACCATGGCCTGAGGGAGGTCATTAAGAAGCATCTCTTCCTGGAGATATTTCTAATATGCCTGCTATAATTGTGGCTGAAATTTTAATATCAGAGGCTAAAGTATCATTGTTTCCCCTATGTTTTCTTTTATTTGCAATTACCCTTGGTAGGAGAGCATATCAGAGCCTATTCAGGGCAAGTGCTCTCTAACCCAGATTATAGTAGTGAACTATGGTGAACTATGTAAATGTACTAGAATCAGATATGAGAGAGAGAGTAAATGTACCAGAATCAGATATGAGAGAGAGAGAAAGAGAGAGAGAGATAAGAGAATGGGGTAAACAGAGAAGAGGCCAACTAAGAAGTGTAAATACTGGGTGGATGGGTGGATGGACGGCATTAGTCAGAAGAAATTTACAGTTTGAGTATTACAGTTTTATGACAGAGAAGATAGGTAAAGAAGTTTGGCCTCTGTAAAATAAGTAGAAAATTAGAGATGTGTGTTAAGAACCAGGATAAACGCATGGAATCTAAATAGAGTAGCGATGATTTGGAGAGTCAGAAGCACTGAAAGCTGGAGGACTGGACTACAGGATTGGATCTCAGAAGGACTGGTTTCCAACTTGCACTTGATTCTGAAGATGTGATTGCTTTTCTTTGGGCCTCAGTTTCCTTAACTGTAAAATGAAGTGGTTAAACTTGCTGATGTGTCTTAAGCGCCTCATTTCTTCTAACTGTCGAAGCTACCTTCCCTTACATCCCCGTTCTACCTTGAACCATTTATCTAGATGCAACTTCCTGTGGGCTTTACCACAACCTAGCCTGCCCTTTCTCTCTCAGCCTCGACTTGTTTCTTCTCCAAAAACAGATAATGCTTTTGAATGTTTTATACCAAGAAAAACAAACATCTTTTTGAGGTCTTCCTTTAGTGAAAGAGCAAAGCTGTGGGGCCGGTTCTGCCCAAACTCATCCCCTATACCTTGCAGGTTGAACTCATTTAATGTGTAAATGATAGCAAATCAGGAACCTCCTGCTGCGTATAATGATAACACTTCCTATCATTTGCATGATAAAATTCAACTGATTTCAGATAGCATTTGTCAGGACATAGGTGACACTATGGCTCCATGAGGGGAATAAATTACCACCTCAAGTGTGATGCCAGAGAAGCTGTGCATTCTGATTGGCTGACATTCAGCCCCAAACAAAAGCACAAAGCTTTGCCTAATGGAGCAATGAAAAAGGATATCTAGGAAATATTAACAAGTTCCTCATGGTAATTTATGCAAATGCACACCATAACTCAGCTGAAGAGGTTCAGCTTATATGTATAGAAAGGAGTTGCACTAGCCAAGGATTTTATGAAACTGATACTACCTCATTTTCATCTCAGAGGGTTGTGGGTTTCCATACAAATTAGCACTGGAGAGACCTAGAGTAGCAATTAGTTCTCAGACCACCTGCATCACAATCACCGAGGGGTACCTATTAAATGCAGTTTCCAAGGGTTTTACCATAGACCCTGAAAGCTCTTAGAGTAGAGCCTGAAAATCTGCATTTTAGTAAGCATTTGTTTTTTTTTTAACCCCTGGGAAGTTCTGCTATACACAGCATTACACTCTGTTTCTGATCTGGCATTCTATGGTCAGTACTGTCAACACTTAGGTCACCCGCACGCCTGCGCACACATGCGTGCACGCGTGCGCGCACACACACACACACACACACACACACACACACACACAGAGTGGCCACCATCTTCATTGTATGAATTGTTTGAGCTGCTTCATCTTAATGAACCCCAAGGTCTTCTTTTTTATTAAATAAATAACCCGATTACTCCTTGAGAGTTGTATTGACCCACGATTCTCTTTTGAAGCCTGAACCGACTCTGCAGGCCAAGCAAAACATACATGCAGGTGACCAGTTGGCCAACTGTCCTGGATAGTCTTCACAAAAATGCCTCTCTGGAGTTCTGTGACCTTGCAGGGAAAGGGAGACAGCACAGACTCCCTGTCCATCTCCACGGCCACCATTTCTTGTCCCTAGTATCACTTTTTAGTCATTCTCATTCTAACACTTGTTTTATTTATGTATTTGGGTCATACTAGGGTTTGAACTCAGGGCTGTGCGCTTGCTAGGCAGGCTCCTGACCAGCAACTCTTATTTTTACCACTTCTACAAGAGCATTGTATGTAGACCAAATCATATCCTCCTATCAGTAGCTTAGGGAGTTGGAACCATTTCAAAGCCATTGTGCTTCAAGTTATTTTATTTGCTTTTCTTTTTTTAAGACTAGCTAGTTTCCCACACTTTAGTATCTCTTCTAATTTGTGTAATTCATGCATTAAAATATATCCAGCACCTTCAATGATACTTCTGAGATAGTAGATTCTCAATAAATAGTCATTGAATGGAAGAGCATGAGACAATTACTCACTAAAATAGGTAATGAGAATGGGGAAATACAGGGCAACAACAATATGCTTTAGTAGCTCAATATTTTAACACATAGAGCTAACATTTATTTATATCTGAATATGCTCAAGATTTTCTACTAGTTATTACATTGCGAATTCTTTATGAGGTACATATTAACACATGCATCTTATTTAAAGAAATTTGACTTAATAGGTTACATTCTTACCCAAATCTTGCTAAACATGGGTTCACTTGGAGGTTTATCTGGCAATCTAACCCACAATATTTCCATTTCAGCCCTGTGTTTCCCATGGTTGAACCCAGCAAAACAACAACAAAAATAATAACAACTGCTTCATCTAAGTATCTCTCCCTTGCCTTATTGTTGTTTATTTTTTTGTCTGAAACTGGTTTCCCCAGTTTAAATGATTATATGAGGACCTAGGCCAGACAAGAGGCTAGTTGCTCATTCTCAGGGCCTGTTTCTCTCAGGAGTGTTGTGTACATGGCAGCTCTTCAATGTTAAAGAGTTTCTTCTACAACATCTCCTGTTACTCTGCTGGATTCATGGCCATTCAGCATGCACAAGAAGCAGTCACCCCAGGGCCTTTTGCTGGGATATGTATAGATGGTGGTGATAGTGGAAGGGGTAGTTAGGAGCAGGTGAAAAGTACATCCAATAGGCAAAATACAAGATGACCAACTGTTTGCCGGATGCTGCTCCCAGTGTTGACCTTCAGTGCTTTCAGTTTCTAAAGCCCCAAATCCAGCCCCTACTTCCTTAAATATTGCCCTCTGCTTCATTGGAAAGATGGAAGGTCATCATACTAAATCAGCAGATCATGAAGCCTGCAACTACACTCATGATTCTTGTAAGGGAAGTTGGATGTCTATCAATGACAGAAGTATTACTGGGACAAACAAAAACACAGAGGGGATTCCTCCAGTTTTTCCTCAGCCCACAAGCATCTGAGTCCAAAGGTGTCTTTTCCTCAGTCGAACTTCTCTGGCCAGTGTGCCCTTTAACCAGGATCCATATCATCTCTATTCTGGTCTTTAGCTTGCCTTCCTTTGGTTTCAGCAAAGCCTGGTTTCATCCCTTTCCTCTTCACATCTTTTCTCTAACTGCTCTCTTTGCTCCCCACAGGCCCACTGCATGAGCTGCCTTTGTTCTTCTCACAAAGGGAGTTGTCACGATTGAAGGCTCTTTTCAGGGAAGCAGAGAGGAGGCTCTTGTTTTTCTAAGTCACAATCAGATGCATTATTTGCTCTTCCAGGCAGACCGCACACACAACTGCACACAAGGCATCACATATTCATAGGTATGGGGTGGTAGGAACGTGTGAGAGGAGAGGAGAGAATGGCACAGTTCATCACTGGGGGAAAAGGAGGCAAATTAAAGTGTAGAGGAACAGAGAAAGAGAAGGAATCAGAGCCACAAATAGACAATGGGCTTGGGCCAGGGAGACCATTTAGTAATGGTGCCAGTGGCCCCAAGACTTCAGTAACTTACCCCGAGGTTAGTGTTCTTTTAATGTCACAATCTTTCAAAGCCCCCCCCCTTCTGAAGCTCGGGGTTCCGTGGGTGTATGGGCATTCCAGTCCACTGTGACAACCAGAGTGACATCCATCAAGTGCCCCTTTGGGATCCTTTGGGGGCTGATGGAATTAGAGTTGTCACTGTAGAGAAAAGCAGCTCGGCAGTGGCCATGATGAGGGAGAGAGGTCAGCCCAAGGTGGGGGAAGGCACAGCGGGCTGTCTCTCCTGGGCAATTTCACCAGGTGCCCGGCCCAGTGCCCCAAGGGCAGTGATCCAGCCTTCACTTTTCATTTGTCACTCTGACTTCATTTCTGTCGTCCTTAAAGTGGTCGAGTGACAAAGAGAGTGAATGAGATGGTCACCCCCTGCAGTGGAGGAGGATGCCAAGTTCACACATCACCATCAGGATCCCATTTGGCTTTGCCGGGCTTTTTCACACCCTGAGTAAGCTCCTAGGGACACCCTGTGATGAGCTGATTCTGATTGACACAAGCTGTGCTCAGGGGCTGGCATTCAGTTGTGTGCAACATGGGCTTTATGACCATACCAGTGAGTGCTGCTGCCGGGGAGGTCAATTAAGGAATGCTGAACACTACTTTTCTTCCTCGCAGCACTTGACACTGCCAGTAGAAGACATTTTGCAGATTACTAACAACAGTAATTAATTGGGGAGTAATCAACTGTGCAAGGAAACCAGTTGGAGTGGTAGAGATGATCCAACCTTACATTCCTGGGATCAGACACTCGAGTCAAGCAATCAGTGCGCTGAGAAAGAGACACATCTTGAGTTCCAAGGGGCAGTGAATAGTTCAGGAAATGTCAGGCTTCATCTGGGGCCCCGAGTTGCAATGCCTGACACATCTTCCCTGTTTGATTCAGCTCATGAATTTGAAAGGATTAACTATTTAATATGCAAAGGTACAGGTGCACAGGCAGCCATCAAATGTGGGAACCCGGCATTTGTTGCGTGACTTGGGGCCACTTGTATAATAATTCTAGGCAAAAGATAATTTGCCTAGAGTCACTGATAATATACCCATTTAATGTTAGAGATCCAGTATTTAAAATATGAATTCCTGCTACAATGCAAAGGTCTTAGGAAGAAGGCACATTGAGCATTGTAAATTAATGTGATCATAATAATCATAATAAAAAAGCATCACTGATCATGATGTCATCATATTACCATCATCATCCTTACCACAACCAGCAACTACTGCCTCTGCCACTACCACCACCACCATTATCATCACAAGTAGTTACTCTGTATTGAGACATTTGTTTCGGGTACTGTTTTAAGTATTTGTTATCTATGGCTCCTTTAATCTGAATTACAGTGATGTGAGGAAGGTACTAGGTGCTAGAATTCTAATTGTGAAGGTTCTTCTAAATGCAACAGGGTCTGTGAGGATAGCTGGAGGAGAACAAACAAGTCTTTTTTTTTTTTGCCAGTCCTGGGCCTTGGACTCAGGGCCTGAGCACTGTCCCTGGCTTCTTCCCGCTCAAGGCTAGCACTCTGCCACTTGAGCCACAGCGCCACTTCTGGCCGTTTTCTGTATACGTGGTGCTGGGGAATCGAACCTAGGGCCTTGTGTATCCGAGGCAGGCACTCTTGCCGCTAGGCTATATCCCCAGCCCCGAGAACAAACAAGTCTTAATGTCAATCTTGTAGTTTTATGACTTTGGCCCTCTCTAAGGCTATTCCATATTTATGACAGAAATAGGACCCAGGGAGCTAAGTGGAATGAGGTAATGGAATGCCAAGATCCCAAACTGAGGGGTTGGGATCAGGTAAACCCTAGTACTCACAACCTGAGATATGATTACCTCCTAACATCTCCTTTGGCTTTGCATCCTGAGCAAACAGGTTGCCTGACTAGCTTTTCCTTAATGTTGCAAAGGCTAAATGAGATCTTTCATTTAAGTGCCTGGCATCAAGTGTGCTCTTTAATAGTCTATTCTTTCTTTTCTTTTCTTTCTTTTTTTTTTTTTTTTTGGTTTTGGATTTGAGAGTAGTATTACCAGGATCTTCTTGAAGAACACAGCTGACTATAGGAAAAGAAGAGATCATAGAGTCTTCTTGCCTTTGGATTTGGTGTTACAGAATTATAAGGAGTAAGAAAGCCCTGGTGACAGACATCACAGTTTGATTAAGTTTGTGCTTTACTCCACTTACTTCATGCCTTGACCCTGGTCTGGGGCCCGCCTACAGGTTTTCCTCGCCTTGCAGTGAAGGTGTTATTTCCCAATCTGTGAAAGAAACATGCATCAGCCATTCTGGAGATCTCGGCCTTCCATACCTGACAGATACCACATCCATAAGACATCCTCATGGTGTTTATACCCCAATACTCATCTGCAGTTACATCAGCTCTCCCTTTAACACCCACATGTGCCCTGCCACAAAGGGGTCTCCCACCAAGATTTTCTATGTCAGAGAAACAAAAAGTATGATTCAGGACAGCAGTTATGACTTGACCTGAGAGGCCCAGGAGAAAGGAATGCTTACCTACCATCGATGGGTGGTTTATTGGAATCTGCAACTAGCGCTGGGTCATCTGTATCTGTTTCTATTCAGTGTTACAATTCTGTACCATAAATAACACAGGCCACCTCAGCAAGGCTAAAAATGGATGTTCCAGGGCAGAAATTTTGCTTTAAAAACAGCATAGACTTGCCCTTTCTAGAGAAAAGATACTTGAAAAAAGCTCAGAAGTAAACTTTCTTTCCTATGCAAGAGTTCTAAACAAATCTCTCAATAGCCTTCATGAAAGAAGAAATTTCTTATTCCATTCTCCTTACTAGGCTTGGGATGGAATTGTGAGTGTGAGGGTGTGTGTGTGTGTGTGTGTTTGTGTGTGTGTGTGTGCAAATAAGAGGTTCTGAGGTACCAAAGCAATTTCTTTTCTTGTTAAAACAAGTTTCAACATCTTCCAGCACATGCTTGGTTTCCGAGCATCTAGCTCCCTGTCTGTTTCTGCCATCTTTCATTCCCAACACTATAGCTGCAGAGAGAACTCCGGGTCCATCTTAACCATAGGGATGTTGGCAACTCAGCATGACATTGTCTTAAGGGACTCTTGCTTTACATATCATTCTCTGCCTTCCTCCCCTTCTTAATGATATAGTCACATGGTCCCTTCTGCTCTCTTTTCTCGCTGGTCCCAGAACAGCTCCTTTAAGGAGTCTAGTTACTTGGTAATTACTGATAAAGTCCTATCTGAGAGACGTACCTAGGCTCGAGGCTGTTCTGCTTCCCGGAGACTTGGAGCTGGGTACTGAGCATACTGTTCTCCTTGGGTCATACTGTTCTTCTTGCTCTTTGAGGGAGATGAGCACAGAGTTATCATGGACCCCAAGTACCAAGTTCTGAGAGGAAACACTAGCGTAATATCATTGGCCCTCTCAGATCATTTCCTGAACATAATGATTCAGATAATGCAAGCATAAATGGTTGGGAGATTTGGAATGGCCAAGAGCAATCAATCAGGCTCTCTTTTTGTGATTCTCAATTATCTTCGAAGTTGGGAGTGTTTTCCTCTCTGTTTCAGCCACTCAGAATAAGGGGAGACACTGATACTTTAGATGTATTTGGCCTCAGTCAAACAAAAATAATTTCATTAACATCATTTTATTTTTATCTTTACAAAGACCCTGTGATCAGATCATATGTCTGGACGTAACACTGGCTACAATGTTAGTGCCGCAGTAAACATCTCCGGAAGGTGTAGCTGGACCCCACCAAGGACCTACCTAACACTTCCCTCGCACCATCGCTCACCTCACCACATCTGACGTCCTTGAACACTCTCCTCCTCCCATCTCCACCCAGCTCCTTTGTCCTACACAGAAGTCCCTTCTCTGCCCAGGTGCTTTTCCCACCCCCAATTCATTCTGCACACCGGCAGCTGAAAGATCCCTTTAAAACAGCTAAGGCTATTTCATGTCTTTTCTTTGATTTAAACAATCCAAATGTTTCCCTTTGCCTTCAGAATGCAATCTCCTCACTCGTTCACCTGCTCTCCTCCCCCCCCCCCATGACCCCCTATGACAGCCCCTGCCCACCCTCTGGTCACATGCATACCGCTCTGCCCTTCGCTCTCTCCTCAACACACCAAGCTCTTTATTCTTCTGAATAAGAGAGATGGATAAATGCTTTTCTGACTCTCAGCCTCCTCACCTGTGGTTGCTCTGCTTAGAATTCTCCTTCTCATCAGGTTCCTAGGGCTGGTTTGTTTCTTTCTTTAGCTGTCAGTTTAAATGCCATTTCCTCCTGTGGAAGGCTTATTCAACCACCCTCTGGAAAGCATTCCTACCCCCTCCCCAAGCCTTCTTTATAATACTTAGATCAGTTCCTTTCATGCCTCTTAACACAATTCGGTATGCTCTGAGGATATGTTATTGCTTCATCTGAGCCTGCCTCAACAGTCTATAATCAACAAGGGAAATGGATGACAAATGTGGCTCATTTCATATTCACGCTAACCCTACTCAGTGCTCAGTACAGGGGTAGGAAGGCCTTTCTGTGTCAATTGGTTAACTGGATAATCTTCTTGTGTTCAAAAATTGCAAGGAGACAACAACAGAAAGGATAGTCTTGAATAGGTTTCCATTGGCTCACGGCCATTTAGATGAGAGCAGTTGATAAAGGGAGCACAACAGAATTAATATTAACATAACCACATCAGCATATTCAGAAATGGTGGAAGAAAAATAGACCAAGCCAGACTGACTGCATGATGAGAGTCAGGGTCAAGAAGAAAACCCAGCACAGTTACTCATCAACAGAGGCCAGCTGGTAGCATGAAGAACAATTTTCATCTTCTTTATTTAGGAAACAGGTAGAATCTGATAGCTTCTCTGCCAATTTAAATGAAATCGAATCCCATAGGGTTGCTTACTGTAGAATTTTATTTTTAGGTGGCAGTGATAATCTAGAGGATGTATTCTGTTTCTTTTTAAGGCCAGACCACAGCTATCGGCTCTCAGTGTCTTTGTTCTTTCCCTGTCTAGATACAGAGGGTGAATAATCTCAGGCATGAGTGAGATTGCCTCCCACTCCGAGGGGCATGGCCCCCAAAATTCCCCAGGGCAGCTCAGTATGGCCTCCCTCTTTCGCTATTGCTCATCTAGACCCTGATACAGACCTTCGCTTGGGAGTGTCATTGCTGGAGGCAGAGGTTTTAATAAATCAACTGCTCTCCCACAGAGGGACCCCAGCAATGCAGCCATTTAGATATGAACAGACCAGAACCAGAGCTAACCCATTCTTCATCCCGCCTGGTGCCTCCTTTCTCTGGAGGTGCCTTTGTTGTGCCTGAACTAAAAGGGAATCCTGGAGCCTGTGCTATTGTGAGCTTTCAAGCTGGCTTTGTGGGTGTAAGGGGGTGGGGCGGGGGGGTGACACACACAAACTCATATGTCTTTGCTCCATCCTTTTCTTCTGCTTTTTTTTATTATCATTAATAATGAAATATTGAGACCAAGCTGCTAATGAGCCTAAACTCCCTCCTGTTAGTTTATTTTTTTTTCCACCTTCAGACTGTCACTTCAGAGTAAATTACTTTTCTCTGCCTCTTGTTCCAGTAATATTGCACCAGCATGACCCTCCCCCTCCCACCCCTGTTCTAATTTCAGGGTTATTCAGTTTCCGTCACTGCAGTTTGCTAAGCAAGGGAGGTCGTCCCATCTATCATACTTAAACCTGCACAACGTATCCTCTCCTGCAATTGAGACATCATTCTTGATGCACTGAGTCGAGTTGAGATTTAAATACTGACACAATACGCGCAGATATAACCTATAAATAAGTAAATGTATAATGGCCGCATTTGTATGTTATTCCTTGTGTTCTGAGGACAAGGATGTTGAGACCAGGAGCACAGTGAAGTCTGTTGTAGCGAAAGGGGGGTGTACACCAACTGTGGTCTCTGCCATCTACTCCGTGGCCCTATCCGCTCAGCTCTAGCTTCTGTTCATTTCATGGCACACTAAGCATTTTCTTGTCAATTGGGAAATGTCAGGATGTGAGAACAACCAACATTAAGTAGATATTTCACGGCAGCATGACAGCAAGTGTCTCAGATATGCTTTTGTCTTCTGTTCAAAGATGCCATAGTGGCCTCCGTCAAACAGCTGCTGTTTCTTGGTGACTCCTGTGTTATTCAGGAATACAAAGAACTCAGTACTACTATTTCTGCCTTTCATTACTTCCCTGGTATCTTCTTCTTCTTTCTGTCTTCATGCTTCTGAAATGTAGGACTCACAGGCCTTAGTTTACAGCCCAGTGTCAGCACTGACTAGCTCACTTTGGACAACTATTCCAGCCTCTGCATGTATGTGATGATAATATTTACTTTACGATGTAATGAGAAATAAGTGCACTGACATGTGCTGTGTTTATGAAAATACCTTACACTTTATAAATGCACTACTTTTATTTCTTATCTTTTTTGTGTGTGTGCTGTCTGTCTTTGGCAGTTGACATTTGTGTGTATGTGTGTGTGTGTGTGTGTGTGTGTGTGTGTGTGTGTCTATACCAATACTAGAACTTGAACTTAAGGCCTGAACTTTTTCCTTTGAGGCTAGAGCTCTCTCACTTGAGCCATAGCTCTACTTCTGGCTTTCTGGTAGTTATTAGAGATAAGAGTCTCATGGACTTTCCTGCCTGGGCTGGCTTACAGCAGTGATGCTCAGATCTCAAGCTCCTGAGTAGCTATGGTTACAGGCATGAACAATTGGCTCCTGGCTTTGTTGTACTTAAAAAAATAATGAATTTATTGTCGAAGTGATATACAGAGTGGTTATAGCTTCACACTTAAGGCAGTGAGTACATCCAACTTGTTACCACCGCCCTCATTTTTCTTCTACCTTCCTCCCTCCCCATCCCCCTTTTCCCATGAGTTGTACAGCTGGTTTACAGCGTATAGTTTTGTAAGTATTGTTGTTGCATTGGTTCATCTTTTATCCTTTTTCTCTCCTTTTTGACGTTCCCCTTCCCTTCCCTAGTTACAATAAATGTATATACAATACCCAGGGTTCCAAAATCAGTAACAGTGACATCAGGGTTAAAACCCTGAGGAAGAAAGACAAAAGAATATGGCATAATTTCACATGGCACATTGAAAATATCTAACAACAAGATAAGCCACTTATTTTCCTAACTTGGAGTTCATTTCACTTAGCAACATCTTATGTGTTCATATGTACACAGCTATTGAGCTATTGTGATCTTCTGCTAGGACTGTCCTCGATGTGTACTAATTATTACCAATGAAAGAAAACATAGAGTCTATATTTCTTAGTGTCTGGCTCACTTCACTTTTTTACCAGTAGGAATTCCATCCTCAGAGAGAAAAAACTTTCACTCATCTATCACTCTATCCATTCTATGTACAACAGAACATGTGTCTAGTGCTAGAGTTGATAATCACAGACATGGTTGGGTAGGACCAGCAAAACCAGGCCAAGAGGAAATCCATAGTCATTTTAATCAGGATTAGATATTTCATTTATTATGAATTTTCTGCCTTAATTTGGATGTTTTTCAAATACGGCATTAAAATATAATTTATCTTGCTTATTGAAATTTAGCCTAATGCTTTAGTTTTGCACAAACACATGTGTATCATTGATCACGCCAGTCTTACCTTACCCCCAGCCCTGTCTGGCATAGAAAACAAATCCTTTCTTGCCCCCTGTCTTTTCCTCTTAGGTTAGTCTATGCTCTTCTAACAATATCTACCTTCTTGATAAAGGACTGTCCCACTGGTATTAGTATTGGAGGCAAAAGACAAAGAGACTCAATTTTACCTAAAAAGGAAAAGATCTTTGGACAAATTACAAAAACAAAGGCAGGCATACAAACATGCTTGAGATCGATATGACCTGTCTATGAGGTTTTCAAATCTCTTCAACTGATCCATACGATTTTGTCTTATCTCTCTTCATAGGTCATGAATAGGGACCAGCCTGGTGGTGGAGTTCTTTATGAACCTGGCCCTCTGGGTGCAAGATGGAGCCAAGAGAAGTGATCAATAACAGAACTCAGAAGCCACTGGGCTGGGAATGTGGCCTAGTGGTAGAGTGCTTGCCTCGTATACGTGAAGCCCTGGTTTCGTTTCCTCAGCACCACATATATAGAAAAAGCTGGAAGTGGCGCTGTGGCTCAAGCCGTAGAGTGCTAGCTTAGAGCAAAAAAAAGAAGCAAGAGACAGTGCTCAGGCCCTGAGTTCAAGCCCCAGGACTGGCAAAAAAAATCCAAAAAACAAAAACAGAACTCAGAAGGTGGGGCTTTTCCTTTCTTATCTCCATTTAGTGAGTAAAAACTGCTCCTCAGCTTAAGCACTGTATGGGAAGGGCTTCCACTGTGCCAAGGATCAAGGAGTTGCTGCACAGGATTTGTTCCTTTGGGTCCTTTTGGTTTAAACGTGAAAGGGCAACAGTGGGTCAAAGAAAAGGATCACTATGCTGCCTTCCAGCATCCCTTGCTGTTAAGATCATCTACTATACTGTTTCATCTACATCCCTTGAACATTCAGAAGGCTGGTGGGAAATTGCGCTATATTTTCCAAGCTGCAAGGATCTAACACCAAGTCCTAGTACCTTTAAGTATCCCTTATAACACCTACTTTCATATACATTTGTATACCACACAATGTGTTTACTTATAAGTTTGTAAGCCAAATCTAATCTAATGGCCACATATAAGGAAAAACATGCATCCTTTGTCTCTCTGGGCCTGCCTTAGTTCACTTAACATAATTTTTCCAGGTCTTTTCCTTTCTTTTCAAATGGTATAATAATATTCTTTCTAATAGATGAGTCAAATTCAATTGTGTGTGTGTGTGTGTGTGTGTATATATATATATATATATCACATTTTCTTGATATATGTTGAGACTATTCTATCTCTTGTTACCCCACAAAAATTCACTAACTCTTCCCTAATGACCAAAAAACAAGAGAGTTGAGATTTATCATTACACAACTCACTAGGCTTGCCGGATGCCTCTTAATTAATGTAAATCTTCTTTTTTCTTCTTCTTCTTCTTCAAATTGACTCTGGCTTGCAGCAAAGTGTCAGGAATGTCTTTGTTCCGAATGTTCTTCCAATATTTGCAAATATGCCTGAAGAATATATTAAAATGTCAGGACTTGAAACATTGGACCACTTACTTCTGTAAATGTGTTTCAAGGTCAGACCTAATATGAAATCTCTAGGACAGCTGTCCTTGGATTTCAGCATGTATCAGAACCCCATAAGGCCTCTCATGGAACTCAGATTCGAGACCACCATGTCATACTTTGGGCAAGAATGCTTAAGGCCCATGCCCTGAGACCTTGTAGGAAGATGAGTTTAAAGTCAACAGAAGTTATGTAGGAAATTTCCAGGAGGCACAGCGTTTAGGTAGTAGCTTGGTTATATGTTTGGTTGTTTTAAACCAGATTTAGAGCAAAAGCAGGACCAAACAGCAGAAAAGACTTGAAAATAAAAAATCCTACAGTTCCACCAGAAAAGAAGCAGGTGCAAATTTTCAGTCAGGGAGGGTCAGTTGCTAAAGATGTTAGTTCTGTTAAAATAAATCCAGAACTGGAACAACAGAGAATATGCCTCGAAACAATGGACAAGTAGCAACCTATCACATTCCCAAAGGTATAAGAGTGTCAACCTCAGTTTAAAGATTTGCATTGAGAAGAGCGCTGCAGGGCACCCTGCTTTTACAGAAACACTTAGGGAATCATTTCCCTGGGTTTATTTCCCCATACACTGCCATAAAAATCATTCAAAGACTGCTATAGCTGTTGTTCAAGTTGGCCCTGGTACATATCCACTAGCAACAGACCTCGGCCTTGTGCAAGATGTGCTGCTGTGGCCGGCCTGCAGAGTTCAAGAGCGACAAGGTCAAGAAGGCTTCCACTGAGATTTCAGAGGAAAGCCTTCGGGGACAAAACAGTGTGCTGCCAGGGTCCCTATTGCCTTTAACAGGATGATGCAGAGGGAAGCTGTAAGAGAGGTCAAAGCTGCTATAGAGATCCTAGGAAGTTAGGATACCCAAGAAGCTGTCGGGTGTGTGGACTGCCTGCCAAGGAAACCAGCAGATAGTGAGCAGAACCAGCCCAGGAGTGGAGCCTCAAGGGCTGCACCATCAGGGCTGCTCAGGCCGTACCGCAGTGGCCATGGCTCTACCATGTGTCCCAAATGCTGAATACAAAGTTATCGGATTTAATTGTTACTCAGCCTGGTTTTGCTCATGCGTTGGTCTGACCCCCTTTGCTACACCATCTTTCCTACATGTTTGGAATGGGACTGTTTACTCTCCAATCTACCGTACCTCGCACATATGCAATTTGTTTTTAGATTTTTATAAGGGATCACTGCTGCCTAAAGTTTCAAGGAAGAAGACTTTGGATTTGGGACTTTGTAGCAGTTGTGGAAGAATTAAATTTGGGGGGACTTTAGGAATGAAGTCTTGGGTAGGAATTGAATGCGTTTTGTGTTGTGAGATAGACATGAGCCGTTGGGAGCCAGGAGTTGAAGTGTTATGTTTTAGACCTAGAATAGTTACAAGAAACATGTATAGTAAAAGCATGATTGAAAACCCATGGCATTATTGGAAGATGGTAGAACTGCTGGAAGGTGAGACCTAGTAGAAAGGAAGTTGGGTTGTCGGAATGTGTCTTTGAAGGAGATTTTAAGAAGTTATTTTCTCCTTCTTCCTCTACTTTTGCTTCCTGGCTGCCACTGGAGCAAGCAGGCCTCCACGACTATACATGCCCTCCATGATGCCCTGCGCTACTGCAGACAAAAAAACAACAGGACCAGAAGACCATGAATAAAAACTTCCAGGATGATGAGCCAAGGTGAATTTTCTCCTCTGAAGTTGATGATCCCAGGACCCCTGTCTCAGTGATGGACAGTGGACACACCAGGTAGTGTTAGCGCTGCTTATTTACAGAACATGCTTTGAAGAATTCTGTGTTGTTACTTCTTTTTTCTAGATTGCTTAAGGTCACAACTTCAAGTCAGTGTTTTCACTGGTCATTTGGGCAACCCTACAAATTCAGAGGCCATATCGTTCCATTTTCCCAATGAAAGTAAACAATATTCTTACTTATGTAAACTCCCTTTTAATATCCCATCTTGTGTCATTTTTGGCCTCCTCTGTGTCCTTCATGTCTCTTCTATCAAGGTAGCTGGGAGAAGACAGGAAGGGAAAGCGCACCCTCTGTTTCATGGCCTTGTTACCTCATCATGTCACCATAGGGAGAGTGGATAATGTTGTCTAGAGGGTGCCGAAAAGGACATAGAGATGTGTTTTAGTCGGTTTAAATCACTGTCTGCTGTACTGCTCAAGGGTGTTTGAACTTCTATTGTGTTTGGGGGAAATTATTTGGGAAATGGCCTCAAATTTTCTACTCTGCACCAAATATCAACTGTATCCAAGGCTGGGTGGTGATTATGTTTCTGCTGTAATTACCTGTCACCTTGCCGTGACCCAAGAACCCATTTTCACTTGAGATGCCGCTACTTCTCACACCCTTGCTAATGATGGGGGTGGGAATACAAGCAATAGGGAGTGAAAAGGAGGAACAAGCATGTAAAACTTTCTGTGCTTCTTTTCACTATTTTGTTTCTTCTGTATGTCAGTGACTTGCCTGTGTGAGCACATGTGAAGTAAACACCTGGCTGGAGGTCAGCTTTTGTTGCAATCAGGAATCTGACAAATTGAGTGATGTATAACTACGTATGCCAGCCACCGTCCTTTAAATAGACCATAAACAACTATCCCTACATATAGACATATCATTGCATAGGATGAACTAATGCCATTGCATGGCTAGGAAGGTTAAACAGGAGACATTCACATCGAAATGAGTTACCTTGTGGCTCCTTTTTTGAAGTTTATGGAAAGAGATTGAGTTGCTGTGAAATCTACTCTGGATGCTGGCAAGTCTGCCCACATATTTACTCTTGCACTGCTCTTGATGCAGTAGGGGTGTCTATTTTCAACATTGAAAGCATAAGTCACTGTGAACATTTCTGCTACAGCGCTTTTATGTCACTTAGAGATCCTTAGGAAAAGGAGCTGTTGTGTTAAAAATCATTTCAGACTAACAACAAGCTATTTAAATGTGCATAATACCTTATACTTTTCCCAACAACTTTGCATACATTTTCTCCCTGGAGGCTGACTGTGTTCTTGAAAAGAAGTGCATACAGATCTGGTAGTTTGCCCTCAAGTTACACATAGAAAACGTGACCCACAAAGAGTCTGGGAAACTTGCTTAATTTCACCAAAGGAATGTGGAGATAGAGGAAGAATTAGAACTGACAGAAGTATGCTTCATAGAACATTGGATTTAGCCATGTATTAGTATATCCCAACTTCTTCCTATAACCTATCTTATAATTAGAGTTTGTGATATTCTTTCTTATTGAACTATAATAACTTTAGGTCAAATGGATAATTTAATGGTGAAGTTCTCAACCACTAGATCAAGGGATTCTAATATATCTGTAATGAAAGCACTTTCAAAATACTGTAGATAACTCTTAAGTAAGCAGATGATCAAAGCACTTCCTATTACATTGCTTACCTTCAGAAGCAATAGAAACCCTGTTCCAAAAATATAAGTTGGTGTCATCCAACTTAGTTTACCATAAAACCTTACAATGGCTCTAATAATGTAGCTACCCAATTACATTTCTTTTTGGCTTTTCAAGAATACCTTCTAACAGTGGTTGATAGGTAGAATTTCAAGTTCCAGCTACTGTTCTAAGCACGATGCTCTATGCAATCAGATGTCTGGAGATGCCTAGCCAGTGTCACCATGTAAATGTAGAATACATTCCACAGAAACAAATTTGGTCATCTCTCTCTATGACTATTTGATGAGTTACCAGTAGAACGCTATGAATCAAAGTCTGAGATCTTCTCCATTTCCCAGAAACCACCCCATTTTCCATCCATGATGAAGAAACTCTCCCTGAAATTGTTTTTGCATCATGAGCAGATGCTGGACAATCTGAGACAATGGGGGGCATGGTGTAGCATTTCCTGTCAACTTCTCTCCCAGTCCCAGCTTGGGTTTAAAGGCTCTCTTGTTGCTGACTAGCAATTTGGGCTCCATCCAGACAAATGAGACTTACTGGCATTCTAATTACATTTTTTTTTGCACAGTCTACATTGCAACATTAAACTCCAGATGCTTTCTTGCAAGTCCCTAAATTAACATCACACACATTTCTGGCCCACTCATATTAGACTTAAGATCATAATGGAATTATCACCCTGAAAGGTGATGTGTGTGGATCTTTTGCTCTCATTTATTTGCTCTCATTTTCTCTTTAGTTCTACTCTTATGAAATTAAGTTAGGGGAAAAGAGAGTAGACACCTAAAGAAGACTCAATAGTTTGTCACGAAACCATGTCCCTTTGAAGAGAAAAAGAAATTACTACCGTCTGTCTGTCAACAGATTGACATGTTTTATGAAGTACAAGTGACAGCCTTTAATGTAAGTACTAACAAAATTACTGTTGCAGGGCTTTTAGAAAACTAATATCATTTATGACATGAAATATATTAAAATGTCAGTGTTTTAACCGTTGTTTATAAAAAAATATAGCACAGCCATTTATTGAGTTTATAAAGCATGTTATGGACGAACATGTTAAAATATGCTTTGCAAATAAAGTCACTATTATTTAGAATAATTTAGGATGTATGTGAGGTATTCATAATTGGCACACGTGATCTCTTTGTAACAGAAGGCTACCACACTTTGGAAGATAAACAAATTGATCTCCGAAATGGTCAGCGTCCATTTAAGTAATGTCATTTGTACCTCTATGCAAATTCTATAGTCTTATACACCTTGAAATATTTGAGTATCTGCCTAGGAAATTTGACCACAAATCCAACTATGCAGTTGCCTGCTGCATTGTAATTGCTGTGTACTTAACTGTAACCCTATTGGTCTCTGAGCCTCTGGGTCAGGCTTAGCAACACTTTCTATTATGTCCAAGCTCAGCGTAGGACACAAAGTAGGTGATGAGTCTATGTTTGGTGAGTCGATAAAGGAAATCATGAATGAATGAAATCTAACAAAGGTCTGTTGACCTGTCATCTAGTTACAAACTTCAGTGGTAGATTTAGTGTGTCTGTACTTGAGAATGGCTGTTCTACTTGGGTTAGCTTTCAAGCATCACACAGACATTTTTAAAGGTACTATTATTAACCAGAAAGGTAAAGTTTCAGACATTTAAAATTAGTAGTGGAGCCAGCTGCCAGTGGCTCATGCCTGTAACGTTAGCTACTCAGGAAGCTAAGATCTGAGGATCCCGGTTCAAAGCAAGACCAGGCAGGAAAGGCCATGAGACGCTGTCTCTAGAGGAAAAACAGGTTTACTATTCCTAATAACATACCTATTGTCTAAAGGTCAGACAATACATACTGAGAAGACATGATCATATTTGATTTCTTGAATTAAAAATACTGTAAAATATTAATAATGTGATTTTTTTCTATCAACCTATCACAATTAACTCAAAAAGTGTGATCAAATGTGTTAATGGGTCAAGCCTTGAAGAGTTACAAAATGAATATATGTGATTTAGCAATATCACTACAGAAACAAAGTGGAAATGAAGTATTCTTTATAAATTAAGAGTTCTTTAACTATGAGTAAAATCACATATAATTCATTCTGGTTGTGGCTCTTCCAAAGCATATTGTTATACTGACAAAGACATTCCTGCAAACGTTGATGTCTGGGCTTAGAGAGCCAGAGTGACACAGAACCCCCACAAACATAGACCTGATTCCCGGCCTCATCCTATCTCCACTACAGAATGGCTACATTTATGCCCCAAAGTTCTATGTCTAAAGCACATATGTTAAAAAAAGAAAGAAAGAAAGAAAGAAAATGTTCATTCCCAGGCTATGCCTCTATTGGGAAATGGTGAAAACTTTAAGAGGTGGAGCCCCTTGGGTGCTCTTAGGTCACTGGGGACTTGACCTCAATAGAGACTCAGTCTCATCCCTTCCTTTTTCTCTCTCATGTGTTGACTGTGAGGGGAGGAACTTGTTCCATCTTCTCCTCCTATCATGACACACTGCCTTGAGACAGGCTCCAAAGCCAACAGGACCAAAGAAACATGGACTGAACCCTCAACTTGTGAGCTAGAGTAAACCCTCTTTCTCAGACTGATTATGTCTGATTGGAGGGGAGGGTGGTTTGGTTTGGTTTTAGTGATACTGTGGATTGAACTCAGATGTGTTCATGTCTGCTAAACAGGAGCTCTACTATTTCATTCACATCTCCAGCCTCTCTTGGAATTGTTTATTTTCAAGGTAAGGTTTCACTTAATGCCAGGGCCATTAGTGGGTTAAGATGGAGTCTCTTGGACTTCATTTTTCCTGGGTTGTCCTGAAGCTATGATCTCCTCATGTCTGTAGCCCAAGTAATTAGGATTACTATGTTGAACCACGGTGCCCATCAGTACTATTATTTTTCTAATAGCCATGAAAAGCTGACTAACATATGGGTTTAGAGAACAGAAGGAAAAAATGGTATTGGATGATGTAGGAAGGGTTTCAGGAAAATGGTTGAATTTGGGCTGGTCTTTGGGAAAGGTTTGGAAAGGAAGAAGCAAGAAGCAGATGAAGAGCAAACAATGGCAAGAACTCCAACAAAAAATGGGTGAAAGGAGTTCTCAGGGGATGACAAGCAGGTAGTGACTTGCTGAATTCCATGTGGACAAGCAGCCTTTCTTAGAAGAATCATTTTTATACTGAAGTACTTGGCAAAGGGCCTTGAGGCCTTTATTCTAAAGTAAAATGAAAGGTCGCCACTGTGCTCACAGCTAGCAGAGGGCTGAACTGCAGTGTCCTTTCACCGCCGGCAGGTACAGGGGCTTGAGAGTTCTTGGAAGGAATGGAGAGACGCAGCATGTTTGAGTAGAATGGTATCCATATGACTGAACGAGTCTCTCCTGCCTCGTGAGTCCAATTGTCTAAGAGTCCTAATAATGTTATCTTGCTCATGGGTTAAGATAAGAAACTACATGTGCTGACAGCTTTGTAAACTGTAAGGGGTTAATATGTTGACTAATAAAATTTCCTTAGCTTTCGCCGTCAGTGACCATCAAATAAGCTAGCTCCAGTGCTTCACCCTTTTCTCGTAGGATGGCAATTGCAGCTGGGACCCAACCACGGAACAGCTGCTCCAAGCAATTGAGAACTCTTTTTTTTTTCCCTTGGAAATCACAGCACAGCTCATGAGCCGTACATGCATTGCAGTGACTGATTAAAAAATACAAGATGAAATATTACAGCTATCAATAATTCCTACACATGGCTGACTTACATTGAAAGGGTAAAGTTTCTGAGAGAGAGAGAGAGAAGAAATAAAGGAAAGATTTTTTTTTCTTTGCTCAATTTCAGAGGAATACTTTGGATATAATCCTGAACATTTTTCTTGGTGAAATATTTTCTTTTATTATTCTTTGATCATACAGTGTCTGTTTAATTTCCCCTTTTTGGCAGGCATATATTTGTTTTTAATTAAAAAAAATGTTCATCGTTGGTTTACTCACTTCCTACTTGCTAAAACTTCTCCTTGGAACTTCATCCTTGTTGTTGCTGGAAAGGAGAAATTTCCTCTGATATTTCATTCTCCAGAAGTTTCATTTGAAAGAGAGAAGATGACCACAGGCAAGTGAATTTCCCTAGACTTCAATTTCCACGTCTGCCCCCCACCAATGTAATTTCTTCTCTGCTTCCAATACTTAGAAAATAATATCTCCATTTATATATGCCTTTGAAATATTCTCATCGAATCATTAAAAATAAAACATCTGTGATGTGAATAGTGAGTAGGGTAGAACACAATGTAGAGGGCTTTGAGAGCCCAGAATACTGTGAATTCTCTCCAGCTGCCTGGTGGATTTGGTAACCAAAGGCCCATTTCCTACAACAGAGACCCACGAAGTCTTTGCCTTCATCCTCACCTTCCTCCTCTCTGGCTTCTATTAAGTCTTCCCACCTGAGTCTCTCTAGTCCCTGCTCCCATACATTCAGAGCCTGGGGGATCTTTTGTGCTCCCGAGGTTGGGATAATGCAACACAAATAAAGAATAATGTTCCTCCTGGCTTCCCATGGGAGCCTCACTTGCATGTGAATCTGAGGCATGATTTTTCAATCCTAGGGCTCGAACTCAGGGCCTAGATGTTGTCCTCAAGGTTTTCTTTTTGCTCAGGCCTACTGTTCTACCAGTTAAGCCATGCTCCACTTCTGGCTTTTGGGGTGGATAATTGAAGATAAAATTCTTGTAGACTCTCCTACCTGGCTGGTTTCAGACCACAATCTTCAGATCTCATCCTTCTGAGTAGCTAGGATTACAGGCATGAGCCACGGGCACCTGGCTGAGACATGATGTTAATCACAGTCCTCACCCAAATCTCACGAGTAGATCTTGTTGGACTGATTGAGTCCAGGACATCAAGCTAGGTGAGAATAGTCAGCCAAACTTTGAAGTTATAGGAATAGACTTTCAAGACTGTCCATGGCATCTGACACCAACCTCAAATTTTGAAAGTCATCCCAAATCACCCTCAGTTTCAGCAATTCACTAGGACTTGCTTAAAGCCATGCTGTGTTTATTACAGAGGACAGGATACCCTAGGGGTTATGAACAGAAGACACACATGGAGTAGTGTCTAAGCAGGCTCCAAATGGAAATCTTCTATGACCCTTAGCATGTATCACTCTTGTGCCATAGTTATGTGGCAGTACTTACAGAGCACTATCCACCCACGGAACTCAGGGGAGGACTGAGTCCCCAGGGCTATGGAAGCCTCATTACAAAGGCGTTTAGACATAAGGCCATCACTATTTGAGTGGCTATTCTGGTACAGTCAATTGCCATACGAAAACCATAAGATAGGGCCAGTCCACTTTGAGTCTTCTTCTCATATAAACCATTAGATGCATTCCCAGGGGCTCATCTTAAAAATTATCCCTCTTGCTTGGGAAATTGCAAAGATTTCAAGGTTATCCCATGGCTTAATCCTTGTGCTTTATCCATTATCAGGTTAGTGGGTTTTTTAAAAAAAATTTTAGAAAGCATTGATGTAGAACTGTTGTCAGTATCTAGTATGTGTTTATTTAGAACAATGTTAAGAATTGTGATGAAAGGATGTCTGGTAACAAATTTAAACTAGACTCTAGTGTTGCTTTCCATCTAAGAAGACCCCTTAATGTTCTGATTAGAATTCAAATATTCTTCAAAGGATTTCTGTTCTGAGGATACTGTTTGAAACTACAAGTGAATCACTGGAGGATATGTTTTGTTTTGGTTTTATTTTGCTTTGCTTTTTATTTGGCTTACTGTGTGTGTGTGTGTGTGTGTGTGTGTGTGTGTGTGTGAAAGAGAGAGAGAGAAAGAGTATACAGCAAGACATGCATATATCTGCGCATATGTACGTATATGCATATGCTAATACTGGAGCTGGAATTCAGGGCATGAAAGTTGTCCCTTAGCTCTTTTGCTCAAGGCTAATACTCTACCACTTAAACCACAGCTCCACTTCCAGCTTTTTGCTGCTTGATTGGAGATAGGAGTTTCATAGGCTTTCTTCCTTGGGCTGGCTCTAAACCATGATCTTCTTGAGTACCCGGGATTGGAGGATATGTTTGAAGACAGGACATGGTAGTTCTAATCCAACCAGATGTTTTCCAAACAAACACATTTTAGTGAATAACATTTCTTTTCTCTGCCATTCCATAAGACAGGGAGAGAGAAGTAATTGCTGTAAATTTTGCAATCATCACATTTTATTTGGTCCTGTCTTAACAGAGCTTTCAACATCTTAAGAGTAGCCTGTGAGAGTTTTCAAACATTTCTCTCCATTAAGGGTAATGGGGCGGTGGGAGAGGGAGCTCCATTGTCCAAACGTTTTTTTGTCTGTTACAGGGTACTCATCTTGAAATTGAAACTGTTTTCTCTGTGAAAAGGAGGTTGTAATATGCGTCCAGGCATAACCATCTGCCTCTTCCCAACGCGTCAATTGCTTGTATATTCACAGGTGGTGATTGACTGGCTCGTGCATGTCGTGCAATTTCCTGTGTTCAGCCTCGTGCTGGCGGATGTGAGTGGATTTCACAGAAGCAGGTTGGGCTATAAATTTTGAAACTTTATCCTTGTCTTTGGATAGAGTAATAAAAGTTTGTAGGCTTAAGAAAGCAATATTCCCTAGAACTGCAATATATGGGAATGATGAAACTGAACTAAAATGTACAGTAATCTCCAAGGCCTACCCAAGCTAGAGAGGTGCAAAGTAAGAGCTATAAAGCAAAATTTAACACCCGCCACACTAAAAGTCATTTTCAGCCTCGGGCCAATTTCACAGAGAATTGGGAAATATGACTAATATCAAGACTTGATTCCCTTGGGGGTTGGGGGTGGGCTTAGGAAGGAGCATGTCAGGAGGAAAAGCAATGGCTTATTGTTTGTTGAACCAATGAGAAGTCAGCCCTGGCTTAACACCAAGTTCCATGTCCTTCCACCAGCAGCCTTGCTTCCTTTTCCTCAAATGCTCTTTGCTATGCAAAATAAGATTTGCAGCCATCCTCCAGGGGATTTGGGACCTCCTCAGAGGAGAGGTACAGCCCCAGCAAACTCTGGGGATCTTCTTTTCTGTAGTGTTTAGTTGGAGACATAGGAGAGCAAGTCTTTCCCATGATGCACTGTTTGTAATGAATAATATACTTCTCTCTCTCCCCTCTTCTCCTCTCTCTTCTCTCTTCTCCCTGACTCTCCCCTCTCCTGCTATGTCTATGACCTCTTGCCTTTTTTTTCTTTCCTTCCCTTTCTTTTTTCCTTCTCCTTGTTCTCCCTTTCCTTTTGCACTTTTGACTATTATCCAAATAGAATACTCTGCCCAGCAAAACTGGTCGTACATCCAGCACAACTAGCATCTCCTTGTCTCTGCATCATTGACTAGACCCATCTTTGATGGTGATAGATATAACCACACCTGACTGTCCATTCTGGTTTATATCACTGACTTAGTAGACAGGAATATGTTGGCAATGGG
The DNA here is from genome assembly GCF_023159225.1 of Perognathus longimembris pacificus. Taxonomy (NCBI): domain Eukaryota; kingdom Metazoa; phylum Chordata; class Mammalia; order Rodentia; family Heteromyidae; genus Perognathus; species Perognathus longimembris. The sequence goes on from NC_063171.1 coordinate 55,369,295, forward strand.
TGATTTCCACTGCATAGTGACTCTTAGACAGTGGCTGTGTGAGCGGAGTAAAGAGGAAAGATGAGCAATTATCCAGTGAATGTGGTCCATGCTGACAGGCAATCTGGATCATTCAAATAGAAACGACTTCCTTTGCCTCCCTGGCAGGTTAAGCGTTTGATTTAGTGAGATCATTGTTTAACTTTCTTTGCCTGTGGAAATGCACTGTATGTGTTTGCTGGTTAGCGGAGGGTTTGGGGCTTATAACCACAGCATCTGTTAATTTGACATGCAAGTTTTACTCAGGTTGGGAAGCCATTGTACCTAAAATTTAAAAGCAGCAATACATACCTAACTCACAGCTGTCTGGGAACTCAAACTGCATATGCTTCTTGGTATCTTCCCAGAGAAATAAAACCATCACCTGAGCCAAAGAGCAGTCTGCCTAATTGGATTTTTAAAAATTATTATTTTAGAGATACACAAAGTGTATTCTAATGTGGCAGTTGTCTGAGTGACACTACATGCTGAGCCAGACCACTTGCCTCATCTTGAACATTTACATTTTGATGATGTTTTTCAAGTGCTATCTTATCTAGAAGGGACAGGGGGAGCAATAATTTAAGCAGCTGTAGAATTCCTCACACATCTGCAGGAAGTCCCTCCTTCCGCCCTGGGTGGCACAACATAATTGATGGAACAGGAGTTGTAGAGTCAATTTGACTTGCTCCAAAACTCATTAGCTGTATTATCTTAAGCAACTTACCTTATCTTTTTCAGCATCCATTACCATATTTAAAAAAACAACGAGATGACAGTCATTTTGATAACTCCAAGGCTGCCATGGGGATTGAAGTGTGTGTGTGTGTGTGTGTGTGTGTGTGTGTGTGTGTGTGTGTGTTCAACACATGCTTGCTGAGTGACTAGGATGGAATAGACACAGTTCTGGGCTGTGGAAAACCACAATAGGCAGAGCAGACAAGATCTCTGTCCTCATGAAGGTGATAATTTATCAGAGGAGACAATCACAAAGTGGATTAATCAGGAAAATAAATAAGAGGTGAGAGGGTGAACATAGCCATGGGAGACACAGAAAACATGGCAGAGGGACAGGGAATTGCAGGGAAAAGGAGAGGGAGAGTTTGCACTGTGGTATTGGAGAAGGCTTTGATGAGAAGATGACAGAGAGAAAGAGAGATAGAGAGAGAGAGAAAGAGAGAGAGAGAGCGCTTAGAGACTAGGTCAGTGCTGCTGGGGAGAAGAGTATGGTTGAACTGGGTCCCCTCTACCCTGCAAAGACATGTTGTAGAACTAACAGCTTCTCACATGGTGACCTCACTTTGAATTATCTTTACAGGGCTAAATATAATTAAAAGGAGGCCGTTGGTGTAAATTTTAATATAACAGGAGTAGTAACATTATCAAAAGGGGAAATGTGGACACAGAGGTAGATATGCACAGGAAGAGATGCAAGGAAAAGACAGCAGTGCGGCTGGAGTCTGTGTGACATGTCTACAAACCAAGAGGTTCTAGAGGATTGCTGGCAACCAGAAAACATGGATGGGGCAAGGAAGGAGCCTCCTCTGAGGCTTTCTAGAAAGGATGGTCCTACAGCACTGTGATTTCACATCACCAAGCTCCAGAATTTCGTTGTTCTTTAAAATAAACGTGAAAGGGCTGGGGATATGACCTAGTGGCAAGAGTACTTGCCCCGTATACATGAGGCCCTGGGTTCAATTCCCCAGCACCACATATATAGAAAATGGCCAGAAGTGGCGCTGTGACTCAAGTGGCAGAGTGCTAGCCTTGAGCAAAAAAAGAAGCCAGGGACAGTGCTCAGGCCCTGAGTCCAAGCCCCAGGACTGGTTAAAAAATAAATAAATAAAAATAAATAAATGTGAAAGAACAAATTCCTGTCTTAGACAGTAGATAGATAGGTAGGAGATAAATTGGTAGATAAATAGATGTTTTGTGTGCATATCCTGGATCTGGAACTCAGGACCTAGGCACCATCCTTGAGCTTTTTCTTTACTAAAGGCTAGTGCTCTATCACTTGAGCCACAGTTCTACTTCTGGCATTTTGTGGTTTATTGGAGATAGGATTCACACAGACTGTTTCCTGTCCTGGCTGGTTTTAGACAGCGATCCTCAGATTCAGCCTCCTGAGTAGCTATGATTACAGGCTTAAACCACTGACACCCAGTTTAAATAGATACTTTAAATTTGTAATTGACACATAATAATACACACATTCTTGGGCTACAGTATGAAATTTCATTACATGGATCTGTATGCAATGATCAGATGGGGTAATTGGTATATCCATACGTCTCAACCATGCATCATTTCTTTGTGTTGGGAGCATTCAAAGTCTCTGTGTTATTTTTTTTTAATACTTCATTTTGAGTACTTTGTTGTGCCAGCCCTAGCAAGCTAACACAAAGAATGTTTGGCTGAGAGAACAGCTAGCACAAAAGTTTGTAGCTGGAAGTGTGACATAGCATTCTGGGAGACCAGTGTGCCTAGAAATGCATACACATGGGGAGCAGGTAGGAGAAGATAAGGTGGGAGAGGCCAAGCAGGTGCAGGCCATTTGGATCTTTCTGGTCACCTTCAGTCTGTGACTTTGTCATGGATGATAAGAAAAGCCATGAGTGGGCTTTGATCAGTGGGGGTGGCATAATTTGACTCACATTAAAAATTACATATGTAAAGTGCTTCCTGATTGGCAATTATTATTTTCTTCCTCGGGCCCACTTTAATGCAGATAAACATTGGTTGGAAAGAAGGGGAAAAGGCAATGCTTTGGTATTTATTATTTTTGCAGCTGTTCCTGTGTTACATGCTGTTGAGAGCTCGCACTCATACTGATTACCATGCTTAGAAGTTCACGGTGGCAGATAGTCCCTTATACCTATCCCTCACAAACAGCCATTTATCCTGCTCCAAAGCTGGGGAGGATGATTTATTTAAATAAATCTGTTTATTTAGCTTTGGTCCTGCTTTGCATATGTATTTCTTTCCCTTTGCTTTACAAAGATAATGAACCTAAATTGGTTTCTACATGGCTGCTTGGCCATTTCTAGAGAAATTGGAGAAAAGTTTTGGAACACAAGCTGAAAGGGAAGTCTTTGAAATATTGTTGTTAGCTAGAGATGGCTGGGTTATTCTCTAGTGAAGGATAGAAGTGCTGGATACAGGTCTTGAGTCCTGATACATAAGTGTTAGCTGCAGTGAGTTGGCTAGAATGATGAATACTGGTAGAGTAGTTCATCCATCCAATCTGTATCTATTGAGCAGGTGATCAATGAGACACTAGGTTAAAGATCAGATTATCAAAAAGTTAGCAGAATTTGACTTCATCCCCCAGGAATCCTGTGTGTCTACACAAAAAGAAGAAATAACACAGATGAGGGAGATTCATTGACTTTGGTACTTAAGGATTCACCAGGCTAGAGGAACTTGGTACCTGAAATGGATTACAAGGGCCGAGGTAGTAAGCACTTCCTGCCAGCAGCCAGCATGAAGGCTACCAGAAAGCTGAATTGGGGTGTTATATGTGACAGGTGAGTAGAACTTGCCAGAGAGGATTCTAACAAGACTTGCATGACTCAGAGAAATCACAAGGACATCTAGGAAATATCTGAAGCGTCACTGAGGCCCAGACACCATGCTGGGATTTAGGGAAATGACTGCATCTCATGGGGATAGTGGGGAGAGAGGTGTGGAGGAAAGTGATCCATGAGAGAATAGTAAAGTCAAGCTGGGCAACCCCAAGGGAGAGTTGTCCCATCTGCTGGCCATCCATTCAGGGGGACAGGATGAAGAGTCTGTTCAGGTACCTTAAATAGATAGATGGTGGGTTCCAGTTTTGGAAATAAGACTGTTTGGGTTTGGGTTTTTTTTTTTTTTTTGTAATCATAATGTCTTGGAAAGGTGAGAGTCCAACTGACAGTGTGAGAAATGAAGATCAGATTCACCTAAAAGCCTGGAGTGAGGAAGCAATGGAAGAGCTATGAGGAGAGAGAAGGCTGTGAAGCATGATTAAGATAGCTTGAGAGTTCTGGGCATGCAGGCTACCCTACATGGTTATCGTGGAGGAGGAAAGGCTGTTCTGCCTGTCCCTGTTATGGGGACCCAGAAGTGTGCCATGGCTGCTGCTAGAGGCAGGAAACCAGTGGCTGCACACAAAGTCCTTTCCTGTCCTCTCAGTGAAACCTGGGAGGGTATCATTACAGAGCCTAGAGCTGCAGGACCTTAGATTCGATTCTTCATTTTAACAGAAGATGGGCTGGGGGGTGCAGAAGAGTTTACTTGGTTATTTATTTATTTGTGTGTGTGTGTGTGTGTGTGTGTGTGTGTGTGTGTGTGTGTGTGTGTGTGTGAAATCACCAAAAAGACAGCTACCGTTCTTTGCTGGTCTGTGTCTTGGTTTAGATTTTCTCTTCTTTTTTCTCAAATGGCTGGAGAGGAAACAGAGAGCCTTTTCATCATAATCATTGTGATTTAAACAATTTTTTTGGGGGGGAGGTTCTTGCTGCTCTATAGAGAGATTCTGGAAACAGTGTCACATGCATAAGCACTGGGAGTGACAATTGGAAACGATCTCAAGAGATTGAAGTAGAAAGTGCTGTCTCTGTTGGAGGCCACAGGAGCTGCCTGTGGATCTGTGTTTCTTTCTCATCCTCATCCTAACTACACTGGGAAGATTCCTTCCTGTTCCTCAACCATACTCCAACACTGTGGAATCCTTCAATGCCTTACTGCCTGTGTGCTGAGTCCTTCTCTTTGCTCTTACAGGCAATATAACCTTTAATTGTGACTTCAACTTCTTGTGCTTCAGTCTTCTGATCCATGAGATGGGAGTGCTACAGTAACTACTTGTTTGTGTTGGACAAATGAAGCAAGGGGAGGCTTGTAAACTTTCTAGAAGCATGGCTAACACTGGTGAAGCACTTGCATTCCATGGCTATCAAGATTATTGATATTAATTCTCATATGCTTTCATTTGCAGGTCCTTGGGCAATCAGGGAAGTCTGGGAATCATTTGGAAAAAAAAAATGGCTTGCAGCCTCGTGTTCATGCCTGTAAACTTAGCTACACAGCAGGCAGAGACCTGGAAAATCACAGTTGGAAGCCAGCCAGGACAGAAAGCCATGGTGACTCCATCTCCAATTAGCCAACGAAATTCTGGGCTGGGGGTGTGATTCAAATGGTAGAGCACCAGATACGAGTAAGAAAACATAGGCCCTGGTACATTCATAAACTAACAAAGCAATAGATAAATGGCTTGGAACACATTAATTTCAAAAACCTTTTCTGATGCTGTTGCCATTAAAGTAAAATCAATAGTTACATTTCCGCATTGACTGTAACATTTCTAGGAAACTTTGCTTTTGGGGGGTATTTACAGGTGAATGTCACTGATAATTGGAAAACGTTCTCATTTTCATGAATGATCTTCACCATGTGTGCCTTATTGCTCATAAATTGCAAGAGTTGTCTTGAACTTCAGTTTTGTAAAATGTGAGCTTTCGTGAAGAAATGCAGATCTAATGGATGAAAACCATTATTGCTCCTTTCAGTGATTCGTTTCATTGTGTGAGGGTTTACAGCTGGCTGCCCAGGAGAATTCCTCTCACTCTGACCCTGAACTTTGCATAATATTTACAGGATTAGAAGAAGGAAAAAAAACAATTCACAGAGTAATAAAGACATCTACACAAGCATTTATTATACACAAAACTGTGCTTCATTTTGGAAAAATCTGTCCCAAACTTACTGGACTGGATCAGGCATAACAAGGTCACTGAAGATTTAGCAAAATGCCCTACAGATGTCTTTTGTTTTAGCTGGAATTGAAACAATGGGATGCAGGGGGAAAAGATGCAGAGACCATGGTATGGAGGGAAAGACACTTCAGCGGTGTTCAGTATAAACAACAATATCAAGTTGACCTTGAGACAGACAGTCTATGACACCAGGTTTTTAGCAAAAATAATCTACCTTCATGCACTGGTGCTGAATTCCAACTCACCCTCTTGCTTCTCCCTTGCCTTCTACTCTCCTGAGTCATTTGTTCTTTTGTCTCTTCATCCTAATTGATAAAGAAAAAAACCCTCACAGATTTAAACTTCCAGGACATTGGAGGTACTACTACAGGACAGGATCTCTTCAAGTCAGGCCTTAATTCTTCTGCCCTCTCCAGGCACCTCTCTTGCCTCCCCTAGGCTTTCAAAAGAGCCTAATAGCTATGCTTTAATGAACGCATAAGATGATGCTAAGTGAAATGAACTTCATGTTTTGGAAATGACTGTTATATCACTGTTGTAATCACTTTCAACATGCCATGTGAAACCGTAGCTTCTATTGTTGATGATCCTCTTGTAGCCCCTTCCTGTGGTTGTACCGGCACTATCACTATCTCAACTGAGTACACTGGGTACTATATATATACTGGTATTAGAACTAGGGAAGGGAAAGGGAATACCAAAGTCGAGAGACAAAGGATAAAAAGACAAACGACTCCAAAAGCAATACTTGCAAAACCATTTGGTATAAACCAACTGAACAACTCATGGGGGGGAGAAGGAAAAGAGGAGGGGGAAGGGGGAATGAGGGAGGAGGTAACAAACAGTACAAGAAATGTACCCAAGGCCTAACGTATCAAACTGTAACCTGACTGTACATCACTTTGACAATAAATAAGAAAAAACAAAAGCTTCCAATTTTTTTTCCTGTTACATACTGCTTTCATTTGTCTAGACTTGGATTTGGAATCTCAGAGATTTTCACTCAATTATTAAATCAGCAGTTCTTATTATACCACTCTCAGTCCTGTATCATTTGGTTAGACATTTGAGATCTCCAGGAGGGGCAGGGGAGTGGTCTCACCTTACACCCCAGTGATGTAACTGAAGTAAGAGAGCCAGAGTAAGGTGACAGGGAAAGTAGGAAACATCAGTGATAATGATGGTGGTGATGATGATGATGATGATGATGATGATGATGGTGATGGTGATGGTGGTGAGCTAGAGTTAGAAACTATGACAAATCCATTAACTAAGGCTAAAAAACTCCCACTAAAACAGTAAGGAATTGAATCAACTGTTCTTGAACTAGCACAGCTATTTCTTCTATTAACCTTCCTAACATCTTAGATGTTAAATGAGATTAAATGCCTCTACATGAGCAATTGAGTCCCCAAATAGAAAGTATCTGGATTTTGTAAATCTGTGAACAGGAAAAATACCCTTTGAAAGACCACAAAGAACAGGCATTCATGTCATAAGGCCCATTGATGGCCAGACCAGTTCAGATCCCAGGTCTCCATGCTTATCTGATAGCACCAAAACTGGGTGATTGAAGAGTTGCTAGGGGACATCCAGGTGACCAGTTTTAAACTGGAAAGCCCCTGAGTTATGGGAGACAAGTGTATTTGGGCAGAAGACTGCCCTTTGAGAATTAGCTCTGCCAGAGGTTAGCATACTCTTTCTCTTTTCTTTCGCCTTACTTTGTCTCCTACACTAAAGAAAGCTTCTTTGTGTACCTTCTCCGTGGGTTATGCAAAAGTTTGTTTTGGCATTTGTGAAAGTTCCTGGAATCTGATGGGACCTGGAAAATTAGACAGAGCATTCCTCTATGTTATCAGGGAAATTATTTTCTGTGTACCCTCCTGGTCGCTTAATGACCTTCAACATGGTCCTATTGCCCAACAGTAGTAACATGATGAGGACCAAGGCTTTAATCACAGTGGACCTTATCTAGTTTTTAATAAGCTTTGAAATTTTTAACTCAGTTCTAATTAAACAATCTCCCCCAAAGTTTTTAGCATATTGTAAAAACAAACATTTGACATTGTTCATTTTCTTCAATTTATGTATATATAGATATAAATTTGTACTATGTCTATTAGTTTCACCTTTCTGTGGTTTAATTCACTATAGTTCAGCTTAACTTCTGGAGACAGTTCTCAATATTTGTAAACCATTTTTTGTCATATTTGTGCCTTAAGCAATATATTTTCCTTCAAAATCAGCTTTAGCTGCATTTTGCAAATTTATATCATTTCTATTTATAGCATCAGTTGTAAATATTTTCTAGCTATGGTTATTTTTGTTTTTCTTTTTTAACATATTATATATTAAATATATTTGTGAAGTTATACATTATATATATTTATTATTTGATAAGAATCTGTATCTTTATTGTTTGATAAGCAAGTATGTGGGGGATTTTTGAGTTATCTTATTATTGACTAGTAACTAAATTCTTCATGCATTTTGAGGTCAGAAAAATATTCTCTTTGACTTCAGAGTTTTCAAATGTGTGGAAATATTTTTGAAGGACCAACATAGGTTCAAGTTCAGTAGATATTTTAAACTTGAAGAAATATATTTACAGTATATTGTCTATATCTCTGTGTCTTCAGTAGAGGTTGGGACAGAGATCTTGAGTGTCCATCATGAAAATGTGAAAGAGCACAGAACATTAAGTATGCAATGCTTTTAGAATAAAATCTCTGAGAAATGATGAGTCAATAGGATCCTCAGTAGAGCAGAAGACAAAATTTCAGAGTGAGCAAAAGGAATCCTCATTCTCTATGACCAACCAAAAGACAGGCAGAGAGAATACTCACATAAACCAGTCCACTGACAGATCTGGTCTAAATCAACAGAGCTCTTACTTTTTACTCTAAAGTCAAACATAAGTTGAGTAGAGATGTTGTTCCTTTGGGGTTGCTGCTGGCAATCCATCAGAGTGCCAATCCCAGAGAATGCAGCATGTTGTTTGAGTACACGGTAAGGAGAAGCAGACTGAGTGGTGTTTAGGAGTTATAACCCCCTGTTTATCATGGAGATAGACCAGGCAGTCACAAGAGCATCCAGATGGGTAAGGATGCTATGCAGCTCCTTTCAGAACAGTGCCTGAGCTTGGGCACCCGTGATATGTTGGACTGGATAATTCCTTATTGTAGATGGCTGTCATGTACACTGTGGGAGGCTGTCTCAGTGCATTTGTTTATTGCTCTGATATAATACTAATACCAGATAATTCATAAGGAGTATAAACTGAGGAATTCCAAGAGGCAGGTGCTGGCATCTGGTGAAGGGACATTGCTAAGGACATCCCATGAAGAGAGTGAGCAACCATAGACAGCCATCTTCATTGTCATCTTCACTGTCATCATCTCTGACTCCTACTCCTTCCAATCTCCCCCTTCCCTTCCTCCTCCTCCTCCTCTTCCACCAAGGGACCTCACCCAGTTGACTTTTTTGTAATCCTAATTGCCTCCCAAGGTTCCTTTCTCCAAATAAAATTACCATATGAATTTTATTATTTATTTCAAAAATAGCTTTGGGAGGGGAGGGAGTGGTGTCATAGCATAGTAGATGTTCAGCAATCTCCTTGACCTCTTACTTATTAGATTTCAGTCACAAAATCACCCACAGGAGAAAAATCAGGTCCTATTGAGAACTGCTCATTAGGGAATTCTTGCTAGTAAGTATGGCTCTTGAGGATGTAATGGCAGAGCCAAGAATGTTGAGGCAGGATACTGCCAGGGTGTACAAATCCAGGGTACTTGCCGTTTCTTGAGCAGGAATATCTCTTCGAATTGTGTGCTTTCTGAACCTCATGTGTTTCTCCCAAGTTCAGATGGTAATGGTTGACACTTTGCATTGTCCCATATTGCAACCTGAAAGATTCCAGTACTACTTAGGTTAGGCTGTCGTTAAGGATGTTGTTGAAAATATGCTCTTTATGCAATGCAGCAGTCTGTTGATGAGAAACTCCAGGAGAATTCCTGCCTAGTTTTTGTTCAGAGACTAGAGATGTTTTCCCTAAACCACTCATTTGCTTCCATCTAATGAACATTCAGAAGTCTGCAACCATTTGCTTCCCTCCTGTTTCTCTCGTTTTTTCCCCCATATTGGTTCATCTCAAAATGGAAACAAAATCTGTGATTTCCCACATGTCTGCCATCTATCATTTCTAGCCTTTAGTGTTTTCAGTTCTTGCCTTTGTTTTTCCTCTATTGGTTCATCTTAGATTGGATCGGGGTAACCTTACATTTTACACAATCTTGTAAATATTTGAAAAGAAATAGATGGAATCAGGATTATCAAGTGCTCAGCATGGGACCTGACATCCAGAAGACATTGAGGACATAGAAGCACCCTTTCTTCATGGTGAGATAAGAAAGTGAGGCACTGTATTAGGAAGGGCCTTTGTAAATATCCAAGTATTGTATAGATGTAAGTGTTATGCTCAGTCTGAGGGTCATTTTCATGATCAATGAACAGATACAACTTGCCACTAAAGTTTTAAAAGTGTTCCCACTTCCCTAGGAAAATAAGTCACATCGGTGGCCAGACCTGTGGTCTCTGCTGATCTAAATCTTTAGGTGGCTTGAGAACTTTCATAAAACCCACTGTGTAGACCCAGCTCTGAAAGCACATATTAAGTCTATTTGCAAGCACCTTTGGGCCCATTCCCCTTCACATACAGGAACATGGATGACTGTGGCTTGTGCTCTATTTTCCAAAGATGAGAATTCACAGGGATATGTTAAGAAGCACTTGGAAAAGTATGGTTACATTAAGTGAGAGAACAATGAGGAAGCAAAGCTGGGGGGGAGGGGGCAGGAGGGGGAAGTCTCTAAATGGCCTCTGCCTCTTGCAATGAGACTACTGCATTTTCATCATCATGACTAAATCTTGGCAAGAGCTGAGCAGCTGGCCCCCCACCGCCTGATGTTCTTCCCACTCTGCAATTTTGAAACCTGTTTGGCAACTGCACCCTGAAGAGCAGTTCTAACAACACCACTCCACACTTCCCCCAATTGAAATTTTCAATTATGTATCTACAGATTAATGGCAATCTACATCCTACCACTTTCTCCCTCTGTCCTCCTCCCCCCGCCCTTCTTTTTACTATATCATTAACTTCAACAAAATTAAGTTAGGGACATTTCGTCCTCAGAGAAGCCAGGGGAATAATAACAGATGGATTAGGGTAAAGGGCATAAAGCAGAAAAAGGACAATTTGACTTCCTGTTAGAAAAAGTGGAGCCACACAAAGAGAAAGACACAAGCACACAAAAATAACATCAAATTGTGCAGAGATAATTGCAACCCACGATACACTGGAGCTACTAGAAACCCCTACGAAATTAGATAATCACTTCTCCTTAGGGGGATTATGTGGGGCAAGTTGAAGTTATAGCATGTGTTTCCAATGTAAAGCCTTGGAGGAAAAAAATAGAATACAATAAAGTACTATTATTTTCCCCTAGACTATTTGAATTCTTAAATAAGTAACAAACATAGATTAAATTCAGTAATCCCTATATATCAGGGATATCCAAGAAAAACAGTTGAAGGACTCTGTAGAAACATGGCGTCCAGGCTTTGTCAGAGGCCAGTATAAACCAAACCCTAGTAAGTCTGCTTGGGAAAGGTGCATTTAATTGTATCCACTCTATCTTCAGCTTTAACCTCAAAAGTCATGTGTGACTACTGCTTCAGGAAAAGTGACAGACCATGGTAGGCATTCAGAATGTGCTTTCTGGATAGTATTTTCATGTGGTACAAAAGCAAAACAGATAAGTATAAGCATGCATTATACGTCACTCCTCAAAGTAAAGCTACTATAAGATTTGGTAAATCTTCTATACTGCCACTGAGGAATGATGAGATCAGAGATTTAAAGATGGGATAGGTTTTCAGATTTTATGAAGCAACTTATTATTTTGCTAGTCATGGGGCTTGAACTTAGGGCCTGAGTACTGTCCCTGGCTTCTTTTTGCTCAAGGCTAGCACTCTACCACTTGAGCCACAGTGCCACTTCTGGCTTTTTCTGTGTATGTGGTGCTGAGGAATTGAATCCAGGGCTTCATGCATGCTAGGTTGAAGCAATATATTTTTATAAAGCAACTTTCTATACTACAGAATCAAACATGGGAAATGTTTGATTACTCAAATCTGTGTGATGTTACCCACCCATGGACTATCTTCTTGAAGTTGGGTGAGGCCAGGAAATCAATTTTGGCCTATAGGAGGCTAAAGGAAGTAATGTGAAGAATTCTAGCTCAGGCAGTGAGAAGGTGATGGGAGTCATTATCAATCTCCCTCCACAGAGGAAGCCACAGATTCCACAGGATGAAGCTACAAGATGGCATCTTCATCATCCTAAACTTGTAAGTTCCCCATCTGGAGGAAAAAGACCAGAAAACTCTCCAGGCGCACATGGATATTTATGTACAGGAATAAACTTTTGTTGGGTCAAGCTGGTTAGATACAGAGCACTATAAACCTGTGCTTGTTAATGTCCTGTGTTTTAGATCTGAGAAGAGTGAGCCTTGGGATGGATTCTTGTTCATTTTTTCAGAGCTCATCACCAGCACAGAGCAAACGCCAATATGATCATGCTAAAAGTCTATTGAAATATACAGAACCACCCACGTCTTCTAGAGGAAGGGAGGGAAAATCACCTTGTTTGTTTGTTTTGGTAACAGACACCAGCAATAGGCTCTATATTAGATCATTGGATTAAGTAATGAACAAGAACAACAATAAAAAGAAAATACTTGTGAAGAATAGAAATGATGTTCATATTTTTAGTCCACAGACTCTAACAGAGAGTCAGCCAACATAGCTACTGACATGCTTTTTAACTCTGCTACTAGTCCTCTTATCACAGTATATTATTAGATAGATTCTGTTTCTATTGTCAAAGAACAAAATTTCGACAAATCGAGTTTAATGAGTTAATTGAATTTTATCAGCTACTCACAGATCAAGCAATATTCTATCTATAACACAGAAAGTTGCAGCAATGAGCTGAGCAGAGGAGATGGGTTTGGTAGGCAGAAGAGGCTGGAGAGAGCAGAAAAGCTGGGCATGAAGGTGCATGAGTGTAATCCCAGCTACTCCTAAGTGGAGGCAGCAGGATCTTGAGTTTGAGGTCAGCCTGAGGATAATTATTAAGACCTTATCTTAAGTGACAGTGCAATTGCCTAGCACATATTAAGCCCTGAATTCAATCCTTGGTACTGAAATAAAAGCAGAGGCAAAGCAAAACTTTAAGCATAACGTTCTTGTAGGCTTAAAGCAGAGAGGACCTCCTATCTTGCCACCTTAGATTACTGTGACATCTTAATCTTTTACAGGAAAACTTTTGTGTGGTGGGGAGGGGACTTCCCTATTTATCAACCCATTATGACTACCTGACACACAGCATATCGATCTGACTATTGATTATTGATGCAGGAGCTCAGTCCCAGACAATGGTAAAAGAGAGAGTGCATAAAGTTCAGCTAGGAGAGGAAATCTGGGGAGTATAACTTGTGCAGGCACTCAGGAATTTAGAAAGAATGGGATCTACCTTCCTACATTTCTGAGTGTCTGCAAACTTTGAAGTGCTATAGCACTTTGCCCTCATTCCATTAGTGGGAAGTTATATGTTTCTATGAGGCTCCAAGAGAGACTTTGAAGTACAGCCCAGCTGGGAAGGAGAAGACAATAGGATTGGTTAACCAATAACAGTCAGTGCTGAGCTCAACCCTTCCAATCACCAAATAACCATTGCACACACCTTGCTACACATTAAAACGCACTCACCCACACTAACTGCGCCACTCGCCATTTTCCCAGCCAATGGGGACAACCCAAAGCTCTGTAGGCTCCTTGAAAATCCTGATCAAATATCCAGGATCTTCCATCATCCTGTGGTACCTATGTGAATCTCTTGTTTCCAGGATCCTGTCCCGCTCGAAACAACAGTGATTCAGGAGCAGAAAACTGGGAGCAGGGGGAACATTTCCCACGAAAGAAAGGCAATAATAGAAAATACACACTCGGGGCTGGGGATATGGCCTAGTGGCAAGAGTACTTGACTCGTATACATGGAGCCCTGGGTTCAATTCCTCAGCACCACATATACAGAAAACAGCCAGAAGTGGCGCTGTGGCTCCAAGTGGCAGAGTGCTAGCCTTGAGCAAAAAGAAGCCAGGGACAGTGCTCAGGCCCTGAGTCCAAGCCCCAGGACTGGCCAAAAAAAAAGAAAAGAAAAGAAAAGAAAAGAAAATACATGGTCATCACTGACTCCCCATATTATGGGCGCTGCAGAGGCCCTAGGCTGGAGTTGTAGAAATGTCCTTTATTAGTTCCTAATTGCTCTCTGCTGGAAGAGCTACCTGGTCCAGGGCATTTGAAGCACCTTTGTGCTGTCTGACTGCCTCTTTTTATCCCATTGTTCTCCAAATCTGAATATCCCTTTGGGCTTCATAACTTTTTGCCCAAACTTTTGCTCATGCAAGTTGAGGGTTCAATAGTTATTTCTAGCTTTGCCCAAAGATATGGTAGCCTCAGCTCATTGTATCTTTGATCCAATTGAATTACCTTTAAAAAAAAATAGGTAGCTTCAAATTTATTTTCTACTTGTTAACACCTAGTGTCCAAAACTCAACTTAAATTTATTTTCTAGATGAAACTTCTTATTCTATCTTATTTCTTTTGGTTTTCTTTCTCACTCCATAGTTTTCTTTCTTGACTTGGAAAAGTATATGAAAAGAACAAACATAGTAATTTTTGTCAGAGTGGGTTGCAAAAGCTTAGCTAACATTAGTTCGAATATTTCAAAGTCTTTGTGACTCCAACTTAGAGGAAGTATCATAATGCAGGCTTGGGACGAGCTATAAAGTTCAAGAATCTGAAGAACTCCTTTTTGTATCTCAGTTCCATCACTTAAAAACTAGTTGATCTTTGGTATGTTAACTTTGCTCCACCTCCCTACTTCTTTATAAAGAAACAGTTAAAACTTCCTTTCTCCTTCAGGGGGCTGATTTAATAATCAAAGATCTTTACCCATGGCAAATAGATTTAGATTCTTAATTTTATCATATATTCCTGACACGTTCTTCTCTTCTCAATATTGTGCCTCTACCCCAATTCCTTTCTTTACACCTACAGAGATCAACAATATCTAATGTACACCTCATTCCTTTAGAATGCAGTGCTATAACTTCAACCTGCCTTCCAAATTCATCACACAATTGGGAGATGGGAATTTAATTTATACTACATTAAGTATCCAATTTCAGAGGTGGTGGCTTTGTCTGAAATGGTTCCATTTCACTAAATTTCTCTTGAGAATAAGCATGTGCGCACATGTGCACGCACACCACACCACACACACACACACACACACACACACACACACGATTTCTTGTAATAGAAAGTTTTGAATGGAGGTGACACATAAGCCACCCTGCCCCCCATCCTCCTCCCCACCCCCCATCCACCGTACCATAATCACCAGGCAGGTCAGGTTTCTGTCATTTCTATTGCAATCTTCATGCCTCTCTTGCCTCCTGGGCCGGAAGTTCCCAGCAATTTCACTGCCTTTCCACACAAAATGGGGGTCATAAACCAGTGGCTCATGCCTGTAATCCTAACAATTGAGGAGGCTGAAATCTAAGGATTGTAGTTCAAAGCCAGCCCAGGGAAGGAAAGTCTGTGAGACTCTGACCTCCAATTGATCACACACACCAAAAAGCTGGAAGTGGAAGTGGTGCTGTGGTTCAAAGGGTGGAGTGCTATCCTTGAGTTAAATAAACTCAAGGACCGTGCCTAGGCTCTCAAGTTTCAAGTTCCAGGACCTGCACAAAAAAATATAGAAAAATGGGGGTCATAGACCCGCCCTCTGAAACCCAGGTTTACAGCAACAAGTAGTGTTTCTCTGCCAGACACTAGACCAGGGGCCATCAGGATTCATCCTTCCTGCTACCAGATGTGTAACTTCAAGGTGACGTTTTTCTAATCCTCCCAATTTGAGATTCAGGAATGGGCCAAATTAGGAGAACTGGTAGATGATGCCTCAGAGGAGTCTCTGTTCTACACAAGGTTTGTGAGTTTAAAAATATTTCTCATTGGTTGAAACAGGAAGGTTGCTAATTTCCCTGATATTAAGCTTCCCACTGTCATGGAAATGAAGGAATTTACAGAAAATCAACGAAAGTCAGAAAGAGTATGTCCCTGTGTGTGTGTGTGTGAGAGAGAGAGAGAGAGAGAGAGAGAAAGAGAGAGAGAGAGACAGATAGAGACAGAGAGAGAGAAAGCTAAGCAAGCATGCCAGGTCTTCAGTTCAAGCATAAGTACTGGCACAGACAGACAGACAGACAGACAAACATCTCCCCAGTGGATTCCACAGAGCAGCCAGAGTCACCATCTTTGTTTTTTTTTTTTTTTTTTTTTTTTTTTTTTGCCAGTCCTGGGCCTTGGACTCAGGGCCTGAGCACTGTCCCTGGCTTCCTTTTGCTCAAGGCTAGCACTCTGCCACTTGAGCCACAGCACCACTTCTGGCCGTTTTCTGTATATGTGGTGCTGGGGAATCGAACCCAGGGCCTCATGTATATGAGGCAAGCTCTCTTGCCACTAGGCCATATGCCCAGCCCCAGAGTCACCATCTTTGATCTTCCCTAAGTGGTTATATCAGGTGGTTCACCAGGCTCTCCAGCCCCTTATAATTTCTAGCAGTTTTCAAGTCCTTGAGTTTTCCATTAGGCTTCTTGACAAAGAAGATGAACATGAATTCTTCTGAAGAATGTTTACAGCAAGCACGCCAGCAAGGAGTTACCCAAAAGATTTCAAGCAAGATCATACTAAAGCTACCAGTACAAGTATGTTCATCACAGCACAATTTGCCATTGCTCAAGTATGGAACCAACCCAGATGCCTCTCAGTAGATGAATGGATCAAGAAAATGTGGTACATATACACAGTGGAATTCTATGCTTCCATCAGAAAGAATGACCTTGCCTCATTCATAAGGAAATGGAAAGACTTGGAAAAAAAATCCTATAAAGTGAAGTGAGCCAAACCCAAACAAACATAGACTCTATGGTTGCCCCATGGACATGAAATTGTAACATTCGAAACTTGAGGACACACTCTCAAACCATACCCCACCAGGGCAGAGTGCTTACCAGGGAAATGTGATACTTAGATCTATCAAATACATGGTTGGGGTGGTAGGGAGCTATTCGGAGCTTTCTCCTGAACCTGCAGTCCCTGAGTCCCACTGGAGACAGAAGACCCAGAGGAATTGCCGGTGGCTGAATAGCTACATCTAATTTTGGAGTTCAGTTAGCAGGATTCCTGTGACTCCCTACTGAGCTCTATTATTCTCTGACACACCCAATAAATTATTATTTAACAATAATAAAGGTAATAGTTTGACCTGCAAATGCCCTTCTGGTTCTTATTTCTCGGTGTATTTAAAATCCAAGCAGACCAAGAGCTTACCCTGTACGTATCAGGCCTCTTCAAACACTACAACAATAGTATTTCATAAAGGTGGCTTCTTGGCCTTTCAAATTAGATGCTCACGGTGTGTACCATGGAACATTAGTTTCTGTGATGCTAACAGATGTTGTTTATAAAAGGATTACATGGCTAGATGCATACTTCTAAGTAAAGCAAAATAAAATAGGCATCTTTCCTGCAGGACTTCTTGAAGGCTTTAAATGGATATAGCTCTCTGAATCTCAATGAGGAAACAGATTATACAACCGTTCTCCAACATGTGTTCGAGAGGGTATGTCTTTGTTGTCCCACCAAATTCTGAAATGCTATTCTGTTCTCTGTAACATATAGTAGAAAATATTGAAACACTTCCTAAGTATCGTTGGATGAATTTGCAGCTTACAAAGGGAAATAGAAAGAAAAAAGGAAAGAGTAGAAAGAACTAGAAAGGAAACAGCAGCATGCAAAACTAAATTATAAATGATTTTCACGAAGTAAAATACTGCAACTATGTATAAAATATAAGGATAATTTTTTCAACAAATGACAGTAAAGCTAGAACAGTAACCAAACAGCAAGTTGAATTTATCTGATATTACAGCATTATATTAATAGAAACTGTGTGGCATAAGAACAGAAGTCGCAAGTAAGAAGCTAGAAAAAAAAGATTATTCTTTTTAAAAAAATCAGTGACGACAGTTTAGTATATTTAATACAGAGTAACTCTCACAAATGAATAGTTATAAAACAGGGAAAAAGCCCAGGAGTAACATAGAAAGGGTCACGATTTGACAGTTTACCAAAAGAAATATGACTGAAAATTAATTAGAAGAGATGATATATAATCTCACAGGTAGTAAAAAGTGCAAACAAAAATAATGATAAGATTTTTATCTTTTACTTGATGCTTTAAACTTTACTCTTACACTAAAAAAAATGAGAGTACTTTCCTACAATGTTGATTGTGGGAATGTAAATCTGTATGTAAAACATTTTTAGGGAACAACCTGAAAATACATTCAAAACCCTTAAAAATGTACATAATTCTTGACTCAGCAATTCCATTCCCAGAAAATTATTCTGATGAGATCATCACTAGTAGTTTAGAAGATTTATATGTAAGCATAGCTACTTTATCACTGCTGATAATAAGATTGGAAAATACTATAGTGTATTAATAACTATGATAAATTCATGAGCTGGAATACTATGCAGTCATTAAAAATTACATTGTATAAGAATATTTAATGACCCAGGAAGATAATGATATGGAACTGAAAAGAAAAAAGAAGAAGGTTATTAGACCAGAAATATAGTGTAATCAAATTTCATTACAAAATATGTACAATAAAAATGGTTACACACTAAAATATAAGTGGTGAATATGTCTAAGTAGGTAGGATCACATACATTTTTTTTCTCTGCGTTTTTCACAATTGCCCTAGCCATCAAAGAAAAGAAAATAATGAATCACCACAGGATTATACAAGTAAAAATTGCATTTTATGAAGTGCAAATCTGTGTGCCTGCTTTATTCCAGGATCATAATTAGCGAAATATATGCCCACTAACTTTTGAAATAATTGAGGTCATAATATTAGCACAGAGGTATACTCTTTCAGTCACCACACCTGGATTTGTGTGAACCAAATAAGCAAATCCTTTGGATGGCATAAGGACCATGAAAGTCTCCTGACTTCGTGTTACAAGCATGCAAATCCCAAAGTCCAACCATTTTCAGATGTGATCAGGCTTTGCAAATCCAGGCTTCTCCAGTAATCCACGATTTTACAGTTGATTCAGCCTGAGCTTGCATGGGCCACTTCCACCCCACCCCAATGCTGCATTTAAACTACCCACATTATCTGTGTACCTCTAAAACCATCGGATCTATTGACTCAGAACCTAGGGATAAAGAGTTCCTGGAAAGCACTCAGAGAACCTAGATAGATAACAACAGAGAGGGCAAGAATCTCAATTCTTCAGATAACCACCCCCCCCCCCAAAAAAAATGTTTCAGCTACAAACTGGAAACACAGTTTATCTGGTTCAAAATCCTGCTCAGTTCTGCTGAGATGGCTGTGTCATTTGAGGCTGTTTCTTTCCTTACCTCCATCTCTCTTAAAAAACACATCTGCAGAATTAAATTCCAGGCACTGCCGGGGAATGCTTTCAAAAGCTCGGAATCAATTCCTCAATCATTCCACTTTCTTAGCTGTGATTAAAAACATGTGTCCCCTAATTAAGCTAATGAGAAATTGTTAATTGGCACAGAAACCCCACACCCCCCTCTGTGCACACTTGTTAATGTCACCGTCACTTTGACAGGAGAAAGGATCAAAATCGAGTGAAGAGAGGGGTTTTTTTTGGTTTTTTTTTTTTTTTAAGTGGCTTCAATACTGAACTTCAGGACAGGAGCTTCATTTGGGAAGTGAGCTCTGTCAATACCATGAACTGCCTGGAAGAATAAGAAATGCCATTTTCTGCTAATTTCATAGAGAAGCAGAAAGGAAAAGATGCAATCCTCTCTGTGGTTGTTGTTTGTTGAGAGCAAATAATGAAATTCCGTTTGCTTATTTGTCTTCTGTGTAATGGTAAGTCTATGGAACAAGCTGTAGCAAAGATGGGAAGTGTTTATCTCTGGAGCAACATTAGGAAAGACCCCTTCTTGTTGACCCAGGGCAAGGCCATTATTTGGTTTCACCCAAGGCTCCTTGCAAACAGGAGGGCTGTGTTCAGCCAGAGCAGGAAATGCATGGATGATATTGGTCTTATGTTTCTACACTCTCCATTCTGCCAAAGCCTGGCCACTTTACTTATGCAGCTTATCGCTAGCTTTTCTTGTGCATCTCCACAAACAAAAAACAATTACTCTCCAAAGTCTGGAAACTTCTGAAAATAGTAAGTATCCTGCAAGAGGAAGGTGGTTGGACTGCGGCAGGTCGAGGTGGAATAGAGTCAGCTGAGCTCAGCGGACCACACCTGAAGACCAAGGGCACAGGAACTATGAATTTGCTCTGAGCAGCCTGGTCTAGGAAATGGAGCTTCTTACCTTAACTCAGCCCACAATCAAACCCTTTCAGAAAGAGACACATCTAGATGTCAGAGAAACAAGTTTTCAGGAAAGCTCCAGAAATAGGAGGCCCCAAAAGAAGGAAGAATAACATACTTTCAAAAAAAAAACAAAACTTGGGCTGGGAATATGGCCTAGTGGTAGAGAGCTTGCCTCGTATACATGAAGCCCTGGGTTCGATTCCCCAGCACCATATATATAGAAAACTGCCAGAAGTGGCACTGTGGCTCAAGTGGCCAAGTGCTAGCCTTGAGCAAAAGGAAGCCAGGGACAGGCCCTGAGTTCAAGGCCCAGGACTGGCAAAAAAAAAAAAACAAAAAAAACAAAAACCCAAACCTCCCATTTATTGAGCACCTACTGTGGTTTAGTGTCTGTTTCCAACCTTGAGGGTACAGTAGTGAATCAAACAAGCAAATTTCCACCCCCTTGGAAAGTAGAGATGGATAGCAAATGAGTAGAATATATGCTATGTTGGGCTGAAAACCATACAGTAGGAAAGATCGATGGAGGATGTTGGCAGGGTCCTTGCTGATTTAAACGGGATCATCAAGGACTGTCCCTTGAGAAGGTGATGTTTGAGAAGACTTGAAGAAAGGGATCTATCTGGAGAACCATCCAGGGCTAGGGATGGGTGGGGACAAACGAGGTGGGCACAGGCCTTGCAATCTCAAGGGAGAATTCCAAGAGGCCAGAAGAACTGAATGGCAGTGAGCCTACTGTCCCAGGTGGGTTGTTTTGCTGTTGTAATGGTGTTTTGCCAAGAACAAGCCAGGGGATAGTGGAGTTGGGGGAGGGAACCAAGCTGAGATGCAGGAGAACAGGTAAGAGTTACTGTCATAATGCACCTGGAATGGGGATGGCTTGGCCCACATACAAGGTACTTACAAGCTGACTTGAAGCATGCCTTGGAAGTAGAGCCTAAAACATTTGCTTGCTGGTAGCTTGATAGGAAGTATGTGTCAGAGGAATATCTCCCCACTAACTCTCCCAAGAGCTCACAGGGATCCAGTGTTCTGCTGGGTGAGAATTGACCTCAAACTTGCAGAAGAAACTTATTCTCACCTCCTCAGCTCTCTCTCCATAGTCAGACAGGTCTCTTGTGACCTCAGGCAAAGCATGGAGGGTAGCTGATAAGTCACTGGATATAAGCAAGTTAAACGAGGAGTCACAAAAGTTTCTCTTCCTTGCAAAGCCTACAGTAATACTCCTTCCTTTGCAATGTCAGTGAGGTTTTGAGAAGGGCCTTTCCTCCCTAGCTTACTACACCTGAGGAGACAGCAGGAACCCTTTGCTGTAAGGATTTACTGCTTTACTTTTCTTTATTTATTCCATCTTCAGTGTAGCGTAGGGATCCTATGCTATTTGTTTATTATTATTTTTAAAGCAGGACAGTTTGCGATCCTCTCTGCACAGGGTGGAAAATAGTTTATTAAAGTGCTCATAAAAGAAGCTAAGTCGTAAAAGAGAGTGTGGGGGTGGAGGCGAGGGAGCCACAGGCTTCTAGAGGAGCACTTCGTTAGTGGTTTAAGCAAGTCTGTTTGCCCCTCTCCCTTCCCCAATCAGCTATCACTGCAGTATTTTTTGGTTGCATCAGCAACTTTCCACCTCATCTTTCTTTCTCACAGGTGGTTTTGAAACCTAATTTCAACCTGTTTGGATGAGATGCCAGCACTTGAGCCTTGGCATCAGCAATCTGGTGCTCTGTCCCGGCCAGTTCAGCTATGATCTGCTCAATCGCAATGATAGACAGAGAAAATGAAAATGAGCGGCGGGGCGGGTAACAACACACCAGTGTGCGACACGAAATGTACTCATTACCTTACTTATGTAACTCTCACCCCCCTGTACATCACCTTTACAATGAAATAAAATATTTTTTAAAAGACAGGAGGGTGAACACACAGAGCAGCTGAAACAGGTGTTTCCCAGTGCTGCATACTGCTCCTGCACCAATTCTCTGCTACACAAGAGTCAGCTTCATCAGCCCCTCCCCAGGAAAGAAGGGCAAGTTGCCTTTGTGTGCCTAGATAAAATGAAAGGCTTTGAGGCAGGCTGTAATGCCATGCCTTGGAATCAGCTGCTCATTTCCTAGGCTCCTAAGGTGAGAAGATACATTTTTTCCCAGGCCTTGAGATAGTGCAGTTATAAGCAAGGCCCTCCTCTGAAGCTGTTCTCCATAATGGTCATTCATGCCTGGTACCAGCTCTATTCTCTTCTACAGGCTCCCTCCCCCACTTCCTGCTGTTCAAAGAGGTGCAATATGCAAGGGCTTTGGGAAAATCACCACCACGTGACTGTAATGCATCCCACAATTGAATGGGGACAGGTAGGGCAGATTCAGCTAAGAGATGTGTTCTTTTTCTCTGCCAGGCAAAGATTTCATAAAGCATTTTGAAGGAGGAGATGGGAAGGGGAGACTGATACCGATTTCTGAAACGTTAGAGCAGTTGTAAGCTTATGCATATGAATAGAGTCTATGGGTACAAAGCCACCAGAACTAAGCAAAAGCTATTGACTACACCAAAGAAAAGAAGGGGAGAGACTTGCAGGTTGGGGGAAATCATAAAGATTGTATTGAAATGGTGAAGAATGGAATTCAGAGGTTATCAGTAAAGCTGAAATGGAAATGGAATATGAGGTTCTCACTTTCAATCTAGGTTAAGCTCCCACTCGTCTGATGTGGTTTGTTAAACAGTTGTTACAATCATGGCTTCTGGCAGATGTGTTCAGTGGGGTGTGAAGAGTGGGAGGGACATGGGATAGCTACTGGTTTCAGCACAGGCTCCACGTCTGCGAGTCTCTTCCCATCCCCATATTTCTTGTTAGACAGAAATGACAAAGGAAGGATGAAGAGCGAAAAACAGGAAAAGTGATTAGCAACCAGAGAGGAATGTGCTCACAAGAAATGCTAGCTCAGGGCTGGAGCCAGTGACATATGTCTATAATTCTAGCTACTTAGGAGGCTGAGATGTGAGGACCATAGTTCAAAGCCAACCCAGACAGGAAAGTCCATGAGACTATTTCCTACTAACAATACACACACACACACACACACACACACACACACACACACACACAAAACAAGAAGTAGAACTGTAGCTCAAGTGGTACAGTGCTAGCTTTGAGCATGAAAGCTCAGAGACAAGGCCCAGGAATTGAGTTTAAGCCCCAAGACAAGCACAAAACAAAACAAAACCTGCCAGTTATTTTTAAAACTTATTTTCACATTTAGTTTAAAAGTATCTAACTGGGAAGTGGCACTGTGGCTCAAGTGGTAGAGTACTAGCTTTGAGCTGAAGAGCTTAGGGGACAGCACCCAGGCCCAGAGTTCAAGCCCCATGATAGACAAAAGAAATAAAGGTACCTAGCTGGGCACTGCTGTAATCATAGCTACTCAGGAGACTGAGATCTGAGGATTTCAATGTGAAGCCAGCCCAGCCAGAAGAGTATGAGACTCTCATGTTCAATCAGCATAAAGCTTGAAGTGGCGGTGTAGCTCAAATGGTAGCCAGCATGGAGTTAAAATGCCAAGTAAGAGCACTAGGCCCTGAGTTTAAGCCATATTCCCCCACCCCCACATATATACACACACACACACACACACACACACACACACACACACACACGTGTCTGAGATGCACCTAAAGTCATACACGAGGGATACTTCTTTGTGAACAGGACCAAGGCCTTTCTAAGGAGAGTTTCTTTTTTTTTTTTTGCCAGTCCTGGGCCTTGAACTCAGGGCCTGAGCACTGTCCCTGGCTTCTTTTTGCTCAAGGCTAGCACTCTGCCACTTGAGCCACAGCGTCCCTTCTGGCCATTTTCTGTATATGTGGTGCTGGGGAATCGAACCCAGGGCTTCATGTATATGAGGCAAGCACTCTTGCCACTAGGCTATATCCCCAGTCCCCTAAGGAGAGTTTCATCTAGCATTTGTCTGTATCCCTTCTGCCATACAAGGACACTGCAATCCTCCTTTGGCCACAGACATGGATATCATCTCAGCAGCAGAGGGACCAGGTCATCACAAGATGCTGAATGTGCTGCTGCCTTGTGTTGAGTTTCTCAGCCTCTGGAACGATGAGAAGTTAGTTTCTGTTATTTATAAATCACCCAGTCTCAACTATTTTCTCTTGATAGGACAAAAGGGCAGACACAGTGGAAGACCCCTCTCAGAATTCAAAGGTTTGTTGATCCAAAAACAATTTAGAAGATTCAGGTATAGAAAAGATACCAGCCCTTACTCAAGATATGTTACTGACTGTTTCTACAGTCACAGGGGACAACAAATGTGACCCACAGAAGACAACATTAGACCCCTGAGGGCTTGGAGATGGCACCCCAGAAATCTGCTTTAAGAATAATTAAAAGATTTAAGAAAACACTGGACAAAATCAGAAGACAAATCTGTTTTGCTAAAGTGACTGAAATTAGATGCCATATCACAGTAAAAAAAATACTTCCAATGACAGAAAACAACCTTCACTAACCAGCCTCCACCTGCCATGTATTTGCCTTCTCTAGGCTGACACTCAAATACTGGACGCCCTTTCCCTGTATCTTGTCACTTGAAGCAGCAGTATTAGCTGGGATTCAGACCTTCTCTTAGAGAACTACTGATTGCCTGGCATTTCCCATATGTCATTAAATTTCTGTTTGTGTTGCTTGAATAGTCTGCCTTTTGTTTGGGGTATTTGCTTCAGCGAAGTGCCTATGAGGACTGGAGGAAATTGTTTTCTTTCCCTAAAAAGGAAAACAAACAAACAAACAAAAACCCAGCCATGCCAATCTTTGGCTTCTCTGTTGTCTTAGCACCTGAAGTTAAGTGAGCAGTGGCAGGAGAGAACCCAGGAAGGCAGATTTGGAGGTTCAGGAAAATTGGAGGTCCTTGCATACAATCCCATAGCATTTGGATGTGATCTGAGAGAAAATGTGAATCCTTGAAGGTTGCTTAGCAAGATGCAATCAGATGAACATTTTAAAAGGAACTCTCACTTCTGTGAGGAAGATTGATAGAAACAAAAGAGACACAACGAAAGCCAGGGAGAGCATGGGTGGACATCCCAGAGGAATATTTGGCCTGGAGATTTCTCTGGGAGCAATGGATCCCCGAACTTCCCCAGCCCAGGTGGTATGGTCTGGCCTAATGGCCTCTGTCAGAATGCTGGAATTTAGACCTCAGCATCCCCTAAAGATGCACGTGCTGAAGGGCTTTTGGTTTTTTTATCTTTTTTTGATTCTTCTCCCCCCCTGCCGAAAAAAAACCAGCATTGGGAAGTTGTAAAACAATAAGTGGGACCTAGTGGGAGTTTGGGGGTTACTTGGGATTGTGCCTCCTCTATCTATGTCTCTCTATGTCTTTCTAGCTCTGTCCGTCTCTGTCTTTCTGTCTCTATCTGTGTCCTGCCTCTCTCTCTCTCTCTCTCTCTCTCTCTCTCTCTCTCTCTCTCTCTCTCTCTCTCTCTTTGTCATTCATGAGTTGAGTAGTTTTGGTCCCCACCCTCTTGCCCATGCCGGAGAAGACCTGGCTCTAAATCAATAGGGCGAAGCAATCATCAGCTGGACCATTCAAACCTGAGTCAAAGTAATCCCTGTCTCTCTAGCAGACAGCTCAAGCATTGGTAATGGTGGCAGAACAGACCAGCCTTGTAATGCACAAAACAATTGAAGAAGCTCCAAAGGGAAGGCAGCCGGAGTGAAAGTCAACTCCCCAGGAAAAGTGCACAGCAGGACTGTACCTGGCTCTACCCTAGGGCTCCTGAGCAGCCCACCACCAGTGGCAGACACACTGGAAACAATTACTTCCCTCTCACAAGCAAGATAATAATTATCTCTAGTTTTAAAATCCCTTAAAATAATATGACTTTCACTTCTATGCAGAAGAAGACTTAACAATGTCTTATAAGGTGGTGCCATTTAATTGTTAATCACATCGTTATTTTATTATCCAGAAATAAGAAATACTTGGTGTTCTTTAGCATTTTCTGAATTCCAGAGGGAAAAGAAATTGGATTGTTAACTTTTTTCAGCAAAAAACCCCGAAATAAAATAACCCACATCAGCCCATTCTTTGCCTTATCATCTTCTTTTCAACGTGTGCTACATGATAAAGTAACATGTAATTTGGAATAAATGGCTTATAAGTGTGATACCTTATTTTATTCTAAAAGTATTCGGTATTCCTTTTTAAATACACCCCACTTGAACTAAAAAGGAAATGAGGAATATAATTTTGGAATAATTGCTCTACCTAAGTTTGATAACCACAATTTTCCCAATGGCACAATTTCCATTTCTCCATTTCCCCCACAAAATAATTCAATTTTTTTTTTTTTTTTTTTAGGAACTGTGTCAAGAGTGTGCTCACTCTTTCCAATCTAGCTTTTTGGTTGTTGTCATTTGTTTGCTTTCGTCTGAGCAGATTAAGGAAGAACTGGAGAAAAGAGGTGATAAACATGGGTACATCTTATTTTCTGTCTGATTGCTTCAGCTTAGCAAAGTGAGACACACACACACTCCGCACACACAATGCTGGCTTGTTTTTGTGTCAATGGTAGTTTCCTCGCTCCAGTTCACTAGTACCTTGTGCATATTTGCTTTAAGGATTAGAATCCTTTTCTCATTGACATGTTTGGTGGAGACATGCAGTTTATATGCCAAAGAGATGAGAAGAAAGATGGACCACAACACTTCAGGAGAGATGGAGACAACAATTACAGACATTTGGAATAGGTAGGGATGGGGGAGAACGATGGAAGGGTGACACTAATCATAAATGGATCATCAACTGACAAAACAAGTGAACAAAAAAACAATGTACCAAGCAAGAACCCCCAAATCCCAAATTGTTTTCTTTTTAAATGCCAAAGCAAGGACTGGTCAATAAAAGTAATCTTATCAGATGAATGTACCTCTTCATACTTTTTTTTTTTTTTGCCAGTCCTGGGCCTTGGACTCAGGGCCTGAGTACTGTTCCTGGTTTCTTTTTGCTCAAGGCTAGCACTCTGCCACTTGAGCCACAGCACCACTTCTGGCCATTTTCTATATATGTGGTGCTGGGGAATCAAACCCAGGGCTTCATGTATATAAGGCAGGCGCTCTTGCCACTAGGCCATATTCCCAGCCGCTATTCATACTTCTTGAAGGATACCAGTTTACATACCAGATCCTCATAAGTTCTTGGAATTTAGGAGGGCAATGGCTGCACCCATCAGCTAGGGGAGATGATTGGAGATACTTTTCACTCTGCTTGCGAGCTTCTCTACCTGTCTAAAAGGAGCTTTATCCCTGGCAGATCCATCATCTCCCAGAAGATGGGATGAGAAAATGACATAACAGATGTGAATGTACAAAGAAAGTCAAAGCAATACATCAATTCAAAAGATTCTTAGTTTTTATTACACAGATCCATCCAGTCCTGCCACATTATGACAGCATAAGCTCTATTAGCTACATGCATTATAATAATCTATTATTGGCAGAATCAGCCTTGGGTAGCAGCAGCTGGCCTTGATTATTAGAAATCTGGAGATAACATAGATAAAGCAGGGTTGTAAAGAAACAAGGCCCGTTAGCATGTGGTTTGGAAACTACTTGCAGTTCTACCTAAGCCTTGCAAAATTCTCTAAAAGAACCCAAGTCCAAAAGGGAAGAGTTGAGCTGCATTGGCAACGTTATCAGACTTAATGAGTCCAAGTCTTGGAATATAGATCACATGTCATCTATGGAACTGGGAAAAATTGTTTATCAATGTCTATCAATGACTTGAAATAATTCTGGAGTAGCCCGAATCATCATGAGTGAATTGTTGAGTTAGGTTGGCTGATTTGGAGACAGGGATTTGGGACCTTTAGTTGGCCAACTGTTGACAACAGTGTTTCATTTTAGAGCAACAAACAGAAATTTAGATCCAACTGTGATACAAGCCCATTTTCCTTTCCATTTATTTATACATCAAATATGAATACAGAACATGAGATTGTTTGTGCTGGACCTGTTTGCAGGCACTGGATATAGAAAATATAGAGAAGAACAGAGGCAAACGGTTCTTTTGTTCTTGGGTTTGGATTTCAAGAAAGGGGAGCATATGCTGTACCAAATTCCCATAAGCTGATGACTTAAATCAACAGGAATTTATTCTCTTGAAGTTCTGGAGACCAGAAGCTAAAAGTTGAGGTATAAGCAAAGTCACATGCTCTGGAAAGAACTTGTCCTTGCTTCTTCCAGCTTCTAATGGAGATAGAATTTCTTGGCTTGTGATAAGACCACAACAGTATTCAAGGCTACCATCTTTCAATCTTTCTCTGTAACCTGTTGGTCCAGTTTTCTCTTCTATGTCTGTTAAATGTCTATACCTTCCTCTTGTATATATAACTGCACTTAGTGTCTGTCTTGATAATCTCATTGCATCTTAAACTTCATAACACCTGCAAAGATCATTTTTCTGTATAATGTACATTTACATATTTACATCCTGATGCCTCCAGTGAGTGACAGTCAATAGGCAAACAGACCTTTAGAAAATTGGCTGATATTGAATGCTTGAAAAGAAAAGGGGGATGTGAATGAGGTTTGTGGCATCAGGAAAGGCTGATGGGATCAAAGGTCTGAAAGGCGAGAACAGGCTCTGCGGTTGGTTGGGAAGAAGCACCCCATATTATGAAATGAAGGGTGCTTGTTTCTTGCTTTACTTAGAGCCAGATTTCCCATCACACTTGCTCCTGATCATCTTAGTGAGACATATTCCAATCTATGGTGGGAGCTCCAAATCTGATTTCTTGCTTCTGTTAACATTTTGAGACAGGGATCTCACCATATAGCCCGGTCTTCTCTCCAACTGGCAATCCTCCTGCTTCAGCCTCCTAAGCGCTGAGATTGCAGGCATGCACCACCACACCCAAGTTGCTTTCCTAATTGGACAACATTCTTCAATCTGGATGAATTTGGACTTCCCAGAGTTGCTAATTCAACATCAGAGGAACTTCATGAAGACAGCCATGGAATCCTCAGTCCTCAATAATTTCACCCAATTTCTGAAGTTGAGGTACTTAAAATTTTACAGATCTAGTTTCTATATTGTTTTACTTCAGGAAACAGTATTTTCTGTTAGGATTTCCCCTTTCTCCTTCTCCCTCGTCCCCAATTCTCTATCCTATAATTAAGAACTCAAAAGGCACTGGATTTTTGTGTGTGCATTTTGATTATTTTTCCTTTGGAAGTCCTCTAAAAATATCTCCAGTTTACATGGAAGGTAATTAAATTGTTTGCCCTCAATCCTATTGATCTTCATTTGGCACTTAAATTAATTTCAATATTTTCTGAAGGTAGCTGTTTTCTACAACTCGAGGGCTAATCACCAGAGAGGTTATGTGTTGGAAATATGAGCTATATGAGGGGAGTGCAGGGGTGACTTGTGGGCTGTTCATGACAGTTATCTAGGCACCAGTCACTGAGAGTTCAGCCACATCCTCAAGTTTGCTCCAGCCAGTAACCCCAAAGCCTCATTTGAAGAAGACGTGAGAATTTCCATACACAGCCAAGATAATGCCCCCATCCCGATCTCCTCCTTCTCCAATCAGGGTTGGTGATCCTCTTGATTCTAATTTGAAGTGTAAATATTCTCAAGAGGCCACCAATATAACACTAAACCAGTATAACGTTAAACCAGTATCAGTCACTATTAGTCATTGATTCTTTTCTTCTTCTTCTTCTTTTTTATTTATTGTCATAGGGAATAATTAGCACAGGTTTAGGCTAGTTACAGCAGAGGATCACAAGAGCCTAATAGCTATGCCCTTATGAACGCATAAGATGATGCTAAGTGATATGAACTCCATGTTATGGAAACGACTGTTATATCACTGTTGTAATTACTTTCAACATGCCATGTGAAACTGTAGCTTCTATTGTTGATGGTCCTCTTGTATCCCCTTCCTGTGGTTGTACCCGCACTATCACTGTATCTCATCTGAGTACCCTGGATACTGTATATACTGGTATTAGAACTAGGGAAGTGAAAGGGAATATCAAAATCGAGAGATAAAGGATAAAAAGACAAATGACTCCAAAAGCAATACTTGCAAAACCATTTGGTGTAAACCAACTGAACAACTCATGGGGGGAGAGGGAGAGGGGAAGGAGGGAGGGGGGGAAATGTGCGAAGAGGTAACAAAGAGTACAAAAAATGTACCCAAGGCCTAACTATGAAACTGTAACCTCTCTGTACATCACATTGATTCTTGCTAAATAATCACATTGTTAAAGTTAGGTAGGAGGGATAGCTAAAGGCAGAGTCAATGGATAGTGGAGAAAGAGATGCTGCCTCCCAGAGAGCTGTAGCACAGAGGTAAAGACTGGATGTGAGAACTCCGTACCTAAAGAAGGGGGAAGTAGGCCCAGGTGCTGGCATCTCAGGCCTGGAATCCTAGCCACTTCAGAAGCCGAGGTTAGAGGACTGCAGCTCCATGCCTGCAAGTCTATGGCATTCTTACCTCCAAGTAATCACTAAAAAGCCAGACATGGAGCTGTGGATCAAATAGCAGAGTGTAGCACACAGGCACTGAGTTCAAGTCCTCAGGCACTGAGTTCAAGTTCCCAGCCACAGTTTTCCAGTATTAAAAAAAAAAAAAAAAGATGAGGAAGTAAAATTGTCTCAACCTTCTGGCTCACCATGGCATTTCAGCTTTATAGATCCCCTTTAACTACTTTCTTGTGCTGTGAAGAGGTTTGTATTAGATTTTTTTTTTAAAGTCCCTCTGGTTGCACAGCTTATGATTTAATTTAATCACTTGCATTTGTTGAATATTTTCTCTATGGCTCACGCTTACAAAACTCTTTGTATAAATTATTCTATGTAATCCCTCAATGACTCCCCTGAGATCTTTAGCATTATTATTTTTATTTTAGAGATGGGGAAACTGAGGCTTTGAGGGATTTAGTAAATTGCTCACAGACTCCTAGTTCATAAGTGGCTAAGCCAGGATTAAACTCCATGTCAGCTTGACGCTAAAGCCCCCAGCCTTATCCGTCATATCCTACAAGCAGAGGCAAGCACGCAACAGCTTCAGACTACAAACTGGAAATCCACTTCCTCTCCCTCCCCGCCCCCCATTTCTAAACCCTGCATCTACTACTGACTGCCCCCAATTTTTCGCAGCCTCCTCTGAGGTCTCTGGAAATGCTTTTAAAATCCTCAGAAAATCCACTTACTTCGTGGTAAGATGTTGGCTTCATTGGGGCAACATAGAATCTGCACGGAAGGGCTCGGAACCCATTTCTGTGGCCATTACAATTACAGTTTTGCCCACCAAGAAGGTTAATGTGACTAGGTGATATCTATGCACCCTTATGTAAGCTAGTCATCGGTGGGTTCACCATTCAAACACACATCACATCGTATTCTTAGTCCTGAGTTCAGAAGTTTAGTCTCCCAGCTGGGAATGCTGGGCCAAGGAAATACCATCGCTCAGGGCAAAGAATCCTTGTCCAGGAAGATCAACAGGGCATGCGTCCAGGCAACATGTTAACGTCTCCTTGGCTGGAACAAATGCACCTCTTAGCATGGTCCATCATTTTGATATTTTTTTGACAATTTCTCAATGTGTATAGAAACAACCTGATTCCCTTTATATTCATGTATTCCAGCACAGAACGTCTGATTTTCCGCATGGCAGGAGGCAAGCCGGCACCAAGCCTGCACCAGCTCTCCATCCTCCAGTTCGCTGTTTTAATGCATTTCATGATTTCATTGCTTTGGTGTGCATTTCAGAATGACACATTTGATCAGTTCTTTAGGTAATATTGATGTTTTGCCCTTTTAAATGTGTCATTTGATTTTCTGATGCTATTCTCCATCTGCTTTAGTAACACTTTCATTTAGTGGCAGCTTTTTTTTTTTTTATGGCCTCCCCAAAGGTTTATATAAAGGAATCTGACTTCAGGTTATTTTATTTTATTTTTAAAATGTTCTTCATTCTTTGCTTATGCGTACCCTCCAACTCCACCTGGGTCAACCTGCTTCCTTTCCCTTCCCTTCCTTCGTCCCTTCCCCTCACAACTCCCTCACTTTTTAAAACACTGAATAAATTCCTCACTACGGAATCTTCTACCATTGGCCTTCCCTCAGTCGCATTTAAGTATTTCATTGTGTAGGGCCCATTACCTTGCTTCAGCTGTTCCCCGTGGATTCAATCAAAGAGCAATTTTTAAAAGCAGGTATGGGAAACAGGCTGATGTTTTACATTTCTGACATGTTTTTATTGCCCTTGTTGAAGACATTTCCAAATAGTAATTCCAAGTTTTCCAAGGCAGCCGCAAAAACTCCAGTTCAGTCTGTCTGTGCTGTTCCATTTCTCATTGTTTGACTCTTTTGCTTTCTTTTACCAGCTCTGATAGTATTTACTTTTTACATTCTTGGCAGGTTAATTTCCACATCTCTGATCTCCTAACCTCTTCTTCAACACAGTAAATGCGGGTATGAGTAGGTCAGGAGGGTGATTGAAAGGAAACACATGACAATTCATTTCTGGTAGAGTATCTAAAGAAACCTGAAGGACAGAGTCAAATAAATAATAATAATAAAACCTTTGTTGTATGTTTACAATTGTTATCACAGATTTTTTTTCAAAACTTAGGTATTCTACAAAAGGACTACACAACCTTTGAAAATCTATCTTCTCAAGTTGGAAAACAAGAATTCCCCATCCTAAGTGTGTTACCTCAAGAGTTTTTAAGGAAGATGTTGTATTATAAGTAG
Source organism: Perognathus longimembris pacificus (assembly GCF_023159225.1). Lineage (NCBI taxonomy): Eukaryota > Metazoa > Chordata > Mammalia > Rodentia > Heteromyidae > Perognathus > Perognathus longimembris. The sequence goes on from NC_063171.1 coordinate 55,402,407, forward strand.
GGCCAGGAAGCAAGTTAACAGCAAGTACCTTGTACATCTAATTAGGAAGAGTTAACAATTTCTTAATGTACTTACAGTTCACAGGATGATGGAAGTCATTTGGCCTTGCACGGTGGGAAAATAATGTGAAGTAAACAAGTTCCGAAGCCCAGGTGTTCCCATAAGTGTGAACTGACTGTTTCTCTTTAGGACCACTCTACTTCTTTTCTGCACAGCTTCTGCACCTTTCACATGGCAGTATTTCCGGTAAAGGGTTATGCAATGAAAAGAGCAAGCATTTTTTAACATAAAAATGGGCCAGTATTCGATTGTGGTCCCTTCAACTATCAAAGCAAATACCCCAGCTTCCTGACTTAATTCCACATCTAAGAAAAATGAGACTAATCTGATCTACTTCCCCAAGGACGGTGCCTGTCATCTCTCAGTATGATGGAGTATGGCAGAAATGACATCTCAGGCTCTGTTTCATTAGTCGAGGGAGGTTGGCCAGGAGCAGCCACAGTTTTGTTCACAGGAGGAGCAGTGTGATGTGGGAGGTGCATTATGAGCTCCGCTAGTGAAGTCGAGTGAAAAGACACCTGAAGTGTTCAGGGAAGAGAGAAAGCTCATGGGTTCAAACAGGGAGAGTCAAGCTTCTTCCGTAGAGAAGGTGACCAGGGACAATGACAAGAGCAGGAACATGGGAGTCAGATAGCTCACACATTTCCTCAGGATATTACTTTGTATGACACAGTTGAGAAACCCATGGGGTGGAGTTTCCCCATCCCCCAGGAAGCTCACAACACCCCACTACAGGCCCTAGACACCAGATGTTGAACTGGAAGATTTGATCTTTCTAGATTGCAAACTTGTTTTGGTCCTCCCTCTTCCTTCTCTGTCCCCATTTTTCCCTTTGGAGTGTTGTGTTGGAATGATGTCATCTTTCTCTGGAACACCTCCTGTTAATGTGTTGGAAACTGCCCACAAAATAGAACCAGCCTATGGCCCTCAATGCTCTAGGAGAAATCGAAGTCAAGACAGTCAAAACATTGTTGTATAACAGTGTAAAAAAGGCCATTCTGGAACCTTTGTTACACACATTAGCTAGAAGAAAGTGCTTTAAAAGTAATTTTTCTTTTTTCTTTTTTTCTTAAAGCCAGGCTTTTCTGGCACATGCCTATAATCTTAGCTACTCAGAGCGGTGAGACTTGGGAGATCACAGTTCGAAGCCAGTCAGGGGACAAAGGAGGGGAACCCTGAGACACTACATTGCCAATGAACTACCAAAATGCTAGACTGGAAGTATGGCTTAAATGGTAGAACATCAACCATGAGTGAGAAAGCCAAGTGAGAGTACAAGGCCCTAGGTTCGAATTGTGGAACTGACATTCATAATAATAATGAAACAATAGTAAATCTATAATTCGTCTAACTAGAATGAAATTTATTATGCAAGAAACTATGAAAACCTGGTCATAATAATTGGTTTCTGGGGGAAAATATCTAAGATATCTAAGAAGAGAGAAATTTGAATTTCCCTTATGACCTCTGAGAAACATCTGACTTTGTTGATGTCACCATAGAATGTAGAACTATCTGGGACTATATTCAACATATTACCCCTCATGCTTCTTATAGCATAAAATAAAAATTGCTCATTCAAAGAGAAGGAATATTGTCTAATATCTTCCTGCAAAGAGTATTCAAAGTTCAAAAGCATTTAAATTTGCTTTCCAATATGTGATGACATAAGCTCTTTCTCCCAGCCTTTAACAAACTGAAATTGTTTTCATTGTTACATCACAGTACAACTCCAGGAAACAGTCACTCTGATGACATTTCTGAATAAGCACTAAAAACAACAACAACAACAACAACAACAACAAAAAACCTGCAAGGAACCTAGGATAAGAAGAGTCATCCAGGAAAATAAAAATGAAATGTAATTTACTATAGGAAGTTTTAAATTACATGGTGATTTGTCAATTATTTTTTTAAAAGAAATCAATGAATATTACATCTTTAGAGAGCATCAGAGTGATTTGTGAGGTGTTAAAGGAATTACCTTTTTCTAGCTGTGAGAGATTTCTGAACTTTTGGTTTACTTCGAGTAAAGTGAACTATTTTTCTCATTTTTTGGTATTGTTTGTGCTATTGAATGATATACCATTTCCCTTTAGACTGTTTATATTTTGTAAACAGATGGTCATTTTTCTTAAAATAAGCATCTTTTCCCAATGAAGACAAGGGAAGTATTGTTTAGATGTTTTGTAACTGGGACATTTGACCATTTAGTTTGTTATTTTTAGCTTCAAAGATTGTTCTTTGGGCTAAGATTATGCATAGTTCTACAAATTCTTTCTCATAGTCTATGGGAGCATAGATTTTGGGTATATATGCATTTCTGATGAAAAATTGAGTCATAGGCTAAGTTTATATTGTCTAGACTGATTTAATTATTTGATTTATAGTCCACTGTAATCTCTCACAAAGATTAATCTGACTTTGCTTCTCATAAAATGGATGGTTACAAATAAGTATATAAATAGATAGGTGGCTAAATAAATAAATATGCACTTGTATTTTCAAACATGGGCAAAGCATTTCATTGTTAGAGATGAGGTGCCTTTTTACTGCAGGTGCATTGGCATTATTCTTTGATTAATCAATGCTGGACAGAGCTTCTGGCTAATCTCATTAGCTAATAGTGCTTCTGGGTAATTAGCTTGATGTGTGTAATTACCCTCAGATTTTAGGGCTTTTTCCACTTTGATAGCATTGGTACGGTTTTAATGCTTTGGAGTATTGGGACTCTGTGAGTAAAATTCCCAAGTCTTTTCATATCAGGAGAGCATAACAGCCTAGCTGACAATGGAATTATCTGAGGTCCATTTATTAAGGACATTCTGACTGCCAGCAGGCATAAACACGTGTACACATATACCAGCTGACAACATCTAGAATTGCTTCCAGAACTTGGCTGAAATCAGAAACTAAGAGTCTCCAGATTTCAGGATAAAAATTTCAACAAGTATTTTCCTGGATATACCATACCAGGAAGAAGAATATTACATATGGATGATGGCTATGACAAAATGGAAATTACATTAAACTTTTGGTCCTTTAAAGATCCAATATCTGCATAATATAATTTTTTGCAATTCTTTTCCTTTCCTTATGAATGGTCCAATGTCATCCTTTCTGATGAATGAGTAGAATTCCATTGTGTATGTATACCGCATTTTCTTAATCCACGAAGAGGCATCTGGGTTGATTCCATATCTTGTCTATAGTACATGATGTTGAAATAAACATGGCTGTGTGGTCTCTTTAGTGTGACCATGTTTGTGTTCTATTGGATAAATGTACAGGAGTAGAATTGCTGGGTCATAGGGAAGCTCTATGCTTACTCTTTTGAGAAACCTCCATACTGCTTTCCAGAGTAATTGAGCAAGCTTACATTCCTAACAGCGTACTACCATTCCCTTCTGGTGACATCCCCACTAGCATTTGTTATTGTTAGTTTTCTTTATGATGGCCATTCTAACTGAGGTGAGGTGGAATTTCAAGGTTGTTTTTATTTGCATTTCTTTTATGACTAGAGATGTTAAACATTTCTTGGAAAAATTATATTAAGCAAAGTAAGCCAGACCCAATGGAACATAGGTTGCATAATTTCCCTCATTTGTGGTACCTAGAATCTGTCTATAGATCTACAAGTAAACACACTGGATGGTTAAAAAATACACTGGAGGGGCTGGGGATATGGCCTAGTGGCAAGAGTGCTTGCTTCGTATACATGAGGCCCTGGGTTCAATTCTCCAGCACCACAGATACAGAAAATGGCCAGAAGTGGCGCTGTGGCTCAAGTGGCAGAGTGCTAGCCTTGAGCAAGAAGAAGCCAGGGACAGTGCTCAGTCCCTGAGTCCAAGCCCCAGGACTGGCTAAAAAAAAAGAAAAAAACAAACAAAAAAAATACACTGGAACATGATAAATTATACAGGTCTCTAGACAGTCACACAGTGAGACCAAAGGAAGCTATTCATAGAATCAGATCACAGGCTCAAAGCTCAATGGCTCAAAGCTATATACATATAATCATATAAAATAATATTGTAAAAAACATGAACTCTAAGAAATGGAAGCAATAGATTTTTGTTGTTCTTGTTACTGTTTTTGCTGTCTTTTCTTTTTGTCTTATTTGTTGGTTTACCTGTCTTTGGGAGGGTAAGAGGGAACACAGAAAAAGTGGGGCAAAGGGTGAACAAATACAGCAGTGCTACTCACTAGACACTGTGTGGAAAATGAACTATACAACTTGTGGGTGGGGACAGGAGGGAAAAACGAGGAGAGAATGAGGGAAGGGGTGACATAGTTCAAAAAGAAATGTGCTCATTACCTGATTTATGTAACTATAACCCCTCTATACATCAACTCCCTCTCTCTCTATATATATACCCATATACACATATGTGTGTATACATATTATATACACATGTATTATATATACACATATATATGCATAGATAGATATGATATATTATCTGTTTTCGAAGAGTCAAAGATCTACATCCTGGTATCCATTCTGCCACTATCTAGACTTGTGACATTGGAGAGTTTTCAAGTTCGTTTAAAAAATGAGGAAAAGTATTCACCCAGTCAATATACTTTAAGATCACTGGTGACCTGGGCCTGTGTTAATCAGGCAACAAAACGAATATTCAGGAGGACTTGGCCTTCCAAACGTGTCATTCTACCATGTTGGATTTCATGGCTTCTAAAAGACCCTTTCGAGCCAGGTAGCCGTATGAAGCTCTCATAGACCATTCTTCCCTTTTTGTATTTTCCTTCCAAAACTTCCTGGGATGGTGGTGGTAAAATATGAAACTGAATACTTGTGGAATTAAATTGCTATCAAGATGTTGCTATCCATGTTATAAAGAAGTATCACACTTTTCCTATTAGCTCCCTCAAAATCAAGGCAGGAACATCATGAACTTTCATCTTGCATTACTTTGTAAAATCTTCCCATCACCACTCTTAATACCATCAATCCTGGGCATGGAAAAGGGGATTAGGTTGTTTGTGCTTTTGGAACATTGAAGTGCCTCTGGTCTCTTCCTATGTCTATGGACTAGATCATTTATTGTCTTCCTCTGGCAGCAGAACACTCAGTTGAATGAAGACCCAGGACACACATTCCTGACTGCAGAGTAATGACCCTCAGCTGCTATATCGAAGCTATTTTATTTCAGGGCACTTTAGCAATCTTGCCTAAACTATTATTGTCAACCAAACAACCCCCATGGACACTAATGGAATCTTTGAAATGAATTGTCCTATTATGAAAACTTATCATGTTCTGTTATTGCCTAAACAACACAGAGTTTTATTTCTTTCTTTTCTTTTTTTTTTTTTTACTCTGAGTCTCCTTGCAAAAAAAATACCAGAAAGCACCTTAGTTATGTCCCAACTCTTTCCTCAATAGGGTTTTATATGGCCCTTTCAAGGAGAGAACCATCAAGCACAGCTCAGAGGAAATTTGCTGCTAACATGCATTATTGTCCAGCCAAAGATGGCCCATCACCCTGGCATAAGAGGTTTGGAAAAGGAGCATTCACTATCTTATTGGAGTCAAAGCTGTTTTATATTAATGACCAATGCAACAGCAACTATATTAGATTGTTATTCTTCCCTTCAACCCTGCATCAGCAATACTCTTAATAATGAGGAAGGAAATCTTCCTGGTCTTTCTCAGTAGCCTGTGCATCTCTTTTCAAACAATAACCACCCCTCACTACCCCCAAGAGCTTGAGGGAGACAGAATTGGAAAACTCAATGATTTTCTTTCTCATATATATTAAAAAGAAAGGGAACATTTGAACACTTACGAAGTATGAGAAGTGACAGCAAGTCAACTAGTATTTTTTTTCCAGTCTTCAGTCCTACTCTGCAGAGGAGTTATTTCTTTTTCTACAAACTTATTAAATGAGAGGTGTTGGATAGCTCTCTAAATAGCTAAGCATTGGAGCATTTATATTGTTATTATTATTTTTATGCATGCTATTTTCCCTTAGCAATAGAAAGAAAATAAATAGTCTTTTCATTACCAGTTCTATTTTTGTGGAGGGCTTAAGTAGAAGATATATCTAATCATAATGAGCAGAGTATAAAGAATATTAAGATTAAAAGAACTTATATTTTCCTTTATCCTCTCAACAATCTCCAGATGGATTTCCTAGGGGTTGCCTTCTAAATCTTCTTGCACAGTGAGCTGTAAATCCCAGACCCAGCAAGCTTCCAGTTTGGCTGAACATAGGCTTTCATGTACAATATGTACAGCCTGAATAATGACAGAAAATTATTCAGAAGATAATTACCGCAATTGATCTTGAGATGTTTTGTAGCTTCCTTCGTACATCATTCTTCATAGCCTTTTGGAGCATTGGTGTCAGTGGAGTCAGCCAGAAGCAAAAAGAGAATGCGTCTAGCATCTAATGTAAAATAAATACTCCACAGAAGTATGAGTCACCTGAGGCAGAAGAAGGACAGTACCTAGTAGAACTCAAGTTGGAGATCAGAGACAGCTTGAAGGACCTTAGGATTATGATATTTCCTATTCAACAATGCCTTGATCATCTTCTACTGTGTCTCCAACTCCAATGTTTCAATGAAGTCAAGTCATTAATTAGCCATTGATCTCTAGTTTCCCAACAACTCTCCTGGGAGTTTTCCTGTATGAATAGTGCTTATTATTATTATCTTCAAGTATACAAACATGTCAGTTTCAAGTAGTTCAAGTAGTTATATCAACACGTCAGTTGATGAGTACAATGCGTCTTGATCAACATCATTCTTTTCATAATTATCTGCTGTCTCTCCCAGCTCCACCTATCCCTTCAATTTTCCTAGTTCCAATTTTATATATATCCCCTGAATATTATGACTGCATTCACCGACCTTTCCCCTTTCCATTTATCTATCTCCACTCCTGAACTTACACGGCCAGATACCACAAGCTCTAGCTTCTCGGTATTCATTTTGTTAAACTGTAAGATAGTTGTTAAAGGGAGGTGCATCATTAGACTCCTCCCCTGGTACTATATTTGTGTAGTTGTGTAATTGTGAAGGGTTCTGAATACAGAGGACAAGTGTGAGAGTGACTGTCAGTCTGTCTACCAGGCTCACAGCACTAGGCAGCAGCAGCACCTGAGGTAGGTCCCTAGGAGGCCCATGGCAGGCTGCAGTTAGCCTTTCTCTTCTCAGGAAGAAAGAATTAGAGTCCCAGTGTGTGCCATCCACAGTACCTTTGTCTGAACATCTCTAAAGAGGCATCTCCACAACACTTGCATCGTCAGGGTTGGACACACAGACATACCTTTCTCTTTCTTAGTGGTCCTGCCTCAGGGCAGAAGGCAGATAGACGGCTGAAGAAGCATACTTATTGAATTCGTGGCTCTTCTCTGCATGGGGCAATTCATGGATGGGGAGAAAGGGCTGTGGGGGGAGGCAAGGCCATCCTTTCTGTCCTTTCTAGATTGCAGCATGTTTACAGAGATGCCTCCAACCACCACGAATCAGGCTGGAGCCGAACACTCTCAAGCTAGACACCGGGATGTTTGAACGCTTCTATTTTTGATTACAGCTATGGTGTCTGGCATAGGCTATTTTATGTATGATTACATAAACATTTTACTTTATGGCGGGTTACACAATGTATGCCGTACATTTGTGTGATTATATAAGTATTTTATATTGTGCAATTCTATTACTTTGTGAGGAACTTTTATTTTGAACTCACACTTGCAAGACAAATGCTTTTACCTTTAGCCCTACATTCCTCCTTTTTATTGCTGATGCAGGTCTTCCAGCTTATTCGGCTTTCTTATGCACAGCTGGTGCTCTATCACTTGAAACAATCCTCCAGCCCTGGTTATTTTTATTGCTGTACAGGCTGGCTTTGAACTCAGTTGTCCAGATCTCAGCCTGCTGAGTAGATAGGACTACAGGCATGGGCTACTATCATCTGGCTTTTTTTTCCTTTTAGTGATTTTTAAGATAGGTTTGTTGTTTTTAGCTAGGCTGGCCTTGAACCTTGATTCTTTTACCTATGTCTCCCTCATAACTAAGATAACAAGTTTTAACTTGTTGATATAGTGTCTTACTAACTTTTTGCCCAGCCTTGCAACAAAACATGATCCTCTTGATCTCTGCCTCCAGACTGTCTGGGATTATAGGCATACACACCACACCCACTTAATTTTTATTTTTAAATAAAACTATTTTGAATTTAATTGATTTCTGATAAACTGGAATAGGCCTGGGAAAGTAGTCATTATAACTTGAATGAACAGATTCATATATGTACAATAGGAACAAAGTGGTTACTGACTTTTAATCTGGTCAATACATGGAAATCAGAGATGGCCAAATTTCCCCCCTCAGCGGGAAATTTACACTCTTCCATCTCTATATCAGAACACTTTTTCCTCCCTAGCGAATTCCCATAGAGAATAACACAGTCTGTTTTATAATTTCTGCATCAACAACCTTAAATATCAACACTAAAGGATCATTTCTCTGTGCCCTTGCAGAGGAAACTAAAATCTCTTCTGTAAATGAGATTGGGTAATGTGTGTTTGCATATTTAAGTTTTGAAGCAAGTTGTTAACTTGAATGATAATCAAAGGTTGTGCTTACAAGAAGAGTCATTCAAAATTTTAAGCCGGAAATTCCTAATCTTTCTCCCACAGTAGAATCAAAGATGGGATGGGATTCCCAATTGAGAGGGGAACAAAGAGAGACAGAGAGAGAGAGAGAGAGAGAGAGAGAGAGAGAGAGAGAGAGAGAGACTGTGTGTGTGTGTGGAGAGAGAGAGAGAGAGAGCAAGAGAGAGAGAGGAAGAGGTAGAGAAAACCACAGTGACAGAGGGAAAAGGAGCTGCCGTATTGAAACAGATCCCTGACACCTTCCTCTACCTCCACTAGTTCAACACACACTGCTACCTGTACCTGTATTTTAATGTAGGAATGTGTGTGGAACATTGTTTTCCTTGGTATCAATCTCCAAGGAAAAAGTCATCAATTTGGTCACAGTTTGAATGACAAACTAGTCTGCGTTCTCCTTCAACCCATTTCCAAATTAGGAACACAGAGTGATACTGCATAATGATTTAATATTCAAATGAGCACTATCTATTCAGAAAACTTCACCTTGAATACCTGTACATATCTCTCCCTAAGATGTACCTTCTGGTCTGACCAGAAGAATGTGGGATTACTATGGGAATAACCAAGTTGCCAAGTATAAGGTTACTGGTAATTATCAGTTTTTGTCCAATGCTGAGTCCTTTCTCCTGTTCCATGTTCAGCTTTCCTGTTTATAACGGGAAAGGTTGATGATTGCTTAAATCTCAGCTAGCTCTAAAATCATATTAGTCTATGGTTTCTAATATGGGTGGCTCTGGGATTTCTTTCCAGCCCTTATGCTATGTTCTTTTGACTTTCTCTGTTGGATACATTTTATATCCCTTAAAAGGAAATTTGAATTGAAACATGTAAAGAGCACAAGAGCTGCACCTAGGAATTAAACTGCTTTACCTGATTAGATATGAGCAAATCTGTTCAAAAGGTGCATCTTGACCATAAATTCTAAGTTTCATTTTCTCATTGTTCCAGGGAATTGACTCTGAGGTGTCTAACACAAAGAAGAGTTCCAAAATGCAATTTAAGGGCTGACATCTTAAAAGGATTGTTTTGAAGGGAAAATATTGAGGATGATATTCATGGCCAAACTTGCTGTCATGTATCTGGCTGAAACAGTCTCATCGTTTTAAAAAGTCTTCTTCAGCTGTGTTTTAGAGGTGTCAGTCTTGAAACACTTTCTGTGATTATGATCCTGAAATTAAGAAACCAGTGTGCAAAATACAACCACACCTCCCAACCACCACAGGCACATAGGGTTTATGAACAATTTTCTTGACAATTGTTCAATGTTATTATCATTGTCAATAACAGTCATGAAGATATCACCTGCCTGACCTGCATTAAGTGTAATATCTCAAGTCATTTCTTGACTCTAAGTCACAGAAGTGAATGAAGAAACAGTCTCAGAGTAAGTAGTTCATAAGATTGGATGCATAAGTGAACACAGCAATATTGAAAAGTTTGTTTTGTTTTGCTCACAAATTGTGGCTATGAATTCAGAAATTAGAGAAAGGCAATGGCTAATTTTTAGCAGCATGGCATCCCTGTCTTATTTTGGATCTTTCCAGAAAGTAGAAGCTGAGATGCAAACCTGGCAGTGCTTATAAGGGAGTGAAACAAAGGAGGCCATGGTTGGGAGCAGAGAGAGGAAGCCGGGAAAGAATGATCCCAATTGCTGCTGTCAGCAGTGAGAGCTCGGGCTTTCTTTCCCTCTAGGGAGCAAGTACAGAACATTTTTGCCAGTACCCACCCCCTAACGGAGCTGAGTGCCCACCATCACAGCACTGGCTGGAGGGTCGTCCCTGGTAGTGGTGGCTATTGGCATGTCCATGAGCAGTGGGCTGGAAAGGAGTATAGAACAAGAACCAACACAGGAGCTACATACTCCTAGCTATCTGCTCTCATCTCAACAACACTGGTGCTCATGGGCTCCTAGATTGACCTTCTCTATTGAAATCCCACTCACTTGTTAAGGTAATACTCTCCTCAGGAATCATGGCCTCTGGAAAGTCTCTCTTCACTCTGCCTCTTTCCCATCCTACCTTCTCTGGTATGGTTCAATGATGACAACTTTCTATATTCTATTTGTGTGTGTGTGCCAGTACTGCGGCTTGAGCTCATCTCACTATCTTCCCTATCTCAGTTGGCTTTTTCCACTCAAGGCTGGAGTTCTACCATTTGAGCCACATCTCCTCTTTCAGCTTTTTACTGGTTAATTGGAGTTGAGAATCTTTCATATTTGTCTGCCAGCACGGTGGCTTCAAACCATGATCCTCTCACCTCAGGCTCCTGTGTTGCTGGGATTATAGGCATGAGACAAGGGCACCAGGCCTTCTGTTGTATTGCTACTTTGTCAATCCTTGTGTACAGTCCTGCCCTCCTCAGGAAACCTGAAACTCTTAGAGAGTTGGAATTTATGTACTGCTGTATAATCTAAACTCGGGGATGTTTTTATCTAAATTGGCTGAAAGAAATGGAGGAACGAGGATCTGCTTTTCCTGGGTTCATGGATTGTAGTCCTGACCTCTTTCTGCCTTTGCCTTCCCCGACTGAGATAGTGGAGCCCTCTCCCAGTCTACCATTTTGGATGCTCTTCCCTGGATCTTCTCCAGCCCTCTTTGATCTTGAGATGTGACATCCAGAGCTGCCTCCAGCCTTCCAGGTGACACGGCACTGCAGTGGGGCGCATGGAGGTGATCCTAGCATCTGTTTCTCTGCTTTTCCATCCAGAGGCAGGAACTTACATTTCATTCCTGGCAATCATTCTTGTTCCCTACGTTACAGTGATTCATGGATGAGCTTCTTTCCCTAATGGGCTCCTGAAGGGAGGAAAGTTGCCTTATTCATCTTCCTGTTCTCATAAAGGACAGAAGGTGACACCTTGAATGGTCAAGGACAGCTATCTTCTCAATAGTGACACCTCTACAAAGGATATCTAAACACTAACCCTTTCTTCATCTCTCTGAATGCTCTATATAAGATAGCTCAATCTTTTTACCCACTACAACCTTTTTGTTATTGTTTCTGTGTGCTGATACTGGGGCTTGAATGTAAGGGCTTGTGTTCTTCCTTAGCTTTATTTACTCAAGGTGGGAGCAAGTTGGAGATACAAGTCTCCTGAAGTTGTTTGCCCTGGCTGGCTATGAACCAAGATCCTTAGATTTCAGCCTCCTGAGTAACTTGTATTATATGTATTAGAAATCATGAACCATGGGGCCCCAGCTCACTACAACATTTGAGATGGCTTTATTTTTATCCATTTTACACACAAGGCAATTGAGGTTGAAAGTATAAGTGCCTTGCTGAAGTTATACACCCAGCAAGTGTCAGAGCTAAGACTGAACTCAGGCCCCTCTAACCTAACCATACCCTGTACACTATACCTACTGGTGCTCTTCAAGAAAATGAGAGAGAATGCAGAGGTAAACACAGGAAGCATTGGTTATATCTATGGTTCTCAGCCTGAAGCAATACTACCCTCTAGGAGATATTTGGTGATTTCTGGAGACATGGTGGCTATCCCATCCAGGAGGACTATAACTGGCACTGATAGATCAGAGACCAGCAATCTTACAATATACAATGAAGAATTATTCTGTGCAAATTTCCAGTAGTGCTAACACTGAGAAATCTTGTTTTATGGTTTTATGCTTAAAAGAGTAAAGAAAAGGTCAAATAGCAACACAATGGCAGGGCTGAAACAAGGGAATAAGCCTTCTGTGCCTTTATCCTGTTGCATTTCCTTCTCTACATGCCCTCAGAGCATGCTCACACTCCTTCTTGCCCATGGTGGCTACAGCATGGAGAATGCTCTGTGAAGTGTACTGCCTCAAAAGGTTGTGCTCCTGTCATCCATGTCCTCTTCACGCTGGGTTCCACTTTATCTGGCTTCTCAGAACTTTCCCAGCTTGCCTGGACCTATCCCCCTTTTCAGCTGTCTCTTTTGTTGCAGAGCTCTGAATTGGGCTTCTCCTTAGCCATCTCTACCCATTGCCACCCAAGGTGATCACAGAGAACTTTGTTATCTTACAATTCTATGACTACTTTACTGCTTCATAACAGAGTGTCCTGTGATAGTGGGTGTTAACGCATACTCCAGGATCATAGTCCCCCAGATCATCATGTCCTCCTGCCCTTTGCAGCATGTCTTATTCTGTTAAACATCTCAGACTTCCGAAATTGACTCATATTTATCATCTGCTCAGAGAAAGCATTCGGAACCTCTTATTTTAGGCTTCTTTCAATTATCTCAGTGTCTGAAAATTCCTTCCATCTCTAAAATTCATCTTTCAGTCTACTTGCTCTGATCTGGCATTTAATATTTACACTTTGCAATAATACTGCCCCCTGCTATATTTTGCACTTTGATCCCAAAGACTCCTCACCTCATAATCTCATAATCAATCCTGATGGCTAATTATGGACATAATACTCTAGGTGGGACTCCATACTTCCATACTCAATTTCCTTTCCAAAAACCCTTACTTACACATCCCCTTCACCAGGGCAAGGGGATCAGGCCTAACCTACACAGTAGAGTTATGGAAAGGTCTAATTAGGGGACCTTCTCTAATACTCTAGATCTCCTTGGTAATTTACTGTGGATACTTCATGAATTTCTGTCCACATTTCTTGCTTTTCTGTGTTCAGCCTGTCATGGGTTTCAAACAAGTTAGCAATAGATTGCTAATCTAAAAGTAACTCCATAATTTACTACTTATCATGCAGAATCTGAGTACCACAGTAAGCGTTGCAAATTTCCAGGATTCCCACAATTAGGAATGTTTCCCACTACAGTTCTCTCATTAATAGGTGTAGATGAACTAAAAGGATCTGTACCTCTATCTCTGTGTCTCCCTGTTTCTCTGTCTTGAGGTGTGTGTGTGTGTGTGTGTGTGTGTGTGTGTATGTAGTGTGTAGCATTGTGTGTGGTGAGATGTCAATGGGTAGGGTGTATACATGTCATCTCTTTTCTTTCTTCCTTTCTCCCCAGTTCTATCCACTAGAAAATGGTTAAACACAACAACGACAGAATATAGAGAATTCTGGCCTGAAGCAACCAGGATGGCTTGGGGAAAATCACAGTTTACAGCCTTTCATACTATTTCTGATATCATCACGAAATCTATAGCATTGATTTTTGGTAGCGAAAAAGTATTTCTTCAAGACCACGAGGAAACTGCAAAGCACACATTTGTTTGACTGGTCCATCCAGCTCTGAATTCATTGTGCCTTACTTTTTTCTCTCCATCCAAAATCACAGAAGGAAACAAATTGAGTGCCACTGGTGGCCTGACTTCTATACATGTCCAGCATACCTATCAAAAAAACCCAAACAAACCTCTGAGCTATCCTTACTTACAAAAACTCCAGGTCCTCTCTTTCTATAATACCCAGAAAAGGTCTTTTTGCAGCATCTTGGCAAATACACACCAAGTTTCTCTTTGGAATTCAGACTGAAAGGTAGGAATGGAAGATGAGCTTTATATTCAAGCTATAGTACAATGCCAATTAAATTCACAATCGTATTCTTATCATAAGATACTGCTGAAAGATACAAGACCCACTGGTCATTTATTTTCCATTTGATCCTTCTCATTATGAACTGTCCTGCATTTTTCTCTTACCAATATGTCCCACCTCTGTTGACCTTTTTTCCAAATGTGTTCTAGAATTTCAAAGCAAGAGAAAGCCAGAATATATGCTACAACAAACCACAGTCCATTTCCTGCCTCTCTCTGGCCATGAGCAGAACTTGGCAATCATTCTAGCACTCCGTAGTGTAAGGTAGGTGTTCAGAGCACCGCTTCTTTGTTTAAATGCTCTGTGTTTACGTTATATCTTTGCCATTCACCATACACATCACCTGGAAGTTAGTTACCACAATTTTTGAGGTCTCTGTTTCTGCATCTGTGGATGAAGGAAATGACTCCCTGAGAATTATTAGAAGGACAAAACAAGCATTTGTATGAGGCACTTGAAACAGCACCTGGCACAGTAGAAACCTTCACCAAAGATTGTCTGTTTCTCGTGTACTTCATGATTTATTTTGCTGGAGGTATTCAATATCTCATTGATGCATTTCCTTCTCCAAGCCATTATTACTTCAGTCTCGGGTAAAAGTTAGCAAGCTGCTGTGATACTCTTGGAGCAAGCATTGTGTGTGTGTGTGTGTGTGTGTGTGTGTGAGACAAACGTGCGTGCCAATGGTAAGGCTAGAATTCTGGGTTCGGCTTTTTGCTTGGCTTTTCTGCTTACATATAGCACTCTGCTATTTGGGCCACACTTCTACTTCCTGCGTTTTGCTGGTTAACTAGACCTAAGAGTTTAAGAGAAGACTTTTCCTGGGCTGGCTTCAAATTGAAATCCTCAGACTGCAGCCACCTGAGTGGTTAGGATTAAAGTCAGTGGCAGACAAGTGCCATTCCTCCCTACCAGCCCCATCCCTGCCATGACCTCACATTCATCTGGAAATTCCATCTTGTCTCACAAGGGCTCCCACTTCCAGGTCCACCATGACCCTGGTGAAAGGAGCTCATCCCTCCTGCATCATGGTTTATTCTTCTCAACCTGACCACCCTGCTCACCAGCTCCCAAACATTCCTGAAGGTGAAAGAGAAGACACCCTTCATTTTTACAGATGAAAAGATAAGAGGTCTCAGGCACACTGGCTCATTTTTTTTTTCTCAAGAGCAAACTGCTGGTAAGCAGGCAATCCTAGATCTGCTGATTGAAGGCTGGATGTTTTGTACTGCTGTAGAGCTTGCAATGGGTTCTAAAGTTTACACACAGTTTTTGAAGTTATATTGCCCAGAGGAAGTCCTATCTCCTAGAGATCCTTTTTTATTATATAAACAGTTGGATTTCATTGTCAGATACGTGGATTTTCGGTGAAAATTCTTTGCTCTGTTATCCCAGCCAGTGGAAATGTATCTATTGACCCATTCATTTTGCACAAGTGAAGTGGAAAGGGAAAATCTCCTGTACCCTCAGGACCCACCCACCCACCCACCCATCCAGAGGGATATAACAGCAACGCAACCGTTTGTCATCCAAGGTACTTCAACTGCCAAATAAAAACATAAGAACTCAGGGAATGGAAGACTCACTAGCAATGAGCTGGGGCGGGTGTATATTGCTGATCTCTTATATTTTATTTCTCTTCTTTTTAAAGAAAGGTGAATGGGAATGGCAGATGGATTGTGTATTTGTTTAGTTGGACAGGAAACAATCTGATATGTTTCCCAAAGACAAACTGATACTATTTTCTTGGGACCAGGAAACCAAGAGATGCTACCATATTCCAAACATTCATTTGATGATGTCTCCCTGGGTGAGCATATTTAATGTTTTCCTTCTTATTTATTTAACCTCGCATGTGGAGATCCATGCTGAAGATGAAAGGACTGAGAAGATATGAACCTCTGGAAGTAAAACTCTTCAAATATCTTCTTACCTTAATTAAATCAATGTATTTAACGACAGCTACTTATTGAAGTCCTTCCACGAGCATGTGTTAAGAAATTGTGAACTTACCACTAATAAGACTAATGACAAGAAAACCAAAATTCTACCCTTAAGGAGTTTGTTATTTGATTTTAGCCAAACAGGAAAATGAAGAGCAAAGAGCAAAGTTAGTTTCCAACTAACCTTTTTAAGTCACAAATGAGATGAGAATCCTTGGAGAACATGTATATATTTTTCCTTGATGAATGATCATATTGTTCCAGTTTTAGAAACTTTCTTTTTAATATTACTACTACAAGAAAAAAAACTATAGAAGAAGTAATGGAATATTATACTAATGAATACTTTATAACTATTGGTATGGACTATATAAAGAGACTGGAATGCATAGCAGAATCAGGTAGTATTTCAGGCAAGTAAAAATAGTTTTCACTTGGGAAGTATATATGTATAGAAAACAACAAATGTAGATGGAAGGATAGATTTAGGATGTAGATTCAGATTAAGAAAATCTTTTCGGTAATCTTAGCACTTGAGAGGCTGATACTGGAGGGTCCAGTTTCAGAGGAGCATAGTGAGGCCCTGCTCCCCACTCCCCCTCCCAAAAAAAGAAGAAAAGGATACTGAGGGTATGTGAGAGGGTGACAAAGTGGACCAAAAAGAGGAAGAGAAGGATGATGAAGAAGACAGAAGGGGGAGGAGGAAAAAGAGGAAAAGGAGAACGTTTTATTGTGTCCAAAAGTAGAGCTGTTTGACCAGGATGGCAGTGTACTGAGAAACACCAGAGCAGCAGGAGAGAAGTATTCAAGGAGGAATTGAAAAATGCTTTTAGGGATAATGAAAATGAAGGCCTTTTCTTTATATAGGAGTGTTGAACTTTTATCCTAAAAGCTCCTTAGGATCACTGATTGCAGTCAAGGGTCCCAAAAGGGTAATTCTTACTCAGATTCTGAAGAGGCAGTGCCCCGCCCCCCTCCCTTCTCTTCTGCAGTCACAGTTCTGAAAGCCTCTGAGGGGTTTCCACAAAGGGGTAGATGCAGATTAGAGTGGAAAGAAATATTATCTTGCAGCCCATAGTGCTCCATCAAAACAGAGGCCTTGTGAAATGACGGCAGACATCAGTAATCACCACAGTGCTGGCCTTATTTATAGGTTAGAGGAAAAGATAAATACTGTACATGCACATTCTAATTAAGGCCAACACTTCCCAGCATGCATAGCTCCCCATCTCATTCTCCCTGTCACCGCTTGCCACAGCTCTCATATTTTTTTGTGGTGTTCTCCCAGTTATTAATATTACTACAATGACTAAAGTGAATGGAGTCCCAAGATGGCTGTGGGGTACTGGGATATGATCGGCTACATGACTGGAACCTAGATTCAAAAACATTGCAGCTGTTAGCCTTTAGTGGCGAACTACAGTGCTTAGAGAAGGATGATGATATGATTCTTAGGATTACTGGGGGAAAGACCCCAGATCCACAAGGTAGAGAAGGATGAAGAGGGAAGCACTCCATAGGAAAGCTGGCTCCTCCATACTGTTCATGCCAGCTAAAACTGTTGGATTGGGGATAAAATCAGGTATTTCCATTAGGCACATGTCTATTTGGATGTGTGTGTGTGTGTGTGTGTGTGTGTGTGTGTGTGTGTGCATGTAAGCATGTACTGTGGCTTGAATTTAGGGTTTGGGTTCTTTCTCTTAGCATTTTTACTCAAGGCTGGTACTCTACCAGTTGGGCTACACATCCTCTTCTGGTTTTTTGCTGGTTAATTGGATATAAGAGTCTCACAGACTTACCTGCCCAGGTTGGGTCCAAACATTGATTTCTTATCTTAGCTTCCTGAATAGCTGTAATTACAAGTCTGAGTCACCAGTGCCTGGCTTGCATTTGGATTTTTGAATAGAATAAAATTAATACGTGTTTTACTGCCTCCTCTACCTATTATACAATGAAAAAATAATAGAATACATGCTATGCATGTATGATTAATAGGCCCTTTGAGAAAGTCCTTTCTAGGTTTGGTCTCTAGGACATGAGGACATCATAATCTAATGTAGCTAGTCATGCCAAAGACACAATCAATAAGCACATACTGATCTGATATAATTAAGTCTGTATAAGTTCATTTCTAAATCAAATCAATCTAGAGTAGTCAATTGGACCAGGCATTCACAAGTATCTTTAATGAAAAGAATCAAGATTTATTTGTCGAAATATTAATATCTTGCTATTTAAAAATCAATTTATTTTTGGCTTCTCAGAAAACTCTTATATAAATATTGGAATAAAATTTGAGGGATATTTTTTCTAAGAATATGACATTTCACTGCAGAAATAATGTAGTAATGGTATTTCCTCCATTTCTTTCTATCTAAAAACATTATTTTAGAGCTATCTTTGGGTCATACTCAGAATATATGTATATATCAAACAAGAATAGAGTAAAAGTTGAAATATCAGTATGTAGTTCCCTTTGGATAAGGACATAATCAAGAAAAACTATAGAAACAGAGACAGGAGGCTAATGTAGGGATGCTGTATGCTCACCTCACTGGTTGCGTGTGTGTGTGTGTGTTTTGTGTGCATGTGTGCCAGTAATAGTGCTTGAACTCAGGGTCTCCAGCTGTTGCTTGAAATTTTCACTCATGGCTAGCACTCAACCACTCGAGCAATGTATTCAATTTCAACCTTTTGTGGGTTCAATGGAGATAACTATCTCATGGATTTGTCTGCCCAGGCTGGCTTTGAATTGTGATCCTCATATCTCTGCTCCCTGAGTATCTAGGATTGTGTGAGTCACACTGGGCCCCTTGGTTGTTTTCTCCTTAGGAATGTTTAATTCAAGCCCAAGTGTAATTTGGGCTAATTTTTCTTCTAAAATCTTTTCTGCTCTGTTATGTAGGACCAGGTGTCTGGATGGATGTACGTCTACATGGCTATGTGTGTGTTCACTCATATGCACATAGGCTATGAAGATCACTCAGGGACTAATTGAGGATATTTGATTTTAATGGTCATAGCTAATCCACCAGTATAAATCCAGTCTGAGGATGCTGCAATTTGGAGTGTACAATTTTTCACCCTCCAAGGCTCATTTGGATAATTGCAGAAGCTTAGCACTGCATCTTGGGAGGCAGCAGCAGGGGGTGGGGTGATGAGAGGAGACATTAATATTCATCTAGTATCTACTGTCTGTGTAACTGACAAAGTCCTAGACAACTCATGTATTTGGCATCATTTATTTCCATAACATGGATAATAATACCTGTCTGTCGGCAGAGCAGTTTTTTTGTTTTATAGACAAGAAAACTAAAGCTGAGGAAATTAAATAATTTCTCCAATATTTCATGACTAGTAAGAAGTAATACATAATCTACTGAAAGCTGTGGGAGCCAAGAATGAGAATCTGAGTTTATTAAAAAAAAAAAAAAAGGATGGGGGGGGCTTGTAGGTAATTTTGTAACGTAAGTGGTAAAAGGTCAAATAATCAGTGTTTGTGATAGACTCCTCTAGTAGGTGCTCAAAACACAGCTTTGAGTGAGAGACTTGGAAATCTAGGTCTGTCTGCCTCCTTATGAAAAAGTGAGAGAATCAAGTGAATCAAGGCAAAATCTCAGCATTAAGTCTGGATGCACTGCATGAATCAGATATTAGATATCTAATTCCAAAGAGGCCAATGGAAAGTCTAGAAAATAACTCTCAATTAGGACATAAAAATATATTTGATCTCTGAATCTTAAATTTCAACTTAGAGTTCACTGAAATTTATTGAGTGTCTGCTTCATGCTGTGCTCTTATTCTGCTAAGTGGTTTGTACTTTATCTTTTTTTATTTATTTTGCTATTTTTAAAATCTTAAATAGTTGTACAAAAGGGTTTCAATTTGGCAAGTCAGATTTATAGTAGAATGTGTGTCAATCAATATCACTTCTTCCATCATTCTCCTCCATCTTTCCCAAATGCATCCATAATATCAAGTTACATGCCTCCATTTCCACATATGTACATTGAATAAGCTGTATTTGCACTTTATTTTAATTCACCAGTAAAACAATCACCTTTCACAGTTGAGGAAAACTGAGTTTCCATGTGGCTGAGATTCCCAAAATACATGGCAAATTTAAGGGTTAAACCCAGGCCTCTCAATGTAGTTTAGGGGTCTCTTTTGTTTGTTTATTGTTTTTATTTTTGTTTTAGAAAGAATGTATTTATTATAATAGAGTTAATGTAGGATGAAGTGGAGAAGCATTTCCTGTTCCAATGCAAGATCCCCCTCCAGGGTTCTTAACATAAAGAAGAGAGTTCATCTTCAATAGACATCACATGGCCTTCAAAAACCTAGAACATCATTTGGACTGCCATGATAGTGCCCTCTTCTGATTGCCTTTAAAAATATTGGCCACTCTTTCTCAGTTTCCTTTGCCAGTGCCTTCTCATTCCATTGATATGTGGCAGATGTTAGACTGTTCATACTTCAGTGTTTGTTTTTCTTTCTTTTTTTAACACTCATTTTCCTAGTTTGTTTATCAAATGCAATGGCTTTCTGTGACTTCATGATGACTCCAAGATTGAGATCAAATGTCACAAGGCTATACTTTAGATCTACTTCATTCAAAGTCCAAAGGGCAGTCCTGGGCCTTGGACTCAGGGCCTGAGCACTGTCCCTGGCTTCTTCCCGCTCAAGGCTAGCACTCTGCCACTTGAGCCACAGCGCCGCTTCTGGCCGTTTTCCGTATATGTGGTGCTGGGGAATCGAACCTAGGGCCTCGTGTATCCGAGGCAGGCACTCTTGCCGCTAGGCTATATCCCCAGCCCTAAACGCCAAACACTTTTATGCTGCTTTCCCAATAGTCCCTAAAACTTGTGTTTTCTGTATTTTCCATTTTCATGAATAGCAACTCCACTTTTTCAATTGCCCAATTTCCCAAACTACAGATGTATCTTTAATGCTCTTTATTATAGCAGTCTACATCCAATCTCTCAGTAAATCCTATTAGCTGTCTCCAGAAAATTCTACATTTTGACCACAACTTGCCGCTTCCAAAACTATTCCTTCTTCTGTTTGACTGCTAACTCTTAACTGTATCATTGCAAATAAACCTCTCCTGTATGAATTTGTTCACCCTCAACTTGTTCTGCTTGTAGCAGTCAGAGCAACCTTGTAAACGCTAAGTTAAATCATGTCACTTTTCAGTTGACAACACATTCATTCAGAGTAAGAGGCAATATTCTCATAATGATAAACAAGGATCTCCATGGTCTGTTCTCATTAAGCAAACCTCCACCTCAAGGCCTTTGATCTTGGTATTTCCTCTTCATGGAACACACTTCCAGACAGCTATGACACTTGATTCTGCCTAGGTTGGTCCTAGTTATACTGTCTCAATTACTCTCTGTCTTCACTCATGTACTCCTCTCTTTCCCTTCTCTGATTTATTTTTCTTCCATACCACTCATTACTTTCAGCTCAGCATAGTTTGTATTTAACTTACCTACTTTAACCGTTTTCTCCTTTGTATTCTTACTAGACTGTGAGTAGCAAGAAGGCATGGATTTTTACAGACATACGTGATACCCGTAAGAATTTTTTTAAGATTTAAGCAATTAATGAATGAAGGGAGTAGGTCATAAGAATGTAGCACATATAAGCATGGGCACAGCCTATAATCCTAACTATGCAGGATGATGCGCACTGAGGATTGTATTTCCAAATCACTCCAAGCAGGAAAGACTGTGAGACTTCTATTAATCACAAAAAGCCAGAAATGGAACTGTGGCTCAAGTGGTAGAGCACTAGCTTTGAGTGAAAAAGCTAAAGGACAATGCCCAGGCCCTGAGTTTAAGCCCTAATTTCCACCTCTCCCCAAAAAGTGTGGGAACAGAGTTCAGTCTGATTCCTGATATAGGGCAACTCAAGTAATGCCAGTGTTTCTCAGGAGAGGGTATGGGCGGGGGGAGGAGGGGGAGAGGGCTGTGCACCAATCCATAGACAAACATGTCCATTCAACAGTTCATCTCCCCAAATATCCCAAGGTGATAGTTCTGTGCCTCAGAGAAAGTATATTAACTCTCACAAACTTAATAGATCATGAACCATGAAAGTACTAGTAATCAGCTATGTAATTATAGAGCATAAGTTCTGATTCCATTTTTTTCTGTGATGGTACACAATTGCAACAATAAAATAGATTAACTGAGTATCTCTTCGTGCACACAGGTGTTGCTGTAACTCAGCTCTCTCCATATGCACTTTAGTTTCATGTTGTTTTCACTCTATTTGTTAGTTAAAGTATATTGGTTGATATTCCACCTTTCTGAGCCTTGGTGCTTTTGCTTGTGTTGTACTGGAAATGAAAATTTGCAGTTTCTGAAATTATCTCTCCCTACACGTGTTTAACGAGCTGGAATCTATATCTTGATAATATTTCAGAGATAGGTCACTAGAAACTGTCTCAGAATAACTGGAAAGCTTAATGTCTGTACCCGAAATGTATATTGTAGATGGTTGCTGTCATCCAGGCTCTGCTTTGCACTTGAGGTTAGGCCAAAATCTAGACAATATCAAAGGCATCTGCAATAAGTTGCAGTCATTAACTGATCTGAGTAAAAGTTCACCTAGCCAAGAGGTTCTGATGCACGCCCTAGGGTGATATATTCTTGGGTTGGTTAATCCTTTAGAGCTTTAAACTCTGTGCCCAGAGGCCTTCCTTGGGAGAATGTTTAGGAAACAACTCTCCTGTTACATCTCAAGCTAGCAGCATTGCTAATGAGATAAAGATCCCCTGTAAGATGTGAGAATGCAGAGGAGATCCCAGATAAAAAGAGCAAGTATGGCAATGGTCCAAAGACATGTTCCTAAATTCACAATGTCTGTAGGTACCATGGAAGACAGCAGGGTGATACCAAAGACCAGCTCTAAAGGATAAAATTGGCAACTTTCTTCATATAAATCATCACTTTGCTCATATTACATCCTCTGTTAAATTATGTCCTTAATTGATTTCTCCCCAAACATGGTAAGATGTATGCATCTTTGCAAGCAGCATGTCGAAGTTCTGTTCTTAATCAGAGACATTACCTGCTCTATTTTCTTCCTGTTACAGACCCTATCTATCACTCTGTCGAAGGGATGAACATTTGGTAACAGAGGAAAAATCCTGACCTTCTGAGGAGATAACTGTGGGGGATTTAAACAGCTTTGGTCTCTGACAAGTATTTGGGGTTTGGTTCTCATCTGGCAGCCTGGTAAGCCAGTTCTTCCCTCCTCTGTCCCACACTATGTTAGAATCACTGTGTTAGAACCTTCAAAAACTGCTCTCCAGTGACTACGGTGCACTAAGGTCTGGATTTGGGAAGTCTTAAAAGATATATAAGCAATCTAGTATGTAGGTAAGTTTGGGAACCACTTCCATGGCTGTGAGGTGAAGCATTCTTTCATTGCTGCCGAGTTCACCTGAACTAAATGTTCTTAACTTCATGGAGCTAGCACTCACACTGGGGCCCTGGGCATTCTCTCTACCATTTGACATCAACACACACTGCCCAAATAACTAGTTTGGAATGGTAAATAGTTAGATCCCTGACTCTCTAGCAATGCTCCAATAGTAAAAGCATCTAAATTATATTAAAAACAGAAATTGAGGCTATCTGTAGATTAAAATAGTCACATTACAAGATGGCTATACGTGGGAGAGAAGGGGAAATGGAAAAGAAGTTTCTGCTCATGGAAGAACTTTGCTCCTTGAGCTGAGAACAATGAAGTAGTTTGTCAAAACTATATTGGGTTGTTGACTCAGGGCCTTGCACTCCTTAGGCAGGTACTCTATCCTTTGATCTACACTCTTATCCTGTTTAGCTATCATTATTTTGGGAATTAGAGTCTCCTACTTTTGCCCAGGGGCTTGCCCAGATCAAAATCCTCCTGTTTATACTTTCCGTAAGTAACTGGTCCACATCACCCAAGTCTTTGTTAAAATAAGATCATGCCAACTTTCTTCTCAGGACTGATCTTAAACCTGGATCCTAAATTATTGGGATTATAGGCATGAGTCACCATGCCCTTCTTGAATATATCCTTTTTAAAGCTTATCCAAACAAGCAAAAGTAGAAAAATTAGGAAAGCCTGAAAATTGGGAAAATCAAAAAACTAATTCAAGGATCTCCTTCCTGGGAACTTGAATGTTATGTCATTCCCTATTCTGTGAACAAGGCCATAACTGCTCTGTACAGCCCTGAGCTGTAGAAGAGGCAGTTTTTAAGGCCCCCAGATTTCAAAATACATGAGTGTTAGGTTTTTTAAAGTAGGTAGCCGGTAAAGGAGAATGCCACACGGTATTCAGGCAGGAGAGAAAGTTTATTACCGAACTGCTGGCCTGTGGCCAAGGTGATCCATGGCCGGAGAGAAGGAAGAGAGGGAGAGACCCCCACCCAGCCCTGCCTTATATCTAGGGCAGGGGCAAGGGGTGTGGCCAGGTGGATTAGGATATGACCTCAGGGAAAGGGGAGGTAACTGCCTCCAGGTCTGCAAGTTACCCAGGTAACTGGGTGGGGACTTATTGAGGTGGGGGCATCTACATGGAGCCCTCAGGGAGAGGACCTAACATTCCAGCCTTTTAATAGTTATGAAAAAGGGCAAAGACTGTCTGGCTGCTTCCTGCTGGCAAGGGGCGTTGGCATTAGGGGTAAAAGGCAGAAATGTGGCCTCTCCTGGGGAAGGCGAGCAGCAGGGTCCCTTGGTGGTAGATGCCAGTTCTTGAATGAAGCCTGGAAGAAGTCTCATGAGGCAGGGGCAGGACAAAAAAAATATTAAGGCAAAAGGAAGGGCTTAGGGCACAAAATTAAAAATTGGGTGACTTGGCTAGTTCTTATACTCAGATATGGACATTAGATGGACAAGGTACTATCTCTTGATCCCCCGGCTCTGATTAATTTTGAAAGGGCGAGACAAAGTGACTCCATTTTGGATGCCATCATTTTTCCTCTTACTCCACTCCATGATACTTGTTCCCAAAACTGGCTGAGTCCCAGTGGTCTAGGTGCTTGTTGCTGGGATGACTTGCCCCCGTTGGCATTCACAGGATTTGAACTCAGGGCCTGGGCACTGTCCCTGAGCACTTCTGCTCGAGGCTAGTACTCTACCACTTGGGCCACAGCTCCATTTCCAGCATTTGGCTGGTTAGAGATCGTTCTTTTCAGCCATGCTTCCAGTCTGGCTCTTCGCTGGTTAGTTGGGAGATGGGGTTTGAGAGAGATTTTCTGCCCTGGCTGGCTTCGAACTGCAATCCAAGGAGTCTTTGCCACAAAAGCCCTTTTTGATTTCCAATTAAAACAACAAGGAGACCAAGGGGACTAGAGCTTACCTGTACCTTGTCAAGAACTGACCAAA
Organism: Perognathus longimembris pacificus; assembly: GCF_023159225.1. NCBI lineage: Eukaryota > Metazoa > Chordata > Mammalia > Rodentia > Heteromyidae > Perognathus > Perognathus longimembris. Next base: position 55,427,944 of record NC_063171.1, read on the forward strand.
TACTTGCCAGAATTCTGCAATGACAAAACTCAGTCGATGTGATGAGTTTTAGCACAGATATATAGCTATATGGACATACTAACAAATGACATTTACACAGACATACACACTGTGCACATAGGTTTTACAGCATGCAAAAATGAATTTTAGCAGTAGACTCTTTTGGAATTCCAATAGTAAGTGACATTTTTTTCCCCAATATTTTAAAACCACGTGGTCGGTTAGAAAAACAATTTTGCTAGCAAGCAACAATTTTCAGATTATAAAATGGAGAAACCATATTTTGATAAACTCCAGTGGGATGCCATGTTGAGGGGGGTGGCAGAAGGACACAAACACACTAATAGAGAAAACGTGGCATGGTATAATGGCGCCTGAGCTGATGCCTGTTAAACCCACGTGGTCAATGCTAGAGAAAAGAACTTTTAGATATCTTTGCTGACAAAGCACATTGGTGGTCAAGCCTCAGTATCGGAGGTCTGTGAAAAGAGGCAGCTTTGTGAGCAAGGCACGTTATCAGGATGGTACGACTTGGAGTTTTTATAAAGTACAGAAGTAAGCAGGCAGATGAGAGAGAAAAAGGAAGAGAGAGAGGAAAAGAGAGAAAGAGAGCCTGAATATAAGTGACTTCTGACCATTTACCATTGCAGTGGCAAAAACTGTATCTGTGTGAGTATTTCGAGCAGGCCTCATTGCACTGTCAAGAGGCGTGCTAGCAGTGTCCCGGCTCGGGTGTGACTGTGATGCAAAACCCAAAAAGCACGGGAGGGAGGCGCCTGGTGAGTGAATGAGCTTACCGGGCAGAAGCGGCAGAAGTGGCGGACGGAGCGGCAGAGAACCAGAGCAGCAGCAGTTTCACTCACCAGGGTAGACAAGTGGTGTGGAGGTGGAGGTGAATGTGGAGGTCAGCAATGGTGTTGGTGAAAAGTGCCGCGTGGTGACTTGCAGCAGTTCGATTCGCGGAAAAAGGGCCGTCAGGACTGGGGATACTCCCAGAAAAAGGAGGAAAATAGAGGGGAATTCTGCCTGTCCTGACTCTTAAGCCCCATCTGAGTCACAGCACCATATATGTTAGGTTTTTTAAAGTAGGTAGCCGGTAAAGGAGAACGCCACGCGGTATTCAGGCAGGAGAGAAAGTTTATTACCAAACTGCTGGCCTATGGTCCAGAGACCCCCACCCAGCCCTGCCTTATATCTAGGGCAGGAGCAAGGGGTGTGGCCAGGTGGATTAGGATGTTACCTCAGGGAAAGGGGAGGTAACTGCCTCCAGGTCTGCAGGTTACCCAGGTAACTGGGTGGAGACTTAATGAGGTGGGGGCATCTACATGGAGCCCTCAGGGAGAGGACCTAACAATGAGGTCATCTTGTAATAGGGAAAAGGAAGCCAGCTTGAAATTAAACCAAGGCCTCACCTGGTTGGAATTAAGTTGATCGTCAATGGAAATTTAACTTTCTGTGCGTTCCTACTGCTGTCTTTGTGAGCCTACATTCAAGATAGGAAGATGTGTTCTCCAAGTGAAATAAGTATATATACCTGAACATTTCTGGGTGGACATATTAACAAAGAAGTAGGTGAAATCGATATTAATATTCTTGGGTATTAACTATAGATTGTAATTTTACCATGCAAACCATCCACAAATTTTTCTGAGTAATTTTCTGATTTTATTTTCTTAGTCGTTGAGATCTAGGTGTATTTTATATAGCCATACTGCTTCTTCATTAGGACTAGCCACATTTAAGTGCTCACTTCTGGCTGCTAATTTGCCAAGCAAATATAACAGGGCAGAGAAAAAGGTCCTCAGTTCTAAATGGTGGGTTGTGTTAGGTATCTTCAGATTTTTTTTCAGCCCTATATTCTCTATTTCAAGGGCAAGTTCAGGACATGTGTGTACTGAGAATTGGATGAGACTAGCCAAGCCTTGGCCTGAACATGCCTCAAAGCAAGGATGGCTTCTTATAGCTCAGCTTAGAATGAAAACCTTTCCTCATCCATCACAGAAACAGCAGGCTCTGCACAGAGGCTAGGGTCTTCATTCCGTAAAAGGTTCTTTTGGATACAGTTCGACAGAAAAATCTCATTGAATAGGTGGCTTAACAGAATTAAATTTTGCTATTGACTGGGATGGTCAAGTGATGAGCAGTATGGCATAAATCAACCCCTTGACCCATGGACAGAAGTGAAAGCCTTTTAAAATAAAAAGCAATAAGTATTGTCTTTAAGTAGTTATACATAGGAATAAGCAGTTTATGACTGCAATGCAGCTTGATCAATATCAGCCCATTCAACGTTCTCACCCATCCTTTCCAATCCACTGAACAGCTTTATCAGATGAGCACTACCCACTTCCCTGGCCCCTTTTATTCCAAAGACTGGTAAAAATCAGGTGGAACCATTTCCTACCCCTACTGCTGCTGATATTGAGAACGATAATAATAGGAGGAAGCACAGAGCAGCTCTGTCTTTCCTCTTAGCCTGGGGTGACCCTGGAGCTATTTGAAGTCCCTGTTCATTGCCCTGATTTCAGAGGAATTAGTTCAAGTGGTTGTGTGTTTAGACTCAGTCAGGAAACGTCCCCTGTAATTGGCATGCTAGGGGAGGTGAGAAGAGGGAAGTACTTCCTGATGGTCATCCCCAACCCTGTCCTCCCAGCCCCAGCCCCTCCCGGCCCCCCCCACCTCCGTCTTCCTGCAGTCAGACTTCAGTTCCTCCCCAGCAAATCAAGGGACACACTCTTTCTGCTCTGAAGGTGAGGAAAATATTGATGGGATCCTGGAGCATTTCACAAGCAGGTTGAAGATAAATGCAAGATGCAGTGATGAATCATTTCAACAGACCCCAGGGAAGAAGAAGCCTCAGCAAGATGGTAAATAAGTCTCAATTCTTGGTAAACAGTTCCGACAGCTGAGGACCAGTGAAGGCCTGATAGGCAGGTCGAGGACTGGAGGGGGTCGAGCAGGAGAGGAGGGGGAGGGGGAGAGTTGAGAAAGCCTGCTGCCAGGCTATCTAGTGCCAAGGATGGCAAAGTTGGAAACCTTGCCTTTGCTTTGATGCGTGGAACTGACTAGCTATAGAATACCATTTAAATCTCCTCTGAAAGCAAATCCAAGTCTTTAATCAGTATCTCCAAACAGCTACACATACACACACACACACACACATACACACACACACACACACACCCCAACCTCACTGAGAGACTTGTCAAGACTGAAACTGTAATTCACAAATTCACTAAAATTCCCTGCTCCATCGAGCAGTATGACAGCTCCAGCGACCGCGGTAACATTTCTATTCAAACTGGCTTTGGAGCCGAAGCTATAAATATCCTTGCAATATTTCCTGCTTCAGAACATAAAGACAGCTTTACAGCACTGATAAAATAGAAATTACTTTCTCTCTGAGGTCTTGCTGGAATTTTAATGTCTGTTTTGCAATAAAGCAGCTCCTACACAATTTGATTTGAGAGAAAGAAAACAAACGGTCTAATTTAGTTACAATAATGACTCTTCTTGTATTGTTTGCCCTACTTGCTTCTCTGGCTGCTGGGCTGTTAAAGTTTGTGGCAAAGAGTAGAGGGGATGATGTTTATAAGATTATTAAAACAGTTTTTTTATTATATTATTTAAAGACACATTGTCTCCATCCCTTCTGCCATTGAGTAACAAAAAAAAAAGTTTGTTGTTTTTTTTTTTAAGGAGAATAGAGAAGCAAGTAAAGTTTACAGTCCTTAATAGTGATTTGTGAAAATAGCTTGTTAGAACTATAAAGCTATTGACCTAAGATGATACAAATGGAAAAGGCTTTTGAAATGTAAGAGATCGTAGCAGTTTTAATTATTCCATACATGTTACCCCAGTTCTTAGTGCCTTCAAAGCTGAGCAAAGCATCTCTTTTTAAAGCAATCTATAAGCATCCCTTCTCATTTGTAGATTACATGATGGGTGGAGGGTGGGAGGGAAGAGAGAGGGGGGAAATGTGCTTGCACATGGCCCTGTGCCAAGGGCAGAGGAAAGAAAAGTTAAGAATGGAAGCTAAAATTGGAGCCGGCTGTCTGGGGATGGAATGAAATTATTGAAGAGAAGTAGGATTGCTCAGGTGCCGGTGAGAAAAGTAATTAATCCAATTGCTGCAGACATCTTAGCTCCTGATCAGGATCTGGACTGGAGTTCAACATCTAATTAGTCAGGGTTTGGGTTTCCATAGTTTATATTGTAGAAGATGCTTGGCATGTTCCTGGTTTTGGAAGGAACCACACATGTCTCACTCTCCAGGTAGATTGTCAGTGGTACCTCTTCCCCATTGGAGCGTCCCAAGCAACATCACCAATCAGGTGCTTGAAACAGATTTCCTTGCCTTTTCTTACCCCTCAGGACCTCATCTATCCCTCCAAATATTATACCAGCTGTGCTCATATCCCAATATCCTGGTCTACCAATAATTCCTTCCATTCTTCTAAATCATCAGATTCAGAATTTCTGAATTCTAAACAGAGTTAGAAGGGATGAAGGGGAGAGAGAATCCATTGTTATGCCTGATTGTTCAAATTTTGTCTCCAGGACCTCTCAGATGTCACATACATAAAAAAATTCTCAGCAGCTGCAGGATAAGAAGAGGTGTGTGTATGTTCTACGCCTGGACATACCAAATTAGTATAAGGAGTGATTGTACATTCAGAAGTTCTGTTGCTTTAAGAAAGCTTGAGAATTGCTCTTATCAAGCTATACACAAAAGAAGACAGAGGTGCGTAAGGGAAATAACCACCCCACCCCAACCCCTTTTCTTTTACAGCTGAGTGGGGGCAATGAAAGTAAGAGGCTTTGGCTTCCCAGGGCACATGATGGACTGTCCATCATTCGTGAGCTCCTCATATTGGTATAGACAAACCTTTATTCACATTAGAGATACTTAAAAAACATAATGATCACATTTGATAGGTAAAGAAAAAGCATTTGACAAAATTTAACATCCTTCCACAATGAAGAGAAATCCTTAAAACTTAAATATAAAAGGAACACAACTCCATACAATCAAGGCCAGTTACGAGCAGCACATAGGTAACATCATACTCGATGGTGAAAAATGGAAAGCTTTTTTATTTAAAAAAAAAAAAAAAGACCAGAAAAAAAATAAGTACGTCTACTTGCTGTTTCTCTTTGATAGAGTAATAAAAGTGCTAGCAAGAGAATTAGCCAAAAGAAAGAAAAGACATGCAAATTGGAAAAGAAATATATTATCTTTGTTTGTAGATGACATGAGCTTATATACAGAAAACTTTGAATATTCTATAAACACACACACACACACACACACACACACACACACACACACACACCATCACTACCACAACAGCAAACCTGTCAGAGCTAATAAAAGGAAATCAGTTCCAGGATACACAATCAACATAAAAAAATCAGTAGCATTTCTGTATACTAACAATAAAAATGAAATTGAGGAAGCAATCCTATTTACAATGACTACAAAGTCATAAAATAAAATACTTAGGAATAAATTCAACCAAACAGGCAAAATATCTCCACATTTAAAAGTACAAAACTCTAGTTGAACAAACTGGTGAAGACACAAATAAATGAAACATGATCTTTGTTCATGGATTGGAAGAATTTAATATAATTAAAACATCTACATTTTTCAGAGACCTTCAGTTTCTATGTAATCCTTGTCAAAATTCCAATGAGATTTTCCAAAGAAATATTTATTTTTAAATGGCTATAAACCTCCCAGGGAGCTACAAAAGACTCAAATACTTCAAGCAACCTTGACTAAAATTAGTGGATACCACACTATCAACTTTCAACTACAGAGATACATTACTCATAATCAGAACCATGGAATTGAAACTCTTCTGTACAACTACTTAAAAACAAACAAGCAAAAAAAAATATCCCTATGGTAGTCAGACTAGCACGATACTAACACAAAAACAGATGTATAGGCCTGAACTGAGTGGAGAGAACCCCAAAATGTCTTCACATTTACTTACTTTTTGTCATTTGTGGGGCTTGAACTCAGGGCTTGGGTACTGTCCCTGAGCCTCTTTGTGCTCGAGGCTAGCACTCTACCACTTGAACCACAGGGCCACTTCTGGTTTTCAGTGGAGATAAGAATCTCATAGAGGGGCTGGGAATATGGCCTAGTGGCAAGAGAGCTCGCCTCGTATAAATGAAGCCCTGGGTTCAATTCTCCAGCACCACATATATAGAAAACAGCCAGAAGTGGCGCTGTGACTCAAGGGGCAGAGTGCTAGCCTTGAGCAAAAAGAAATCAGGGACAGTGCTCAGGCCCTGAGTCCAAGCCCCAGGACTGGCCAAAAAAAAAAAAAAAAAAAAAAGAATCTCATAGAGGCCTTCCTCCATCTTTGCTGTGTCCTTGTGGGCGTAGGTCTGAGCTCCAGCTTGTTAATAAACGACTGTTTGTTTTTGCATAAAAAAAGAATCTCATGGACTGTCCTGCCCTGATTGGCTCTGAACTGCAATCCTGATATCTCTGCCTCCTGAGTAGCTTGGGTTACAGGTGTGAGCCACCAGCTCTCAGCCACATTTGATTTTTAACAAAGATATCAAGAACATACAAGGTGGCTCTTCTTCTGTAAATGACATTGGGAAAACTTGAAATGGACACCCAGAAGAATGAAATCAGGCCCTTATTTTACTCGAGATGCAAAAGTAACAATAGACTAAAATGTGTTTGCAGATACAAATAAATGTAAGAATAGAAACTAAAACCTTCTAAAAGAAAACAGAGGGAAGCATTTTTATGACATTAGTATAAATAGTAAATTTTTAATGATAATGATGACTCCAAAAACACAAACAAAACCTAGACTAATAATATCAGTTCAAAATGTGAAACTTAAAAAAATCATGGATAAAAATAGAAGAGTTGAGGCTGGGAATGTGGCTTAGTAGTAGAGTGCTTCCCTAGCATGCATGAAGCCCTGGGTTCAATTCCTCAGTACCACATACACAGAAAACTCCTGGTATGGCACTGTGGCTCATGTGGTAGAATGCTACCCTGGAGCAAAAAAGAGGCTCAGCAACAGTACCCAGGTCTTGAATTCAAGCTCCAGGATTGGAAAAAAAAATAGAAGAATTGGGACTTAGGGTTAAGATTCAAAATGCACAAGGAACTGAAAAACTAGCAAGAAAACAACTTAGCTAAAATATTGGCAAAGGACTGGAAGAAGACATTAATTTCAACATCATTAGTCATTGTGAAAATGAAAATCAAAAGTACATGCAGGTATCACTTCATATCTACCACAGTGGCTATTATTGAAACAATGAAAAATAAAAATGTGATTGTGAATATGTGCAGAAAAATGAACAGTTGCCTGCTATTGGTGAGGCTGTAATTTGGTGTCGCTATTATGGAGAGCCATATGGAGATTCCTGAAGAAAAATAAAATAAAAATGGAACTATTATATGAAATAACCAGCTCATTATAGCCTGCGTATCTAAAGGGAATGAAATCAGGATGTTGAAGAGACATCTGTATACCTACATTCATTGCAGCATTATTCACAATAATCAAGATAGAGAATCAAATTAATTGTTCATCAAGGAAAATGGAAAAAGAAAATGTGATGTGTTTGTGTGTGTGTTTGTGTGTGTGTGTGCATATGTAATGAAATAGTATCCAGCTTTTAGAAAAGAATGAAATCTTCATTTTCAATAATATGGATGAACCCAAAGGACATTACATTAAATGGAATTAACCAGGCACAGAAAGATGAATACTGCATGATTTCATGTATATTTGGAATCTGAAAAATTTGACCTCTTAGAAGAGGCTTGGAATAGTGGAGGACTGGGAAGAGGCTGAAGAAAGGAGGTAACATTTCATTGGCCAGGAAGAAGCTGAAAAGGTCACTATAGTTGATTGCGTTATGTTATATAATTGAAAATTACTGAGAGTAGATTTTGACTATTCTTACGACAAAAAATTGATAAGCATATGAGGCCATGCACATTTTCAGTTGCTTATTTTATACATATATCATCCGCACACTGGGTGGCTCTCCGTAAATAGGTACAATATTTACTTGTCAGATAATAATACAATATTAGCAGTTTTCTTTTAATGTTTTATTTATTGGTTTTTTAAATTATTTTTCTTCGGAGTTTTATGAAGGGGTTACAATTCTATAAGTCAGATAACGAGTACAATGCTTCCTGGACAATGTCACCTCTTCCTGTGATTTCACCCATTTCCTGCCCCCCCCATGTTGCATAGCTCATTTTTTTTAATATAGTGTACATTGAATAGCATGACGGCACTTGTTCACCCTCCCTCCATTCCTGTGTTACCCCTTACTTAAAGAGTAGATAGTAGAGACTGCTGGCTCATCAGATGTGTTCTAAGAAGCCTCTAAGACTTATTTATTTATTTATTTATTTATTTATTTATTTATTTATTTATTTATTTATTTATTTATTTTGCCAGTCCTGGGCCTTGGACTCAGGGCCTGAGCACTGTCCCTGGCTTCTTCCTGCTCAAGGCTAGCACTCTGCCACTTGAGCCACAGCGCCGCTTCTGGCCGTTTTCTGTATATGTGGTGCTGGGGAATCGAACCTAGGGCCTCGTGTATCCGAGGCAGGCACTCTTGCCACTAGGCTATATCCCCAGCCCTCTAAGACTTTTTAAAATTATCTGTGAGATCAAAACTATTCTTAGGATGGATTTGAGTGGCCACAGAGAACTTCCCTGTACATCCTTCCCCCACTTGAGTGGGTGCATTGGTTACAATCAAGGGACCTATGGATATGCCATGATCAGAGTTCAAATTGACATGCTGAACACTCTGGATTGTAATTCTCTATGTAAGTTTGGGCAAATATTCACCATAGTTTCACTTGTGAATATCTTTCATGTTCTAAGCATCTTTCCCTATCCCCTAGCCTAGCAACCATTCTTCTTTCTTCTGGTTGGCTTTTTTTTTTCTAACTGTATTTTTTTGTCTTTTTCTTTTTAGGTACTAGGGATCATTGCACTTGCTAGGCAAGCACTTTGCCACTGAGCTACATCCCAGACCCATTCATCTGTCTTCTGACTCCATAGTTAGACCATTTTCAGAATGTCTCATATTGTGACCCTTACAGTATATAACATTGTTTTTAAGAAACCACAAAACGATCTTCCACAGGGACTGTAACATTTTGCATTCCCATCAAGGAATGAACATTTTTGTTTCTCCAAATACTCTCCAGAGTTTGTTGTTATCAGTGTTCCAGATTTGGGCTACTCTCATAGATGTACAGGATATTACACTGTCACTGTGATTTGCGTTTCCTTGTGACAAAGGATGTCGAGCATCCTTTCATATGTGTTCATGTAATCTTTATGTTTCCTTGGATGAGGTGTCAAGATTTTTGTTTGGCCCAGTTTATAATTGAGCTTGGTTTCCTTATTTAGTTCCAAAAGTTCCTTAGAAGTTCCTTGTCCAATATGTCTTTCTCCCATGTTGTCTTTCAGGTTGTGATTACTCTCTTAATAATCACCTCATGGAGTAGAGCAGATCTTTATTTTAATGCAGTCAGTTTTCAATTCTTTCTTTCATGACTCATGCCCACGTGTCATATTTGAAAGTTCATTGATATTTTTCCCTACACTATCTTCTAAGAGTTTTATAGTCTCTCATTTTCCATTTTGTTCTCCTCCATACTGAGTTAATTTTTTGAAATGTGTGATGTCTGTGTCTACACTTGTTTGCTTCATGTGTGGATGTCTAGTCAATCCCACTCAATTTGTTGAAGAGTCTATTTTTTGTTGTTTTTTTTTTATTGTCAGAATAGAATTCTGAATAGATTCAGAATGGTAGAATGCGTCCCTTTCATTGTCTTGATATTACAATGACAGTACAGAGAAACTGTGAGTCCACTGTTATCACTGTAGTACAAATTCACTCAATGCCACCAAAATGTATGAGTTGCATTGCTTCCTACCTTGCACTCACAGAAGAGAGAAAGAAGGGAAGGAGAGGAAAAGGATAGAATAGGTAAAACAATTTAACTGGAGAATACGCTTGATAAAAAGCAAAATTACTAACTTTACAAAATCTTGAACCTATTTGTAATATGTTTTAATAGTCAATTTGATAAATTTGGAAATCTACAAAGCACATAAATGCATACTCAATGATGATGGCTATATGCAAGAAAGTAACTGTGACATTATTTTTGAATTGTGAACTGAATTAGTCTCTCTTTTCACATACGATCATTTGAACAAACAATTAAGCAGTGAGCAATGGCTATTTAGACATAGATATTTGGAAGTTATGGCATTGTAAATAAATGATATAAGCCTGCCACTCAAAAAAATAAATAAAAAGAACAGATATGACATTATTTTTTGCCAGTGATAACATCTGTGCTTCAAATAAAAATTAGGATTCTGGAAACTTGTACCTCCTACAGTTAAACTTGGCACCTTCTCAATACCTACTACTTTTTGATGAGATTATTAGCGATAACAAACCATGAAATGCTTTTGATGTTAAGTGGTGAAATATGTCAATATTTGGAACAGCTGGATTACTTAAGGAAACAATATTTTCCAAATGATCAATACTTGATGTTACCAAATTACACTTGGGTAAAAGATCCATTCAATATGCAAACAAAACCAATGGATATTGATGTAGTAGAATATGAAAAATGAATATGTTATCAGAGTCTACATTATAACAAATCTTTAAGAAACTCTTCAGTCAGGCAGCTTTGTAGCTCATGCCTGTAATCTTAGCTACTCAAGAGGCTGAAATGTAAGGATCATGGCTCAAAATCAACCCTGACAAGAAAAATCCAAGGGACTCTTAGCTTCAGTTAACCAACAAAAACCCCAAAGTGGAAGTGTGGCTCAAGTGGTTGAACACCAATCTTGAGTGAGAACCTCAAAGGGAAGCATGACGCCCTGAGTTTGAGCCCCAGTACTGTCATATTAAGAAAAAGAAGAAAGTAAAGAAAGAAAAAAGGAAAGAAAGGAAGGGGAAGGAGGAAGGAAAGAAGGAAGGAAGGAAGGAAGGAAGGAAGGAAGGAAGGAAGGAAGGAAGGGGAGGGAGGGAGGGAGGGAGGGAGGGGGAGAGGGAGGGAGGGAATACAGGCAGACAGCATGTCTGGTTGAGTCCTGGTTTTCTTCATCTACTTCTAGTAGAACAATATAACACAGCAGACTGATTACTGAAGACTGTTTGAGAATGTAGCTATTTTTTATGAAGCTAGGAAATTTTATAATTTCCAAAATGAGAATGTAAGGCAATGTATCTTTTTCAATCATTTTTTGTGTTCATCAAAGGATTTAGAGACCAAGAATTTGAGAACTGTGCCTGTAGGTAGATGATTTAGGGGATTTCCACATTTTCCTTGTACTTGGACTGTGGGGACAGCTTATTCCATATATTCCACTAAGACCCTTTGGACCTAATTGTAATTCTGCCATTATTGAATTCTTTATTTAAGTCCCCCTGCATAACAAATATTTTATTATGGAGGGAACAAACAGTATTTATTTGCAGAGGACTCTTAACTGTGGTGGCTTCTGAATCCCACAATTTGCCTGGCCCTGTCTGTCCCCTTCCTTGGTGGTCTCTGTCACTCGACACCATCTTGTATTACTACAGGAAATTGTAGAATATTCTGCATGCATGTTCAATTTCATGAGTGCTTTCCATATTAAGGAACCCACATTGATATGGCCCCAAGTGGAAAATTTTACTAAAGTATAAAGCAATAACTCTTCCTGGAAATATTGTTTCTAGAAGACATAAAATACCATCCAGAGACCTCAGCATGTTTGAAGCAAACGAATTAAAAAACTTTCATTGATCATTCCTAGACCTCCTTTGTAAAAGTGGTAAAACAAGGCAGAGGTGATGGCCTTCCTCTGACAGGTGGTATCTCTTCCACAAACCATGTTTTTCAGGCTAGTTGTTTCCTTCCTTCCTTCCTTCCTTCCTTCCTTCCTCCCTCCCTCCCTCCCTCCCTCCCTCCCTCCCTCCCTCCCTCCCTCCCTCCCTTCCTTCCTTCCTTCTTTTTTCTTTTTGCCAGTCCTGGGGCTTGAATTTAAGGCCTGGGCACTATCCCTGAGCCCTATCCTTGAGTGCCCTTGTGATTAAGGCTAGAGCTCTATCACTTGAGCCACAGTGCCACTTACAGCTTTTTCTAAGTAGTTTATTGGAAAAAAGAGTCACACAGACTTTTTTGTCTGCGCTGGCTTCGAACTGCTATCCTCAGATCTCAGCCTCCTGAGTAGCTAGGATTAGAGGCGTGAGCCACTGGCACCCAGCTCTTTGTTTTCTTAACTGTAGAACAGAAAATTTGGACTAAACCATCTCCCAGTTATACATACACTACTATTGTCCACTCTAGAAGCTTTTATGATCCTAGCAGTGTTAAACCACTTTCCTAGAATATGTTTAATTCGCAGGGCAGAGTAGGATTGACAGTTTAGCTCTTCTAAGTTTTCTGAATTGATGATTAGGTTATCCTGTTGAGTGGGGGTATTTCAGGATAATCTGAACGCCTGGAAATTCCCATCTCAATGACTGTTTCTTAAAGAAACAAAAACGCTACAAATGTGTCTGCATGATTAGATCTCGCTGGTTAAATGAGGAAAGGAGATGGGCCCCTGAGGACCACCTGTCTGGCAAGACTTCAAGAGTTTCCTGGTTCCAGTGGGTAGGAAATGTCACCGTAACATCTATCCCAGAGTCATTTCCTTAGTTCCTGTCCCAGTAGCAATCATGAAGTGCAAGGGAGTGTGGCAACAATGAAAACAAGAAACGAATCTACACCCTTCTAACTCCCCTGAGTGGGAAGAGGAGCAAGGCCAAGGCTGTGGCCGCTAACACTGGCCTATAATGACTTCCCTGTGCTTTGTACCCGTTTTATGCAAACAGTTATGGAAATTGAGTTATTTCAAGGACAAAAATTAAACAAAAACATCTCCTCTGAGCTTAGATAGCTTTCAGTTTTCATCCAAACCATTTGAAACAAAAAAATCCATGCCCTGTTCCTCTTCCAGATGAATAATAAATCAATCACTTTTATTGGCTGTTTCCTCTCCCTTTGCCTTGGTAATGGCCAGTTTCTGCACAGTTGATCAGATCAACCAGGCTATTGATTTGATTTGGTCATTGGAATGCTCCCTGAATTAGGTAATTTCATGTTTTCTATCTTCTGAATGGAAATTATACTCACCTGCCGTTTCCTTAAAATGTGGTCTGTGCACCATCTGTATGAAGATCATTGGTAGTAGTTGTCATAACCCCCCGCCCCACCCCATCCCTCCCACCCCAGTCTGTCCTCAGTTAGAAGCTCTGTAAGTGGAGACAAAGGAAAGCAGTTAACTTGTCCCCAGGGGATCTTCTGGATGGACACCATTGTCCAGTCAAAATCCATCTCTGCAGTCTTTAGACTACTCAACTTGCTGTAATATTTCCCTAGATCAGTAAACTACTTAAACTTTCTGATAGAAGGGATTCTAAAGTTTCCTTTTCCTTCTAATTCACCTCTGCCTTCCTCCATTTCGCTTCTAGAGACTCAATACCACTATTTTGGCTATTGCAATAACTTTCCCCTCTCTCTGTTCTCTCTTAGCCCTCCTCCTCGGTTCTCTCTTTGTCCATCTGTCTGTGTTTCTCTCATTTTCTTTCTTTTATTAATTTATATTTTTATAGACGTCAGATCGAACTGGTCTAATGTAAGCACTTTGCCACTTAAGCCACAGCCTTTCATTTTGTAAGCAAAATCAAAGACTTTCTCTGCCTTCATGGCCTCTGAGTCTTGGAAGCATTTTACTAAGCAAATCTCCTCCCCTACATTTTTATGTAATGAGTTTTTGCTAGCCATACTCTAATTGACATTTTTAAAAATTAGACAATATCATACATCTATAACTAGGCTGGAAGCCATTTAGTGGCAAAGACCAAATGTCATCAGCTTTCTAACCCTCAGAATTCATAGTAGCAGTTCAATAAAAACTTGTTTGCTGGGATTGGATTTAATCTACTCCAATCCCTTTATCTGAGAGATAAAGAAAGTGAATTCCAGAGAGATTAAAGGAACTCCTTCAGGTCAAATAGCTACTTAGTAGCAGAGCCAGAACCAATATTTTTATTTTCATGAAATGCCCTCCTTGGAGTTCAAAAGCCAGTATGAGAGACCTACTTCTATATTTCAGTGTTTGTCCTTTTTGTGTCCCATGTTTGTATTCCCAATCCCTGTCACCTTCACATTTGTGAACAAATGGTTATTTTAGTCTATCTACATGCCAATTCCTTTTCTTTCCCTTGATGTTCATGTTTTTCTCTGGATTTTTTTTTTTTTTTTGCCAGTCCTGACGCTTGGACTCAGGGTCTGAGCACTGTCCCTGGCTTCTTTTTGCTCAAGGCTAGCACTCTGCCACTTGAGCCACAGCGCCACTTCTGGACATTTTCTATATATGTGGTGCTGGGGAATCGAACCCTGGGCTTTATGTACATGAGGCAAACACTCTTGCCACTAGGCCATATTCCCAGCCCTCTCTGGATTTTTTTTAGCTGTCTAAAAAGAAAAAAATCAGAGTGCAGATCACCTTTCTGAGCACAAGTTTTAAAATCCCAGAAAATGCTGTTCTTCTTGCATTCTTCTTTACTCTTATTTTTTCTGACTCTTAATTTTTTTCTTTTCTTTGTATTCTTTGCTTTTTTCTTTTGCTTCTTTTTCCTTTCAACCCTCTGCCTTTTGGTAATCAGAGCCATAAATAAAAAGTTTCAAATAGCATCTCTCTTTGGTTTCCTGCTGTTTCGATCTATACTCAGAGAATTTCAGGCTTACAAATAAATTTTAGAGACATAATGCATTGAAGGAGAATCAAGATCAAATACTTTCATGAACAAGTCTGATTTGAATGATGTTAAGATCACCTCACTGATTTTCCATCTATACAATGACAATAAGAGTAAATAATAAAGAAAAAACAAAAACAAGTAATAGAAGTAATAAAAATAAATGTAATATTTTTTAAATAACAAGAGATAGGATAAAGCACAGTGCAAACTCTCCTGCTAAATACAGATTATTGCCATTATTGAATCCTCTGATTCCTGATGGGCTTGACTGTCCTTTGGAGACTGAAACCTGGATTTATTTCTGAATTCTGGTTTGTACCAGACATTGCATTTAAAAAAGAATGGCCAGCACAAGCTTGCTTTATTTCCACATGGTCTCTCTTTCCCTTTTAAAAACATAATGCTTATTCTCTCTCTCTCTCTCTCTCTCTCTCTCTCTCTCTCTCTCTCTCTCTCTCTCTCTCTCTCTCTCTCTCTCTGTCAAAAAAAGGCCACTTTCCAAGGATAGCCATTTGGTGCCTTTTTTTTTTTTTTTGTCTGATCAAGCAGAACGTGTGATTTACTGTTGGTTGGGAAGGTGAAAGAAATGTTGACAAGTGGAGAAATGGAGAAAGTCTGAGCTTTGTTCATTAACATGCCATCTC
Source organism: Perognathus longimembris pacificus (assembly GCF_023159225.1). NCBI lineage: Eukaryota > Metazoa > Chordata > Mammalia > Rodentia > Heteromyidae > Perognathus > Perognathus longimembris. The sequence continues at coordinate 55,443,441 of NC_063171.1, forward strand.
CTTTGTGTGTGTATAGGGGGCCGGAGTCAACGTATGGAAGGGTAGACATACGAGTTATAAACTTGAAGCCTAATTTGCTTATGGAAACAGATCTGTGTCTGGCGGAAACACATGGCACCCCAGTCCTCGGGCCATCAGTGTTTGAGAAGGCTGATTTATTTAATTGGTAAATCATCTGTCTTACATTGTCCTCCACCAGCATTATCTGTGAGACAGCTGCCTACCTTGGCTAATTTAAATATGATTTAGCAGGATGGCCTCCTGGCCCTCCTGCCAGGACATTCATAGAACTAAATTAATGTGGATTGGCATTTCCCACCCAGCAATTGGTGACTCATAGATCTGATTTCGTTACCAATCCATGCCAGGAGGAGTTAGAGGACGATGTCTTTATTGCCCACTTCTCAATGGAAAGCGTCTGGCCCATTACCCATTTGCTAATTTTTTTCTTTTTCTTTTTTTCTTTTTTTTTTTTTTTAGTTGTCTGTGAGAACTGTTGTGTGAACAGCTGTCATGTATGCAGGTTGGGACTGTTCAAAGCATTTGGGGCCTTTCCCTTCATTCCAGGCTACTCTCCTACTTATCTTTCTCTTTTTAATTTCTGAAAGGACAACTGATCCTGTAAGTGAATAGAAAAATGATCTTTTAACCAGTTGGGTCTAAGGAGAAGTTGTTCTTTGATTCAGCATCTAGCAGCTTTATCTTTTGTGGGTCAAGTTTTGGGCTAGATGGTGGGAAAGACAGAAGGTTGGTCACACATCCTTCTGTAGGGAACTAGTAGTCTAGCTGTAGGCACAGTAACCAAGTACCAAATCATCAATAATTGAGCAAGATTGTAGTCACATTTGTGGCTGAACTCTCCCCTAGTTTTGTTACTTAGATTCGAATCTTCAATCCACTTTTCTTTTCCACAGTTCTCCATAGAGGCTCGTCTGACTTTTCTATTGTCTTCCTCTTTTTTCTTTACTAGCTATAAAAGTCAGTCTGCTTAAAAGTTTAACATAGAAAGGTCACAGGTGATTTTCCTCAATTCTTCTTCATATTCCAATCTTCTTTCCTGTGGAAATTAACACTACCTATGAATGTTAATTTCATAACTAAGAAATCCATTAAAACTGGTATAATACAAGGCACACAATTTAGACTAAATTGGAGATATATATATATATATACATATATCCATCCATCCATCCATCCATTTATCTGTCTGTCTACCTATCTGTGCTATCTGCAAAAAAAAAAAATATCATATTGCAAATGTCATTCTACAACTTGCTTTTTCTGGCAGTTATAATTAGCAAGTCTGTACCATGACATATATTTCTAGTTTATCTCTTAATTATGGTGCAATGCATTTTTTACTCCCTTATTTATCTGACCTTTGCCTAGTGGATTTTGATTTTTTTCTTATTTTTTTATTTTGTTTTGTCTATAATCCAGCATACTACAGTGACTATCTTTGAAGATATGTCTCTTTGCACACATAGGTTGCATGCCAGGTTATAGGTTATACACACACATACACACAAATTCTGCTAGATATTACCTGGTAAATCTTCAAAAATATTTGTTCCAATTTGTATTCCTGCGAGCCATACTTCAGAGTTCTCATATAATCCTGTGTCTCATCAAACATTGATGCCCTGTGATGATGCTAGGTCTTTGCTGGCTTGATGGGCTTAAATAGTATTTCATTATTATTTGTTTTCCCCCACATTTTCTTTTATTCTCAATTAGTTGCACAAGGTGGGTTCATGTCCCTATATATATAGAATGTACAGAATCGACTCCTCCATCACTCCCCCTCTTCGTCCCAGCCCCATTTCCCAAACCAATCTCAATGAGCTTCACTGTCCCACTTTCATATCTGCAGAAAAAGATTTTTCACAATGTTCTCTCTCCTTCATCTTCTCTATTCTTTCTCCCCTATCCTAATAGTACCCACACCTGGATAGAACCTTGTTACATTCCTGTCCTTCATTTTATAAGTATGTGTTAAGTGTTCAAAGGAATCCCACCACAGGGTTAATACACAGTATGTAGGAGTGGCCCTCTCCTTAGCTTGCTCTCTGTCTCCCATCCCTCTATATACTCAGTGCTGTTATTATTTGAATTCTGATTCAAATGAGGTAGATAAAGTGTTTTCCATACTTATTTTCTCTTTGGATTTCATCTTCTGTGAATTGCCCCCCCCCTTTTTTTTGCATCTTTCACTCATTCATTATATATATATATGTTTTCCTAAATTGATTTGTGAGAGCTCCTTTATATTTTAAATATGAATGCTTCATCTGTTACCTATGCTGTAATTCTCTCTTTCACTTGGTGTTACATTTGTTTAGTATAGTTTTTTTTGTTGTTGTTGTTGTTTTTTTTGGCCAGTCCTGGGCCTTGGACTCAGGGCCTGAGCACTGTCCCTGGCTTCTTCCCGCTCAAGGCTAGCACTCTGCCACTTGAGCCACAGCGACGCTTCTGGCCGTTTTCTGTATATGTTGTGCTAGGGAATCGAACCTAGGGCCTCGTGTATCCGAGGCAGGCACTCTTGCCACTAGGCTATATCCCCAGCCCCTGTTTAGTATAGTTTTGACTCCACAGATACTTTATATTTTGAAGAATTTCGGTTTTGTCCTTATAGTTAAGATATGCTGTATTCTTCAATATTTTACTATTTCTTTTAATAGTCTAAAAATTTAAGAATTTTTTCATATTTAGCTCTTAAAAACATTTGGAGTTTATCTTTGGTTGAAATATTTTAAAAATGTAAAAGGATTTCACTTGGCATATGAAAAGACAATTGCTTCAAAATCATTTTAAACCCCAACATTGTTATATAGCTTTTCTAATCACCTCTCAACCATCATGTTGTTCTGGATTCACTGTGTCTTTAGTACACTATCCTTATTTCCCTATCTTTATCAAAAATAGTAGATATATTTTAGGATAAGTCTATAATTACAGTTTTGACTTTATACATCTTCTACTATTCTTTTCTCTTTATCTAAAGCAATCATTCTGATGACAATATGGCATCAGTGTGGTTTTGTTTAAGTATTGTATTTTCATGTCTTTGTTTTTCCAACGTCAGTGAGAGAGGACTGGGAAAGTAGCTTAGTAGTAGTTGCCTAGCTAGCACATGTGAGGTCCTGAGTTCAATCTTTTGCACCCTCTAAAACCAAATAAGAAAACTAGGTACCAAATGGTAATGACATTTTTTCAGAATTTTTGTCCTCAAATGGCTGCACAACTTTGGTTTTTCTTTGTCTTGACATTGATCCTCTTCATTTTTGGTCATATCCTATTTCTATGAGCCAAAATAGTACACATTTTGAATATAATTTCTGTGTGAGTATGTTGTGAATATATATGTGTATATGTGCGTGTATATATATATTTGTGTATATCACAAATCAGACTTGAATTTTAGTATCCTAGATTCTGATCACCAATTCGAAGAATCCCAGTATCCCAGGGCTATTCTCCCACCCAAGACATTTAGAGGTCTTCAAAGAAACCAGACTGCTGGAGATAATTCCTTGGATTTCCAGGGCAAACATAATTTCTACTATTCTGTGTATTTATATGGCTTTCTGCAATTATCTAATGCACAGCCAAAAATCAAAATGAAACAGAAAGTGTGCATTCTAAGAGAAGGTGATACCAAAAGGAAAATGAGAGGAAAGTGAAATTGTATATAGCTAGAGCAAAGGAAAACTCATAACTGTGCTATTTTAATAGAAATTGAAAATCAGACAAGATGTTTAGATGACAAAAACCCCCCACTGTTTGTCTGAGGAATACAGGAGCAAGCCTATGTAAAAATGGGATCATCAAATTTGGCTGAGATGAAAGAAAGGTTTTAGACTAATTATGTGGGGTTTACCTAGAAGCTGGCCAAGAAGAAGTTTTATGCAAAGGAACCACAGTTTCTAAAAACATATTTTAGGACTTGCATATTCAGTCTATTGTGTGCCCACACACACATGTGCACATGCACACACACACACACACACACACACACACACACACACACACTGGAAAGGACAGGAGAAACTTAAAGGATTTTCATGTAAGAATTTGTTGAAGTGCTATACATTTCTTCCAAAGTTCCCACCACATATAAGTAATGGAGAAGGTAAAGAAGATCTATCACTCCTCTATTCTGATTTTCTATGATTTGCTTCTTTGATATCTTAGAGCCTTTCTTACCTTCAAAGGGCTGCCCCTTTCAGGTCTAGCTGATGCTTAGATATGGCAGAAAACCTCTACTGAGAACATGCCTTTCATATGTAAACCAGCCAAGCACAAACCTCCATCCTTGAGGGCTTTCTTTACCAGGCTCTCACCTTCAGGGGCACTATTCCCCTCCTCTAATCACCAGGGCAAGGGCACAGTTATCTACAGATAGCCTCTCCACCCCAGAGCCCACTGAAATTATTCCAACTACTAACCACAGGTAGGCCTCCCCTGCCTGGTCTCTTGCTTAGAACACTATGAAAGCTCTTGTCTACCTTTATACCACATTCCTTCTGCCTCCCAGTAGACCTTGGCACTTCACCAGGTGCATCTTTCCTGTCCCTACAGATCCGTGAACAGAGCAAACTCCTTCATTGTCGCGGTCATTTCCATGTTTCCCTGCTATAACGGAAACATTCTCGGAACCATTAGGACAGAAGGTTTATAACAGAGCTGGTTATGGTGCCCATGTGGCCTGCACACCTGCCTGTGACCTCTAAACGACAAAAAACGGGATAAGCCAGGGTGTGGTAATGGTGGCTGGGAGTATTTAACATTCCACGTGTCCAAGAAGTAGATACCAATGTGTTCTCTCAAATGTGAAGATATTTACCTGGAAAGCAGTATGTGGAGGACAAAAGAACGGGGAGAAGAGTAGGCAAGAACTGTCTTCTGTGATGCAGGTCTACTACTTGTGACAGAGCGATAGAAGGTAGAGCTGGGTAGAATGGGTTTCAGGCTGCTGAGAAGTTCTAAGAAAGTTTCACTGAAGTTCCTGAAGGGTCCTGGAGTTGATACTTGTAGATTTCAGGATTTCTGTGTCCTGCAAGATCTCTGCCTCATCCTGTAGGAACAGGCCAGGAGGAGGAGTCTGTGGTTACAAAGTTACAGCACTCCAATACATATAGATAGATATGTTAGTGTATAGATACACAGATAGATATGACCATTATATATTATAATCAGGAATATATTATATATTTTGCATGTATATACATATTTATACACACTTGTGGCATGGAAAGCTCAGACAGCACAGTGTTTCATTTTGTTTTGTTTTTGTTTTTAATAAGGGATGGCTCTTTCTCATTGGTACCAATCCACTGAGACTTCTCTGTTCCCTTATTTTTCTTTCCTTTACCAGCCCTGCCCCTGAAGAGGTCAAATTTTAATTTAATGTCTTTGAAAAGAGGGATAAAAAGACAAGGCACAGCTACAATAATGGAAAAGAGAGCAACAACTATCTGAGGATGGTAAATAGTCTTGTTTTTTATTTTAAAGAACCATAGAGCTGATTTAGGAGGCTAAATATTTTAAGGTCAGGGTCCCCCATGTATTTTGTCTCTGGTGACAGCTTCAGGGTAGATAACATCATGGATATGGTTGAAAGAAGTCACATCTCATATTGAGATAGCAACCCAGAAAGTGATTCAGGGCCCTGTTTTGGCCTCTTATAACTACTTGTAGGAACTCACTAGAGTCCCAGCGGTAACTGCCTTCATCCTTTCTGAGGGCAGCATCACCAATAACCTAACTTCCTTCCACTAGGCCCTAACCCATAAAGGACCCACGGCCTCCCCATATCTTTCTCTGAGGACCAAGCTTCCACCACCTGAAACCTTGGGTGGCAAACTACATTCCAACCACAGCACACAGGGATCATGTGGAAGTAAATCAAATCCCTTCCAATCCATTCTTCATATGGCAGCCAAACGGGTCATTTCGCTGCCCTGCTTCAAATCCTTTAAATTCACATGCTGAACCATACATGGCATCACAGAATGTGTGCGCCCTTAGAAGACCAGCTCCAACCCATCTCTGTGAGTCGTTTTCTTCTACAACCCTGATCTGTGGTGTCTCCAATCAAATCTCAGGACCTAGGTAGCTGCTTCAGTGATCCTTGATGACACTCAACCTCCTCCTCCTCCTCCCCCTCCTCCTCCTCCCCTTCCCCCTCCCCCTCCCCCCTCCCCCTCCCCCTCCTCCTCCTCCTCCTCTTCCTCCTTTTTTGTCCATTGTGGGGATTGAATTCTGGTCCTGTGCACTGTCCCTGAGCTTTTCAGCTCAAGGCTGATACTCTACTACTTTAAGCCACAGCACCACTTCTGGCTTTCTGGTCGTTAATTGGAGATAAGAGTCTCATGGATTTTCCTGCCCAGGCTAGCTGTAAACTTTGATCCTCAGGTCTCAGCCTCCTGAGTAGCAAGGATTACAGGCGTGAGCCACCAGCTCTTGGCTTCAAGCTCTTCATTTTTACCTCTACCTGGAACATTTTTTTTCCTCTCTCAGCTTATTTGGTCAGTTACTCTTGTTTATTGTGTCTCTGCTTGGAAATCATTTCTTATACCCTCTCCATGACTGCCCTTTCTAGAAGATTCCTGATCTCTGATATTCACAATAAAAGCAGTAACACTGCATATGCAATTGCCTGCCTTTCTTACTGCTCTGAGAGGGGAAAAACTCTGTTCCTTCCATTTGTAAGTAAATTTTCACATCCAAATTGGGTGCTAAGCACATAGAAGTCACTCAATGAATGCTATTGAATTGACAAACCTGAGTTGTCACTTTAAAATGCTTTTGTCACTTGGGAGGAAAACCAAAGTGTGGCAGTGAACTTTATGCAACAGCTCTGTCTCAGGAAACTTAGACCCTTGAAATAAATGAGATATGTTGAAGCAGACTGGCGTGATCTGAAGACTCTATATGGTATTTGTATATGTGACAAACACCACTCACACAGTCCAGTGTCACTGCGTTTTTAAGCACCCACCAAATCAGCAGGTAATTTTGCACCTCATACCATAAAGAAACCTCCTACCCACAGTTGGCTCACATTCATAATTGATATCTTGTAATAACCCAAATGCGTTTATTCCTAGCTGGATCTTGGTGATGAAATTGCTAATAAACCTCTTTCTCAATATGAATAACAATTACATTTCCTCTGGTAAAAAGATAGGCAAGTGTATTTCCCTTTATAAATGAGAGTTAGAGTCAATGAAGGCAACAACTCTTCTTATCTCTTCTATTCGGGTTGCAGTAAAATGGTTGCAAAGAACTCTAGCAAAATGCCATACATTATTTCCTCCTTAAAAATTAGCATCTTTAGAGCCACACTGAATACTGATTTATAGACTCCTTAAACATCCTCTTACAACTTTGTTTTTAAATGTAAGATAGCTAACATCTCCAAGTTAGAATGTATTAGAATAACATTAGTGGAAGCAGGCACTGTCCCTCGCTCAGCAGCATCTCAGCTCAAAGATGCCGTTGCCTGCTGGGCAGAAAGTGAATTCCGCATTAGAGGAACACTTGCTTTCCACGTTTATGAAGTGGTAACTATGGCCAAATAGGGCTAATTGAGTAAGATAACCGTTGTATAAATAATTTTAATCCCGAACATTTTCACATAGTGCTAGTAGGTTGGCTTCAGAATTTTATTTCCACCTTTAGGTACATCCCAAATGTTGTTTGTTTTGCGATAGCAGGTTTAATAGACAAAAAAAAAAAAAAAGCCCACCTCAAAAGGAGAAGTGGCATAGGAAACTAGGGAGGGGCCTTCATGGTCTCTGCCCAATGTATGTTGTGGAGGGAAAACTGTAGGACGGGTGGGGGAGCTTCAGCTTGTGATCTGGGAACTGAGAAACAGAGGAAATGAGGTCCCTTAGAATCTACACAGCTCTTGTCTACTCTTCATTCCTCCTATTTAGAAGAGATGAAGAAATGCCTGAGTCCATACCCCGACCCGAAGCAGGATTATAAACCATGGAGATTTTCAGCTTTCTATTGTAAATAACAGGCTCAGATTTGCTCTCTGCAACTATCTCCCACTTATAGTTGATCCCTGCCCTCACACCCCAAATTTTAGAGGGAAGCAAACACAGCTACCACTCTTCCTATTTTATAACTGGGAAACAGGCTTAGTGAAATGGAATGGCTTTTGCAAGTGTGTGCAATTACTGAAGAATGAAGCTAATGTTGTAATTCAAAGTAATTCTTACCTGCAAGGTATTCCATTGTGAACATGTTACAGTGCCCCACTACTTTGACAGTATGTCTTAGCCATATTTTTCAACTGTAGAAGTCAAAACCTGTCTCACTCTTACCTTAGTCACAGAAGGAAAAAGAAAGAGAGAAAAACAGAATTAATACACTTAGTATACAAGTCATCTTAACTATTTTTGTGCATGTAGAGGAAACAGTTATATTCAACAAATGTTTCCTGCCAAAGAACAGGTTAAAGTGGCAAAAACCAGCAGCATAAGATTAATATTGATTTAGCCAAATTCTCTTTGCTATTATAACACACTGGCAGCAGCTGACTTTATAAGGAGAAAAGTTTGGAAGAGCACTGGTGGTCAAAAGCCGTTGCAAGAAAAACGTTTTCAAATTTCTTCATAGAAGTTTCCTTCCCCTCAGTCCATAGTGGCAAGATTTGGTTCAAAGCATGAAAACAGAGATTAGTGGCTAAATGGTGGTATCAGGTAGACAGGAAAAGAGAGAGCACCAATGGTCAGCAGGTCGACTTCAATACACTCTGTGATGATGATAGAAGCATCATCTTTCACCAACAAAGTAATTCACTTCTCAAAGAATGATAGTAACATACCAAAAAGACATAGAAAGAATGGGCTTTCATAGCCCAAACTGGGGAAATTTCCTGACAAAATGTGAAACAAGATTGGATTTTATAGACGGTAAAAGGAATACATGAGTTTATAGAACAAGAGAAGAAAAATGATGGGAGATAAGACAGGTCTGCAGGAAGACTCTCCAAACTGATTAAATGGACAAGGAGGAATGGAATAGAAACAAAACCGCATGTTGCAACCACCACATAAAATTAGTTTTAGGCAAGAGCCACAAATGGGTACCAAAATGGAGGGGGTTATTATGATACTCGCAATGTATATTATTTCAAAGGATCTTTTCCACATGATACTTAAAGTTAAAATTGAATAAAAGCAAAAGCAGGAGAAATCTGGCAATTTTCTAAGGGGTTCCATAGCAAACTGCCACGAACAACACAAAATTGTCCATTCAGTGCTAGAGACTTGAGTCCTGGGGTCCCCGTGGCATGAAGGCTGGTTTTCTCTGTCTCCTTATGTCTTCATGTACTCTTCCTCCTGTGCTCTCTGTCCTGATTTCCTCTTTGCTTAAGGACATAAGTCAATGGATTAAAGTTCATTCTAATGGCTTCATTTTAAGCTTAATTAACCTTTTAATGACCCCGTCTCAGATGACCCAGCTACACATTCTGAGCCACTAGGTGTTTGGAACTCAGCATATTAACTTTTAGAGAGAGAGATAAAATTCTGTTCACAATACCAAATACCAAAGCTATTATCACTAGTTGCAAAGAATTTTTTAATAGGGTATGGTCTACACATAAATACATTTCACATCTATCAGCACATCACTCTTCATTTGATGTAATTTCTAGCCTTCTGAATTTCTTTGTGTAGATTTAGTTTTCTGTCTATTGTTTCTTCTGCCTGAAGAGAGTTCAGTTAATACATCTTATTATACAATTCCATTTGTCATTCACTTTCTCAGTTTTTGTTCGCCTAAAAAATTCATATTTGTCTTTACTTCACTCTTGAAAGATGTTTTCATCTGTTATAAAGCCCTGTGTTGATTTTTGAAATTTTGTATTTGTTTGATTTTTGGCAATGTACAGGTATTATTCAATTTATATAATTTCTGATAATAAAAACTCTATTGGAGTTCTTTGTTCCTTTGTTCCTCTGTCTTCTTCACCTCTGGCTGCCTGAAGGATATTCTTTGATTTTCAGTAGTTTGGCTATAACGCATTTAAGGTTTTCGTTTGTTTAGTTTTGTTGTTTATTTACTTTTTATTAGCAGTATTGGGGCTTGAACTCTAGGCCTAATACTTGCTAGGCAAGTGCTCTACCACTTGAGCCAGGACCCCAGAGATTTTTGTTATAGTTACTTTTTTTTTCTTTCAAGTTCTTTTTAATTTATTTTTTTGTTGCAAAGTAACGTACAGAGGGGTTACAGTTATATACGTAAGGCAGTGAGTACATTTCTTACCACACTTTTTACCTCCTCCTTCGTTTTTTTTCTCCCACCTCCCGCACCTCATTCCCTCCCCAACCCCCCGCCCTGTGTTGTACAATTGGTTTACAACACATTGTCTTATAAGTATTGCTGTTGCATTGGTTTGCCTTTTATCCTTTGTCTCTCCATTTTGATGTTCCCCTTCTCTAGTTCTGATAAACGTACATACAATACCCAGTGTACCAAACTCAGTTACTGTGACATCATAGGGAAGAAAGACAAAAGAAAAAGGCATAATTTCATAGGGTACATTGGAAATAACAACAACAAAGGTAAACTACTTATTTCCAAATCTTGTAGTTAATTTCACTTAGGATCATCTTATATGTACATTTCTATTGAGCTGTTGTGCTCCTCTGCTAAAACTAGCCTAGACAAGTACTAATTGTTTCCAATGAGTAAAACCACAGAGTTTATGTGTCTTTGGGTCTGGCTGACTTCACATAGTATATTCGTGAGGAAATGGAAAGATGTGGAAAAATATAATATAGTTAGTTTTCAGATAGATTCTTTTTTGTCCAGAAAGCACAATATTTCCCCTCCACTTCCTTCTGGTATAAATAGGCCCATATCTGGCTTATTCTTAGAGATAGGGTATTGAAACATTGAAATTGAAATACACGTCTGAAGTAGTGACAGGTATTGGCCACTTTGCATGTCTGACGACTTTTTGAAGTGTTCTCTGAAAATTAGTTGGATTTATGATTTGATATATGTATATTTGAAGATTTTTCAACTATCATCTTTTGAACTTTTCCTTCTATTTTCTGTTGTCTTTCTTTTCCTCCTGAGATCCCAAACGTAGGTGGGAGCATCTGATGCTGTCCCACAGATCACTGTCTTCCATGTCACACACATATCCATACACACACACACACACACACACACACACACATTTCAATCTAAATAATTTTTCCTAAACTACTTAATTCTTTCCCCGGTTTTGCCTATCAGAGTACAGATAAGCCCATGGAAGGCATTCTTTATCTTTAACATTTAAAACTGATACCTTTAAAATCACTTTCATTTGATTATTCCTTATAATTACCATCTTTCTGCTAAAATTGTCCCGTTTATTCATCCTATATCCTTTAACATATTAATTAGAACTAATTAGAATTAGTTTAATCTTTGAGTTATATATCTGTGTGGTTCTGATAGTGGCTGATAGTGCCTTGCTTACTTTTAGTCCTCACTTCATTATTCTTTTGAGTTAAAAGACAGTTATTCTGTGAAAAATACCTCACCTCGTGTTTATACTCAAATTTGGTAAGCATTGATGTGGGGAATTAAGTCTGTGTGGTCCAGTGTTGAGCTACTGAAGGCTTAGGTTTGGTTGCATCGAATATCAATACCAAATTGGCTACCACAAATTATTTGTTATCTCACAAGGAAAAGAAATACAACAGAAAATGGAAGGAAAACTTCAAAAAATAACAATTGAAAAACTTCCAAAATTACATACATGAAATCACAGACTCAAATAATTTTTAGAGAACACTACCCAATGTAGTGAATCATGCAAAGGGGCTCATATCTTGTCACCTTCAACTCTAGGTTTTCTAGAGATTTTGTAAATTTCTGTGATTCTGCACCTCAGAGAAGGTCTCCCCCTGGTCTTGTCCCACCAGAAAGTGAATTGTGGTGAGGTCAGAAGTGCATTGCCTGTGGTTATGGTTTTGTTCACTATTCCTGGTTTTGAAATATCATACTCAATAAAAGAGATTTTGTAGGTTATCCATCCTTCAATTCTTCTTAGTTCTGGAGCAACATTTTTTTTTTCCAACTTCAAAGCTCCAAGTAGAAAGAGCTATCTGCTGTATTCTTTGTTTTAAAGTTGTATTTATACCCCAAACTTCTCTTACCATAAGTATTATAATTGTCACGGGTGTAGAAATGAGGCTCCGAGAATATTTGATCATCAACAGGAAATATTTTACTTGATTGGGTACAACATTGACAAGAGTATAAATGCTTGGAGTACTTTCAATAATCCTCTTTTGAAATTCATTGGAGTTCTTTTTATAGCAGGGTAGGGTATGATCAACTTTTCTAAATGGCTGCATGGACCCTTGAGACAAGATCTTAATTTTATAGTGATTACATTAAAGTGATTAATTTTTACAGATTAGGGTCTGGTTTGTAGTGACTAAAGTCCCTACTAATTTTCACTAATCACATTATTTAAAACTTGTATCTGTTTTTATAATCTTAAAGATGTCAAAATTATTTTAATCTCTTTGTCTTTATAATCTAGTAATTTTGATATTAAATACTTCATTTTAATGCAAATAAGGATTATATTCTAATATAATCCTTAAGGATTACTGGGAATTTGATTTTTCAGTTTACCATAGCAATCTTTATAACAAAACATAGAATTCTAACACTAACACCAAATATGGTATCCCACACATTAATCACAGCCATGCAGGAATTAAAGCTACCCTTAGACTAAATAACCAAACTATAAATGCTTTTGTGTTCTGGCTGAAGTAGACAAGCAATTGCCTAGCAAGTGTAAAGTTCCAAGCTTGAACCTTACTGTGATCATAACTAAATTTATAAAACTCTATATTATTTTTGGTTTAGCTATAACTTTCCAGATAATTTTAGTAATTGTTTTTAATAATAATTAAATTAGCATTTCAATGTGACACTGTGTGTAGTCTAATATGCTTATTCTTGAGAATTGTTTTTTATCCTCTGACTCTTTTCTTGATTTTCCACCTTTGACTCATCTATTTGGCAAATGGATTAAGCCATAGAACAAATTTTTCAGGAAGGATATATGGATGGAACATTTTATGAGCTCTTACATGTGTGAAAATATATTTCTGCTCCTCTAACTCATAAACTTCTCTTTTACCTATAACCATTTAATGTTGTTGGGTGTTTAGAAGCAAATCAACAAAAGAAGGACTCTGATGTCAGCAGTAACTTTTTGAATTTAAAAAGTCAGCCAGTTCTACCCATAAAAGAGAGCGAATAATAGGTTATTTTTATTGTAACTTGGGCTCTACAGCCTGACAATGCAGTTGTTAGGTTTGATGCACCCAAATGACTTCTACATCTTGCTCAACACTCCAGAATCTAGGATATTTTCTCCAAGAAGCTCACATTAGTTTAATGATGTCTTTAAGTTATCTCATTGAATTATTTCCTTGGTTTCTAATGCTGTTCTCTGCCTTTTTGGGATATCTCAGTAGGAAGTCAAATAGAAACAAAAACTGTGGACATTTAACAACTTAAAATATTTCTTCCTCAAATACTAATGGATGTCTATTTAATGATTACATTCTATTTCAAAAAGTTTTTTTGCCATGCTCAAGAGTTTATTTAATCACATTTAGAAATTTATGTTTTACATTTTTATTAGTAAAGTGAAAAAAAAAATCTATTGAAGAACAGTATATTAGAGTAGATAGTTCATTTCAGTATTTCTAGGCTAATGGTTTTGGTCATTTCAAGTTTCTTAGTACATAATGCCAAGGCATGGTTGTTCTATTTCAATTCCTGATTCAGTGAAAAATGGTTGAGAGAAAACTCCAACCAAGATGGCCCTGCCTCCAAAGTCTTAGCTAATATCAAAGAAATGACTAAGAATCACTCACATCCTGCAGACAATAGGATAAGGCTTAGCAGAGCCTGGAACACTTCCTCTGGCCAGAAGATGTAAGAGAGAAATTTAAAGAGTCAAGGCAAGGGAGGAGTTGGGAACAGAATGCACTAAAGCAGTAAAGAAAAGGGAGATTCACAGAATAAACTGTTAGGAAGTGGGATCAAATAGAAAAAAGAAAACATTGGGAGATGAAGAATCCAAATCAGATGCTGGGATGCAGGGAGCCAGGGGTGGGGAGGGGTCCTCGATAGAGGATAAACCTGCCAGAATCATTTAATTTTAATCATTTAATCATGTCTGACATGATTAAAGTAGAGCAAAGATGTATCACTCTGTGTTACGTTCTTTTTTTTTAATATCTTTTTTTTAATTCAAATTTTTATTTTCAAACTGATGTACAGAGAGGTTACAGTTTCATACGTTAGGCATTGGATACATTTCTTGTACTGTTTGTTACCTTGTCCCTCATACCCCCCCTCCCTCCCCCCCCCCCCGGAAGGTGTTCAGTTCACTTACACCAAACAGTTTTGCAAGTATTGCTTTTGTAGTTGTTTCTCTTTTTTTTTTTTTACCATGTGTCTCTCAAATTTGGTATTCCCTTTGAATTTCCTACTTCCAATACCAGTAAACACGGTTTCCAATATACTCAGATAAGATTACAGAGATAGTGTAGGTACAACCACAGGAAGGTGATACAAGAACATCATCAATTATAGAAGCTACAGATACACATAGGACGTTGAACGTAGTTACAACTGTGATATAACAATTGTTTCCATAACATGGAGTTCATTTCACTTAGCATCATCTTGTGTGTTCATAAGGGTATAGCTATTGGGCCTTGTGATGCTCTGCTATGACTTGCCTAAACCTGTACTAATTATTCCCAATAAGGGAGGCCATAGAATCCATGTTTCTTTGGGTCTGGCTCACTTCACTTAGTATAACTTTTTCCAAGTCCTTCCATTTATGCCTCTATCTGTGTTACGTTCTTACCAATAGCCAGCCCAGTGGATCACAGTGCTGGGTGCTTGGTAAATGGCCACTGTGTTCTCATGGAGACTAACTCCTGTGCTTTATAATTGAGGTGTCCAGTGCAGAGAGGAAATGACCCTGACTAAAATTCAAACCAACCAAGTCTTCTATTCTTTTTCCTCTGCAAGGCTGTAGGTGCCAAAGGAACGGTGTGTGTGTGTGTGTGTCTGTGTGTGTGTGTGTGTGTGTGTGTGTGTTTCCAAACTAGCCACAGAGTAGAGCTCCAAATTGGATATCTAATTCCTTGAAGGCAGAGTCATTGTATAAATAATAGGTTGGGCTGGATTAAAACCTCTATTTTTGTAGTATAACATGATTAGCAGCTAAGGAAGCACAGGCTTTGTAAACCTCTCTTTACTCCAGCACCTGAGAGAGGTCTGAATTATTCTGTGGCTAAATTTCCAGTTGGCAGGTTGACTAGGGAGGATTTTTCAGTAGTACTAACTGAACTAACATTTTCAAGCCCATGGAAGAGTAGCTGCAGAGCTCATTATTTCCTTTGCAAAGGCTAAACTCGATGGGTGTCCCTACCTTTGCAGCTCCCTCTGTGGTGCCAGCTTCAAATACTACATCCCTAAGTTCTCAGGATGCTTTGGAAGTAAAAAAAAAATTCTCTAACTTTGAGTCTTTCCATTTGTACCCAGAAAAGCATTCAACGCTGATTCAACCAACTCCAGGAGTTCTCCGAGAAGTCTGATAACTCAGCAATAATTATAACCAAAAATGGTGTCCTACTATGCTATTTTAAAAGAATTTCTATAGGAAAGACTGCATTTATAAGAGTAAAATTAACATCTTATTCTATGATGGGCCTTCCCCAGGTAAATAACACCATCCAATCCATTAAATTCCTCACTAGAAAGGGCAGAAGAAGTTTGAATTTGCAACTTATAAGATGATTTGAGCTGGGTTTTCATCTCCTGCCCTTGGCATTCCTTGTTCTCAGACCTTCAAATGTAGACTTAAATCAATATCATGAGCTGTCTGGTTTGCAAGGCTTCTGACTATATCATCAGCCTTCCTGGATTTCCAGTCTGCAAGTAATAGACAATGGGACTTCTCAACTTCCACAATCATAAGGGGACAATCCCTTATCACAGGCAAGCTCAAATGACCACAAATCTTATGATATATCTTACAAGTCTTTATATGTAAATGGCCTTTACTTACATACATATAGATGGGATTAATTACTGTTTCTGTTTCTTGAGATAATTGTGACTAAAACATGTTGTGACCACACAAAAACTTGTCTACCTTACAGATGACTCCTCTAGATGCAGAGTCACTCTTCTCACTCTCCAAGGGTGATAACAGCCCTAACTGATTCCATCACTATGAAAAGAAAAAAAAAAAAAAAAAACATGCACAGCCTTATTGAGCCTGCCTACCAAGCAGGAAGTTGTTTCTTTTGGGAAGCTTGAAAGAAGGAAGAAAACCAGTTTGTTTTGTGTCTATTTTATTTGATCTGCCATCCTGATATACCTGCTTACATTACATTTCAAAGCTTGATAAGTTTGTCTCTATGTTCCCTGACAGAGTCCAAAGCAGCATTAGTCAGATTGATTTCCATTCTCTCCTCTCTGTGTAGCCATTAGACATGTGTTCTGCTGGAGCCCAGCCAGTAAGCCTTATAATGCCTGCCAGTTATTCTATACTGCCTTCCCTCCCACTGGCACTTTGGTTTTGAGTATCAATTTGATTCTAGGCAGAGGGCAGAATGTAATTCCATGCCAGTCATCTTTGTGCGTTAAGTCAAAAGGGAATTGCATAGTCACATTCTTTCGGTTTTTTAGCCTAATATTCATAGATCATTTTAAACCCATTGTGGTTTGAATATGGGACGCCTCCAATAAATGGGCTCACGTGTTGGATTCTTAGTGCCCAAGTAGGCCATGCTCTGTGAGAGGCTCTGGAACTTTAGGAAGTTGAACCTAGCTGGAGAAAGTAAGGGTCTGTGAACATATATTCCATAAATTACATTAAGTCTCTATGACAAATATGTATTTTACATTGTTTCAATTCCTTTGAAACTCTACCTTTTTTTTTTTTTTTTTTTTGGCCAGTCCTGGGACCTGGGCTCAGGGCCTGAGCACTGTCCCTGGCTTCTTTTTGCTCAAGGCTAACACTCTGCCACTTGAGTCACAGCGCCCCTTCTGGCCATTTTCTGTATATGTGGTGCTGGGGAATTGAACCCAGGGAGCACTCTTGCCACTAGGCCATATCCCCAGCCCTCTACCTTTTTTTTGTAATGATAATCTTTTTTATTTTTTTTTTTTTTTGGCCAGTCCTGGGCCTTGGACTCAGGGCCTGAGCACTGTCCCTGGCTTCTTCCCGCTCAAGGCTAGCACTCTGCCACTTGAGCCACAGCGCCGCTTCTGGCCGTTTTCTGTATATGTGGTGCTGGGGAATCGAACCTAGGGCCTCGTGTATCCGAGGCAGGCACTCTTGCCACTAGGCTATATCCCCAGCCCCTGTAATGATAATCTTAATGCTAACTTTTCATAAGGGAAGCCTATGGTTTCTTGTGGCAGATTATAATTGGCAAAAAAATCACTCAGCCTTGAACATAATACTCTGGACCCCTTCTCTTCCCATCAGGTTATTTCTCTCTCCCTTTACCCTGGGTAGGCCAGTAACTATAAGAAATGTGGTAGAAGGAATGTTGCCTGAAGACTCTGGAAAAGCTGATACAATGTCTTCCTAAGTGGTTGTCTGTGAGAATATAAACACATGGAAGAACATATTACTGGGTGTGCTTGAGGAACAGGAGTCTTGAGCTAATGTGACAGGAAGTTTAGCCACACTGCCACCTACAATAACATAGGAAATTTGCCTAATAAGCTAGATGATTTAGCTAAGAAGATTTCTGGGCAGTATGCTAAAGATAGACTAGCTCTTAGCTGTTATTAATAAGGCACAAGTGATAATCTGTAGAAATAATTCTTAAATATAGAGGAACTGGGACTTGACTAGTCTCACAATGGTTCTCATTGCCAATCTTTCCATATGGAAAATGATGCTAAAGTTAATGAATGGTGTACAGAGAAAGGTCAGATCTAGAGGTGTTATCAGGAAGGTCAAATATAGGGCATCATCTGAGGAGAAAACTAATGTTAGATAAATCCTTGCTGAAAACCTCAGGAATATGTAAAATGATGTCACAACCTCAAAAGTAAATAACCTTATTGCAAATGATCTTAAGGTTATATATCTCACAGACAGCTTCTATTAAAAATATGTTGTCTCAAAGTAGTTTTATTGAGGTAGAGAAAGCTTCATCTCAAAGAAATTTTATGGCTTTGACTTTTGTCTGATGGAGTAAACATTAATAAAATTTAACTAGAAGGAACAGAGATCATATAAAATGAAAAGAGCTCAACAAACTAGGAAGGGAAGTCCTTCAATCTGAAAAAAACCCCACAGCTCAGGTTAGGTTTTTAATCACCATCCTTCTGCCCCAGCCTCTTTAACAGAAGTGAGATTACAGGCATGTACCACCATATTCAACTTACAACATAATTCTTAAAGCTGAAAAACTGAAAGATTTCCTCTCTAAAATCAAGAACAAGCCAAAAAAAGTCAATTTTTACCATTTCTATTTAATGTTGTGCTGATATTTCTATCATACAATTTAGGAAATAAAAGGTATCTAGATGAAAAGGAGTAAATAAACCAACCTCCAACTGCAGCAAATATGATTTTATATATAGAAAGTCCTGAGGAGCTGAGTATCAGTACACACACACACACACACACACACACACACACACACACACACACACACACACAAAAAAAAAATTCTAGCTAGTCAAGGGGCTGAGATTTGAGAATAATGGTTCAAAGCCAGCCTTGGTAAACAAATCTTCATAATTCTTGTCTCCAGTTGACCAGCAAAAGCTATAACTAGAATCATGGCTCAAGTGGTAGAACACCAGCCATGACTGAAAAAGTAGAGGAAGAGTGCTAGAGTTTAAGTCTCAATACTGACACAAAAACTAAAGTAAGTCTGATGGAATACACACACACACACACACACACACTCACTCAAGCACACCTCTTAGAATAAGAAAGTTTAGAATATAAAATTAATACAAAAATCAATTGTATTTGTATACAACAATAAAAATCTAAAAATGAAATTGAGTAATATTCCCTTACAGTAGCAGATAGAAGAATAAATTTAATAAAAAGTTTGAAATTGTCCTCAGAAAAGTACATCATCATTGCATTAAGGAAGACTAAAATTAATAGAAATGCATCACGTGTTTAAAGGATTCAAGCCTTATTTTTAATACAGTGATATATCCTAATTGATCTTTAAATTTAGTATCATCTCTAACAAATCCCAAAAGTGTTAGTTTGAATAAAACAGTAGCACAATCCTGAAATACATATGAATATTCAAGGAATAATGAGCACTCAAATTAATCTTACAAAAGCAAAAAAACAGGGGTTGGGTAGCAGGGCGATGGTGTGATGGGTGAGATCTGGTGGGATGGGTGGGTGAGATCTGAAGATTGTGGTTCTAAGCCAGCCAGAAAACTAAAAACACAGCACTACTAGAGACATTGGCACTAGGCTAGATACAGAAAGCAACAGGGGAAAAAAAAATGACAGTCTAGAAATAAAGCTTTACGTTTATGGTCAACTGATTTGTGACAAGAGTATAAGGAAATTCAATGGAAAAGATAATATTCTTTTTAACAACTGGTGTTGGAAAATTGGGTGTTTATATGTAAAATTATGCCATATACAGAATTAATTTAAGCTGGAACTTAGACATAAACTAAAAGGTACAAACCTCTCAAGAGAAAATATAGTGATCTTTATCCTCCTCTATTGAAACAATGACTCATTACGTAGAACATCAAATCAAAATCAACAAAACCAAAAGCTTAGTAAATTAGATCATATGAAAAACTGACAGCACTATAAAGAAAGTACAAACACAATCCATTAGATGAAAGAAAATATTTAGAAGTCCTATATACCTCATATGACACTGGTCTCCAGATTATATTGCCCAATAAAATTTTCATGACCCAACAACGCATAGATATATAATAATTTAAAAATAGGCAAGAGGTTTTAGTGGGGATTTCTCCAGAGAAACAAAAAATAATCAATGAGGGCTGGGATGTAGCTCAGTGGCAAAGTGCTTGCCTAGCAAGTGCAACGTCCTGGGTTCGATCCCCAGTACCAAAAAAAAAAAAAAAAGAAAAAAAGGAAAGACAAAAAATAATCAATGAGAAAATTAAGTATTAAAATATGTT
Source organism: Perognathus longimembris pacificus (assembly GCF_023159225.1). Taxonomy (NCBI): domain Eukaryota; kingdom Metazoa; phylum Chordata; class Mammalia; order Rodentia; family Heteromyidae; genus Perognathus; species Perognathus longimembris. The sequence continues at coordinate 55,463,688 of NC_063171.1, forward strand.
CCACTCTTCTGGGTGGACTTATGACTGCTCTGATGGATAGAGATGACTTTGCTGGCTAGGCTAGGAAAGGTGGGATAGAACCCACCTGCTTGGACATTCCTTTCTATTCCCTCTTAGATGTTGACTCTGGAACCCAGGCATGACATTGAAAGAAAGCAACGAATGCACAGGGCAGCTGTGTCTCTCAACAGTGCCAGCTTCACTGCTACATCTCACAGTGAGAGAGAGATGAGTCTACTTTCAGCCGCCTCTGCTGATGCCGAGTGGAACAAAAATGAACTGCCCTCTGTCAGGTCTTGACCCAAATAAAAGCTACTTTATTTGATAATGATAATAAATATTTTTTTTTCCTTGAGCCAAATAAACCATGGAGTTGTTTTATGCCATTCACTTTAGAGTCTCATTTGTTACACTGGGATGCTGGCTATAATGTTAGGCTGACAATCCAGGTGAGCAAGCATCTGACTGTCTCTAGGAGATGGCACTTACCTTGTGCCTACTCAGAGGATCATGGTTCGAAGCTAGCCTGGGAAGGAATGTCTGTGCAATGCTGATCTCTAATTCACCACCAGAAGAGAAGAAGTGGCACTGACAGTTTTATAAAGCTCTGTAACTAAATCTTAGAAGAAGAACTAAAATTTTTGTATTTCTAGAAAACTATGTCCTCTTACCATCTTTTTTTTTTTTTTTTTTTTTTTTTTTTGCCAGTCCTGGGCCTTGGACTCAGGGCCTGAGCACTGTCCTGGCTTCTTCCAGCTCAAGGCTAGCACTCTGCCACTTGAGCCACAGCGCCGCTTCTGGCCGTTTTCTGTATATGTGGTGCTGGGGAATCGAACCTAGGGCCTCGTGTATATGAGGCAGGCACTCTTGCCACTAGGCTATATCCCCAGCCCCCTCTTACCATCTTGGTAGTAAGCTGCAGACAGCTCTCAGTAGCCCCTGAGAATCAATCGTGTACACACATTCCCAACACAGCCTTCAGTCACTGAATGCTGGTGGTAAGAAATGCTGAGATGGGGAGAATTGAAAGCATGAAAATCAGGCAAATGCTACAAATTAGGGAATTTTACCCCCTCCATCACACTTGGTTTTTGTAGCAGACACTACTGCCCTCTTCTTTCCAGAAAGTCCTCTGTCTTTTGGTGGCAAATATGCTCAATTTCTTTCACTACAGTTACTTCAGTCTATTCTTGGGCTTCTTACACTGGGATTCTGCAGTGTGAATTGTTCTCTGTCTCAATTTCGTTTTCACTCATAACATTTGGTTGTGTTTGTGTGCCCATACTGGGGCTTGAACTCAAGGTGTAGGCACTGTCCCTTAGCCATTTTGCTCAAGGTCAGCTCTCTACCACTAGAGACACAGCTCTACTTCCAGCTTTTCACTGGTTAATTGGGCATAAGAGCCTCACACTTTCCTGCTCTAGCTGGCTTCAAATCATGACCCTCAGATCTCAGCTTCCCGAGCACCTAGTATATAACAGGTGTGAGCCACCAGTACCCAAAGTTATGTTTTGAACTTGAACTATCTTGTTGAATAACTCCTTACTCATTTTAACTGATGATTAGATAGTACTCATTGTATGAACATACAGTAAATTTGTTGTCTTTTCTCTTGTTGACAGATAGTTGAGTTTCCTTTACTATTGGGCTCTAATATGGAAGTCCCCTGTAATATCACATCTCTCTTCCTGAGGATACATAGTTGCGGTTCTCTTGAGTAAATATCTAGGAGTGGGCTGATTGGTCAAAGCATAGATGTGTATTGAGCATTATAAAGAAAATCCAAACTGCTGACCAACAGAGTTGTGACAGTTTATTCAGCCATTTGCAATGTACACCAGTTGTAGCTTGGCCTGAGGGAGGAGGCTGGGCTATCCAAGGGAGTAAATGGGTGGGAGAATATAGTTGAAGTAGTTCATTTGTATGTATGAAAACAGAACAGTGAAATCCGGTGAGATTGTTTTAACAAGTAGGGAGAGGGATAAGGGAGAATGATGGGAGAGGTGGTAGACTGGATACATTTGTGCATTTGTGGAACTGTCACACAGAACCCTCTCCTGTACAACGAATGCATGCTAACACAAATAAATAAAAGTATCATGCAAAAAATTGATTGGGAAGCAGGTGTTTCAAGTGTTCTTTTTCTTTTTAAATTCTAGACATGCTGGTGGGCCCACGAAGGATCTTCACTTTGGTTTCATTTGTGTTTCTATGATCACTAATGATGTTGAACCCCTCTTCATGTGACCAATCTTGTGATCTTGCAAAGTATTTGAGAGCTGTGTCTACATTTTATGAAGTATTTTTTGTTTCTTTAGTATTCATTTGTAACATAGTATGAATAATCATATTTATTCATTAAGCACTCCCTTTGTTATATCTGTGTCTCTATCTTCATCTCTCTAACTGTTACTTATCTATGTATCTGTCTATCTGTCTATCTATCCATCTATCTACCTATCATCTGTCTATAGATGGCCTACCTATCTTTTTCTATTGCCTTTCATGCATTGCAAAAAAATTCTGTACTGCTATAGGACACAGGTATTCCCTTATGTTTTCTTGTAGATGTTTGGCATTCCGCTTAATTTTAGAGTCTGTTATCCATTTTAAATTAATGTTAAAATCTGAAATAAGTAAAATAATAATTGAGGATTATTTTTAATCCACACTTTTATCCAGATAGGCCCAGCGCCATTTAAAATGAATTTGAATTCCTGGATTAAACATGCTGCCTCCTTCCCTTGTCGAAATGACAAAGTCATATAAAACCAATTCCCTGTATATGTGAAGATTTATTTTGGTCAATCTCAATTTGTTTTGTTGATCTGTTATCTAACTTCATGTCTCTACACCCTGTATGCTTATTCGAACCCTGTAAATATTTTTGAAGTTAGGTACTCTGAGTCTTTCAGCTTTGTCCTTATTTGCAATTGTTCTGCGCTCTTTTAGATGAATTCAAATTTTTATACAGATTATACAAACAATTGTCAGTTGCTTCAAAAATAACCTGCAGGTTTTTATTCAGATTGTGTTAGTTCTGTAGGTAAAAATGGGGCAAATGAACCACAATACCGAGTCTCACAATATATCTCTGTTTATTTATGTCTCTAAATTTCTCTAAGCAATAGTTTTCAGTGAAGATGTACTTGTACATCTCTGTGGAGTTTGATTTATTTCTTAGTCCATGATTTTCTTAGGCTTGTGCAAATGATATATTCTTGAGTTCTCTCAGAATGTAGGATGAAAAAGCTTAATATTTTACCATTAAGAATGATGTTAGAAATATATATTTCCCACATATGCCTTAACAGGTTGAGAAAGTTCTTTTCTATTTCCACTTTGTTTTAAGTTATTATTATAGGTGGATATTGAATTGGGACAAATGTATTTTGCTCTGTCTACTGAAATATATGATTTTCTTGTCTCTTCAGTTAATATTGTGCATTACACCAATTGATTTTTCTGTTACATGAACTTATAAACTCCACTTGGTTGGGAGTTATTATATTTTTATTTACTTTTAGATAACATTTGTTAATGTTTTGTTAAGAAATTTTGTTTCTATGTTTATGAGGTATATTGATCTGTCAGTTTCTTTCTCTATAGTCCTCGTTGAGCTTCGGTATCAGGTTTATGCTGGTCTCATAAAAAGTGTGAGCAACATTTTTTTCTCTGCTTCTTGATTTTTGTAGAGAATTGAGATATTACTTCATCTATAAAACATTGAATATTTTTATTATATCTATAAATGTAGGATTATTTTATTATAAATTTAACTATTTTAGTAGATATAAAACCACTTATTCTTTTTTTTTTTTTTACTTTCCATGAAGTCTTGCATTTCATTATTAAATTTTCTGGCATAAAATTCTATTAGTAGTTCATTATTAATTTTATGAGCTTTGTAATGATATTCTCTTGATACTGGTAATTTGTATGCTTTGCAGGGAGTTTATCGTTTTTTGAATACATGAAATGGACCGTATTTTTTGTGCTGTACTGGGACTTGAACTCCAGGTTGGGCATTGTGCTTGAGGCTTTTCACTTAAAGTTGGCACTCTGCCATTTGAGCCACAGCTTCACTTCTGGCTTTTTAGTGGTTACTTAGGTAAGTGTCCCACGAACTTTTCCGACTAGGCTGGCTTAGATCTCAGCCTCTTGATTGCACAAATTATTGATATAATCTTTAATAGAATTTTATGATACAGGAACCATGAACTGTTTTGCTTTCAACCTATTTTAAGGACGCATAATGATTGTTAGATTTATCCATCTTGGTGCTAGTGTTATTATTTCTTTCTTTCTTGGTTCAGGAGTTAGTATTCCATGGAATGGCTATGCTACAGGCAAAAGGCATTTGGTTGTTTCCAGTTTGGGATCCAGACAGTAGGTGAGTAGAAAATTTTATGGAGGCACATATTTTTATTCTTTTGGGTATATAACTAAGAATGGAATTGGCTGAGATTTATGGTATCTGCATATGTAATTTTTTTAAAAATGGACAATTATTTTTCTCCTAAGCAGTTATATTCTCACAAGGTAGGTTTGACCTTTAAAGAAACTGTAAAACTCTTTTCATGATTTGGGCTGTAGCTCAATATGCTTTCCTAGCATGCACAATGCCCTGGTTTCTACATCCAGCTTCTCGCTCCCTCAAAAAAAAAAACCAATATGATCTTAGATATTTAGAGGGTAGAGACAGGCCAGCTAGGGAAAAAGTTACAAGACACTGTCATAAAAACAATTAAAAAAAACAACAAACAAAAGCAAAAGAACAGAAGGCATAGCATTCACTGAAGGCCTTCATTCACTGAACTCTCATCTGATCCCCAATTCCATAAAAGGAACAGAAGAGGACAGAGGAGAGGGGAGTAGATGGGAAAGGAGGAAAGGGAAGGAAGGAAAATAGGAAAGAAGGTAAGGGGCAAGGCAGGGAGGGAGGGAGGACAAAGAGGAGGAAGGAAAGAAGGAAGGGAGGGAGGGAGGAAGGGAGGAATTATCTGAAGTAAATGAGAGTTCTCTAGACTGATTAATCATTTTAATTTAGAGTTTCCTAAAAGGAAACACAATCATCATCTTGTTTTCCCTAATGACTAATGGTGATGAAAATTTTCTGCCATGTTTACTTATTTTTCATTGGTTTCTCTTCTTCAGGAACTATCTGGTAATTTTTTTTTCCATTTTTATTTTTTTTTCTTTCTGATTATTGAGTTGTAGAAGTTCTTAATGTGTCCTAGATACTAATTCGATTTCAAATAAATATTTTTAAAATATTTGCTCCCAAATTGTAACTTGCCTTTTAAGTATAGAACAGTGACAGCAAAAGCAATATTTTCACTTTTGATAAATACCAATTTATTGAATTTTCTAAATAGTTTATGTCATTTCCAACTTATTAAGATATATTTGCCAAACACAAGTCTACTAAGATTTGTCTTCTGATTACTTCTATATTACTTATAATTTTAGTTTTCACCTTCAATTGGTGCCATATTTTAAATTTTCCATAGTTTTTTATTATTACAGTAGATAATGTTGAAACTCATTTGTATGTGGGTGTGTAAATGTCTAGCACGGCATTTTGAATAGATTTGAGATTTTTCTCTTTTTTTTTCTCTGATTTGTCTTATAAACTAACTGACCACATATATGTGAGTCTGTTACACTGGTGACTATATCATGTTTGTTCAAGCCTTGGAATCAATTATTCCAGCTTTAAAATGTATATATGTAAAATGTATAAAAGCATTAAAAATGTGGCTGGGAATATGGCCTAGTGGTAGAGTGCTTGCCTCACATACATGAAGCCCTGGGCTTGATTCCTCAGCACCACACATATAGAAATAGCCAGAAGCAGCTCTGTGGCTCAAGTGGTAGAATGCTAGCCTGAGCAAAAAGAAGCCAGGGACAGTGCTCAGGCCCTGAGTTCAAGCCCCAGGGTTGGCAAAAAACGTATTAAAAATGACATTTATCTCATTATTGAGAGCTATTTTTGGCCTTTCAAAAGTCATTTTGCTAATTTGTATTACATTTCCATATAACTTAGCCAAGAACAGCTCTTTTTCTATTTTCCTGAAGATTCAGAAAAATCAGGAATAGATACCATATTATGTCTATTGTTTTTCTTCAAATATGAAGGTGATCACTCTTTTTTTACATTAATGTGGTGAATTACATTCATTGATCTTCAATTGTTTGACTAACACTTCAGCCAAATGTCAAATTCTACATTAACATTGTTAAGTCTTTCAAATGTTGTACTGATGGTGCTCAGCTTACCGTATGTGGTTACAGTACAACAAACGCATCAGGATACACTGAAGATTTTAAGTTGAAATGCACTTAACATGACCTGCCTACTGAACATTGCAGCCAAGTAGCACAGGACATTGTGTCATCCATCTTCATAGTCGTGTGGCTGACAGGACCCACTGTCAAATCAAAAGATCAAGTTCAAAATTTGAAGAGTTCTACAGAATATGTATTGCTTTCATAGCAGCACAAAAAAATTAAAGTCGTAAGTTGAACCATTGTATGTTGGGAACTATCTATACTTGTAGTTTTTCTGATTTTGATATCAAGATCAGGTTACTTTTATTGCTTGAAATATTTCCCTTTTAACTTTTGAGAAGAATTTGTGGAGATTTAGAGCTCCTCTCTCTGTAAACTTTTGATATAATCCACTAGTGAATATAGACTTGACGTTTTTTTGATGGAAAATTTTTGAATTAGAAATCCAGTGTTTGAAATTTTATTAAAATTATTTTATTTTACCCAATTTTAATTTTAGTAAAATTATTTTATTTTACCTAATGTTATTTACCTATTTTTTTCTATACAACAGTTTTGTCCTTATCCATACAGATGCCTTCAAACCACAGATATTACTAAACTCTAAACATATTGTGCTTTTCACACTTAAATATCTGTAACAAAGTTTAACTCAACAAAGTTTAAATGAGAGGTCAATGATAGCCAAAACCAAAATGAAATGCTTATCACAATACTCACTGATAAAAGCCATGTAAGTGTGGTCTCTCTTAACTGCTGTGTGGAGGGTAGTGGATACTGAAGAGATCTGGTCATCACTGGAAGGGCTTGGGTTGTTCGAGCAAATCAAGACTTGTGAGTCATTTATCTCTGGGATTTTGTGTTCATATTTTCTATCTGTAATGAACTGCAGGCAATGGAATCTACAGGAGATGAAATCACAAATAAAGGGAATTACTGGAATGAGCCTTAGTAGTTTGTGTCTTCCAAACATTTTTATTTCCCATTTCATCTAAGTTAGCAAAGTTGTTGACAGGAGGTTTTTCATACCATTTCTTTGCTTTCTTAACACTGGAAGTAATGTTCTCTTTGATTTCACCATAAGCAATGTGTATGTTCTCTCTGCTTCTGTCTCTGCATCTCTTTCTCTCTCCTTCTTTCCTTCTTCCTCTCCTTTTCCAGATTTTTGTCCCATCTCCTCTTCTATGAAACAGCCTTGATAGAGGTTGACCACTTGTATTAATCTTCTGAAAGTGATAGTTTGGGCTTTTTGCTGTTTTTCATTTTATAGACATCTCCTGTTATCTTTTATTGTTTTCTTTCCTTCATTTATGTTGTGAGATTGGTTCAGCTCTGGTTTTTAAAAAAATTATTGAAGCCAAAAGTGCCATCAGACATTCTCTCCTAAATGTTAAATGTAAGTATAAATTTTTCTCTCAGCAGTAATACTTTGGCAAAAACCCTACAAATTGTTGTCTAATTGTAAACAATTGACAGCATTTTTCCCTTAAATGCAAGAAGGTTTTCGCTGATGTGTGTATGTTTTCAAGGTTGATTTAAATGCAGAAATATGATGATTAAATTCTCAGAGGAGAAGGGGAAATAGTGAGGTTAGATACCAATATACAGCTACCAATATACAGTTACAAAAAGTATTAAGTTCTGGTGTTCTCTATTGTCAGAGACTCACTACAGTTCACAATAACCTGGTTGGTATTCTGTGAATAACTAGAACAGAGTCGCTCAAAGGCTTCAAATACAACATGATGATACAGAAATCTAAATATTAATTGCCCTGGTTTTAATGACTATGTTCTGAATATATATGTTGAAGTAGCACATAATCTCTTATAAATATGTATAGATAATGTATAAATAAATAGTATGTGCTAATCAAAAAATTAAAACATATTCAAGGACATAGAAATGCTAAGTACCCTGATTTGATCATTATATATCACATGAATGTTTTGAATGATCTTGTACCCCCAAAATATGTACAATAGAAAGAAAAAAGTAATTTACAGGATAAAAATTGTAGTAATCAATCACATGATCAAAACTCCATTAATTGTGCCAAAGATCAGAAACTCATTGGTAGAACAATGTATGTAGATACATACCTAATATAAGCTTAGCTAGCTAGAAGCCACATATAAATGTAGATGCATGTATATCAACTTGCATCAAATAAAGAGTTAAACAATTTAATATGGCTTTAATATGCATAATTTAAACCCCAGTTTCCCCATTTTATAGCAATTTTGTTTCTAGTGTTCTTATACACCAATTTTCCTTCTTTTAATCTTCCTTTGCTTTCCTGATATGAAATCCTATCTCAAACAGGAGGGCTATTACTGAGCAAGCAAGGAGTTTCTTAATTGAAACACTTACAGGGTACACTAGAAAACTATGAAGACCTTTAAGAAATAGAAAACCTCTAATAGGTTCTTTGTATATTCCTGCTGTAACCTAATCCCTTGCTCTCCCAACAATGCCAGAGGATGTTGCTAATTTACAGCTAGGATGAGCAATAAAGCAATAATAGTAATCGAAAGGTGCAATATTCCTTGTTTAGGGGGCATTTATGGTTATGTATTAAAACTATAAATACTTCAAGAGGCTGCAAACTGATCTATAGAAAATGAAAGATAAGATCCACACTGCCATCTAAAAGTGCATTCCTAGCAGAAATCTGAGCTTGACTTAGAGCATATAAATACAAACAAAGCAACAGTGAAATGTTCAGCCTCCCTACCCATCCAAATGGGACCATTTAAATACCACTAACACTTAGACTTAATCAGGACTAGAAACTTCCTCCTTTCCTTCTTCGGTGATTTTTCAATTCTCCTTCTCTCTCTCCTTGGTCCTTTACAGGAATTATTCTTCCTCTCTCCATATCGTTTACATTTTTCTTTGTCTTTATTTCCTTCTTCTTATCCATCTTTGCTCATATCTCCTCTCCTATCCATGCTAGATACAAAACAAGTTGTATTGAGGAAGAAGGTCCAGACTGCGCCATCTTAGCTGAGGACCCTGGAGGAGCTACAGTAGAGCTGAGTCTCTGCTGGCCAGATGAACCAGCCCTGGCCACCTATCAAAGAAAATGTGACAGTAGTGCCTGTTACGCACAATTACCCAATATCCTTGCTCTTGTTCTCTCCCTAGTGCTCTGCTATTCATGCAGCCATCATAAGGATTATTGCTCATGGAAATTCTATATTGAGCTCCACTCCCCACTTTTTTATTTTTGGCCAGTACTAGGGTTAGAACTCTGGGTTTTGCACTTGGGTGGCTTGTTTGCTTGGCTGACAGTCTACCAAAATGAACCTCACCTCCCTTTTTACTGGTTATTTTAAGGATGGATTCTAGAAAACATGTTTTGCCCAAGCCGGCTTTAAACTGTAATCCTCCCCATCTCAGCCTTCTATGTGGCTAGAGGTATAACCCTGAGCTACCAGCATCTAGCTGAGTCCCCCTGTTTCCTGTGCCATAAATAGTTTTTTTCTCAAATTACTCACTGACAGATTGATCACTGTGTGTTAATCATTGTCACATGTCTATTTCTGGCCCAGTGGTAGTTGTCATTACTGTTTCACAATGTTTTCCAGCTCTCCCTCCATCTGGAGAAATGTATTCCTGGCTTCCTAGAGTTGGTTGTAGCCACTGCCTAAAATTCTTACCTCAGGTGTCAAAGGTCACATCCTGGTAACACATTTAGTTACAAGGCAAGATGGTCCATACCTCTTTCCTCCCTCTAGCCCAGAATTCAACAACTTTCAAAACGATGACTTAGATGCATGAGTAACTGTGATACTGTCTACAGACCTTCAACATATGACTCATGAAGAAGAAATTAGCCTTGGTTTTGTGAAGTCACTAAGATTTTTATTGGTTGTTTTTTTTTTTTTTTTTTTAGTTACAAACCTCACTCTTCTCAGCTGTTAAAAGTCCTGGCCTCTCTCTCTTGAGTTCCAAATCTCTGTGTTACGTTACCTCCTAACATTTGTTTGGATGTCAATTGTACTCTTGCAACATGAAACCAAAGTGAATCTATTATTTCTCATTGATGTAATGGTGACCACCATTTCCAAAAACCAACCCAAATGCAAAGACAAAACCATTTTCTATATGCAATCCAGAGCTGTGATATCCTTACCATCTTTCAAACCCAGGCTTTTCTCACAGCTGATAGCTTCATCCAGGCTTTCAATGCCTCTATGCAATACTCTGGTTTCTCCTCAGATCGTATAAATTTTTCGCCTTTCAATGCCTCTATGCAGTCAGTTCTAGCTGCTTCCTATTAGGCTCCAGATTCGCATTCTAGTTTATTCTCTAAAATTCCAAAAGAAACTGCGGGAAAGCAAATCTGATGATGTAAGTATTCTGCTTATTCATCCCCATCAAATAAACTTCAGACTGTAGAATATGGTCCAAACAGTCCCCCGCCATTGGAGCAGCACTCAAAGGAGATGGAGGGGGAATTCAGTAGAAAGAGTACCACTAACAAAGGCCAAGCACAGGAAATGGTAATGTTTCATAAAGGGCACTCATGAGGTGGTAATGACTTCAGTAAAGCTTAAATACAAGGAGACAGAAGGTGGAGAGAGGGAGCAAAAGAGAAAGGGGTAGGGAAAAAGTGAGAAAGAAAAGAAAAAGGAGGGAACTAGACAGGTCCTCATGGTCAACACAATCCTTTCAGCCTAAATCATACTTTCTTTTTTTCTGCCAATCCTTTCATCTTTGAAGCCAATACCCACTGATTTTTCCAATATTTATCTTTAGTCCTCACCACTCCAAGGTTTTCCTGCTCACAGTAGCAGATTGTCAAGCTTATTTTTTCCCAGTGGTCTTTTCCCTCACTAGCCTAGGAGTTGTCTGCTGAGGGCAGAAACAAACATATCATTTCGTCAAGGAATCCCTGTGTAGGCAGTGGACCAGGTTCTCAATCCACAATTGTGGGATGGATGAAGAGATGAATGAACCGAGGTCCTTCCTGGCACCTCTTGGATTCCTACCCTGTCTGTTATTCAGAATGCTCTCTTCATGGTTCAGGATGACGCTTTTCAAGTCCCAGCTTGATGGGACAGAGGCTGTTTTAACATTCTAGTCCTCCTTCCCCATATTGTTGATACCCCCAAACCAATCTCTACCTATAACCCTGTCAGCAGCCAGATGCTGGGTACCAATGCTATCAGTTCAGCAATTTTCCCCACACATCCCTTGGGGGAAATCATTCCCCTTACCACCAGAGACAGAGAGAAAATGCCTATCTGTCCCAGCTTAGAGCCGGAAGCCTCATAATTGCGTCAACACCCAGGCTGCATCTCAGAGCTCCTTGTTCTAGGGGAGCACTTAGGGAGATTGCTCTTCTTTTATTGTTGTTTCCTCTCTAGCAAGTGACTGTATTTCATCTCCACTGAGACACAATGAAAGAAATTTCCAAGCAAAATTTGTTGTCTAATGATTTCAGGGAAGGTGCTTAGGACCATAAATGTCTTCCTGAAAATCTGTAAAGGAGCTCAGCTCTGTAAACTTTTTTTTTCTTCAAATTAACACATAGTAAATGTACAACCCTTGTGCTGGGTTAGTACTCTGAAAGAAGGTGATAATGGCACTCAGGGGCTCCCATGATAAGCATTGCCCCAGTGCAAAGCTAGTGAACTTTGAAAGTTGGAGGATTTCCAAAGATGACAGCCAGGGCAAGGTTTAAATTACACGAGCAGATCCTCCAACCTGAACCTGTGGGATGTCTGCTGAGCTCAGGAAATTGCTAAGCTGGGAAAATACGCTTGGACTTATTATCAAACTTCTCATGATGAGCTGATGAGCCTATTTCTCCATTTTCCACATTGAAAGGGGAAAAATTCCTGGCCCAAGACCTTCTTGGTTCTGTCAAGGAAAAGATGGAATCATGTGAAATTATTTGAACACAAAGAAATAGACAACATGTCCATTCTATTAACAGACAATAGAGAAGCACTCATTACATGTTAGGGATGTGTGATTTGCAAGCACGACTGGTCTGATCCTTGCCCTTCAGGTGCAGTCTGGTAGGGGAGACAACTAGTAAATAAATATTCCATTATTCCACAAATAAACATTCCATTATGAATTATCTGCTTTGAAAGAAGAGTGTAGAAAAAGTATGGAAAGTAATCTAATTAGAATTTGGGACCCAGGGAAGAAGGAAATGAAGGAGTGGGTGGGGACTTTGCAGGGAACGTCCATGTACAAGACCTGAGGTTGGGCACTGACAAAAGAAAGGCAGTGAGTTGAAGCACACAGGTAGGCGATAACATTTTTTTGGTGCCTGTGAGGATTAAGCCAGGTGTCAGGTGTGAATTTGCTTCATCTCAAAGCTTGCACTCCTAATAACTTTGATGACCACTTCTTTGACCCTTCCTTGTCCTAGGGAAGTTAGCCAGGCCCCAAGGATGGTACTCGATATGCAGGAACTGAAAGGAAGCTGTGAGCAATGGGTCTGGTATCTCAGAGGAGAACTGCCCCTGATCTGTGGCTGAGTTTGAACTTTAGGAACAGGCAAATGTGTTGATTGCATTTTGAGGAAGAACATAGGTAAAGGAAGCCATGCAGCCATGATCTCAACCACTTCTGGCCTTAATAAGATCCTAATTAGATTAAAATTTAGAATCTGCATGGAAATAGCTGCCACACATTTGCATAGCATGGGGGTGAGCCTCATAAGCCTGCTGTTTGTTAAAAGGTTTCTGAGGGGCCATGATTTGGATATTGCGAGTCCTACCCAAAGCTGGGGTTGAAATCTAATTGCCATTGTGTGATATTAAGAAATGGACTCAGGTAGGACCCAGGTGATTCGGGCTCTGCTCTCATGGAAAGATTAGTTCATTTATGTAATGCCGGGTTAATGGGTTACCTTGCTGGTACATCTGCTATAAAAGCAAGTTTTCCTAGGTCTCTCCTGGTCACGTCTCTTGTTCTGTGCTTTTCTGAATGGCTTCAAGGCTGTCAGAAGGAGGCCATCACCAAAGGCAGCCCCACAATCTTAGACCAGAAGCATAAGGTGAAATCAACGTCTTTTCTTTACAAGTCTATAGCGTTATTTGCAATGAGAAAACACTCAGACCATCTAGGTAGGATCTAGTCATCAAGATACGACCACAACACTGACAGAACTATTTTGACTCATCAAATTTCCTATTCTTTAAAAAACGTGTCTCCAGGGGCTGGGGATATGGCCTAGTGGCAAGAGTGCTTGCCTCCTATACATGCAGCCCTGGGTTCGATTCCCCAGCACCACACATACAGTAAATGGCCAGAAATGGTGCTGTGGCTCAAATGGCAGAGTGCTAGCCTTGAGCAAAAAGAAGCCAGGGACAGTGCTCAGGCCCTGAGTCCAAGGCCCAGTACTGGCAAAAAACAACAACAACAAAACCTGTGTCTCCAACTATATATGTCTGTGTGTGTGTGCATATATATGTACACACATATATGTATACACACATATATGTGTACATATGTATATGTACATATATGTATACACATATATGTGTATATATGCATAAATATGAACATATGCATATACATATTTAACTGCATATATATTTTTAATAAAACAAGCCAGGAGCCAGGTACTGGTGGCTCAGGAGGCTGAGATCTGAAGATCATGGTTCAAAGCCAGCAGGGAAGTCCATGAGACCCTTATCTCCAATAAACTACTCATCAGAGAAAGCTGGAAGTGGCACTGTGGCTCAGGTGGTAGAGCACTAGCCTGGAACATAGAGAGACAAGGCCCAAGTCCTGAGTTCAAGCACACACAAAATAGTAAAATAAAACAACCAAACAGTCTCTCTAATGTCAATGTTTATCTCAGAATCCTTCACTGCTTGGTTTAAAGGCTATAATTATGAAGTTGCGCCAGGAAGGGCTACAGAGAGAACAACAAAAGTATTTAATGCATGTTTTTGTTCATTCTAACCATGAGAAGAAGGACTTAAATAGCAAATGGCTAATATTCATACATTTTGTGGCTAATCTAATTCTACTTTCTTCAGGTAGCCACATTCATTTGATATTCTTCCCATAAATAATGCCCAGTGCACCGCTCTGATCATGATATAAAATTAGAGGTAAAGAACATGTAAGTCCTCCAGGGAAGAACAAAGGAAGTTGTAACTCAATTTATTTATTTATTTATTTTAAATAGTTGTGATTTGGGTAAATTTGCAGCAGTCAATAGAGCGTTCCTGTAGGGCTCCTTTATCCCTGGGTGGCCTTTAATTTCATTTGCATATTGGAAATTCAGCATTTTCTCCTGCTCTAATCAAACTTGCCAAAAAAAAAAAAAAACCCAACAAGCTGATTTTCTGTAGCAAGGGTATTTTAGATATGAGAAAAAATATAGTGCAAAAAACGAAAGAACATTGTAAGCTTTTCTGTACGAGTGTTACTTTCTTTCTTAGGACATAACACTTCATCTTTCTGGGGGACTTGCCCAGGTGATGGTATCACAGAGACACTACAGACTTGAGGTCAGGTACTCTGGGTTTTCTTTTTTTTTTGCCAGTCCTGGAGCTTGAACTCAGGGCCTGAGCACTGTCCCTGGCTTCTTTTTGCTCAAGGCTAGCACTCTGCCACTCGAGCCACAGTGCCACTTCTGGCTGTTTTCTCTATATGTGGTGCTGGGGAATTGAACCCAGGGCTTCATGTATATGAGACAAGCACTCTTGCCACTAGGCCATATTCCCAGCCCCCTACTCTGGGTTTTCTATTGACCTTGCTACTAGCCCACTACAGATGTCGGATATCATGTGAATACATTCTATGTCTCCTTTGCCCCATCTTTAAATGGAGAGTGTCAGCATACAACTTTCCATATGCATTCTCTTCTTATGCTTTCTTTTCTTTTCTTTTCTTTTGTACCAGCACTGGGGCTTGAACTAAAAACCTGGGCATTGTCCTTTTAGCTCTTTTGCTCACTTGAGCCACACCTCTACTTTTGGCTTTTTGATGGTTAATTGAGATTAAATTTAATTGAGATTAACACTGTCATCCTCAGTTCTCAGCCTTTGGAGTAATTAGGGTCACAGGCCCTCAGTATCAGGTTTAGGCTTATACCTTTGTTTTGTCTCATGGATTTGCTTGTCTCCCATTCTTCAAGGTGCAAATTGGCTCTTTTCAGCACCTAGCTCAGATATCTCTTTGATATCTTTCTGGGAGCTCAGCATCCTGTTTACATCCTAACTATTCCACATGTGTGTTGTTATCCTGTTTCAGGAAATTTTTATGAAAATTTCTAAGAGGAAGAGAAGCCAGAGTTTTATTTCAGCATCTTGGAAAGATGTCTTCCTTTGTGGAGCATAAATGCTATGAATCTCTATAGATTGAGAGCGTCCTAGAAAGAATGTTTTTGGGGGATAGAACGAGTGATGTATTTCTACTTAAAGACACATTCCTACTTAAAGAGTCTTGATGTAAAAAAAACAACTCTCTATCTCATCTCTGTATTTATGTATCAACATATCTATCTCTCTATGTATTGATCTATGTATGTATGTATGATGTATGTATGTGTATGTATGTATGCATGTATGTATGTGTCTATCTATCTGTCTATCTATCTATCTATCTATATCTGTCTCTGTTAACATGTATACCCACACCTTGGGTGAAATCCATAAACCATATGTTTTACCAAAGCAAAATTTATTTTGGTCAGACATCACCAAGAACCTTCAATTCTTGCACTAAAATCAGAATGCTCTCCCCTCCTCTCTATACACAACAATCCACTTTTCCCTCGGGGCTGCAATTCCCTCTTGCAGGCAGCCTGCATTACTCATACTTTCAGAACCAGCTGTCAGACACAGTTTGTAGTTACCCCTTGCTACTGCATTTGGCGGGCAGAGCAGTGAGAATGGGCTGTCCACATGCTCTTGATATCCTTATGACCCAAAGCACAAGCATACAAAGTCCATTCAAGAGAGAAAACAAGACCCTAATTTTTGCTCCTTAAATTACTTACCTATTTTATATTACCCCATTTTGTACTACCCCTGAAGTTCCTCAGAAGTAGGAACTTGTTTTAGGCTTCCATGTTTCTCAGCTTCTAATCATATCTGGCACATAGTAGGCGCTCAGTAAACACCAGTGAACTGACAGAATGGAGCAGTGTAATATCATGGGAAGGACGATCCAGTAGTTCTGTGATCTCAGGTTTTGTTTCTGTGCTGGAGTTCTGACACGTGCTTGAAAAAATAAGAATCTTCAAATATACAGATTTAAAGATCACTTGGGGCACGAAAGTGCTCCAGTATATTTCTTCTTTTCATTTTATCCCTCCTTTCTTCCCTTCCTCCCTCCTAACCTTCATTTCTTTCTCTCCTTCCTTTCCTTTTCTTCCTCCCTCTTTCCCTCCTTTCCCTTCATTTTTATTCCTTTTCTTCTTCCTTTTCCCTCCCTCCTTCTGTCCTTCTGTTCTCCAACCTTTCTTCTTCCCTATTTTTCTTTCTCCCTCCCTCTTACCGTACCTTCCTTTCTCCCCTGTTTCTTTTCTTCAGCTCTTTCTTCCTCCCTTGCCAGCCCATGCTGTTGGATATCTGGTACACAAAGATGAGAAAGTACCATGAAGTATTAAGAGTCCTCAAGTTTACATACTACCATTCCTCCTGGGTTCTGTACAAGATGCAGCACTTGGTCCAAAAGGCGGAAGCCTGGAGTCAATCAAACATAGGACTTCCTCTTTAAGTGGGAATGGGTTAAATGATGCATCTCACACTCTCAAACCCACTTCCAATTTTCATTGCAGACCAGCTCCAATCTTCAGATTCTTTGCTAATCTTCAAATGTGTGTGCATGCGTGCATGTGTACATATGTATGTGTGTGCTTGTGTGTCACAATATTTAAGAATAACAATGTTCAGATAATACGACAGGACATGTCTAATTGAATATTTACAGAGGTTTCAATTAGAAGAGACTGCAGAGTTCAAGTAGATAACAAGTGCGAATCAAACAATCAGGTAAAAACAATGGAGTGCGGCAAAGACTAGGAAAGGGCAGGGTGCATGACCTGCTTATCAAGTACCATGCCAACCAAACAACCTTTGCAAGGCTGTGTGTGCAGCAGTATTTACTCTGGGCTTCATGTAATTGTCAGATACTCCCTTACAGCAAACATTCATTCACTCAACATTTGAAACAAATTTGAGGGGTTGTGTGTGAAGTGGTGGGTTGGACCCCAAATAAAGAGGATTCAAAGATGTAGATCTGGACTTGAAGTATTTCTGCATATTCACTAAGCAGTTTCCATTCAAAGCAGCATCAATAATTTAAAAAAAAAAACTGAAAAGAGAATACTGTTGCCAGAGGTATTAAAAGACACCATTATGCCTGGTGCCAGGGTTCTTGCACCTCTAATCCTAGCTACTCAAGAGGCTGAGATCTGAGGATCACAGTTCAAAGCCAACCAGGCTAGGAAAACCTATGAATTTTGATCTCAAATTAACCACAAAAATCTAGAAGTGAAGCTGTGGCTCAAGTGGTAAAAGCACTAGCCTTGAGTACCAGTGCTCAAAGACAATATCTAAGACCAGAGTTCAAGCCCTATGATAACCTTAAAAAAAGAAAAGGTGAAGAAATGATGGCGTCAAGATGGTCTTAGGCAAGCTTCTCAATGGATGCTGAGAAAGAGGCACTTTGGATTTTAAACTTACATTCTTTTCACAGAAAAAATAAATATTAAAAGAGTCCATAAAAAGGCGCCAAATCAGTGTCACGCACTAGAAACCCTAACAGTCAAGCACTGACATCAGGGATGGAGCAAGAGCCCCTGCTCTGCTCAACTCCATCTGAAAGTGCCACCAACCAGAGCACCCACAGTGCCTGCGACTCAAGAAGAACTTGTAAAGTTATCTTTTTGCATGGGCCATCACTAAGAACTGCAACCCACAAGAAAACTCAGTGAAACAGAAGGAAGGAAACCTTTTCATGTAGAAGCAACAACCTATTACAGCTCTCAACAGAAGAACAGGTACCACTTTTAGCTATGATGAAAGTATAAAATACTCAGTAATGAACTTAATAAAAAGATGGCGGTGACTGCTACTAGTAATCTCAGCTACGTTGGACGATCTGAAATTGGGAGCATCACCATTCAAGGCCCATAGCAGGCAGAAAAGCCCAGGGGCATCCATTGCCAGAAAGGGGGATACTGGAGGCTTGATGCCCTGCTCCTGAGATTCAGTAGTGATGGGAAGCTGAAAGTGGTGTGATCATTTCTCAGCTGCATCTCGGGAGAGAAATAAGATGCTATCTCAAAAATAATAAGCGAGCAAAAACCAAGGCTACAGGCATGGTTCAGTGGTAGAACTTTAACCTAGCAAGTGCAAGACCCTGAGTGCTACCAAAAAGCAAATTATGTGGAGTGTGTGTGTGTGTGTGTGTGTTACATATAGCCATGCATGTGTAAGTGCATATTTTTGTAAGATATTCCCCTAAAGATATGTAACAACTTGCATAAATCAATAAGCGTGCCACATGGTGGCATAAAAGAACTAAAAAACATAGGACTTGTAATTATTCCTCAGCTCAACTTTTATATTTAACATACTCCCAGTGAAAATGTCAATGAGATTTGCTTTTTTTTTTTTTCTTTCAAGCAAGCATTGATCTTGAAATTCCAATGGGGGCAAAAACAGAAAAGGAAGAGATATTTAAAATACATAAGCTACAGAAAGAAATGTTAACATTGCCAGATATTAAAATACATTAACAGAATGCAATAATGAAACGTTGGCTATGGTACACAGATAAACTGGCAGTCAATGAGATAGAATTGACAGTCCAGAAATAGGCCAAAAGAATTTAGTTTATCATAATTTCCATTTCATATCAGTTGGAAAAGATAGATTATTCAATAAATTGTCTTTGAAAACTGTGTCACCATCTGGAAAAATTTAAATTGGATTCATACTTTCACTGTTACACCAGAATAAATTAAAAATAGATAAAAATGTAAGGGTAAACATGAAACAATAGAAACAGTAGAAGACACCAAGGGTGGAAAAAGGCTTTTCTAACAGGGTCACAGGCTTCAGAGGCTAAAGAAAAGATATGTTAGAGTTGAGTAAATTAGAAATTATATTTATGTCTAAAGAATCACAAGTACTGAGAAGTTTGGAAATAATTTTGGAAAACTAGTTTAAAATCTTACAGAAGGATGGGAAGTCAATTGTTCTAATATATAAAGAGTTCACATAAACCAATAACAAAAGCCAAACATTTCCAATTTGAAAATGCAAGAAAGGTAGCCCACATACAACACACAGCAAAAGAAAACAGAATTGGCTGCTAAGCAAATGAAAAGGTGCGGAGTGTCACTCACATTAAAAAAATAAATGGACCATACAAATTGAAGTGATAGCCCAGAACAAGTTGCATTATATACAGTCACTGCTTTTTAAGTGGCAAAAATTCAATACATAACCTAAAAATTAAGAAGAGTGAGGGAAATGGTGGGTTGGGAGAGGTGGGAAAGAATGTTGAAAGGGGTGACATTGATGAAGATTCACTGTATTCAAAAACATCTTTCTTTGAAGGGCAACTCCTTTGTACAACTACTTAAAGCTAATAAAAGTATTCAAAAATAAATGGAACGAAAGCTATAAAGATGCAAAACACATTTTTACCTATCTAAGTGTCCGAGATGAAATAGTTTGATGATCCACTGTCCTGATAAACACAGGGGAAAACAGACTCGCATGCTTCAGAGAGATATAGATTAGAACAACATATAGGAAGACATCTTGGCAGTACCAAGCATTCTCATATAGTTTCACTGTCAATGATTTTTTTCCCAAGTTAAATTAGCACATAAGTATGACAACAAACACATTGATCAGTAAAGAGCAGACTAGGAAAGGAGTAGGTCGCATGGCAATTGTGCAAAATTGATGAAGTAAATTATTGGGCATCTACAAAATGGGATACCATGAAGTCATTTAAAAAAATAAAGAAACAAGAAAATCTTCGTAGGTACATATGAAGAATTCCTTAAATTTAGGGTTAGGTGAGAAAAGTGAAGGGCAAGATAATTTACCTGGCCTGCTACCAATCTTGTGGTGAAGGGTAACACACTTGTCCATGCACGACAATATAAGGGCACACACACACATAAAATTTGGTGTGTGCATAAAATTGTCAGAAGTAGTCACAAAAAATGAGAGTGGCTAGGGAGAAAGGGAGGTGAGGGAGAAGGGAGGGTCAACTTGTGTTTGGATATCCTTTTGCTATTTATATAAAATTTAAAATATTAATAAAAAGCAATGTTAAAAATTCTCCACTGAGCTGAATTTATCTGACCTTTATTTTTGGTTACTATGGTTCTTACTTTTATAATGCTTGAACGGTAATTTTGATATTCAAGAGTGAATGTTATTTTGCTCATATTTACTATTTTTGCTTTTGAAAATAAAAAGAAGGGACTTGTGGCTCTGGAACATGACCCTTGATTTTGATGTGCTTCAAAACTTCGAACAAATAAACATAGCAGCAGGAAAGTGTGACTAAGAAATCAGAGTCGACTCCTTAAATCTTCATAAATAGTATGGAAAAGCATCCACATTTTCCTAGATGGTAGAGATGGGACGTTCAATTATAGAAAAAAAGAGGCATAAAATATGAAGAAAGCACAGACACCTTAGAAGAACTATGGAAACAGCTGTTACTGAATAGTCAAGGAATGTTAAATACTGAAAGTTAATTATATGCTTTTTATAGCAATTTGAAATGGACCCAGTGATCTCATTCCATCTTTTTACAAACATTGGCATATTTTTTCCAACCCCTCAGGGTTGGGCTACTAGCTAGCATTGGACAAGTCTATGTGAAAAAGAAAATCTTGCCTATAATCCACTGTCTTGAATATTTCACTTTCCACTTATCATTTTTATATGATTTGATTTAATGTCTCATTCTAAATTAAAGGATAGCAGAAGCCAACCTTTTCTTGCCAGTACTAGGGTTTGAACTTAAGGCCTGGGCACTGTCCCTTAGTTTTATTCATTCACTGTTGCTTCTCTACCACTTGAAGCACAGCTTCACTTCTGGTCTTTTGCTAGTTACTTGAAGATAAAGGTTACTTAAGACTTTTCTGCCCAGGCTGAGTTTGAACCACAGTCTTCAGATCTCAGCCTTCTTCCTGGGTAGCTAAGATTTCAAGCACAAGAGGCCAAAATTTGTATTTTGTTTATGTGTTTTATTTTATATAGCAGAAGCTGCAGTTTAGCCTGCTTGTATGACCTGGTTACACAGCCATGAATTGTAGAGCTATATCTTAGTTATGCTGGCTCCTTGTCTGTCCTAACTCTCTCATATCAGTGTGTCTACTGCAGTATCTCTTGGAGCATGTGGAAGAGGCTGCCCAGCAGATATAGCCATTAGTATCGGGGTCATACTTCCCATCACCCTCCAGTTCAAACCCCAATAGATTTCTGAAGCACAGTCTTCCTCTGATTGTGTCTTCTGTGTGAGCAATCATTTCTTTGGTGTGCAAGCATGAGTGTTTGTGTGTGTGTTTTGTGTGTGTGTGTGTGTGTGTGTGTGTGTATAATGATGTTATCTATATGCGGTAGGGCACCTGCACATTTGCATATGAGGAAAGAACTGAATAAAACATGAGGTATTTTATTCCAATGGGATGCCAGATCCTCAAAGGATATTTACAAATGTACTCAAGTCCCTTAGAATCAATCAGTCTCTGAATCAACAAATGTTCTCTGAATCCCTAGTATGTGGATAAATACCATGGGGAAAACAATAGAGCCAGGAGTCAGGCGTCCCCTCCACCACCTTGGATACCTTGATTAAAAAAAAGAAAAGAAAAAAAATTCTATATATGGTAGCCTATAGCAAATGCTGACAGTGAACCTTGCTCACTGGGTTCCCTCCAAAGCACTCCCATTGGGAAGAAAGGAGGCAGAGGCAATGATGCTGAAAACTCTTGACCCATACACTGTGACCGTGTGCCAGAAGTGAGTGGACTGGCTAAAGAAGCCAGTTACTTTGACAGTACAGAGAGCTGGCCAAGTGGTCTTTCCTATGAGCCATCCTAGACACCTGCTTCTGCTCCTGCCTCTCTGTAGGCTGTTCTCTGCCCAACATCAAAACAGTACATTGGATCATAGTCTGCCTTTCCTTGTTTATACCAAAAGGAAGTCTTTTTTTAATTTTACTCCTAGACTAAAATGTCAATGCCCCATGGCTGTCAAGACGATCAGCGCCCCCAACCCCTCCCTTTCTCTCCCTATCTTGTCTCTATTTCCTTTCCTCACTCAGGATGCTCCAGACTCCTTCCCATCTTCCTCCTGTCCACAGCTCCACCCCTAACCCCCAGCTGCACACTTTGGGTCTTGCAATGCCTTCTGGGATAGTTGGTCCCAGGCCTTTGCTGTGGGCCTCCTTCCCATTCAGATGTCAAAGCAGGCATTCACACTATAAAGACTCTTCTTATCCCAAGGATGTAAAGTGGCTCAGCTCAACTCTCCTACCCGAAACATATTTCTGCTATCTTTGCTTGGGAGAGTTCTCACTCTATGTCACACATTGTTCTGTCTCCTCCAATCAGGACGTAGACGCTTTATGAAAGCAGCAGCCTTGTTTGGCTTGCTCATTGCTGTTGACGAAGTTCCTCAGCATGGAGTATTTAATGAATAATTAGTGGCGGAAGGAAGGAAAGGAGGGAGGGAGGAAGGGAGGAAGAGATAGAGCCTCTGTGGCTTCCAGTATCACTTGTTCCCCTCTGTCGCCTGACTATTTGAAGATCCTCATCTTGCCACATTAATCTGCCTCTTATTAAACCAATATTCTTGACCCAGGGGCGAACACCATTGCCATTATTACAGCATTAATATAAAGACAAAAACTAACAGTAAGTTTGAGGCTTGTCTAAGTAGATTTTTTTAAAGTATATTTTCTAAAGCTGGGCTTGGTAATACCGACATTTGTTTATTCCTAGCCACTCTGATGTCAGAAACAAGTAGATTAGGCTGTAACTGAGCAGAAGACTATCTGGAAAACAAACTAGAAACAAAGGTCCTAAGAGCATCACATGGGTGGCAGAGCATTTAATCCTTGTAAGCACAAGGCCTGAGTTCAATCCCCAGTACTACAAAATAAATAAGTATATTTTTAAAATAAAATTATACTTTCTGATTTGCAAGATTCAGGCCCATTTTGTAGCAATGGTAATTCCAGGAAGAAACATGGCCTAAAGTAGATGCTATAGCCATGTGAGTAGACAAAGGACATAAGAGATGCTTTATCCCACCATAGAGACAAGACAAAGCTGGAAGCCATGGCAAAGGAAGAAGGGGGAGGCGGATGTAGGCAAGGATCAGCAGACCAGGAAAGTATCTTAGAGAACGATTCGCAAGGTGAAGTCCTGTCAGCTCCCCACAGGAGCACATGCTAAAGCAATGAGTGATCTCTCTGAAAGAATTAGGCCTGCCTGTACTGCCAAAGCTCAAGGAGTCAAGAGAAAATTCCTCAGGCTAGCATGGAGGTGTGTGCCGAAATAAACAAGGGATGTCTGCAGGATGTCACCTTTCTGCAAGAACAACAGAAGAAAGCATGTCGTGTTTCCTGGGTCCCCAGCAGAGGACAGAAGATAATAGCCAACTATTAGACCCCAAAGGCACTCATGTTCAGTTAGGACACTGAGGTCCCTGTGAGTATCAGGGTTCAGAGCTAATGTCCTGAGACCAAATGTCATCCTATGCCTGCAGAGGGCAGAGAGTAATGCATGGCAAAGCCAGCATCTCTCTTTCACTCTACGATGCTTGTGAGTCCCTGTTACCCATGGATAAAACTAGAGCCAGTGCATGAAGTCTTCATAGACCTGAGTTTATTATCAAAATTTGAATGTAGCTGAACACTAGTGGCTCACACCTGGAATCCTAGCTACTTGGGAGGCTGAGATCTGAGGATTGTGGTTCAAAGCCAACCCAGGCAGGAAAGTCTGTGAGATTCTTTGCTCCAATGAGCTACAACAAGAATAACAACAACAACAACAATGTCAGAAATGGAGCTGTGGCTGAATGGTAGAGTGCTAACCTTGAGCAAAGGAAGCTCAGGGACAGTGCCAAAGCCCCAAGATCAAGCCCCAGGACAGGCACAAAAAAAAAAAAAAATCTAGTGCTTTAAGATTATGCTAAAATATCCAGATGGTGTTTATGTTATCAGCTGGAAATAGAGTTTGTATAAATTAAAAGTTCAAAGGAGTATGAGGGACGAGGTAACAAACAGTACAAGTAATGTATCCAATGCCTAACGTATGAAACTGTAACCTCTCTGTACATCAGTTTGATAATAAAAATTTGAAAAAATAAATAAATAAAAGTTCAAAGGAAGAAATTTTACGTCTTTTACACTATAGATTGGGATATAAAATTGCTTCTCATTACATATATTTGAAAATGTTCCAAAGCCTTGGAGGTAATGTTCCTTTGAGGTCAGTGGCTCAGAAGCTACCCGCTTGATAGTGTCACAAAGAAAAAAATCAGAGACCCACAGAGTACCTGTCCTACACCCTGGAGTGGGCTGATGTGTCCAGACAGGAAGCAATGCCCTTGAAGCACAGGTTTTAGATCTGGAGCCAGAGAAACCTGGGTTCAATCTCTGCCTCAGATTTTTATAGCTTGGTAATTTAAGACCTGGCATCTTAAACTTCTGTGGCTTCAGTTGCCTGATCTAGGAAGATAATACCATCCTCAAAAAGCTCTCTGAGAATTCAAGAAGATGATGTATGTAATTGTTTAGAACATTTCCTAATTAGTTATCAGAATCTAAAATGGGAATTACTATTGCCCTCCTAAGAGGGCATGGTTTTCACTTTATGGAAATGTATTATGTTCATCTATCCATAAATATTTTATATGTTGTGTACGCATTTCCCCTTGCCCAACGTAGTATTTCTATTAAGTGCAAGAATGCACTGAGGAGGAAATTAAGAGCTAACATGGAAGACACGGTGTTTGTTCTTGTGAGTTTAGCAGAACAGACATCTTTATCATAAGCTATAAACTGTAGCATTTGTATTCTCACATTTAATTGAACCTGCTCCTAGAGGATGAACAAACAATAATAAAGAGCTCACTCTAGTTCTCTTCAGCCATCACCAGCATCAAGTTATGAAAAGTTTACCCAGGAAATCAGACAACACAGTCTTAGAGGTCATTTGGCTTCACCTTTTCATGTGACATGGGCGAATACTGAGACCTCTGTCAGAAATGACTTAGTTGGAGTTAGCCAGGAATTCACAGGATTGAGATGAAGTTTGTGTTAGGCAGGTATGGCTGTGTAACAAACCATCCTTCATCTCAGTATGATCTTCAAACTTCGAGAATTAGGGTATTTTTTTTTTTTTTTGCTCTCTAGCCTGCAAGTCATTTGTGGTTAGATAGATCTCTGCTGGGCTCCAATGGACTTGATCACCACTTCTGCTTAGGTGTAGGTCTACTCTACTCTTTCTCATCCTCTTGCTCCAGCAACTTTCAGGAGCATGTTCTTCCATTTTCTTTATTAGGAAGATTATGGGAAAGAAAATGGGCCTATGGAAAACTGTGATGCCTCTTGAGCTCTCAACTCAGAACCAGAAAAGTTGCTTCCACCATGTTCTATTGACCAAAGTCATGTGGGCTTAGCCCAAAGCAGAAGCAGATCTGGAGAACTCTTCCATCAGTTCTAGTGGAAGAGCCTTACAAGCCAAAAGTGGGAAGACATAATTCTAATAGAGAGAGAGCTTGGAAAGCTGAATGCTGGTGGCTCATGCCTGCAATCCTAGCTATTCAGAGGCTGAGATGTAGAAGATCTAAGTTGCAGGTACAAAAAGTGCCTGGGAAGAAAACTTGACTAGAATACATCTCCAAAATAACAAGCAAAAGGTCACAGCTAGAAGCCTGGCTCATGTAGTAGAACACCTATTGAGCAAAGAAGCTGAGTGAGAATATGAGGCCCTGCTTTTAACCCTGTTACTTCCCAACTCAGAAAGATCCCTTCCTTAGATTCTCAGAGGAGAGACTTCTTTCCATCGTATTCTAAAGATCCCTTTGCTGAAATGTGCTAACTATGAAGTTTCAACACTTTAGGGCTCAGCCACATAAGTTCAGCCTGAAAAAATAAGCTAATCACAACCAAAACAACAACAACAAAAATAAATCTAGAAATCATCACATAGAGATGAAGGAATGGAAAAAAAAAGGTAACAGTTCATCAGCCAAGAACTATTTCCCCCTCCTTTCTACAAAATTGCAACTCCCTGGAAAGTTTTTCCTTCAGCAAAAGGGGATTTATATCCTCAGCCCTATCAATGGTTTTTTAATTAAAAATTTATGGAGGCCCTCACAAAAGATGCACAGAAACGAGATGTACCAGTGCCTGGCATAGGCACCCCTGTGTTTGTGTGTGTTTGTTTGTGTGTGTGTAAATTCTATCTCAGATGACATGAGTTTGGCCAGGAAGTACTGCAGCAACTCAGAACTACCCTTCATATGATTCAAAATGATGGTGCCTGAACTTCTTAGACTATTTAAAATACCCATCACAGGCCTGGGAAAGATGACATCTGTCTTCAGTAATTTGAGATGCTGACCTTGTCTACTAAAATGTCAACGGCCTTTAACAGCCCAACCGGCCCCAAATTGCACCCCCAAAAACTGGTGACTCGATGCTCTCAGTAACTTACATAAAAAAAATTCACATTAGGAGTCAGACTAGCTGCAATGCACTTACTGCTCTTGATGATGTGCGTTCCCAAGGGATTGACACACGTGTCACCCAGTGTCATCCACTTTACTGTTCATCTATCCATCCATGCATCCCTCCATCCATTCATCCACCCATCAATTTCCAAGTCAGCTGAGATTCTGCTTGGGATAATGACTGTGCTGAAAACAATGTCCAACACCAAGGTTTAGCAATTTTCCAGAAGGGAGCATAGAGAGCCTAAGCACAAAGCTGAGAAGGGTGCAAACCTGTCTTCAAAGCCTGAGGAGGCATTATGTTAATCTTCCCTTGTTCCCATGTGCAATGAGGAAGTAGGAAATGTTTGCCGTCTGCCTATGGCTAGTATGGAATTGATTTTGATGACTCCTGACACATAAATATTGCATGCCATTGTCTGTAATGTATAAGGACTGTAAGGAGGAGTTGCCCTTCTAGCTTTTCCCAGAAGTTACTGACTTTGCTAAGGAGCAGGCCGAGAGGGCATTTGCAATGTGAAGGAGAGGAAGCTATGGGGCACAGATCAGGAAGTGAATTCACAAGGCAGAAAGCATTCTACACTGTAAGTCTAGCTGTGTGACATTTCAGCAAGTTTCTTCCTCTTTTTTAATTATTAGCAGATATTGCATAGTATCTTTTATTTTGAACTGTACAATACCAGTAAAACATGCATTGTGACCTGGGCGTGATGATTCAAGTCTGTTGAGCTACTTGATAGGCAGACATCAGAGGATTCTCAAAAATGTGACACTGTACTAGAAAAGAATCTAAAGCAAAAAGGGCTGGGTGTGTGGTCTATGTGGTAGAATACCCTAAATTCAAACTCAAGTACTGCCAAATAAGCAGGTAAATGAATTGAGAGCAAAATGGTGGCCCAATACAGTCATCACATCCGATGTATATATGTCAAAATGGAACTGTAGAAGTCGAGGGTGGCTGGCATCCTAGCTACTCAGGAGGTTGAGATCTGAGGATCACGGTTCAAAACAAGCCCAACAGGAAAGTCTGTGAGACTTGAGGAGTGGCACTGTGGTTCAAAGTGGTAGAGAGATATCCTGGAGAGCCAAAGCCTAGGGACAGAACAGGCCCTGAGTTCAAGTTCCATGACTGGAAAAAATACTTGGGGGGTCAGATGGGGTTGGGAAAGGTGGGAGAAAATGATGGAAGGGGTGATATTGATCAAGACACACTGTACACACAAATCAACGTGTAGAATTAGAAGCTTCGTACAACTATTTACAGATAATTTTTAAAGTTAAAGACACTTTATCAACATTGACAAAAATTTAATCATTATATCATAATTTTTATTATCACTTTAAAGGCATGAAAATATTTTCTAATTGAACATTGTAGTAGGGAAGCCTAATATAACCATAAAATTTTCCTTAATTTATAGCCTTAATTGCCAAATAGTGTGTGTGGGTATGTGTGTGTGTGTGTGTGTGTGTGTGTGTGTGTGTGTGTGTAGTTTTCCTTAATAGTTTAAGCTAAAAAGTGACAAATGTCTCAGAAATGTGATTAGTAGAATTAAAGGTTTTTCTTTTTATGTTTTTATATGTTTAATATGTTTTTATTTTTATTTGGTTGTTGTATAAAGGAATTGCCATTCAAAAGAGCATTTAATGAATACACTGCCTCTGATCAAGGTCACTCTTTTTAACATTCTCATCCATTCCTCCTACCTTACCTTTTTGCTTACTTTTCTTAACTTTTAGGTTATGTATTGATTGAAATGAATTTAGGCATCTGTATTCCAAGCTGAAAGATGAGGGTGTTGGATTTGATGAACTCTAAATTCTTTCCCAAATGTATGTAAAAAATATCTGGGCCAAGAATTATTGTTTTGTTATTGCCTACCTGTTCAAAGTGTTTCCTATTTGATAGTACTCTATGCTACATGGTATGATGTGCTGGGAAAACCTTATGCTGATGGTAGAGCCTCAAGTTGGCATCAGAGCATCTGCAGGTGTGTGACTCTGGACAAATCACAACTCTGAAACCATCTGGGTAGGCTTCAAAGAAGGAAGCTAATGACAACACCTACTTGCTCATTTCCAGGGTAGTCATGACCTAAGAGTAGGACAATGACTTGCTTCACATCATCATACCATGTCGGTCTTTGAGAAGAGCATTATTAAATACTTGAAGTACAAAACAGACTCAACACCTTTAGGATATGCAACCTGGCCCTTGTGGCATTTTAAATGCTCTTCCCTTGCTTTCAATAAGAATTTTCGGTGCTAATGGAGGGGCAGCAACAGCATAGATTTTGTTGTCAGGTTAACTTTTTGCTTGGACACTACATAAAATGAATTGGTTGGCTAAGTCCATTCATTCACTGATTCATTCATAGTATCATTTATTCATGAACCAAGTGACCACTGTGCTTGAGACACTGCTAAGTTGGCACTGGAGCTACAGAACTAAATGAAAATAGAGTTTCTGCTTCTTGCTAAATACCATTCAATAGAAGAGTCAGATAAGCAAATATATTACAATGAGATCAATGGTAAAATAGAAGCCAACTGAAAGTGTTGTGGGAGAGTGGAGGTTTAAAAAAAGTTCAAGAATTCCATTTTCTCTACATCCAATATAATCATTTGTCTTTGTGTTGTACTGGAGCTTGAAAGCAGGACCTGATGCTTGCTAGGTAGGCACGCTCCCATTTGGTATGCCCCCAGTCCTTTTCTCTCTGATAAATTTTGAGGTAGGATCTCTGTTCCCACCCACTCCCCCCCCCCCCCTGCCCCGGTAAAGTGGAGACATGAGGATCTTGTCTTTGAGGCCAGCCCAAGCAAAGATAGCACTCACAAGACACATTAAAACAAGGAGGCATTTAGAATATGTTATACAAGTAATCATGGCTTATGTGTGTTTTCCAAGTCATTGTTAACCTTTGTCACCCCGTGGGCTGATTCTTCAGATTTCTGAATATCACTGATATTAAATTAAAATCAGGTGATTATGAAAAAAGGTAGAGGACAAAACTGAATCAGTAAAGCATTTGGTTAACAAGCATGAAGCCCTAGGTTCAACTCCAAGTACAGAAGGAAAGAAAGAGAGAGAGAAGAGAGAGAGAGAGAGAGAGAGGAAAGAATGAAACAAGGAAGGAAGGAAGGAAGGAAGGAAGGAAGGAAGGAAGGAAGGAAGGAAGGAAGGAAGGAAGGAAGGAAGGAAGGAAGGAAAGGGAGGGAGGGAGGGAGGGAGGGAGGGAGGGAGGAAAGAAGGAAGGAAGAGCAAAATCCCAATAGCAACCACAATGTCCCCAGGGATCTCTTTATGATAATGTTACGAGAAATTCCTAAATAAATTCACATCTGTTTTACCTATTAGGTTACATAACTATTGCCAACCCTCACCATTTTTGTAATCATTACTCTATTCTATGCATGTAGTTGCTATAACAGCTAATGGAAGACTTGAGATTGGAAGTCATTTCTGTGTGGCTCTGGTCCATTCATGATCTACTAAATAAATACAGTAGTGCTTTCTCTTTCATGCGTGGCTGAGATCTTTGCTTCTCAGCACACAAGTCCACAAAGGGCAGCTGTCCCTTCAGATAAAGCAACCACACCATGAGAAATACTCATGTCCTCTTGGGTTGCCTTCTTATCCCTGAGAGTTTACTTAGAGCAGTGCTGAGGTAGGTCTAGAGGGAAAGAAGGTGAAGGGATTTCCCTATCACTTCCCATTTCAAAGCATGATTTTCCAAGTTATTGTGTCCAGGGCAGTCCCATTGCTCCAGCTTCTCTTCTGTGCTTTCTCTCTTTTCTGGTATGCAATCCTTACACATACACACACACACACACACACACACACACACACACACACACACACACACAAAGGAAAGAAAGGTTATGTAGAGAAAGCCAAGTACAAAGCATAACTCAGAAATGGTAATGCAGCATACCCCACGATGGCTCCTGACTAGTTACATTTGTAATAATTTTCTCCAAATAATGCAAACACTGTTGTTTTTTTTCCTGAGGAAAATGAAATATGTGTGTGCCACATTCCACCGATGATGGGGGAGAGCTCATAAAAGATTTTAATCTTCCCTTGTCAAGCTTCAGAAATGCGCACGGCCTCGTCCTCATTTTCTTTATGCCCTGGACTTCTAATTGAGGAAGCTGGCATCAATTATGCATGTAGGCACCGCTGGGGAGGGAGTTGGAATAAATATTGGGGAGGGGCTATCGTTAGCCAGAACATCACTTCATCTTTGTGTCACCATAATTTCCCATATCCTGGTGTTTTGGATTAGAACATATGGCAGTAAGGTAGGTAATGAGAACAACAATTTTCTGAAACAACATTATAACTTTTCCCTCTTTATGGCTGCATTTAGTTACAGTGCCTGCTGCCATTTAGGTGCAGAGCTTTATCAAAGCAAAGCTCAGGGAGAAGGGAATTCAGGAGCAAAGGCCTAGGAAATCGGAATGGCAGGAACCAGAACAAAAACAAACCCTGCAGGTGGGATTTGGGGGAAAAGGAGCACTTTATCTTTCAGTATGCTAACAATCTCAATTCCCAAGGTTCCTGGGACAGCTGGAGGTGACCCCCATCTGAGACACATTGTTGTCCTTGGTCTAATTGTCCCAGACGAATCATCCAAATGTGTTGAACACCTCTTCGTGGTAGTATAAATGTAATAACCAGCCCCAATCTACAAATTTTAGTCTAGGCGCGTTCATAAAGCGTGGAGGATTAGACAGGCTGCTGATGTCCTTATATGCAATTGAGGGAAGAAATCTGCAAGTCTGAGCCTTACAGTCATCCACTCCCCCATCTCTACCCCATCATTATAGGCAATTCTCCATTGGGAAACTTCAGTTAATTGAGGAAATGAGTAAAGAAATGTCAGGCACATCCCGAGTTTAGGGAAGTACAAATTCAGCCAACAGCTCTACACTAGCAGCCTAAATGTCAGGAATTGTGCAATTGCATTCTGGGAAAAAAACACACTAAATATTCAGGAGGTCTAGGCTTTGAAAAGATACTAACCAAGCAAGAATTAAAAGGTAGCAAATGACAGTCAAACTAATATGATAGAGGAAAAAGAAAAAGAGAGGAAGGGAAGCTTAACTGCTCTATGTTGGGAGTGAAACTTAATGTCCTACTTAATCTGCAGGACACTTGGAGGCAGCAATAATGCAAATAAGCAAGCAGAGGAGTTTAATGATTTACCCACATAAACATTGAAGAGTTGGAGGGAGCAGTCAGAGAAAACTCTCATCGGAATGGGATGGTTGAACAAGTCAGTCTGTCTACAGAAGATAGCAAAGAAACCAAGCTGGAGATATGGCATTTCCTTGATGAGTGATCACAGCTTAGAGTAGATGGAAGAGGAAAGACAGGAAACAGCCTTGGGAAATAGTGGGAGTAAATCGTAAGAAGAATGAAAGAGCCTTGAGTGTGGAGATTGGATGGGAAAATGATGTCCTGTGGTTCTAGCCCATATATATTATATAGGTGAGGATCACAGTAACTGGCAGTCTCTAAGTACAGCCTACCTGAAAAATAAGCTAAAGTAAAAAGAGATAGAGGCTGATTCAAGTAGCCAAGAGTGCTTGCTTAGTACAGGTAAATCTCTGAGTTCATACCCCAGTACGGCCAAAAAAAAAAAAAAAATACCATAAAATACTAAAAAGATCTTTCAGTCAAAGAATATATCCTAAGGATAAGCTGCCTGGTCCCCAAGATTGGTAAATGTACCCCTGAACCTGTGTCCCTCTCTGTGGGGCTTCAAAGAGTTCGAAGGAGCCTCTAGACCCTGGGTGTTTCCTGAATTCAATGCTGTATTTGATGTGATTTTAATGTGCGGTTTTGATGTCTGATGTAATTTACCCGTGTGATAAGTGCTTCATCTATAAATGGGGAAATGGCTTTACTGTAAGATGGTCCTTTAATTTCTAAAAGTTGCTTGCTTCCATCTTTACTTACCACATCCAGTTTAGCTTCTAAAGATCCGAATCCATTATGAAAACAAAGGATAAGTATTGTCTGCTTCCCCACCCTTACCCTGTCCCTTTCCCCAAGCATGCTAACACAAACCCATGCACTTGTACGTGTGTGTACACCATGCTACACACACACACATACAAATAGTACCCTAAGGGCTCTGAGTCCGCCAACACCCTGATACCCAGCTATTATAAATCTGTTGGTCATCAAATGCCCAGATGTTAGGTAAGCAAGTCCTTTTCCCTTGATCTCTTCTGCAGCTGACAAATGAGGCTGGAATTTGAACAATAATGCCGTCTAAACTTCCAGGAAGAAATAACACTAAGCGATAGGAAAAACACATGATCACGTTTCTGGCTCTCAGAATTCTACAGGATTCTCATTCATTTTCCTTAGTCCTGTGGCCTTGATTCATTCTTTTCTGTGACATTAAATAATAGCTTTGTTGGTTTTCATTATTAAAAACACCTATAGAGTGACTTGGTCTTATAGTGAAATACAGAAATGTAAGTTTTAAAATAAAATGTCAGCAAAATTTGTGTTGAAAGCACAGTTATAGAGAGTGAGTACATTCAGTTTTACAAGGTATCTGGATTTATTCTGTCCTAAATTAGTTGCATATATAGTCAGGTCACTGTATCTGTGGACTGCATGCTTGTGGACTCCACCAATAATCATCGAAAGTATTTGGTACAAATTGCATCGATAATGAACATAATTAGATATTTTTTCTTGTTATTATAAAACAATACAATATGACAACTATTTCCTTCTTAGTAAGTTTTATAGTGATTTAAACATGACTTAAAGAATTCAGAAATACATGCACCAGTTGTTCCAGATGTTACCTTCATTTATACGTAACAAACATGAGAAGTCACTGATTTTATACCTATGTGGCATCCTAGATCCCATCCTATCCTTTGAGTACCAAGAAACTGGGGTATTACTTTCTAGGTCTGTAAGCATTCACTTTGTGAGTGACATTCAGTTTCTGTTAAAAACAAACAAACAAACATGTCCTAAGAATTACATATAAAAATCTTAGGATAAAATTAGTGAAGTGGGAAAAAACCATAGAAATCTTTTATTTCTTCTAGGCAGCTTCATATTTCCTTGGTGGATATGTTCAGTTCAATCTAGCAGGAAGAGTTTATTTGTTTCTTGAGATGGTCTGTTGGGAATATGTATATTAAATTGGAAGGTGAGACTGGTCTACCTTTGATATAAAAAAAGAGATCTAAACTAATTGACTAGGAGACACTAAAGACACAGTTATACTTCCAAAGATATATCTGTCCAAAACTGAGTAAGTTGATTTTCATCCTGTACCAATACCAAGGCAAAAGAAAAAAAATGGAAGAGTACTCAGAAAAACAATATCCCAGAACCCTCACTTCTAGCTTTCTGGTGGTTAAGTGGCAATAAGAATCTCATTGGCTTTCCTAAGTGGGTTGGCTTTGAACCTTTGATCCTCAGATCATTGTCTCCTAAGTAACTAAGATGCTGGGCATGAGCCATCAGCACATGGCTTCCAGTATCTTCTTGCACAAGTTCCTCCACCTAGATGGGATATAGTATATGGCAATGACTATGGGCAGGCTTGCCAGCATGATTTACTTGCTATGTTGTCATGTTTTAGTTAAATTCCATATTTTCCACTCATGGTTTTCTTGCTCACCTCAGTGGAATAACATTTCTCTATCGAAGTTTCAGCAAAGAGCACCATACACCACCCTCACCGAAGTCTAACTTACACTTTAATGCCTGATCTGTGACATTAATGTCATTAATGTAAGGAATGGCAAGGAAGGATGACACTGTGTTACAAAGAAGGGACCAGGGACCATTTGTAACCAAGTAGATCCAAGATGGGCTGTTTGCAGTGAGGGATTGTGAAGGACTGGTGCCCAGCATGGAGGAGAACGGCAGTAGGCAGCCAGGCAGCCAGGATAAACTAGCCAGAGCCATAAAATAAAGAGCTAGCAGGATTTGTAAGCGGACATTTCTCAGGCAGTCTTTGTAACAGGAAAAGAGTAAGGGCGTCACATTATCCAAGTAATTGGGAGTGGGGCATTTAATAGGAAGAGAAAGCTTTATCTCTCGGCTTCTCATTTGGAATGGAATTTCTGGGGATAATAATGCCTAATTCATAGCATTATGGAAAGGTTAATGTGCTAATGCATTGAGGGGACTTACTAAAAATTCCGGATGTGTGGTAATCCTCAGTGGATGGTAATTATGAGTTACTATCATTCTGAAATGCATTATAATTATAATTAATTAATTGTCGTCTGCCCATCCCACCCCCACCCTACTAGATTGGAAGTTTTACAAAGGAACAAAGTTCCAGATTTTTCACTTTACTAGTCTCTACAGTGCTACTACAGTGCTTGGTGTTTAGTACCAGTGTGAGAAATATTTGTGGAAGGTAGAAGGAAGGAAGGAAGGAAGGAAGGAAGGAAGGAAGGAAGGAAGGAAGGAAGGAAGGAAGGAAGGAAGGAAGGAAGGAAGGGAAGGGAAGGGTTTAGTGAGAAATGAATAAGGAAGAGCTCTTACATGGAAAAGAAAGTGGGAAGAATTGTGGAAAAACACCAAAACCCAAGAAACTCAGACCAATAAATGTAATCGAAATGGTCCTCTAACTGGGCATGAAGTAGAACTTCTGTTTTCACTAGATCCAAATAGTTTCATCATTCTGTTTTCCCCTCCCCTGTCCACCCAGAAATGAGAGGTCTCAGGTTGAGACCTTGAGTTCTGAGACTTCCCAATTGCTTGGATTACCCAGAGTTCCAATAAGGCCACCATTGGCCCATATAATACCACAGAATCCAAATGGGTAGTCATTATTGCAGGAAGATGCAGCCACAAACTGTGAGGTTCTGCGTGTGGGGTAGAAAATGGGATAAATTTTAGCCTCCTCCAATCCCTTTCCCCTGATTTCTTCTTAGCCAAATGAGAGAAGTAAGTTCTACAAAGGCAGGAACCAGATCTATCACATTTAACCTATGACTGTATTGTAGTTGGGGCTCTGCACATCAGTGAAGGAAACATTCCATTGCTGAGTGTGTGTTTCTAAGGTGTAGGCCCTGGGGCTGCAGCAGTGTCAAGAATAGAGAACAAGCTCTGTAAATGCTGGAGCCCTAACTGAGAAAGTGGAAGCAGCCAAAAATGGTTGAGTAAAATGCCTGTAACTGAAATAAACATGGGTGGAATAGAGAGCATTTGAATGCCCGCCAGGCAACCTTGAGCAAATGATTGCATCTTTTGACACCTTGGTTGTCTTATCTTGAAAATGAGAACAATAAAAGCAGACACTGATGTCTCACCTCTGTTATCCTAATGACTCTGGAAGCTGAGATCTGGAGGATGACAGTTTGAAGCCAATGCAAGCAGAAAAGTGGCTGAGATACCATTTCTAACCAACCAGCAAAAAAGCTGGACTAGAGGCATGGCTCGGGTAGCAGAGTATCAGTGGAACAAGCAAGCAGAGCAACTGTGATGCCCTAAACTCAGAAACTGGTACCAGACAAACCCCTCTCCCCTCAAAATAGGAGCAATACATTATCTTCTTCAGAGCCTCCCAGTTGTGAACATCAAGCCATCTGTAGTCTTCATCTATCACTGTTATTATTACTCTAGAGCCAGTCAATGATATAAGCACGAGGGAAAAGGAGCTAATCTTTAGGACTGAAACCAAGGGGCTTCTCCTTCAGGAGCAGGACCCGCAGAAGAAGCAACACCGAGGCAGGGTAACTTAAGCAAGAGAACAAAAGACAATGCCTCAGGGAAGGGGCAGAATCAAGAGAGTAAAAGGGACCAATGTGAAGTATGAAGGCATAGTGAAGAACATGGCAACAGAGCATGAAGACTGTGCTAACCAACTAATAGAACTTCAACATTAAACAATATAGCCTGCGAGGTAAATTCTACTAATGTAGGATGGGTAAAGTAGGCAAAAGAGTAGGCAAAAGAGTAGACAAGAAAGTCCCTGTTCTCTTGGAAGACTGGCCCTGGCTTGTCAGCTGCTGCTATTCTTGCTTCTTCCTGCTTTCGGGGTATTTGGAAACCATCCTAGGCCTTGGACATGCCATACCCATCCCCCACCCCCGCCCGCTGCCAAAGCACAAACCCAAGTCTACAGATAGCAAAGTCCTTCTGTGTTCAGACTCCACAGTGCCCCGTGCCTACTTCCAGGAATGTCAGTCCCTCCTTCTCTCCCTGCATCCCTCCCCACCACCTCCGAGGTGAATTGACTGGAGACTTCTCACTCACAGTACATTGTTTGAAAGTGTGTGTCATAAACGTATCGATCCTACCTCATGCTCCCAAACAGAATCTCGATGTTGAAGCAGTCCTTTAATCAAAAGTAAATTATGTACAGGCCACGTAGGTCAGCTCAGCCAGCCTCACCCACACACACAAAAAGGCAATCCATCATTTATTCCTAAATGTCAGGGAAATATGGGGATCAATATGTATGCCAGTGTGGATTATGTTTATTATTTTTCTGTAAATATCAATGCTGAGAAATAGTTCCCAGTTCTATGGGAAATCAGAGTCTAACCTGGAGTACATGGTTGAAAAGTAGAATCTCTCCAGGTGGGTCCCAAGTGTCTTCGGGGCCTCCTTCAAGAGGAAGAACAGGACTGTTCCTGGTATCCTGAGAACCAGAAAATGGTCACCAGTTCTTAGAGTGACCAAGGTGACTGAGAAGGTGCCAGAACAGAATTATCCTACAATGGGATCGAAGTGATCATTATTGAGACCTTCTGAAAAGGGAGTTTCCATTATATAGATACTGAAGTGGCTACAAATGATTTGATTCATCCACATGACCTTTCTATTCAAAAGGACAAAGCCTTCTTATTGCCGCTCCACCCATGCCATGGTATGGAAATGAGCGCAAGCTTGCCGGAGTCCAGGCAGTCTCAGAAATAGCCAGCGGTTGTCCGAGAAAAAGATGCTGTTTCAAATGTCACATGACTTTCTCTCATTAAGTCTAGAAACAAAAGAGAGCCTTAGAGGGTTTAATCACAGAAAAGCATAATCAAAGTTGTACTTAAGAAAGACAAATAATCAACATTGGAATAAACAGTGTGAGAAGCATTAAAAATGGAAGGCTGAGAGAGGCCAGTTTGGTGGTCAATGTTTTCCTGTCTGTGGTAGCGAGGATCACAGGCTTTGGAATCAAACATACCAAGGCTGAAAGTGAAATCCTCCTTTCATAATGATCAGACATATAGACGTGAATAACTTACACAATCTTCCTGAGCCTCAGCGTCCTCTTTCATGAAACCAAGTTGAACAGAGCAGCCGTGTCATGTCAGTTCAGGTAGGCTAGTTTATGCTTCAATAACAAGCAGATCCCCAAATCTCTGTACTTTCATAAAAGAAAAGGGGTTTTATCTGTAGTTGGTGGTGTTAATGGTGATCAGTGTGTAGCTCAACTGGCCTTGAACTCAAGATCCCGCTGCCTCCGCCTCCCTAGTGCTGGGACTACAGACTTGCCAGTGCCAGCTTACTCATTCATCCTGAGTGAAGAGGTGGGGTGCCCTGAGAATCATGTGCTTGCCCCATCTCTCAAACAGGCCATGCTTTTAATTTAAGGAATAGAGAAAATATAGGGGTACACCACACTCAGAAGAGGAAGGAATGATGCTTAACACTCTCATAGGGCTCTAGCAATGGAAAAGGAGCATGTTAATGTGAAACGCAGCATGACAGGATGATATCTACAGACCTGGAGTCAGGTTTTCCCATATCAGCCTGTGCAATCTGGGCCTGGAAAGTCCTTGGAGATAAGAAGAGGGCAATAACTCTACAGCAGACTTCGAAGAGTCATTTCAAGTATGAAGAGGTTGAGAATTTTTGTTGTCAAAAGTTCTAAGGTTTTGAACTCGGGGCCTCACACTTGTCTGGCTTGTTTGGCTTGTTTGGCTGGAGTTCTACCACTTGAGCCATGCCTCTGAGGCTGGCTGTTTCGCTGGCTCATGTTAAAGATGGAGTCTGGCAGACTTTTCTTCCTTGACTGGCTTGGAATCTGGATCGTCTGGACCTCAACGTCTTGAGGAGCTAAGAGCATAGGGGAGCCACAAGCATCCGTTGAAAGGCTGGAAACTCCTGGAGATGGTGCTAAGGGGGTGAGGTGTACAGTGGATGCCTGGTCACACACTTGGGACCATTTGCTCTTGCTAGACAGAAATACTATCTCTTGCACAGGGTTTAGAAGGCTTGGGTTCAGAATATTGACTATTTTCAGGAAAAAGCCAATTTAAACTATGGTCAATCCCACCAGCACAGGGAACGTCTGGTGTATTTGGAGCCATTGATGCTGCCTTCTTCTCCTAAACCTTCTTCCTTCACTTGGTCCCTGTGTGGGGAGCCTTGCAGTTGTGTCCTTCTACATTCCTAGTGTGAGATTCCAGTTCTCAGCCTATTACTCAAAGTGTCACTGCGGTGACCTTGATAAAGTCATCGTGTTTCCTCTCTAGGCTTCAGTGGATTCATTTGTAAAATGCAAGAGTTAAAAATCCATCATCTCTAAGGTCTCTCTCCACTCTACGTTTACATTTTCCTGAAGAATGTTGGCCCTGGGCACATGATTACTCTCTCTGTGTGCAGGCTCGCTCTAACAGAAGATGGCCCGAGAATGTTTGATTCCGTCTACACATTCTTGGGCTTCCTGGGGATTATTTTCCCCCATTCTCTGAAGGACCAGAAATAAAAAGAAAGAAGTAGAAGAAAAGCAGGATTCTTACAATGCAGGGTATTATTGTAATGTACTTGAAATAATTAACACAGAGGGACTCAACTCTTATTTTTCATTTTCAGATTGGAGAAGATCATTGTAGGCTATTGATAAGTGAGACTCCCAGAGATATGAGTTTTCGGGACTCTGTGGGGTATGTGCAGGACCCACCACCACAGTTCACACAGGGAGGTTTGTCTCGCTCACTGTGGGAGCCCCTTGGTTGAGAACAGTAGATGGCATCAACATGGATTCCACAAATATCTGTAGCAGCAATACATGCATTGTGGAGAGACAACTCATTATGCAAGAACTTTCCACTTGTGACTATTCCCATTCTTTCTTTCCTGTGTCTCCCAGTTCCCCAATCCATCTTTCAACTAACACAAAGCATTTAATTCATTCTCAGTCCTAATACAGGTCCTTGGTATGATGTCTGCGAGTCTTCATTTCGCCACCTAGTGTCTGAACTCTAGTGTATCAATTCCTGCTGAGTGATGCCTGTTCAGAGAAATGGAGGGTTCAGCCTTTGCACTCTGGGGATTTGGGTAAGTTCCTAGGCAAACACCTTTCCCTGCAGTCTTCTGCTGAGAAAATAACAAGAACAAGAACAAAAATAATAATGAGTTACAAAGGAACAATATATGTTCTCACCTTAGTTGAGTTATGGAAAGAAATGAGGAGGTGTTTTCAGAGAGAATTTAGCTCAAACCAATCTGGCTGGTTTGAACCCCAGCACTGTCCATGCAAACTCTGAGGACATCCGAGTTAGCTCTGTTGCCTTAGTTTCAGTTCTCTCAACTTTAATGTAGATGAGAATAACTACCATCTCTCAAAGCAATGTAAAACAATGTCCCTGGTACCTAGCTCATTCTGTCATTCAATAGGCAAATATTTATCCAGTGCCACGAATGCTACCAGCATGATTCTAATCTCCTGGATGCAGCAATTAACAAAACACACGAAAATCTACCCTCACTTCACTTTACCCTTAACATTCAATAAATATTAGCTATCATTAGAATGTTGTCATTAAGGTTGTACTAAACTTGGTACTCCAGGACCTTCAGCTAGATTACGTTTTCTTTCTCTAATTGATGTCAGCGATTTGGCAATTGTATTCACAGTAACCAGAGTACAGAACCCTGAATGAGTATTTGTGAGAAGGAGAAGGTAGAGGGAATAGGAGCTGAAGACTAAGCGGCCCTTCCAGGAATTATAGGACATGTGTGAAAACGAACAAAACTATAGGACCCTTGAACTTCAGAAGCATGCACGAGCCATACATATCACCCTGTCTTACTTATACTCATTTGTTCCTCAGTAATAAGGACAACACCCATGGAATTTTGTCACTCACTAGTGGGATCCAAAAGCCACTGTAGCACTAAGAAGGGTTTAAGAGGAGGAGATTAACGGTCTTACCTGCTTCTTAGAAGCAAGTGGAGTTGGGTAAATACAGGGATGGTGCTTTGATTCACAGGGATAGCACTATCAAGTATCCTCACAATCCAATATATGGTAAGTGTCAGTTTTATATCTGCTATAATGCAATAAACTATATGATTCCATAGGGTTGCTTTCTCAGTGGGATTCCATTGATCCTCTTATTCAAGTCTCCTCTATTGCATGTATGTGGGTACTGGGCCTTCACCTGGAGACCAGAAAGCTGTCCCTTAGCTTTCTTTTTTTTTCTCAAGGCTGGCACTCTGTCACTTGAGCCACAGCCTCACTCTGACTTTTTGGAGACAAGTCTCATGGACTTTCCTGCTCAGGCTGGCTTTGAACTGCAATCTTCACATCTCAGCCTCCTGAGTAGCTAGGATTACAGATGTGAGCCACAGGTGCCAGAGCACTCTCTCTCTCTCTCTCTTTCTCTCTCTCTCTCTCTCTTTCTCTGTCTCTGTCTCTGTCTCTGTCTCTCTCTCTCTCTCAAGCCAAATGAGCCAGATGCCGATGGCACTCACCTGTAATCCTAGCTACTCAGGAGACTGAGATATGAGGATTAGAGTTCAAAGCCAACCAGGGCAGAAAAGTACCCTTGAGTCTCTTATCTCCAACTAACCATTCAAAAACTGGTAGTAGAGCTGTGGCCTTGAGCAAAAGAGCTCAGGAACAGTGCCTAGGCCCTAGGTTCAAGCCCCACAACCGACCAAAAGAAGGTGAAATGGAAGTGGAGTGGGATGGTAACTTTATGCTGCAGGTGATGTATGGTTGACATGTACCAGAACCTTCCAGTTCTATCCCCAGTGTGGTACCTTTCCATAACCTTTTGGTCTTCCTTTATCTAAGGTGGAATGAAAACCCTTAGTTTTTGTCTGTTTTGTTTTGTTTTGCCACATTGCTTGTTCTTGGCCTGGCCAAGCTCCTGTTGTGGGGAATTCTGAGGACACTCAGAAGGTGCTGGCTGGAATCCTAGATAGATGCTGAGTCATGGAAAAGGGGGTGACAGGACTTTGAAAGCATTTTTCCGTCATCCTCTTCTCTTTCCCAAGGAGTTGCTGCTTTTCTTTTGCCTGCAACCTAAAAATGGCTTGATGGAGATTCTGGACAGATGCTAATAGAAATGGATTCAAATTCACACATATGATCATTGAAAGAATAGGCCAGAAAGGGTGGGGTGTTTAACTTATGCATATTTCTTCCATCCATGAGCCCTTTTGATCCTCCCAAAGACTTCTGTCACTATGGAGAAGACAGTACTCCAAGTTTCCACTGTAAGGACTAAATCCCTCTCTTTGATGCTTTCTGCTTCTAAAAGGATCCATATTCACTTGGGAAAGCTGGGAAAGATTTTTTATTGGAGCTGCCACCTAGTGGTGGCTGTCACAAACAACATCCTACCATAAAAGAAGGCTAGTTGCTAAGGACAGCAGCTGCAGCCATTTATCTCTGTTCCACTAACTGGCTGGGAGAATCCTGGAATGTTTATATTAAGAGCAACCTCCAGAGATTTTCTGTCAAGACATCTGCCTCCAGCCGGCATGTATTATATGTCTTATGCTTTCTAGTGTTGTATAAAAACACTCTTACAACTATTATCACACTTTCCTTCTGACATCAGCCCTGTGAATTTTGATATGTACTCATTATCTCTATTCAAAGATGAGGCGATAGGTCAGTCAGAACTTACGTAGCCTGAACAACTTTACTCAGCCAAGTGACTGATGAAGAGAAAGATCGAGCCCAGGTTTTAAGCACATACCTTCATACTCAAAGTCAACTGTTGACTGCACCCAGAAAATACATAGGCCCTTAGAGATTGAAGAGGGTTGAGGTTGCCCCATTCTAGACCCTCCTCCTGCCCAGTCCTTGCACAAAAGTGAAACCATGTTTGCAGTTGAGTTTGTAATAGTCGTTTGAATGAGGAGAAAACTTCCTACGAATGTACTTCCGAATCTCTCTCAAGAAATGAACGGGTCACACTGCTTACTTGCTGTTTACCAGACGTTTAAGAAGTTTCAATGCATGATTCTTTTATTCAATCCTAATAATAGCTCCATAAGCATGGTATATTTTTGTACTTTATACATAGGGAACGTTAGCCTGAAGATATGAGTCGGGCTAATCATTTTTGTATATAATAATCTGCTATGGTTTCCTTTTGGGGGAGGGGGAGAATAGAAAAAATGGCCAAATGAAAGAGCTGGGCAGGGAGTGAAGCAGACTTGGCATTAACTAGTTGTGTGTGTGGGGGGGGAGGTTGGGTGAGGCCCATGGAATCACATGACTGGAGAACACAGGGCCATCCACACAAAGGAAAAAGGCTGCTGGTTGTACCAGAAGAGGCCTTGTAAGAGGAAATTAAGCCGGATATAACCCCAATGTGAAATCACAGGGAAGATCTCAGGTCCCTGGTTTAAATATTCAACAGTCTTCAAAAAGAACATGAATTAGTGACTAGATTCCTCTGACAGAAGAATGGGAGGGAGGGGGAGAAAGAAAACAACATTGGAGAAATACACAAGTGTTCCACTTGCTCAGCCACATCCTCTCTTCTGAGATGCGACATTCTCTGTCCCACCACCCTTTCTATTCTTGTCCTGGCTCCATCCATGTGTCACCTTCCCCCTCACCACACCTCCTAGACCATAGACCCTGGAGGACAGCATCCCTTAGCAGCCTGTTCAATCCCAGGACAGTTTCTGGCAGAGAAGCAAACTAGTATGCTTTGATTCCTCTTGGAACAGAGGCATCGTTAATGGAGGTCTTGACTTGTGGGCTGAAATAGTAAGCCAGAGAGATGTGCTTGCTCT
This sequence comes from Perognathus longimembris pacificus, assembly GCF_023159225.1. Classification (NCBI taxonomy): domain Eukaryota; kingdom Metazoa; phylum Chordata; class Mammalia; order Rodentia; family Heteromyidae; genus Perognathus; species Perognathus longimembris. Next base: position 55,507,698 of record NC_063171.1, read on the forward strand.
TCCTGGCTGTGACTTGTTAAAGTGGGGGCGGAGGGGGGCGGGCTGAAGAAATCTTGGAGATGCTAGAGGAAAAGTGCAATTCTCTGAGCATCTGCACGGCCTCTTTCCTGAGTCATTATCCAAAGCTTCTTCCAGTGGCGATTGGGAAGGGACAATCCTTCCTATTGAGGAAGAGGAAAGGTAGTGCCAGAGGGGCCCTAAAGAGGCAGTCAAACTCCTGAAGATCCTAGTTTTCCTTTCAGTTATTATTCCTAACAAGAACCATGGGGAGTCCAAGGGCAGAACCCAGCTGCTTGCACAGAGGTTGAGTTGAGGAGATGAGCGGGTGAGCAGATTACAGACAGCAGTCAATAATGCCCCCTCTTCCTGGGCTTCTGCCTGCTTAATGACCCATCAAGATATGGAGAACTACTTCCCGATCTCAAGCCAGAGCCTGTGGGTTAAAGCTCATGACACCATCAGTGGATAGCCTACTTCTCACTGGAGAATTCTGGTCAATTCCATGCTCTTCCCAATTTCCTGTTGCTTCTTTCAATCCTCAGAATTCAGGAAGCCATGCAGCAATCTCCACTGTCTAGGACAGACCAAAGGAGGAGATTCTAAGGGGAATGGAAATGACCATGGGGTTTTTCCTCCTCCAGCACCCGAGAAATCACAGAGCTCCTTCCTCTGTCCAATCTCCATATTGCACTTTGGGGTAAGGCATTGAGACTGGTTCATAGACAGACATGTTGTATAATCTAGCCATTCCCCCACCCCTTACTCCCAGAGTTTGAGATGCTAAGCTCATGTGTGCAATGCTTTGCTAATGATAATAATAATAAGACCAATTCCAAGCAAGAGTATAGACAATAATAAGTAATATTGCTCATTCATCTATTTGAGGACCTATAACAGATTTACTATAAGGCAGAGATCCTATTTAGTCCTGAGATTTATTGGCAAACAAAACAGGAAAGATTTCTATAAGCATGGAACTTTCACTGTTGGTCCCAAAAAGCTTTCTCCTAAACACTTTATTAAAGATTTGCAAGAACCTCCAACCCTGAGATCTGAACTTCCTTTCTTGACAGAGGGAGAAACCTATTTACCCTGCTATTTATGCCATAAAGCACTCTTATCTTCAGACAAATTTCTGGCCCAGCCAGTATACAATGTCTTTCTTGAGTTTCTTGGCCAAATGTTTATGCCAACACATCAATTGGTTTTATTTCTACCGCTGGCATCTTCATGCTATGTAGAGGAACTAGGATCCAGAATGACCTTGAGTTCAGAGCAGTCTCCACCACTCCCTAGTTTGCTGACCTTGGTTATGCCCCTTGATCTCACCTCCACCATAAGAAAACTGGTGTTATTAAGGGGTAACAATAATTGCCTAAAGGACGCTCAGGGAAGGTTGAAAAAAGGTGACAGAAGTGTGTGGAAACAGAAACCCAGTGGAATTCTATCCCGGGTATAAATAACATATAAGAATAGGTTCAGCCATTGAGCAAAATATGATTTCTACTCTTATTGGAGTGAAGATGAAGATGAAAGCCCACTTTTCTAAAAGACAAGGGAAAATAGGAAGGATGGACAGTTCAATACATACATGTATATATTTCATCTTGAAAGAGAATAAGAAGTTTCCCTGTCAAAGAAATGCTAGCAGAACTTCCTTAGCAGCCCTGGATCCCAGGTTGGGAAGAGAACTTGTGTGGTCACTTCCTGAATCCTCTGCCCCAAGGAAGGATGACTGTGGACATGCCAATGGCACCTGGGCCAGCTGGCAAGAGCAACCTGCGTCCCCGCTGGCTTCCCCAAAGCAAAGGGCCAAGAAAGCAGGAGGAATGTGAGTTGCCTTCTTCCTTTCTTCAGTCCACATCCTAGAATTATAGAATGACAGTCACTTAGAACGAACGATCGACAAGACACCTACTCTTGAGTGGATACCCATCACACAGACCCTGAGGTTACATCAATGGCCCTGGAGACAGGAACTTCTCCTCAAGGAAGACCGAGACACAAAAGCAGCTTCTGCCTCCTAACAAAGCCACCCTGTCAGCATGGAGGGCGGGGGCCCAGACATCTCTCCCACAGAAGAGAGAAAAACGATATGAGAGCAGCTTGGATGAGAACAATATTTCAGGCATGGCTAGCCGTTAAAAATGAGCTAATTCAGAAGAGGCACATTTAAATAAATATAATGCAAAGGCATAATGGCACAAGATAATAGTTTTGAATGGAGAATTCTAATGACTTCAAGTGCATTTCACAGGGCAATTAATACACATGGCAATGCAGCCACATTCAGCAGAAGGGGAGGGGAGAAGCAGGCTTGGAGAAAAAGAAAACTAGGGTGGGGGGAAATGAGACAGCAGCTCCTGATGAAAATAGGATTTGATTTTCTTTCCAGAAGGAGTAATGCTTACAAATATAATAAAAGGAAAAATAAATGTGTCAGGTTTTATAATTCAACTTGTGAAATTCCCAATGATTGGTTTTTGAAGAGGGCAATTAGGCCTCTTTTGCATATTCATGGGGATTTAATGAAATGGGGTTGGTCTTTCTCCATTCTTTTCTGGTTACCCCCTTCATTACCCTTCCCCCACTACAAGCTAAAAAGATGTCAAATTCCTATCAAACTGAGGCCTCCGTTCAATTTCTGGACGAGGTTCTAGGATTCTCTTTAAGAAATTACTCAGTAAAGACACTGCTAGAAGTTATGAGGCAAGACTTAGGCTCCCTGAGAGAGAGACAAGGACATGTATTTGCCTAATCTCTGTTACTGTACTGGGGCAAAGAGGTGGGAGAAGAAAGAGACAGAGGGGGAAGAAAGAGGGCAGGGAAGAAAGGAGCAGGAGGAAGGGGGAAGAGGAGGAGAGGGGAAAGGGAAAGAGAAAGGGAAGGGAAGGAAAAGGAAAGGAAAGAGACTGAAAGATCAGAATTCAGACGAGATCGGGCGCGTTCAGGGTGGTATGGCCGTAGACAGAATTCACTGCTGCCCAGCTTGGTAAAAGAAAGCCTGGAGGATAATTTTAAGGCAGCCGGAAATATATTTTTCTTTCCCTTTTAGTTTCTATGCTTTGCAAGCGTTGCCTAGAGCAAACAGAACTAGGAAGCAATGAACAAACAACCCTAAAAGCCACACACAGTCAAATACCGCCTCAGCACAGAAGAGAGAGACCCTGATAGTCAGCTCATTTGTTGCCATCTATTCTGTGCCCCAATTTCTGTGGTGAGTTCAAGTGGATGTACATGCATGAATGTATATGTGTGTCTTAACCCACTTGTTTCTCTAATGTTCCATGTCCGGCTTTAGCTGAACTTTAACTGAGCTTTAGCCAGCTCCCTTACCTCTAGCCCTGGTATTCCTCCTGAATCCTGTTCATGGGTTTAGTTTTCCCTGACACTGCATTGATTAATAACTCCAGTTCTTTTCCCTTTACAAAGGCTTTGTCTTAAAGTAATCAGCACCCCTACCTTCAGCACCACCTCACACAAACACACTTCAGATATAAAAAGAAAGTGACAGTTTTAGTTTCTCCTCTATACAAAACAACAAATTTGTACAGGTTTGGGAGGGGGCAGGGCTTGGCACAAGAATTTTTTCATGAAAATACACAAGGATGAGAGACGAAATTGCCTAAAGTCACAGTGCTAATGATAAGTAAGGCCGGAATCGAAATTCAGAGCTGTCTGACTCCAAATCCTATTTCTTATCCCTTTGTCTTCCCAGCTCCTGGGTCTAGAGTCCTGTTAAAGGAGAAATTCCTGCTCCTTTCATAATGAAACACGGTTTATGTTTTCCTCTAAAAGGAAAGGCGAATTGGACACAAGAAACAAAAAGAAAGAAGATAACACATAGTCATCCTTCTGGTGACATTTCCATTGAGGTGATATTATAAGCATAAACTCTTTATGCTCCCTACTCTACTCTTTCTCTCTGATTTCTACCTGTGTGTAGAGTCAGCATTGTAGGGGCTTCCCCCTTGGGGAAGGCCAGTCTCTTTCCATAATAGTCTATGTCTACAGTTTACTGGGCAGGCACTGGTGGCTCACATCTATAATTCTAGTTACTCAGGAGGCTGTGATCTGAAGAGTGAAGTTTGAAGCCAGCTCGGACAAAAAAAAAATGATGCTACTCTTATCTCCGTTTAACCAGCAAAAATCTGGAGGTAGGGTATGTCTCAAGTGGTTGCACAAAAAAAAGGCAAATGAAAGCTTGAGGCCCTGAGTTCAAACCCCAGTACACACACACACACACACACACACACACACACACACACACACACACACACACACACACACTTACTTTAACTTTATTCTACAGTGTTTTGTTTTTCAAGTTCTGAGGCTGGAACCCAAGGCTTCATATACGTGATAAGCAGGCTGTGGCCCACTCAGTGAAACCCCAGCCCTGTCTATTTAGTTTAGAGAGCCAATCAATTACACCTTTCAATTATATTAGCATGTAATACGGTGGGAACTTTGATTTCCACTTACTTGCCTGGAATTGCCAACTGCCTTAAAAATTGGATAAAAAGAAACATTGCCCATTGTAACCCCTCAAAAGTTATTAATTTGTATCCAGGCCTCCTCCATCTAGACCATTTCTGATTTCATCTTGGGTTATTTCACCTAGGGGTTCTGTGTGTTTGTATTTGGGGTGAGAGACAGTGTTATATTTCTCATTCAATTACCTATAGAGACTCAAAATACTCACCAGGACTATTACCACTTCTACCACCTTCCAGTTTCCCTACGTCCATGCAGAATCACTGGTCCTTGAGATGCACTCTTGAAAATCGTTTCAAGGTAAAACTTTTAGCAAGGATTTTAATTTAGTATGGAGAGATAGAAAACAGGAAAAAGTAATTCCTGCTTCCCACAGTGGAAATGGGAAAGAAGGACTCAAATCCAGGGCCCTTCCCTGTGTCCTTTGTACCTTTTGAGCTGGAAGAACATACCTGAACGCTTAGAAAGCGGCTCTGGATGGGAGAGATGGGCCCTGTTTACTATTTCAAAGCATGGAGATGTATCTAAGCCCATCCAAAGTGCAGGAACAATTGATGATTTTGGAATTTCCCTTTGCCAAGCATGCCTTCCAATGCTCCATCTTTTTACTTAGTGTAAAGAGGTTACAGATTTTGATGTCTCAAAGGGGAAGGCAGATCAGGTAGCCACTTGCTTCAGTAACTCTACATCTCAATGGCAATATGGTGGGGAAAAAGAGCTCTGTTGCTTTTGTTTTTCAGTTTTTACTTCCTGGCTTTTATATCTGGGTCTGTCCTCTTAATGCTTAATAGTTTTCATTTCTCTGTTTCCTCATCTATCTATCTATCTATACTATCTAAGGGAGGAACCAGAATCTGAACATGAACTTTTTAAAACCTGAGATTGGGCTGTAGACAAGTGGACCTATGGAATTGCAATTAAGTTGTATGTGTGTGTGTGTGTGTGCGCACATGTGTGTGAGCACTTGCACACATTTGCCTGCATGAGCAGAAAAGTGCATAGCTCTAATGGCATACACAAAGAGTCTCTGATGTCCTAAAAGTGAGCCATTCTCTTGAAAGTCATAGTGATTGGTATCAGCTTGGAAAAAAAGTCATCTTCAAGAGTTGTTGCTAGAACCTTGCCCTTCACAACAGTCACTGTTTCCTCATACTTTCAATGCCTTAAAAACATGTAATCAGATGGCATGATCACAACCAGAAACTGGGCTTCAACTCAGGAAGAACAAATTCCTCGGCTCTTTAAATTCCTGTTGAAAGTTCTTTCTCCCTTCTGGTATAGATCATAAAGAGGATCAGGCTTTGGAATCCTGCCTTGTGCCCCTCCCTCCCATGGACTCCCCTGTGCATGGGTCTAGGATGGCTCTTCTTCCTCTAGACACAAATGCATGAATTCCTGCCTGGGATTATGTCTCTCTTTTGGAGACCCATTCGGCAGTCCCCCTTGCAGAGAAGTCACACTCTCAGAAGATGGCCTCATGCTGCCTTTGAGAGGAAAAGACACTTTATAGTGCATGGCCATTTAATTCATAAATAAATATTACATGTGTTACCAGACGGTTCATTAGCCTGTTGTTATGGCAATCAGCATTTCAGCCAATTACAGACCTTTCCCATGACTTTCAAACATGCTCATTGTGGGAACATGAAGCACCTGAAGGCCATCAGATGTACTTGAATGGAAGCATGTATTCTGCTTGGGAGAAGAGGTCCCAATAGAGGAGAAGGAAGGAAGGAAGGAAGGGAAGAGGGAGGAAACAGACAGGGGTGAGTCAGGGAGGTTCAGGTGCCAGAATGGAAAGGAAAGATGCTGGGAGAGAAAGTCATTTGTAGTTTTCCATCCTGTATATAAATGGGTCTTTCAGTCAGACACTGCAGGGGTGAATCAGCATCTATCTATCTATCTATCTATCTATCTATCGATTGATAGACCGATCAATTGATCGATCTATCATCTGTAGGTTCGTCAAAGGCAGTAACTGTCTTGTTGATTTTGTGTTTTTCATTGTCTAGACTACTACCTGGCATATAATGGATAGTAATTCACGATGTTAAGAATAGTCTAACGAGGCACAAATAGCTTATAAGGCTGAGGTCTGAGGATCCTGTTTCAAAGCCAGACTAGCCAGAAAAGTCTGTGGGACTATAATCTCCACTTCACCACCCAAAAGCAGGAAGCGGAACATCAGCCTCGAGTAAAAAAGCTCAGGGACAGTACACAGGCCCTAAGTTCAAGCCTCAGTAGTGGCATGCACACACACACACACACACACACACACACACACACACACGGCCTAACAATCATCACCATAATACATTATAGTAAAAAGAAAAGTTGAAAAGTCTTCTTCTGTTATACAAACCAGGAACAAATCACAGTGCTGGTTTATACGGGGGCGGTGAGGTGAGGAAGGCAGGTGCTGAGGCTGCAGCAGCGGGCGGAGAAGCTGGTGCTGTTCTCGCCTGGAACCAAGACAGCTGGTCAGCAACAGACCTGTGTCTGAGAGGAATAAAGTGCTCATGGGACTACAGCTGTGGCCTACAGCCCAGTTGGTCAGTGATCGGCACCAACATGGCCATTCTCTCTCTCTCTTTCTCCTGGTTTATTTACTTATTACTCATTATTTTAGCAGCAATAGAGAAATAACTCAAAGCCTCATGCTTGCTACAGCATTTCAGCCAGTCCTTTTGCTTTTAGTTTGCCAGGCAGATGCTTAGGCTTTTGCCTAGGCCAGCCTCAGACCACCAGTCCCTTCCCCTGCCTCTCTCAGAGCTGGAACCATAAGCATAAAGCACCACACTCAACCTGCTTCTGAGACAGGATCCTTGCTAGCGTTTTGCTCAGGGAGAGCTGTGATTCCCCCCATCTTTGCTTCCTGGGTTACCATCATGCTTTCTCCCACTAAATCAAATCCCGTCTCCGTCTACTATTCAGGGGCCACACGGAGGCTGAGCTTAGCCTGGTGTGCTACCAGCCAAAACCAGGTGTCAGAGGCTGGATGGGGAACAAGAAAATCTAATCCAGAGACTGTCTCCCCAAAAGGGCTAGCCAATGAGGGAGGCAGAGGCAGGACACGAGGCGAAGTCTCTAGTGAGTACCAAAGGTCCACAAGAAGGAATGGCTCTGATTCAGAGACAAGTAAATCTGACCACCAAGAATAGGATGAGAGACAAAATCAGACAGAGAAAAGAAGATAGGTCCACCCCCACTTCTGTATCTCATCATCTCGCCTCCTAAATGCCACCGAGTGGGTGCGCAGCGGGGGCTGGAAGAATGGAGAGTCATTGCCTGGGTCACCACAGTGTGTACCAAACCTTACTTTTGAGCAGCCGAGAGATTCAATGCGCTGAGTTCTATTTTGGGCTTCTCCATTTCTTCCCTGGAGATCCCTTTTCCAATTATATAACCCATAATCATTTTTGCTCTCAGATCAAAAGGCATTTCCTAGGGAGGTGGCTTCCCTCAGTAAAGGGAATCAAATGCTTCTCAGGGACCTCTTCCAGGGGACAGGGGAGGGTCTGGGATTCCCCTCTCATTGGCTGCCAAGCAGTCTGGCCATGCTCCCAGCAAGGCATGAGCTCCCTCCCTCCTCACCTCCCCAGTACCTCCACAGAGCTGTCTGGACCCCTCCACACAGAAATCTGCTGCCTACAAAATGGTTCTGATATAGTGAAAAGGGAAAGCAAGAGCAGAAAAAAAAAAAAAAAGAACAACTCCCCCTGACAATCAGAGCAGATTATTTTAATGAGGGTTTGGAAATGGGAAACAAATGACACCAAATTAGCCTCGCTCCTATTCGTCAGCCACCACATTGTCAACCAAATTAGTGGAGGCACTAGGATTTGACTCAGCAGTCCCAGAGACAAGGTGGCCACTTCAGGAAGCCCTGGTGCATCTTTCAGAGAGCCAGCTCTCCATCTCCATTCATACTGCCACCATTAGCATTGCTACTGTTACTAGCCCAGGCTTGTTTAGCACTTCCTCTGGCTAGAAGCACAAATCAAAGTAGGAAAACACAGTCCCAGAGCCTATTTGTATCTCAAAGAACACCGAATGACAGAATCGAACTATTCGTACATCCCAGCCTTTGTCCATCGACTAGGGAACTTAAATCTGGGTGGGCCACTTTATTTTAGTATTAGTATTATTGGTGCCAGTACTGGGGCTTGAACATAAGAGCTGCTGTTTCTTAGCTTGTTCTCTCAAGGTTAGCGCTCTATACCACTTGAGCCCCAGCTCTACTTCTGGCTTTTATGCTGGTTAATTGGAGACAAGAGTCTCCCAGACTTCGTGGACTTCTCAGATTTCTGCCTCCTGAGTAGCTAGGATTACAGGCCTGAGACACCCACTTTTAAAGTAGGTGGGCCAATTTAAAACATAGACAATAAGCAGTTCCTGCACTTCCCTCTCCAACATGCATATCTTCTCTGCCATGATCAGTTGTGTCTCCTGGCCACCCCTGGGTGTTATCAATGGAGGTTATTGGCTGGGTTCAGGTAGAGTGTTGCTCCATGATTCACAGTGGAGAATATAATAATAACACTCCTACGTGCAGCTGGGTAGGAGAGACTGGGCTTTCTGAAGCCCGGCCCTGGGGTCAGAGTAGTGAACAGAAAAGGACTACAATAGATTATTACATTAAGCAAAACGAAATTGTTTCCCCGCTGGAAGGAAGGAAAGTCATTAACTCAGAGGGTCTAGTTATCAGGGAAAATGATATCACATCTGCAGCGTGTTTTGGATTGCAATTTAAGAGGGAAAATTGGAAGAGAATTTGATGTGGGGTGAAAGGTGTTAGATTGACAGCTCAGGGAATTGGAATATGCTGTTTCTTTGCCTGCCTCTTGGTCTCTATATCTTTTTTTCTCTCTCTCTCTTTTGGTTTCTGGGTCTCATCTCACCCACTCTGACATCTTCTCTTCAGAGGCAACATGGAGATGCTATGGTGAATTCAAGCCCTTTCTAATAAAACCTTGGAAGTTCATAGCCTGAAATTCATATCACAAATTGACTTTGGCTCTTAACTTGTAAGGAAATCTCTTGCAAGAGCCTTCTGAAATACTGGCTGCCTCTGTTTATTATTTAGAGGATCATGGTATCAGAACTGTGTGGTTACAAGGACAGAGTTAAGACAGGAAACAAGAAGGAGTATCTCTGGCAAGAGTAAGTACCCTGGGGTTAATCAGTCAACTAGCATATTTTGCTAAGTGCTTACCATGGGCAGCATACTGGGTCCAATTCCAGGAAAGACAAATATAAACATGACCTATACATCCTTACAGGAGACTCATAATCTCCATGGACAAATGTAAAATAAAACACCATAGAATCAGGACTATCACTGTCATTCGTCACCATCACTAAAGAAACTGCTCTTTCACTATGTTTTCACACTCTGAGCCCAATCCAAGACTTTCTACATCCCTCTAGTCAGTGAGCCATCAGCAAGATCAATCCATTCTAATTAGAGGTTCATAGGAAAGGACCTACTGTGAGGAGTTCTATTAACCTGTACGTCTACTAATTGTGCTCCTATAGAATGATTACAGTGTCCAGTTGGGGAGATATATTTAGAATGCTTTATTGCTCCTCAGCACAGCATATATTGTTGCTTGGCTCCTGAAAAGTGCATGTTGCTTTCTGATTCTGCTACGCTGTTTCAGATAGGTGAACCTGCTCTAACCTTCAATGCCCTGGATTACATAAAGCAAACATTCATTAGGTGGGTGATAGAGAGTAGGAAGGCAACTCTGCTAGACATAAGCGCGCAAGGATGTGGGCTGGCTGCTCAACACTTCCAGCATCAATCCAGGGCCTCTGTGTGAGCCTCCAAGATACCAGATGCCACCATGACTCAGTAGTGGAGCTGGGAAAGCAGAGGAAATGTTGCTATATGGTAAAAATCTGGGTCAGATACTACCTGCCTCACATCTGTTCACGCTATGTTTTTCAAAACTTAGGAATATGGGCATATCTAATTGTAAAGGAAATAGGAGCACAGAGGCCATAGGGGAGACAATTTATGTCCTCAAGTAAAACTATGGGATTCTGTGATTCTGTGGCAAACACTGTAGAAAAACAACTTCAAAGGAGGAAAGATTTTTTTTTTTTTTTTTGCTCATGGGCTTCAGTCCATCATGATGTATAAGGAATGTTGGAATGGAGAAGTTCACATCATGGTGGCCAGGAAGGAGAGAAAGATAGAGACAAGAGATCGCCAATTAGGCCTGCAGACTGTAATGACAGCAGTTGCATTCAGAGTGAGTCTTCATCCCTAGGTAATGGAGGATTGTGATTGGTAGACTCCACAGAGCTTTGTGAAATGGAATCTCCCTTAAAGGGCTTGGATAGATGAGTAACATGTTCTATCTGGTGCTTCAAAGTTTATTTTGCTCTGGGGAGAATGGATTGGGGAGAATGGATTGGAGGATTAGAGTGTGGCAAGAATGGAAGCAGGAGACTCAATTAGAACATTATTGTCATATTCCCAAGAATAATGATCATTTGAGCCAGGATGGAGATTTTCTGGAGAGGATCATGAAGTCTCTTTACACCAGGCTTTGAAGTAAAACCACCCCTCAGCTTTTGTAGAGTTTCATGGGGATACAACTACTCCCATTTGCTTCCATATTGTCTGTGGCGACTTTCTCAACGTGAATGGGAGTTATTAATAGTTGCAGCAGATATCTGACCACCTTCCCCAAACTTATTTACTTTTTGATCCTTTATAGAAAATATTCTGCTGAGTCTTGCTCTAGAAAACAATCTCAAGGGGTTCTACAATGCATTTTACAAGCTTGTCGTACTACATGCTCCATGATTTGTCAGGGTTTAAAAGAAATACTTTCTTTTGATATACAATAGAAATTTCTGCCTTTCATCAGCTAAGGACTTAGGAAAAACATGCAGTGAAGTATGGAAACACTGAAAGAGTAGGAAGGACATGCTGCATTTGCACTGGTGTTAAAATGAACTACTGACCATGAAAAGAGTCATACCTATTGGTATTTTTTCATATGATATCTTTGAAATAATTTCTAACCCCTCAGATTTCTTTGTGGTTACAATGGCTTGGGCCTATACAGAAAACTAGCAATATACCAAATCATTTCCTCACTCAGAAAACATTATTCACAACCCTATGATGGCTGGAAGGCTTTTTAATAAAACTGTCTAGAAAGATTGCCAAAGAGACCTATGGAGTAGCCTCCTCACTTCTTCCTCCTGTTATTTTTGTTGTTGTTGTTGTTGTTATTTTTACAGATTTCTCTCCCTTTCCTGCAGAGAAGGTTTGTATATCTAACCAGGTACCTTTTCAGGAACACTCATAAATAACCCCTGGATGTAGTGATCTCTGCCTCCAATATAGCCAAGCTTTAAGAATTGGCTTTCCACAAATGATTTGACACCGAGGTACACTTGAGTTTAGCTCCTCGCTCAGAATACATACTTTCAATCAAAGCATTGGCCTGTTGCATTCAAGCTGGAATTCGAGACTAATCCTGAGTATTCATTCTACCTCAGTCTCTCTTGCAGGCCATATGCACTATACATTAAGAATATGGGCAGCTTATCTGTCTTTAGAGCAAATAACCATTGCATTCCTACCCAAGATGATAATCCATTTTCAGTTTAAAAAAACAAAAAACACTTTAAATTGATTCAGAGGAAGACTCATGTGAGAAAGCAGAATTCCTTAGCTATGAGACAAATGAGCAAATCAGATGAATGGGCACACACAGCATGTTACTGGTTACTTGGAAGCTGGGAAAACCCATGTCAAGGTAGAGTGTTGAGTGGAGAGGGGCTGTCTTGGAATGCAGATCACTGAATTGAGGGGAGGATGGTACGATCAAACCCTATGCCACTAGGCCTCCATTTCTAGGCTGCATATCTACTAGAGGATCTTGTGATCCCCGATTCAGTAAGTCTCCATAGGTCTTAAGATTCTGTATTACTAGAAAGCTCCAAGATAATGCCAATGTTACTAGTCCATGGATCTCAAACTGAGTAATAGCAAGGCACTGCAGGAAGGTTCAACGGTTATACTAGAATGTTCAAAGGTATGTAGGTTCAAGATTTTGAATGGAGTGTATATTATCTATAGCTATTTAGAGCCTAGACCATTCACTGTTATTAATGAAATGGGGGGTGGGGGGCGGCGTCTCCAGAGTCCAGGCCCAGGAAAGGAACAACAAAGAGCTAGGCAAAAGGTTCCATTCCCTAATGGACATGCTGGAGTCATTTGGCAAGAACTGAATAGGGAGTGCTGGCCCCACATGCCCAGGCAGAAAGGTTGGTCAGGCACCATGGCCATACCCAAGGCCTGAGCCAGAAACAGAAGCATTCAAGAGCTCAACTCAGCACAGCCTAGTAGCAAAGATCATGACTGAACTATCTGGAAAATGAACAAGAAACATGATTTCATCATTCAGGACCTTTTTTGAATTCTGCCAAAATTTACTTTATGGGTTTTGTGGGAGCAATAAATTAGATAATTCATATGTTTGAGGATCTGGTCCCCAGAAACAGATCCTGAGATCATGATTCAGATGGAAGTGGTTTATTATCCCATGATCCTAAGCAAAACTGTCAGGGGACAAAGAAAGAGGGGTAGAGAAAGGGAGGAAGCCACCAAGCCAAGTTCTGTGGGAGTAGCTTTACCTCAGCTCCACAAGGGAACATGGGAGCAAATCACAAATCCTGATCTGGGACAACCAAGTGCAGAACAGATGATGCATGCCCTCACACTGACTAGTCATTAAAAGTTGTCTCCCAAGAGATATCATTTCCCAAAGACTTCTAGCTCTCTGCATGCCCAGGAAAATCCAGTTCTGGGGTGTGAAAAATGGAAGGATCAGAGACATCCCTCAACAGCATGTTCTACATCAGGGAAAGAGTTCAGCAGAGTGACAGGCAACCTTCAATCTTTGGGAAAGTCTTCCATCATTACTTCATCATGTGAAAACAGCATCATGTGAGAAGTCACAGAGGGACATGAAGGAGAGAATTCTACAGCATACTGCACAGAGGACTTAGAAGAAGCAGATGGTTATGGGGTTGTGGGAGGAGGAACTTTTCTAATGCAACATATCTTCAGCACATTGGAATCCACAATAATCCAGCTACTGTGTGATCTAAAGGACCAGAAGTTCTGAAGATCCAACTATTCATGTGCACAGGAAAGGAACATCATGAATGTTTCTTCCACTTTGGGCTCCATTCAATACCAAAAGAGTGTTTCCAGAGGTGAGGGGCAATTCTTTGTTGTTTGCAATTTATGGACTGGACAGTCTCTCTGGGCTCCATTTTCTCATTTTTAAGCCAAGAGGTCCTGAAGCTCTAAAATTTTATGGTTGACTGTCTGCTAACAACAAGAGGTACACTCCATCAATACTAAGCTACACTCTGTGCACGGTCCCACTTTCTTCAGTAATAACAGAGAGGGTAATGTAGAAACCATGTATTTCATTTCCCTTCTTCTCTTGCAAATATATGTAGGACTCACCCCATTGGCTTCTTGTAGTTGCTACTTATATTGGTGTTGAATTTTCTTTTTTTCTTTTTTTTCTTTTGGCCAGTCCTGGGGCTTGGACTCAGGGCCTGAGCACTGTCCCTGGCTTCTTTTTTTTTTTGCTCAAGGCCAGCACTCTGCCACTTGAGCCACAGCGTCACTTCTGGCCATTTTCTGTATATGTGGTGCTGGGGAATTGAACCCAGGGCCTCATGTGTACGAGGCAGGCACTCTTGCCACTAGGCCATATCCCTAGCCCTTGAATTTTCTTTTAAAGTGCGATCAGTCAGTACCTGTCTGTCTGTGTCTCTTCATGCATATATTTATCTCTCTTTGCATATACATATAGGTATTGTAGTATATTATATATGGTATGAAAGTTAATTGAGCTAATAAATATATTTATTTACTTATTAGTGTTATTTTAAAGGCGATAGACAAAGAAGTTACACTTACATAAGTCAGGTAATAAGTGGATTTCTTTATGAACAGTGTCAACACTTTCTTCTCTTTCTCCCAGTTTTTCCCTTCTATCTATCCCCAGAAGTTGTATAGTTCATTTTCATCATAATGTCTAGTGAGTATCACTGCTGCATTTGTTCACCATTTGTTCCATCATTTCTGTGCTCCCAACTTACTCTCACCAAACAGATAAACTTACAAGAAGATGAAAAAGGTACAGAAAACAAAAACAGCAACAAAGGAAAGAAAAAAGAAAACTTGTGGTTTCCATTTCTTAGAGTTCATTTTGATAAATATTACTATACACAATAATATGTACATAGCTATTCAGCCTTTGTGATCCTTTCCTAAGAATATCCTCCCTTGGTCTCACTGTGTGAATGTCTAAAGACCTGCAGAATTTATCATGACAAAGTATATTTTTTTTGTCTTTTACCATCCAGTGTATTTAGTTATAGATTTATACACACATTCTAGTTATGACGAATGAGGGAAACCATGTAACTTTTGTTTCTTTGAGTCTGGCTTGATTCACTTAATATATTACCCTCAAAGAACAACAACCTAATTAATAAGACTTAAAGAGAGACTTCTCAGAAGAAGAGGTAAGAATAGCCAATAGATACGTGAAGAAATGTTCAACATCATTGGCCATAAAAAATGCAAATCAAAACAACATTGAGATTCTACCTCACCCCAGTTAGAAGGGCCATTATCAAGAAAACTAACAATAACAGATGCTGGTGGGGATGTGGCCAAAAGGGAATGCTGCAACACTGATGGTGGGAATGTAAACTTATTCAACTACTCTGGAAAGCAGTATAGAGGTCCCTCAAAAGATGAAACATAGAGTTTCCCTGTGACACAGCAATTCCATACCTGGACATTTATGCAATAGCCCCAAACAAGTTCATACTAAAGCTACAAGTATAACCATGTTCATTGCAGCATTATTTCCCATTGTCAACATATGAAGTTTGGTGAGACAAAGTGTAAAAGGTAAGGAACGCAACAGCAATACTTACAAGACATTATGTTGTAAACCAACTGTACAACTGGGGGAGCGGAGTGGAGGAGAAGGGAAGGTGGGAGAAAAATGAGGGAGGGGGTACCAAGTTGGACAAGAAATGTAATCACTACTTAATGTATGTAACTCTAACCCCTCTGTACTTCACCTTGACAATAAAAAATAATTAATTAATTTTTTAAAAGATATGAAATCAACCCAGATGCCTCTCAATAGATGAATGGACCAAGAAAATATGGTACAGATCAGAAACAATGATATTGCACCATTTATAAGGAAATGGAAAGGCTTGGAAAAAATGTATTACATATAGCATATTATTTTGATCAGTAAAAAAATAATCAGCTGGCTACCAGTAGCTTATGCCTGTAATTCTAACTACTCAGCAGCTTGAGATTTGAGGAAATAGTTCTAAACCAGCACAGGCAGAAAAGTGCATGAGAATCTTATCGCCAATTGATCAGAAAAAAAAAAATGCCAGAAATGGAGCTGTGTCTCAAGTGATAGAGCTCTAACCTTAGGTGAAATAGCTCAGGTAGTTCAAGCCCCAATGCCAGAACAAACATACACACATACAAAATAGCCAATGAATCTCCTTATTCTTATTTTGAAGACTACAGCTTTGAGGCTATATTGGGTGGAGTGAGAGGAAAAATAATTGTGCACAGGCAGGATCCCAATGCTACTAATTATTCACCAAGATATGAAGAAGACCATTTTTGTAAGCAATGGTTTGGCTCATCTAAAATTCCTTTATTTTCATTTTTTTTTAGTAGAAAGTCAAAAGGATGAAAGAACAATAGAAGCTCCTCATAGCAAGACAGAATCTTTTGCCAGCACACTTAGGAATCTACACGGTGCCAAATGCCAAGCAGAAAGAGGGAGTTCTATCTCAGCATAATGGATAAGATGCAAAAAGGGAGAAAGCATGAGTCAAATGGTATTGAGTAAATGACAAGACTTTGGGGGAAAATTCGATCCCAATTTCCTGCCTCATATGGTAATACAATGAGGTTGTATAATTGCAATGGGATCAAACAGACTGGAGTCACATCTAGCAGACCACCCTCAACACAGGGGCAGGAGGAGATAGATAGACCAGAGAGCATGATATCAGGCAACAGGTAACAAGACCCTGAGATGGGGCCAGCTCCCTGGTCATCATTATTCAGACAAATCCAGAAGCTCTGGTGGTTAAATTCACTTGAAAACCTAAAGCCAAAGGTTGTAAGAAGGACAGCAGAGTCTCTGAGAGGCAGGCCTTCTCTCAAACCAGGAGATGAGCTAAGGAAAGTCTTCATTGTGTCTACTAATTATGCCTTTTCTGGTTAACATGTGTACATACTGAATACCTTACCATCTAGCAAAATTCACAACTGATTGACTTCTTTTTTGTGATTTAATTTTCTTCTAGCAAGTTTAGCACGCTAGATGTTAGCAAACAAAACCAAAGGGGAAAAGACAAGGAAGGGCAGGCACTGCTTTATAAGCTAATGTGTATAAGCTGACATCACACATATGACATCAGTACATCGTGGAGCTATTATTTCAGGCCCCTCCATTTGAACGTCTCTTCTATTCTCATCATCTGTAAGCTGCTTTTCTCTGGGAGTTTTCAGCCCAGTTAGAGCAGTCACAACGTTATGACAGCCCATCCTATAGTTTATCAAACACACTCAGTTCGGTTACTTGATCCCTTCCATGGGCCTGTGATAGCAGAACTACTTTTAACCCAGTTCCCAGAGGGCAAGCCATGGCATAGCTTAAGTCAGTGAGGTCTGGTGTTGCGCATGTGGCATTTCCCCACAGGAGTCTCCACCCTGGGGTGGAGAAGAATCCACTTACAGCCTTGGAGGCAAGTAGATGGGTGGTGATTACTGCTCACTCTACCTCCAGGCAGAGCTCAGAACAACTCTCAAAGTAGAGATTGAAAGCCTTATTGGAGAGCTTGAGCTTCCATTTCCCTCTGCTTCCAAAGGCAGCAGGGCAAGCAAAGCACCTTCATCACTTAATTAACTGAGCCTATACTCCATCCTCTGTTGTCTCCAAGACACTCACTATTGTGTCGTTTTCTTGGCTTTTCAGTCCATGAAAGGCTCTTTCATCCCAGCTACACCAGCCCCTGGAGAGCTGGATAGGAAGGGAAGAAAAAGATGTGACGGGATGCTGTGAACACGCTTCTGTGCTGTGTTCCCCTGTGATCCCCTGGTATCCATTGCTTTCTCACCTGCTGTGGTTCCCAGGCAGCTACCTGAATGGAACAGTCATTGAAAGGTTTTTAACTTATTTTTATTTTTTGAAATCCCATCACCATTCACCAAGATATGGGAAGTCACTGCTCTGGTTCTTCCCTACCTCACTCATTTCAAATGCTTTTTTTTTGGCCATGCGTGTGCATGTGTTTTTAAGTAAAAGAAAAAGAAAGAAGGAGAGAGAGAACAAACTCAATCAACTAAGAAACCAAAGGGAGTCCCTGGTGCTAGAGAAGCTTTGCCAATCCATCAAAGATCCTTCCAGACACTGACAAAGTACGAAAGCAACACAACACACGTCACATACAGGTGCTGAGGAGCAAACAGGAGCCAACACTGTAACAAACTTGCTCTAAATTCAGAGAAGCACAATTCTCCTCTGGCTGAATTCAGCTGTCTCCCAAGCAATAGGAAGGGAAGTTTGAAATGGCTGTCAGAAATGAAACAGCCACAAAACCTGCTAAACTGCAAAGACAAGGGACTGTGTCTTTTTAGCTCTTCAGCCATAGCACCAGCACCAAGATATTTCTAGACTGGGCCCTGGAGTAGTTTGACAAGGCAATGAAATGATTCAAACTATGCAAGGGTATTGCTGGGTTTCCTAACCTATTGGGGAAAGAAGGCAGAAAAGTCTCCGTGTCCGTCAGCATGGGTTGCCGGGGGAATCCTGAGGACCATCCGTCAGTCTCAGTTTAGGGTAAACTTCCATCACAGAGGCTTGTGGAGCCCCCACTATGTTTCTGACTCCTTCTCCCTCCTACACATGTCTCTCTTCACTCACGGGCTTCATGAGAAATACAAGCTCACAAGTAGTACTCCAACCAAGCCCTTATTTCAAATGCCAATTATGATTTATCTCAAGATGCCAGACACTTGGACCATCCTCTGATGTGGATGAGGACACAGGAGAAATGTTGCTGAGAGGGAGAGAATTGAAACCTATTTAATGAAAGGCCCCTGGCTTATTTTTTTTAATTTAATTTCAACTGGCAAGAGAGAGTAAATAAATAGATGTCACTCTTTCAATTGGAACTCTCTCTACTGGAATACAGGCTTTCTGTTCTCTATACTACTTCCTAGGCCACTCTTCAGGAGTGGACAGGTATTATCTTCTTCACTGAGTATCACACCCCATTTACTGCTGTCCACAAGACATGTGCAAGTTTGTAGCTTGCAATAGTAGAAGCATCTGGGAGCTGAAGGTCCTTCTAGGCCAGGCATTGATGGCTCACAGCTGTAATCCTAGCAATTCAAGAATCTGAGACCTGACTCTTTTCTCGATTTTACCAGCAAAAAGCCAGAAATGGAGGTATGGATCATGTGGTAGAGCTCCACTCTTGAGTGGAACAAACTAAGAAACAGCACCCAGGGTCTGAGTTCAAGCCTCAGTATTGGCTTGTGTACATACATACACACATACACACACACACACACACACACACACACACACACACACACACACACTTCTTCTAAAGTGGATCTACTACAGGTTAACCAGGGCTCAAAGTTAAGGACTTTGGAGAAACTGAGGACTTTCTAAGGGCTGGAGAATGCCAGTGCTTCCCATTGTGCCCTTGATAGAGAAGGAGGAGGAGATAAATCAAGCCATCTCCCTTCAATTGACCAACAGTAATAACCAGTCTGTTTAAAGGTTCATGAATAAGAGATTGTATATAATCTCTGTGTTATGAATTATGCAGGAGCCTGTGGACAGAAAAGAGATAGGCTACTTCCCACTTGACTCACCTCTGCCGATTTCACCTTCATATCTGCATCCCTGGCCAGCCGCATACTTCACATCTACTTCAGTCTTTTGGAGAGAGGTTGGGGCTGGTAAAAGAAGCCTGCCAAGATCAAACATCCTTGACTTGGGTGAACTCATAAAATTCTTAAAATTCCTTTCCCTTGATACCAATTTCAAATTACCTAAGCTAATTTCCATTTCAAAACTCTGAAACTTCACATTGCAAATACCAGTTGTTAGCCAAGGAAGAAAAATATGGAAAATGGAAAAGCACCCAATTCAAAAAAGTATGTGGCAGAGAGAGAAATGGAAATATCTTACATGATGACCAGTTTATTTAAAATACAATTAAACTTCCACCTTACAAAGTAGTGTTTCTAAACCTTTTGAATAAGGCAAGTGGATATACCTCATTCAAACACTACTCCAGGATGAGCTATATCTTCTATGGAAATACTCAAATAGGAACCCTTTCTCTTAATTCAGCTCTGATGTGAATTATCTCAGCAGCAAACTGAAGCTGAATATAGTTGTATATTTCCCTCATTTTGCACAGGCAAGCATGTGATGTTTAAGACTAGCATAATGTAAATATTATGAGAAAGCTTTCCTCTTCTTCCTTTCTTTCCTCCTCCTCCTCTTCTCGTCCTTGCTTCTCCTCTTTCTTTTCCTCCTCTTCTTCCTCCTCCGCTTCCTCCTCCCTCTTCTCACACGGTCTCACTATGTAGTTCTGTTTAGCCTGGGACTCTCAGTCCTCCTCCATCAGGCTTCTACATGCTGAGATTACAGCTATGCACCAACTCTGAACAAGATATATTTATATGGTCAGGGTCCTTGGAGATCATTAGGTTATCACCTCTGTCACTTTTCTCCTATGACCTCCTTTCATACTATCCACATGGAAATGAAAATAAAGTTTGTTAAATCATCCTAGCCTTTAAACTATTTCAAGCACTATAAATAACCCCTTGATTCATTTTATCCTCTTCTGCCTTCAGATATAACTGTTCCTACAAGGCTTCAACAAATTGAGAACTGTCCATGTATTTTTTTAAATAAGATAAAGGGGGAATTTTTTAAATAAAATTAAGATGACTGATTTTGAGCAGATATCATGTGTCAAACACTATATTGTGTTTTCACCCTGGCCAATGACATAGAAATGGCAGAAGTGAGGAAGCTGAGCTCTGAGAGCTGAGTTCTCCCAGCTGAAAGGTCTCAGCGTTTGGAACCTGACAGGTAGCATACTAGAGTTCACATGCTTCCAAAATATTTCTGCCACAAGGGAGCTTTCCACCTTGCCTGGAAGCTTATGCCAGGGGCCATTTGACCATCTAAGGCAAGAAGGACTGTCACTTGCACTCTCTCTATTGCCTCGCATTTCTCTTTCTCCTCTGATTTAGTTCTAATGCATCCTTTAAACCTCAGTGGCATCCTACCACTTAGGAGAAATGTCATTGGGTTACTGTGGGGATAGAGATTCTATCCTCTTGTTATTCCAGGCATTGGTGAGGATTGCATTATGGTCAGGGCATGGGTAAAAAGACAATGGTAAAAGGAGAAGGAATTCTGCATCATTGCCAAAAGAGGGATGTTCTTCCTTGATGAAAAATATATTCCCATCAACTCATGTACAATGAGCTATATTATCTGTACCCCATTCTAATCCACTAATGTCTCTCAAGGGTTCCCTATTACAGACCGAATATTTGAGGTGGGGGAGGTTACATTAAGGCCTTTCATTATCAAATAGTGTTAGGGGAGTGAGTGTGTAATGAGCAAATTGGCAGACATCCCAGAGCGATCTGAGGGGCTGGGATTCAGAATGTTAAGCCACCATTCAAAATGTAAGTAATTAAAATTAATTAAAAATCATTAAACAAACCTCTACTTTTGCAATTTTAAGGTGTAACCCAAGTCACCAGAGCTCATAAAAGATGTGTGCACTGTCGCATCTCTATGAAGTATTTCCATGACCCGAGCATCGACTGTAGAACTCTGTTAGAAGAAGAAGATGGATACGGGTAGCAAGGTGAGTCAAGGCCTTTGTTTTATTTTTTAATAGATAGATAAGTAAATATGTGCCACGCATATAGATCTAACATTTACATGGCACTGATTGGTCTATTCACTGATCATCAATCAACTTTATTTATTCTGTTCCTCTCTGGCACACAGCATTCCCTAAGGGCCCTGCTACTTCTGCAGCTTACAGCACACCAGCTCTTACCTCAGGTTGCTTGTGAAAGAATTTGGATGGATGTGAAAGAAGGCAGACAATAACACAAGTTACACTGTGGAAGGATGCATCCTTCATCTGTTCAACACACATTAGAGAACACCTTCTAAGAGGTAAGATTGGTCTCAGAGTCCTCCTCTACAATGTCTGAAATCTGAGAGACACAAGCAGAACTAATTGAAGAAGAAAATGTTAACTGTCTCAGATTTAAAAACAAGCATGATGTTTCGGAGGTGGACTGATATGAGTGAAGATATAAGGAAAATATTTTTTGCAGCAATAGTGCAAAAGGTAAGAAAAGATATGAAAATAAAACGAAAGAAAATCTTCATTTTTCCCATAATTCTTCTCCCATGATTGTTTCACTATCATAGTATGTGTTTGCACAAGAATTGACCTTGACAGGCCAACTATATACAAGTGAGACAATTATAAGCAAATGGAAAAATTCTATTAACTCTATCATTTCTACCCTGCTTTTTCGTGGAAGTGTTCTCATGTGTATTAAGCTAGGAACATCTGATCCAGATGTGTTTGTCCTATATACAGACTGTGATGCCCAAGTCGCGAGACGACCACCAAGAAGACCACCGAGAGCCAGACATTCTGAAATGCAAAAGCAAGGCTTTATTCAGGCGGGCTGCAGCTCGGGCCTTGTCCTACACTCCGATGCAGCGGAGGTTAGGAGGAAGGCCCGAGCTGAACTTTCACAGGGCTTATAAAGGCAAAAAACCCACAAATTTACAGCAATCAGGTGTTCAAGCAAGATTAGGATACGAGTACAAATCTGATTGGCTCAGGGCTAGAGGCATTCCAGGGTGGTTAGAGTTAAGCATTCCCAGGCAGTTAGAGTTAAGCAGGGAGTTTCCTGACTGGCTGGGCCCTAATAAGCTTGTTCTGCTAGCCGGGATAATTGGTGGCCTGGGTTACTCATAGTTTAAACAGTCAAGAAAATGGCTACTGCCTCAAAAATGGGGTTTATTTCAACTCTACCCAGACCAGAAGAGAAAAAGTGTCTGGAAGTCAAATGGTAATTTCAGTGGAAGGAGCCAAGGAAATTTATTTTGAGGAAGAGCAGGAAGAATTGGAGAATGGAGATAATGATGAGTTTCAAACACTTGAAGACCATTACCTAAGCAGACAAATGGTTCTTCTGCATTATTTTCCTTTTGAGAAAAAGTCCTAGCAAATAAACAATATAAAGTGGAACTACAAAGAAATGGAACAGGACAGAGAAACAAGAAGAGATGTGCAAACTGAAACAGAATGTTCCAGAAGATAGGGCAAACTGTGTTCTCTCCATCACACAGATCTGAAGCTCAGAAACTCTGGTGCTGAACAAAATCTTGCTTGGGGAACATGCAACTGAAGTTGGAATGAGGATTAACAAAAAAACAAAAAAAAGAGGGCTGTAATTAGGGTTTAGAGTTCCCTTCAACATAAGGAAGAATTTTCTAAGAATCAAAGCTGACCAACTGACAAGGAAATGGCCTCCTGTGATATACTAGTATCTGTGTTGTTGAGATGATCGAATTCAAATGGTAGCTGAAAGATCACTGCCAGGAATGCAATAACAGTCTTACCTGCACGGAGGAAGACCATGACATTAACTCACATTGGGCTCAGGATCCAGGACTCTTTGACAGGATTAAGGTTATGTTTTCAGCTAGCAGGGAAAACCCAAGGCTACATTTAGAGCCGTCACACCTATATCTTAGAAGTGTTACAGATAAGAACCAGTTGTTTGTTTTTTTTTAAGTGTCAGATGGAGGGCTTTTTCCTGAAGCAAAGGGAGAAATGAGCAGCCTGGGCATCTCAATTGCAGTGCTAAGGAGACCTTCCCATCACCCATTCTCATTACCAGGATGCAGGGAGAATGAGAAGGCCCAGAAGATAAGGAGATCTATTTCTTGACCCAAACCTCACACCCACACATTCAGAGAAAGCTAATCTCTGAGTGTTCATCTCATAGTCCTTATGTCCTTTAAGAATGCCTCCTAGTCTAGCAGAGAATCCAACTTATTAAGTACTTGTGATGGGTTGAATTTGTCCTGGGAAAACTGGTTTGTTGAAATCCTAAGTCCTAGTATAAAAATGTGACTGAAGAGCCAGACTTTGAAGTCAGGCCCCACTTTACCACGCAAACCTGAGATAAGCAGGCCCTGTTAGCAAACCCAGGACAAGCTTATTAGGGCCCAGCCGGTCAAGAACTCTAACGGCTGGGAATGCTTAACACTAACTGCCCCCAGAATGCCTTGAGCCCTGAGCCAATCAGATTTGTACCCGTGTCCTAATCTTGCTTGCTTGAACACCTGATTGCTGTAATTTTGTTTTTGTCTTGCTTGAACACCTGATTGCTATAACTTTGTTTTTTGTCTTGCTTGAACACCTGATGGATGTAACTTTGTTTTTTGCCTTTATAAGCCCTGTGTAATCACAGCTCGGGGCTTCCTCCTAACCTCCGCTGTGTTGGTGGGTAGGACGAGGCCCGAGTTGCAGCTCGCCTGAATAAAGTCTTGCCTTGCTTTTGCATTTCGGAATGTCTGAATCTCAGTGGCCTTCTTGGTGGTCGTTTCACGACTTAGCATAACAGTGACCTTGTGTGGAAATACGATCATTGAACATGTAATTATTAAGATGAGCTCATGATCGATTTTAGGGTTGGTCCCTATCCCAATGTGATGATGTCCTTATATAAAAATAGACATGGGGGAAATCCTGAGAAGATGAGATTGGACAAAGCATCTGCCAGCAAAGACCAAAAACAAGGCAAGGAAACTTCCCTTCACTGGTCTCTGAGGGGTCCCTGTGGACACCTTGATGTGGGAATTTTCACTTCCAAAACTACAAGACAGCAGATTTTGATTGCTTTAAGCCACCTAGTTCATGGTAATTAGTTATACTCACCCTCAGAAACTAATGTCCTGAACCTTCCTACAAATGTCTTGTTTACACACCCAAACCGAACCTCTCCTCTTCTTTCAGGTCATATTCTAGGACTGAGAAGGGGAAGGAAATTGCCAAGAAGTTTTCCCCCCTTAGCATGTCACTTTCTGTGTTATATCCTCTGAAATCTACAGTGTGGGAAGAAGAGAGAGAGGAAGTAGGCACCATTTTTAATCAAGTCTTAGAGTGATTGACCTAGATGCTTCAGGGTTTTTAAATTTAGCCTAGCTATCCTTGAAATGGGTATAAAACCCTTACACTTTCTACTTTTCTTGTGGCCACTTCTTGTGGGTAATGTGAGGACACAGAAGGAAGACAAAGAGCTGCTCCGACAGAAGAGAGGAATCTAAGGCAGAGCAGAGCTGCTGTCACCCAGGGCTGGAACCCAAAGGCAAGTTGCTGAAGTGATCAGAATCAAGACAACCAGTTACTAAAACAGGAAGGGCACAGGAGTACCGCCATCAGAAAGCAGAGCCAGGCTCAGACTTCAGCAAGCCCTGTCAACCAGAGAAAGCCAGATAGACAAGTCCAGGCTAGGCAGATAGCTCTCACGTGAGTGTGTACGTGGGCCAATGCAGAGACTACTACCCAACAGGACAGACACAACATTGTGGAAGCTAAGATGGGAGAAACCGGACCCAAGAAAACTGCAGGATAGCACTTGGGGTTGTAGAACAGCAAACTGGGGTTCCCAGAACAGTTTCCCTTCCTCATTCAGGCTCTACGTGCCTTCTCAGGAAGGACTGATGAGGCCCCAATAACACTCAGTTTTTATTTGAGAGAGATTAAAATATATATATATATATATATATATATATATATATATATATATATAACCCTCATACTCAGCTGCAGCAAATCAAAGAGTAGTTTTGTGGTCATTCTGACTCTTTGGGGTACAGCAGGTTCTGTGAGAGCTGAAGGTTGCCATATGCATTCCTCCAGCTGTTCTTGTATTGAAACTGGATTGTCTATTGAACAATAAACCTCACCTCTTTCATAACTCGAATCAAAAACAAAATCCACTGCAGTTTGAAAATAGCCTGAAATTCACTGCCTTTCTCTGTTATTTTCTCATTACAGCTTTGACCTACTCATTTCTAACCCATGAGCTTCAAGTTTTTCAGTCTACAGAACAGCGGCATGCTGCCAAACTTGAGTCTAATAAAGGTTGAAGTTCATGAATCTCAGAAGAAGCAAAGACCTGCCATCAAATTCTGCTAAGTGTGGATAGTTTGAGTGAAAGAAGGACCTCACAAGCAAGGCTGAGCACCACCTATGTAAATGTGGGGTGCAGTGTCCCCCACCAGAGTTCAATAAGCAGACAAAAGAACTTTTTTTTTTCATTTTTGTCAGAAGAAGCAATGAAACCAGACACTGGTGGCTAGACACGTGTATTCCTACCTACTCAGGAAGCTGAAATCTGAGGACTGTGGCTCAAAACCAGCCCGTGCAGGAAAGCCAGCAAGTCTTCCAATTAACCAGCTGAAAGCCAGAAGTAGAGCTGTGGCTCAAGTGATAGAGTACCAGCCTTGAGTGAAAAATCTAAGGTACAGGGCCCAGGTTCTAAGTTCAAGCCCCACATACATATATACATACATACATACACGTTCAGAGAGATTAAGAGAGAAGCAATGAAAAATGTTCAGGGAAGGAAACAAGCCCTTTAAGGACATAGCAAAATGTCCTCTTTCTGAGAATGGGGGGCGCCGTAGAAGCGGGGGAGTTGGGAGTTGTACATACCTCTTTCTTAACCTTTGGATGAAGCAATTTATTTTGTAAAATGTATGTGTATAAAAATTACATAAGTACTAGCCACATAATTGTTTCAGCAGTCACCATTACAACCGAGCTATGCTTACAAGGACCTACTCAATGATGTCATTTATTGAGTGCCAAGGTATGTGAGGCATTCTGCCCGTGTTATCCCAGATGACCATTCTAACAGCCCTTTGACACCAGGGTTCAGATCTCTGTGTACAAATGAAGAATCTGAGCCTCTATAGTTGGTACATATACAAAGCTACAAGCTTAATACACAGCATAACTAAGAAAAACCAAGACTGTTCTCACTAGAAAAGAATTTCCAAGGGCGGGATTTGAACCTAGGAAGAATGGATCAGGAAGTAGCTCTGGACAGAAAGTCTTTCCTGCTAGGAAAAAGTCAAGAAGGGGAAGAAAGTGAGGAAAAATGACAGCATGCACTCATCAAATGACCCCTCTGTGGGGGACTGTTAACATACCTTACATTCTGCTCATGAATAAGGCTTACCTAGCATTCAACATCTGCTACTTTGCACGGCTTCTCAGCAAGAAATGTATAGTCTCACTTGACTCATTTGACTTCTTCCCTTTCATCTCCCTCTCCTACCTCCCATGTACATCAGACTTCCCAGAGAGTTAGACTTAACAGTTAGGACAGATAATAATTTTATAGCACGTTTATTGATTACATCCTAGGTGCTGGTTTCTGTGTTGAGCTCTGTATCTGGATTTCTCATTTAATCCTCAAAATAAAGGTACTATTTTGTCTTTATGGTATGAATGAGATTATTGAACCATAATCTCTCCTCTGCTCTTCTCCCCTCCCCTCTCCTCCCCTCCCCTCCCCTCTCCTCTCCTCTCCTCTCCTCTCCTCTCCTCTTCTCTCCTCTCCTCCCCTCCCCTCTCCTCCCCTCCCCTTCCCTCTCTTCTCCTCCTCTCCTTTCCTCTCCTCCCTCACTTCTCCCTCTTCTTCTTCTTTCTTCCTTGTTCTTCTCCAATTGCATTAAGATATTTCCCCTTAGATTAAGGAACCATGACTTGAGAAACCCACTTTCGCCTTTCTGAAGTATAAAATGTGAACAATAGAGCTCATCTCCCCTCTCCTCCACCTCATATTCACTGTGAGGGTTGCAATGTGTTCTGCACTGCCCCTTCCTATAGCCAGTTCACTGAATCTCAGGACATGTACTCAGGCAGAGGAGCTGTGACTATTTACTATGTCCTAACACAACAGATCATGAGCAAGACAAGCCAGGGTATAGTGGCTGCCCTGTGAGTGCCTATCTGAAGGTGTTGATACACAAGCAGGCCTGCCCTGAGCTCTATCCCTGTCCAGTTGGCTTGTGACAAGTCCACACAAAGATGAAGGAAATGCTGGGGCAGGGAACAATGACTGGCTAATGCACAGTAATAAACTTTACAGCGCAAGGGCAGGGCGGCCATAAACCTCTTCCACACTGTGTGGCTCAGGTAGGGATGAAGACAACATATCCTGGCCAATGGCTTTGCCTGGGATCCTCAAGGGAACTCTGCAGACCTGCCTGCTCTCTGACTGCTTCCTCTCAGCTACTGCAGGACCAGACCACCACTTCCGCATGCCTCTGTGGCTGTGAACTCTGGCACAAGCAGGCAGGATCTGCGGCTCTCAGGGGCACCTCAGAGGATGCAAGTGGCTAAGCTCCATGGGGTTGGAACTTGAGCTCTCTGAGGATGTCACCTCCAGATAAGGCCAAATGACACACACATTTTTTTAAACCACATTTCACACAACTTTTAAAGGTCATCTCATCTATTCTCCTGTCTCTTCTTTGGATCCACTCAAAAATCATTGCAGACTGAAAAAAATGTTTCCTGTTTTCAAGAATTTGCCAAGTATAAGACAGTGTGGGGAGCTTATTTTCACAACTTAAGACAACCCCAAAGGAAAAAATGTTCTTCGAGTCTAACTGTAATCACTTGTGCTGTAGGAATGTGGGCTGGCTGTTGCCTCTTATTCTACCTTGTAGAGTGGTGAAGGGTATTTCACTAACATTGTGAATCGATTAGAGTGGCATGGGATTCAATTTACACAATAAATATTTACTGAGCTCCTATGTGCCTGATGGGGAGAAGTGACCAAGAAGGCCACGGAGCTGATGGGCCAGGCTTCCTTCTATTCTCCAACTATACAAAATTTGCCCAGTGCCAGATTACAGCCATAGGAGGGGCCATGAGAAGCTCTTGACATTACCTGGAACGAGGCAACTCTGGTGAAAGTAAGAAGGTACCTGCACACCATCAAGGTCCAGAAGGCTGTGCACAAACATCTGGACGAGCTGTGGCGCCTCTGTCTTCCAGAAGAGGGTTCATACCTCGGAGATTCAAAGTTCTCTCCCACTGCAAGTCACACTGTCCCTCTGTACCATTCATCCTTCTCATCTTCCTTTCATATACTGGGTTGACAGTTATTGAACACATCCCTTTTTTATGGCCTTAGCTCTGAGCTATGCATAGTGAAAAAGAAAAGCCCCACTACTATAATCTGAGCGTGTGTATTTCTGCAGAATTTGTATGCTGAAATGAAATCTCCATTGTGGTGGTATTAGCAGGGAGGGATGGTTGGGAGAACACTAAGTCATGAGTGATTGGTGGCCTTAAAGAAGAGACTCCAGATGGCGAGCTCATGCCTCTACCACCAAAGGACAAAACTAGAACATGATGCTTTTTAGTAACCAAAAACTGGGCGCTTATCAGACAATGTCTGCTAATACCTTGTTCATGGACTTGACAAACTCTGCAACTTTTAGAAATAAATTTTTGTTGTTGATAAGCCATCAACATATATGGTATTTTGTTTTATCAGCCTGAGTAATGGAAAATACTAAAGAGAAGACAGGAGGGCTTGGTCTAGGAAGACCATATCAATCTTATCTGCAAGGATTGCTGGGAAGGATCCTTGAGGAGTTCACAATACAGGAGGAAGTAAATGATGTGAAACCATATGAAAATGTGGCTCTAATTCATAAGCCTTTGCTATCTGTCACTGCTTTATTTCTTTTCATGTAATTATCTATATGTAACATTTCATGACAATGTCGGCTGCCTGTTTCCCTCAAATGGATGAAAATGAAAATGCAACTAAGGAATTAGCAGTGTCTTGCTTATCACTTCTTAGAGTCAACAAGCATGCCTGACACAATAGGAACTGAAATGCTACTAGCTACCCATCCCATCCATCTATCTAGTTATCCAACTTCCTACCCACTCACAATTATCTCCTTATGTGTTTATTTATTTATGATAGCCTACAAAAGTTAATGAATGCCTAGAGGTAATTATTTAAGAGTTCAGAGAACGAAAAAGTAAGCATATGAAAAGATACTAAATTAACATCATTAGTCATGACAAGACAGAAAATTAAAAGCACAGTGAGAAAGCACCACACACCTATTAGAGTGGCAAAAATTAAAACAAAACAAAGCCAAAACAAACACATACAAAAACCCATACCAGGGCTGGGGATATAGCCTAGTGGCAAGAGTGCCTGCCTCGGATACACGAGGCCCTAGGTTCGATTCCCCAGCACCACATATACAGAAAACGGCCAGAAGCGGCGCTGTGGCTCAAGTGGCAGAGTGCTAGCCTTGAGCGGGAAGAAGCCAGGGACAGTGCTCAGGCCCTGAGTCCAAGGCCCAGGACTGGCAAAAAAAAAAAAAAAAAAAAAACATACCAAGTGCCAGAACAACTTAAATTTCCAAATATTGCTGGTGGAAGTGTAAAATGATACAACCACTTTGGACAACAGTGTTGATAGTTGCTTTAAAAGTTAATCATATAATTTCCCCCACAATCCAGCCATTTAACTCCTTAGTGTTTATCCAAGAGAAGTAAAAGCTTATGCCTATGTGTTATATCTGAATGTATCCCCCCAAATTCATATGTTAGAAACTGAATCCCCCAAACACTGGAAGTGCTGACAAGTGGGGCCTTTGGAGAAGTCTTTAGGTCATAAGGAGATTGATGTCATTAAGAAAGGAACTGACAGTTCCTTTCATGTGAGGACTCAGTATCATTCCATTCTAAGAAATGCAGCATTCAAAGCACCATTGCAGACACAGAGACTACTCCTTGCCAGATGCCAGTGGCTTCACCTTGGATTTGCAGCTTCTGAAATTGTGAGAAATAAATATCTGTTCTTTATAAATAACACAGCCTCCGGTATTCTGTTGTGGCAGCATAAACATGCAAAAATACCAGCACAAGCAGACTATGACATAGGCAGTGTAATGGGTCAAGCCAGTACAATAATACAGACAAGATTTCTTTATATGAACTTATTTTTTTTAAAGCAAACAACCTATAGTGACCAGCCAAGGAGATTGGTGTTTGCCTAGGCATTGGGGGGCGGGGGGTGGAGACAAGGAATAAGAGTTGACAGAAGAAGGCTGGAGGAGACATAAAGACACATAAGGAAAGTTTAGGGTACAATGGGTATGTTTATTATCTTGGGTATAGTAATAATTGCACTGGTATATACTAGTTAAAAATTCAAATTGCAAACTATAAAGTTACATGTTTTGTTGTATGTCAATTATGTCCTAACTAGAAATAGCAAATGCCTAAAACTACATTTTTCATAATTTGAAAATTTCATGGTGGTTCTGTGAATCTGTCAGAGGAGACCATTGTATACTTAATAACTGGACTAAATAAGGACAAAGCATCTGCTTCTACATGAAAATTAAAAAAAAACACTAAGGATAGTATTAGCTAATATGTATTAACAATTTATCATGCATTTATAAATGTGCTATGAATTCATGTTTGTTTTTTTAAATATAAGGACTCTGCTATGGTTTGAATCTGTTCCCTCTCAAATTATGGTGTCCTTACTAATGAGAGAGTTGTAAGAGGGGGGTCTCTCAGAGTTGATTGGCAATGAGGGCTCCTCCCCTGTGAATGGGATTCCAAGTTCTTGTAAGGGCATTGAGGGAGGAAGCATGTTTCTTCGGCTTTCAGCCATGTGAGCACACTGCCCTCAAGAAGCCATCTTGGAAACAGGCACTAGACGCTTACCAGACAATACACTTGCCAGTGGCTTGACCTTGGACATCTCAGTGTCCAGACTTATGGCACACGTATTGCTGTTCTTTATGAATTTGTCTATGATATGATGTTATAAAAACACACATAGACCGACAGATTCTTGTTTCAGGACTTTTGCACCAGATGTCCCAATTTTCTCAAATGTCCTGTCTTGTAGGTTCCTGTATAACTTAATATTATTCTGGGTGTTAATATAGGGTCTTCCCTTACCAACAGGGGTAAAGCATTTCTACGCAAGACCTCATAGCTCATTTTATTTGTTGTATTACAGAATGCTATAATTTTCATTGGTACTTACTTCATCTTAACTGACTGTATTAGTATATGGTATATAATTTTGCAATACTATCTATGATCTTAGTCTTTTTTGTTTAATTGTCTCATCTCCATTGATATCCTGACCATAAGATCAGGAAATCTGTCTGTCTGTCTTCATCATTATATCCTCAGTGCTTAGAAGATTGTTGGGCAAACAATTGGGGTCTAATAAATATTAAGTAAATAAAGTGACTATGTATAAATGGTATGATGACTTGCAATCCCAAGTTTCACCAGTAGGTGTTATACCCTGATATTTGAGCAACTGTCCTTGTGTCAATTTGGATGGTTGTTGCTACCAGTGGGCCTGGTTCTGTATTAGTAATTGTTTAATATTTTACATTTAAAATTCATGTAGTGAATAACACCAAGTGGATACTGTTTGGTAAATCTGAAGGAATAAGTCATAAATTTTCTCTCCTTTAACTGACCCAAATATACTCTGATACTCTCACCCTCTTCTGTGTGTCTTGATCTGGTCTCAGGGCTGGGCCACACATTGCTTAGCAACCCCTATCCTGCCTGTCTGCCTACATTCTCTTTGAACTTTTCTTGTATGATGATCTGTTTGTCAAATAACCTTAACCTCAAGTATAAACTAGTTGAATATTCACAACTGCCTCTGAGTATCACAAATCATTTGCTTTTTTAGTGCTATTCTGAGGATAGAGAGAGCTTCATAGCACCTCTCTTTGGATGACTGAACCTGCCAACTCTCCCTTCTTGTTGCCAAGAATTAGCAGTATCAATAAATACTCAGGAAAGTCTGCTGTAAATAACCCACGTTTCCACCCATTAGAATCAATAAATAAATTATAGTACTGCTGGGCAGTAGTCCATCTCCTTAGGGGGTCTGTCTATGGGTTTCGTTTTTAGAATCCAGGTTTTTAGATCTCTCTCCAAAGTAGTACGCAAGATGCACTGGAAAGGAACCTAGATCAGAAAGTCAATGGGGCCTGAGATAAATGGGTTCTGAATTATGTAGCATTTCTTTAAAATTCTTTGTGAGGGCTGTTTCCTAGCTGCGGAGAACCAGAGAGGAAACAAAAGAGATTTCCTTTTTACTTTTTTTTTTTAAACAAACAAACTATTCCTCGTCTGTCTCTTTGAAGATGGGTACCATTGACAACACAGAGAAAAGAGAGAACCCAAACAATGAAGCAAGCCCCCCACCCACGTGCTGCCAGACATTGGGGAAAGAAGAACAAAACCAAAAGGAAGCCATTGAACAAACACAATGGCCTTGTCTTCTGCCTTTCTTGTAGCATAAAGCAAAACTGGACAGTGCTGTCCTCCCCACCCCACCCCCACTCCATCCACCCAGCCCCTCCTCAGCACACATTCCCGCTCCCTGGCTGCTTGCCTTCCCTTCTCCCTTCCTCCTAAGGCACAATATTGACTAGCAGCTTGACAGTCCAGATTGTAGTTTGAATCCAGCAACTAGTATTGCAGCTCATAGAGCAGTTTTGAGTCTATGAAACAGGTGGAGGAGAAAATAAATTAGCCTTGTTGGTTGAGAGTGAAAAATAAGAGTATTGGTTTGGGGAGAGCTATGGGGGGCTTCCATGGTACTTCAGAAAGTCTTGGGCACTGCTGACTTTCAGAATCTCTTTTGCCTTGCTAATGAACAGGCCTGGTAAAGGCCCTTTTCCCTTATTCTGCAGTGGCTTTTGGCACAGAACTCCTTGGGCAGTGATGTGTAGAGGTCTGATGAAGGCCAGTGCACGGGACTGTGGTCATGACAGAGACAGATTGGCGAATGGAGAGAGAACAGTGGCGCGTATATAGTTGCACATACAGGTCTGTGTGTGTGTGCGTGTGTGTGTGTGTGTGTGTGTGCAGTGACAACAGCATGAGACCTTAAATCCAATGTGAGTGTAAAGTAATTGTTGTTGACTGGATCATTTTGCTTTCCACCTAGTCATATAGAAGAATTTCCATTCCTCCACATTCTCATTAACATTGAGTGTTATAAATCGATTTGATTGTAACCATTTCAACAGATGTGAAATGGTACCTACTTGGGACTTTCAATCTCCATTTCCCTATTGATCAATGATGTCAGACACATTATGTACAAAATAAATAAGTACACACATTTCTTCATGAATGAATGATTACATTAATGTTTAGGCCTATAGTTACCAAGCATAATAGACTTCTTTGGATCTCCAGTCTTGAAGGAATTTCTAATATCCAGTCATACATGTAAGTGAAAACATACCTACTTGTGGACATCATTTCCATACCTTGGAGATTTTTCCTGGATTCCATAGGAGGCAACCACGGAATTAAGGAATGAATTCACCATTTAGTACCTAGGACATCGTGGAAGAATAAACTAAGTCACCTGGGTTTCTGCTTCTTCACTGACATCCTGCCAGGCTTGGGACCAGCAGGAATGGCCTCTGTGCAAGGCCTCTGCCCAGTTTCAGAGTGTCGTGCTGCTGTTGGTCATGATTATGTTCCCCTCTGGTTTGTTCTGCCCTTGAGCACGTGATGTGGCTATGTCTGGTGAAGTCTGTGTTCACATAAGCATTGTCCAGGTGATTCAGGTAGTGAGTCCTAGGTTCCTGTCTCAGAAGCCTGGAGGCACAGAAAGGAATTCCTCAGGGGATGAAGGTTCAGGTGGTGCCAGGCCCCTTCCGTGACACTGAGGTCCTGGGTCGGCAGGCATGGTTGTAGGCTTAAGGCAATTGTTAGATGTTACTTAAAATAAGCATGATATGAATTGCTTGATGTTTGTATCTGTGTGTTTCATTGAAAAATGAAAACAAAATATAGTCATAAAACAGTATTGGTTCATATATCCAAAGCTATATCTATCTATCTACCTATCTATCTATCTATCTATCTAGAGTGAGAGAGACAGAGAGAGAGAGAGAGAGAGAGAGAGATTCAGACAGCAAGCCTACTGAAAGCTAAGTGTATTGAATGAGTATACTCTTTCAAGATCCATCTCCCTGCAGCTTGGGAGGATTTGAGATTTAAAGAGAGGGGTGGGCATGTTAGGAGTAGGAAGTTGAATGTGTTCCGTACATCCTCTCATCACAATTACCAGGGGCAAAAGCAGAATACAGGAGAACACAATGAGAACAGGAGGAGCCGGTTTTCTAAATATGAGCAGAGGAGGAATGTAGCTCAAGGGTCTTGAACACTACTCCTATTTGACTAAGTACCTATTTCCAAGTCACTCTAGGGAACCAACACACAGTGAAGTTCACTCAGCAATTCCGAAGTGGATCTATCTGACACCTATCTGACAAGACTCTTCCCATTATATATATATCCACACTGCTCTCGACCTCAGCACGAGCTTGAGGCTTGCAGTTCCGTTTTCTGTGGATCAGAATATGGAGGATTCTGCGTGTATCATCTGTAGGATCCAAGCTTCCTGAATGAAGCCCGTGGGGCTGTTAGGGATTCACCATTGCCTACATTCATTTTTCACATGCCTAAAGATTCACAGTCAGGAGTCATTAAAAGAAAAAAAAACACCAGAAAGTGAAATGTGTGGGTGAGATTTGGAGAGTCATTCAGTCCAGTGATTTTTTTAAGGTTACAAAGATGGAGTCTGGAGAGTATAGAAAGTAGGAGAGGAATGCCTAGCCTGGCCACAGGTGTGCAGCCACGCCAGAACTTGGCCAGACTTAGGAGTCCCACTATCTTTATGCAATGGGGAAAGCTGTTACTCTAATTCTTTTTTTTTTTTCAACAAAAGTTCAAGGTATTGTTCCACAGCTGACACATTTCACTCTGAAATCATCTCCTGTGGTTTTTCGATCAGCTCAGTTTATCTGTATGCTCATCCGTTCATCAGTGGCACAGACATGTCCCATCCGCAGCTGTGTGTGTCACACAAACAGCATATTTCAGGAGTTGTACACCCCAGCCCACTTCCACAATCCCAAATGCCTCCTTTGCTCACAAGCTGAGCCTCTATTAATTCTGAGTGTTATAGACATAAATCAGTGAAATCCCACGAATATTGATCTGTGTGTGTATGTGTGTTGTGCACGCACACGCAAGTGTTCTAGTACTGGGCTTGAACTCAGAGCTTCACACTCCCACTTACCATTTTCACTCAAGTCTGGTGCTCTGTCACTTAAGTCACATCTTTTCCAAGTCAGTAATTTTGCTGCTTATTTGGTATTTGGAAATAAGAGTGTCACAGACTTTTCTGCTGGGCAGATTCGGAACCCCACCTCCTGAATAGGTAGTGTGACAGAGAGACATAAGCCACCAGAAACTAGCTTTTTGAAGGCAATGTTTCACTCCACAAATGGAGAAGCCTCTTTTTTTTAGAAAGAGAAGAGAAAGGTAGGAGATGGAGGAGAAAAATGAAAGAGAAAATAGCAGAAGTAACTGAAGGAGAATGTGAAGGAATACTCCAGTCTAAATAGAAATAATAAAAATAAGAAGAACAACAATAACAATAATACAATCCAGTCCACCAAACCAAAGTTTCTCAGTACTGCCACCCCTCATGCCTCTCTTATGTTCTTGGACACAAGGAAAGGAGACTAACTTTTCTCCACTTAAAATAAAACTTGAACTTCTCACTTCCTTATCTTTTCACTCCCAGCTCGGATCTCAGAAGCAGTATCTTCTACACCTCCCTTCAGGACCCGTCTGGCCCACTCCCCCACAGTGTTGAATGTCACAAGAAGCTCTGAAATTTGTTCAGTTGCAAAGCATTTTACCACTTTCATAGCAGCTCTCACACATTTGGGCATCTTAAAAGTCACTTTAGCATCAACTGGGTACTGTTTTTAGGTACGGTTGCAAGATGGTGTCACAGGCCCCTAAGCCCTGGTGGAGAGTAACCAAACAGCCAATGATCATTCTGCAATCCAGCAATCACCCACCGTTAAGTAGTTGTCACACTGCCAGCCCTGATATCAGAGTTAGAATCCTATATTATTAATGTGTAAAAGTATCATTTGAGTGAACCCTAAGTTCATAGGTATGGATTTACCTATGTGCTCCTAATTTTTTAGCTTTCAAGTTTCTCAGCCTCAGCAGCAGACTTTTCCAACATGGTGCGTTCAGCCCTAACCTTAGAATTTCACCAGATTCCAGTTTCTCCCATAAAAAAAATCTCAGAATCCTGTGTTTATCACATTATTGTGAATCCGTTGAAGATAGCCATTGTGCTTTGCAAGGAAGTAGAAGTTCTGAGAGCTTCCAATCTAGGATTGCTGGCAGGCATACACAAACACACACATACACACACATACATGCACACACACACACACACACACACACACACACACACACACGTGATACAAGGAAGAATGGGATCTTCACCTTCCAAAATGGATAGCAAGTCACAGAGGAGGGAGGCACATGGGTTTGGATAAGGGGAGGTAACATTTGTGATGGGTCTTGCAGGGGTTCTTAACAGGTAGAGTTGACTGGAGGATATCAATGTCTGCAGGATTTGGGAAAGCAAAAGCAGTAAAGTAGCAGTGAAGTATACCTAGTGGTTTCTCAAATAGGGCACAAATAATGGAACACTCAGTTAGTTTCTATTAAATACTAAGGCATTTACTGCATGAAGTAAGTGGTGCTGACATTGGTTAACTTAACAGATCAATGATGTCAACTTGCAAGCCATTTCCTTAGCCTGATCTCTCCTATTTGAAGAATAGCTTTAGAAACTCTAAGCATCCAATCCTTAGAGAACAATAAAATTTGAAGGCAAAAAGAGTGATATCTCTCTACTTGAGATTCTTTTCCCAAATGAAGAAAAAAATCATCCCCAGAAATCCACAACAAACATCTTCTCATTGGTCTGGACAGCTTCCCCTTGTCCATATTTTGCCTGATCCCTGGCAGTGGGAAGTGTTGTTGATATGAACGAGTCAAAACACTTCAGCATACATGTCTGGATCTGGGGAAGGGCTCCTGACACACTGGGCTGCCAGACATCAAATTGAAATGGGCAACTAAAATTGCAAAAGAAAGGGGGTGGTGAGTTATGGTCCCATATGTTTATACTCCAGATGCTTTTTTTGAACAGAGAATTCCTGGTACCTACAGCCCCACAGGGACACTTCACTTTTTCCCCAAATGAGAACTCCCATATGAGTTATAGGAGTTATTTTATTCTTTGTCTCCTCCATTTGACAATAAGCATGCTGGGAAATGAAGACTGTTTCTTGTCCCTTTTGTATCTCTAGCACAGGGGCTGGCCTGCATTAGGTACTCAGTCTGTACCTATTGACCCAAACAAATGCTCGGTGAATGAATGGATGAATGAGTCTAGGGGAAATGGGGCTAAGTACTTTGGGTGAAAGAGATTACCATTTGAGGAGAGTCTCATAGCGGACAACTTAGCTTTGCACTTCTTTTCTTCCTATCTTCCCTAATCTAACCATTGACCAAACTCCACATTACAACATGGGTTAGCTGGTGTCACCCAGCTCAGCGCCATCTTTAAAGAGCTCCTGGTACAGGCACAAGCTAATGATTCCAATGTGCAGTTGGATAGATTGTGATGAAAGGAAACTAACAATTCAGAGATGAGGGAAAGAGAATTCTTCCTTGGGAAAATGGATGGAATATTTTTGGTGATTTAATGAACTTTCTATATTGTCATCCTCATTTTGCCTTTTACTTTCAGCTAAAGACTCAAAGTCTACAGCCAAAGACTCAAAGAACATAATCACATTGGCAAAATCTTCTTTCTCTCCATAAACACATCCCCAAGAATGTATAGAAAATAAAGCGGCTTCAAAAAGTTTACCAAACTCACATTTTCATCCTAGCTAAGTAGACTTCAGCCAATGAAGTTTCAATGAGTACATGCCAAAATAGATTAGGTAGATAGATAAACAGATAGATAGATGGATAGATAGAGAGATGGACAGAAGAACAATCAGACAGATACATACATACATACATACATACATACATGCATGCATATACATAAACACATGTATACATACATATGCACACATACATACAAACACACATGCCTATACATACATATATACATATACACATGCGTACATACATACACACATACATAAATATACTCATACATAAATATACACACATACTTACAATAAAAAGAAAAACAAAGGCAGATGTGATTTGTGATTCTTGGGTCATCCAGGCAGGGGTTTCTGTACCCGAACCATATGGAATAGTTTTATCCCTATGTTCATTCCCAGTTCATTCCATCCCTAATTTTGATGACAGTAAAGACATAAGTCCACAGGACAGCATCCTTTCCTTCTGCTCCGAGGTTAGCCAACTTCAGTGTCCAACTTGTTAGGGAAATTTTATGCAGATATAAAACCCTAGTTGTGATCAGAGCATCTGTGTAGAGGAATGGTTTACAACTCAGTAGTAAGGTTGGTCCTAATTCAAATCCTAACTGCAGCTTGTGATCTTGAGTAAGTTACTTCCTAAATCTCTATCCTCCTAAAGCTGCCTGTCTTTCTCCATAATATGAGGGCAATCTTAGTGTTTGCCCTTTAGGGATGTAGCAATGAATAAAAGCCATCATGGACTCGAGTCAAATGGAAGGTGCCTTTTTATAGAATCACGATTCAATAAATATTATCTTTTATTATTATCATTAGTCTCATTGCTCAGGCTCACTTCTCTGGAAACAAGTGGAATGAGACAAGAAGCTTCTTCGAGAAAATGAGTGCTTTTATATCACACAGTGCTACATGGATTCAGTCCCCCAAAATACCCTCCCAGGAAAAGAGACAAAGACATCATCAGAGACTAAAGCTGATTTGTTTTGAAAAGAATCTCGCAACTGGAATAGAAAACCAAACCTGCCTCATGAAATTGAGCTACAGATAATAAAAATGTCAATGAGGGACAGTGGTCAGAATACTGACTCCAGGGGAAAAAATATTCAACCTCATTCAGAGATAAATATATTCAGGCACCTTGTCACTCTACATCTCATTCCTCTCTGTGTGCTCTGGTGGCAAATCTGCTTCATTTACTGATAACAAAAAACACAAAGATATTATTACTATTAGTATCTCTAAGCTGAGCATCTTGGGGCCAATACAAGCCATCCATGGAAGACTGCCCTCTTCTCAGCCATATCCATCACCAGCTGAGTGAATGCAAACATCATTATTCCTCCAGCCCTGACGACACACTTTGGTGCAATGGAAAGGAAGAGAGGGCTCTCCAGTCAAAAGGAAGAGCTCAAGACTTTCCCCAAAGATTCTCTCTTCATAGAGCTTCTTACAGATACACCCATAGGAGACCTGACAGACCAGATACAGGGGGCAGAGAAGTGGCTATCAGTAGAGGAACAGGTAAGTCCCCGCTTAACTGCTTTGGCAGACCTGTTACTCAACAGAGTTCCTGGTACACATAGTAGATTCTTTCTACGGACATCAGGAACTAATGGTAGAAAACTAAAGGGCAGGATGAGGGATGAAAAACAAAAAGGGTGGAGGTATGCTTCCTCTGAACTTCCTGAGATGTAAACATAGCTAGAAGCAACTGAGGAAAGTGGGAAAGACACTTCCCACACTTCAGTGTGCACCCATGTCATTATCTGGAAATGCAAATGGCGGGCTTCCATCCTATTCCAAGCCTACAGACCAGACTCTCCTGAGGGTAATGCCAGAACATCAGATTGTTTGATGTTTTATACAAGGGGGGACTCCAATAAAAGTGTGGTAGGGCCAGCCCAGGCAGTAAGCCCCGCAGCTGCCCAAAGCTCATTTCTGGAGCATCTAACTAGAAAAGAGGAGTCCAACAAGGATGAGAGCAGCGAGAAGGCTTGCTTTGAAGGACACATATGTTTTCTTTATAGGTTTTGTTTTACTTAGAAGAACACAATGTATCTTATTATGCCATAGTTATCCAGAACAAATTAATCAACTGTACAGTTCTCTCCTTCAGACCAGGTGCATTTAGCTCATTTAGAGTCCTCTGTGACTACTCCATGAACAGGACTCTGAGTCCCTGAATGTGTGTGTGTGTGTGTGTGTGTGTGTGTGTGTGTGTGTGTGTGTAGTGAAAAATTACATCATATGATATGCATATCAACATTGTATTCTCATAACCTACACATGAATTCTCTCGTGAAGGGCCTGGGAATGTGGCTTAGTGGTAGAGTGCTCACCTAGCATGCATGAAGCCCTGGGTTCCGTTCCTCAGCACCACATAAACAGAAAAAGCCAGAAGTGGCGCTGTGGCTCAAGAGGTAGAGTGCTAGCCTCGAGCAAAAAGAAGCCAGGGACAGTGCTCAGGCCCTGAGTCCCAAGTCCCAGGACTAGCAAAAATAAAATAAAATAAAATTCCCTCGTGAACATCTCAATCAGAATCTCTCAAAACCAGTATCCATCTGAATTCTTACCCCTAGTTTTCTGCCTCCTATAGGCTTGCTGACACTGGAAGACAGGCCAGACTGGATGTTCTTCAGTGACCATGGGCTCATTTAGGCAGACCAGAGGTTTAGCAAATGTTTTCTGGAAAGGGCCCGGGTGTAAATGATTTGGGCTTTGCTGGCTGTGCTAGCTCTGTGGGTAACTACTCTACTCTGCTCATGAAATTTGAATTTCATATTATTTTCCAGTCATGTACTATTCTTTTGTTTTGTTTTTATATTCAACCATTTAAAATGCAAAAATCATTTTTATCTTGTTGGCTGTATGAACACAAGGGGCAGGTAGCTTGAGCTGGCAGAGTCCGCTGATGCCTCAGCTAGTCAAAGCAATGCTTCCTGGAGCTGGAGAAGGATCAGAGCCTCAGCCGACATCATAAGCTAGTTCTATGCACACGCACGCACACACACACACACACACACACACACACACACACACACACACACCATGGAAGGTTCCAGAAGAACTCTTAGTACTGTAATATGGAGGTCAGATCTGGCCAGGGAAAGAGAGCAGAAGCTGACTCCATCTCCACTATATCCCCAGCCCCCCTGCTCAGAGGCCCAGGAAGATTCCCTCTCACTGTAAACAATAGTGCCCCTCCCCAATGTGCAGGCCAGCTCTTGATGGGCTTGCCTGGATTCCTACAGGAAGGGAAGCCCCATCCCCAGGTAATGGGAGTTCCTGCACCCCAAGAGACAGGTGGGCACATGCCCTATAGGTTACTAAACCTGTCTGTCAAGTGCTTGGAACTGGGAGCTTCCTGTGACCCCGCCCCCTGACCTGACCCTATTTAGGGGCAGGCCAGCTCAGGTGCCATCATGCCATGCCACATGTTCGAGTCTTGTGTCTGTTGTCCCCATGGCATCCCAATGCAGCTCTCCATTGGAGCTCAATTGGTTTGTTGGTACTTGGAAATCCTCCAGAAGAAAGTCTCTGTGCCACTGTCCTGTTCTGTATTATATGTTTTTCTGAAACCTGGGACCGGTCCATCCGGAACTTCCCCAATGAATTCATCTTTTTACTTGAGACTGTCTCTGAGTGGTGGACTCTTGGAGGGATGGGGGGTACCGCCCCCCCCCTTGGACGGCCATTACAAGTACTCTTCCATAGAAGAGAAGAGGCCTGTAGATGTAGATGTGGTAGGGGGTAGGAGTGGGGGGAGTGGGGAGATGAAGAGTTACAAATTTTTAAAGAATTCTTGCAGGAATGGTGTCTGTTAAAAGCATCTGGCAAGCCCTAGAAAAGGCTCCTGATTGTGCTGGCTGGAACCCATTCACATGGTAATCCTTTTTTTAGGGTACTAAAGAAGAAGCAGTGTTTAGGAAGGGAAAAAAGTACTTAGCAAGAAGAAAACAATTCTTTCTATGCCTACAATAGACTTGACACTTGGAAGAGGAAGAGCTGAGAGAGAATGGGAGAAGGGAGGGGGAGGGGAGGGTGGAGAGAGGGAGAGGGGGATGAGATTCACTTTTTCTCCTGGGGTTGTATTGGTGTTATTTTTCAAATTATTACAACTCTGGCAGGGTTTGTTTAGGGTTTTTGTTTGTTTTTGGTTTCTATCTTTTTATTAGGATCAATGCCTCCTTTTGAAATTCCCCTATAATATTTGACCCTTTCATTGCAATCATTTTTCTTGCTATATATTTTCCCAAACCCTTCAAGACATTAAAAAAAAATTTTAAATACAACTTCAAAGTAAAAGGGAGCGTGAGAAACAGCCTAGGGTGTGAACCACTTCCAGGATGTGAGGTAGAGACTGTCCTGACTTCATTTGTCAGGGAAGGGTGAAAGACAGACACTAAAGCTGTTTTTC
Organism: Perognathus longimembris pacificus; assembly: GCF_023159225.1. NCBI lineage: Eukaryota > Metazoa > Chordata > Mammalia > Rodentia > Heteromyidae > Perognathus > Perognathus longimembris. The sequence goes on from NC_063171.1 coordinate 55,550,742, forward strand.
TGAACATCAGGCCTTGGGGCTGTGAGGAAGGCTGGAGGTGCCTAGGTGTAGGGAAAGACAAGCCATGCTGTGGGGACATTTGCCTGGGAAGCAAAAGTTGTTTCTTTGGCTCTGTACCACTTCCTGCTCTCCTGCTTCCTCTCTGCTTTAGCCCATAAGCCTTGTACCCATTTCACAGACATTTGTCTTGCTGAGCCCAGCATTAAGCAAAAGCCACAAACATTCTCTCTGGCTGCCTAAGAAGTGTAGCTGGGGGTACATGACAACCCAAAGGGACATCTTTTTCCAAGTCACTCAAAGGCATTGCAGACTCAAGTTGGGCCCTGTGAGTCCTTTGGGGACAATTCATAGTCCTCTTTAATGTGCAACACTTTTTACTATGATTACTAATTTCAGGTAATAAGCAAGTTACAGTGCTGGGCAGGTTGGTACATATACCCATAATCGGAGATACCTGGGAGATGGAAGTCCAAGGTAGGCCCCAGATAAAAGACTGAATCTTTGTCTGAAATAAAAGACTGAAGAAAAGGGCAGAAGTAATGTCTCAATTTATAGAACACTTGCCTAGCAAGTGCAAGGTCCTGAGTTCAAACCCCAGCATTGCCTATGTGAAAAAATAGATGACATAGACAGATAGATAGATGGATGGGTGGATGGGATGGATAGATGGATGGATGGATGGAGGGATGGGTGGGTGGATGGATGGATGGACAGATGGACAAACAAACAAGTTACAGATCTTTCGTCCAGAAACAAGTGAAATATATCAGCAGATCTGAATACATTGAGAAGACAAGTGGAGTCAGGTGTTCATCACTGGCCAGAAATTTCTCATCTCTCAAGAGAACAATAGATGACCCCTCATCCCCCACCCCATAGTCTGAAAGACACAATTCACTTTTCTTCCCATTTTTGTCAGTCAGTGCTATCCCAAGCCAGTTGTTACACACCCAGGCCTATTCGTTTGCCTTCCAATAATGAAAGCCACATGCCTGGTTTGCTGGGCACAAGCCTCAAACGCACATGTACCTGGAACAGCATGGCTGGCAGAGTCTGAAGTCCCAAGAGAGGGTGGGTTCTGCTCAGCTTTCTTTCCCCTGAGGTCCTGGGTTTCCTTCATCTTAATCCAATTAAAGAAAAGAAAAATCAGTAAGTTTTTAGCACTAGTGAAAAAGGGCTCTATTGACAGCAGCTTAATCATTGTGCTAAATGAGGTTAATTTCCACCCCTGGTCTTTAATAGGCCTGGTCCTGGGTATGAATTTTTCAGTGGATGCCAAACTTGGGTCACCTGGCTGCCCATTTTAATCAGAAGGCTTCTCCAGCTCTAATTTTTTGTTTGTATCTAACTGTTCACCCAGACTCCTTCTCTAGAGGCTGAAATCATTCAAATTGCAAGACAGATTCCTCCCCTGTGGAGTTCTATGTTGAGGAGATTCAGCTTGCTTCCAGCCTATGCCTTCCTCTGCTGAAAATATGCACATATTGTCCTCTTCTATGGGTCAGTTACCTCACCATAAAATAGTGTGATCTTCTATAAAGATACGGGTGGCCATCCTCCCTTGTCCAGGACCAGGACAGGACCCAGGGAAGTGCATCACCACACCCTCCTCTCGCTTCCATTCCGGAGTGATGCATGCAAGCACAGAAGGAATATTGGCCATATGCTAGACCCATGTGTCTGTCCTTCAGTGAATTCCAAGGAAGGCATTAAAGGGCAGGGCTCAGTTGGAGATCAGTACTGAGCATGATGGTGAATCACATAGACATGATGCTGTAAATTCTTTGATCTCCCTGCAACCTTTTTTTCTTTTTTGCCAGTAGTGGGCTTGAACTCAGGGCCTGAGCACTGTCCTTGGCTTTTTTTTTTTTTTTTTTGCTCAAGACTAGCACTCTACCACTTGAGCCATAGCACCACTTCCCCTGAATCCTTATAGTTGCTATTTCCAAAGATTTCTGGACTGGCCCAAACTAGAGGCTAAAGTCTTATTTTCAGTGCTGGCTCAGGAAATAGATGTGAAGACAAAGATGTTTATTTACTCTTGGGATAAGTACACAATTGGAAATAATCTGGTCTGGGAGCTGGAAGGAACTTTATACTCTTCTGTTGTCCTGGGCTAGTTGCTTGAGATGGAGCAGACTGTGGATCCAATCGAAGCTAGAGCCAGGGATATCAAATATCAAGATATCTCTCTTTTCTGTAAGAGGTACAGCCATCTCCTGACTCTTCACTCAGGCTCCTTACCTGGACCAGAGGAAAAAAGATGAGCAAATGTCAGTCCTGCCCAGGTGCCTCTGGAGGCCCCTATTTTGCTTTTGTGTATATGGGGGGAAGGGGTTGTCCTAGGGCTTGAACTCAAGGCCTAGGCACTGTCTCTGGACTTCTTTTGCTCAAAGCTTTCATTCTACCACTTGAGTCTCTGCTCCATTGGAGATAAGAGTCTCACAGACTTTTCTGTCCTAGCTGTTTTCAGATCTCAGTCTCCTGAGTAACTAAGATAGTAGGCATGAACCACTGGAGCTGGCCTATTCTGCTTTTGCATGGCATAGAGGATAGATACTGGGTGCCTTCTGCTATTCTGACTTGCCAAGGGTTCCTGACTGGCTTCTTGTCTTTTGTAGGGTTGCTTCAATCCCCTTTTTGCTTGAACTTATCTTCCACATTACCATCACCAGTGTCAGAATGGATAGCTCCCTCTTCTCATCTCTTTTCATTTGTACTTCTAGCTCTTGGTGATGCCATAGACCTTCAATTACAGCTTTTTGTATAAGACTTTACTTCATGAGCTCCATGAGGGCAAAAACTGCCTATGATGGATTCTTAGACCCTTACGGACCCTAGTCCATATTTGACACAGACATGATACATAGAAGGAAGTTCGATAAAAATTAATGATGGTTTAATCCAATTAATTCTCTCAATGCTCTTATATTATAGAATGTGCTTTTTTTATATCATCCAACAGGAACCACTTACACAGCTCTTCTTGGCTATACCCTCTGGAAGATATGAAAAAGGATCCTGTGTGGGGTCGGGGGGGGGGGGCGCAGAAACAGCAACAAATTTTCTGGTGCTTTGGCTATTTGTGTGTTTACTGGATTTTTCCAAAACTATCTAATGGAAACTTTCTGAATGGCAGAGGATTTGTTTGGGTGTGGGGAGGGCCGCTGGACATTCATGATAGGTCAAGTTTGGGGAATGTTAATTCCTTTATCTAAGGTCACCAAGCTAGAAAGCAACAGACCTGGATGCAAGCCTGGCTCTCTAAGGTTCTAACTACACTGTGTCTGTCTCAGTGACCCCATCCTATTTATCTGTGTGTACCCAGACCATAGCATACCACTGTACATGAGCTAGGTACAAGCTAAATGATTGATGAATCAATGAAAATGCAGTCCCTCAACCCGAAGAATTTATTTACAATCTAGCAAGCTGAGTCAATACATAAAGGGGCTAAAAAAATAAATAGCAATTCAAAAGATATATAACAGTCCAGCACCACAATACAGAAACTGTCATAGGACTGGATAAGATTAATTGCCAAATGAATGATACAGATAATACATGCTGTAGGGCTAGAATGATCTGGCAAAGCTTCATGGAAGAAGAAGGATATTTGTAAGTACAACTTTCATATTTATGGGGGTGTCTATTCCAGGCAAAGCCTTATAGGCAAAGAGTCTCAAGATAGACCAAACTCTCCAATTGCAATGAGTATAGAGAAGGGAAAACAGGTGAAAGTTAAGTATAGAATGATATTTTGAAAGCAAGAAGGGCTTCACATAGGTAGAGCAGAATGGGAAATAGACCAATGGCCCTCCTTTATTTGCCTTTGCCTGAGAACTCCCAAAGCATTCTGGTACAGCCTCCATACTCAAATAGCCAAAGTATGATCGAGGACAAGACAACATCAGTCTACTTTGAAGCTTAGTAGAAAATAGGAAGCCTTGTGGATGTCCCTGACCTACTAAATTAGGATCTTTCTGTATTATATGAAGACCAGGAAGTGTTTTGTATTCATGTTAGTTTGAGAAAGGTTGATCTAGGACTCAGAGTATTTAAGCCACTGGAACAATCACTGCTCTCTAGCTTATCAGAGTTACTGGTCACACTCCAAGGTGCTTTAGCATAGCACTTAAAGAAGCAGGTCTTGGAGTCTTGCTCTGTGTGCGTTTGCTGGTGTAATTTCTTCTTGACTTGCACTCTGTTTCTTCTCCTAAATTCCTGACACTCACACCCCTGCAATTTACTTGTTGCACCCAATCTCCTCTGTTCCAATAGCCAGATAAATAAGAACTACTCTTGCTACTCAGTCCCCTCAAATGTCAAATTTTCTCAGGAACTGCTGGACATATCAAAGAGAGGGAATTATCTTTATGGTTAAATATAGGTTTAATATAGAATCTGACCCCAGCTCTCCGCCCCCATCCCCTGAGTCACAATCAGCTGCCAGGGGAACAGAATAGAGAGAATGTTTTGCTCCTCAGATGGGAAAGTATTGATCAGGCAGAGAAGAGAAACAAAAATAAAAAAATCACAAACAGAAGAGAAAGCAAAGGCATTCAAGTCTCAGAAGCATCCTGGCCTGGATACAAAGGGGTTGTTTTTATTAGACATGGATTTCACCTTCAGGTACAAAATGTGAAGGAGAAGATCTGAGAAAATGAAGCAGGCATCAAACACTTGGGGCATTTCCAACACAAGACATATGAGCTGTGATGATTGAAAATCGACATAATGTTTTTCTAAGGCAATTTTAATATAAGGGGAAAATGGTTCTGCTAGAATCAACGACAGAGCTCACTATGGATAGTTGGTTGGAAAATCAAGGCAGCCAAATGAAGAAAAAAAGGCTCTTCTCTCCTCAGTACCTCAGAAAGTTTACTATGTGTTCTGTGGTTGCTTTGCATAGTCTCATAAATCCTTACAATAGTACTTTGAGGAAGTTTTATAAACCTTTTCCTACATGGAGGCAAATTGAGGCTTAAAGAAATTAGAAAACTTGCCCAATATCTCCTTTGAACCATTTATCCACACATCCATCCATCATCCACAGTTCTGTACAGATGATGATGATTCTCAATATTTTTTTCAATATTTCCATGCTTTCTGTTAGCAATTTTACCAACAAAAATGCTGCTCAAGCACAGAGGCACTGTCTAACGTTCTATGCTGTGCTTTATGGAGGAAAAATACTGTTAGGTTAAGTTTCATTCAGGTGTGAGTTATACTACTGCTGGTATAAATGTTAATAACCCAACAATTGGGAACGTGAGTTGTCCTTAAAGAGAAGCACACATAAAACAAGGTTCTGTATTGATCCGCCGATAAAATTGTCATGACCTGAGGCATGCAGGAACTGAACTCTATATCTCCCCTAGGAGTATTGCTTCAGTGGTCACTAATTCAATCTTTGTGGCAATTTTGAAAAAAATACAACAACTACATAGAGTCATGAGAAATATCCATATTTTTAAAAAACTGTGGTAAAATTATATACATGCATGGACACATTTAAACACATACATGTGCATACAGATATAGATACACAGAAGTACTCCTAGGAGGACAATGGCAAGACACCTTTAAGAAGTCACTTGAGTGGGAGGAAGGTAAGACAGCTAAGCAAGAAATGCCTAGTGACATCAGTCTTTGTGCACCTGATGCACAGGTGTTAAGTCCAGGATAGAATCACAGCTTCTTGTAGCCTTGCTACTTTGCCCTTGGATTCTGTCCTAAGTAAGGTTGAACATGTGTTATTACAATACTGGGTTGAAGAGGGGTGAGTCATGATCCTGCCCTGAGTGCCCGTATATCAGAGGCACTGTCTCCATGGCCACGGTTGGGAGCTCAGCTCTGTCATGCTCCAGTGACACACGTTTTTCCTATCTTGCCACACAGCTGAGTGTCTAGGAGCTTTCTAGTTCTTGGATTTTAGAACTTTGGGGAATAAGAAGTAAGATCCTCTCATGTTCCTACTGGGCATAATTCATTCTCTTTTTCCTTCTATCAGCATTTGTCTTTTCCCCAGATCATCCTAAAACAAAAACTGAAAACACTTAGGAATCCCATTTTTCATCCAACATGATGGATCTTTTCCAAGAGCTCAACAATTATCCTACAAGTTGAATAGCATTTGACTCCTTCAAATGTGTTACATATCTGTTCAAAAGATGTATCATGTTTCTATTGTTTCTTTGGTCCCCTAATTTCACCAGACTCGGGTCTGGTTACTGCTCTGTCTTTTTCTTTTTAAGCTATTATTTTGCTAACTCTCTAGTCATTCCATAATTTGACATGTTCTTCTATCATATCTTACCATATGCCAAATTCAGCAGGCAACTTAATGTTGTTTATTTTATCCTTCCTTTTTTTGGTTTAGCATTTAACACTATTTGGCTTGTGGAACAAATCAGTGAAATTCGATCATAAAATGTTAGAACAAAATAAAAACAATCCTAGAGATCATTGGACTATCAGTTTAAGGGTAGGGTAGGAAGTAAAAAGATTTGCCAAAATGAATAGCCCTAGCTTTCTTATAGAATCTGTTATCTCAACATACAATCTCTGGTATTCTAAGCTTGTCTCCCATAGAACTTTTATACAGGCATAAGCCTGGTCAACTCCATGATTGATTGATTTGGAGTACATTCAAGATGATAAGTCTGTCTTTTATTTCAACTCTAATCCATTGCCTCCCAAAGACTTCCACCTCTCATGTTCACCTTTTTCAGCTATGACACCTGAGAAACAGAAGCAAGGAGAAAAGATTGAAATTGACAGGCAAAAATCTTTGAACATGCTAGGTGCTAGTGGCTTACACCTATAATATTAGCTACTCAGGAGGCTGACATCAGAGGATTGTAGTTCAAAGCCAGCCTAGGCAGGAAAGTCCATGAAATTCTTATCTTGAATTAACCACAGAAAGACAAACGTGGAGCTGTGGCTCTGGTAGGGTGCTAGCCTTGAGCACAAAAGTTCAGGGACAGCACCCAGGTTCCAAGTTCAAGCCCCAGGACAAGGAGAAAAATAAATCCTTAATACATTATGATGCACTGATAAAGAGAAATGAATCAGAACTGTACCATTCAAAGTCAAAGACATTAGTGACTCTTAGTCACTTTGTTAAAATATTATTTTGAAATATCTTCTGCTTAAACCTGGGCATTATCTTTTGTACCTATATCCTAGTCAGTTTCTATGTCTCCTGAGAATACATGTTATATGTAAGTGTTTGTACTTTGGAAGGCGTACTCCATATAGTATAGATGAAAGTGAAGAAAATAAAGAGAAAGGAAAGAGATAGGTCCATTGGATTGGTCCTTAAATGTGGCCACCTCTGTAGAACCGGGACATCTGAGTCAGGGAAATCTTCTTCCCAATGAGCAATAGCCAGAGTCCAGATCTCTACATTTTCCTTGCTCTCTGTCTTCCAGTCTTGGGGAAGACACTCTGTATTACTGGACAATGGGGAGAGGGGTATGGAGTCTATTATATTGCATATAATTTAGGAGGAGTTCTGATTCTACATAATGAGCAGATGACAATTCTGATAGAGCACAGATACAAAGGATACAGAGGATGTGCCATTGTTTCTGCATATTTACAGAGTGCCCTCACGATTTAGAAGGAGCTACCAAGCGAAGAGGTTTTCTTTCTTTTTCTATCTCACCAATCTTTTACTAATAGACTTTAAATACAATAACAGCCTAATCCCTGTTTTCCTTAAGCTTTTTCTTTCTTTTTTTTTAAATTTAATTTTATAGGGCAGCCAAGGGCTAGATTGTCTTTATTAAATTGAAAAAGATAATGCATGTGGAAAATGCTTCGCAAATTGTAAAACACCATACAAATGTTAGTCATTATTATTGTCGTTTATTAACTGACGCTGATTTTCATTAGTGAGAGTGTGGCAAGCCTGTCTTTCTCTCCCCTCCCATTAACCACTCTCAGCATCATTGGCTGTTATTTTTATGATGCAGTATAAGTCAGGAACAGAAAGGAAGTGATAAACACTCCATATGCCACATGCTTTCAGAAACAAAAGGACCTCCATTTAAAAGTTCATTCATTCAGCAAATATTTATTGAATAGCTAATATTTGTGGGAGCAATACAGCAGTGAACTAAATAATTGCTACCTTCAAAGACCTTAGTATTATGTAAAATAATCTACAATTTAAAAAAAAACCTTAAATTATAATAACAAATTTCACTCCATATTATGTTTAAAAAAATAGAAGAGGTACAAGGAAAGCACATAACAAGAGACTTCAAATGGTGGGGGGGGGGGGAGGGCACGAAATAGTCCAAGGTTTAATTTGTGCCTAGCACAGTGTAGGTGTTTGATAACTATTTGCTGAATGAATGAATGAATGAATGGTCAGTGAATCTGTATAAGTGGCATTTAAATAGAGAACTGAAGGACAGGAATTAATCAAGGAAAGAGCCTTTAGATGAGGCAAAGACCAGTAAGTATGGTGAGTTAGAAAAATGATGACATGGTGCCATTAAAAACAGAGGCAAGAGCCTCATGGAAAGTGGCACCAGAGGAAATACATTTTCTAGCTGGGATGGCTGTCCTGTGATACTTTAACCAGGAATACCCTAATCTGATGTAACCCCTAAAAGGCTCATGCCAGATGATGCTTAAAGAATGAAGTGGTAAAGACTCAAGGACAGAAGCAGGGAGATGGCTCAACAAGCTGCTATAGAATTCTTAGTTACCAATAATACTGCCTAGACTAGTGTGGAGGCAGAGCTGAGAGAAGTAAGCAAACATAAGAACATGATACCTGGGGTTTAGAATGAAGAGGTTTAATGGGTGGTAGGGAGGAGATGGAGAAATCCAACGTGACCTCAACATTTCTGTCTTGAGTAGTTGGGTGGTTGAATTTGGACATGCATGAGGAGTTTGGAGTAAGTGATTGTGAGTTTGATTTTCAAAGAAAATATATCCTGATAAGATGAAAGCAGCAGGCCAAGTCTAGGCAGTTTGAGGTGCGTCTGTGAATGCCACAACATCAAACACTGCTTCCAAATGCACCTTGTTGTAGAAGATTCTCTCTGCCCATGCCTCTAATGCTAGCTATTCGTAATCAGAGGAGCATGGTTTGAAGCCAGCCGAGGTAGAAAAATCTGTTTGACTCTTATCTCCAGCAATCACCAAACAGCCAGTAGTGGAACTGTGGCTCAAGTAGTTGAGTGCTAGTTTTGAGCAAAAGAAGGTAAGAACCCCAGGCTTTGAGTTCAAGTCTCAAAACTGGTATGAACAAAAAAAGAAAAGGAGGAGGTAGTTCTGTCAATACTGAACAGAATCGTCTGAGATAGTACGCCTCTTAGATTCCAGGAAACTGGACAGGAAGTGTCATGAATTGCTAAGATTACAGATATGTGAGCTATCAGTGCCTGGAAATACCCCCCCCCCCGAAAAGATATAACTAACCTTTTAGGGGTTAGAGGCATTGCTACTTGGTAGAGCATCAAAAAGAGTGAAAACATCAGGTACAGAGTTCAAGAAGTCATTTTGGACCTAAAAATAGGTACAGAAAAGAATCCTTTTTGTAGTGGTCATTTTCATAGATACAATGAATAGTACAGGTGCTGAACTGTATGTATCCGTTATCACACATAGTTTTTTCCTCAATGGTGATGTCTTGTTTGCAGCTATGAATGGTCTACTGGATACGTTGTTGCTAACTTATTACAATGACCCTACTAAAATAGAAATTCAGGATTTATTTACCCTAAGGAACACAATTCTGTATGTGTTGATCAACTCTTTACCTCTACTGGCTCTTCCTCCTCAACCTCTAGGAACCAAGAATAGTGCTATCACCTAACTAAACGATTCACATTTGCTTATTTTCTTTACTGTTTCAGCATTCTCCTACTCCATCTGATAATACTTTGGAAACATCCTCAGTTACAGGATAACAATCTCTTGTAAGAAATTTGTGGTAAAACACATGTAATATAAAATTTTCTATCTTAATCAGTTCAACTTTATGGTTCAGTGGCATTGAGTACATGTGTATTTATCACACAACCATCATGATTATCCCACTCCAGAGTTCTTTGCATCTTGCAAAATGAAAACTGTATGCATTCCATGATAACTCTCTAGTTTCCCCCCCTCCAATAATAATCCCCTAAACTTCAATTTAACATTTTTATTTGCTTCTTAAAGAAATATCTTCTAATTTGGGCTCAGGCAAATTAGGCAGTAGGCCTGGACTGTGTCCCCAGTAAGCACTAGCTGTCCCCAGGGACCTGTCATGGAACATAATTTGGACCAGAGAAACCAGGATGGTCAGATCAACTTCTCCTATTCTTTTCTCTCGCCTCCAAGAGGCTCCTCTTACACCTTCCCATCAAAAAATGTGGTATGTTTCACTTTTGTTATGTTTCAGCAAGCTTCATTGCAGTATAGTCTTATAAAATACCACCACCAATTCACCTTACACAAGGCAATGGTGTTAATTTCATAACAGACTCTGTAGCCAGCACCCCAGTCAACTTCAGGACATTTTTATCACCACCACCCCCCACCCCAAGAAGAAAGTTTATATCCACTCATTCACTGTTGATGCCTCCTCTTCTCCCTCAGTTTATGGCCCTCCCCATTCAGTCCTTCCACTAAGTAAACAATAATCTATCTTTTTTATGGATTTGCCTAGTCTAGGCACTTCATCTTAATGTAATCAAACCATATGTGGTCCATTGTGGAAAAACGTTTTAATATAGGAATGCTTTGCCTTTTCCTAGGATTTCCCTAAGATTATTAAGCAAAAGACAACAGCAATGGCCCCATTCTCCCAGCTGGCCAAGCTGGGAGAATGGCAGGGTTGAAGGGGCTGTCAGAAATCTCTCCAGGCCTCAGGCTCCCTGAGGGCAAGGGGCTCAGGGTTTCTGAACTTCCTGTGGCATCACATTCTAAAAGCATCAAGGCTGTTATTCTGGCCCTGGGGGATTCCCTGGGGCTCAGTGCTCCTGGGGATGGGAAAGCCTCAGGCCTACAAGCATTTCAAGTCAGAATTCTCCACCCTTTACATGAGGGGGAAGTTGGAGAAGGCACCGGGGTGGGGGTGAGTTTAGGAAACAAGGATTGAGGACTGGCTGGGAACAGGGAACAGGCAGTCTCCCAAAGTTTTCATATTTCAAACACCAGAAGGATATTCAGCCTAAAAAAAAAAAATCCTCCTTGCTGCTAGAGCCATTCTTCCAGATAGCAATTCTTTCCTTTGGGCAAATCATAAACTCTCCTTTCCATGTGTTTAGTGCTTTAGTTTACAAAGCACTTTGGCACATATTGCCTTTGTAATATCTTTCATTCTATTAGTTTTGATAGAGCACTATCCATCTGTTTCCTTATAACCAGGTTGCAATAGAAGAGCTGCTTTGCCTCATTTGGTGTTCCCAGACCACTTTTCACACATCTATTATAGCACCTGTGGCCTTTTATTCTTACTATTTGTTTACACAATCTATTCAACCCTTTAGACTTCAGGTACTGCAGAGCAAAAGGTGTCTGGATCCAGCATAGAGCAGGACATGTAACGGGCAGGCAAAGGAAAATGCCACTGACCATGGCAAGAAGATGCTGAAAGCCACTCTGATAGACACCACTCAGTAAGTAACTTGTACTCAGATCTTACAACTCCAGACCCAGGGCTCTTTTATTTTTCACATTACATTTATGTTGAATACATTTATGTTGATTGGTATCTGTATGAGGGAATTTGACCTTCATAATATACCTTTGTAAATTTAGAATGACAATGAACTTAAGAAGAGAACAGATCTATAGATGTTGGGCAAAACCAACTTAACACAAGGCCTTGCAAAGCTAAGATTCATGCTTGTTTTATCTTTGCTGGCTGGTAACTGTCTGAGCCATAGTTAGTTCACATCTATCTATCTATCTATCTATCTGTCTGTCTGTCTGTCTGTCTATCTATCTATCATCTATCTATCTATCTATCTATCTATCTATCTATCTACTTGATTTTGTGTCAGTCCTGGAGCTTGAACTTAGTTCTTGTGTGCTATCTCCTAGCTGACCCTCTACTACTACAGCCACAGATCTGCTTCTGGTTTTTTGGTGGTTAACTGGAGATAAGAATCTCATTGACTTTTGCACCTTGGCTGGCTTCAAACCATATTCCTTATATCTCAGCCTCCTGAGTAGATAGGATTACAGGCATGAACTAACTACCAGTGCCAAGCAGTTACTTCTATAAAATGGGCATTATAAATGGGCAAGTTTTATACCTACCTGGAGATATATGAATAACGTGACATCATTTGACTTATAGTTAACACTGAGTGATTGGTTACTGTAATTATTTCTAGACTGAAGTTTGAAGCCAGAAATCTGATAGTTTTTAACTAAGCAAAGCCATTAGTCCTGTTATAATAGGATCTTCTTTTATAATATAAATATAACTCCATACAATGTCTCAGGCCTTTAATCCTAGCTCCTCAGGAGGCTAAGATCCAGCGGATCACAGTTCACAGTCAGTTCATGCAATGAAGTACTCAAAGATGCCATCTTCAAAATAGCCAGCAAAAAAGCTGGACTGAGACACGGGGTTCAAGTGGTAGTAGAATGATAGCCAAGCAAGCGAGCGAGTTGAGTGAGGGTGAAGCCCCTGAGTTCATGTCCAAGTATTGATTAAATGAAAATTATGTGTGTTGGGAGGATTAACACTTTAAGATGGAACACCAGAGAGGAAGAAAGAGGAGCAAGGAGAGAAGAAATGCATTCCTGGGCAACCCACCGAACCCATTAAATCCAGTAGATACTGCTGCTCAGGACAGATCCCAGCATTTTACTCGCTGTTCTTCCTTGTTCCTTGTGCTCCTGGGGTGGGGGAGGGGCATTCTGCAAGCTCACACTCCCTGGAAGCTCCATAAGTATGTTTCCAGCTAGGTTTTGAATCAAAGAAGCATGCACATTTATTTAAGTTTAATGTGTCAACACTTGTCCACGTGTGTCTCCTTTGGCAATGTTTAAGAAATGAGGGTCTTCGAAGATGAAGTGTTACCTGCCTTGGCCGTACTTGGAATGAATAGCCTCGTCACTCTGCATTCACTTGGTGTTTATGAGAATATCATATATAGTTCGGTCGACATTCCCTATCCATTATAATGCAGTTACTGGAGATAATGCTCTCCTAGTGCAATATGTAATCACCATTTTAACAACCTGACATATGATCGGCTCATATTATCACTTAAATGAATCCATTAAGCAGCTAGAGGCTTCCCGGAGTCGGATGCAAGAGCATCAAATGGGCAGACCTGAGCCACTTCCAAGGCGGACGACCTCATCAGCTGGAGAGAAAAGTCAGTTCTACCTGAGGGACATGAGCCCAGCTTGCCTAAGAACGCACAAAACTGCGTTCTTCAGAGGCTGTTAGACTCTAGCCTCTGAGTCAAAGGAGAAACTCCTGCTTTATTTTTTATAGCCTTTTTTAAACGTAGAAAAGAAATGTAGGTGCCTACGAGCAAAGCAGTGAGATGTAATCAAATCCCAACTCCAGCTTTAGCGCTAAGCGGTTTAGGTCTGAGGGAGGCAGCAAACTGTATAGAGGCCTGAGATAGTATTCAAAATTATCCATTGCCCGTGGGGGTGACTATGGAGGATAACAAAGAGTTCCAACTAGCATTTGTAAACCATATGCAGTTTACAAACTTATGCATCCTTTTATTTGCACTCAGAAGGTATGCATTATCACCCCAATTTTCAGAAGGTAAACCCCATTTTATAAATGAGGAAAACGATTTTGATCAAACCAACCTCATCATGAAATAAGGCATGTAAAATGACTAGCTTTCACCCTTTCCATTCATTACTTCCTGATGGGCTGAGGCAGTCTTGAATGGGAGAGCACCACTTTCCAAAGCTGTCTCTTGCAATAACCTGGAAAACTTACAGCCTAAAACCCATGTCAAGTCTGAGTCTTTGGGTACTTTGGGCAAGGGTGATTCTCTGAATTCACTTCCATAAAATGATCAGAGAAATGAGAGAAGTGACAACTGTTAGATAAAAAGTATCATAACTAGGAAAGATCTAGATCAGCCAGTGGGCCCAGAGAACAGTGGGGGTATCCCAATGGCCTGGGAAACTTGGGTCAGGGGAGCTTTTGAATCCTAAGATGAAACATCAACTTGCTGTCCTCAGATAGGGCAGCATGGACTTTTAAAACCAGCTTTTAGAATATAGGAGATAAGGGAATGAAGCCCCCTATGGTAAAGAAGAAAGGAACTAGAAGACAAGAAATGTCTTAGCCCAGTCATAGGAGCCAAAGGACACAGGGGTTCATGTGCGAACAGAGCTCTGACCCCTCCCCGAAAACAACTTGCAAACAACCCTAATGTCATCTGTGTCTTTGGGCTCTTCTGAGCTGTGAGTAGCTTTGCCTCAAACACCTCTAGGTCCAAGGTTGAATTTTTCATGGCTGTTTTGCATTCTAAGCAATCATTCTTGCTTTCAACTCATACTTGACCTTGAAGCTCAATGTCACCTTCCCCCCCCATTTTCATTAAAGATTTGTAGGGGGTCACACTGGGGATAAAGGTGGGTCATAGTTAAGAGTGACCCCCTACTCTGCTTCTTCTCCTTCTCTCTGCTGACCTACCTGACTTTGCCCCATTTCCTTCAGAAACTCATAGTCCACACATGACTTTGCCCACATTGCTAGGGTTGTCAGCTTGCTTAGGCCAATGTGCCCCAAAGTGTTCCCAACCTGTGCTAAACGCCAGTGGATTTCTTTTCTCTGACTCACTTTCACCATTTTAAGTGCTTTTTAATTTTCTATCCATATCTTCATATTTCTTACAAGACCAGATAGGGACAAACAAGAATGACCATGGAGATTTAAAGGAAAATGCAACAAACTATATCTCCTTTATCGTTACTCTGGACACTAATAAGCTGCAAATGGCACCCACCTGTCCACAAATAACCTGAGAGAGCCAGACCTGAGGAATGGACAACTTCCAGCAGGAGTGGTACACAAACTGCTTCAGAAAGGACACTACCAGCCCCTGAAGATGGCACATGGGGTGCGAGCTACTCCTCTCAGACACCTCCATTCTGTGTTCTGAGAGGGGTTCATCTGAACAAAGAATACAGCCCTGTGTTTGTTATAGATATGAAGTACTTTAGTGAACTCCACACAAAGAGAGACCTACCATGAAAAGGAAGTATTCCCTTCCCACTGGTACAGGTTTGCTCTAAAGAAGCCATGAAAGATTTTTTGCCCCGTTGGTGGCTAATGGGGTAAAAAAAAAAAAAAAAGAGGGGGAGTACTTCCTCAGCTCCTGCAGCCTGTACCATCACATAAATTGAAACAGACAGAATTACCATTGATACAAATTAAAAACAAATAAAAAGGGTACACAGAGCTGATTCTGAGAGTTCAAACTCCATTACCAGCTGATTTACTGAGCAGTGACCTGTGATTGTTGTGGGGAGCAGGGGAGGGGTGGAGAGTCCCTGTGAATCCCATCAACCCCATCGCTACGTGGCACACCAGTCAATAAGCTATTTAATTTAATGGGAAATGGTATTGATGAGGCAGAGAATGCAACTCACAAAAGATGCAGCTGTAAGGAGCAGATAAAGTCTTCAACCTGGCCTCATTCTCAGGGTGTCCACCCCCCTCAGCATCGTCTCTGTGGAACCAGAGAAGGGATCATGATGATTCCGGCAGTCTTGGGGCCCCTAGGGGGACAGTACATAGTTGTAGAAGGGGATTTCCAATACCAAGAGGTAGAGTCAGTGAAAGGTGAATTGGAGTGGTGATTGGTAGGAAAATAAAATAAAAACCTCTTCTCAAGTGAGGACAATGTTATCAATGATCTTTTCAGCAACACAGATGCCAGTCATTCTGGAGAAGAGGCCTCGATGATTCGAGGTGAAAGGGACTGGGGAATAGGCCGGGGAGGCGGGGTGGAATCTTTGCTATGTTATACAACAGGACCAGAGAATACCATCTTTGCTATGCAGTGTTTAAACAGATGCCTGGGGGAAGTCAAGAAAAGAGCCAGATGTACATCTAGACAGGAGAGAGGGATCAAGTTATTAAAAATATGGTCTGGCCTATGGTAAGTCATGTAGATATGTGTCAGAAGTAGCAGAGCTCCTTTTACTTCCCCTAAGCATGCTCTACCATAAGTAAAGGGTAGCTGCATGCATGCCTCAGCTCTTGAACACCCTGACTAGGCCTTGCCATATCCACTCTTGGTCCTGCCAGCAGGTGGGATCAGGTCCCAGAGTAATACAGCCCAAAGGAACAGCTGTGCCACAGACCACCGTGCCCTGACGTGTCCCTTACAGAGCTGACCTTCTGTGTACCATGAAGCTGGGCTTTCTCTCAGACATTCCATTTTCTAAGCAAAGCTGGAATCCAACCCTCAATCCCAGATTCTCTGCTTAAGACCTAGCTCTGATTGCTTCTTATCAAGAGCCTTTAAGTTCTTTTCTCTAGAGCAATAGCTAATAGGAGAATTTTTCTCCCCATCCCTATTCTGTCTGTCCCAGGGAACATTGGACAATAACTGGCTACAACTCAGAGGATCCTGCTGGCATCTAGTTGAGCAGAGGTCAAGGAGGCTGCAAAACATCTTACAATGCAGAGGAGAGTTCCCCCAACAAAGAATTTTCCAGTTCAGAATGGCAATAATGCTGAGGTTGGGAAAAAAAACTACTACAGGGGAAATAATAGAGAATGGAAATAACACACCAAATGCCCAAGGCAGAGCTGAGGCCATTGGAGGGTGTGCAAGGCATGGCCACATGCTCTCTTGGTGTGGGGTGAGCCTATCTGCCTCATCTTTGCAGTCCTTTGTCACAGGACTTCAACAGTGCCTCAGGTCTCCTTCCACAGGTGAATTCCAGAATCTGCAACCCAAGACTCTGCGTCTTGCTCAAAGTCTACGATTCTACAGCCTTGCTGACCCACTTTCCTGGACAGGCGGGCACAGCGCCAAACAAATTTAATTCACAATTGCCTGTGGAGACTGAATATCACAGTACTTGTTTCTTCCATAGCCAGAGATTGACAGCTGGGTGACTGGCCACCCACCCTCAGACTCAACCCCGACTCTCCAGCCTGAGTCAGGATGGCTTCCAGCCAAGTCCACTCCACAGATGTGTGACATTGTCACCAAGGAGAGCAGTAAAGCATTAGCGGCACTGAAGTCAGTTCAGAGCCCAAATGCACAATGACTGTGAGGCCTGACTTCATGAAACAATTCCCATGATGCTGTGGTACAAATTCCTTCTCACACTAAATTCAATGGCATAAACTCCAGTTCCCCCCATGATGGAGAATCTTCCCTCTCCTACCTTATGTAAAACAGAGCTCACAGACATTTTTCAAGTAAAGTCAAACTTTCTCCTTGCTCACAACAGTTCTTCCCCTCCCTGCCATTGAGCGCTAGTCCTCTGTGAGATGGCAGAACATTTCATGGTTTGGAATAATGGTGCAGGGACTAGCCATTCCCAGCAGTGTCAGAGAGTCTCTGTGATCCCCCCTGGCATGTTCTAGTAAACGGAAGATTCCCTTTAGACAAATTTCTATGGCAACCGACAGTGTCCAAGAGATCAAAGTTGTGTTCTGAATGTTGCTAGCATCTCGTGAATGTCTTAGAGACATGAGGTGGAGCTGAAACTGGAGTAGGGGAAAGTTGAGGTAAACTGGAAGCTAGGTCATGCATGAAGCATGTAGAGCTGTTCCCACATGGGCAGAGATAAATGAGGAGAGAGTCTGCTCCCTGATAAACAGGAAGCCACAAGTTGGAAGCAGGAGGAGGAGAGGGGAAGCATGTGGTGGGGTGTGTTTGGGGCATGGTTTACTCCCTGCTCTTGACTTCATTCTTCTCAAGCTCATCCAGCAACGGATTGCTATTTCTTGGAAAAATCTAAAGAATTAGCTTGAAAGTCAGGTGCTAGTAGCTCATACCTATCATCCTAGCTTCACAGGAGGCTGAGATCTGAGGATTACAGTTCAAAAGCCAGACCAGGCAGGAATGTCTGAGAGACTCTACGATTCAATTAACCAGCCTTGAACAAAAAAGCTAAGAGATAGCATCTTATCCCTGAGTTCAAGCTCCAGTACCAGCACACATGCACATGTACATACACACACACACACACACACACACACACACACACACACACACACACACACACACACACTAGCTTGAATACATTTGGGTAGCAAGGAAAGCAGGAGGGAGAGACTATAATATTCTCCCAATTTTGACATGCTTACTATTGGGAACAAAACACTGGTCTCAGCAACAAGAGCACAGATTTAAGCCCTATCACTATGGGTTTTGTCCATCTTACTCTGGCCAACAATAAGACCATTATGAGCCATGGTTTCTCCACAGTAAAAATATAATAACCACTTTGCCTCCACCAGAGCCCATTCTGAGAATCAGACAAGATAATAATTATGAATATGTTTTGGAAATGGTAAAGCATTAGACTAGCATTTCCCATAATGTTCTCTGTAGAACATTAATTCCACGGGATGTTAGGAAAATTCTAAGTAAAAAAAATAAAAATAACAATAAAGTTAAAAGGTTGTTGTAGCTGTTAATTAAGGGATTTGTGAATATCTTTCCGGGACTAAATTGACTATGGAATCTTTTATGGCCAGAGTATCTTGCATGACTAAAGTTGTAAGATCATATTTTAAGAAATATTTCCCTAGAGAAATGTGAGCAGCTAGTCCTACTGTTTTTGGCCCTTGGATGAATGATGGTGATGGAAACATGAATCAAGAGCAAGAGGCAGTGGGACTGGTGGCTGTACAGGTGAGTCTAAAGCATATCCACATTTGAAAACTCCTCCCTTTCTGAAAAAATGCAGATCACACATTATGATTAACTCATGCCCATCTTCTTCAGCATCCTACAAAAGATACCTATGCTACTTCAGAGTGCTGTCTTATTGGGAAGCAGGGTCCCTTCACAGAGGTAATCAAGTTAAAATGAAATGAGATCACTCTATTGAGACTTAGCTCAGGATGAGTGATGTCCTTATAAGAAGGGAACACTTGGACATGAGAGCCGGAAAAATGCCACATGAAGATGAAAGCAGGGATTCTAGTAGAACTACTTAAAGATAATCATAATTAAAAAAAAATACAAATGCTAAAAGGCCAAGGATTGCCAAGGAAGTCTAGCAAAGCCTTCAAAACTGGATAAGAAGCATTGATGAGATTCTCCCCCAAAAGGAACCCATCCTGTTGATACTTTGACCTTAGATTTTTAACCTCCAAAAGTGAGATGATGACTTCCTGTGCAGAAGCCATGAAGGTTGTGGTACAGCACTCTGGAAGTCATAAGAAATAAATACATTGAGGAAGTGAGCAGCATCAGCTTTTCATGCCAGAGCTGGGCTCTATTACACAAAAGACTATAATACACTTCTAGTGCTTATATTTTTTTTCTCTGGAGCTAAAAGCAAATCCTAAATGAGAAACAAAGCAATTCTTAAGACGGCCTGCCTTCGCTGGGCATGCATTTGACTCCATCCAGAGGAGAATAAAGTAGATGGCATACAGTACAATAGTTGACGTATTTGGTTCTTTTCAACACACATACTACAAGCCATTGTAAAGCTATGGGCCAAGTGTCAACAGCAGAGGCACTCTGCTAGGCATGATGCTCTTTTTTTAAAGTGTGATCATAGTCTCAGCATCTGGCATAGAAGGGGTATCTGAGAGGGGAAGAATGGCACAGTGGTAATTGGATCTTCGTTCCTCCTCATAAGACGGCACATAAATTTCTCATTGCTTTGAACCAATTTGTCTTCCAAGAATTACAAGCATGGCTACCAGTGCCTCCCACCTGTAATCTAAGCTCCTCAGAGGCTGAGATCAAAGCCAGCCCAAGGAAGAAAAGTCCACATCACTCATTTCTAGTTAACCACCAAAAGTCTGGAAGTGCAGCTGTGGCTCAAATGACAAGGACTGGTCTTACGGGTTATCTAACAATGCATTTTAAGATACTGCATTTATTCTAATGTAACCAACTCTTACAAAGATTTAAGCAACACACAGATACTTTCTTCTATGTCTTCTGGCAGGGTTAAATAACTGTTCCCTAATGGTACATGTAGTGCCAGCAATATAAACGCAGAATCCTTACGTTGCATTTTCTGGCTTTACATTACGGACAGTGTCCTCAGCACTATTGCTTCTTTCTAAATTCTAATACATATGTTGAGCAAACTCACTCTTTTTCAGAAACCTTAATAAAGGGGAAAATAATGTGGACAGACTAACATCTTCAGTTTTCATCCAGATTCCCAGGAAGTTCAATCTCAATAATTATAGAAATTTTGCTTTCTCTACCAAATTCTGTATTTAAAACCTTACTTCAGTATTAGCTCTGTGAAGTACAACTTAGATTCATTTTCCTGAGCTCCAAGCCCCAAACATCTAGCTAACTACTAGGTGTCTCTGCCTTCAAATGCACAAGACCAAGTGCAAAACAATCTTCATAACCATGCCTAGCAACAGACAGATAACCTTGCATTCCTGTCCAGAAAACATCACCTTTATTCAATGAGTTCCCAAGCCATGAATTTGGGAGAACATCAGAAACCTTCTTCTCTTCAATCATTTACACTCAACCCCATTACTTTTCTATTGACTTTTTTTTTTAATATGTTTTCCATTGTGTGCTGTGTCAACTTTGGTTTAGTTCTTACTGGATTATGGCAATTCGCCCACCTGTGTCCCTTCCCTCATTCATGTGTGTATGTATGTGTATATGTATATAGGATATAAAATTATATAATATATACAAATTATATATGGTATATACATATATATTTCTCATAATACCCAGTCTAGGGCATTTTGTGATAACAGCAGGAATAGACTGAGAGAATTGGGTCTACCTTTAAATTCTACACACATATATAATATAGACAAATGATATATACATGATTCTATACAATTATAATATGTTATAATATAATTACACACTTTGAATAATTATATAATAACATGATATAATTGTATATTCTATGCATATTAAGTATTATACATTACATATACATGTATATATTATACATATATCATTTTAAAAGTTGACACAATTCTCTTAGTCTATTTTCCTTGCTCTCACAAAATGCCATACACTGAGTAACTCATGAGAAATTTATTTCTCACCATTCTGAAGTTGTGCAAGTTCAGTATCCAAGTGCCCGTAGATTTGGTATCTCGTGAGGGCTACTCTCCGCTTCATGGACGGAGCCTTGTTATTGAGCCCTTCCATGGTGGGAAGGGGTAAAAGAACAGAAACACACACATAACACACACACACACACACACACACACACACACACACACACACTCCCCAAGACTCCCCAAGTCCTTTAAGTGGGAACTAACCACACCCACGAGGGAAGAGCCATCATATCCTCATCACTTCTACAGGCCCATTCTCTAAAATATCTTCCTCTCAGAAGTTTGGCTCCAACACAGGGACTTGAGAGAAGTAAACTATTTGAACTACAGCCTCCATGACATTCATTCCTTGAAATCTCCTTCATGGCTGGTCTGGTGGATAGATGGACTTAGATGCCCTTAGCATGGAGGCTCTCCCCAGCTTTAGGCCTCTTTGTGGAGAATACCAGCACCTCCTCTGAGTGGGGCCATGGGAGGATAACGGTCATGGTCCTCAAGCTCAGGACTCTAGGTTTTACCTTCACAGCCCTTGACCTTAGCACAGCACCCGGGCTCCACTCCACAGCTCAGTTTCTACTTCAGATTGTAATATATGTTCTAGATATTTAAGATGGCATCCGTTTCCCAATGGAAATCAATATTAAATACACATAACCTTGGAGCCTCTTTCTTCTGGGCAGTGGCACTACCATTAAATAGGGCAGCCACTCTGATTCAACTAAAAGAAACTGTATTCTCCCCTTCTACCGTTCCCCCCCCCCACACACACACCCCATAAGGTGACAGAGGGAAAAATACACTGCAGGCCTTTGAACTTGCTGTTTTCTTTACCTGGAGTAGCATTCTTCAAGCCCAATTCACCTGGGTAATACCTCATTATTTCTCAGGAATGGTTTTACTTTTTCCTGCCTCGCCTTAAGACTTATGTAGCTGTCTCGCCTGTGTGCACCCAATGCATCATTCACCTTCGTGTGCTCTATCTTATTACACCGTGTTACAATTGTACATCACTGTCACCACTTACTACTAACACTATCACCAAATTTTAAATTCCTTGAAAGCAAAAACTAGTTTTCACCAATTGTATCACCAGAATCCACAACAGTGTTTTCCAGGTAAATTCAATAGAAAGTTTAGCCAGGAAATAAACCCAGGAGAACCTTCCTGGAAATTTATAACTTTTAATAGGTGAATAAAAAAATAATAGCTTCTAAAAAATAAGGTGCATTCAAGATACAGCAGATCACAATTATTCTGACCTACTTTATTACAAAGTATTTTGTGTCTCCAAATGTGGCTATAGCCAAGACTATGCTGTCCCTTGTGTAAATAGCATGCAAATAACTTTTTATGACTTTTTAGATTGCAAAGCTTTAGGCTATATCCAATCATGGGCTACCTTTAAAAACATGTCCTCTGCCTTGAAGATGCTTATGTCTAGATACAAAATGAGATGCTATTTTACAGATGATAAAACTGACTCCCTGAGACAGTAGCTTTCACAAAGTTGCTCAGTGTATAAATGAGAAAAATCAAGATTCAACCAAGGAAATTCTGATTCCAGTTATACATTACTTGCTATTTCTAGCAGCCATAAAGCATTAAAGAGAAATCTCAAAATATTGAGTACTTTAGCTCAAAATGTGATTCTATGAAAGCTATAAGAGGTCAGCAAAGGAAATGAAAAAAGACATTACAGAAGAACTAAGAACTGAGTTGATAGAAAGAATTTCTCTTTATGAATAAAAAGGAAAAGAAAGTATTGCATACATCTCACAGGGGGAAATAACAGTGTCAAGAGTACTTGAACTTACATGAGTCAGGGAAAATACTTAAGAAGTGAAAGGAAGGGAGTGAAAAACTGGGGGGGGGAGAGTAAAACAAAGAAAAATATTAAGTATTCAGGTGCAGCAACTGTTAAAATAGTCTCCATCTGCTTTCACCTAAGTTTTCCCCTAAATGAAGTTTTGGATATTCATTTTTCAAAATTGTAATCATGTTGTATATGCAATACTAAATCATACCTTTCAAGTTGTGTATGCTAACAAGCAATTCTTATTATAAACTACTTATAAACATTAGTTTAATGATCCCATTATGCATATTGAAAGAATGTCAACAACCATGCCTAGTAGCACAGCCTGTAGTCTTAGCACATGAAAAGCAGAGCCAGGACGATTTTGAGTTCGAGGCCAACCAGGGTTAAATAGTAAGACCCTGTATTTAAAAAAAAAAGTAAAACAACCCTCCCCCCAAGAAGCAATGCTCCTAAGACATCTCTTTTCTATTAATTCTTTTCATTTTACCTCTTACTTTGAGTTTACAAAAATCACAATTCCTAGATCTAAAATGATCAATTCACTTCAACTTCCTCCTCCCCCATCCAAATACACAAACTAATACTTTCTAGAACTAATATTTCAGTGGTTAAGTAAGTTAAAGTTCCTATCCCCGGGAGTTACTTTCTAGAAGAAAAAAAAATTAATACTCATAGAGAAATCAACATAATACAGTAGGGAAAATGCTTTAATTATGAAACATATAAACAAAGTCTGTCACACCACAGTGAAGAAAATGAGATCCTCTGCTGAGAGGGGAGGGAATGTGAGGGAGGAAGTGACTTCTGAAATACCTTTCTGTTAGTTTTTATTTCCTCTGGCACTTTATATTGTGGGGACAGCTGTTGCTCCCCATCAAGTCAGAGCTGCTGGAATATAAAGGAACATGCTCCCAAGCAGACAAGAAGTGCTCCAAGAAGACACACCTGTTGGAAGATGGACTTTCCTGTGCTATTGGTTACTTTGATCATTCTTTTGAAAATGATAATCGGCTATTTTTTTTTTTTTTTTTTTGGCCAGTCCTGGGCCTTGGACTCAGGGCCTGAGCACTGTCCCTGGCTTCTTCCCGCTCAAGGCTAGCACTCTGCCACTTGAGCCACAGCGCCGCTTCTGGCCGTTTTCTGTATATGTGGTGCTGGGGAATCGAACCTAGGGCCTCGTGTATCCGAGGCAGGCACTCTTGCCACTAGGCTATATCCCCAGCCCCAATAATCGGCTATTTTTGATTCTATAACCAGGTAATAAAAATACAACAGGCTGAGTGACCCATTCGCAAATGTAAGGACATAGAGCACTTGGCTTGCTTTGTTCAAATGCTCCATTTGTAACCTTATTGTAACCTTATTTTTTTTTATTTTAATGTTTTGGTACTGGAGGGCTTGGGATCAGGGCCTCTCACTGCTTAGGCTGGCATAATATTGCTGTGCCAGGACTCCCAGCCCTGTTTTTCAATGGTTTCTTTTAGGTAGAGTCTTGCTTCCCAACTGGGCACATGCAGAGACATGATCCACCCACTTGTAGGTTTCCTGTTATTCCTGGGATGACAGAAAGGGGATCTTGCAGACTTTTCTACTCCACTGGCCTGGAACCATGATCCTCCCATTCTTGGCCTCCCCTGTAGACTGGAATGACAGTGTGCCACTAAGCCCAGACAAGTACATGCGAAGCAGTGTCAGGTACTTCTCTTCATGGGCTGGCTTTGAAAAGTGATCTCTGTATTCTGAGCTTCCTAAGAAGCCAGTCGTAAAGGTGTAAGCCTCCAGCATGCAGCTTGCTTCAGTCAACTTTGTACCACTTAGAAGTAGAAGTCATTTTCCATTGTGGAAGATTCTGACTGCTGCACCTTGCTGCTCCATTTTCCATTAGTGGGATAGAATACATAATGAAGGGTACTTTGGAAAGAAAAAAATATTACATAGTTTATAGTTTTGCAGAACCAAGGGCCAGGCATGCACTAGTGAGACCTGTGGCAGACAGTGTCATGGTGGACGTTTGGATGAGAGGCACAGATTACATGGTAAGCTAGAAAGTTAGAGAAAGGACAGGGACCAGGTTTACTCTATTAATAACAATCATCTCAGAACTAACTCCAAGTCCTACAAGAACTACCTTTATCCCTTCCTAATAGATCCTATATGTTATCATGATTTCCTACCATGCCTGCTATTTGGGGGAGGGGAGGGTGGCCGTACCACAGATTGAACTCAAGGCCTCACCCTTTGAACCTTTCCATTTCAGGATTTTTATTTTGTTTGTTTCAAATAGTGTCTCATGTTTTTGCTTGGGACTAGGCTCTTACCTCCACTTACTAAGTAGTTGAAATTACAGGCATGCTCTACCACACTCAGTTAGGACACATCTCTTAAAGGTCCCACCACCTTTTAACATTGTCATTCTGTAGAACAAGCATCCAGCACATGAACTTTTAGGGGACACACATAAAATATATTTAAAACCATAGCCAGAACTTATTTTAAACCCTTCAGAAGAGTAGGAAAAAGCCCTACTGTTCCTCCTTATATCCATGTTTTTGGCCAGGCATTGCTAAAAATTCCTCAATCTAAGGTGTCTTCAGTGCCTGCATAAGATCTTTCACGTTGTCCCTAAGCCAAAGGACACACCTAACTATGCCATTTGTTAGGTGTACACAACATTATTCGTGACCTCGCTGCATAATGGACGTTTGAAAAGAAACCATATGCTTTTCTTTTAAGTTTTAAATAGCTATCATCACACAGGAGTGAGTTTTGTGCCCCTGGACAGGACGCCTCAGACCCTCCAATGCCGTTGGCCACCATCGTTCTGCAACAGCATGTGCACAATCCTAGCTTGCACCACAGTGAGCCACCAGACCCACCCCGCCTTCATGGAGGTTCCGGGCACACGGCTGCCGGGAGCGGGAGTGGGGCAGCTGCCTGGGGAAACAATTTGGCAGTTCCTGGAAATTATTAAACTTCGTATTACCATATGATCAGCCATTCCAATTCCACTTCTGGGTTCGTACTGAAATGATTTCAGAGTAGAGACTCGGGGAGGTAGTTGGATATCTATATTCATAACAGGATTACTAAAATACGTAAAAGGTAGAAGCATCTCAAGTACCATATATATATACATATATATGTAGCAAATCAAGTATCAAATATGTATTTATATTGCATATTGTGTTAAGTATACATATATTACTCAGCCATTAAAAAGAATAAAGCTCCTACCTTGGGGACACTTTCATCCTACTATTGAAATAAAGGGCAAAACATTGTAGAATTGTACAGATATAAAATACCTAAATTGGTCAAATTAATATAGATAGGAAGTTGAAAACTGGTTATCAGGTCCTGAGGTGGGGAGAATAGGGAATTCTCCTCTACTGTGCACATGAGTTCCATTTGGGATGATGGGTAGATGATTGCACAAACATGTGAGCATATTTAATGACATCAATCTCCCCAAATGGATAAAGTGGTAAGGTGTATGGTATATGTATTCTATTGCATAAAAAAAAAAAGACACGATTGTGGGGCACACCTGGAAGTCAGCTAGCTGGCCCCGCCTGTTTCTCAGTCTTGGGGCCACGTGTGGCTAAGATGGTGGCGCCTAACAACAACGCGCAGCTGCTCCAAGTGTCTTTGGTTGTAACCCGGAGGCGGTTCTATGGGCTGTAATGCCCCGGCTCTTCCCCTGATGGACAGCTCATCCCTCCCCTTCCTGCCGATCTTAGACCTGATTGGCTCCTGTGCCTTATATTAGTGACACGTACTTCCCCAATAAAGGAGATCTTGCACCGACTTGGCTCCCAGGCTGTCTGATTGTCCTCCGGTGAGGGAGGGCTGGGTACAGGCGGCCTGCCTACCCTTTCCTTTCTTGGCTCCTCCGGTAGGGGCGTGCCTCCCCACCCCCACCCGCCCCGTCTCTCCCGCGGGTCAGGGGAGGTGGGGGCTAAAACCCTGACACACAATGACAGGGAACAGTGCTGCATGCTGCCACTGGGACATGAACCTCCATCACCTAAAAAACTGTGACTAGTACCACTCTGTATCTGTTGGTAATTTTAATGGTCTTGATGCCCCTTGGTGAGGTTCCTAAAGGATATGGGAACCCTGGCACACAGCTTGGAAACCACACTTCCAGGCCATGTTCTGGATCTTGAAGCTCATTCCTTCCATGTCTAGACTGTTACTGGTAAAGGAGCTTACAAGGAGGCTATACAGGGGCTGGGAATGTGGCTTAGTGGTAGAGTGCTTACCTAACATGGAGTCGAACTGGGTTCGATTCCTCAGTACCATATACACAGAAAAAGCTGGAAGTGGAGCTGTGGCTCAAGTGGTAGAGTGCTTGCCTTGAACACAGAGAGGCTCAGGGACAATGCCCAGCACCTGAGTTCAAGCCCTAGGACTGGCAAAAAAACCAAACAAGGCTACCCAGAGTACTTCTGCCATGTGATGCAGAAAAACAACTTCCTTTAGTTCCATCCCCCTCAGCTCCCATTTTGCAAAGAGGATATATTGCACACCATTTCAAACTCTAAAGCACCAAATAAAATCTATCACATGTTGTGTATGTACTCAGGAAAAGTAGCAGTGTTCCATTGGCTCTCTGGTGAAAAGCCTCACCATCACCAAGACTTAATAATCGCTAAGTGAGGCCCTCCCACATCTGCTCACTTCACTCTGCCTTAGTCTCTCCTCAAGTTCTCTTGTGTCCCCAACCCATCCCATCCTCCCCTCCAAGACCCTTCCCAACACCGAGCCTTCCATACAGAAAACATCCCTAAGTCAACTCCCTTTACCTAAGAAATTCCTGCTTGCCCTTCAACCTCTACTTCTAAAACCCCTCATCACCCAGCACAGACAGCTGGGCTCCCTTCTTTGTGGCCATGGATTGTCACACCTTTTCCAGGTGCTAAACTCTTTGAGGGCAGGCAAAGCACCTCTCCTTTGCACCAGCTCTGGAACAAACCTTAAGTGACTTTTCTCCTCAGGGAAGTTTGTACTGGCCTAGCCAAAGCTGGGAGAGTCAGACTGATACCATTGTCTGTGTTCACTTTATCCACCCTCATCTCCCTGCTTCTTCCTTGTGAATCTCTCTATCTCTAACGGTCCGTAGTGCTCTCTCTTTCATCCAAAGGATAGAAAGACAAGTGGGGTCCTGTTCTGGTGTCTCTGAAAGCAGGAAAGGAATTCTCCATCTCAGGAACAGAAGGATGAAAATCTGTATCTATAAAACGCCTTTGGAGATAGGTGCAGGTGGCTCATGTCTATAATCCTAGCTACTCATGAGGTGGAGATTTGAGGATCATGGTTCAAAGCCAGCCCAGGCCAAAAAATCTATGAGATTCTTATCTGCAGTGAGGCAACCAAGAAAAGCAGATAAACAAACAAACCAAAAACAAAAAACAAAAACAAAACACCAGAAATGGAGCTGTCCTTCAAGTGGTAAAGTTCCAACCTTGAGAGAAAAGGAAAAAAAAAGCTAAGGAGACAGTTTTCTGGCTCACAGCTTAAGTCCCAATTCTGGCATAAATATAAATAAATAAATAAATAAAGCTTTGGATAAGTAAAATTCTATCCCTCATTTCCTTCTCTTCACAAATAATGTCCAGGCCCTTGCTCTCTCTCTCTCTCTCTCTCTCTCTCTCTCTCTCTCTCTCTCTCTCTCTCTCACTCGCTTTCTTTCTTTCTCTCTGCTCATCTCCGTAAGAAAAGATCTGTAATTACAATTCTTGGCATCACTTCTTGAATTTCCACTGATCATCAGGACTTCCGGGCAAACTTTACCTCCTTCCATTCAAGAATTGGACAATTCCCTTTCTTCACATGCTCACTGTGTCTGAACAAGTACCCAGCAACAAAAAGTATCATTATCAATACCTCCCTAACAGAGAATTTGGTTCAGCGTGGTGAAGTGATAGTTTTAAGGCTATACAGCCAACTCTGTGTTCAATGTAGCAAGACACGCTTCCTTTTCCTTTTCTTCTTTTCTCCAACCCTATACATACTCCATTCCAGTTTCTGAAAGAAAAAGAAAAAGAAAGAGAAAGAGAGAGAGAGAGAGAGAGAGAGAGAGAGAGCACATTGTAAGTCTGTCCCTTTAGGAACACAACTTATTTTCTTGGGGCCTGGGGCTTATGTCGAACAGAATGCCTATGATTTCATCTGCCACTTAACTGAGATTAGCTGGAAGCAATCTGCTTACTTAAAGTTTAAGCATCAACTTATCACTTTGTTAACTGCGCATCCTTTTCAAGGAGATGGTTAACTTTAATGGGAATGGGGGGGATTGAATCATGTGGCAACAGGTTCCGGGACATGTGGGAGCCAGAAGGCAAGTGAAAGGCCTTCATCAGACACAGCGTGGAGGGGATCAGCTGTAAACGTCTGGGTTAATTTTCTGCCTGCAAGTTCCCACTAGGTCTCAGCAGGAAGATGCTTTCACTCTGTCATTCTGTGATTGACATCAGGATTTTTTGCCCTGCTCAGGAAGGGTGAAGCCTAAAATTATCAGGAAAAGGCGGCAAGATGGTCAGAACTTCTGAGAGCCACAAGCAATCATGGAAGGAAACTTGACCAAACATTCAGTTTCCCCTACCACACTCCACAGAAGAGGGGACGGAAGTCCAGAGGTGCCCAGCATCTGGTCCTGTAGCACACAGAAGACATAGACTAGATGATGTCAACCTGCTTCTCCCTGTGTCAATGAAATGAGACTGCTTTTAGCTCTTGTCAAGCTGCTGAATTTGACTTTTGACTTTCCCAGTGTCAACAAAGTACAGCTAGCTTAATTCCATTATCCAAAAGCCAGCTTTCCTGAGCCTTGTATAAAAACAGTCTTTAATTTCATGCAGGTAGTTTTACATTCCCCCAAAGAAAACGTAATACTTTCCTGTGACAAAATAAATATGTTCACAACTTCTTGAATTCCCAAAGTTATATCTCCCAGCCATCTTTAAGCATTACGCTATAGCATTCAATTTGCTTTGTGTTGTAAATTCTTATTAGGTGGGGAAGGCCTGGGAGTTCCCACGTAACATACATAGCAAACAAATATGAAGGTTATGAGAAATACATGATGAACGTAGAGACATCAGACTGGCTGAGAGCCAGGGAACTTCAATCTTCATTCAGATCTCTGAATTGATAAGGTTTCTTTAAGCCAGGCATAGTGGATCACATTTGTAATCCCAGTTTCATAGGATGCAGAATTTAGAGAATCCTGGTCCAAGTCCAGCCCAAGCCAGAAAGTGCCCAAAACTCTACATGAAAAATAGATAAATAAATAAATAAATAAACTAAAGCAAAAATGTCTGAGTATGAAGATCAAGTGGTAGACTTCTTCCCTGGCTAAGTATGAGGTCCTGAACTCAAACTCCAGTACTTCAAAAAGAATAAGCCTCCTTGGTTTGCATTTTAGAAGTGGGATACCCAGGGGTTTGGAATGTGGCTTAGTGGTAGAGTGCTTGCCTTGCATGCATGAAGCCCTCAGCACCACATAAACAGAAAAAGCCAGAAACAGTGCTGTGGCTCAGGTGATAGAGTATTCGCCTTGAGTGAAAAGAATCCAGGGACAGTGCCCAGGCCCTGAGTCCAAACCCCAGGACAGGCAAAAACAACAACAACAACAACAAAATAGTATACCCAGGCTCTCCTTTTAACTAACCTTTTCTTACAGTGTTTCCACAACGGCGAAGGCAGGTGGTTTTGTTCTGAGCTGGGATCATGGGAATTGCTAGCTTCTGGTAGATAGAAGCCAGGAGTGCTGATTCCCATTTCAGAAGGTGTGGAATATCCCAACGGGGAATAATGATCTGGCTTCAAATATCAATATTGCCAACATTGAAAAAGTCTACTCTAGACAAGCCTGATGTTTCTGGATCTCAGTTGGGCTTCCTCCTGCCTCTGGGACCTTTCCCTGGATTTCCTTTGTGACCTGTGGGGAGGGGTGGCTGGTCCTGATGGGGCCATCTGCATGTATCTAGTGGTTCATCTTCAGTATCAGGCAGACATTAATGGGCTGGATACCACTCTCCTTCCACAGATTAGCCCATCTTTTCATGGAGATGGTCTCACCATCATTAAGAGTTGCCAGAAGCAGCAAGAGAAGGCATGTACCATTGCTAGTGCAGATTTCAAATACCTGCTTGTGCCATTCTTACTATTTTCCCACCAGCTATTGAGTCCCATGGAGACCAGGACAAGTGGACCACCATGATGGCAGCAGTCTACCATGATTTCTTTAAAAGAAAATGCTGGCTATGATCCACCAAATGTATGTCATGGAATACAAATGGATCACAGTCTGGTGGGTTTTAGGTTTATGTTTCCAGTATATTAGAAAACGTCACATATATGCTAAGTGCTTAGTACACATTATGGGAGTACTGTTTGAAGAAAAAAAAGGAGCAGCTAAGAGATGGAAACAGGAGGATTTTACTGTTGTCAATGTTTAATGTACTAGGTGAATTTCCTTTGACGTACCCCCTGTGGTCACTGTATATGATTCTGGTACACTGGATATTGTATATATGCTTATTTGAACTGGGGAAGGGAAAGAAAAATGAAGGAGGGTGTAACAAATATGACAAGAAATGTACTCGCTACCTTATTATGTAACTATACCCTCTCTGCACATCATCTTATCAATAAAATTTAATTTAAAAAAATACTGGGTGTGGTAGTATGCATCTATAAGCCTAGCAGTTGGAGCTAGAACAGGAGGATCATGAGTTTGAAGCCAGTCTGGGCGCCATAGGAACACCTTGTCTCAAAGAAGAGGAATAAAAACAAATGTAGAAATTGTAGAGAAGAAAGCATGGCACTAAGAATAAACAGTATATCATGAAATAGTTCAGTTTATGCCCTGGTCCTTGATAGGAAAACTGTTTCTTACTCTGGGTTAGAGTTAAACAAGATTTGAAAGCCCTCTGGATTCTAAAGGAATCCTGGTGTCTAAAAACTGAATAATACTAGGTATCTTCTCTAAGCTTTCTGAGCCTAAAACGTTATCTCATTAAGTTGGCTTGTCTCACAGTTAGTTATAAGGCACAAATGTGTAAAAGTGTGGAGTTTTTTTGGTTCATTTGTTCATTCTGCAGCACTGAGCTTTAAATTCATAGCCCTAAACCTGCTAGGAAAGTACTTTACCACTGAGCTATCCACCCCACCACACACATATGCCTTAAACTAAGAGAAATAAAATATTAATTAGAGTCACCAGTCAATTGTTCCTCTTCTGTTTTCTTTTTTGTCAGTGCCAGGGTTTGAATCAAGATCTTGCACCTGCTTCACTTGCTTGCTCAGGACTGGTATTCTACAACTTGAATCATGTCTCCAGTACAGCTTTTTGCCAGTTCATTCGATGATATAGAGTCTCAAGTACTTTCCTGCCCAGTCTGGCTTTGGATCTATATCTTTTAGGTCTTGGCCTCCTTAGTAGCTATGATTACAGACATGAGCTACTATCATCCAGCTGTTCCTTCTTCTTGTCTTGTCCTTCCCTTCTCTCATTCCCTGTTGCCTATGCTGGTCAAACTCTGTCCATCCTTCTCCAGGTATATACAGCATAGGTCCTTCTTGCTGATGGATCTCACTGGTGTTTATTCACTGTGCCAAATTTCCACTCATCAAATGTCACTTGAGCCATAATTTAGCACTCAGTGCCATTCTAGTTTACTATATATAGCAGATGCTTTTGGTTTTCCCCTGCAACTAGAATCTAGAGCTACTGCGAGCAGAAACGGCATAGCACCCTTGTTTGCATTCCCACTGCGGCCTGCAGTCTCCTGGACATATGACAGGTCCTTCCGACCCACAGGGCTTATTCACTTTCTGATTCTCACTCAAACGGCATGGTGTTCACTTCCTTTCCGCACCATTGATTTTGCCTTCAACCCCCACAGTCTCCTCTGTAAATTAGTCTATCTCTTATTGGAACCCCACAAGTCCCTTCTGGGGTGTGAGCCATCACCCGGCCCTACCTGTGTGATTAATATTGGAAAACAGAAGCAAAGTAACAGCACCACACTGACTGTTTGGGGGTATCACTGTATAAGCCATCTCCTAGGAGGAATGTCACCCACCAGGCAAACAGCAGCTTCCTGGAATAACAGTGTTTTTTTTCTACTGAAAAAGGCCCAGGGCCCTGGACCTCCTCCTTGGCCACAGCCCTGAGTTGGGTAAATTACAGCACAGCAGTTTTCATACCCAGCAGAGCTGTACTGGAGCCTCAGTCTCACCTCGTTAACTCCTGCTCCTCCCACAGGAAGTTCACCAGGATGAAGGGCACCATCCCTTCCCAGACACATCCCTGATGGATGTGCTTGGTCCTCCAAGGTCAGGCCTCACGTCCCCTCCAGCCCATTACCCTCTGCCTCCTTGGATCCCTCTAGGTGACTGACCTGTTGGCCCAAAGAGCAGGTGTGGACAGACAGCATTTACTGCTTTTTGCTAGATGATTAACAAGCAGTCTGTTAACACTCCCTGATTGATTTCTGGATTTGTTTTTCTTCCTTCTAGACTGCTGGAGCTCAGCTTTGGGGCTGATATGAAAAGATAAATTGTTTACTTGGCTCCTCATCCCACAGGTTACCTGAAAACGATCCACAGGAATGTATTAGATAAGCCTTCAGATAGGGCAGCACAAAGCTGACTCTCTCTTCCCTAGAACCCAGTTCTACAGAAGAGGCAGTAGGGCTGAACAGAAGTACAATGGACTTCCAGCTTCACCTCTGAGCAGGAAGCCTGCTCCTTCCCTGTTACTGGTCACCAGGGGCCATTTGCCGAAGCCTTGGCGCCTGTCTTCTGCCCAGTAAATGAGGATGGTGGTAGTCACTGGAAGCTTTGAAAGGTTCATGAAAATCCTCACTGGAGATTTCTGGGTACACAAGGTGAGTCAGTAGCACTGGTACAATGGTGTAGGACCTTTTCAACCTTTGGCAATTCAGCCAGTGTTGGGGAAACTGTGGCTCCATCCTCACTCTCCTTCCACGAGGATGGCCATGGTACCTAATGCCCCAACTCTCCTAGGAAAATAGGAATTGCATTGAAGATTTCGAAGTGACTCTGAGTTTATTTTCTTCAAGAAACATAAAGCCTGATTTCTATGGCAAGCTTTAAGTTAAAAGAGAACACTTCAATATAGAGGTCTTGAAAATACAGACTGATGCATTAATAATCATAAGTATCTCTGTGGCACTTTACAGTTTGCAAAGTCAGGTTCTCTGGAGGCCTCTAAGAGGAGAATTGGCCCTGACAGATTTAGAATTCATTGACTCACTCAGAAATCATTACTGTGCATCTACCATGTGCAAACACAGTTCAGGCCCTCAGGATAAAGGATGGAAGAAGGCAAGCAAACTTCATCTTTATGGAACTTACATACCTACAGGAGACAAGCCAAGAAGCATTTAAAGACATAAAAGTGCAACAAACTGTCAGGTGCTGACAGGTACCATGGGGAAACAGAAATGGGAGAGTGGAAGAGGAAGCCGCAAAGGGCAAGTATGGGTGCCATTTTAGCAAGGAGGATTAAGGAAGTATTTTCCAAGGCACTAAGGTATAAGCAGAGACTGTAATGAAAGAACTGAGAAATAGGTATAGATTTCTGGGAAGTGTGTTACAAAATCAAAGTAAGCGCAAGGGCCCTGGGGCAGAGATGTGCTTGCTCTGTTGTGAGGAATAACAGTCCCACCCAATTCCTGCACAGATTAAATGCTTTCTCAAGGTCCTTCCTAGCCTTTTCTGTAGCCCTGAAGAAGATTCAGTCCTTTAATTGCTATGTATTCAGTCTTTATGGGTAATATAGCAGCAACATAAACTTTTATTCAAGTGGCATGACATTTCCAAATCAAACCTGGTGAAGTTCAGTATGTCAGCTGTTTCAAATAAGGCCTTGGATCTCAGAGGGAACATTTGGGACGGTTTATCCTGGTCAAACCTCCTGAGTCCCCACTCTTCCCCCCACCGCACCCCCATTTGTCTTCAGTTCAGTGAGAAAGAAGTGGTTGGTCCTACAAACCCTGGGGTGTAAGGGGACCCAGTCCATCCTGTCAAGACACTGCATCACACTTCTGAAAAATTACCAGCAGAAAGAGATTGCTGGCTGTGGAATGGAGGGAGTTGGAAGGGAGCAGAATGGATGGCTTTGCTGGGTGGGAGAAGGCACTGGTACTTGTTTTATTGTTGCTTTCTTAGGCAGGCCCCAATTGAAGCCAGAATCTTTGACATCTACCCGCCATGTTCATTGTCTATATGGAGACAAGAATCCTGTGAAGGGCCAGCTTTGTTTCCCACAACAAACATCCCATAACCTCCAGCTGGCCTGGCTTTTCTCCACCACCTCAGTCTCCTCAATGGCCCTGATGCGATAAGAACAGAAACCACGGACAATCCTTGACTGTTTCTGTCTTAAACTAGTTAACAAGGGACAGAGGGATGGGGGGAGGGAGAGAGAGGGAGGGAGAGAGAGAGAGAGACTGTTAAATTGTTCTTAGTCTGTACTTTTGCCTTTTCTCCACTCCCAGCTAATCAACCCAATAACCTAGATTTCTACATAGACATTTGAAAAGCAGACCAATATATAATTTTCTCTTTCTGTGAACCTTTCCATTGTCAAGATTTCTGTCAATTGCAGATAGATGCCCTGTATACAATACACCTATTAACTGCTTCATGGGCTATGACTCTTACCTGCCCTGCTTTTTACCCTTCCACATAGCCACTCCTACTTCCATAGCCTCTGTCTAGACAGAGAACAGAGTCAGAGATAGGCTAGACACACTCTTGAAAAAGACCTCTTGAATCCCCACCTCCTCTTGAGTCAGAGACTTAGAAAATCTCTTCTTCCAGTCATAGGCATATTCCCCTAAACGCTGATAACCAGTTGACATTTTTATGGGACCCGACTTCACTCCCACCCACACGCTATCATCATTCTACTCTTCTATCAGCAATGGGCTACTTACTAGCTGCCACCTACTAGATGCAGTCAATAGCTGTTCTAGAGAATGAGGAAACGGGGGTCCCACCCTGGTTTTCTGCAGATGAGCCATACCTTCATCTGGGGTCTCGGCTGCCTCATTTGTAAAGGAAAGGCAATTGGAGTGAGAGTGGTGGCTTTCAAATCATACCTCTCAGACGTATAGGGTTCAACTGAGGAACTAGAGGCCTTCTGCCCCACAGTGACCAGGCCAAAGCTGTCCACAGCTGTTGAATCTTGGAACAGGCATTTGCAATGGTAATTTCCCACAGTCCCTGAACCAGCAGCCTTGGCATCTGCTGTGAACTTGTTGGAAATACAAGGATCCAAACCCTACCCCAGAGCTAGGACAGCAGAAGCCCTGGGGATGGAGCTCACCCATGTATTAATACAAGTACAGTGATTCTGAAAGATGCTAATATTCGGCACACCTGCCTGAGGGAAGTAGACGTTATCTACTTTGCCAGATCTTTTACCATTCCCTCTTTACCTTTATCCTTTATGTGAAAAACCACAAAGGACCGCCTGGATGCAATGCAATTCAGCTTTCAAAGGTGAAGATAGCGTCCTGAAAACTGTCCTGTAGGGATGAGAAGGGACTGGGAATGGGCACAGGACCGGTCGTCCATTATTGCTTCCAGCCAAAGGGTTGATTCCTTTCTGCAGCTGCCTCCAGGACACCAGAGGCCTCCCTGAGGAAGTGGCTCACTTATTAACATCATAACTCAAGCAAGTTGCTTGGAGTCACCGCACATGGAGAATTGCATTCTGCAAAGTGTTGAAGTTGCAAAGGCACCGGCTGAGTCGATAGACTTCTATTTTAACGATGTTTGTGATCAATATTTAAACAGGATTGACCCAGCCTGCTGCTGGTGCTCCTCTCCCTTCCGGCTGCTTGTGAAAGATAAAATATTTACTGGGAGGAGGGGATGTTTGGGGGGAAATTACAATAGTTTGAAGCTGGGAAAGGAGTTTGGGGACAGAAGAGGGATAGGATAGAGCCATCGGATCCATTAGCATCAACGTCTAATAGGCCCTGGAGGCTGTTAGAGCCAAAGGCACTTGTGTTTAGACATTCTGGGCCGATTATGAGGGAATAAGGAAAGAATTTATAGAACGATCAGGCCACCAGTAGTATAAACTTTAGAGCATTAAGAAATTTTCTTGAAAACAGTTGTCATGGTATATTTAATCTTCCTTTTATTGAAACCCAACTGCAGTTAGTAGCTAAGGGCTTGGCTCTGGTTCAGTCATTTGAAGTCTAACCCTACCTACTGTTTGCACACATTCTTTGATATCTGGGAGCCTCATTCTTCCTTGTCTGTAAGATGGTCTTTTTGACGTGGTAATGAATAAATCATTGAGGGGATGGGTAGGGTTGGGAGAGATGGGTGAGAACAATGGAAGGGGTGACATGGGTCAAAATGTACTGTACTCATAAACTGACATGTTAAATTGAAATCCTTTTGTACAATGTCTTCAAAGATAAAATTTTAAATTAAATAAAATTTAAAATTAGATAAAAATAAAGACTAGCTCACCTGTCATTCTAGCTACTCAGAAAGTTGAGATCTGAGAGTCACAGTTCAAAGGTACTCCAGGAAGGAAAGACAACGAGACTCTTACCTCCAATAAACTACCAAAAATTTCTGGAAGAAGAGCTGTGTCTTAAGTGGTACAGCATTAGCCTTGAGCAAAAGAATCTCAGAGACAGCTCCCAGTGCCTAAATTCAAATCCTAGGACATGAATACAAAAAAATTAAAGAAGGAGAAAAAATGAAACTAAAGAATAAATGAGACATAAGGTAAAACATTTGAAATATTGGCTCCCTATAGTATATACCTGTGCATATCATAGGATTTTTGGCACTAAAATCTAGATATTGTCTCTACCTCTATAATGTAAAAGACTTAGAGGAACTAGGTATAAAATTAGGTAATATATTACAAAAGGTATGATTAAGTGCCAAGGTGTAGAGAACAGCCACACCTAAAACCCTAGCAAGACAGGAAAGCCCTTGAGATTCTTATCTCCAATTAACCATCAAACAGTCTGAAGAGGAGCTGTGGTTCAAGTTGTAGAGAGCTAACCTTGAGCAAAAGAAAGAAAGAAGAAAAGAAAGAAAGAAAGAAAGAAGGAAGGAAAGAAAGGAGAGAGAGAGAGAAAGAAAGAAAGAAAGAAAGAAAGAAAGAAAGAAAGAAAGAAAGAAAGGAAGGAAGGAAGGAAGGAAGGAAGGAAGGAAGGAAGGAAGGAAGGAAGGAAGGAAGGAAGGAAGGGGGAGGGAGGGGGGTATGAGGGACAAGGTAACAAACAGTACAAGAAATGTATCCAACACCTAATGTATGAAACTGTAACCTCTCTGTACATCAGTTTGATAATAAAAATTTGAAAAAAAAGAAAGAAAGAAGGAAGGAAGGAAGGAAGGAAGGAAGGAAGGAAGGAAGAAAAGAAAGAAAGAAAGAAAGAAAGAGGAAGGGAGGGAGGGAGGAAGGAAGGGAGGAAGGAAGGAAGGAAGGGAGGAAGGAAGGGAGGAAGGAAGGAAGGAAGGAAGGAAGGAAGGAAGGAAGGAAGGAAGGAAGGAAGGAAGGGAGGGAGGGAGGGAGGGAGGGAGGGAGGGAGGGAGGGAGGAAGGAAGGAAGGAAGGAAGGAAGGAAGGAAGGAAGGAAGGAAGGAAGGAAGGAAGGAAGGAAGGAAGAAGGGAGGAAGGAAGGAATCCAAAAACAACATAAAGAAAACCTCAGGGACAACACATAGGCCCTGAGTTCAAGGTCCACTACGGACACACATAAAAAGGATAAAACAAAAGAAAGAAAGAAACACAAGGTCTACTGGGAGAATCAAGTGAAACCAGGCACATGAGACACACTGAACTTTCCAACTCATGTTCTGGGAACACCAGAAACTTGTTTTGGAATGCAGTTGTCCAGACCTTATTCATACAAATGTTCCTTTAGGGAATTGTTTTTAAAAAATCTTTTTATCATGTTGTATCCTTCTATTATTGTTTAATTTTTTTCTTTAATTATATATACTTTTGTGTCTTAGTAAATGCTTGAAAAATAGATGCTGGGAGAATAGCATATGGGAAAGCAACACAGATAAATGTGACTTTAGGGCGGGCCCGTTGAATCCGGATACTTCTGAATAGGTTAGGACGTAGGAAAGATTGCATCCCACTATATAAGATACCCAAGAAAGACTGTCATCAAAGTAGAGGAAATGAGAACCCTGATTTCAATGGATGGCAGCAGAAAGGAGCCCTGATGAGAGGCTGGGCAGAGCCAATGAGTGGCCTACCACCTTCTCTAGGGACACCTAGTACTTTCCCATCACAGCACTAAACCTTCAAATGCCAGCAGTCCCTCTGTTTGGGACAAGCTTTCATAGATGATCATTCTGTGATGGACGCCAGAAGGATGAGAGAAAGTTTCATAAGGGGTAGAAGTTAAGAGTTAAGAGTATCTATCTAGTTAAGAGTATCTATCTAGTGTTTGCCTTTAACAGTGAAACGATTCCTGGGATGTGATGAAGGAATGCTGTAACATTGCAGTGAAGATTCTAGATCTGGATATGGGTCACAGGAAGTCCTTGCAACAAAGGAAGGGCTACATAAATGCAATCTCATTGGAGCTTTATCTTAAGATTTTTTTTACACACACACACACACACACACACACACACACACACACACACACACACACTAGCAATCTAGTCCCAACTCAACTACACAGCCCAGGAAATGCCATTTGTGCAGCCTGTGTGTTTGGCATTCCCTACACCTACCTCTAGAGCAAACAGTTAGAGAAGGTCAATATGCTGGTCTCTGGTGTTTGCTTCATAATGATTCTGATGTTACATGGACGGCCAATGACTGACTCGGCCATTGATCGTGGAAGCCTGAGATGTGAATGATGGATTGGCTGCCTGAGAGGCTGCTGTGGAAAGTCTGATTTTGTTCAGATGAGCTAGTGCAGACAGCTTCTCCTCCCTCTCCCTTTCAGAAGCTCTGCTTTAGCCTTTATTCTCTCCTTCCATTTCTTCTTCCTTCATTCTCTTTTGTCTTCCTTTTTATTCCCTTCCTTCTCTTCTTCCTTCCACCTCTCCCTTCCTCATTTCTTTCTCCCCTTCCTCTCTCCTTTCTTCATTCCTTTCTTCTTTCCATCTTTCTTCCCTCCCTTTCCTCTTTGTTTTGTTTTCCTTTCCACCCCTCAGATCTATCCCCTTTTCTCTCTCTTATTATCTTATCTCCTTCCTTCTTCTGGCCTGATTTTATTACTTAATTGGGACTTGGCAGAGGGGACCCACGTAGCATTAACATTCTTCTCAAGCATGGGCTAGTATCCAAAAGTCCTCTTACCACATCCCTGGGTCACACAATCATAGTACTCTGGGTTTAGCCCAGAGAATTACCTAAATGAAGAGCAGGAGATCCCTCCCTTTAGCTGGAATCCTTAAGACAGAGGTACTGGGATGGGCCACAGTGAAGGAAGAAGGAAGCAAACCACTCTGTAAATCAGATCAGGTTTTCCAAGGTGCAGGAAAAATGTATCTTAGAGCTCCACAGAGCCGTCTAGCAAGAGACTGAGGGACTTTATTTCAGAGATGTAAAACAGATGCATGTAGAAGGAGGCTTTAGTAACTATTTGAAGGGCTGAACTGTAGCCAGCGTGGATTATTTTTAAAGCCCAGATATATTTTTAAAGTCAAATCAGTCTGGATCTTATTAAACTTGACTCCCTCCGCGTGTGTGAGTAGGCAGTGAATATGGATATGTCTCCATGTTTTTATCCTTCTAAAAGTTTGTGAGGTCATCCCTCAACTAAAGTACAGGATCAGTGTCTGGGCTGTGGACCTCCCTCTGCCGAAACCACAGGACTGACACTGGGGGCCCAAGTTAGACACACTACTTGGCTCCTCAGAAATCCCAGTGGATTTGTTGGGGCACATGTGAGGGGGGGTGGGGTGGGAGGGAGGCTGCAAGTTTCTCAGCATGTGTCTCTGGGGAGATCAGAGATAAGAAATCATAAACAAAAATCAAATTGCAATAGACAGAGTTATGCAGAATCATTCTATAGCCTGTCTGCATTGCTTGTAGACTGGTATTTTTCCTCAAAAAGCAATTGTGTCTACATACATACCCATGACCACAGATTAAAAAATTATAAGTGTGTGTACTTAGGTACAAGCTCCCTGGGAGAAAGGCATTTCAAGATCTGCATTCTGTGCAAAGTGACTTTAGCTCCTTCTTTTTCCCATGCACTTCCTGTACTGTATACATGTGTGATCTGTTTCTCATAGAAGAGCATTTCCACAGTAAATTAACCCCATCACCTTCCTCTCTGTTCTATATCTGAGTCTGGCATGCCACTTCAAGTTACTCTCCTCTCTTTTGACAAAAGGAAAAAAAAAAACCAGAAGCACCTTTTAGAAGCACTGCAAGACTGAATCATCTTTTCTAAGAGTCAGAGCCAACTGTCAATGTGTGTGTGTGTGTGTGTGTGTGTGTGTGTGTGTGTGTGTGTGTGTCCCCTGAAATTTAAAACTCAATCTGGATACTTTCCCATCAAGGGTCATCTAAGATGTTTCTGATGCTCTGAGCCTCCAAGCCCTATTTCAACCTTTACTTCTAGCTATGTTCAGGATTTTATAAGTGAAATATTCAATGTCTCTAAACTCCTGTCTAAAAATCAGGCTTAATGTGTTTTCCTTTCAAATTGATTTTTCATCCTTTATTTCTTCATGTCAAATTCATTAAACCATGACATGACCATTTTATTACTCTCTTCCCTACATCTCATCAGTCCCTGAGGCCTACCAGTATTTCTCCAAAAACTCACTTTTCCCGTGACCACCAATCCCTCAGCCAGTGCAAATGGTCAATACACTCTTAGCTTTGTGCAATAGAATCTTTGATTTTTTCCCCTCTGTTTAACAATCTCCCAGCATCTACTTCAGCCTCA
The DNA here is from genome assembly GCF_023159225.1 of Perognathus longimembris pacificus. Lineage (NCBI taxonomy): Eukaryota > Metazoa > Chordata > Mammalia > Rodentia > Heteromyidae > Perognathus > Perognathus longimembris. The sequence continues at coordinate 55,592,736 of NC_063171.1, forward strand.
CTCCTGACCCAAAACCCAAACTGCAAAATATTTCAACCTCCCTCCCTCCCTTCCTCCTTCCCTCCCTCTCTCCCTCCCTTGCTTCCTTCTTTCCTTCCCTCCTTCCCTCTCTTCTATTTTAGTGGTCAAATTGAAGTTTGAATTCAGGTCCTTACTAGGCAAGTGCTCTAACACATGAACCACAAGTCCCAGCCCCTTTTTGCTTTATTTACTTCTCAGATAGGGGCTTATGCTTTTGCACAGGGTGGGTTTCAGATCCACCTACATATGTCTCTGGTGTGCCTCGGTGATAGGCATAGCTAGGACAACCACATATACTACTACACCAATTTCTTAGTTAAGATGATATCTTGCCAGGCACTGGTGGCTCATGCCTGTAATCCTAGCTACTCAGGAGGCTGAGATCTGAGGACTGTTGTTCAAAACCAGCCTAGGTAGGAAAGTCTGTAAGAGTCTTATCTTCAATTAATCACCAGAAAAGGGAGGTGCCCTTGTGGCTCAAAATGGTAACCCACTAGCCTTGAGCTGAAGAGCTCAGGGACAGGGCCCAGGCCCAGAGTTCAAGCCCCAAGACTGACAAAAAAAAAAAAAAGAGATGGTATATTATTTTTTTCTCCACATGGCCTCAAGTTATGATCTTCCTGATCCCTGCCTCCTAAGTAGCTAGGATTACAGGTGTGACCTACCATGCCCAGCTCAGCATACATTCTGGGTAAGGGAATCTAGATATCTTATCACCAATGAAGTCACACACAGATTCAAAATCCTCCCCTATCAAGACTCAACTGCATTCTTCTCCTCCTCCAGACATATCTCTTGGCCACTGACCACATCCCTTCACCTTAGAGGTGTTGACTCCTACTCTCCACCAACCTGAATCTCACATTTCTTTCTTGATGGAATTCAAACTTCAGTATCCAGAGGAGTCTCCTCCTACCCCCTCATTTTGCTCTTCTTGCTCTTTGAATAAGAGTTCTCTCATCACATGAATCACAACACTAACTCATATGTTAATACACATGGCGTTTTCTGTGTATATACTACTTGTCTCATTTCTTATTTCCTCAGTGCATTTGAAAGAACCCAATAAACCACATCTTGTTCAACCCCTCGAGTACTTTAGTACCTTAAAATAAGAGATGTACAAAATCCATCCTTATTGGATGAGCTAATCATATTTGAGGAGAGAGTATTATGTTCATAGTTCCAAATGACAGAAACTCATCTGTGACTCAGGTAGTGAGGGAATTTGTAGGCTCCCATCTCTGGAAGGTCTAGAGGTCAACCTAGGTCATCAGAACTAGGTTTTCTACTCTGACCCTTAGCTCTACTCTCCTTCACATTGGCCACTCAGGAGGCCCTGTTTGTTTTGATTGTTCATTAATTATTTTTATAATCTTTAGCTAGTTATACAAAGGAGTTGCCATTTAACAAAGCAGTTTATGAATACACTTCATCTTGAGCAAAGTCATTCCTCTCCACATTGTCCCTCACCCCTCTCAACCCCAACCCTTCCATAACTTTTCTAAATTTTGTATGATAGGCATTGAATTCTATGATCGCATTCTCCTCCCCCATACACATTCTTCCTTTGCTTCTCTTTGTGAATGGCCCCTAGCTTCAAACCTATAGAAAAATAGAAGTTCCTTTTCAATTGATTATGCAGGAATTGATTTTTATTGAACTAATCATGGACCCAGCTGATGGACTGAATGGAGCAGACTCCACCCTTGAGTGCCTCAAAAGGATGATGCAAAGAGGTGCTCTATTTTAGGTCAGTTTGCCTACTTCTGGGCTCACTCAGCCAAATTATAGGAACTGAGGAAGAAGATGGGGGTCTCTCCAAGTAAATTGTGGTGGATAGGTGAAAGCAACAATTGTCCACTCCAGCAGGTATTTGCATATCTTTATCAGACCACATATTCAGCAAAGAGACAAGCGGGTCTGAAGATGCACAATTATGGATAAAATATTGGTAACATGCAGCTTACTTTCCTCTCGTACTATGAAAGAAGATATTGGCTCCAGGCAGGTTCCCATTTTCTGTACATTCTCTATTTTCCCATCAGATCCGCCTTCATTCATTCTCCACAGGCTCAATACAAAAAAATGTAGTCAACTATTGTTGCAATCTGAGAACTCAAAAGAAAACACAAACTAGATTGAAAGCCAAGTTGTACTACAAGAGCTGTTATAAAAGCAAAATGATCCTTTCTTTGCAGAGTATTGTTTTAAAGATGCAAGTGAATTAGATCTGTAAAATGAGATGAGATTAGCCTTAACATGTAATTAATATTTATTAAGTTTTTAATACAACAGACATCATTGAGGTGAAAAGGGTGGTTATTGGTTCAAATTTCCTTACATAAAACTTGACCTTTCTCTGCTGGGAGACTTTCCAGCTCTCTGAACAAAAGACAGAGCTAGGCTATTCCCATGCCTACATGCTGGAGAAATTGGTTTTGAAAGAAAGAAATCCAAACTCTGCCTGCTCTTTTCCTCCTTAAAAGAAGAATGGACAAATGCGCTGGTCTGTTTGTCTTGCCCTGTGTCTGTATCATATGAATTGGAGAGAGCTTGGCAGGAGGCAAAATGTCTGGGTTCCCAATTGGGTCACCAAATTGGCCCATTAACCACATTTCGGTTTCCCTTTCTTCGGTTGTTGGTGGCCTACGCTCTCTAAGTGAAAACTAATATCTTTCCTTCACATGGGACTCCTTAATGACACTGAGAAGCAGAGTGGTGACTTCTCATATTAGAGCAATTTGTTCAAAGCCCGAAGGAATGGTACAGCAACTTCATCAAGTCATTTTTTCCTTCTCTTGCCAAACAGAGCAGGAGCTGAGACTGGGCCTAGCTGTGGACATTAGCTATGTAGTGAGCTTCCCTTTAAACATGAATGCTTTTTAAAAATCACGAGGAAATAACTTTTGCAGGGGGGGAGCAGGCAGTGAGAGAGAAAGCATTGGTAATGAAGTGCAAAAGGGGAGACAAGTTTAACCTTGTCCTTGACAACTTATCCTCTCCAAATAAAATAGAAGACCCTGAAATCACGTAGCAGTTACTCCTTCTTGGTTAAAGAGAAGCAAGGTTATTTCTCTATTCTCAGCAGTAATTCTAGCTCAGACAAGCCGTGTTTCCCGCATTCTTTACAGTGGCAACTAGAAAGCTTGAGCAAAATGCACCCCTTTGCGAAGTGTTAATCCCTACCCCTGAGCTAACTAGGGCTTATGCTATCAGATTCATCTTCTCAACTGGAAGCCAAATCATCTTATTCCACCAAGAGACTTTTATTGATAGCATTCTGCATGGTGGTGAGATGACAATGGTACAGCGCCCTCCTTCTGGACCTGATATCTCCTTGTTCTATCCCAAAGTGTCCTCCAGCCTCTGTCTGCTTAATGCTGGGACTGTATCCTCAGCCTGACCCAACCAAAGTGTGGTCTACATGGGTAGGCTCCTAGGCTCTCTGGCCCACTTTCTAGATGGGTTACTTCTTATTCTACCTTTGGCAGCACTGGGGTTTCCATTTATGGGTACTCTCCTCTGCGCCTCATCTTCAACTCCAGCTCCAAGCTCTTCTGGTTCTTTCCTGTCCTATACTTAGATCTTGGACCCCTTCTGGACCCAAGATATCTTTGAACAAAAATATACTCTGGGACTTCTGTTATATAATGGCAGGATATTAACATTTCCTCATTTGTAATCTCTTGACCTCTTAGGGTTAGCCTAAGCACAAAAGCAATGTTTTAAACTGTAAGAATGTACACCAGGCTAAATCATGGGTGGCTTATTATTGTCACTATCACCATCCCAACCTGAGCTCGCCTAGCTACTCCTGATAGCTAGTAGACCAAATTAAGGAAACAAAAAAATCTGTTTTTCAAAATAATTCAAGTAACAAAAACATCAACACATTCAACAAAGCCCCACAACAAGCCAACTGGAAGAGAAACTTGATGGATCTTTCTCAGCCAAAAAAAAAAAAATGTCCTTATCACATTTTGCTGTGGCTGGAGATGTCCGTTGTTCAATGAAAATCAGGCTTATAGTATCCCTATGGTATATCCACAATCTTTCTTTCTTCTCCCTTCCAATAATTCAATCCCAACCCAAACAGAAGAATAAAAGAGTCTAGTTGGCAAGTGTCTCTCTGGAGCAACCCTTGAGAAAAGGAGGCAGAAGGAGGCCGCATCCCTCTTTTAATTAGCAATGTGTATATAGTCCAGTTTCTGGTCCTTGTAGCCAGGGCTGGAGGAGCAACTGGCATCCCCTTCCCCACCCTCTTTGATTTTCTTTTCATCTACCCCTCCCTCTCCACCCCATCCTTCTGCAGCCTAACACCCAACAAAATGTGGTTATTTGCATGAAATCAATAGCATGATTCACACACAAAAGCTCAGAGAAATCTGCTATGCAACTGTGCAAGTATTTTTTTTTATGAACCAGACTCCTGAGTGCTTGCCAACAAGCTAAATTATCCTCTTGTTAAGCGTCATATATTCTTTCTCACTTCTTTCTTCTCTTCCATGTACTTCTTAATATTGATAAGCTTCTTGTAGCTGAAGAAAGCATTTGCATTTTTTTCTTAAGTTTTCTGAGTAGCCAGTAGCACATCAAAAGATCTAACTCTCTGGCCTTCCTATCTCTCCTCAGTATCTGAACTATCTCTTCCCAGATGCTCATGGGAAGAGTGCCATGGGGCAGAAAAGAAGGGCAAGGGGATGTTTAAGGCCAGGTTCAATAAGAGCAGGTCATGGAACAGGAAGTGGGAAGACATAGGCCTGGAAATGTGGCAGAATGTAGATGTAGTAAGCAACAAAAATCATCCCTAGCAAAGAGAAGGTTCATTATTTGTCTATAGCACTTGTGAGAATTAGACGATGAAGATCTGGTTGCAAAGGGTTCTGGCTCTGTATTTTCTGTACTGCCTGCAGTGTCACCACGTTAGTCCTGTTCAAGGTAGTCAGGGACCACAAGTTAGGGGATTTGAAACACTAGCAGGGGAAGAAGAAACAAAGACAGAGGAGGAGAAGAAGGAAGAAGAGGAGGAACAGACTAACTGTCCTGTCATCTGGGTCAGAGGAAATAAAGAAAGCAGCAGTTGGTGGGCTTCTATTGATGCATAATGTAAAACCATACCACTACATACCAAATTATAATAATAACATACATATAAAAACTTGAATCATGATATACACACAGCTTTCTAGTTTTATTCCCTTTATATATTATGAAGGTTTTCTCTTGACAACTCAGATAATTAAATATTATTTTAAAATATAATTTAATGGCTGAATGATCTATCATATTGCTTTGCCACAATATGTTTAAACATTCTCTTATTATTGCCTGTTTATAGTATTTCCAATTTATCCCTACCACAAAGACTACTGTGATAAATATTCTTGAGTATTAATATTGGATAACATTCTATTAATTTTAAAACATAATACTAGAAACTGCATTATAGACACAAAGTATGAACATTTTAAGACTTTTTATAAATAGTTCTAAATTACTTTCCAGAAATACTATACCCAATCTTATTTTCAGAAGCAACAGTACTGAAAAAAAATAAAGTTGATGTTGCTAAAATCATTTTAAATATGGGATGGTGTGTGCAAGCTTTTCCTATCAAAAGATTTAAGCTATGTTAGAAGTGCATAGGAGTATATTGTTCTTTGCAGGTATCTATCAAGTGTAAATATAAATTTAAAATGATGTATGGAAATGTTAAAGCCTTAAAAAAAGCAGGTTAGAAAAAAAAAAGAGTCAAATCCAGTGTCACAAGCTGCTGCCCAACTTTCCTGAACTAAACCAGCATAGAAGGTTTCATTAACTATCCCTTTATCTATTCAGCTCATTCTCTTTAAGTAGTTGCATAAAGGGGTTTCAATTGAGCACATCAGTTTGTGAGTACAATGCTTCTTGATTGACGTCACCCCCCTCATTCTTCTCCCCCATCTCTCCCAACCTCACCCAACCCCTCAAAGTTACCAGGGTCCATTTTCACATGTGTACATTGAGTATTCTCTTTATGATTTTTGTCACTGATAATATAGATAATCTATGCAACTTCCTTTAGTTTGTTCCTGAGCTCTCTAAAAATGTTAGCGCTTATGTTTCCCAGGAACTTGTGTTTTATGGGTTTATGTCATGTGGCCTTTTCCTGTCATGGCTTATCCTCTCTCCTGTCGGTGGATATTTGGGTTGTTTCTAGTTCTGCTTTCATACAGACACGGCTGCTGGGAAGATGCCTCTTTGTGTCACCTGAGACTCTTTGCTAAGAAGCCATGATTTACAGCCTGAGGCTGTGCCGTCTCAGGACTGTCTCAGTCCTGTGGAGATAGAAGACTTTCTAAGGCTTTTCTGGGAACAGTGTCCACGAAGAGACTTACAAATCATATCTGTACATACATGCTCCTAAAACCAACCCTTTCTAACCTCTCACATCTTAAGAGCTATTTTCCAGGTTTTTGGAAGGAAAGCATACCTCTCATTCATCAGAATACCTACTGCAATAGAACTACTAGCTGCAAAAGTAAAGACTCGGGCGTGACGAATAAAAAGACATTTCAAAATGTTATGGCGATGTTGAGGAAACAAATGACTTTAATGAGTGGATAACAAATCACATTGCAAATCAGATGCATACCAATTATTTGTTTCCCACAAAGCCAAGCTTGTAGCACCTGGATTACTGAAAGTAATTTCAGATGATAAAATTGTCAATCATAAATCACAAGGTGATTCTTGGCAAATAACAGAATGGTTGCGAAGAATCCAGAAACATTGCTCAGCCAAACTTTTCCCTTTGTTTGCTTAGATGAAAAAGGATTCTTAGCACTTTCTGTTGTTAAAAAAATAGTAAATAGGAATCCAACTGATGTTGTGCTCTGTCTTATTTTGGCTAGAAATAAAATATATTCAAAGATAGATAAATAAATTATAAAAGCTCTCTACCATTTCAATGAGATATCCATTTCCTAATAAAATTTTAGTTTCCATAGTTAGTAATTATCTAGAAAAACAGATAACTTATTAGGTTCCATCAACTGTGTATTTTATTAGCAACTATAATGATAACTATAAGGAGAAGTAAGAGTGTTTTAATAGATTATTCTGAGCCAATACTTAGAGAGTATGCCCACTTAAGTATGGATACAAGTTACCCCAAATGTCACCAAAAGAAAATATTTGTACTATGTAGAAGATAAATATCATATCTGTAAATATTTGAAAAAATTCACTTTTTGCACATGATTTTGCTCTACAATTTATAGGGTTAAGATGTTCATGCTTGCAGCATAAAACTACATTAAATTAGAATGAGGTATGTTTATGGCACCATATAATATAAACACAACTTAAAAGAGTAAATATGTGAAAAAAATCTTAAATTTTTAAAGGAAAGCTCAATTACGTTTTTTTTCTTTTTCATGAAGTCAATACAAAATTGCCTATATTTAAAATCTCACAATGGAGAACAATTCAGTCATAAAGGAGAAATCATTTCCAGGAAAAATAGATGGAACTGTTGAGGGATATTAACCAAGATGAAAAAAAAAAAAAAAAACCCAAACACCTAAATATCTCCAGGCACTTGTGGCTCATGCCTGTAATCCCAGCTACTTAGGAGGCTGAGATCTGAAAATCCTGGTTCAAAGACAACCATGGCAGACAAATCCACAAGACTCTTATCTACAACTAACCAACAACAACCTGGTAATTGAGCTGTGTGGCTCAAGTGGTAGAATGCCAGCCTTGAGTGAAAAAGCTAAGGAACAGTGACCAGGCACTGAGTTCAAGGCCTAATATTGGCACAAAAAAAGATCAACAAACAAATACCAAATGCTTTCCTTCCAAGCAAATCTAAGCTGAATAGGAGAAGGAAGAGGAAGAAGTAAGAGCATAACAAAAGGACCGTTTGGAAGAGAACAAAACAGCCAAAAAGGAAGGAGAAAGAAGAGGACAGGGAAGAGGATCACACTATATAATAAGTATAATAATACCCATAATACATATAACATGTATATAATATATAATTATATATAAATGTAATATATAATATATATAATGCAGACATGCATATATAAAGATAGCAAATACATCCTATAAACATCTACATACATGTGTAGATACATATATATGGACATATGTACGTGTGTATGTATGTGTGTATACAGATAGATAGATAGATAGATAGATAGATAGATAGATAGATAGGATAGATAGACGATAACAAATGAAAGCTATAAAATGCTATTTGAGGAAAAGGGAGTGGGTAAGAGTTCCAGAAATTTAATCAAGGGGATAAAGTTGTCCAAGGTACACTTAATATTTATAGAATGGAACTCCTTTGTATTATTAGTATATAGTAATTTAAAAATTCCTGTGAAAATTTAGATGACATTTTGAGACTGTGCAAGCATTGAATAGCTTTTTGTTCTTTGTTGTTTCAGAAATTGGAGGTCGGCTATGGGTACAGGTGCATATGCCTGATGATGCCTATACCTTGAGAGCATAGAGCCAGCTATGCCATTTGTGGAAAACGACATGGACATCTTTCTTTTTCCCAGTCAGGATTTCAAGCTGTCAATTCTACCAGCACACTACATCCTAATCCTAGACATTCTCTCAAATACTTCAGATTGAAGAGTTGTTTTATTTTTGCCAAGCCAGTGGGTATAAAATGGCATTTTATCATTGTGGTTTTAATTTGCATTTTCCTGAATTAATGAGGTTGAGCATATTTTCATGTTTATTGGCATTCCATGTTACTATTATTTGTTTTTAAGCTTTGCTAATTTGATTTACAAAAATGTGATGCTTCATTTGCATTTCTTTGATAACTAACAGGGTTAATACTTTTTCATATGCTTATTAGCCATTTCTATTTTTTTTTAATGTGAATTGTCCATTCACATCCTGCCCATGTTTCTATTGGGATTTGCAGGGTTTTCTTATGAATTCAAATGAGTTCTATTAAGGCCTAACCCCTCACTTGTCATATTTATTGTGTTGTAATCTTGAGATAAATGGTACTTTGCTATATGATGCCATACTTCTTTTAATATACTTGTGAATGTGATTTGCTGATCCTTTATTTGGGATTTCTACATCAATATTTATAATTTGGATTGTCCTGCCCGGGCCCTACTTTGTATTGTTTGGTTTGGTTTCGTGTGTGTGTGTGTGTGTGTGTGTGTGTAAGTGTCTGGAACTCTGTCAAGTTTTAATGTCATGGTAATGTCTCTTAAAATGAACTCAAAATATTTCTGGATTTTTTTTTTTGCGGGGTAGAGCTTCTAATCAATTATATTTATCAAAACTATTTGTGTTTGAAAACCTAACCAAAAATAACTATGAAATAATCCGGATCTGATTTAGGGGAGGAAGTGTAATTCCTCAAGTGAATTATTAGGTTTTCTTTCTTTTTAAACCTAAATTAGTGTACACACTATCTCTAGCAAATCAGTTCCATTAAATACCAAAATTTTTATCATTAGTTCAGTTTAAATTAATGAATTGTAACGTTTCCTTTACAGTGATTTTAGATTCTTTTTATCATGGAAAATCTGGTATATATGTGTGTTGTGTGTGTGTGTGTGTGTGTGTGTGTGTGCATGTGTGTGTGACAGTCCTGAGCCTGAACCCCAGGCCTTCTGGGTGCTGTTCTTTAGCTTCTTCACTCAAGGCAGAGCTCCATTTCTGGCTTTTGTTTGTGGCTAATTTTTGAAGGAAATATTTGTTGGATTTATTTTAATAGTCATCTAGCTATTGTTTTAGTCTTCTTCCTATGACGAACTAACTCTAAAGAAATAACTCTCGTTCTTCTCTTCCTTAAAATAACTTGAGTAGTGGCTGGGAATATGGCCTAGTGGCAAGAGTGCTTGCCTCGTAGACACGAAGCCCTGGGTTCAATTCCTCAGCACCACATATAGAGAAAAGGCCAGTTGTGGCACTGTGGCTCAAGGGGCAGTGTGCTAACCTTGAGAAAACAAAACAAAAACCTTGACTAATTCTCCATTGAATCCTGATTTTTTTTAAATAATTTTTATTTTCAAGGTGATGTACAGAGGGGTTACATACATATGTAAGGTAATGAGTACATTTATTGTCAAACTTGTTACCCCTTTCCTCATGTTTTTCCCTCCTCCCCAATTCTGCAGTACCCCCACACCCCAGAGTTATACAGTTTACAACATATTGTCTTGTAAGTATTGCTGTTGCATCAGTTCGCCTTTTACCCTTTGTCTAACCAGTTTGATGTTCCTCTTTCCTTCCCTAATTCAGATAAATATATATACAATACCCAGAGTACCAAAATCAAATATAGCAACAACAGGGGCTGAGCCATGGATGCCAGTTCTCATCTTCATTCACATTCCTCAACATTCTGACCATAGAGATATTTCTGAGATCAACTTCCGGTATTTCTTATGTGATTGTATTGTTCTGGAGACAAACTGGACACTACGTTTTCCAAATGTTCCGGTCAACACGTTTACCTATGTCTTCCCTCCTGCCCTCCCCACACTCTCTTCGAAGTATTTTACCACGTTTTAAAATTTTATCCAGCCTTCAGATGGTTGTAGCTTCCTGAGGTGCTCCGAATCATGCAGATATAGAACCATGAGGTTATCTGCTATTGGTTGTATGGCTTTATTTGGCCAAGGAGTAAGCCATGAGTATTGATACATGCTAGGCAGGCTTCTCCTGTTGAAGTACTAAGGATCATTCCATGACCACAATAGTGCTTCTATCAAAAGCCCCCTGTCATCCACAACAACAAGTAAGAAGCAAGTCATTCTTAACAATTATCCCAAGATAACAGGTACAAACCAAGCAATCAGGAAGTATGATAATAAACCTCATGAAATCTCACAAACTATGCTTATAAATATTTAACGTATCTATATGTTTTTTTTTTCTTATCTCTCCATAGAGAAAGGAGAAAAGGAGGTAAAATAGCACAACACATAAAATCAGAGAATCAAAGAAGGTAATAACACAGTTTTCCCCACCTGGGATTTCCATGTACCTCCCATTTGTGTTGTGTACATAATTTACATATTGTCTTAACTAGTACCAGCATCAGGTATTAGGATCCCTTGCCCTTTCTGTGGCCTCTTAGGATCCAAGCTAGGGGGAGACAGGCAGAAATCCATCTGGTTCAAATAATCCTAGTGTACTATACTGACTTCATAATGTCTGAGGCCTATCACAGGAGAGAGCAAAGTGCTGTCCCAAGCTCTTCACAAGAAACACTGCCACAGAGATTTTATTGCTCCCAGTGTTACAATATTTTCTCAAGTCTTCTTCTAGTTCCACTTGTTCTTCCATCTCTATGACAACACACGTTTTATTAATTTCGGAGACCTGAGGGAAAGCCTCCGGGGTTAGTTCACTTTTAGGACTCACCTCTTGCTTTGACACTCCATGAAGACATTCTGATGCCATTCTGATATATTTTGTATACCAGAGAGGAAGCTGGATGGTGAAATACTGCAGATGGCAAAAAACATAGAATTTAGCCAAGATATCCTAAAGCTATTAGATGGCACAACCAATGAGATGAAAGAAAGCCATTATAAAAAAAATCTAATCCATTTAGATTTGGAGATCAATGTCTGATCTGCCAGAGAAAAAATGAGGATAGACTAAAAAGGGTTTAGACTGTTTCTATTATGCCTTTCCAATTCAGGACATGGGAATTAAAGGCCAAAGAATAATATTGTGAGATGAACTGGCCACCATGATGTAGCTGACCGAGTTCAATAACATCCTGGTAGTTTCTGCTACTTTTTCCTATGCAGACTTGGCCAACTTTAAGAGATGTAATTCAAAGATCTATAGGTATATATTATAGAGAGATATGATGGATAATATTTATATCTAAGTTGAATAAATATGTATTTATGCAGAGATAGATGATATAACTGTTATCAAACTATTGAATCCAAGATCCTCATCAATTGTGGGATCTTGTCTGACCATACTTCCTCTGAATTATTTCTTCCTTTTTATGAGAGCATAAATGTCCATATATTTTTATTAAATGAATAGAAACATCAGAAATTGCCTAAATTCACATGGAGGGTTTGTGGAAGCTGGACTATCTCTGCACATCAGAATACATGTGTCCCAGTACAAGTACATAGCATTTCCATCAGAATTGCTACTAACTAAATATATACCTGTTCATATTTTAATTTAATTTAATTTAATTGTAAAGGTGATATACAGCATGGTTACAGTTACATAAGTAAGGTAATGAGTACATTTCTTATTAAACAGTGTTACCCCTCCCTCATTTTCTCCCACTTTCCCTTTCCTCCAACTCCCCTTCTCTTCAACTTGTAAAGCTCATTTCCAACATGGTGTTTTGTGAGTATCGCTGTTTGATAAGGGAGCCCAAATCATGAGGTGGAAGAAAGATAGCCTCTCCAACAAATGGTGCTGGAAGAATTAGCTATACACATGTAGAAAACTAAAGTCACACCCTTATATATCACCCTGAAACAGAATCAAATCCAAATGGATCAAAGTCTTTGAGGTATGAGAAGATAACCTGAAAATATTACAGCAAGGGTAGGGGATACACTAGGGCCCTTGGCACAAGTTAAAACTTCCTAAATAAAGATCCAGAAACACAAAAAATCAAAGAAAGTTTAGACAAATTGGATTGTATGAAACTGCAGAGCTTCTGCATGGCAAAGGACATAGCTTGCAAGATAAATAGAAAGCCCACAGATTAGGAGAAGATCTTCACTAGCTATACAACAGACAAGGCCCTAATATCTAAAATACACCTAGAGCTCAAAAAGTTAGCTGCCCCCCATAACAAATCCTCAACAAAACAACCACCCCTCTAACAAGTGGGCTAGAGCTTAAAGAGAGACTTCTCTGAAGAGGAAATAAGAATAGCCCATAGACACATGAAGAAATGCTCAACATCTCTGGCCATAAAAAAAATGCAAATCAAAACTACATTGAGATTCCACCTACCCCAATTAGAATGGTCATTATCAAGTAAACAAATAATAACAGATGCTGACTGCAATATAGCCAAAAGGGAATGCTACTACACTGTTGTTGGGAATGTAAACTAGTTCAACTACTCTGGGAAGCAGTATGGAGATTCCTCAAAAGCCTAAACACACAGTTCCTCTATGATCCAGCAATCTCACTCCCGGGCATTTATCCAAATGATCACAAACAAGGCCACACTAAAGCTGCCAGCACAACTATGTTCACTGCAGCATATTTACCAGAGATAAGATATGGAAACCCAGATGCCCCTCAGCAGATGAACAGATCAAGAAAATTTGATATATATATACATAATGGAATTCTATTCTTCTATCAGAAAGAATGATATCACCCCATTTGTAAGGAAATGGGAAGACTTGGAAAAAGTTATATTAAGTGAAGTAAGCCAGACCCAAAGAAACAGGCTATATGTTTTCTCTCATTTGTATTAATTTCTATATGTCTAGGATAGTCCTAGCAGAGGATCACAATAGCTCAATAGCTATATACATATGACTATATAAAATGATGCTAATCAAAATGAACTCCAAGATATGGAAACAAGAGGGTTTTTTAAAATGTGTTGTGTAAAGTTATTTCTTTTCTCTTTTTTCTTCCCTTGGTTTATCCCCTGATGGTACTCTTTTGTATTTTGATACCCTGTGTCTTGTATATAATTTATCTGATTTGGGGAAAAGAAGGAGGATAACAAAATGGTGAGATAAAGGACAAAGTATGAACCATTACTTCTTTTTAATGAAATAGAGCAATATCTACACTGAAGATAAGAAAAATAATGGATATAAGAACCTAGGGTGTAAATTATTCTCAGTAAAAATTAGCAAAGCAATACTAAATGTCTAAGCACCACCCTTATTATCCTCACCATCACCAATGGGCTCTTTAGGACGGTCAGGTTTGAGCCTCCCTCTGGATATCCTACAGCAGTGACAACCCCATCTCTGCCACAGTCAGGTCAGGAGCACCAACCATATTGTCTGGCCATAGAAGAAACCAGAAATGAGTTCAGGAGATAAAAATCAAAATAATATAAGGTCAGGAACATAAGCAGTCAGTGTCAAGAACCACCACCACCACAACAACAACAAAAAGTAGAAATAAAAATGAGTTTTGACTTTCTGTCCTAGAAAGAGCAGAGAAAGACAGGATAGAATAATAGCATGTGTGTCTAAGAGTTTTAAATAACTGGTTTTTCTGTGAGGCTGTCTTTCACCAGCCCATTACACTGACTTGCACCATGTTCTACTTCCTCCCTCAAAGGCTCCTGTAGCCTGTGAGAGGTAGGGGATTCAAAGCAGCATAAAGGATCACCCTACTAAGGAATTAATTCTTTTCCTCTCCAACCAATAGGACCCTATCTGTAGGCTCAAGCCAATGGAACCAAATTTAAATTTTCTTTCCTTCACTTCCCATTACCTGATCTATCCCTCATACACTGAACCTTCTTTTCTGCTAAAACGCTTCTCCTGCTAGTCCCAGTGCCACTAGGCCACATCCAGCCCTTGTCAGTTCATGCTTGATTTAATTCAGCACCTTCCACACAGATGTCCCAGTCTCCAGGGCCTGCCAATTTCAATCCACCCAGCCCAGCTGCCAGGGCAATCTTCATAAGGCAATGCTTTCATTGCATCACCTCATCTCATGGGCTGTAGAGTCTCCACCTCGCCACTTCCATTCCTCATCCCTGCAGCTACCCTACCCTTCAGCCAGGCTTATTGGCTTATTTCTTAACCCCTGAATATGATTTCTTTTATACAGTGTCCATAGCATTCCCTGATCTAAAATGCTCCCTCCCTTTCTCTCTACTCTGTCGTTCTCCTCATTGCCCTTCACACCTTAGCTTAAAACAATAGCATTCAATCTGCATCTACTGGAGCAATAACTTACTTGTGCCTAGACTCAGATGTTTGTGGGATAAAACATGATCCTCAAATCCCTCCTAGTTGCCCAAGAATTAGCCATTCAGTTTGATCTCAATCCCTCCCTAGGTGCCAGCTATGTTATACAGCTCCACTGCACAATAATTCTCACTTGGCGATATGTTAGTTTATAAATGTTGTGACTTCATTTCAATCTCTCTCCAACCGCATGAAAATTCCCCAAAGGCGATGACTCTGCTTTCCATTTGCAACCGTCTGATCGCATATGCATAAGTGTGCATAGAACCAGCTCCAGAAATGTATGTAGCTGCCTGAAGTAGACCGTGTAGATGGCCCGGGGAAAACTGACCTTTCTATAAGAAAAATAAATTGGAAATAACCTCAATACTCCACCTCATAAATACATTATAAAATATCCTTATGATACAATATTATTCAGACCTTAAAACATTTTTGAAGGAATTTTTAATGGCATGAGAAAAATCTCACTATATAAACTTGATTTATAACTAATTTTTATATAACCATAAGTTGTCGTTTCAATTTCAAAATATGAAGGTAGAAAGCTGAGAGGAAATTTATAAAAAGAAGGGGAATAAAAAATAGAGGAAGGAAGGTGAGAAAGGGGAAGAAATTGAGCAATGGGAGAAAGGAACAGTAAAGCGTGCATGCTAGATATCTCTGAGATGTTCTGAGTCTTTGTCCTCTTTCCATTCATCAGGAATTCCTATCTTCAGTGTTTCTTAAATAATTCTGTGTTGCTTACAAATAGGAAAAGGAGAACATGAAGCATATTAAAACTAAAATTGTTTCCCAAAATTATAAACAGTATTTTAAGAACTTATCATGCTAAAGGGGAAGAGTAGGCATGTGATGGGGTTGAGAAACTGATAGCCAGGAGTTGGAGAGAGAGCCAGATGGCATAGAAATGACAGATACTTTTCGGTGGGCAACACCCTGTTCTGAAACCTGATTGGAGGAAATCTTTGCTCTTTCCATTCTGAGTGTTTTACCAATCCCCTATCCTGAACAAGAGTTTCCATGACCCTTTGTATCACCACAAAACCTGCACCATCAACTCTATGCTCAACACCACTCATGGTTCCAGCTCCTTTACTTCTACCATCACTACATCCATCCCTACCACCTCATCCATCTTCATCCCCTCCGCTGCGTCGGCTCTACCACTTCCACCATCTCTACCATCATCACCTCCACCCCCATCACCTCCACCACCCTCATCATCTCCAGATCACCTGTACCACCTGCGCCTGTCTCCTCCATCTCTACAGTCATCACCTCTACCATCTCTAACATCATTACATCAATAGCCACCCTCTCACTCAACCAACACCTCTACCGCGTTCACCTCCAGTCCTGTCTCTACAATCTGTAGAGTCATTGCCTCCATCTTCATCACCTCCATACCTACCACCTTCATGATCAATACCTCCTCCGCTATGTGCATCTATGTCATCCCCAGATGCACCCCATCACCTTTACCACCACTACCATCATCATCTCTATTTCCACCACCTCTACCATCACCTCTGCCTCTTCCACCTTTGCCTCCACTTTCACGTCACCATTATGACCTCCACGCTGTGTCTGCCTCCACTACCATCTCTCTTATCACCTTCCACAGACTACACTGGATGACACATTGTAAAAGGACAGGGAAACTAAATATGGGAGATTGTAATGCACTCCTCAGTAAACTCTACTTGAAATATTAAAAAGAAGTGAAACTGTCCTGAAGACTGTCATAAACATCTTTGGCTCATAATGACTAACAATTGAGGGAAATTGGCCTGTAGAATGTGAGGAAAACCCTGAGCTAAAAAGAGAACACTGACTGGAACGTGTCTCACCCTAAGTGTCAGGAGTTCACAAAAATTTTAGGAATAAGATTATTTTATGCATTTAGTATTATGTCACCCAATACTTTATGAAATGCTTACTTAAGGAAGAAACTATAGGATATCGACAGTTAACGAGGACAAAGAATAAAATGGAAGGTACATCTGAGGCGGGTAGGGGTAGCATGTGTGTGTGTGTGTGTGTATGTGTGTGTTTCTGTGTATGCATACTCACACATTCAGTGGAGTTCACGTGTGAGAATCATTCCACTTGCCTGTAGCACCATTTGGTTCTGCTCAGATTATTACATATTTTCAAGTACATATTGAATAAGAGTCACTCATGCCCAGTAGCATGAAGGGATGTGCTGTTTCAAATTAACCTTGTCTATAAAGGAAAATGTATGTGCACGCCACAGCCAGATGGAAAGTGGCTTGTGTCTACAGCCTCTGTTATAATTCAACTAAATCTGTAGAAAGGCTGCAGGTCTTCAGGAACACAGGTGAGCAGAGAACTGCGGGGGGGGCGGGGGGGGAGGATGTTTAATCAGCACAGGGTCTAGAATAGGAAGGAGAGGATGAAGGATGAGTGAGTGCCCATGAAGCTGACCCTGAAGCAAAAGACTGTGGCCTCCTGTCCACTTGTGCATATTTAAAGAGAGATGATGAGGCGACAAGTGATAGCCTTCACCATTAACTCAGTCATATTCATTCATGTCACATTTCTTGGATATTTAATGCCCAAATGTTCTAGGCATCTGTAAGTAATTTGCTAATACAATCATGAATAATATAAGCAAAAAAAACCATATTGAGCTTATAATGTATAAAAATAAAATGGAGATCAAACAAAGTATGTATTATTTAAGGAATGGTGAGTAGTTTCAGGACATGGTAAAGGAGATAGAGGGTAGGTAACTGCAGTCCTGGGGCTGCTATTTCTACATGGGGTAGTCAGGGGAAACCCCACTGAAGAGCAAACATTTGAACAGAGATTTGAATGTGGGGGAGAGGAAAACAATACAAATATCAGAGGGAAAAATCTTCTAGGCAAAGACAATAGAAACTCCAAACACCGTGGAGCTGAAAGAAGCTGGAAAAATTTCAGAGTGTTGACAGTGGTACTGATCCCATAGAGTGTAATTGGAGGAATGAGTAGGGAAGAGGTAAGAAAATCAAGTCTGGAAGATGGCCATGACCTGGATCATATAGACACTTGAAGGCCAGGGGCAGAGACTTTGAATTGTATTCAGAGTTGATGGAAAATGTCAAAGGGCTTTGAAGGAGGAAGTTTTTACACCAGATGGAATTTAACCTTTTATATACTTTTATATACATTATCTCCTGAGAAGCTACACCTGTGTAAAATAAATATTTATACAGAGCACCCCCTGCGTTCCATCTCCTTCTCTAGACACTTCCGTTGGGACAGTTCATGTTAGCTTTCACCAATGTTGTTCTGGCACAGACTGACAGGTCTTCCTCTCAGCCTCACTGTGCACCTCGCCTCAACGCTCCTCTGATTGCATTTGTCCGTGTGTGCAACCTGCAGACGCTAGAGAAGTTAACCCCTGGAGAGAGTCATGCTTGACGATGGATAACAGGAGTTAATGGGTAAATACTTCTTTTTTCCCTCCTTGGACATTCAGTTCTGATTTTCTAAAGTGTTTTTGAGACTCCAAGTTCTCACACACTAATGTCACTAACCCCGTGGTGCGTTGAGTGTCCCTTCTACCCAGATTCACTCCCCAGTCTTGTGCTCCTTCCATCTGGGATCCTATTGTAGCCTGAATAGCCACTGGACTCCATGAAATAAAGGAAGAGAAGATGATGATCACATTTGTGCAGATGAGGAAGAGTTTATGTTGTACAAGTTTGTACCTGGGTGAGGAAGAGGACCCAGGTTTCCATTACTCCAGTCACTATGGCTCTAACTACTCTGTGATGCTGCCTTATACTCAGAAACTGGCAAGTGTCCATTTTTTCAAGGATGGATGGCCTTTCTTTGGCAGGACAGACTATCAACAAAGATATAGCAGAATGGCAAGAAGGAAGCATGGTCAGCCCATCTTTCAGGGATTCAGTTCCTAAGAGAAGGTCAGCACTTAGCAGAGACTGAAGAAGAAACCTGAGGAACGTGGTGTGGGTTAAAGGGAGGCTGTGCCTTGCTCTAGAGAGCAGGTAGCACCAAGTTCTCATTCAGCTGCAATTAATGGCAGTCCAGTAGCAGTATGCTGACCCTCAGTGCTCACCCCGAAGAAAGCAAATGAAGTGTCATTCTTGTTAGGAGCACAAGTATAGGCAGGAAGAATTCCATCAGCTATCTTTTTAAAGATGTAGTCATACTTATTAGAAACCAAAAATTATAATAGCTAGCAATATCTCCCGTAATAGCTAGTAATAATATCTCCCTTACTCAGCACTGTGTTATCCCATTGCATCTATTATCTTTCCAGCCACATTGTGATTTAGATGCAATAATCATCCATATTTTCACAATCAGCAGTGGTTAACTCAGCAAATGTCACACAGTTAATGAATGCAAGAACTGGACTCACACAAGGTCTATATTGTCATACCAAAGCCTGTCCTTCTAAGCCACTCTTCTAGAAGATCTGAGTGAAGACTCCTTTTTAGGAAGTAAAGAAAGACGGTTGGACATATGTGGATAAAGGAGGTAAAAATGATATGAAAGCCAGTATGGATGTTGAAATAATTCTAATGAGAAACAACTAGGAGAAGATATGAGATGAAACAAAGAGTGTGGACTATAAACAGGAAAGATAAGCCAGAACGTGACCCAAGGCTGTGAAGATAGAATCAGCAAGGCCGGAGGACCAATTAGAGCAGAGCACATGGGAAAAATAGAATGGGGAGGATTCTAAAATGTGGATTTTAATTGAATGATGACAGTGCCAAATATAGAAATAGGGCTATCAGTAAGAGCTAGGGAGAAATGGCACAGTCTTAGAGAAAACACAACCCCAAAGGCTGAATGAATTGTTGTGCTTGGATTCCTAAATGAGATTGGACTCACATTTGTATCAATTGTCCTTTTGTCAGTCAGGCTTTCCATTACTATAGCATATATACTATATATACTATATCTAAGATAATCAACTTGTAAGGAGAAAAGAATTCATTTCAATCCCGACTCACATAGCCCTATAACTGAGCAGAACATTATGACATGTGGTGGAACAAAGCTGCTTACCTCAATGTGACCAGGAAGAGAGAGAGAGAGAGAGAGAGAGAGAGAGAGAGAGAGAGGGCTTGGGTCCCAATAGCACCTCCAAGGTGACCTAACTTGTACTCACCAAGCTTATATGGGGCATTTCATTGCGGTGACAAGTGTCTGAGAAAAACTGAAATGGAGGATGGATAGATAGATGGTAGAGAGACAGATAAATAGATAGATAGATAATCCAGAAGAAGAGGAAGAGAGCAGGAAGAAAGAGAGAGAGCAGAGAGGAAGAAAATGAGAGAGACAGAGAGAGAAAGAGTGAGAGAGAGAGAAAGTCTAGTTGCGGACTTCATTGATGTTCAGCCTGCAGTGAGGCCGAGCATCATGGCAGCAGGAACCTGTGTCAAAGGCTACTTACTCACCTCCTGGCCAATGGGAAGAAAAGAAACATTCAAGGGCTTAAGATCAAGCCCCAAGGATGCACACCCAGCAACCTCCTTCAGCTAGACCCTACCTCTTAAATTTCCAAAACCTCCCGAAAAGAATGCCACCAGCTGCGGCCACACCATCAACAAGAAGCATGTGGGGGATCGACTTGTATTCCAGCCAGAGCATGACTCCATCTTTCCAATGTCTTCCCCAAAGCACCACAGGCTGATCCCCAAGCGTTAATGCGAAACCACGGGAGCGTGTCTAAGGGCGTCTAAGGTGCAATCCCTAAGAGTCCCAAAAGAACTCATAAGTAAAACCAGCTGGAGAAACAGACGCGCAAATGCCCATGCACTCAGTGTACCCCAAGTCTCCCACGTGGGCCCTTTGCTCCCTGCTCTGTCCAGAGGCTTCTGTGGTTCCTGACCCTCCTCTAATGGGTCTAATCAATTCCAAGATTCACAGTTTGGATGTCAAGCTATTTGTAGGTAAGGACTATATCTTAGAAACTTTTCTCCTATTCCAAATGACATTTTCGGTGGTTGTCAGCATCATACTTTATTGGGCTTTCCATTTTTATAGGAACTAATCTCAAAATGAAATACAGACTATCTTTCCTTCAGTTTGGAGCCATTTGAAGCAGAAATGTCCAGATCCAAAGCACTCACCTGAAGCTCCTTGGTCCGCATCAAAGCTCCTTGGTCTGCATTGTTTTAATGACAGGCTTCCCTCCACCTCAACCCTCAGTCTCTGCTTATAATCAGCATCTGAGTCTACCATTTTTCCTCTCCACTTGCTAGCCTCAGGCAGTTGAGACTTAGGAGCTTTGCAATTAAATTCTCCCCTCCAGCCAAACTGACCCCAAACCGTACTTATGAAATTGCCCAAGTTTATTGATTGTGCTGTGTTTGTTTCTCCATTTTCTGTGTACACCAGCCACCCACCCCCCTCTTTCCCAGGCAGGGCTGCTTTGCTCTCCTTACAAAGGTGTTTTCCTTAGGGCACAGAAAGCCTCATTGGCCAGAGAAGAGCTTAGCCTTTTGTCCTGCCAGCTCAGCAGGTTGCTTTGAGCATGGTAGCAGGTCTATCATTGCCTGTGGGCAGTTCGAGTCCCCAGCTAACAGGAGGAAGCAGGTCAGACAAATCTGCAAAACACTCCTGCTCCCAGCCCCCTCTGCACCATCCATACAGTTCAGTACTTTCCTTGTGTCCCAACCCACAATGTAGCAGGCACCCGTTGGTCTCTATTGACTGTTCAGCATGGCCTATGTGCAGTGGCTACTTTGGGGCTGGCCCCTAGGTTGGCTGAATTCCACAATGAACAAAGCTAGGAGCACCCAGGTCAGTGGGAGAGCCAGAAAGCTAAACAAGTTTCTACAGACCAGTGCAGCAAATGCAGTATTGTTCCTGGAGGATGGTCACAGAGGTGAAAAATCAGATCCTTAGTGTCTCCAACAACAAATAGAAGGAAGCTGTACACACAGAGCAAAGAGGCAAAGCGGGGGCTGTAACAGGCTGAGAGGACATCTACTGTAAAGGGAAATGGCCGGCCTGTACTAGGCATCTCAAGAGCAAGCCCATGATTAAAATGTTCAGTTTTCTAGGGTTTGAGGAGTTAAGGAGGAGTTTATGGTAATGAGAGTGAATGGATCTTAGGGAAATGAGGGATCATGACTTGGTAGAAGTTTGGAAGAAATCTGCACATGTACAACTCTGCCATCCTGTAGTTTTAAGTATATGTATGGAATGTAATACACATGAATAAAACCTTAAGTAGGAGTTTGTGTACACCTAAGGAAGAAGGGTTGTGGAAGGTACTAAGGAAGAGACAGACCTCACAGTGTTTCTCAGGGTGTGACCAAGAGAAGGGGTGGTTTTACTGTTCTTTCCCTATGCTTAGCCTGCCTCAGTGTCAGGGAGCCCCATTCTTTGTTAAGAAAAGGAAATAGTATTTGTTTATAGGGGTGAGGGCATGGTTAACTGGGACATGAAGTCGGGGCCTGTGTGCACCAGTTGCTTAGCTTTTTCACTCAAGGCTACCACTCTACCATTTGAGCCACAGCTCCATTTCAGGGGTTTTGGTGATTAACTGGCAATAACAATCCTATGGACTTTCCTGCTTGGGCTAGCTTCAAACAGAGATCCTTAAATCCCAGCCTGCTGCGTAGCTAGGATTACAGACATGAGCCACCAGTGCCTGGCTAGGAAGTTCTCATAGAAGCTAGGAAGGCAAGAAAAGAATTTTAGACATGGGGTTGACTTATGCATCAGACCCATAAGGTTCGTGTTCAGCACCTAGGGTCCATGATACACTTTGAAGAGCTCGTGAAAATTTAGGTGTTTTTTTTTTCATATTACAAGAGGAGATGAATATAGTATTGATAAATATGTAATAATTCAGCCCATGCTGTATATGTCTTTATACTGACAGGGTTGCAAATTATTTATGTTTTGGAAGAAGTCCCTCTAAAGGCAATATTGCCAAAATCAATGAAAGTAATAAATCGACCCCAACTTCGTGAAATAACTTCAAGCAGAGTAGAAGATAGCTTGTCAACCTATGAGGGACAAAGTAGGCTTTCTATTACAGAGAACAGCAAAAGTACCACGAATCTCAGCAACTTGGTAATTATAGGGAACTAATTGGAGTTGAAGAGCAGAAGACAGATTACTTAGAGAAATAGGGAGGGTTGTAATGGAATCTTATCTTCTGTATTAACAAATAGGGGCTAGAAATGGGACAGCTCATGCCTGTAATGCCAACTATACCAAAGGTAGGAATTGGGAGGACTGACGTTAGAGGCTAACTCAAACAACGGTATCGAGACCACCATCTCATCAACTAAGAGAAAGTTCATGGCTATTATCACAGCGACACAAGAGAGGTAGGGAGGAGGTTGGTGGTCAGAGTTTAGTCCCAGATAAAATACATGAGACACAACAAGAAAAATAAAGCAGAAAGGACTAGGGGTACATCTCAAGTGACAGAGTGCTTACTTAGCACTCACAGCCTCTTAATTCAAACCCACAACTACTGGGGGAGGTTGGAGGGAGGGACCACGTTATACAGACTGTAATTCATTTTATTACCTTGCTTTCTTTTACTCTCACTTAACTCCCAACTCAAAGCCAGTGCTTGCCCTTTCATTACTTATTCTCCCCCTGCTAATATTCCTTTGAAAACAAAAATCTAACTAGTATATTCTAAAATGTGACTGCCATGAGCAGGTTCTCTGACAACCCCTATGGAGAAATGGCAGTTCATTTATAACAGAATAGGTTTCCAGTGGCAGGTGAAGGAGGAGATTTGGGAGCAGATAGCCTCAGGAGCTTTTACTACAACCCTTTTCCTGCCACAGACCCTGAGCGGGAGCCCCTGGGAAAAGCTGGTGATGGGCCATTGGCTCCTCTCTCCTTCTGTTTAAAAAGAGCACAGAGGTCTACTCACTCAATGGCCATTTGTGAAGCACAAAGGAAAAATCAGCATGGAAGAACATGGGAAAATGTTCATTATGCCAGATTACAAGAGCCCCCCTCCTCACCTTAATGCATGTGTCATTTGAATACACTGTGAGAGGTGTTCATTATTGCCCCATTATTTAGAAATGTGCTTCAAACATCCCTCAAGCAGCAGTGTGCCATCGTGTTGTTTAAACATATGATTTGTTAAATCACCACCCTCACTGCCCTAGAGCCCAGAGGTTATTGTCTGGGAGCAAACACAACTTGGGGGTCCTCCAGCTCCTCAGTCCTGTCTCAAAGACTCCCTCCACCCCATCTTGATGGTTAATAAAGACCAACATTTGAAAAGCAAGGTCAAAGGGAGGACGAAGCAGCTCTTGAAACTGGCTGATGCTATGTGATTTTTTTTCCTCTTTCTGAAAAGACAGCCCATTGATGTCAAAAGCCAGGGTGACAAAGCCCAGACCACGTGAAAGGTAGGGTGGGGGCTTCTAGAAGGATCCAGGCTTGCCTTTTAGGAATATCTCCCATTAAAAGACTTGTTTATATCAAGACAGAATCCTATAAAAAGATGTGTTTAGGTGTGGATCATTCTTACTCTCAATATTTACATGTACATGAACACACACACACACACACACACACACACACTGATGTGTTTGTTTACAATTCTTTACATTGTAGGAAAAGAATGCTTATGGCAAGTACTGATTATAGAAAATCAAACTCTGATGCGTCCATCGATTTGAGCAGAAAATAAGAATAATGGGACAAAGGTTTCAAACTTTAAAAAGAAATCAATCTATGTAAATTTATCAAGAAGATACCTTGTGCATAAAGAGAGGCATGTCTTTTTCTTCCGTTTCTGGCACAGCCACTGTCAGCCATTCCCAGCTCACTGCTGTCTTGATCCTCACTTTCTCATCTACATACCTCATCTCTCCATGGCTCCTTTACAAACCTGGGGTGATTTGAGGAAGCCAAAGATGAATCCACAGAAAATACCTAACAATCTGAAGGCAGCGAAGCACTGAATATCTCCCTTCATGAGTCTGTCACAGGCCTGATGGACTTTTCCCCTACTGAGAACAGTATCAGGTCTCACAATATTCCCCCTTGCTGGACTCTGTGATCCTAGCTACTCAGGAGGCTGAGATTTGTGGATCACGGTTCAAAGCCAACCCAGGGAGCAAAGTCCAAAAGACCTTTATCCTCCATTAACCAGCTAAGAGCTGGAAGTAGAGCTATGGTTCAAGTGGTAGAGATCCAGCCTTGAGTGCAAAAGCTGAAGGACAACACCCAGGTCCTAAGTTCAAACTCCAATACTGGCACTTACACAGAAAGTGTTCCCACTTCTCAGAATTCCTTTATTCGTGAATGGCATTGCAGATCCCCAGTATGGAGGCTCAGGCCTTTGGAGATAATATCAATTACTTTCTTTAAGATGCAGTCTGTCACCAAATCCAAGCTGGTCTTTGCTGACAGTCCTCTCTGCTTCACCCTGTCTGCCCCAGATCTGAAGATCGACAATGGCTTTCTATTCTAGCTCTTTCATTCTCAGTCCTTCATTCTCAATGTTTCATAACATTTAGTTTGTTCAATTTCCTGTCATGCTACAACAGGCGAAGCACAAAACAGTTCCAGCTGAGCTTTTCCAATTCCTCATCATATCCTTTTAATAGCCCCTTCTCCAACACACGGTAAAAACTCTGTCCACGGCGACTCCTCGATGTCTGACAGGCCTAATAGGTCATCCACGATGACCTCCTCTGTCAATAAGGACATAGACACCCAGAGCACCAGTTACGGTCTGTTGGCCCAGTCTGTGCTACGTTCAACCTCCACAAAGAAACATTTCTTCGGAAGGGCGAGTCTGAGGGGCCCAGGTAATGCTAGCCAGCATTTCTCTTCCATTCCCAGGGCAGATGGGTGCTGGGGCTGGAAGTTTC
Source organism: Perognathus longimembris pacificus (assembly GCF_023159225.1). Lineage (NCBI taxonomy): Eukaryota > Metazoa > Chordata > Mammalia > Rodentia > Heteromyidae > Perognathus > Perognathus longimembris. The sequence continues at coordinate 55,618,558 of NC_063171.1, forward strand.
CAGAGCCATGTGATGGGATTTCCTAGGACAAAGATAGAGCCCGTATCAAAGGTGTTCCCACAAACTGCACTCATCATTGTGTATTGGGGAAGGTAAAACCCCAACCATGGGCCAACTTTCCAAGAAAAGGTTCCAACTTCACTAGTTCTATTGAGATTGCAAGGACCTTATGGCCAAGTTTCATATCAAAATGCAGCCCACAGCAAAGAAAAACTTGTCTCTTTCCACACCATTTGAAGAGGGGTGAAATACATTTACTACTCATTAAACTGCCCAATATCCTTTGTGACTGTGAGTTTACTAAGCCATCCGAGAAGAATGGAAAATTTCAAGCCTCCATATAAAAATTACAGAGAAGCCCGGGAATGAACCCACAGAACTACGCCTACTTAATCTTTGATAAAGGGGCTAAAACAATAGTTTGGAAGAAAGATAGCCTCTTTAACAAATTGTGCTGGAAAAACTGGCTTGCAAGATAAACAGAAAGCCCACAGACTGGGAGAAGATCTTTACCGGCCATTCAACGGACAAAGGCCTCATATCTAAAATATATGCAGAACTAAAAAAATTACTTTCCTCCAAAACAAAACTGCAAAGAACTAATAGCCCACTCATCAAGTGGGCTAAAGACCTACAAAGAGACTTCTCTGATGAGGAAATGAGAATGGCCAAGAGACATTTGAAAAAGTGCTCTACATCAATGGCCATAAAGGAAATGCAAATCAAAACAACATTGAGATTCCATCTCACCCCAGTAAGAATGTCATATATCAAGAAAACTAACAATAACAGTTGTTGGAGGGAATGTGGCCAAAAGGGAACCCTACTTCATTGTTGGTGGGAATGTAAACTGGTTCAGCCACTCTGGCAAGCAGTATGGAGAGTCCTCAGAAGGCTAAATGTAGAACTCCCCTATGACCCAGCAACCCCACTTTTGGGTATTTATCCAAAAAACCACAAACAAAATCACAGTAAAGCCACCAGCACAACAATGTTCATCGCAGCGCAATTTGTCATAGCGAGAATCTGGAACCAACCCAGATGCCCCTCAGTAGACGAATGGATCAGGAAAATGTGGTACATATACACAATGGAATTTTATGCCTCTATCAGAAAGAATGACATTGCCCCATTTGTAAGGAAATGGAAGGACTTGGAAAAAATTATACTAAGTGAAGTGAGCCAGACCCAAAGAAACATGGACTCTATGGTCTCCCTTATTGGGAATAATTAGCACAGGTTTAGGCAAGTCACAGCAGAGGATCACAAGAGCCCAATAGCTATACCCTTATGATCCCATAAGATGATGATAAGTGAAATGAACTCCATTTTATGGATATGATTGTTATATCACAGTTGTAACTACTTTCAACATCCCATGTGTATCTGTAGTTTCTACTATTGATGATGTTCGTGTATCACCTTCTTGTGATTGTATCTACACTCTGTAATCTTATCTGAGTGTGTACTGGTATTAGAATTAGGAAATTCAAAGGGAATACCAAAATTGAGAGACACAGGGTAAAATAAGAGAAACAACAACAAAAGCAATACTTGCAAAACTGTTTGGTGTAAGTGAACTGAACACCTCCGGGGGGGAAAGGGGGAGGGGGGAGGGGGGTATGAGGGACAAGGTAACAAACAGTACAAGAAATGTATCCAATGCCTAACATATGAAACTGTAACCTCTCTGTACATCAGTTTTATAATAAAAACTTAAAAAAAAATTACAGAGAAATCTCTCCTCCTCACCATCCTCCCCGCATTTCTTACCTCTAGAAAAGACAAGCTTCCCCTACAACCCCATGTGACTTTCAAAAGAAAGCATTGAATGAGAGCCAAGTTTGATTCCCACTTTTCCATTAACTCATCATTGGCTAGTCATTTCTCTCCTCTGGCCAATGTTTGTGCTCCTCTGTCAAACACAGGATGTTGAAATGTAAGATCCTTTTGGCCAGTTCTGATTCTTACAGTGCCTTGACCTCGTCTGCTAGAATATTCTTTACAAAGTATGTCCTGTGGCTGTCCTGGAGCTCTGTGACCAGACAAAGAACCACATCTCGGGAAGGTTTCCACATGAACCAAGCACTCAGCTTAGGCTAGGAAATTATTGACTTCTGATTTGAGATCCCACAGGGGACGTGGTGAAACAGTATTTTCTCTGCTAATAAAAGAAGAAAGGATTTGTTCCCTGGTCCATCATCAATCCTCGCATGTTTTATATAAATGCCCCTAGAAAGCTCACACTTTCACTCCTTGCCAAAACTGGCTGAGCTTCTGGCTGGGACTGGGGAACAGAGGAAGAATTACGAGTGTGGTTGAGCGCTCTGGCATGCGTGATGCTGAAGCAGCTCCGTGTATCAGTAACGTGTAATGACAGCCTCCCATCTGTTCTCTGGAAGCCTTCATCGCAGCCTTCGACAAGCTAGAAATCTGGAAGGAGATGAATACATGGGGGCTGTTCAAAAGCCACACGTGAGCTTCAAAGTACCTGCAAAATGGGATCCAGCCATGCATTAGCAGTGGGGAAGCTGGCCAGCTGCAGAGCTGGGGGCCTGGGAGGTAAAAAGGCAGGTAAGAGACCGGAAGGGATTTCTCCAGCTCTAACTTGATATGCTGTGTGCTTTAGCATAGGGTTTTGAGCATTCCTCATATCAGCGCAGAGAAAAGCAATCATTCTTCAAATCTTGTCACTGTGACAAGACTCCGAATTTTCCCCCACTGTCCATTGCGAGCCAGAACTGAGTGGAACTGAAAGTGCAAGAATAGACAGAATGCTGAGCACTCCCACAAACGGCCTCCCGTTTCCGCCCTTGGGAAAGAAGAGGTGGGCAGCAGGGAAGGGTGAGCGTCTGAGGTAGCCTAGCTGAACAGACGGTATTTGAGGATAAAGAAAACCTGAAAACCTTGGAGGGATACAGACCTTCGATGGACATGCATCTCCAAGAGTCCTGGGGAAGTGCTATCCAGGGAAAGCAAGCAAGCCACACACATGCAATTTTCCAGTGGCTTTCTGAAGACTGACTGTTGGGAATGAACGGGTGCCAGCATCCTTCGCTGCCTGATCTGGGAGCCCAGGGCTGCGTGTGTTTGCTTCAGGCGACTGATTAGCCAGCAAGAAAACTTATTAGCTCACCAGTTTCCCCTTAGTGCAGCCTCCCCCTCAGGGGATAGGAGGGAGGGGGGATATTTTCATGGATTCAATAAATGCTGTTGGGAATCTGAGATCACAAGCTTGGAATAAAAGAAGAATGTGAACAAGAGATTATGGAATTTGTTGAGGTTTATATGTGACCCAGGATGCAAGCTGCCAGGCTTCAGGTTGGGCTGGGGCAGGAGAACACCTCCCGTCTGTAGGTGGACATCACCTACTCCTTGCTCCTGGTCTTGTGCCATTTATTATTTCATTTATTTAAGAGTTTGCAAATCCAAGCCATGTCTTAATTCGCAGGATGGAAGAACAAGGAACTCACACTTAGTGGAGGGAGAAATAGAATATATGCACATGAGGTTATTATAGGATAAATTTAATGTAGGTTTCAGCAAGCGTAGATGGTGTAAGACAAAATGCAAAGCATTGCTATAGAAAGAGATGCTTGCGGGCTTGTCTGGATCTAGAAGGGCTTCGAGAAGGGAAGCCTAGAGTTGAAGGGAAGCAGGATGTCCTAGATAATAGGAAGCACACAAGTAGAGTGCCTTACTTCCTGCTCTTCCTCCCATCCTCCCAGAATTAACAGCGAGCTGCTATAATTCCAGACAAGACCTCTGCAAACCACGGAAGCCAGAGTAAGCATGGTCCCCTGACCTGGAGGAACCAGTATCACCTGTATGTTCCCCAAACTAGAGAAACTCAGGCCCCACTCCAGACCAGCTGCGTCAGGAAATGTGTCCAGCAAAGCCAGGAAAGTCACATGCAGATTCAAATCTGAGCATCAAACAAGTTCCCAGACTCCTGTTCCCAGACCCTTGGCTCATCTCTGCTCTCCCTGCAGGAAAAAGAGAGCAGCCTGCAGTAGAGCTGGATAGAAGTCCTCTGTGTGCATAGCAGGTCTCAGTCTGCCGAACTCCTGTTTGTGCAGACCTCCTGAGCCAGCATCTGACCAGAAGGCCTCTGTCTTGACAGACCTCTCTCATTATCTCCCTGGTTGTAGGAGGAGGTTCCACGCTGGAAGTGTGGCTTGTGCTTACACCTCAACTCCCTCAGCCTAGCTTTTCAGCACAACCTCCTTCTTGGGTGTAAGCTTGGCCAGAAGACTAGAGCAGGCCCTTTGGGAGTTCATTAGCCCTATAGGAGGCAAAAAGTTTTAGAGTCAAATGAATGCTTTCCATCACTTCCTAGTCCTGTGACCTTGGACAAGTTGCCATTTCCCTGAACCCTGGTTTTCTTAATTACAAGAATACCTGGGCTACGGTGTGTGTGAATGATAACATGGCCCTGGAAGCATAAAGTGGGTAGAGATACAGTGCCTCAAAGCATAGGCAGCAAAGCCATAACCCTGCATGGAATCCCAATTCTACTGCTGCAAGGCCAGCCTACATCCATCAAGCAAGTTCGTCACTTAGTGTTTTCATTTCATACTATTTCCTCTATAAAATGGAAATAATGATAGTAATGATCTCAAGTGTAACTCACCCAGAGGATGTTCAGTTTGATGTTTTAAGAGTATGCAGAACAGTTGCTAATATATCCTAAGAGCTACCTAAGACTTTGCTATCTAAATAAACACAGTGACATAAGTTCCAGGGAATGCCTCAGTTCCAGGGGGGAAAAAGATACTTACTTGTCTTTTCTCCTCGCTTGGTGGCCCACGTTCCGGATGGATGATGTCAGGTTGGGCGACCCATGGGAAGCAAGCTAGACAGGGGTGGGGATCCAAGAGGTGTGTCAGGGCGTGATAAGGACTACACAGTTGCCTGACCTTTAGTCCTTGTCAATCATTTGCCAAGCTGATCATGTGAGAGCCCTGAGAGTGCCAATCAGCTCTGGAACGCCATGCAGTGGGCCCTGGAGAACTGGCCTCTCAGCACATCAGAGTCTGGATGTGGTGAGAAAAGGAGCCCTGCTTCCCAGCACTACCCCCACTCCACCCCCAAAACAGGGACAGCTACAGCTTGCTTCCCACACAGCCCAGGGACCTAGAGGGGATTCTTTCCTGGTCCTTACCACTCTCCCAATAGCTTTATATCTACACCTTAGTGGAAACATCTATCCACACTTTAGTGAATCTTGTCCTGGACCCCCACTTGGTCCATCCTACCACTCCCATAGATCCACCTACTTTCTAATGGCTTTCTTTGTGGGGCACCCATGTGGAGACTTTCTCTCCTACTAGCTCAAGTGGAAGCCATTATACCTGAATGCTACCTACATTCAGTGGTGGCCCAGAGCAGTAGCCTCCTGTTCAGTGTTTGTTCAGCAGTAGGGTCTATGCAATGGACTCCTATCTACCTTATCTCCCTTCATTCCCAACCATCCCAGCAATCCTAATGGGATGCTCAATGAGGTTAAGTGTTCTGACTTGACTATTGTCATCACCTAGTGAGTTGCTGATCTGGGAATATCTAAATCTGACCTTCACAGCCCAAGACCTGGTTTCTGTGCTATGATTTCCCAGTGTGAGAATCAAAGCACAAGATTTAGTAATACACATTATTATGTTTAAAAAAAAAACTCCAGGAAGAGGAGAGATAATGTTTGAAATTTTTGACATTAAATTTAGTTGAAGGATTTCCTACCTAAGAATATAGGTAGGAACTGTGAATCCTGGGAAAACGGTAACAGTTTTTCCCAGTATAAACTCTCCCTTCCTCCTACAGGGTGAGCCACCAGGCTGGGTTCTTACAAAGTATGGCAGGTATTTAGGAACTACTTTTACCAAAAAAAAAAAAAAATGAACCCCCAACTCCCCACTCGGGGCTGAGAATATCCACTGTAACTAAAAGCAGGATAAAAACTTGGCATCTCTCTTTCCAGTGTGTGTGTGTGTGTGTGTGTGTGTGTGTGTGTGTGTGTGTGTGTGTGTGTGTCTTGCTCTGAGCCACTCTCCCCTCAAGTCACCTTGTAGCTACCTAGGAATTTTGGAAGAACAGGACTGACATCTTAAGACAAGAGTTTAAAGAGACACCCAGAGTACAATGCCTTTCTTATCCTGGGATGAGCATTAGCCATATCACACTTGTGACAGGACTATTATAATTAATACCCCTACTACAATCATTTCCCTATTTAAACCTAAGGCCCATGACTGTATCCTAAGATTGGCTGAAATGCTTACTTTGCCTCTTCACAGAGTATGCCTGAGCTGTGCAAGAATCTCCTTTCTCCACTTTACTACTACTGCGCTCTGAAATTGAACTTGTGGCCTAGAACTCCACTTACAAACGCACTTAGGGAACACTTCTCTACGCAATATCTTCTCTTAACATTTCCTCTCCCATAATCCTTTGCCTCCCTCACGCCAATCATGCCTTTTCTTCTCCTTCCTGGATGAGGAATCTTTCCTTCCATTCATGCTTCCACCTTCAGGACATGTTGCTCCTTTCCTTGTTGCTATTGTCTAAAGTCTCACAGTCTACCCAAGTCAACCCTCTCCCCTCTTCACAGCCTCTCTAGAACATTCAGCCTTCCCCACTGCCTGCTCCTCTCTGAGTCTCTCATGCATGCAATCTAAAAATTTAGAAATTCCTTGGACTGTTGCTATTGTGGCTCATCATTTCAAAAATGGCTGCCTTATGTCTTCAATTTGCTAGAAAATTCTCTTAGGATTAACAAGGTAACTTCCCTTTGGTTTTCTATTTCAACTATTCTACTCTGATTCTTATACAGAACAGGAAATACAATCATCATTTTGTAGCCATGGTGGGCAATGATGGGTGACAAAATGTACAGAGGCTCAAATCCCACATAAAAAATAGTGTAATATTTGCATACAACCTAAGCACACTTTCTTGTATGCTTTAAATCATCTCTACATTACTTTATAGTACCTAGCATAACATACATGCTGAGAAAATGGTTGTTACACAGAAACAAGGCACCCACTCTTCTTCCTCAAGCCTTGCTCATGGACTATGGATTATTTGAAGTAGAAACTGGAGCTGCCTCCTAGTGTGCCAGATAGCTCTGAGTAAAAGGAAAGGTAGATGAAAGGCAGTTCTGCTTCCATCTGAACTTGGTTCCCATTTTGACTAGTGTCTCTGTCTTTGAAGTGGGGATGCTAGGTCTAACCGGCACCATCTTGGCCACATGGTGGATAGGGAATTGGGTTTAACTGGTACCATCTTGTCTTCATGGTGGAGGAAGGGCAAGTCCTACTTCCCAGGTGATGGCTGTGCCTGAATTCCTAGAGGCAGGGGTGGGGACTTGAATGATAGATTAATGGACCTGTCAGTCCAGTACCTTGAACTCCAGAGACTAAGTTTCCTGTGACCTGGCCCCTGACCTGACCCTATTTTAGGGTCAGACCATGTACCAAGCCTCATATGCTGTGTCCTGTCTCCTGTCTCAACTCTGATCAACACTGCATCTCACTTAAGTTCTCTATTGGGGTTGATCTTGTTTGTTGGTATTGTTTTTCTTCTCTTTCTCTCCTCTGGTGCTCTCATGGCTGAGTTTTGTTCTTTTTTAACAGTGTTGAGTATATTCCCGGGGCTGCAGGTGTTTGCGACAGGAGCCTGCTTGCAGATGCTAGCTTTCTTCTAGTAAAGACTTCCAATTCAAACTTTCAAAATGTAACTTCTCAGTAGCTCATCAACTGGATTCACCTCATGACCATGGTGGATCCTGGGGGAGGAAGGATGGGGCTTTCCCCACAGGAAAGAAAAGACACTAAGCCATGTCAGGAAGTCAGGAACACAGGGACAGCCAGCCCTGCTTTCCAGTCCATCCCCCAGTGAGGTGGGGGAGGGGATGCACTTCACACAGGGACACAAACCCACAGTGGGGAGGCGCATTCTGCAGCCTCTAGTATCATTGCCCTTTAGCAATCTTTTCCCTTCTTGAACTTCAAGTCGCCAAGTTTCCTTCTGTGGCTCATTGTGTCTGTTTCTGCCTGTCTGTTAATTTGCCTCCCTTTTCAAATTAAAAAAAAAAAAGTCCTGAACAAAACACAGAGTAAACTGTCTCCCTCTCCTATCAGAGAGCTGAGAATAAAGCAGTCACGCGCCAGAGGCACATTTTCAGGTTTTATTTTCTTCAGCAATATTCTCCCCCTCCCCCATAATTACTATAGAAACTCTAACCCCGTTAAACCCTTTTGTGTGTGTGCTGACAGTCTCCATTTTATTTTACCCTCAGATGAACCTTCCCCTGTCTCAGTACTGGCTTGAATACATGCCAGCACCCAGGGATGTGTAGGAATCAGTTGACAGAACACCCATTTTGTGGTGGGATGCTCTCTCCTTTCCTCCCTCCCTTGAACTTTCCCATCTAACTTAGGGTGCAGCACTGGGTGTGAAAAGCCAGGCAAGATGCTGCCTATGTGGCAATATAGACAGCAGAGGCAGCTCTTGGGAAAAAGCACAGCCAGGAGCGGGGTGGGCATGCTCTATGGTGGGCTTGTAGAAATATGGCATACTTTCACACTGAGAGGCTGGCATTACACAAAACTTCTGCTCAGATGCAGAGCTTTGAATAGCCCAAAGGCCTATCACTGAGACTCCACGTCAGTCTTGTCCTGAACTCACCCATCCTGACTAACTACATGAGAGCTCTTTGCCGGTTGAATGTCAGCAAGAAACAAGAGCAAGTTCCAGCAGACCTGGGCTCTCAGTTGCTAGCACAGATGCCTTCAGCTTCTGGGAGAAAGCAAGGTCAAAGAGGCTGTCCATGCTGCTCCTGAGATAAGCTAATACCTACTGAGACTTCAGGTCAGGGACTCTGGGATCCAGGAAGAGCCCTTTGAGACTGACTGTAAGGATAGCTTAGTTGTTTCAGCCCCAAGAGAGAGCATGGAGACTCACGATGTGGAAAGGCCTAAGTGTGGAGACTTTCCTAAAGGTCTTTTCTCTGGGAATTGATTAAGCAGATACTAGCTAGACATGTACGAATCCTGGCCCTCTATACCCCCTAGAAGGAGTTTGTTAAAGCAAGGTAAGCTGCTCTCTCCCTCTCTCTCTTTCTCTCTCTCTCACACACACACAGAGCATGAGTTATGCATTTAATCCTGAGATGGGCTTTAAAAAGAAAAACAAAGCAAATCAAGATGAATAAATATTAATGAATCACCTCTTCTCCCTGGCAGGAGGAATGTGAAGGCAAAGCTAATGATTGTCAACAGATAACATCAGCATTGAATATTTCATGGAGCAGGGGAGCTGGACCCTGGAGATGGGGGTCACTCACCCATGTGTGCAGGGGGAAGCAAGGAGAAGCAGGGAGAAGCAGGGAGAAACCAGGAGAGACCCAGAAAGGCTGCAGGAGAGGGATATTTCTTTAAGCAGGGGTTTGGACTTCCAGCAGACTTCCTGAAATGAGTTGCTATAGGATGTATATAGTAATAACAGGACATTTCTACATTTCCTGACCAATGGCTCTTTGGGTGAATGCTTTCTATGTACGTATTATCTGCACTTAGTAGCAATCATAATGTCCACTTCCTCAAGACGGAAGCATAGAGAAAAACCATAAGCCCCCACATTATAGGTCTGGTAAGTGGCAACGCTGGGATTTGAACCCGTGACTCTCTAGCATCAAAGCCTTGAGTCACTTTACAGGGCTGTTGTGCCCACCTCCCAGCACTGTTTTTCCTAAGCTCGAGGCCCAATCCACATAGCTGAATATAAACCCTCCACCCACTTAGCATGAGGCCCAGCACCTCACACATAGTAAGTGTTCAGTAAAGCCATCAATATTGGTTGAGTTAGATGGAAGGGAAGAAAATAACTTAGCCATCCTCAGCTAGGTAGCTGGAAATCCATGAAATAAATCCTTCCCACAGGAATATATGGGCCCATGCGGCTTGACCTCCTCAGGTGCAGACACAAGAATACCAGCCTCCTGATCGTCCTTATTACTCTATGGCCGCTCAGGGCTAGAGCCTTTGATACAGAAATGAAAGAGCTGGCAGACAAAAAGCGGCTCTTCAGCCTCACTCCTCACTTTAACACCTTCTTTATCAAGGGTGAACCTCCCCCCGCCCCCCAGGGGCTGCCAATCACACTTCTTTGCCCCAGCACAAAATTCACTTAAAACAATTTTTCTTAAATTAACAAATGGAAGCACATGAGAGCAGATTTTCTCCAGCCGCTCTGTGTCATCCCCATCCAGACAGCTAAAAATGCTTTACTTGTCAGTCAACAGGAAATACCAGGTTTAGACTCTGTGATATACATCCCCAGAAGAGGCATGGCTAATGGCCTCGATGACATCCCTGATTTCTGAAATGTTTGTGAGACAGAGAGAGAAAGGGGTGGGGGAGGGTGGTAGGCTGGAAGGGGACACAAAGGGGGAGGGGGAGGCAGGTAGAAGATGGTGATGCCCATTTTCTTTTGTGACAACCACATTCTCCTCTAATTGTATTTCATTTTTTCTTTGTTGTTGTTTCTTTTGCCACGGTACCCGCCCCACCCCCCAGCTGTGTCACGTGTCCACAGCCCCCAGAATGCTGAGCAGTTCTAGCCTTGAGGGCTGAGGGGAAAAGGGCAGGAGGAGAGCTCAACAGTCCCGTCTTTCCCTGACAACTTGACTTGGATGTAGGACGACTTTCCCAGTCTTCTTCAGAGACCCAGGAGAGGCCACGGTGTTTAGAGGCACATCCTCACTCTGCTCTTAGGCTCTCAGGAAAGCAAGAGCCAGCTTTCCTGGGACCTGTGTGTCTGTGCTCAAGGTTGTGGGGTGTCGGTGGGAGCTAGTTCTGCACAACAGACCTGAGAATTGAGACTAGTCACACAGCCTACTTTGTGGATCATCTTATCATTGGTCACAGTGCCAACAGCTGGGCCTGGCTACATCCACCAATCCAAAGTTAGCAAGTTTTACCCATACAACAAAAGTTATTGCTAACATGTTGCATCCCATGACTACTTACATGATTAAGACCCAGCTCCTCTACTCAAGGGTCCTAAAGCTTCTACTTCTCTTTACGAGATCCATCATGAACGGGATCCCACAAACAAGTGTTAGCCACATGGCCCTGAGCAAGGGAGATATCATGATAGACAAAGAAAAATAGGCAAAAGTTCTCCAATCCTAACCCTGCCCTGCTTTTCCTTCCTTCCTTCTCTTCTTTTTCTTTCTTTTTTTTGTTGTTGTTGTTGGTGATGGTCATGGGTTTAAATGCAAGGCCTGGGCACTGTCCCTGAGCTCTTGTGCTCAAGAAGGTAGGGCTCTAGCAGTTTGAGCCATGTCTCTGCTTCCAGTTTTCTGGTGGTTCATTAGAGATATGAATCTCATGGACTTTCTTGCCAAGGCTGGCTTGGAACTGTGACCCTCAGATCTCAGCTTCCTGAGTAGCTAGGATTAAAGGCGTGAGAGACCAGCCTGCCCTGCCCTTTCATTCCATTTCCCAGAGCATTTTCCCCCATACTTAAATCCTACTTTCTCTGAAATGACTCCTTGCTCACATTACCCTACCACTCAATTCCACATCCATACAAATATACATTTCTCTCCAGCGTCACCACCATATTCTAGTCCTTACTTGAGGCATTTTTCTTAGACTAGGTCTGTCTAACTTTGTTTTACATTTACTGAGGCTTCCTGCCTGGTGATTGCTCTTCTAAGTGTTTTATAGGCACTAACTATGACACAGGCAATACAAATACCTCACTGGAGACATGAGAATGCTGAAGCTCATCATTGTTAAGTCACTTTTTCATGGGACCCAGGTGGCCGGGCTGCTGGGCACACTTGCTAGTTTTATCGCTAAGCCTATCTGGGTTCGCCTTCTGACCCCTCTCACTAACAGAGTCTTGTGCCTTTATTTCCAGGAGGGAACATACTATGTGTTTCCTGACTCCTGTATGCTGCTATTATGGACACACATAGTCTCTTTCCTCCAAGTAGATTGTGTCAGAAGAGACCTCAAGGCTGCAGGGGGTAATTTGTGCCACACCACATTGATGGCACTGTCAACTCATCTGTGTGGTTTCTCTTGAGCTCTAACAGCAGCATACATGGAAGGACTTCAGACACCTTGGGAGAGGGTGCCAGGTTTCCCCATGGCCCTGTGACCACGGACGCAGGGGCTCCGCACGCCAATTCATATTCTACACACAAGCAACTCAGGCAGGGTTGATGGTGTTGACGGGTAAAAATCAAATCAGTATTTTCAAGACCTTCCTCTCAAGCCCTGATTTGACTTTCATACTCTCTAGAGACCTGCACCCTCATTCTCTCCAGAACATCAACTTTAATTTAGAGGCTCGTCAGAGATCTTTGAAGGCCTAAATCTTTAAATCTTTCCCTTTCTAGCTGGTCAGGGATATTGGCACATTAATCTATTTAGTAATTATGGGAACAAGCTCTGACCATGTGTCATTGAAAATTAAACTATCAAAATGTGTCCAATCAAATCGCTCAATTTCTCCATGCCATCGTTGTCATTATATTCAACACCAAGATTAATTACAAAGTGACGGGCCAGGCTCTGCCAGATGTTCTGCTGACCCCCATCAAGTTACATCTGCCTATGGAGCTAACCACTGCAGACTCCACCTGTGAGTCTACAGTTGCCTGTCTGGTTCAGGGTTATATGAGCCTGGTATTGCTAGTTCAAGGCTACTGTGTCTCCTGTTCCTTGCAACTGCTGACCAAGGACACTGTCAACAGAGGATCTGTCCTGAGAGTTAAGAGGGAGGAAGAAATATATCTGCCAGCCATTGAGAGGAAGGAGGTGCTTTGAGGAGAATTAACATTACAGGGATGAAGAAACCAGAGATTTGGGTTCTAGCCCAGAATCTCTGGCCTTTGCTCCCATGATGCCATTTCTTGGTAGACTTCTTTCTTTTCCCTCTTGGCTAGTCAGTGTGACCATCTATTCTGTAAATACCAGCCAGCCAGGGCACCCAGGTCACACAGAGAGGAAAACCTCACCAGTCACACAAAATTGGTCTTATCCTGGCTCCTGCCATTTACTGGAAATGTAAGGCAGAGTAAACCAGATTTATCGTCTCCGAGCTTTCTCAGTGCAAAATGAGGAGGTAAAAATACCCACACCCTTCTGTGCTAGGGGCGAACTGGGAAAGAGTATGCAAACGCTCTGGCACTGTGTGTAATGATAAACACTCAACCAGACTTCAGTTCCTGCTGTGCTCTCTGCTAAATTATGACATGGATGGCTTTGAGCAAGTAACCCTTTCCAAGTCTCAGTTTCCTCATCTGTAGTATGACATTGATAATAGGATCTTTCCCACAGGTAATAGTGAGTTGTGTAATTCGTATGTGTAGTAGATTGCCTGGATAATAATAAAAAGTAAATACATACTCAGGAATGCTAATGCTATTATCAACATAGTGGAATTGACAGAGGCTATGTAGTAACTATTGGCTTTCAATCCAACTGTCTTCTTTGCCTGTCCCATTTCATCTTCTTTCTTTTACTGGGGTTTGGACTCAGGAACCCATGCTGGCTCTGCCTAGCTCAAGCTCTACTACAAAATCCACACCTCCAGCCATGCTTTTGGCTGGTTATTTTGGAGATAAGAATCCAGCAGACATTTCTGCCTTGACTGTTGGCATTGAAATGCATCCCACCAAACTCAGCCTCGTGTAGCTAGGACTACAAGTGTGAGACACCAGCACCTGGTCTGCTTGCCTCATTTCTTTGTTTCTTTATGGTCCCCAGAGTTGAAGTGGTCTTAAGCGTTATGTAATGCATTTCTCTTTGTAATGAAGACATTTACGCCTTTCATAATAGGACAAGAGGAAGAAGATTGTAAACTCAATGACTTCCTTAATAGAAGAGATACAGTTTCATGAAAGTTATTATTTTTATTAAATACCTTAAAATAAATATATGAGAATATGAACCAAGAATTGAGCATTCCACGCATTAGAAAAAGTAAGGGCATCTTAACACTGATGTTAGAAAGGTGGGAAGAGATAAAGAGCAGAGAGAAGAAAAATGAGGAAGGAAAGGCAATAAGATAATGCTCTAAAACTACCTTCTCCCCTTAAAATATTAGTGAAACCCCACTGAAATTTTGATGTGAGTTCATTTCTCACATAGGCTAGTGAACAAGCTTATTTTTGTTGCTATAAGATAAAGGGAAAATCAGATTTGTGGGTAAGAAAGTTCAAAGGCCAAATGGTATAAACTGATTAGTGGGTTAGTCAATATTCTAGGTAATTTTGCCATCAAAATGAAACTGTAACCTCTCTGTACATCAGATTGATAATAAAAATTTGAAAAAAAAAGAAATAAAAAAAAAAAGAAATAGAGCACTGTGACCAAATTAAAAAAAAATTCAGAATATTGGGGCTGGGAATGTGACTTAGTGACAGAGTTCTTGTTTAGCATGCATGAAGCCCTGGGACCGATTCCTAAAAACCACATAAACAGAAAAAGCCAGAAGTGGTGCTGTGTCTCAAGTGGCAGAGTGCTAGCCTTGAGCAAAAGAAGCTCAGGGACAGTGTCCAGGCGCTGAGTTCAAGCCCCAAAACTTGCCAAAAAAAAAACCCAAAACACCCCAATACATGTATTCAAAATCTTAAAACAATAAAGGCTGAGTGGAGGAATGAAATCTGTTTTTTTTCTTTTTGTTTTCTTGCTAGCTGTTAGCCTCTCATCCCAACAGATTTAAGCAACTGAAATTGTCAGCTACATGACCTTCCTTCATTCAAACCTTGTAATCAGATGCTGAAAGTAACAAAAAAGTTTATATTATATTTAAAAATAAAAGCAAGCTACATCCTACAAAATCATAATTTATAAAGCCACCGAAGAGCCAAAGCCAATAAGCTAGAGGAAATCACATGGCCTCTTAGGAAAGAAGAGATTTTCCTCGTTATAAAATAGTGAAGAGGAAAATAGTACAGGCAGGTAAAGAAGAAAATGGCCAAAATTCCAATGACTTTTCAGTCTTTATGATGTCAGATTGGATTTATGACACAGAATCTGTGTGAGCCCTCAAATTAAGCCTAACCCATTTAGGGTAATAGTAAAAAGCAAGAAGAGAAAGTGTGGCTCAAATGATATAGCACCAGCCTTGATAATAAACAAATAAATAAATAAAGGGGAGAGTATGAGGCCCTGAGTTCAAGCCCTAGTATCAGCATTAAAAAATGTAGGTATAACTAAAAATTTAAGAATGGAAATATAATAGCCAATTCAATTTTAAGCTGAGAAAAATGGTACAAATAGTAAGACTGGCAAGTAGAAAATAGCCACAGAAAATAAGTAGAAAGACTGTACATGAAATATAAACTATATTGACATTGAGCAAGATGCCTATATTCATAAAGTTCCTGTTGAATGGCAACTCTTTTGTACAAGGACATAAAGATAATAAAAATATACAAAATAAAAAAGCAACTATCTTAAGGATAGTAATGGGAAATATAGGGCAAATGAAGAATAGGGTGACATTGATCAAGAAGCATTGTACACAAAATATGACTGGTTGAATTGAGATCCCTTTGTACAATCACATAAATTATAAAGTAAAAATGTAACTATATTGAATACACTTGAATGGAATATAGTTGAATTTGCTATTTACCTTGAATAGCAAAGGCCTAAACATCTCCACTAAAAGACAAAGTTTGGATGAGGAAATCTTCCACAAATTCTTTTTTAAACACACATCAAATGCAAAGAGAAAGATGGGTTAAAAGCAAGAGGCGAGTTACTAGCAGATACATAATGAAATCGCTCATCAAATGAAAGTTGAGTCAGACTTCTTGGGGTAATGGTAGCTGCAGTAGTATTAGTGACAGTAGTGGTTGCAATGGAATTTGTGGTAAATATAATGGAAGTATAGTAGGAATTGTAATGGAATCTACCCATGAATTGGGAATTGTTTTATTTGTTGTCAAAGCCCTTGCTTACACAACACTACCATTTCTTGTTCATTGGTAACCCAACATTTTGTTGTTGTTGTTGCTATTTAAAACTAAGTCCGTTTTTCAAGTTTTGCTTCCTCATAACCTTAGCTACATCTATATTAGTTTGTTGTTGTTGTTGTTTTGCGGTGGGGGGGGGGGCGGGGGTTGGACTTCTTGCAATCGGAATTCTCAAGATCCCAAAGGGCAATTTGGAGAAGTAAAAAGAATGTGAAGTCACATTCTATTCCAATTCCAGTTCCACCATTATTGAACTAGATGATCTTGAGAAAATTACTTAAACTTTTCCCCCCAAACCTATTACCTCCTCTGTAAAATGGATTAAGAATTCTCACATCCAAAGATTGTTGAGAGGATCAAATCACTTAACTTCACTGAGCCTCCCATGAGAGGATTAAATGAGTTCATTTCTGGGCAACACTCAGTGTAAAATATAGCAGAGAGAACACACAGTATGTCCCAGTTGCCCCAACTTCCTATGGGATAGAAGTATATTTGGGGCATATGGATGAGTGTAGTGGAAACCAATCTCTCTCTGGCAGTGGAAGTGTTCCATGTATCTCTTTTCACACTTGGGAACAAGGTGGTCTTGGTGATTGGCAGGATGAACAAGACTTCTTTCCTGAGTCAGGATTGGCAACAGCAAAATCAAAACCCTAATTAGCTTTTGTGTTTGTGTCACCTAGGGCAAAAGTTATAAAAAAAAAAAACTCATGCCCAAGCATTTTCAAATTCTAAGCCTGATAAATCAAATGTGATTATTGAAGATGTTACAAACAGCAATAACCAAGAGGCTATATGGAATTAGGGAAGCAATCTTCTTAAGAATTAATCAGCAAATCTCTACAGCACCCCAAAACAGGTGCAGTAGAGTTGGCTTTAACAGAAAATCTAAGTCAGAGATGCAAATAGAAATAGAATCTACAAGCCCATATTTTCATAACATTTGTTCATTCAGTCAATCATTTACTGATCCATCTTACCTATCCATATATTTAAACTTTATCAAGGACCAGCTAAATGTCAGCTATTGTATTACAAAATCAATACAACTGCCATCTTTTTCGAAGTCCTGGTAACAAATTAATACTTATGGCAGCAAATGTACGTGTGTGTGTGTGTGTGTGTGTGTGTGTGTGTGTGTGTCCAACCAAATCCATGACAAGCTTTTATCTCAAATGTAAGTAATCCATTTCTGATCAAGACTGGCTACAAAACTAGAAAGACCTGATTAGGGCTTGAAGGAAGGTCCCAGTCCAACCCTTTGCCTGAAGAAGACAGAACACAGCTGAGGAATAAGCAGATAATCTTCTTGGCTCATTATGAAAACTACCTGGTTCATTAGCCAATATACCTGGTTCAGTAGATAATGTATTTGATTAAGTGGGTGAAGCTTTATTTCCTTAAAAGGCAGACTCCTTCAGGTCCTCTCCCTTTCCACAGTCATGTGAGACATACCTGCTCAGAACAACTTCTGTTTACTCCTCCATCCATCTTCTCCCCTTAATGCTTGCCTGTGTGATCTGAGGAGCTGTGTGCAGGTGTGTGATATGTACGATGCTGATACAAGCAGAAATCTGGATTTGGCCATATCAATAGATCACTACCATCCAGTGTGGTCCTGAATTCTGTCCAAAATAAGTAAGAAAATAAATAAATATATAATGTCCCCTCTTGCTTGGTAGACAGAATGGGGCTACTTCTAGCCTGCTGAAATTCACAGCTATGAAATCTTTTGTTTATAAATTGGATCTCTTTTCAACTGTGCTTGGTATAGGGACCCAAAAAGCAGTTCTTCATTCACCACCCTTACCCTTGATCTCTTCCGTCTCACACAGGGAGAAGGGTAGGAACCCCTCTGGAGGAGGAGGGTCTTTCCCTTAATATTAATATTCAGCAGGGACTAAACCTCGAGAGGTATCCAAGCTCGGTCTCATGAAATATACACAGACCTGAGTTTTGTATACCTTTAGCCATGGGGAGGAAAACTAAAATTTATCAGAATTCCCTGGAGGGCTTGCTAAACTGTAGATTGTTCAACTGCAGGCCAGATGGTATCCCTGTAAATTTTCAGCAATTGTCTCAGAGAGGATCTGATTTGCATTTGCCAATTTCTGTGGTGTAAATATTCCTACAATAGCTAGTCTCAAACTACCAATATGATTTCACTGAGCATGGAGTGACTATGAACACAATCTGTTCTCAAGAGTTTACACAGGCAGCTCCAGTATCCTTGGCAGGGCTCCACCCACAGAGTTTCTCGTTTGGCAGGTTCCTGGTGAGGCCCAAGAAAGTCCACTTTCAACAGTTGCCCAGGTGGCCTGAGATAATTAAGTGCCAGATCTTGTGGGACTTTGCTTTGACTTTGGGGGCCATGCCTCCCACCAAATAGCATTTCTTACAACTTCCCTTCTACCTTGTAGCCCTACTGAGGACCAATGTAAGCAATTAAAACAAACTCTTATCCATGGGCAAATGGCTCTGAGCTCTAACTTTTGGGAAAGGTAAACATACTAAATTTTTTTCCAGAAGGAAGCCTCCTATGCTGCTATCTTTCTTCGCAACTGTTCTTGGTGAGCAGGATTGTAAGAAAGCAGATCTTATTCAGCTTTGCCTAGCATGGGGTAGTGAAAACCTACTAAACTGGAATGAGTATAGTATACAGGTTAGCCTCTCTGAAACAGATCTTCAATCAGATATATTCAGTGAATTTATCATCCTTCCATACATGTGCACAGTTGATGCCTTAATCCTTTTTTATGGGCCAGTTGCTAGTTTTTAGTATATAGTATATGATATATAGTATATATAATATAGTATGTATATATATAGCAGTAAATAAATATATAATAATAAGTAAAATAGGCACAAGTTCTGACTTGTAGAACCAACAATTAGATATGTAATAAGTGCTTCAAAGAAAAGCCAGATGGGGGAGCTGGGAATATGGCCTAGTGGCAAGAGTGCTTGCCTCCTATACATGAAGCCCAGGGTTCGATTCCCCAGCACCACATACATAGAAAATGGCCAGAAGTGGTGCTGTGGCTCAAGTGGTAGAGTGCTAGCCTTGAGCAAAAAAAGAAGCCAGGGACAGTGCTCAGGCCCTGAGTTCAAGGCCCAGGACTGGCAAAGAAAAGCCAGATGGGTATGCAATAGGATAGAGTCCATGTAGGTGTAAAGAGAAAAGAAAGGATTCTCCAAGGAAAGGTGGATTAAATTGAACCCTAAAATTAGGTAAAAGATTTTCCTAAGTGGTGATGATGGAGTTAGAAAGTACCTGGAAGTACAGAAATCTTCCTGCAGAAACAGAGAAAAAGGACACACAGCATGAGATAAGGCTGTTCAGGCAGGTGGGCTCTTGAATGTAAACAATAAGCTGGAGGAAACCATGAAAGAAATACAAACAATGCATTCCCCCAATCATATCTACTCTACAGAAATATGGCCTTTGAATGAGGTACAACTGAATTGTTTCTGAATTGCAAACACAGAAGTACTACTCATGGGGTAGGTTTTTTAATGACTGGCTTGGTCTTGATCCTGTTTGGGTCAGTCAGACGACTCTGCATTAAGCTTATTTGTTTTCCTCTTGCCCTCCAACTAAATTGCGAATGATCTGTGAGCAAGGAGACTGTTTCCCATTCCTTCTGTTTCCCCAAATGCAGAGGGAGTTGCAGGTCTGTTGATTGGCACCATGGGGGACTGAGAATGGGACACTGGACTTACATAAAAAAACACTAGGGCTCTAGTTCAAATTCATCCACTTGTATATCACCCAAGAGACCTCGGAGAGCAGGACATTTTGTCTTGCTATCACAAATACCCAGCTTGTTTCCTTTATAAAGATAAGAAGCTTAATTAACTCACAGTTCTGAATGTCCAGGAGGATGGTGTTGGCATCTTAATGGCTCCTGATAGAGGTCAGATGGTGGTTCAACTCATGGCAGAAAGGAGGACAATATACGTAGAAAAGCATGTAGTGGAGAGAGACAATGGAGAGTTTCTAGGCTCTCTTTAAGACAAGTTATTCTCCAGGTAACCAACCATGACCAATGGAGGAGAGGAAGAACGGACTAGTGGGAGAAAAGTATTCCTCTCAACACTGTTGCCTTAGGATCCAAACTTGCACATGAAGTATGGAGGGGCAGAGGGCGGAGACATGCAGTATTCAAACTATAGCAGCATTTAAGATGTTTGAACTTCAGTTTTTCCAAAATGGGAAAAAAGATCATGTGCATATGAAACTATTTTTCAACAGAACCATACTCTCATCAAAATGGCCCAGGCATTGATGAAACCTGCAAGTGTGTGTGGGCTCCATGCCAGATCATCAGACTCAAACACTTTATGGCCCCTTTCCCTTCATCTTGTGTGGTGGACACAGGCCCATGTGTTGACGTCACTCACACAGAGATGAGCATATGCGGCAGGTCCCATTGACCTGACCTCAAACTCCTCATCCATAGTTTTGATCTTAGGTGACATTAATCTCTACCTTCAATGAGGGCTATGAAGGTTAAATGAGCTAAAGCATGTGTGGTGCTTAAAACAGCACTGGACACTTGGAGAGCACTTGATAAATGGTCACATTTAAATGTCACCCTGCCCTCTCTGCTGCTCCGTGTGGGTGGATGGGGAGCTGATGTCGGCAAAAGCAAAAGGAGTTACCAGAGGTCACACAGCTAATGAGCAGCCCAGCAATATAAAGACCCAGAACACCTCGTTCTGAATCCAGCCTTGTTTGAACTATACCAGGTTGTCTTCTTATAAGCCTTGCTCTTCTCTAAGTGCTCCCTTTCCACATGACTCAGGTCTTGGTGGTCAGATAGAGCCCTACATGACTCCCTTGAATTAGCAATTTATCTCCATGTTCCTTTGTGT
Source organism: Perognathus longimembris pacificus (assembly GCF_023159225.1). NCBI lineage: Eukaryota > Metazoa > Chordata > Mammalia > Rodentia > Heteromyidae > Perognathus > Perognathus longimembris. Next base: position 55,639,442 of record NC_063171.1, read on the forward strand.
CTTTACTAACTAATGGAACCTGAACTGAGTGGACCTCCAGGAATCTCTTAGCTGCAATTTGCATTCTCTGACCCGCAGCCTATCTAATATTTGAGTAAATTGTCTCTACACCTTACCAAGACAACCTGCCCCAGGGCTGTGAATCTGCGTTTCCTCCCACAACCTCCCTCTCCCTTCTGGCACACCTCCCCTTTTACCCAATAGCCTGAAGTCACTTGTGTTCAGGAGTGTGCATTGTCTATTGATACATATGCTGACTTAATGCCAGGCATGCAAGAATACAAAACCCAAACTATTCTCTTGCGGAGCCTACCCTGGCCTTTTTTTTTTTGAGACCAGAGAGATTTAATTTAGATAGAGATGGTTTCTCCAGATATAGATGCCCCAGCCTACTCTTGAGGAACAAACAAACAAGGCAGGAGCCTCCTCTGGGAGCCAAAGGCTGGAGCATAGCATTGTAATGCCCCCTGAATGCCAGGTCCAGGTTCCTGCTTCTGCCTCTCTGGTGGGAAGAAGTCAGTGTGTGTGTGTGTGTGTGTGTGTGTGTGTGTGTGTGTGTGTGTGTCCCTAAAGCCTCCTCAGGCTGCTCTTTATCCACTTCCTACTCTTGCCTTAGTGAGAGAAGAGGAAGTCACATAGGATTTTTATGAATCAACCTTTCTCCTGTTGAGTCAGCTGTTGTTTTTTTCAGACTGGACTTTCTCCACTTCTGCCCTTCTGGTCAACTGTGGCTCTTACCAACAACTCCTTTACAATTCAGACACAAAAAATATGATGGGGCAAATCACCAGAAGGATTTAGGTTGCCTGCTTATAAAAGAAGACACTCATCTGGATGATTTTAAACCTCTCTCCTGTCTCTGACCTGCCATGGTCCTCTAGATTACTTAGACACAGCTGATCCCAAGCATGGAATCAGAAACATCTATTGTAAGAGGCGATTAAAAGCTGCTTTTGCCAGGCCTGTGAATTAACTAAAAGTAGGAAAAAAGTGTGGCATGCCTGTTAGCATTTTGTATGTGTGTTTGCTCTAAGCCATTCTCTCTGCAGTCACTTTGCAATCACCTTGGAATCCTGGAAAGGGAAGACTGATCACTCATCAATAATACCTTTAGGACCAGGGACCAAACCCACTCCTAAGGAATAACAGAACTTCCTAAGGACAGATCACCCACCTGGTAAAGATGATAGAGCCAGCTACTAGTGATGATAGAGCTAACTACTTCTCTAGAACCCTTTCCCAAGTGACTGAAATAATGATCAATCAGGCCATACTTTAACCAAGACTACTTGATAATTATGTATACCTTCCTCCTCTAGGCCCACTTTCCTAGCTCTTTAAATGTCTGCCTCATGACTATTCCCTAAAGACTCCTGAAGATAGATCAGAGTTCTGTCTTCCATGGCTATAGGGTAATAAATCTCCCCTCACTTCTTCTCTCCATCTTCTCTCTTCTCTATGTGTATGTATACTTATTGTAGCACTTGAACTTGAGGCCTCAAATTGTTGCTCATGATTTTTCACTCATGGCTGGCACTCTATCACCTGAGCCACCTCTACTTCTAGTTTCTTTTGCTACTTAATTTGGAAACAAAGGGTTGGTGGATCTGCCTGCCCCATCTGGCTTCCAAACAAGATCCTAAAATTCAGCCTCCTGAGTAGTTAGGATTTCAGGTGTGAGCTACCAGTGTCCAGCTACCATATCCCTTTATTTGATATATTTGGGGGCAAATGGATGGATCTCTCTCTTGTAGAACTCCTAGAGTTTGGTCCTGAAGTCTAAAACTCTGATTTTGCTACCAGCCATTGTGTTATGTGGTATCATTAGTAGACTTTATAACAGAGATTCTCAAACTATTTCCATTCATCTCACACTTGATGTTTTTGTATGTTTTTATTCATAATCCCATAGATGAAATAAACACCTGTTTTGTTTGTGAAGTCTATAGATCAAAAAGAACTTAATGAGCATTTAGGTCCTGACAACACAATAGTCACTTAAAAATACACATTAAATTGAAAGAAAAAATAGTATCTTCATTTCCTTCTTAAATAATAACACTTGTTTACCAATAGGAAGAATGTATCTGATAAGCACAGCACAAGTTCTCACACTGCAGAGAGTAGATGCTTCTACCTCCGCCCCCACCCCCATTTGTATTTCACCTTGATTTTGTCTTTAGAGATGATTTCAGAGAGTTAGGTTTGAGAAACTGGAAACTTTACACTTTTCTTCCATTACTCAAGACAGAAATATCAAACCAGCAGATAGCTTATGCCTAGGCAGTTCAAATATGTGATCTAATGCTATTTGTTTTTTTGTTTTTTTGTTTTTTTTTTGGGGGGGGGGCCAGTCCTGGGCCTTGGACTCAGGGCCTGAGCACTGTCCCTGGCTTCTTCCCGCTCAAGGCTAGCACTCCGCCACTTGAGCCACAGCACCGCTTCTGGCCGTTTTTCTGTATATGTGGTGCTGGGGAATCGAACCTAGGGCCTCGTGTATCCGAGGCAGGCACTCTTGCCACTAGGCTATCTCCCCAGCCCCTAATGCTATTTGTTAAATGTAGACACAGATGTATACAGAAGTCTGGAATATTCTGGCAACAAAACAAACAGACAGCCAAATAAATAAATGAATTAATTAATTAATAAATAAATAAAATTGCCTAAACTACCTGGGTAATTTTTGCAGCCTTTTACTAAGTGTGCCCAAACATAATCAAGATCAAATGAGGTATTAAGAGACTATTGTACATAGCCATTGAGTATGGCCATGTGGAAGATACTGTGCTAAGGAATGTTGTGTGTATGAATTTTACACACACAATAGCTATATAATCTAAATTCTATTGTGTTTCTATCAAATGAAGAAGCCAAAGATTAAAGCTATTACAAGGCAATATGCACTGAGACCAGGATTGAGCTCACATCTTTCTGATTACAGAGATCAAATATCCACTGCGGTTTTCCCTATCCCACAAGGATGTCAAGTGGCACACCTGGGAGAAACACCTAGAAATTGCACCTGCGAGTCTTTTCTGACAAGAGCCAGTAATCTTCAGGCCATGTTTCTGCCGATAGAAACTATCTTTTTCTCTAGTTCCAAAGCAAACGCACCTATTTTGGCTTATCATCCGCTGTATCCCTCCATTTCCAGTGAACCTCACCTTCTCAATGGCTACTGAGATGTGCCTTCCACCTGATTTACTTCATCCATTGGCAGTCCTGAGAATCACCTCCTATCTCATCCCCTTTTTCCTTCCATCCAATTCACATGGCAATTGGAAGGAAAGAATAGCAAGTGTCTAAGAAGACAAGTCAAAAGCTGTAAGAAGAAAAAGAAATAGCACTTGCCCAGCATAGAGGATGGATAATTTAAAGGCTATTGCTTTAAGTTATGGGAAATCTGTTAGACCAGGTGCATGGACATCTATTTCTCCCTCTTGCCAATGTGGTTCCTAAAACTCCCAGTTCTATCTATAAAGCCAATGTCAGGGAAGCTTTCCCCCTCAGAAGCAGCCATGAATGGGAGCAATGCAGCACTATGCCTCCAATTAGCTGTTGGCTCCTGTCTGTATTTTCTCCATCTTTTTATAGATGATTTAGAGGTATTAAGACTGTAGGGATGATATGAACAAAAATTAGTAATGGCTCAGTCATCATTAAGGTTGCCGCCAAATGTAAATTGCAGCTCTGATGGCCTTCTGCTTAGAGAAAGCTGCACTTGATTTGCTTCTGCTGTTTGAACAGTTTCCACATTGCTTCTTTTCCCCTTCCTCCTCTTTCTTGACTTCTCCCTTTTCCTCTTCCTTCTTCCTCGTCTTCCTTCTCCTCTTCTTCTTCCTCTTCTTCTTTCTCCTTTTCCTCCTTCTCATTCTCTTCCTAGTTTCTCCTTTCTCCTCCTCTTCTTTCTACTTGTCTTCCCTCTCCTCTACCTCTTCCTTCTTATCCTCCTCTTCTCCCTCCTCCTTTCCTTCTCTTCCTTTTCCTCCTTGCTGCTTTTTCAAATAAAAATGTTCATTAGTTTAAAGGACAGAGAGAAAAAGAAACCATGTTCCCAATAGTACCTGTATAACTTTCCAGTGGTGATATTTTCAGCTTGACTTTGATATATAATGTATGTATATAGTATCTCAGGTGAATTTCATGGACCCACATAGATTCGTCTCCAGTGTCTCCTGTTGGCCTTGTTTTACTACTAGTTGTCTTCTGAATCACTGGGGAAGAGGACAATGTTGCTTTTGTTTCTTGGCCAGGAACTGCTTGATCCTAAAAGTCTCTTGAGAAGACATGTTGAGAAATAGACAAGAGCACATACTGTGAAAGAATGCAAAAGGAGAGAAAAGTCTCTTCTTTCTTATTGTCTTAGTCAGATGATTCACCTTTTGGTGTGCTGTGGTAGAGTTTGACAAATACATTCCATCATGCATCACTGTTACTGCAATGAAAATACAGATAGTTTTTCCTAACAACTAAAAATTCTCCCTATGCTCCTTTGAAGTCCATCTCAACTCCTCTACTTTAAGCCTTACCAATTCATCTGTTTTCTGTAGTGCTTCCTTCCCCCAAATGTCCAATACCTAGAATTGTATGGTGTGCTATTTTCCAGTTTTGATATATTTCTCGGCACAACGCACTTAAGTCCCTCACTGTTGTGACCTGCGTCATGGTTGCTCAACACTAATACATTGCACAAGTGTGCCATGGTCTGCAAAACCATCAGTTGCATTTGCTCAACTTTGTGGTGAGAATGGATAAAGTAATTATGAAAATTTGCAAGTAAGATTTTCTATTAATAGAAAGCTCTCATTTTTGATAAATATTTCATTAACATAAAGCTTTTGTTTTTTAAGGTAAATACACAAGAACAGGATGCCTGGGTCATGTGATAAGTGTATGTTTAGTTTGATAAGATGATGTGAACTGTTTTCTGCAATAGTCCTAGTAATTCACCTTCTTACCAACAATGTGTGTAAACTCCGCATTCCTCATGTCCTACTTCCTTACCGGTGTGTGCTATCATTTCGTCGTTTTCTTTTTCCCTTTATTTCAAAATTTCAGTAGTTGTGTAGTGATATTCAAATGATGGTTTTTAACTCAAATTTTCTTTACTAATACACTCTAATGTCTTTTAAAATTATTCTGCCCATTTTTTTTCATTGGGTACTTGGTTTTCTTACTGAGCTTGAAGAGTTTTATACATTCTGGATACAAATCCTTTGTGTTTGTAAATATTTTCTCCTGCTCTGCAGCTTATCTTTTTATCCCTTTCACAGTGTCTCTTGAAGAACAGACATTTTCAATTTTCTGAAAGTCTAGTTTATCAATTTTTTTCTTCTATCGATCATGCTTTTGATGTCATATCTAAGGAATCTTTTCTTAGCCCAAGGTTACAAAGATTTTCTCATATGTTTTCTCTAAAAGAATTATTTTTCAGATTTAAATTGAGTATTTTAGTCTATGGTCTATTTTAAGTTTCAGTCTTTTTTTTTTAAAGTGGTCATCTTTTAAAGACAGAGAGGCAGAGGTGGAAAGAATAATTCAACTTGATATATTTTTAAGGTGTTGGTCATCTTAGGTGAGTCAACTTACCGTGTCCCATTGTGTAATATTCAACCCTAGGTTCTTACATCAAACCTTTAGAGTTTGAACTGATTTTCCATATCCTAAATGATAACATATGGTAGTTATGTGGTTTGTCTAAACTTCAGTTGAATGAGTTGTTATCAATAAAGGTTAAGATTGAGAACAGTATTAGAGCATCAGGCTGTAAAACAAAGTCACAGATTCAAATAGGTTTTGGGCTGAGGCAGAAGTTTTGATTGGGGAACCCACTGTAAACCTTCTCAGCATGATAGTGAGAATGGTTTGCTACTCAGTACTAGAAAATCCAATAGGGGGGGCTGGGATGTGGCTCAGTGGCAAAGCACTTGCCTAGCAAGTGCAATGTCCTGGGTTCGATCCCCAGTACCAAAAAAGAAAAGACAAAAAAACACAAAAAACCAACAGGGTTACGAGGTCAAGCCAATGCAGCTCCTGTGCTTCCAGGACTGCCTTCCCTTGATCTGATTATATAGGGACCATGGGCTTCCTTTGGGTTCTTCTTGATGCTCCTCTTCCTAGATATGCCAGGATTTGGCATCCTTGTCCCACCTTTCCCAAGCTCTCCATCTTCTGATCTTTTGTTCTTAAGGAACATCTGTCAGTTTCTGGACATTTCTCTCCAACAAAGGCACTCCCTATGGTCACGAAAGGGAGACTTACTAATTCACGCCTACATAAGACTGGAGAAATTTATCTTGTATGTCTCTAGCCCCACCCTACCAAAAATCACCTGGGAGACGATGTCCAGATGTTTAGGTGAGAAGCAATGGGACACAGTTCACAGGAATACCTTAGTTTGGAACTCGAGCTCCAATCACCATTCTGGCATTTATTTAACTGTATTTCTCTGGGCAAAGCACTTCAGCACTTAACCTTGTTTTCCTAATCTCAGAGTTTAAAAAAGAAAGTCAAATATTTGCATGCTTATGTAAGCATTAGATGATATCATAACTGTGGAAAACATTGTGGCGATTTTCAAAAGGATGAGAACAAAATTTGTTCAGCCTTCACAACTCTCATTCAGAGGAACTTCCTTCTGCTAATCAAAATGTCCCCTGCTGCTGGCCCAGCTCATTTCTGATGATCACATCCAGTCAATGGCCCTCTGACTATCTGATAGTAGTTGAGCACATCCTAATGGCTTTTGAATTCTTTGGAAAGTACATGTGTATGTATGGCGCAATCCACTTGTGAAGGACTTGTAGCAGATCAATTACTGTAAATGCCCTAAACAGTCTCAATTGATTGCTATGTGTGATCTGAAGTTCTGATTAATAGAGGCTTTGTTTGAAAGGGAAAGGTTTTCTGATAGAGAAGGGGGAAAAATCCCTGTCTATTCTTGCCAGTACGCTGAATTATGATGCTACAAAACAGTCTCCACCAGCAATACCCTGTGTCCAGCTACCCACTACTTTCTAAGCAAGACTTGGCTGACTATATCTCCTATTTGTTGGAAATACTTGGAATGATCTTATCCCAGATTACCTGAGCTGAGAGTATTATTTTCCTTGCTGGGCTACCTGGGCTTATAGTACTATTTTCCCTTCCTAGGTGAGGGGCTATCTGGTATATCTTAATCCTTTGCAGCCCAGGTGACATCAAAACTCTTTAGGGGATTAGCTTTGAATTCCCTTGACTTTGAGGTTGCAAACATCAATCTTTCCACCTTGCTTTACCTTCATTCCTGGAGCACTCATGTGCATATCTAACCCTTGCGTGCACATGAGTATGCATTTGCCTGGCAGTCTTAAAAATGCTAATGTGAAGCTGGGTTAGATTTCCACAGGCCAGACTCTGACCTCAAATATTAATCATGCTGAGGGGAGCCTTGGTCATTGTGGCAAGAAGACAAAAGCCCCACCCCCCCATGCACAGCAAGGCAAACTAATCAAAATCAAACCCCCATTTTGCAACATTTCACTCACCAGCAGGCTATTCATTTTGTCTCAAGTGTACATCTTGTTTTTGATCAGACAGAAGCAGTGATCTGATCAACTTCTCAATTGAACAAGAAACAAAACAAGACACAGCCAATTCACATCATATTACTTCAGTGGTTTTTGGATTGAAATTTGCTTCTTTGAATGCTGTTTCTGTTTATTTAATGTGATCTCCGAAATGGTTTTCTTACCTCTTTCTTCTTCACCTCTACTTCCCTTTCTCCAACCACCCTTCTCCCCAGTCCTCCTGGATCATCTTTCTTATGCTGAGATTATTCAGAGATAGGATCTGAAGTTCGATGCTCCAGAGTTCTGGCTCTGTCACTCTGGACAGTCTCTGGCTGGTGATCTCTGAAGAGACTCTCTGAAGTATGCCCTTTCTCTCAGGGCATGGCACACGATGCCCCAAACCAGGTTGGATTCAGTCAGTTGCTGATTTGGAAGCGACACAGAATGATATCACTGCCCAGACAGGCACCAGTGCAGAAACACCTCCTTATCTCCTTGACCACTGACTCTTGTGTACTTAGGAGGCCCCCTTCCTTAGGGAGACCTGTGTGGAGGTACTTCGCTCAAGAAAGCACGTTTTAATTTTGTAATGGCTTTTAAGGACTTAAATATGAATTCATCCCCATGTTAGGCATTCAGATGACCCTCAGAGTATGAAGTAAAGCCAGAATTTGAATCCAGATCTTCTGATTCCAAAGCTTATCTTTTTTTTTTTCTTAACTCTTTTTTTTTTTTTTTTTTTTTGTCTTTTCATTTTTGGTACTGGGCGGGGGGGTGAAACCAGGACGTGACACTTGCTAGGCAAGTGCTTTGCCACTGAACTACATCCCAACCCCAAAGGTTATCTTTCCTTTTTTTTTTTTTTTGGCCAGTCCTGGGCCTTGGACTCAGGGCCTGAGCACTGTCCCTGGCTTCTTCCCGCTCAAGCCTAGCCACCTGAGCCACAGCGCCCCTTCTGGCCGTTTTCCATATATGTGGTGCTGGGGAATCGAACCGAGAGCTTCATGTGTAGGAGGCAAGCACTCTTGCCACTAGGCCATATTCCCAGCCCCCAAAGGTTATCTTTCGATTGCCACATCTCTCTGCTCTAAATCACTACAAGAAAAGAGCACTTATAAACAGTACAATGTTCTCTTTACTAGGACTGAGATGACACTCTACAATAATGGGTACAAAGCTTTAAATGAACAAATGAAAATGAAAGTAATGAGAGGGACTGTGTGACTTACTCAAGCACACACAGCAATTGAATGGGCATAGCTGAGACTTGGATTTAAGTATTATACTAGCATTGTACTGGACTGCCCTGGACATCTACCCATTCAAGAGGGTAAATAAACCAAGCTTCAAAACAGAAGAAATGAAGCTAAACCCATGCCAACTTCACCTGGAGAAGCGAGGGTATCTGCCTCAATACAAATACAAAGATAAGGATATAAGTATATGTCATGACCTTAGTCTTTGCAGCACTTCTTAACTCTAAATGGTTTCATTCAATTCTGATATTCTTTCTATAGATATGAGGAAGAGAACAGACAAGAAACTACCAACCACTAATGTGCAAAATTGGAACAATCAGCTAGATCCTGCCTGTAATCCTAGTTTCTCAGGAGGCTGAGATCTAAGGATTACAGTTCAAAGCCAGCCTGGGGAAGGAAAAGCCCATGAGACTCCTATCTCCAATTACCAAGAAGCCTGAAATAGCACTGTGGCTCAAAATGGTAGAGCACTAGCCTTGAGCAAAAGCAAGCTCAGGGATAGAACCCAGGCTCTGACTTCAAGCCCCAGGACGGACACACACACACACACACACACACACACACACACACACACACACACACACAGAGAGAGAGAGAGAGAGAGAGAGAGAGAGAGAGAGAGAGAGAGATGAATAACCCCAAATTTGGCTTTGTATTTTCTTATATTTCTATTACATATGCTTCCTAGAATTTGTGGAAGATTCTCATTTATCTCAAAGGACTTGATCTAGGTGTTTATCTCAAAGCAAGAGTTAGGTAGCCTCAGAAGAATATCATTGAAGGCCCTCACTGCATCTACTGTTACCTATGGGTAAGAAGAAGACAACATGGGCCTGCATGTATTGTGGGGGAGGGGCTCTGTCTCTTCCAAAAATTTACTTTTGAGAACACATCCTTGTTTGTGTCATAGGTAGCAGACAAGTAAACAGGATGCTGTTTTGGTTTAGGATTTCCTCATGGGTGTCTCCGTGGCCATCAGTAATTTGTCTCTTCACAGATTCTCTGCTCCATGGATACCCACACAAGAGAAGATCTTGTCTTGGCATTAAATAACATGCTCAATCTGGGACATTTCAGGAAGGAAATTGGTAGCCTGGTTATGTAGATCGACTCTCCAGCGGAACTGACTCTACCCAATTCCCAACAAAGTTTGTAAGAAAATCAACCAAACCCATACCACATATACAATGATTTGACTGGCAAGCACTTTTTAAATGATCTGCACTGACTTTTTATCCACTAACAGGCCAACTTGCAATCTAACTGAGTTGTATTGCCAGTCAGTTCAGTATTTGTTCATTCATTCATTCATTCATTCAACAAAAGCCAAGCACATTCCATTAGGTGCTGAGGTTATAACAGAAAACTACATCTAAAATTCATCTTCACCTGCCTTATTAGATAATTAAACACGCTGGGAACTGGTGGCTCCCACTTGCCTGTAATCCTAGCCATTCAGGACACTGAGATCTGAGGATCGCATTCAAAGCTAGGCCAGGCAGGAAAACCTGTGAGACTCTTTTTTTTTTAATTTTTTAAATTTTTATTGTCAAACTGATATACAGAGCAATTACAGTTTCATACGTTAGGCATTGGATACATTTCTTGTACTGTTTGTTACCTCCTCCCTCATTCCCCCCTCCCCTTCCCCCTTTCCCTTTCCCCCCATGAGTTGTTCAGTAGATTTATACTAAACAGTTTTGTAAGTATTGCTTTTGTAGTCATTTGTCTTTTTCACCCTGTGTCTCTCAATTTTGGTATTCCCTTTCAGTTTCCTAGTTCTAATCCCTGTATACACGGTTTCCAATGTACTCAGATAAGAGACTCTTATCTCCCATTAACCACCAAGCCACCAGAGCCAGAGCTCTGGCTCAAGTGATAGAGCACCAGCCTTTAGCAAAGAAGCTTGAAGACAGGGCTGAGACTCCAGACTTCTGATTCCTGCCCCAAGATGCACTTAAGGTCTCCATACCCCACCCAAGGAAAGAAGGGTTTCCCTTCACTCTCTATCACTCCCACACTCCAGATCTGAGAGTTCCAGCTGAACAAGAGGCTGGTGCAGGCATCTGTCTTCAACATCTAAATGCAAAGCAAAGTTGTATTCCCTAAACAATCTGCAGCTAAGGTATAGCCATCCCCCCGCCCCCCCCCCCCACACACAGACACAGGTGATGTATTTATTTAAGTCTTCATGTGAGGGGAACAGTACAAGCCTGCCTTGGGCATAGCCCCCACAATGCTTTGTTGCCCCACAAATTAAAATTTATCCACAGAACAATTCTTCCATGAGACAGGCTGCCCTGTTTATTCAGTCATATGCCTAATGTGCTCTGAATTCCGTTTAGTTCTCCTCTCCCCCTGCCCCCAACAACATCTTACTGCAACCAGGGTCCTAGGGTTAATTATATACCTTCCTAGATTTAAAATCATTTCCTTTCTTAATCCACTTAAAAGACGTGTCCTTCAGAATCAGAATTCTGGTCTCCCTCATCTGGCGATGTCATTTAAGTGAATGCCTAAGTGGATTTTCGAATGCACTAATTACTTTCCAGCCCTCTCTGGCAGTGCTGCCCTCGCACTCTCCCGCTCTCTGCATAGCCAGGGCTGTTGCTGCCTACTGGCGCCGCTTGTCTTTTCGGTCTGGTTGTGCTTGCTCCTTGTGGAGATGGAGCTGTCCTTCCCAGACAAGCCATTTGCCTTGTGTGCTGTCCTCTATAGATTGGCAAAGCATCTGCTTTGCAATGGATAAACAATATCCATCCGATTCTCCAGGAGAGAAAAATCAACTTGGTGACAGTGATGCTTGAAAATTAATCACGTATCATGGAAGCTTCAGTTATTTATTTTGTCTTAAAAAGAAAGGTAGGGAGCTGGAGTGTAGTTCAGTGGTACAGCATTTGTCTAGCATATGCCAAGGCCCTGGGTTCAATCTTTAGCACCACCAAAATGAAAAGGAAAACAAGACAAAACAATTTTTTAAAGCCTGTTATATTTTACATAAAATTTAAAATTGCAGAATTCCCAGTTATTCAGTCAGCTTTAAAGACACACCAATTCAGCTATCCACATTCATTTCAAAAGTCAGCTTACAATGGCCTGAATGTTTGCTCTGCCGTTTACACCGACCATATCACTAACCCCTGTGGCACTGAGAATTCTCGTGTTTAAATAGTAGATTTGAAATAAACAAGGCTAGCATAGTGACTGGCAAAGCAAAGAAAGCGAATTTGAGTTATTTCAGTTTTGTCATCCAATGTGACCACTTGAGTATTTGTTTGTGTTTAATATTTAAAATGGAGAAACAGAGTGTAAACTGTGAATGTCTGGCCTTTTTTTAACTAAGTGCAAATTTTAGTTCATACATGAAGTGCCCGGATGAATGTGAAAAATATCTTTACAATTGAAATATATCCATTTTCATTGTTAATTTTGAAATGAAACTGTGATTTAAGTAAATTTGGGGTTTTGTCAAAAACAAGTTATTATTTAAATGTTTACATACAGTACATGTTGCTACATTCCAGCATTATCAAAGGATCAAAGTGGAAACTGTTGCGTAGACAATGCAAAAAAATATAGAATACATAATTGTGCTTTTATTGTTTTATAGCAGGAACATAGAAGAACTTGAAGTCATGACTGTATGGGTTCATAATTATCCTGAATTTTAAGCAGAAATCTGAAATGAGAAACTAATAGTATATGGCATTGACCCTTGAAAACACAAGATAATTAAAAAGAAGAACAAAAGTAGAATCAGAGGAGCCGTGTTCTTATCTCTTCTGAAATTTGTAATGCCTTCAATATCACATGTAGCTTCAATTCACGGGGACGTGCAGAGGAGGGGTTGTTAACAACCATCACTCCGCGTGTCAAATAAGCCAGATACACCACAAATCACTGATGCTGTAATTAGCATCTCCCTCGTTACTAGGAAATCAAGTGTCTTTTTATGTTTATTGAGCATTCATGTTTCTTTTATGAAATATCTGAGCCTACTTTTCTACTGGGATTTATTGTCAAGTTGCACAAGTTTTTACTTTTTTTTTTTTTTGGTGGTACTGGAGTTTGAACACAAAATGCTTGCTAGGCAAGCATTTTATCATTTGAGTCATGTTCTTTCTGTTTTAGTTATTTTTCAGACAGAATCTAATGCTCTGTAGAAAATATGGTCATAGACTATGGCCTTCCTACCTCCACCTCCTGTATAATAGGAATTATAGATGTGAGCCACACTGCTCAACTTGTTTGTTGAGATAGAGGTCTCTTTTTAACAGGCCCAGAATTCAAATCCCAAGACCACCAACAGCGAGACAAGTCTACTAGAACTTTAAAGAAGAATTAACACCAATACTCTCCAAACTACACTGTCAGTAGAAAGGGAAGAAAAACTTGTAACTTCCTCTTAAAAACCAGTATTGCATTGATATCTAAACTATATAATGGCAAAACAACAAAGAAGGCTGTAAATGAGTTTCCTTGATGAGCATAAGTGTAAACTTTTTGTATAAAATACTTGCAAACTGCATTCAACAGCACACTAAGATCATACACCATGATCAAATGTATTCCATTTCAGGTATTTAAAAACAGTTCCACATGCACAAATCAATAAACATAATATACACAAAAATACAATCACAGACAGAAATGAGATAATCATCTCAATACTTTTAGGAAAAGCCTTTGAGAGAATTCAGTAACACTTTATGATTAAAAGCTATGGAAAACCAACGACTGGAAGAAACAAAGCCAACAGAGTGGGGGAAATATAGAAGCATTTTCTATGAAATGAAGAATGAAAGATATACCCCCCAAAAGACATTGCTTCGCTCAGCTCTTATTCAGTATAGTGCTTTACACTTTAGCCAAAGTAATAAGACAAGACAAAAACTATACAGATAGAAAAGCAGGCTGATATCAGGGTTGTGATTCAAAGCCAGCCAGGGCAGGAAAGTCTGTGACACTCTTATTTCCAATAAAGCTGAAAGTGGTACTGTGGCTCAAGTGGTAGAGTACTGGCATTGAGCACAGAGAGGCTTAGGGACGGTGTCTGGAAGGCCCTGAGTTCAAGCCCCAGGACGAGCAGAAAAGCAAGCAAGCAAGAAAACAAGCGAGAAAGAAGTCAAATTATTTCTATTCTTACATATGATCCTCTATTTACAAGATCTTAAAGATCACCAGAGTGGTCATATAGATACACATCTGTTATCCCAGAAATCAGGAGGCTGAAACAGAAAGAATATGGGTTTGAAATCGGGGCTGGCTACTGAGTGAATTCCAAGCTAGACTGGACTACATAGACAGAGCTTGTCAGAGAGAGAGAGAGATCTGCAGATTCAATCCTCTTCAAAATGCTAATGACATTCCTCACAGAAATCAAAAGCTGAAATTTATAGAGACTCCAAATAGATAAAACTCTCCTGAGACAAAAACTAATATAGTGGCATTATAAAAGAGTAGTACTAGAGATCTCACAATACATGATTTCAAATTAAACTACAGGTGTGTGTGTGTGTGTGTGTGTGTGTGTGTGTAGAGAGAGAGAGAGAATAACTCATTGTATTGTTTTTACTTATTTAATTAGTGATGGTTTATCTTCTTAAAGATATATCTTTCATCAGATTTCTATTTGGATTTTGGTGACTTTTTAGTGTATTTGCAGATATTTCTTAATACTTTGAATATCAATTCCTTGACTTTAATTGATCATCTATTAACTTTACATGTAGTATCCTCCCTTAAACAGAAAACTTCAAATGTCTATGCAATTAAATTATTTCTTTTAACTTTATAAGTGTTCTTCATAGGTCTTTAAAAGTCTTCAACTCCTAAGTCATAAAAATGATGTTATTTAAACTATCTATCTCAAATTAGTAAATTTGTAATTGATCTAGAGTTCTGTTTTATGTGTGATTTTAGGTAGTGGTCTGATTTTGTTTTCTATCAGACATAAACATACCCTTCAGATTTGACAATAGTTACACAAAAACCTCCCATTATTCTATGTTCTTGGCTCTATTCGCTATCATTGTTTTGTTCACCTTACTGTATAGCCATATGGTTTTTGTTACGTGGCTTTGTACAATGTTTAATGTCTTATAAGGAAAAATCTCCTCTTGACTATTTTTCAAAGTTAGCTTAGCTATTCATGTAAATATCTAAATAAGTCTATCTATCCCTTTTAAAACATGGTGGTTTTTTTGGACTTGAATTGAATTAATCAATTATTTGGAATCAGTATTTCTACAATATTTCCATAACATGCAATCTAAGATGAAAGATTGCTGCCTTTTCCCTCTTTTCCCTTTGTCTTCTTTGATATAATTTTACTGTCTTCCCAGATAAGGCAGTAATGTTTACTGTTATTTTATTGTGTTTGTTACACGGGTGACTATTTCTTAGACATATCATCTGCCCTCATATTTTATCCAGGGGTCACACTTTATCCCCACCGTCATTACAACATTTTGCCAGTTAGTTTCACGCACATTCCAGATTGACAATATCATGTCTGTGGACGATGACAAAACCATTCCTTCTTTTTCCAATTTGTCAAGTCCTGCTTCTTCTCTTTCCGCGTAGAATAGACCTGGACAATTAGTCCTTAACCATGCTTCCTACACTTCAGTCCAGCTAAAGGAATCCCTTTTTAATCTCCAAATTGTTGGAGGTTTTTTGTTTTGTTTTGTTTTTTGAAATCATATACATAAGCGATCCTGTGTATCCAAGAAGATCATTAGCATTGAAAACACTATTTCGTTGCTGATAGAATATTGCTCTCCTGATATTTATAGTTTCTTTGTAGGCAATCTGATTATTTGTTTTATTTGAGTTTAAGTTTTGCCTTACCATTGTGAAAGTGTTCTACAAAGTATCTAGAGGTGGGATTTTTTTAAATTTTCTTTAAATTTGTCCTCTATCTACAGTGTCCCAAATCTCTTGAAATGGGGCATTTCTTTCTTGATGTTTTTTAATTCTATGTTTATTATCTTTAAATAGTTGGTTTATGAATACAAGGCATCTGGAACAATATCACCCCCTTCATCATTCCTTCCCACACCCATCCCTTCTTTCAACATCTTTATATATTTTACTTATGGATTTTGAGTGTGTGTGTGTGTGTGTGTGTGTGTGTGTGTGTGTTTGAACTCGGGGCTTCGTGCTCTTTTTCAGCTTTCTTGATCACTGCTAGCACTCTACCACCTGGATTACTCCTCCAGTCAGTCATTTTCCTTGTTAGTTTGATTGAGTCTTGTACACTTTTCTGCCCAGGCTGGCTTCAAGCCATGATCTCTAGGGTTTAACCTCCTGAATGACTAGGATTATAGGCATTAGTCACCATGCCTGAGTACTTAGGAAATTTTTCTGACACAGGCTTGGAACTGTCCCAATGGTTTATTCTTCTTTATATGTCATATACATGTTTTTGTTCTCTGTATCTCTCTGTGAACAACTGTCTCAATTTCTCTAGTTGTGTCCAATGCTCATTTATCCAACATTTTTCTAATGGAGAAAGATTAATTTCTAGAACCAGATGATGTACTCCTTGCTACACTTCCTTAGAAGTCCTCGTATTTCACTGCTTGTTCGCAGAAACAGAAGCCAGCAGAAAGTTGGCTCAACTCTGCACAGCCACGGGGGACCTGCTAAATCTGGAAAAGGTTTTAGGGAAGATTGAAAATCACCAAAGGAACAACACAATAAAAGAGAGCTTTACATTAAACAAATGTCTATGTTTCCTGATTTTTGACAAGTTAGACACAAATGACCCCATTAAAATGTACTTGGGAGACAACTTAGCTTTGAGAGTTTGTAAACTTGCTTTTAAAATGCATCTAAAAATATTCCTCTTAGTGAGGAATTTGAGTATGTAATTTTTTTCTTTATTAATGCTATTTTTCTTTATTATTACTACATAGATTCAACAGGTCCCACAGTTTTACAAGGCATTAAATGAGAAACCAGAAGGTTTTTAAACTCGATATCCTAAAATCCTTATTTTCTACAATTTTTCTGCCATAATAGATACTTAGCAAATCACCATTTGCTCAGCAAAATAAAAAAAATCAACATCAAAGTTCTTTACACAGATTCAAACCAATGCTACTGTTCACAAAATACACAAAATGGCACAAATATAATGCAAACCTATCAAAACTCCCAATGTAAGTTGGGAGGAGTAGAAAATATAGTTGCAAATTTAGAATGGACTTGAACCCAAACTAAAAATGGTGGCCCAACATGGTTCTCACAATCTCAATGTCAGAGGAGGAATCCTGAGCAGGCTGTTGAGGAGATGGGCTCAAATTAGTCAGACCCAGTACTATGAATGCCTGGACGATTTTGAGATAGGGATAAGCCAAAGAAGAGAAACTGGAAACAAGCACTAATGATTGTTTACTTGGCAGAGCAGAATTCTATGTAGTGGTAGCTAGACCAAAGGAGAAATTTCCATTGAAAATTCCAGTAGTTTAGCCTAGACTGGGGTGCAGAGATGTCCTGTTTGTTCCCTTTTGTGATGGCTGCAGAGTAATTCTCCAAACAGGCCCTGGATGCAGCCAGATAATAGTATGGAATTCCTGACCTTCACCAGAGCTGTTGCTGTCTCTAGCCTCTTTCCTCTTCCTTTCCCTACCTTCACTCTAGTCTGGTTTGGCTCATATTCATTTGAGTACCAGGCATCACCTGTCTTACTTAAGGCGATCATCTATTGATATTTGTTCCTATATCTCCTTCACTGGACTATGAGTTTCTGGATAAGAGACGCTCTTGCCTTTCATCTTTGTATTTCCAACAGCTATCCCAGAACCAGCACACTGAAAGTAATGGTGAACAAATGAAGAAACAGCAATGGCTAAATGGAGAAATGAAGGGTCAGATGCCTAGCACACACACACACACACACACACACACACACACACACACACACACACACACCTATGAGACTCACAGTATGCTTACAGAGTCATGTGCTGGTTGCTAGGCCATGCCTTCCTGTGCTGTTGAGCATAATCCCAGGAGATGTGGCCTTCTGCTTCTGTTTTCTGTCTTTAGCTGTCAACGGTCTCAGCTCATCATCTCTTGAGCTGTCCTATTTAATATCTGAAGCACTGTTGCAGATTCCAGCCCTACCTTTAGCATCTGTCTTCATCCTCCCAGCCTTTCCTCCTTGGTGGTTGTTCAGCAGTTTCTCTCTGTTAAGAGGAGGGCATCAACAATGTTGCCTTCTTGCTGTATTCACCTTACATCTTTACCCAACATCCACTTGTCACTTGTACTCTCTCTCCTCTCTCTCTCTCCCTCCCTCCTTTCCTCCCTCCCTCCACTCATCTTCCAAGTCCTGTCCTTAGTATTTCCTTTCTGAAAAGAAAACATCAGGCCCGGTGGAACTAGGAATTCATGTAGCTGGTTTTGAACCCAGCAACATAGGAAATGCAACATTCACACTCCCTTCAGGGACTGCAGAAACTTTACACTCAGCAGCAAGTTTACATTCTTCAAAGCACCTTCAAAAGCACTATTCCCTTTGAGACTCACCAGGGTAATATAGAACAGGTGTCACTAAGCCTCCAACTCTACATCAGGGTTCTGAATAAAAGCATTAGAAATCTGGTTTGTGTTTGTTTCCTATCTGCTATCATGACTTCAGGTAAGTCACTACCACAAACCTTTATCCCACATTTTAAATAGTAATACATAATACCTGTCACAATCTAACCTTTTAAATTGGAAACAAAATGTATGTGATAATGTATGCCTAACCATCTCACCATAAATGGCCAGGTGTGTTGGCAATCCCCTGTAATTCCAGCTACTCAGAAGGTGGAGGCAGGTGGATCACAAGTTCCAAGCCATAGTAACCAAAAAGGTAACAAGGTTATTTCAAAAACTAAATAAAAACACAGTTAGATATGTTTGCCCATTATGTGTGAGACACTGAATTGAATTCTCATTACTGAAAATATATAGTATTAATAAAAATGTTTTGATGTCATAAAGCATTATAAAATCCAAACAAATCTACATTATGTCAGGTGCTGGTGGCCCATTCCCGTAAATCTTAGCTACTCAGGAAACTGAGACTTGAGGTCCACAGTTTAAAACCAATTTAGGTAGAAAAAATCCAGGAGACTTTTATCTCCAATTAGTTAGCAAAGTACCAGAAATGTAGATATGATTCAAGTGGTAGCGTGCCAGCTTTGAGTGCAAAAGCCAAGCAAAAATGGAGAAGAGAGGTGAAAAGAAGACAGAGGTGTCCAGGAGAAAGAAAGAGAGGAGAGGGAAGAGGGGAGAGGAAAGGAAAGAAAGGGAGGGGAGGGGAGAGGAAAGGAGAAAGAAGGAAAGAGGGAGGGAGCAAGGGAAGGAAGGAGGGGAAAAGGAAGGAAGGAAGGAAGGAAGGAAGGAAGGAAGGAAGGAAGGAAGGAAGGAAGGAAGGAAGGAAGGAAGGAAGGATGAAATCAAGATTATTACCAAAAAGAATTACTATTATATATAATATGGTATGACATTCCAGGAAGGGACATAACTCTTGATTAGAATGCAAGATTCCAGCACGTTTCCCTCGTCATAAAATGCCTTTACTAAAGCTGATGGAGGATCTCAGGCACCTTCTCATATCAGGGGATGACATTAAACACATGCATACACACACACACACACACACACACAGAGTCACAGAATCTTCTATTTGAAGACAGAGGAGTGGGGCTTTCTGCACCAAACAGAGCCAAAGTTCAATTCTCTCCCGTTTAGTCAGAATAGGTCGTTGTGCTGAATGGAAGAGAAGAAGGCACAGGCCTCTATGAGCTCTTGTGGTGTCCCCAGTCCCTTGCTACATAGCCAGCCTTCCACTCTATATTGGAGAGGGTAGCAAGAAAATTCTTATTTGTTCTTTTATTTCCCCCTTGGGTTTCTATGTTCTCACACTCATGGCTCCAAGACCTGGGTAATTTTCTGATTCATTGAATGATTCGACTCTCTTAAAAACCACTGTGGTTTACCAACAGATTGCCTTTCTGGCAAATACCTCACTGGCAACCATCTGGGAGCGTTCTACCCCGCATTAGTAATTTTGTCACTGAGGCTGACGTTTTTTTAATGTATTTGCATACTAGGTCACCAACGGACTGAGGTCCATGGTGAGAGGCAAGCTATGGCTTTGCAAATGAATTGAAGAAGAAGAAGAAGAAAAAAAAGAAAACAAAACTACCTCACAGAATGGCCCAGAGGTTAAAGACAACCCGGTACAAACAAGATGCAATATATTTTTTTGACTCACAAGTAACGTGATGGGAAACATCTTAGCTTCAAATCCGATTGTTTTCACCGGCGGAGTGATGAAACTCGCTCTGTTGATAAAAGCCAGCTCAATTCCCCTCCCTAATTGCATCAGCTTGACCCTCTCTTCTGATTAAATGCTTATAATTTTTCTCCCAGCATGTAATTTTTTAATTATAATATGTTTGAAGAGCATCGGAATTATTTGGCTGTTTGCAGGGTGATTGTTGACAGTAGAGCTGATTTCGTTTCTTCTCTGATGTGCTGGGCCCCCAGTGAGTACCTGGGAAATAATCATTGACGAGAGTGACCCAGGTACCCTGTGGTTGGGTGATGAGCTCTGAGGTGACAGTGAGGAGGAGAAGTTGTGGACTCACCAGTGTTACATGCCTGTCTCCCTCTATTTTGGGCATGATAGAAAAGACAAAACCACTGAATTATG
The DNA here is from genome assembly GCF_023159225.1 of Perognathus longimembris pacificus. Classification (NCBI taxonomy): domain Eukaryota; kingdom Metazoa; phylum Chordata; class Mammalia; order Rodentia; family Heteromyidae; genus Perognathus; species Perognathus longimembris. The sequence goes on from NC_063171.1 coordinate 55,659,973, forward strand.
TACCCATCATCTTAGTTACCATGGCAAAATGTCTGCTCGGAGGCCTCGAGTTACTTACTTATCCCTTGGGTTTGAGACTTGGCTATCACAATCTTTTAAGAGAGCTTCTGGTTAAGAAATATTTATTTGTCATCATTCATCTCAAACCAAATAAAACATTTTTTTTCCCTGAACTGCCAGAAAAAGCAAACATGCAAACAAAATACCATCCAGATTTCTGGGGAGATAGAAAATAGAAAAGAAGAAGAAAATAGAAAAGACAGATTTAGGAAAAGATGCTCTATTAGGAAAAATTATAGACTGCCGTCTCTGCATTTCAGTGTGATGTGGGAAGAAATATTTTCAAATTCTTCTTCCCCACTGACCAGCTACGTAACCCTGAATAGTATTCTTGTTCCTGTTTTATTTCCCCTGCCATTTGGGAGATTTGAACCTAGGGCCTGCATGATGTCCCTTAGCTTTGTTTCTCAAGGCTAGTGTTCTACCACTTGAGCCACTGCACAACTACCACCATTATGCTGGTTAATTGGAGATAAAACGTCTCAGACATCCCTGTCTGGGCTGGCTCGGAACAGTGACCCACAGATCTCAGCCTTCTGAATAACTAGAATTACAGGTGTGAGCC